>NC_046322.1:29866042-32266042 GCF_009819535.1 Lacerta agilis
CTCAGAGCACAAGCAAGTGAAGCCCCAGGGTGTCTCCCTAGCTTGTCTGTGCACTTAAACTGAGTTAGGAGCGTTTTCTTCCCAGTTAAAAAAATGACTTGACTTCTTGCAACTAAGTCTACACAGTCTGCAGCATTTTTACCCCATGCTTTAGCTGACATGAGATCAACAACAAGACAGAAATATTTAAAATGTTAATGATCATTATGCGGTCTATACTTGATAGTTTTGTCATAGGTTGCTTTAGGATTAGCTTTCCTATCAAGAATTTCAAAGTACTTACCAAGTACTTGGTTTGCAAGTCATGGTTTGTCACATGATTTTTGAGTAATCAAATTGACAGTGTTTGTCCACAGCTTGTTTTTCATTACTGTTCATGTCTCAATGAACCATCTTAAAATACTTTTTTGGGTTAGATACTGACTAATTATGTTATCAGGTTTTAAATTAAAATTTCCATTTCCTGAAATTATATTGGTTTTTAAGTTTTATATAAAAAAAGTGTTAAGATTTTAAAGTAAACTGGCTTGCCCTGAAATGATGCTGTGATATAATTCCATGTCCAAAGGAAATCCTTTCAGTAAAATGGGAGGGAGAGGGGAGAATCTTGTGACATCAGCAGTGACTCTTTACTGACCTGCTTTGGAGACACATCCTACTCACAGTGTCTACCAGGCTAAGACTATTTTTGTCCCTCAAGAATGATTAAAGTAAGTTGTAGATTCTTTGTAACTTAAAGCAATTTGACTATAGCATTTAACATTTATGCTATTTTATATTTGTCAGTGTTGTTGCTAAATAAATATTTGAAAAGTTTTTCCAATAACCAAAAGTAGTTGAACTGAAGTATGTGATGGAGTGTACTTAGTGTGCCTTAAATGTTATATTCAAATCACATCATAGCTTTACTTGGAAATTATTTTTATTGGAATGTTTATAAATATGGTAAATGAAGATGACTGACTAGCCTACTAGCTTTATATTATTTAGATTTTAAGAGAGGACATTAGTTTTAGCATCTTGAGAGCTTTGAGCATAAATATATGCTGCCTACCAAGTACCTAAAATAACTTGATTAACTTTGATTTTATTATATATCATTATATATCCATTCCAGTTGCCCAATTTGACTTGTACTGTTCTTATTCATTATGGTATTCTGATTGCATCTAGGCTAGACTACTGTAATGTGCTGCATGGGGTCTGCATTTGAAGAATGTTCAGCTGAGCAGTTTGTAGCTGCCCCATTGCTTCTGAAAGGTCATGCAGTCTGAGCATATAACACTGATTCTGCACCACCTTCACTGGCTGCAAGTGGGCTTCCAGGTCCAATTTAAAATACTAGTTGCTACCTTTAAGGTACTAGATGGCTTGGAACCAAGTTATCTTAAGGATTGTCTGCACATTGAGGTTGACCTGCTGCTAAGGTTCTTCACAAGAGGGAGGGGGGCACAAAAGCTAGGGGCTCAGTCGTGGTTCTGTTGTGGAACTTCCTCCTGTGGGAAGTACATTTGGCTGCCTCCTAGGCTGGTTTTAAACAGGATCTATAGTCCTGGTTGTTAACATCTGTTTTTAATGTACTTTTAACCATTGCTGCTATTTTACAACTGACTTTGCAATGAATTGTTTTTATTTTATTTTATTTGAATTATGATGACTTTATGCTGTAAAGTGCTTTGAAAGGCAGTGTAAAATATCTAAATAAAAGATGTTACTAATTTATTTTACAAAGCTATGCATTTCTGAATTGGATTTTTTTTTAGAAAATCCCACATCACAGGAGTTGTACAATTCACAGTAAAAGGATTATGCAAGTCTGAAATGCTTTGGATCAGGGATGCCAACTTCAGGGGGCAGAGCTTTTTTGGCCCTCCCTCAATGTTTCTAGCACCTTTGCTTGGGATTGTGACTTTATGCAAATTTTGTAATGGGGGTAGTCAGATACACCATGGTTAAGGAAGAGCGCTCAGTTCACCTATAATGCCAAGCCATAGTTAAAACAAGTTTATAACAAAAAAACCCTATGGCTTCAGATAATGGTTTGCTAGCAGTAAAAGCAAACCAAAACATAGTTGAGCTGCTGGACTTGCACAACTCTAAGCCACAGTTTAATAAATCATTGGTTTAATCAGGCCTTGACTTCTTCTTTTTCACCAGCGCGGGTGGCACTGTGAGTTAAACCACAGAGCCTAGGGCTTGCTGATCAGAAGGTCGGCGTTTCGAATCCCTGCAACAGGGTGAGCTCCTGTTGCTTGGTCCCAGCTCCTGCCAACCTAGCAGTTCGAAAGCACGTCAAAGTGCAAGTAAATAAATAGGTACCGCTCCGGCGGGAAGGTAAACAGCGTTTCTGTGCGCTGCTCTGGTTCGTCAGAAGCGGCTTTGTCATGCTGGCCACATGACCCGGAAGCTGTATGCTGGCTCCCTCGGCCAGTAACGTGAGATGAGCGCCGCAACCCCAGAGTCGGACACGACTGGACCTAATGGTCAGGGTTCCCTTTACCTTTACCTAATTTGATAGAAGCATACAACCCCCTTTTTACTATTGCTATTTTAAATAATTGGTAGTCAGAAATTTCTTACAATCTACTACAAATTGTTCAAGATCTACCAGTAGACCTGCCCTTGCTTAATTCTGTGTATTGTACATAGGCGCAAGAGGAGAAAACTCTTACCAGATTCAGCCTTAGAATGGACAGTTACTTCAAAGCAGCAGTCTCAGACTTGGATAAGCTACTTGATGAATTTGAGCAGAATACAGGTTAGTTTTTCTTCATGCTTCTATTTTGTGTGAGAGAACAGCATGCTTAAAGTGGATTATAATGAAGGACACCACTGGTGTATATGATGCTTTACAGGGCCTCATTCACCATATTACTGTGTTCCTGCTCCCAAGGAGGTTACAATCTAAAACAGACAATGGGAAGGCGTGGGGAGACAAAGGACAGGAAGAATGTGGGCAAAAAATAGCCTTTTATTAATATTTGTTTTTGATGCCATAGGAATGAGTGAGCTTGTGTTTGTATCTGTATGTGTGTGTGAGAGAGAGAGGGTGTGTGTGTGTGTGTGTGTAATGAATTTCTAACAATTTTTATTTTAATTTCAGATGAACTTGAAAACAACAAAATTGTAAATCCACATGATTCCAAATCTCACTTTCTTTCTTCAGAATTAGATTACCAGCAGCCAAAATTCCTGGGTCCAAATGTGCAAGAAAATATTAGTAGTTGTACCACATCAACTGAGCTCTCATTGTCTAGTCAGATTACAAATGTAGCAAACTTTGATCTGAACACTCAACAGAATGAGAAAAATGTCACTGGGTTAGATCTTTTGTCTATGGTGGATGGTGGTTCTTCAGATAAAAATCAATCTTCTTGCCTTGGGCGATGTAGCATACCCATCTGTGATCTTATCAGTGACACAGGTAATTTGAGCCATGTGAAAAGTAATTCGGAGTGCATTCAAAAGTTGCAGCCGGGTGACTTTCAGACCAATACAAGCTCTCTTACTGGTTTTGATTTATCATTGGTAGCAGCCACTGCTTGTAACTTGTCTGTTGATTATAGTGCGGATTCTGGCACACATCAACAGACTGATGAAGATACAACACTGTATAATAAGGAAGATAGCACAACAGAAAAACAGAACCAAGTGGCGCTAAAGACAGACAGCCTTTCTGAAGCAAATGTAGTGGAATCTGGTGGGGCTCGAGAAAAGACGGAAACTTTGAATAACAATGAAGTAGTTGATCAGATAGAACAAACTACAGGCCTTGAGAGGATATCAGCTTTAATATCCCAACTAAAGCCAACTGTACAAAGTTCCAAAGATGAGCTAATGTGTGAAAAGCTGCCTTGTGAGTTGTTAGTAGATGAAGATAGTGCAGAAAGTGAAATGATACATGGAGAAAGTGGCAAGCAAGCTATTTCAAAAGAAGATAAGATTGAATCTGAAGCCTCTAACCTGCCAAAGACACATGGGTTGAATAACGCCAGCTTAATATTGCCTAAAGAAGAGACTTTATATGCCTGCTCACTTCAAATTGATAATATGTTAGTATTGGATAAAACACCCACCCCTGAGGAAAATATCTCTAGTGCAGAAGAGAAAACCAATGCAACTGTGAACATAGTTTCAACATCGGAGGTCTCTGAAGATGTACAGACTTCATTGTCCTGTCTTCCGCTTGCTGTTTCTATATGTGGATCACTAGTTTCGACTGATGACACAAGTGTAAAAACTGCTCAGAGTGAAGCAGCAGATGTCATTAGTGATTTAACTGCACACACAGAAAAATATAACAATGGCCTTCCTAAAGAATTGTTTCACAGAATAGAAGCTTCTGAACAAGATGGAAATCTAAACAAACCCATCCAGTGCTGCCTAGAGAAGCCTTTCTTTACAGATAGCGAGAATGTGGGTTTTGACAACATTACTAGTAAGTGTGATCTTTTCCAATACCAAGACTCTGCTGCAACTTCTAGTTCTTCTTTGGTTACTGAAACATGCAGCAATGTTTTGCCCACTGACATTGGTGACAGAGCTTCAATTGATCTAGCTATAGAAGAAGACATTATTGGAAGTGATATGCTCATTAGTGATGCTGAACTTGATGCCTTCTTAACTGAGCATTGTTCTGAAGTGAGCCATTCAAAGCCTCTGGAAGAAGATACTGATGATGGACTGTCGGAATCTGATGTGATTTATGATAACTTAATAGATGCTAACAAACTGAATGTCAGAAGTGATAGTTCAAAAGTAGAAATGGAATTTAAGAAGACGGAAGCTTCTGTCGATAACAATTGTGTAGTTTCCAATTCTGAGCCTAGATTGGGGATTCTGGTGGGAAAAGGAACACAGCAGGTTCAACAAGAGACTTCAGATCACATAAGTGAAACTGCAAATGAAATTTCAGACCTCGCAAGCAGCCAACAGATGGTGCACAGTGGAGGTGCAAGGCCAAAACAGTTGCAAAACTTTTCACCAAAATCCAAACTCTCTTCTGAGCTTAGTAGTCCAAATATACTTGAGAGTGAGCCCCAAGTGATAAATTCCACAATCTCAAATACCTCTCTCTCAGATACTAAAATCTGTTCTGATTCAAACTTCAGATTTAATAATGGTGACACACAAAGCTGCTTGGAAAACAAAGGTAGTGTCTCACCTGTGATCTCGGAACCTGATCAAGTAGTAGAACAAGCTGTAGTCCCAGGGGACAAGCAGCCACCCTGGGTTCCTGATTCAGAAGCACCAAACTGCATGAATTGTCAAGCCAAGTTCACATTTACAAAAAGAAGACACCATTGCCGTGCTTGTGGGAAAGTAAGTAATCTAAACCCATTTTTAAATATCTATCGTAGTCCATATGTCTCCTCATCATAGAAGTTAGGAAGAAGTATTTATCCTTCTATTTCTTAAGGTTAGCATTCAAAACTGGCTTAGTTGGGATGGAAACAAGCAGTATTAAGTGTTATCAGCCTAAAGTTTTACTGATTGAAAATGCAGTCAAACAGGCTTCAGATCCTGGTAACTGAACAAATAATATATCTTGTTGATTCGAGAAGGAAAGAAAGACACAATCTGTATTCTAGATAATCATTAAGTTTTGCACACAATCTTCAGTTTGCAAGTAAAAGTGGAAAATGTTGATCAAAAGTAGGATATAAATGTCCCAGTACTTTCTACCAAGTTCAGTCTTGAAAATCCAGCCTGTGCTGGGGAGAGAAAAAGCTATGTTATCTGAGCACAACTTGCCCTGCCATATATTAAAAGCTAAATGCAGGGGGAGACCATAGACTGGTAAAAACATAAGACGATCCCTGCTAGATCAGGCCAAGTGCCCCATCTAGTCCAACACTTTTCTCACAGTGGCCAACCAGTGGTCTGGTATCCAAGATTCTGTAGGATTTCAAGACTTTTGTCTGTTATGTAATCTTTGACCACCACCTCCAGTACCCACTTCAATATCCTTCCTATAAAGTTTGCATCCAGAGATGAGTGGCTCATTGGTTGTTTTCATTCCACCAAGTTTCTGTTATACCCAGTATATCTATCCTCTCAAACCAAGAACTCCAGCTCACCCATCTTGGCCCCAAGGCCTTAAGCATTACTAGAAAAACAGTTTCTCTCCCAACATTATCTGCAGCACTTGCATTTTAGTCTGTGTTGCTTTGTGCGCTCTGAATTGCTGTTATGTGTCCCTACACTCTTGATGCCTAGTTCTATACTCCTTCATTTAAATGATTATAAACCTTTTCACCTTCATCCTGAGGGAAAGTTTGTTCCAAACCCGACCCTCCTTGGCTCCTGTCAGTTTCACCCAACAGCCAGTTTGAAAACTGTTCTTTTAACAGCTTGGTTGCATCCTAGTTAAGTGGAGCCTGTCCAGGTTTGATTTGTCCCAAAGGTTCCCTACTGTTTAACAAATCCATACCCCTCCTCCTGACACGACTGTCTGATTCATGCATTGAGATTACACAACTGTGCCTGTCTAGCTGCCCCTGTGTGTAGCACAGGTATTCTTTCAGATAAAACTGTTTTGAAGGTCCTAGCTTTCAGCATTCTACCTAGCAACCTCAATTTTGCTTCCGGGACCTTCCAACTACATTTCCCCATGTCATTGGTGCTAGCATGCAGCACTACTGCTGACCCCTCCCCAGCACTACAGGTATATAGCAGGTTGACTAGATGACAATGACTGTTCTCCACATCAAAAGGGGGTGCCCGCATGCAGCACTCCACCAATCGTACGTGACTCCCACCGGAGTGCTCCTTGACCACCTCCCCAAGTTGTGAACCTTGAGGTTCCCACCAAACCTCAGTTCAAATAACCAATTGAGACTGGGGAGGCAGAGCCAGGGGAGCATACCAAGTAAGAGTAGGGTTCGCTCTTTAAGCATAAAAGGGGGTGAGGCCTACCTGGGAGCTCTCAGTCAGCTCCATGCTTCATGAATGCAATTTTCCCTATTGTCTGCATGCCCGTCACACACTCAGCTATGTTCTTAATGATTACATCACCCAGATCCAAAATCCTTCTCACCCCAGCCCTCCAGGATGAGTGTCCTCAGCACAAGAAGATAAATTTTTTTTAAAGTAATCCCCATTCATTCTTGGCCTGGCTTTTGAAACTTGGATGAAAATGGAGCTGAGCTCTCAAAATGAAGCATGACCAAGCCCATTGAATGACTTTCTCAGAGTTAAGAAATCCTATCTTCTGACTACAGATGTATGAAATACGGTGTAGTATTTGATAATGATTAGGCACTATGAACTTGCTCAAGGCAATTCATTATCTTTGAAACTAGATAGGAATCTAGTTTCTAGGAAGTTGAGCCTATGCAGATTCTAGGTAACTTGTTCATAGTACAGCATTCCTCTTGGTGCACTACAGTGATTCAAAATTGTTCAGAGATCAGAGTAAGGCAACTCATGCTTCAGTTTTTGTTTGTTCCTCCTATGTTGTTCACACACCCACACACCCCAGAAATAAATCAATTTTATTAGCAGTAATTGTGTGAGTTGGGCATAAATAGGTTCTACACAAATGTAAGGTTTGTTGATTTTTTTTAAAAAAAACCCTTCTCTCCACTAGATGTCAGTGTTGTACTATAGAGTTAATTTATTGCGATCTATGTTGCAAAAATTGTACTTTGGAAAGAGGTACTGTACTAAAACTGCAAAATAAGATTGTTCATATAGTTTTAATTCCCCCACCTGTTGGTGTCTTGTCTAACTAGTAATACAGTGGTACCTCCAGTTGCGCACGGGATCCATTCCAGAGCTCTGATCGGATCCCGAGGTGTGCGTATCCGGAGGCGCTGCTTCTGCACATGCACGCGACATGTAGAGCACTTTTGCTCATGCGCGCTCGGCAAACCCCAGAAAAATACTTCTGGGTTAGCGGCACACGTATCCCAAAGGATACGTAACCAGAGGTGAACGTAAGTAACACTGTATATTATTTTAACTATTTTTTAGATTCATAATATTAATTTAGCTGCCATTCTAATCTAGGTTTTTTGTACAGCCTGTTGTAATCGGAAATGCAAACTTCAGTATCTGGATAAAGAAGCGAGAGTCTGCATAAGCTGCTATGAGTCCATTAACAAAGGTAAAAATGATTTAAGAGAATTAGGAGAAAGAGACTCCTAACCCCTGAGTATTGAAACAGTCTTCCCAATATGAACAATATTTCTATTATAAATTGTGCTCATAAACATTTGTAATACATCTGAATGCTGCATAGGATGAATTTAACAGGAGTTGCATTCATATGTTATATTTAGAAACCTTTTAAAGAAATAATTTTTAAGAATGATTAATATATCGGTCATAAAGCCTCTTAGAACATAAGAATAATTACACTTGATGAGGCAATTATCTATCTGGTTTGGTATTCTGACAGTTGCCAACCAGGTATCCTATGGAATTTCCCAAGAAGGAAATTCTGTTGCTTTTGCCTGGCTGCTGATAGTTGGAGAGAGAATGTGTCCATATGCATTTTCTTTCCTTCTCTATTCACCCCATACATTACTATGAATATTATGCTACACCTGCCTGATACTGATGTCCTTGACTTTGCTTTCTATAGCAGTTTGCCACTAAATTGCCTAGTCTGCATAGGTCTCATTCATGTGCTCTGTAGGCCTTATTGGAATGATCTATGCAATTTAACATGTTGGGCTGTACACATAGAGACCTCTCTATGTAAATATTCAAGTATAAGGCACCAACATCAAAAAGGGTAGTATGATGCAAATAAATTCCTATGTGTGGTGAGGAAATAACCTATATAGAACTACTGGCTGTGTTTTTCAAATCCAGTTATTGTTATCGTCCTCGTTAAAATGAAACTGGGTGTGATCCTGAACTCACCCTGGGGTACCTCTCAGTACCCCTCAAGCCTGTGTGTGAGAAAAAGGGAGAAAGGAGAAATATCCTACGTTTGTGACATTTAAACTTTTTAAATTTTGTTTGTTAGCACAGGCACTAGAAAGGATGATGAGCCCAACAGGTCTTGTGCCCAATTCTGGTACCTCTGAATATTCAACTGTTTCACCTCTGCAGGAAGCGCAGACAACCGGTACACCTAATTTTCCTTCTGTTTCATTACCCATGTCTGTATTTAAACAGCCAAATGGTGATGGTAACCTGAAGGACTAAATTTACTATTGGGGCCTCTCTAGACAATTATAGGATAGCACAACAAACTTGCAGATGATGTTCACTTGTGTGGGATATGCATACTCTGGGTTTGGTTTTCGTTTTCTCAACACTCAAACCATGATATGTTTGGGGCTGAGGGATAGGGAGCAGGAAATGAAATTTCTTTCTAGCAGTGTTGCTGCAATTTGGAGTGACGCCAGCAAAGTGGTGACTAATATTGTAGATAAAGAGTGACCCATGCTATGTTTTAATAACCTGAACTTGCAGAGGAGAGAATTTTTATTTTGAGGCAAAAATGTCAATAAGCCCCTTGTTGGGTTATCTCACATCTTTAACACAATGTCTTCAGACTTTGCCTTGAGGCATAAGCTGGAAAAGGTGAAGAGAGCTCCTCTAGGCTAGTCTTGAGACAAGTCTTCCATGCAAGTCTCTTTATTTGCACACCTTTGTAATCTTTAGATAGATAGTTTTGTGCATCAATAGTTAAATTTACTAACTGAAGAAACCTCATGTCTTGGTATATTTATGTTGAGATGTACAACTATTCATCTGATCTTCTTCATAATAATAATAATAATAATAATAATAATAATAATAATAATAACCAGAATAAAATGAAAACCTAGAAGACACAAAAATCTCACTCAACCCACCTCACTAAAAAAATAAGCAAGGAAGATGCCACATACTGTATATACCTAATACCCTCCAAATTAAGTGTCAAATGCCTGGGTAAAAATAAACCTTCCTTCTTGGCAGCTAAAGTAGACAAAGATGGTGCCAGGCATGCCTCTCTGGGGAGATGATTCCACAAGCAGGTAACCATCACTGAAACAGCCAGTACTTGTATTCCTCCACTCCACGTCTTCCTTGGAGTGGACATACGGAGAAGGACTTCAGATGACAATTGCAGAGTTTGGCTTGCTTCATGTGGGGAGAGGCAGTCCTTGAGATACTGGGTGAAAACCAGCATCTTGAATTGAGCCCATAAACTAATTGGTAGCCAATGCAGTCATGGTAATATTGGTTTTATATGTTCAGACTGTCTCATGGAAGGCACTTTGTGCTACTTAGGCCACTTGAGCCTCGCCTCAAGTGACAGTAATGGATCTAGAAGTACCCACAAGCTACACACCTCTTTCAGAGTGTACTCCTACCCAGAACAGGCCAGTTCCCATCCAACTGGTATAGGAGACTGCCCACTAACAGTGCCTCAGTCTTACCTGGATAAAGCTTTAGTTTATTGACTTTCATTCAGTCTCCATTCCATTACCGAGGGAAGACACTGATTGCTATGCGTTGTAGTAATGATTCTAAGTGGACTGCTTTTGTCGGCAGGGCAGGGCTTTTTTGGAAGTGTTACGTGGTTTTGTTTTAGAAAAAAAATAAGTAAAGGATCTTCATTTATTTCTCCTCCTCCTTTTAGGGTTGTGCCCTAAAGAACAGAAAAGAGTTTGGTTTGCAGATGGTATTTTGCCTAATGGGGAAGTTGCTGACACAACAAAATTGTCATCTGGAGTCAGAAGATCCCCACAGGAACCATATCCTGTAAGCCACAATTTATCATAAATTGCTACTATGTGTTCTTAAAAATAAGAAGTGGACATTTTCCATCCTGGTTTCTGCATGTTAGAATACCCTTCCCTCTGCCATATATGAAGTATCATCTGTCAATTGCTTAAAATGTCTTGTAAGAAGAATGCACCCTGTTATTACTGAATTCCTGTTTTATTATACTGTTTTACTGATTTTCATGATGATTCTCTGTTTTATAATACTTTTATTGTGTTTAAAGATAAGTGATGTGTTGTTTTATAGCTAAATGGCTATGTAACAATGCTTTTTTCATTTTTTTTGTTTGAAATGATTGTACATATTTCACACCATTGAATTAAGTGAATGTTAGATCTAATTGAATAACTTTTTTCATAGGTTGAAAGTTCAACAAATGACACTGTCTGTGCAACTGATATCAAACCAAAGGATGAAATGTATATTGCTGGACAAACTGAGAACTTCAGTTCTCCTACTTCTCTTGTTCCAGAAGAAGATATCCTGTCCCCCGTTGGACAACCTGAGTTGTCATGTGATTCTGACTGTCTGATTCCTGCTATTGCTGAATTCCCCACTATTGTTGAACCAGTAAAGCAACCTGTCCCTGCAGCAACTAATGAAGCTAGTGATGTAACTGTTAGTCCATTAGATTACAGGATGCTTTGTGGTATTGAAAACTCTGTTAGCAAGGAGATCAGCCTTATTCCTGAGGATAATGGGTTGCCTCCTCTTTTGCTTGCAAGAGGAGAAAAAGGAGAAGGTAAGTTTCCTTTACCCAAGTAGAGTTTTTCTGGGAAATGTGTATTTTCTAAAAAATGGGAATGTTTCTCAGTGTAATGTGCTACATTGCATTGATTTTGCAGTTTAGAAGTGTATAATCATATTGGGAATCATAAGATTAATAAAATCAATTAAAAGGTAAATGTATAACATTGAAATTAAAATATAAAGAAGAAGAAGAAAAAGAGGAGGAGGAGGAGGAGTTTGGATTTGATATCCCGCTTTTCACTACCCGAAGGAGTCTCAAAGCGGCTAACATTCTCCTTTCCCTTCCTCCCCCACAACAAACACTCTGTGAGGTGAGTGGGGCTGAGAGACTTCAGAGAAGTGTGACTAGCCCAAGGTCACCCAGCAGCTGCATGTGGAGGAGTGGAGACACGAACCCGGTTCCCCAGATAACGAGTCTACCGATCTTAACCACTACACCACACCAATAATATTGTCTTTATTGGCACATAATACTAAGCCAGATCATGGATTAGTGAGAATGAGGAAAAGGTGGGGCTTTCTGGAGAAGAGATTGTAGCTGCTTTGCTGCTCCTCTGTTGTCCTGCTGTTGTGCTGAGCTAATCATGGTTTTAGCTTAGCATGTCATCAGAACCGGGGCTTGTTGCTTAGCTCTCCAGACAAATCACAAACTATAAATCATGGGACAAACTTTAGTCTGCAGCTCATTTTACTGGAGAAAGCTAAGCCAGACTAAGACAAACCATGGCTTCTCACAGCGCAGCTGCAGGATGAATGGGGAGAAAGAGAGAGTCTGCAATCTCTTCTCTGGGAGCTTGCATGGCTGCTTGTTTACAGTAAGTCATGGTCTGTCTTGGCATTATGTGTTTACTGTGCCATCAAATCCAAATATGCTCACATCTACTGCTGGACCATTTTTCTGTTTAAAGTGTTGTATTTTGCAATGAGAAATTGCTTTCCCCCTGCTCACTGTAAGAAAATACCTTCTATTGGACTAATAATGTTCTAAATTTTCTTTAGAATCCTTAATAGAAGAACATCCTTTTCATAAGCAAGTCACTTTACTACTTGAAGAACCTAATCCACTAACTTTCATCCTGAATGCAAATCTTCTTGTGAATGTCAAGATACTGCCTTGTAAGTGGTACACAAAGAAAATGGCCTGTAAATGTGTTTGTTTGCTGCTATGAAATATGAACCAACCTGTAGGCTTAAATCTTTAGTTTTACTTGAGGTTTTTCTCCCTTTACCCTTGCCTTCTACCTTTTAAAGGAAATATGTATCACAAACCTCATTCTTTTTTTCTTTTTTATTGGGGCATGACCTCTGGACATATTTTATTGTCCTGAAATGAATAACACTTGCACATGGGCATCTCATGTATAATTTTGAAGTGTTCTAGGAATTATTTGTAGGAATACATTGAATTGGTAGTGACAAATTGAATTAAACAAATATTGGTTGAAGTTGGATTATACCACCTTTCCAATTCTTCATTAGGCTGAAGTAAGATTCTTAGGTGTATAGAAAGTCAGATGATGTCAGCTGTAAATATTTTTACTTACAATAATGAATTAGAATGTTCCCTATAATGCCTTAATTCTTAATTATCACATCAATAAAATGTATCACCTTTCTATTTTGAATCTTTGTTGCTAATATAGCAACCATCTCTACACTAGGGCTTTTAAATTTAAAAAAAATCTTATAAAAGTCAACTAAATAGTGCAATACAGATGGTGCTATACAACTGTCATACTCAGAAAAGACCCATTGAAATAAATGGAAATACTTCAGTGAGTTTACACTTCCCTAACATTGAATATAGCCTTGACTTTCTAACGTTAATGTCTTAGTTACTATGCAGCAATATATATATATTTATATATATATTTAATATGTAACAATAAAATATTCTACTGCTTAATTTTAATTTTTTTCTCAATAAGATTCTTCAGAAAGGTGCTGGTACTTCTCAACCAATGGACTGCATAGTTTGGGGCAGGCAGAAATTATTATACTGTTACCTTGTTTGCCAAATGAAGATGAAGTTCCTGAAGAAATATTCAAATTATTTATTAATATATATAAGGATGCCATGAAAGGTATGAAACTTTGCTATAATTTGAAAACAGTACATATCAGATTTCATGAAATACTTCCTTTTCAGTACAGTTGTACTTTGGTTCTCGAATTTAATCCATTTCAGAAGTCCTTTCAACTCCCAAAAAGGTTTGAAAACCAAGGTGTGGCTTCTCATTGGCTGCAGGAGCTTCCTGCAGCCTCTTGGAAGCTGTGTCGGATGTTTGACTTCCAAAAAACATTCATAAACCAGAACACTCACTTCTAGGTTTGCGATGTTCGGAAGCTGATTTGTTCAACAACTAAGGCGTTTGACTACCAAGGTACCACTGTATTCATCTTAATGGTGTCATATTGTTCAAACAAGAACTGACCCAATGTTCTTTGCTGGGCTGCTCAAAAAATGACAGGCATTCCTATTGGGGTTGATGGGAGATGAAATAGCCAAGAAGGATAAAAGATTGTTCATGTATGCAACAACTGCAGCGAGAATATTGCTTGCCCAAAAGTGGAAATTACAGGAATTGCCAACGATTGATGAGTGGCAGACGAAGATGGCGGAATATGCTGAACTTGCAAAACTGACCGGCAGGGTCAGAAACCAGGATGACTCGAGGTTTTGAAAAGAGTGGAGTAAATTTGTGGAGTATTTAAGATTGAACAGAGGAAGTTTAAAGACACTGGTAGGATTGGAATAAACCTTTGACATAGGCTAATATATGAATAATAACTGTGCGATAAGATTGGACTAGAAAACCAGCTGACGTGGGGGAGGGAAGTCGCAGCTCGGCGGAGCAATGGTTGAATATAAAGTGTATTGGATGTTGAATTAGCTGTAATTTGGAATATTTGAAAATAATAAACATTTATTTGAAAAAAAAAATGACAGGCATTTCAGGGAAATTTTCCACCTTTAGTTGCTGATCTCATTTTGGGGAGTCTCTTTTCCTCCTCTCTGTTTCCATTAATAATCCATTTCTGTTGCAGCCCCTGCCAGCTGTTCAGGATGGTCTCCTAATTATCATGAGTGACTTGTTCGGATGTGTTATGTCATGGTGCTATAGTTGGTGGGGGTGGTAGTGTCAGGAATCCAAGCACAATCATGCTTACCTGGATTCAGCATATGGTCCTTATAATAACAAATTGATATTATTATTACCCACACTTCACCATAATATTAATTCAATATTAAAAACAGTTTAAAACAAATCGCAGTCAAAATAATACAGGGTGAGTCCTGAAAATTTGTATCTCGGGTTTGAAAGGCTAGGGTAAAGACATGTGACTCCAGCACATGACAGAAACTATATAATGAAGATGCCAGCCACATCTCTGGGTATGGAATTCCTCAACTAAGGAACAGCCATGGAGAGTGCCCCCTCCCAGGCCACCACCACCCCAGATTTCCAAGGCTGATGGAACTACAAAGAGTGCCCCTTCTGCTGATTTTAACACCTGTATGAAAGGAGGTGATCTTTCAGATATTTGGGGCCAGAGTCATTTATCTTATTTTGCCCTAGAAGCTATGATTATGTCCATAGCTGTATGCATCAGGAGTGTGCTTTTATGATGATTGTGACTATATGTATTCTTTTAACCAGGAAAATTCATAGGAAATTTGGAAAATGTTACTTTCACTGAAGGCTTTCTTGGAAGCAAGGAGAATGGTGGATTCCTATTTATTACACCAACTTTTCAGAAACTGGATGATCTCATACTACCCAAAAATCCTTTTTTATGTGGTATTCTTATTCAGAAGCAAGAGGTGCCATGGGCAAAGGTGTTTCCAATTCGCTTAATGTTGAGATTAGGAGCAGAATATGGAGGTGAGTTTCATTCACATATTATTTCATATACTTAGATCAGTGTTTTAATCTGATCCATTGTGTATTGACATCAAGTCTTTGACGTCAATGTTGTTGCAAATGTCAGTTTCATTGATTTGTCTTCCTATGGGTCTTTTTGGTAGCACATTTCAGTATTATATGAGTAAAGATGTAAAGGCTATCCAGGGGGCGGGGATTAAGAGGAAAATGCAAGGACTATTTTCCAGTGGAAAAACTGGAAATTTGAGGAACCACTGAAGAAAACTTATGAAATATTTTCTCTTTTGGAATGAATGAAGTACTTTCCACTCACTGAAAATGTGTGGTATGAAAGTTTCTATGTAGTACAAATGTATAGCATTGGTTAGCGATGACTGCTGTGTAAACCAGACATATACAACACAATCTAAAATACATGTCTGCACCTAGAATGTGCTGCCATCTTCATAACAAGAATGTGCTGCTTGCCACCTCCCGGTGACTTTTGAATTTAGTCCAGAGATATTACATGTAAATGTCCTGCATCTGTTATCCTGGTCATTCTATTATGTTCTTTGCTTTCTCTTTGGATATTTCTTCAGCTAATTCAGTACAGGATCTTATTTAGAGGCTTCTGGAACTCCTGTACAGTTTGCTAAGAGAAGAGTATACATGATTTATGTGATGTCAATTTCCATTTTAATGGGTTGAGTTTAAAAAGACATGCCAGAAAGATTGAAGGCAATCTCTTTCTGAAATTAAAGACATTCTTTGCCAAGACAGTGAGCCTTGTAGTACAAATCTATATGCCCCTATTTATTATTTCCTTTACTAATTCTCTCCCCTCACCATTTTGCACTTCAATTACATTTGGAAGTACATGTGAACAGCTGGGGGCAGTTATAGCTGTAAACTTCATGTTGTTGTTGTTCAGTCGTTCAGTCGTGTCCGACTCTTTGTGACCCCATGGACCAGAGCACGCCAGGCACACCTATCTTTCACTGCCTCCCGCAGTTTGGCCAAACTCATGCTAGTCGCTTCCAGAACACTGTCCAACCATCTCATCCTCTGTCATCCCCTTCTCCTTGTGCCCTCCATCTTTCCCAACATCAGGGTCTTTTCTAGGGAGTCTTCTCTTCTCATGAGGTGGCCAAAATACTGGAGCCTCAACTTCAGGATCTGTCCTTCCTGTGAGCACTCAGAGCTGATTTATTTAAGGATGGATAAGTTTGATCTTTTTGCAGTCCATGGGACTCTCAAGAGTCTCCTCCAGCACCATAATTCAAAAGCATCAATTCTTCGGCGATCAGTCTTCTTTATGGTCTAGCTCTCACTTCCATACATTACTATTGGGAAAACCATAGCTTTAACTATACGGACCTTTGTTGGCAAGGTGATTTCTCTGCTTTTTAAGATGCTGTCTAGGTTTGTCATTGCTCTCCTCCCAAGAAGCAGGTGCCTTTTAATTTTGTGACTGCTGTCACCATCTGCAGTGATCATGGAGCCCAAGAAAGTAAAATTTCTCACTGCCTCCATTTCTTCCCCTTCTATTTGCCAAGAGGTGATGGGACCAGTGGCCATGATCTTTGTTTTTTTGATGTTGAGCTTCAGACCATATTTTGCGCTCTCCTCTTTCACCCTCATTAAAAGGTTATTTAATTCCTCCTCACTTTCTGCCATCAATGTTGTGTCATCAGCATATCTGAGGCTGTTGATATTTCTTCTGGCAATCTTAATTCCGGCTTGGGATTCATCCAGTCCACTTCATGTATGAATCATTTATTTTTTAAATAGCATACTTTCCCTGCTCATAAATGCAACATGGGACTTCCACTGATCACCGCCACCGCATTGAGGGACTAGTCACATCCACACCCATCTTCATCTGTTTTGCAAACAATCCCAGGTAGAACACCTCCATGTTGTATTACAACTTAATTTTGAAAGTATCCTCAATTTCAAAATGGTTTGCTGTATAACATTAGAGGCTGCTGTTTGAGAACAAAAGACAAAACACCCATGAGTATATTGGACTACCTTTGCAGTGTTTTGGATCCCAGCAACTATATATATATATATATATATATATATATATATATATACACACACACACACACATACATACATACATACATACATATACATACACAGTATTAAATACCAGTTCCAATAACCATAATGTATCAACTTCTAAAGTGATTGGGTTATTTAGAAATTATTCTGTTCTGCGTGTTTCTTACATTCCCCCTTTTCTCTTGCTAGTGTACCCAACTCCTTTGACAAGTATTAGACATAGGAAGTCATTGTTTGGAGAAATAGGACACACAGTCATGAATTTACTTGTCGTGAGTATATGCTTTGGCTTGTATTTCATTCTTGCCCTGTTGCTGATACTAAAATTGCATTGTCAGAAATGAAATCAAGATCTCTGTATTCTTTAATGCTGCCTAAGTATCTGTTGAGAGTTAACTATAGGAAACTATCAGTAAGATGAATTTCAGAATCTAGAATTGGATGATACCTTTTTTAGAACAACCAAAATGCCACAAAATAATGAGAAAATTAAAATTCTCCCTAAGTTCATCAGGCTAAATGTTAAGTGAAGAAGTGTGCATGCTCATACCAAGAACATACTTAGTTGGTCTCTAAGGTGCTACTGGAAGGAATTTTTTATTTTATTTTGTTTTGACAGTGGGGCAAGAGTGGGAGAACTATTGTTATTAAAACTATAAAGTCTTCATTGGCTTAAGATGGAGTATTGGAAGAGGTAGTGGGCTTTTAACAGATTAAGCTCTCCGAGGCTACTAAGCTTTGCAGGTTTCAGGTTACACCTAGGAATGCTTGGATGAAGAAGCATACAATGGTAGATTTTTCATTTTTGAAAATAAAATCCAGCAGTTCACTAGGTCTGTCATTAGCTTTAAGCAAAACAATCAAGTTCCTTGTTGTAGTGAACAACAGTGAAGTTAAAAAGGACCATTTGTATACTAGCTAACCACATTTTGGGTGGTTTGCTAGGTAAACAAACAACAACAGTGAGAAGCTGAATTGAATAGATTTATTTGGTGGCCAAAGGAAATGTGCCTTCAGAGGATCAAATTCCTCCTTCAGATGATCATCTGTCAGTATCAGCGAGATGAACAAGGCAAAACTGCCCCCCCCCATTTCTCCTACTTGGAGTTCTGGGTCCATGTTCCCATGACAAATGTGTATCAGGAACTATTGCAGAGGCAGTTGTTAAGCACATTTCCTGTCTATCACTTACCCCTTGCGTTTTGTTCCTCCTGTCACTGTTTTCAGTGGAACTGGGGTCTACTGGCTTGAGCTGTAAACAGAATATGTCATTCTGCCCTATGAAAGTTACATACATATTAATTAAATGTTGGAAGTATAACATAGTAAGGTATCTGGTGGCTTTATTCACACTTGGTGGGCATGTCAGTATTAATTATTCTGTAACTTTACAAAATGTAATTTTTTCAATTCTCATGCTTATTATTTAATCATTTCTATACTGCACAACTTGTATACAAAAATACAGAATGGGTTAGAAGATAGTATGTTCTCTAACTTGGTTTTCTCAAGCTCGTTCAGTTTACTTTGTGGATGATTGGTTATTGTAATAAGTGAGTCAAAGAAGATAATAGTTCACATTTACCGGTAATATATTTTTTGGTATACAGTGGAACCTTGACTTACATCCGCCTCTTCTCACGGATGTTCCAAGTTGCGACCACAGCAAACCCGGAAGTAAACACTGGGTTTGCTGCGATGCGTGCATGCACAGAAGCGGCTTCTGCCATCTGTGTGTGCGCACAAGTGGCTGCCGCCGTCTATGCATGTGCAGAAGCGTGCTGCCGCCGCATGTGCTCGCGCACAATGGCGCCTCTACTAGTGTCCGGTTTCGCCCAGCGGACGGGCCTCCAGAACAGATTATGTTCGTAAGTAGGGGTTGTACTGTATATATTTTATAGATAGCTTGGTACTAGATTTTGGGTAATTCCTTTTTTATTTTTTTATTCTACAGTCAGTAGTCATGAGACATGCATACTGTTGAAAATTAAATGTATAAATTATTCAACTTTTTATTGCATTGCAGGATCTTCGGAATTATCAATATACATTGCATACAATAGATAATTTATTTATTCATATGGAAATGGGTAGAAGCTACATTAAAATACCTCTGAGGAGATATAATGAGGTAAGAACAATTTGTCGTAAGGGCTGGTGCAGATGTAATCAAAAATTGACAAAATTTAATATACAGACTACATAATACCAGTGTGGCATGACTAATGTTGGATTTAGACTACAGAGGCCCATGTTCAAATCTCCACTCAGCCATGAAGGTTGCTGAGTGATCTTAGGGTAGTTATTAAATCCTAACTATCATGCATTGCTAACTTTAGGGAAAGGGCAGCATGTAAATGTTTCGTCCTGCGAAGTTATTAACATCTTAATATGTAAGAATTAGTTGTTTGAATAAGAAACATTTGTAGGCCGTATAATAGGATTTTCTCCATTTACATGTGTTGTACTTTGGGTCCTAAGCAATATTTTCCCAGGTTTTGCAAGGCTAAACCTATGTGCTCTATGGTCAAACTCACAGCAATTGTAGGAAAAGGGGCTAGTGGGTAGGACATTATACAAAGTATTAAAGTGGCAGCTTTGGCCTTCTGAAACAGCTGTAGTGTGCTAAGGAGGAAGTGCTGAATTTGAGAGAGATGCTGAATGGTCAGGGTTATGTGAAGTTCGGTAACATTATATCAGAATCTCACTTCCAGCCACTTACTCATAAGTAAGTTCTATGGTGTTCAACTGGATTTATTTCTAGATAGGTGTCTATACTTAGGGACACAGCTTAAGCCTTGGAGTTAAAAGAAGCAGCAAGGATTCATATTCTCTCTCTCTCTCTCTCTCTCTCTCTCTCTCTCTCTCTCTCTCACACACACACACACACACACACACAGACACACTCTTAATGACATTTCTGTAATTACAGGTGATGAAAGTCATAAATACTTCTAATGAGCATGTCATTAGCATTGGAGCCAGTTTTAGTCCTGAAGCAGATTCTCATTTAGTTTGTATACAGAATGATGATGGAGCCTATCAGACACAAGCAAACAGTGCTACTGGACAGCCTAGGAAAAGTAAGTGTCTTCCACGGTATTGTGTCCATTGGAGCATGTAGTCAGTTTTTTAGTCTGGTATGTGAGTGTCACAGACTGGCTGGACACTGTTTTTCTAGAACTTCATAAGTTGTGTGCATTTCTAGTATAACACAGAATGTAAATACCTATTCAAATTACGTTTAAAATACTTCTAAGTTTGTATGAGCAATTGACGTATATGATGTTTGTTTAGTCACAGGTGCAAGCTTTGTTGTGTTCAATGGAGCCCTAAAAACATCTTCTGGATTCCTTGCTAAATCTAGTATTGTTGAAGGTATGTGGTGTTTGTTTGTTTGTTTGTTTGTTTGTTTGTTTTTTGCAGTCATGCCAGAGGTGAAGGAGGAGTCCCTGAGACAGAGATGTATCAGCATTGTACTTGTGTTCCCAAGAGTGTTGTGTGGCTAAGTTGTTTTTTTGCAAAAGTTCTGTAGCTCCATTGTATTTCTCACTAAAGTTGCCCTTGTGAGTATAGTGTGCATGACCAAAAAAAAAATTAAAAAAAATGGAGTCCAATGCTGCATATCCTATCCTCTGCACCTTTTTTCCCAATTCCCCTCTTCTGCTGAAGTTGTGGGGGAATTGTTTGTGCCAGGTGTCATGCTGGAGCAGAGATGCAGTGAGGGCATGATAGTGAATTAGAATCCTAAAAGGTGCTCCCAAAGGTCTAGTCCACGCCTACTTTGGATGCAGAAAAGCCACTACTATAGCAGTCTAACCTCCTTGAATTGGTGCAGGATACAGCTGAAGTGTGCTCCTTCCCTGTGCCACTCACAACTCTGCTCCTTTTTCAGCTGTTCCACAGGTGTTTCTTTGCCAGCAGAGTGGCTCTGCTGAAACATGTTCTACAAGTGTGTCATTATTGTGGTGATGTATTTGGTGTCCTGCCATCAAAACTGGGCTTCAGCTGAATCTTATACCATGCTGGACCTCAGGCACAGGATTTTGCCCATTGCTGTAATAAAATAATTTGGTTTTGTGTTTATTAAAGTAATTTGTTTTTCTTTATAGATGGAATAATGGTTCAAATAACTCCAGAGATTATGGATGGCTTGCGTCAAGCTTTAAGGGAAAAAAAGGACTTTAGAATTACGTGTGGCAAAGTCGACTCTGGAGATCTGAGGGAATATGTAGAAATTTGTTGGGTAGAAAATGAAGAAAAAACAAATGTGAGGTATGATGTTTTTACAAAAGTCAAAATGTGTGTTAATATTTTTCTGCAAAATGTCATCAGTTTAAAAAAAATAAAAGGTCTGATATTGACAACTATTTGCATAATCCTCCTATATACAGAATTTTTTCTAACATCTTTTGGCCATGCTTTATTTAAAACAATTTATCTGAAGGTCTGTAGATTAGTCAGCCTCTCAAAGCTGCTCTATGAACTTTTTAAATATTTTATGAATTTAGATATTATGAACATTTATTTTTTATGTGGAAGCAAACATGAATAAGGAGGTGGAAGAGAAATATAGAAAATGTTAAGCTGCACAGTGAGACTGAATGTTTAGCAAAAGTGCTGTGTAGGAAATTTGGGTGATGACACAGTGCTATTGCAATAGCCCTAGAACATGCACACATAACTGTTCACATGCTGCAGGTCAGAGGAACCATTCAGGAGTCCAGTTTGAACAAGGTGAATTCAGTATTTGATGTTTTTCACTTGCAACATTCTGGGGATTCAGAATTGGTGGTAAACAGTGACTTGAATTAAGTTTATTATTAAATGCATTTCTATGTTGCCGCAGAACTGAAGTTCTCTAGGTAGCCTATGTAAAAAATTGTAAAAAGCCCAAAAGAATTAAAAAAGACAGTTGCCTTTGCTGTTGTGTGTTTTGGGTCCTTCTTACAAGTTTCCCATAGGTATTTGGTTGGCCACTGTGAGAACAGGATGCTGGACTAGATGGCCCTTTGGCCTGAACCAGCAGCCTCTTCTGATTTCAACATTCCACTCAGCTAGTGCTTAAGCAGCTACTTCGATTTCAGACTTACATTTTCGGTCCATCCAATCTCAAATTCAGGATGGTTGACAGTAATAGATACAATTCTATATAATGTGACATGCTACATTAATTTCTATTTGGGCTGGCTTCCAGTAACACATTATGTAGGGAAAGAAACTAGCGGAGTCTGACTAGCGCAATTAATGCAGTATTAACCTTGCTTCATAGAGTTACAAGCCCAATAGATGGGAAATCAATGGAAGGAGTTCCAAGCGAAAAAATTGTCCAAGAAGAATATTTTGAAATGGACAATAAACTTGTAAAGTGTACAGAAGTAAGTTAATGCTGCTGTTCTCAAAATAACAAATATTTGCTACAATATTAAATGAAGCTTTTGAAACATTGAAAAGGTATCTGTGTGTGAAAGAGATACAAGATTGCTGAATTCTTCATGCTACATATCCTAACCCCTAATTCCCACCAGTGTTTCAAATGTTGATTATTTCTTTACTTTCGAAAGATGTAAGTATATTTATGAAACATTGTCTCTTTCGTACTTATTCCAGTTAAATTACAGTTTATTTTCTGTATAAAATACTCTTGTTAATCTTTATTAAAATAGTAATCCATTAGTTTACTAATACATGAGATTTGTTATGTTTTTGCAGTTACTCAGGAAAGCACCAGATTATTACTTGGCCATGAGACATGGAAGTTGAAACTTTTTTCAGCCACTAGTATTTTGACTGTTGAAAGGCAGCACACCTGCCTTTTCACGTTGTTCTGGAAGAACATATGCAAGGGATCCCCCAGGCTTGTCTCACCAGGCACGAAGAGATCATTTTGTAGTGATCTCTACCTCATATGGAAGTGGATACCCAGGCAGGTTCTTCAGTATGATAGAGTATGTGGTGTATGTAAAGAAAGACCAGCTGTTATTTGAATTGCTCTTCTTTATGGTTGTAAATCAGAAAATTTATTTTAAAAAAGAAAAAAAGATTCTACCATAAAACAAAAGCTGTTGGAGGGATATTTTATCCATTTACTCTTTCAGAGACATTTTTACTTGTCTATTCTCAGGTTTGAGTACTTAAGAAGTGAGTAGAGGTTGGGTCTGGGATATCTAAAAAAAAACTACTCTAGAATCTTCATCTGCATCCTACTTTGTAGGATAAGGATCACTTAGGTTCAAACATTGAATTCTTTTAGACTTATCTTCCCTTTCAGCCCAATACTTTGGTTTATACTGGCTTTGTATCTACTCCATTGTTAGGCAATCTCTTGCTAACAGCAGCATAAATGTCTGGGTTAGGGAATGGGACAGATAGTCTGGGAATTAGGGGTGGGAGGAAGTATGACTCAGAGCTAACAGTTGTAATTGGCCTTTTGGGAAAGGCATTTGTTTCTGCTTCCATATTTCAGAATGTTAATCTGCACTTTGAATACATTTTTATTCTCCAGTAGTTGGATGATTTCACACATTTTGTTTTATTTTATTTTTTAAAATTCCTGCATCTCTCTTGTCCCTTTGCAAATTGTAGTGAACACCATTGATCCAACATACCTATCATTGAATGTTATCGCTGCTGCAGTAGTCATTTTAATTTTAGCGAGAAAAAGTCTACTATTTAGGGAAGAAGTCACTATAGCTAACTCTTCTTTAATTACATTTCAGGTGTTCTATCTCTTAAAAGCCAGTGAGGTATTCAGTCCTGCTCATCAATTTGCTAAAGAAATTGCATTGGCTTCTTGTATGGCCCTTCGCCAACATCTCAAAACCCTGAAAAGTCATGGAATGAACAAGATAGGCCTGAGAGTCTCCATGGATACTGATAGGGTAACTTTTTAAAAGCTTCAGCTATATATCCATATATGTGATGCTCAAACAGACATTTGGGAACCCTGTATTGAATATGCCCTATATGAACTTGTGGAAATGGAACAAAAGTGGTATAAAAATGTCTTCATGTCAATTAATATCAGTTCTTATATACATAACTCACCAGCATTCATTTGGATGAGATTTAAAACAGTCAAGTTCTTGTTGTACCAAAGAACTTGTTGCCTCATCTTAGAGATGAGGAACTTGCATCAGTGAGTGAAAAGACAGACTGATATGGGCCAAATGCATAATATTTTTAATGACTGGGAGCTTACATCTTCCCAGCCAGATGGGCGGGGTATAAATAAATTATTATTATTATTATTATTATTATTATTATTATTATTATTATTAATTATAGCTAGCACTTTGGCAGATTCCATAAATAGCTGCAGCAGGTGTCACTGACCCTTTGGATCTGTGGGCACATTTGGAATTTGATAGTATGCTGTGGGTACCACCCCTTCTGCTTGCTTATATCCCCCTACCCAGTGCTTCCCCCCAGGAGGTACTCAAGGGTACGCAGTACTAGCATCTCTCTCTTGTTTAAAAAGTGTGACACTTACTGTAACAACTTCATGGTGAATGTCGGCACCTATTTTTCTAGAAAAAAAGCACTGCCCCATCCCTTCTGTCCTTATCCTCCCACTCCCTCCACCAGAGAGACAGAAAAAGAGAGCACACCCACTTTTTGATCTTTCAGAAGTAAAAGTTAGATAAGGTAGAATTAAAATAGATCCTCTTGAATTTCCATGATTTCACATAAGAGTCCCACCAAAAACCACCTTCAAATTAAAATTAGACTGCACAATGAAAAAGAAACAGATCTGGTGCTTATCAGCACCACAAAAATATTGATCCAAATCAGAGACCCTAATTGACCTTCATTTTTACAAAGTATGACAACCTTTGAGTCTTGAGGGGATCACTGGTAGCTAATAAAGCTAATACTGTTACAGATACAGTTGTACCTTGGAAGTCGAACAAAATCCATTCTGGAAGGCTGTTCGACTTCCAAAACATTCGGAAACCAAAGTGCGGCTTCTGGCGTCGGACGTTCAGCTTCCAAAAATAGTTTGCAAACCAGAACAGTCACTTCCGGGTTTGCAGCGTTCGGGAGCCAAAACGTTTGAGATCTAAGCTGTTCAAAAACCAAGGTAAAACTGTAATAATCACGTTAATTGATTTGATGGTGGTTGAGGAGAGAACCCATTAAAAATATGGTATTACAAGATAATAAATTTTAATGGACCTGGTTTGCATATTTGTATGTGCCCTATCTGGCATGCCATTCTCTTCCCTTCTCTCACTGCCCACTTTATTTTCCTTCCGCCATTGTCCCAGCTCACTCCACTTTTTCTCCTTCCCTCTTGTTCACTTTGCTTTATGTTCAGCTGCTGATCTGAGCCTTGAAAATATACAGAGCTGAAAAAGAAAGTGGGAAAGATTGTCATTACCCTGTTTCTCCTAAAATAAGACATAGCCATAAAATAAGCCATAGCAGGATTTCTGTGCATTTGCGAAATATAAGCCGTTCCCCAAAAATAAGCCATACCCCGAAAATAAGCCATAGTGACGTGGTACCTCCCATTAAAACAGCCTGGAGAGGCGTGGCTATGCAGCGTACCGATGCGACACGGTTAGAATAAGACATCCCCTGAAAATAAGCCATACTGTGTTTTGTTGAGCGAAAAAAAATATAAGACGGTGTCTTATTTTAGGAGAAACACGGTATTCCATCTTATGTTTCAAGGGGGCAAGAGGAAAAGGTTTCCACCCTTATTGGTCATGACAAAGGGATAGTAAAGGGAGCTGAGACATGTAGTGGACATTGGCGATCACCTCGCCGTATGAGGTATCCAGAGGAATAGCAATTTGGGTTTGTCCCAGTAATAACTTAATCAGTGAGGCAGGAGACATTCTCTTCTGATCCATTGGGGAGCTGTGGGAGTGCCCCCGCCCATACAAACTCAATTCCAGCAGTGGACACCTTGTGGAACTTAGTGGAATGATTCAGGAAAGGTTGATTCCTTTGTTCTTATTTCTTTTTTAAATGTTAAATTATGATTGTAAACTGCCTGAAGATTTTTGAATAGGATATATATCTAATTAATGTGTTGCTGTCTATATTGCTTGTTATAGTAAATCAAACACGTTTTTATTTTATTTTATTTTAGGTGGAATACCAGGCAGGATCTGGAGGCAAGCTTCTTCCCCAGCATTACCTAAATGATTTGGATAGTGCTTTGATCCCAGTGATTCATGGTGGGACATCAAATGCTACAAACCTACCAATGGAAATGGAATTAATATTTTTCATCACTGAATCTCTCTTAATATAGCAGGCGTGTATGTTATACTGCAGTGGACTGAATTGCTAGCACTGACCAATACCAAAGCAGTTAGATTACACTATGGATGAAATATTCAGGTTTTATTTTTTTAAAAGCCAATGATTTATTAACACATCTTTAATAACATTTTACCTTTTTAAAATGTGAGCATGTTCCTCCTTAATGTCAACATGAAATATCATTTTTAAAACTTGACCATTATCTAACGTTCTGAAAGTTTACACTTAATACAGCCCAGTAAAAGGCAAGAAAGGGTTAAAACTAGCTTGTGTGTGCAAAATACTGAAATATATCCATCTATCATTTGCAGATGTTTTAGGTGGGTTTTTTAAAATTAGATGCAAGTCTGATAGGCTATTCTTAAATAATTTGGGGTTTGTTTGTTTGTTTTTAAAAAAGATACAGGTAAGTGTCAGTGGAACAAAACAGTTTCTAGCTCTTAATAGTTGAGATTCAAGTATAAAAAGCTGTTACTGAAAGTGTTTGGGAGATGTTTGAACAGATCAATATTACCTAGAGAAACAGCATGTTTCTTACCATTGTGATAATTTTATAAGACTCTTGATTTTTTTAAAAAAAAATTGTATGTTTTTGAAGTGTATAATGATGCACTTTTGCAAAATTTTACAGCTCTCATGGAATTACTTTTTTGAATGGCTAACTTTGTTATGTTTATAATGGATTTATTGAACATAAATACCCTTTATATTAAATACCTAATCTTTTTTCTTCTATGCTCAGATGTACAGTTTCTTGGTTTTTCCAAGAATGAGTAAGAAGCCAGATGACCCTTAAAGTAGTCATCCTGTAGCAGTAAATCAGGCGTGAAGCCTGTCTGTGCTCCATTCTCTGATTTTTGAGACCTCTTGGTATCCCTGTTTATTTTCAGGGAGAACAATGTATTAAGTGTGAATTTTCATGAACGGTTTCCTGTATACAGTACTTATTTTTATACTGGGGTATTTGCATTAAATAAGCATTTATATATTATGATAATTGATACTAGTACCTGAGAACTCTAAATACATTTTGACAATGCCTGCATAATGTTCCTGTTTGTTATGCACAGAAGTAAATTGTGTGTGCCTGTGTGTCTGTCTGATTAAAGTATTAGACTGAATTTATTGCATTCTAATTGTATCTAGATGCCTTCTTACATTCACTGGGGTATATTTATGTTGTATCAAAATACAGCTTATAAACTAAAATGTTTGCCAGTTTATGTTATGGTGGCACAGGATTTTTGGAGACGTTGAGAAATTGCTGGCCATTAGACTATTATCATTGAACCAATGCACTCCTTTCTATTCAGAAGTAAAATTCTGTGGACAAGCTAAAGTTTACAGTAACATTCATTATAATACCATATCTAGGTTCTTGTATCGGTGAACAGAGGAAGACAGCTGCAACAAAGAATGCTAAGTGTTTCAAATATTGACCCATCATATGTAACCATGGCTTGTACAACATTATATTGTGTAAAAGCAATTGTAACTCATTTTGTCATATTAGCTTTATGTTCTCTTGAAAATTGATCCTTTCAGTTTATAGATAACAAGTAGCATTTTATAAACACTTGTTTTAGAACAATATTATTAGGCCTTATAAAATGTATAAATTTTATTAAAATCTTCATGAATGAAGCTGACAAGTACTTAACAAATGACACAATAACATTTTAAAAGCCATGATACATTGCTTAAAGGTCCCTTTCTTTCAGTTGCTTATTTAAGTTGAACTTTATCGGTTCCCAAATCTATTTAAAGTTTCTCAGAGTAAGCATGAAGATTTCTGCCTCTGTTTTAAAAGTGAACATGTTAAGCTTATTGACTTTGGTACATCCTGGCCATAAAATTATGTGTGGTCTTATTTATAGTATTACAGACCATGTACTTAAGTTACAACTTGCTAAATAACCTGCTATAAGAAACCTGATTTTCAGTGTTCTTAAATGCACAGTAGAGAAATAAAGACTGGGATTCCAATAACTACTTCTATGTTTGTGTTTCTCAGACAATATTCTCATGCTACATAGCAAGTTGCTTTAGAGGCAAATTGGGGGGGGGGGGTTGAAAAAAGACAAGCAAAAATACCAGGTGCTTAGATATGCACAAAGTATTTCTTCAGATATTGGCAAAATATATGTGTTTCACATATTGAACAAATTGTCAATTGAGAAGGAAACGAGGTATTTCTGGTCCTGTTAGTTTTTAAGGGTTATCTGTACAATATTTCTAGAATAAAACACAGAAGTATTTTAAAATGTATGTTGTGACACTTCACTACAATTAAGTTGAACTACTTGTCTCTTTATTATAATATTCAGCCACAGGGAAAACAATTAAAAAATAGAATTTGAGCAAAATATGCTAATTCACATTAAAATGGTGTAATAAACAAGTATATTTTGTGTTTAATGCCTTCATAAAGGGTTGGCTTTAATAAGGTAAAATACAAATGCTATTGCACAGATTTAACTTTAATTATCTATTTATAAATCACTAGCAGCTTTTAGACTACCATTACTGTCATAGTACTGGAAACAATCTTTCCCCCTTTCTTCCCTTTCCCCTTGGTACCACTGGTTGCAGACTCCGTCATCTTCCTCCTTTTTAAGTTCAGGCAATTGCCCAATCTATACTGCCTCTTCCTTTGAACATGGTCATATAGGAGATTCTTTTTACACCAGCAATTTTTGTGCAAGTAATTTATGTCCTTGAAGAATGATTTAATGTTATAATTATAAGATACATTGTGAAATTTATGCTCATACTTGTTCTTATCTGTTTTGTTTGTGTTGATAGACCTCAAGGGAATGAAAAAAATGCATGTTTTTGTATTGTAAACCACCTTGTGATCCTCCAATGAAGGGTGGTTTAGAAATGTTTTTAGTAATAATACCTTCATTCATGGCCATATCTTGCAATCAGCTGCAGGTCCTTTATTTATGCTTTAAGGTCCTTTTCTATTCCTGGGTATACTTTTGCTTACCTCCTCACATTTCCATTTCCCTACATCTTCTGCTTGGCTAGGGCTGCACCAATCAATCCTTATTGCCCTTTCCAAATAACTTCTCACAGCCTTATCTATTAGATTTGGCAGGCCTGTTAACCCTCCTCGCTATATTAAAACTAGTACAGTGGTACCTTGGTACTCAAAACGGTTTTGCTCCTGAATGCCACAAACCCGGAAGTAAGTGTTCCGGTTTGCAACCATTTTTCGGAAGCTGAACATCTGGTGCGGCTTCCAATTGAGTGCAGGAAGCTCCTGCAGCCAATCAGAAGCTGCACCTTGGTTTTCGAACAGTTTTGGGAGTCGAACAGACTCCCATAATGGATTAAGTTCAAGAACCAAGGTACAACTGTATGTGTAGGGATTGGATGGGTAGCTCTCCTACAGTTAAAGGTGCCAGTCCTATCCTCCGCTTCTGTGCAAGTAATCCACTACATTAGCACTACTGCCTTCTAAGTGCCATTTTAGAACTAAACTCTTATTGCTCTTGCAATGTTTTTGTGTGGGTTGGCACTTAAAGGAAACATGTAGTAATACTTACAGCTCTATGAGCAGTATTTTAAGGAGAAACATGGGATATATACTTTTAAATACCTTTGCTGCACCAAAGGTATTTGTGGGGCACACTCATAGGTGCTTTCATGGGTGTAGCCAGGATTTTTGTTGGGGGTGGGGTCAGGCCTTTTGTTAGGGTGGGGGGGGGAGAACCTGTTTGCTATTGATTTTTATTGATGGGGGGGGGGGAGCTGCCCCTCCCTGCTCCCCCTTGGCTACGCCCATTGGTACTTTGGGCTCCAAATATAGTGTTATATTTGTTCCAGAGATCTTAACGTAGGACACAGCTTGCCACTCAGAAATACACTTTGCCCCCTCCCCCCGCTCCACATATGGACCTCCCAACCTCCGTTCCAATGCATTGTTAAAACCAAGAGGAGCAATATCGAGGCGGCAGGGGATCGCGAGATTGAAAGATTTAATCCCAAAGCGGCAGATTCAGAGGGCATCCTGAGATGGGACTCTCTCTCCCTTCCGCTCGGCGGAAGGATATGTTGGCGCTTTGCCGCAGCGGCCTCGGCGCGTGCTCGACGTAGGCTCCCTCGAGGCCTGGAAGTATCTTGGCCCAACATGGAAGCGCGCGAGCCGGGTAAGGTCCGTGCGCCGCCCCTCGTGGAGAGTCTTGCGCGATCGCTGGAGCTAAGGGGGTGGGGGAGAGAGAGAGCCTCCAGCCCCTTCTTCCCTCCTCATAGCCGAGTTGGTCCCGCTCGCTTGAGCACCGGTAGACCGCCGTCTGGCTCCCAATTATTTACAAAAATCACCCTACCTTCCATTTTACTGCTGAAATTTTCGAAAAAAAGCGCGGCCGAGGAGGGCGGAGCGGGGGGAGGGGGAGTTGTAGCCAGAAACCGTTTTGTCTGTGTGGAGAAAAAACTCAAGCTCCTCAGTGGGAAGTGCAAATATTTCGGATTTTGAGGGGGTTTCTAGTAGAAAAAAAAAAGCCAAATGAGATTCCCAAAGGTCTGACCTCCGCGCACCCCTGATGTACAAAGTGAGGTCAAGCATTCTTATCCGGTACAAAAAGAGAAACAACATGAAGCCACTGAGAGAAGGGAAGCAACGGCTGGTGGTGTCCATTTTGAAACATGAAAAAAGCGCTAGTAATCAGGGTTGAACTAGGGCAGTCTTTCCTCCTGCTTGTTAACCTGCAAGTACTCTGGACGCAGATTTCCATTAGGCCCAGCAAACGTAAAATAGGTATATAGGGGAGCCAGTGTGGTATAGTGGTTAGAGTGCTGGGCCAGGACCCAGGAGACCAGGGTTCAAATTCTGACTTGGCCATTGACGTTCACTGGGCGACCTTGGGGACACTCTCTGAGCCTGACTTCTGGATAAAATGGGGAGGATAAGTATATGTCGCCTTGAGCTCCTTGCACAAAAGGCGGGATATAAATAAAGCCAATGTCAGACACCTATTCTGACAGGTGCTCTAGGGTTTCAGACAGCACATTCCCAGGATTGAACCTGGAACTTGCCAGTGAGCTATGGCGCTTCCACAAAGTGATGTTGAGGGTTATAGTCCAATAACATTTGGAGGGCAACGGATTAGGAAAGGCTGAAATAGAAACTTCCAAGTGTTTTTGAGTGAAGATTTCTTTCCAGCCACCATGCATTGTGGTTTCTCTTTCTCCTTTTTTGCATGCACATGCTTGGTTGGTTGCTTCTTGGGTGCACCTGCTAGAATGACAAGCAGGGCAGGTGTGCTGGTGCAAATCTTAACCTTTTGTTCTCCATACATAAATCACTGCTCACCTCTGTGGTCAACTTGTGTGGGTAAGTGTAACATCTGTTGTGGAGATTTGACTGGAAGACTGAAAAAAGCTATTTTGATTTTTAGGAATAAATCAAGAGGATGTTGTTTTTCTAATCAGAGAAGCAATTGCTGCAATCTTACATACAAGACCCCGTGTCAGATAGTTTAATTGAAACACAGACAGAGAAAGAAATGGAGTGTCTTTAGAAATGAAACACATTACTATCTCTTAAAGTCATTGACTTGTTTTGAGGGCTATGTTGTTAATGCTCTTGCAGCCTTTTATTATATAAAATTGAAGAGCATGTATAACTGAAGAGCAATTTTGTTTCAGAAAAAGAAATCCTTAAAGCAGAGGTTTTCAACCTTTTTGAGTCCATGGCTCCCTTGACCAACTACATACTTTCTGTGGTATCCCTGTGGGGTTCAGAAGCCCAGTTATGTCACCATTGCCTGCAGAGCTGGCAGCTCTCACCCTTTTCCGAACACCCTGCTTTGTGGACTATTCCCTCAGCCTCCTCACCTCTCCCCTCTCCTTGGGAGTCCTCTGGGCAGCCACTGCTGCCGCCCCTGGTCTCTGAGCTGCCCCCCCCCCCCCGTTCCAAAGAAAGGTGCCTGCTCACACTGTTCCACAGCAGCCTGGGAAGAGGATGCCCCCAGCCTTAGTGGTCCAACGGAGACTGGCCAAAGGTGAATGTGAGACCAGCATCTTACCTTGGGAGGCAGCAGTGGCAGCAGCAGGCACTGCCAGGCATGCATGGTGGAAAGGCTCTCCTTCAGCACTGGACACTAAGCTCCCAGGTAGGCCTTGCACACGGCAAGCACAAGAAAGGTCAACACAATGCCTGTCTGCCCAGCCTCCCACTTGTCTGCCAGCTCTTTGTTGTTGTTGGAAATGGACAAACTGTCTGCCTGGGCTCCGTTGTTTGCTTGCTTGCTCACTGCAAGGCTGCCTCAGCTCCTGGCAACCAGCACTCCCTGGCCAGCTCCAGGGGCACCATTCACCTGCGGAGCTTGTAGCCAGGGCTGCTGTAACAAACAACTGTGCAAGCCTTTAGGAGGCAGAGACACGAGAGGGCATCGGAGGAGGGAGGGAGGGAAAGAAAGAGAAACAGGCCAGTGTTGCCCATGGCACACCAATCATCATTCAAGGTACCCCAGGGTGCCACATCACATTGCTTGAAAACCACTGCATTGAATTTGCATAACCTGGTTCCATTTGTTGACAAACCCATGCCTCTCTCCACAAAAGCAAAACCTGCCACTTAACTGGATTAGATTAATCTCTTACAACTTCTGATCTGGATGCTTGGTGGATCTCTTGTTCCATGCACACATACCTCACCTAGTGCTACATTGGGCCTTCTAGGTAGTGGTGCCCACCCTATGGAATGCTCTCACATCAGATTTCAAGGAGTTAAATAACTATACAACTTTTAGAAGACATCTGAAGGGAACCCTGTACAGTACAGTGGTACCTCTGGTTACGTACTTAATTCGTTCCGGAGGTCGGTTCTTAACCTGAAACTTCTTAACCTGAAGCACCACTTTAGCTAATGGGACCTCCCACTACCGCTGCGCCGCTAGAGCACAATTTCTGTTCGATATTATCCTGAAGCAAAGTTCTTAACCTGAAGCATTATTTCTGGGTTAGCGGAGTATGTAACCTGAAGTGTATGTATCCTGAAGCGTATGTAACCTGAAGCATATGTAACCCGAGGTACCACTGTATAGGGAAGTTTTTATACCCCAGATGGATGCGGTATAAATTAATAATAATAATAATAATAATAATAATAATAATAATAATAATAATAATAATGTTTGATGTTTTATTATGCTTTTATATAGGTTGGAAGCCGCCCAAAGTGGTTGGGGCAACTCAGGAAGATGGGTGGAGTACAAATAATAACTAGTTGTTGTTATTGTTAATTTCCACACATTGGGACATATCACTATCATCTACACTGACTAGCAACAACTCTCTAATACTTTAGGCATGGTACTCTCCCAGCTCTACCTGTAGATGCCAAGGATTACAACTGGGACCTTCTGCATGCAAAGCAGATGGTGTGCCACTGAGCTGTAGCCCTTTCCCTTCAGTAGTTCCACTTGACTGTGATTCCTAGAAGACCCTGCTCCCTGCCTTGCAGGCCTTTTCCCACCTGGCCTGGGAGAATGAGGCCCTGACTGACTACAAAAGCTGCTGAATTCTTGGGCTGGCATAGTGTTTAGGGGTTTTCGTTGAGGTGTGAAGTAGTTGCTGCTATTGATGTTATTTTTTAAATTGTTTACAACTACTGTTGTTTGTAATTATGTGGGTTTTTTTAATGTGTTGTAAGCAGCCTTGAGTGTGGTTTTATGTTTGGAAAGGTGACATACAAATAAAATGAAGGACTGACTGATTAGCATTTGTGTTCAAATCTTTCCTGTATGGTCAATAATAGCTGATTTTATTCCTACTTTAATGCTGGATATTATTTCTGTTTCACATTAGTTGTCTCTATTCCCACACACACATGGCTTAATAAGCTTTTGTAAGCTGTCTAACATTGACATTTATTCCCTCCAATGTTCTCAACATAGGGTCTTGGAGTGAAAATATATTGGATTATTTCCTGAATGCCAAACAAATTAAAACAAGAGATGGAGCTGAAATCATCTGGTACCATAGAGCAAATAATAAGTTACAAATGACAGAGGCGATACAGAGTAAGTATTTGCTTGACAATATATTTGAAAACAGACCAACTGTTAACTGAGAATATGATAAAAGTGGTTTATTTTAATTTCACAATGTAACATGGAAGCTCTTCTGAGGCTAGAGTTGAACTACCAGAGTATTGCATGTGGTTTGTTAGAAGAATAGATTGTTTCTTTTGTAATCATCAAATCGGAGAGCTACTCAAGTTGCCTGGCAGCCATGCCACTTCAGAAATGCATTTCTAGCCCTTATGTTTGGAGACCATATGTGAAAAATATAAGTGCATCATAAGCTTCATGCAACATTTCCCGAGGGCATTCCATTGTGGCTGCAATTATTTATTATATGACACCCTTTAAGCAAATTTCCAAGATGGAAAAGGCAGAGAACCTTATGGCATGAGCCCATCTTAAACAGCGGAGAAGAGACTGCATGGAGTGATGGTGGTAAAATATTTGAACCCCCAGTCTAGGTATGTGACAGCAGTGGTGGAAAACCAATATCCTTCAAGATGTTGCTAGAGTATACCTCTTGTCATCCCAATGGCCATGCTAACTGGGGCTGATGGGAACTGAAGTCCAGCAACATTTAGAGGGGCCACAGGTATCCTGCCTGCTCGGTTACAGGTAGAGGCGTACCTAGGTTCCCTTGCGCCTTTGGCAAGGAGATATATTGGTGCCCCCATCTCCATAAAAAAGAAGTATGATGTAATTAAATAATCACAAAAGACTATTAAACTGGGGGCTTAATGTTAGCAAACGTCCCGCCCGGGGCAAGTTGTAAGACTGACCCCCCCCCCCAGTCAGGGACGAGGCCTGAGTGCATTCCTGGCTACTCGAGTGCAGTGGCACATTGATATGCGATTGTTCCCCAGCGTGAAGAACAACACACACAAGCCATTAAGGCTAAACTATTTTATTGTAGATAAGATGCAGAGCATGTCTCTGCTTGCCTGCTCAGTAAGTCAGAACTAGCCAGAACTGAAAGTGAAAGTAAAGATATCACATGGTTGTGAAAGCAGACAACACACCTGTCTTTCTCATGGGAAAAACACAAGTCATACCAGCCTTGCTGCTGCTTTTGCAGCTCGGTCTGTACCAATATCCGAACACTTAACAGCGAATCCTATAAATGTCTACTCATGAGTACATTCCACCAAGTTCAATGGGGCTTACTTGGAGGAAACTGGGTACACAGTACTGCAGCCTAAATCTGGCAAGCCAAAGAAGGAACTTCTGAGAATACCTCACTTCCCTTTTTGTTACTCTGACAAGGCGCCAGCAGAATGGCACTAACTTGGAGGTTGCACACTGTACTCAGAAGTAAGCAGCACTTAAGTCAATGGCTTTTGCTCTCTGGGATAAACATGCAGCAGCACGCAGCAGCACACATGCTGGAATTTGGTTAAGGTGAGAAAGAAACCAGGGATATTAGATATTTGAAGGTGGCTATCATATCATATCATATCTTCTCTAAGTCCCACTTTACCAGGCTAAACATACCAAATTTCCTCAGCCATTTTTCATTAAGCTTGGCTTCCAGGCACTTCAACATCTTGGTTGCCCTCCTCTGCACATGTTCCAGCTTATCAATATCCTCCTTAAATTGTGGCTCCAGTAACTGGACAAAGTACTCCAGGTGTGTACTCCAGTACTATTCTGACCAAGGCAGAATAGAGCGGGACTGTTACTTCCCTTGATCAGGACACTATAACTGTTGATGCAACCAATAATACCAATAGCTTTTTTTGCTGCTACATCACACTGTGGACTCGCGTTAAACTTGGGGCCTACTAAAACCTGTAGATCATTTTCACATGCAAACCAGGTGCCCCCCCCCCCATCTTATATTTGTGTAGCTGGCTCTTCCTGCCAAAGTGTAGAACCTTGTATTTGTCCCTTAGTTTGGGCCAGTCTGTTAAGGTCATATTGAATCTTGATTCTGTCCTGTGACATTAGTTACCCCTCCCATTTTGGTGTCATCTGCATATTTGATGAGCATCACCTCAATACTTTAATCCAAGTCATTTATAAAGATGTTGAAGATCAATGCACCCAGGACAGAATCCTGCAGCACCTCACTTGTCACTTTTTCCAAGATGTTGAGGAACCAGTAGTGAGCACTTTCTGGGTTTGGTCAGTCAACCAGCTCCAAATCCACCTAACAGTTACCTCATCCAATACAATTTTGCCACCTTCTCCACAAGGATATAATGGGGGACTTGGTGCGAGAGATGAAATAAGGTGCAAGTCTCTCCTTGTCCTGCCCTACCCCAGAACTCCCCTTTTGTGGGGACTTATACCATCTTAAATTACAGCAGTTTAAGTTCTGGCTGAGTCCCAATTGAGCAAGGTTGAGGGACTTGCTCCATCATAGCCCCAGCTGCATTCAAGATTTGCCAAATCCAAATGTGTTCATTTTGGCAGATCCTGGTTTGGAATTGCACTGTAAGTCTATAACCCTAATCGCATTTACCTGGGAATAGGCCCCGTTTAATCCAATGGGACTTGCTTCAGAGTAGATATGGTTAGGACTGGAGCCTAAGTTGTTTGCCTTAAAAAGCAAAAACATGAGAAATTAATTAAGTAGCTTCTGTGGAGTACAAAATAAGGAGAAGAATGCAATTAGTGTGACTTTCAATTTACTTCCCACTCACAAATTAACTTGTCAACTGTTTTTTTACAGCAAAGATTCTTAAGCTTAATGTTTTAAGCTAGATACTTCTATTCCAGCAAACAACCCTGCTCTACAGTGTGATTAGGAAATATCTGTATTTATGAATATATTTCAAATAACACTGACAAGTCTTATCTAAGTGAATGCAATAGTCCTGGTTTCCTCTAGCCTCCCAGATGAGCTATGTGAGCAGAGATATGAATCTATGTTTCCACTGTCTGTGGCTAGTGATCTCCTTTAAGTGGATTAAACTGACTCTTAAGTAATACATAAATGTTAGATAGCAATACAATTTATCCATGGCAAATTTAAATGTAACAACACTGCTTATGTTTTACTTTTTCTGTTCATGTTTTTTTTTTGGTAAACAAACAGGTCCAGCTCACATGATAGAGGCTGATGTCCTTCTCTGTGAAGAAGAGGGAAGTGGTGAGCCCATCATGGCTCATCCACCTGAAACCAGTAGTGATAACACATTAAAGGAATGGCTGAATGAAATTAAAAACACTAGCAAGGGCATCAAGCTTGATTTTAAAAGGTATTTGGAATATATATATAGATAAATGTTTGTAAGATTAAAGGTGCAGTCCTAAATGCACACATGCTTAGTAAGAAGTAAGTTCCATTGAGCTTAGTGGGACTGTCTTCCCAGTAAACTTGCATAGAATTGCACAAGTATAATTCTACAGTTCTGTCTTAACAGTAATTATAACAGTAGATATAGCCAACAGCAAACCAGTTATTATCTCTAAGTTTTAAAGCATTTTAGGATACAATAAAAGAAAGCATTTTGCTTAGGTTAAACATTTTCCCCTGCAAAATTCCTCAGTTCCCCCTTTCCCACTTTCATGTGATTTGCAGCCTCAGGTTTAGTCCATTGCATTTTCTCTTAATATAATTTATACCTTATCCTTCTTCTTCAATACAGTACAACAAGGCAGCTTACAAAAACTAAAATTACAGATAAAAGCAATATCAACAAAACATTAAGAAATGGTCACATGCAGCTAAAATATATGATGTTGCAATGTAGCTGTTATAGATATTAGAATAGAGCTCGAACCATAAAGCATCACACTATATTTAATGATGTTTAATTTAACATGTATGTGGTACAAAAGTATTAATCACTTTACAATTTGTGTTATCATGGTTAATTTGCTGAGCTGGAATTTCATGGTGTAAGAATCTTTAGAAGCTGACAATAAAGAGAATTATATGAATCAATCCTATTGTTACAGATAAGTATAGGAAGATGTATTCAGATTACTTGTTGTTCTGTCTTTACAGCCTAGCAGCTGTTAATCCATCAATGAAGCTTCTTGGAGACATAAAACTCAGGCAACCGGTTTGGATTAATGCAGACATTCTTCCTGGACCAAATGGAAGTAATTGTGTAGTAGATGCAAAGGCATTTCTAGATACTGTGATATCATTCTTTCTAGATGTAACTTTGTCATTAGGATGGACAACTGGATGGATTAATCTAAAATGCAATAAAGGTAAGAATAAATATTGGAATGCTTCGCAAGAATTCATCCACCTAATACTATGCAAGATACAATATCATGCAGTTAATTTACCTAACAGTATGCATTCTAGGAAATTATGTCAAGCTGTTATAATTGATATAGTTTCTTTTTAAATTTTAATGTGTGTTTCCTTGTACTTGGTCATCCTAGTTGTCTTATCTGCTCCTTTCAGGTTTGGGACCTCTGATGCTGTGTTGCTTTCCCCCCATTAAATAAAATTAGGAAAGTTGCTCTGTGTGTACAAAAGAATGAGCATGCAGAGCTGCCCGCTTAAATTAAGTGAATGTAACTTACTGTGAAATACTGTGACGTGAAGTGTGCCTGGATCATGTTAAAATCCAGGACCCTTATCTTCCATATGCCTGTACACAGCACATCATGAAACCTGTTTTCCCAGCTGTTTGAAAATAAATGTTGTTCTAGGTTTGTATGCTCCAAAGCCAACAGGAATTTGAGTCTGGAATGAAGATTTCTGATACCTTTTCACAGCTTGGTGCTCATTGTCTCTTCCCCTGGTGCCTAGTTCCTGAAAAATGATTTCCGATCATTAATATTGTAACTTAAAAAAAACCACACATGCTGCTGAGATGGCAGAATAAGTGCTTGAATTAATTATGTGTTTTGTTATTTTTTTTAGGCTATAGTTTAGCAATGGTGCAAGAGATGGCCAAGATATGTAGAGATCTTACTCAGCCAATAACATTTCCTGTTCGAGCTGCTTTGGTTCGTCAGTCAATACCTGAACTACTGTGGTTATTACAGCAGTCTAACAGGTATAGTTAACATCAGTTGGGGTGATTTGGAGATTGGAGACCAACTGGGAGATTGGGGTGGCATGTAACAGTATGTTCATTGTCCATTGAGCATTTCTCCTTCATAGAACTGAATGGAAAGCCTCTGCACACCAATAGCTTAGCATTAATGCTAGTTAACTACCCATTCATTTTTAAATCAGTGTGTCAGGTATATAGTCCAGCATTTAAGTATTAAAGGGAAGGGCCGTGGCTCAGTTGTAGAGCATCTGCTTTGCATGCAGAAGGTCTTGGGTTCAATCCCTGGTTTCTCAAGGTAGGGCTGAAAATTGCCCCCACCTGAAATCCTGGAGAGTGAGTGTAGACAGTAGGCTAGATGGACAAAGGGGCAGACTTGGCATAAGGCAGCTTCTTGTGTTGGTATTACTAATGATGGACATACTTGAGCAAAAAGCAATGAGCCTGTGCACATATGCTTAAAAACTGTTGACAGAATGGAATGATTGTATAAGGCAACTTCAATATATGCCAAAAAAATATCTGGTATATTTTTCTGACATTGTTGGAATCTCCCAGTTTGGACATAAAAAGAAACTTGGACTTAGTGCAAGTCAACCATGATGCTGGTGTGCTAGAGGAAGGAGCTGTGCAGGGAGAGAGAAATGCTTGACCCTGATGCTCATTCCTGGCTTCACTAACGTGAACCATGATGTTGAGAAAAGAGACACTACTATCATTTTAATATTGGATTCTGGCTATCTTAAATTTTAATATTAATGTTATTTGCTTGAGTGTTATGTAGACTTCTATAAAATTAAACCAAAGTTTTGGTACTTCCATTCCAGATACACTCTGACAATTTGGACAGGAAAACATGATGACTATTCCGTAGAAGATCTGCTCTTCATCAGAGATAGCTTTGATAAAAGTAGTGTTTTTTATGATATCTTAGAACCACAAAAGTCTGAATTTAGAAAGGCCATAGGAATGCAAATTGTGACATAAAGAGAACAGTCTGTGATCAGAGTTCATGTTTATGGAACGGGGCTTTTCCATATTCTGCTTCTCTATGCAGTGCTCCTTGTTCACCCAATCTGCTTCTAGGGGTTGGGAATTCTTGGGATGGTATGGGAGTTGAGAGAGTTACACCTGGACATTAAATAGAACTTTTACTATGGCTTTCCGGAAGTAGTTGTACTCTAACTCCCATATTCCCTGACCACTGGTTATGCTTGCTGCACTGATGGGAACTGGGAATCAAACAAAATATTTGGAGGACTACAAGCTCCCCATCTCTGACCTAATCTATGCAAAAAAGTTACTGTTCTGAATCCCATGGACACACAAAGTGTAATATACTGGAAATTTAATTATAACTCTCATTGCATATATATAATCCATTGCCTAAAGTGGAGTGCTGTAATATACCCATGTTGGCCTCAGCTATGGAAACACACCTGAAGGTCTTACAGCCAACACTTTTTGATTCTGCAATACTCATCTAGTACACTGAAAAGAGTGATGGAGCAGGTAGAACTACTATAGTGCAAGCCTATTTCATCAGATTAATGAAATTAACTGATGAATAAAACTCTTACTCAGCCCATAAAAGCCCCTCTAAAGCACATAAGGTAGTCTATTTGTCATTCAGTTTATCAAGCACATGTGGGAAATTATTGCCTGGTCTCCCTCGCTCCCGAAAGATACATTTTTCTTCCTAACTTTGCTGTTGGCTGCTGTCAGTGAAGGGGACAGTTACAGCATTGACTAACATTTAAGAAAGTGGATCTATTCAGTTAAACAGAAGTGATTCCTACCTCTCAAAAATAATTCAGACATCCAGGATTTTAGTGTAGCTGTGATCGGGCAGTAGCATTTCTTACTTCTAAAAGCAAAAGATATTTTTTTGACCTGAGTGTGGAAACATTTTAAAAATCACCCTGCCAATGTCAATGCAAGTATATCTGCATTTGAATCAAGTTGGCATACTTAATCTTTTACATACCAGGCTGCAACATTTCATAAACATCATACTATACTTAGCATTATAATGAAACTATAACAAGTATTTTTATTCATTCTATTATTTATTTCAGAGTTTTTGTATCCAGCTCTTCCGACTGGAGCAAAGGGTGGTTTACAACACAACATACAGTATAAACAGTACTATAATCTAAAAACAAGATAAAATCATACATCCATTATAAAAACAGCAGCACTTAGCCTCAACTCCAACTAGCAGCAACATCATCTGGTTTTAGTTTGATTCTGCTTCAAATTAATGTTTCATTGAAAGCAACTGCCACTTCAGTACATAATTCTCAAACATGTATTCCCTTTTTTTTAGTCTTCAACGGTCAGGTCCCATGCTTTTTAAACTTTTACAGAAGGCAAATTCACACCCATCCACTTAAAATGTCATTTTTTTCCTTACCCAGATGTTAAGCTTATTGTATTTTCTTCATTATCCACCTATTTGTAATCACAGAGCCTTTGGTTACAGTTTGAGTAGATTTATTTCTGTACTTTCCATAAACCTACTTTATGTTATCTCATAGAGCTCCCATACAAAGCTGGGCTGTTGTGCTTGGAAATTGAAGAATGTTATCCTTATGGGTGCATGTTATTTGCTTTATATTACCAGCATTTGTGTGCACTAGAAAATACATAAATGAAACTGTTATCATTCTAAAACGATTTGATGTTGCAGAGATCTCTTTCCTCAGACTCAATAAAACTGTTTTTGAAATTACAAGCATGTCTTTAATACAGTTTCTCCTACATTGTGAAAAGACAGCTACTTATTTCTGTAATAACTTTATTAACATTTAAAGCAAAATTATACAAATAACTTGTGGGAGTTAGGTTTAGAAAGTTTGGCTGTTACTTTGATAAGCTGAAAAATGCAAGAAAGCTTCCCAACACAAGACTTTTAGAAGCTGAGTTCTGTGGCATTTCATAGACTAGTAAACTAATCATGACATAAGCTTTGGAGGATAAGAGTTCAGTTTATCAGAAGGAGATTCTAATTCATGAACATTTAAGGATCTTGAAGTAAAGAATAACCTTTCAAAATTAATATTACCTTTAGGGCAATACCTTTTTTTAGGCTAACCAAAATGTCACCAAACAGTGTGCAAGCTTTCAAATTATCCTGACCTCTTTTTCAGGTCGTTGTAAACAAATGGAGATGGCTGAGAAAAATTGGCTGGTGGTGAAGCCATGGAAGAATGCAGGCAGAACTGTGCCCAAAGAATGGTGCTGGGGGTTTTCCTTAGGGGCAACCACCTCATGCCCCACATTCCCCCCCCCCACTCAACACCTGCAACAGTGGTCAGCAGCCTAGTTCCTGACTGGCCCTTCTAATTCCCACCCCAGAAAGCTCTCCACCTCCTTTCCTGGAGCATGGCAGGGAGGGTGCAGGTGCACAAAAAGAAAGAAATGAGCCAGTGAGGAGAGAAAGGGGAGAAGCTGTCACCAATAAAGCAGCAGCTTGATGGGGAAAAGCCAGGGTGGTGGTGGTAGGAGGAGGAGGGCCACCATGTCTATTGTCACATAGAGAAAGTGGGCGGAGACAGTGGGGAGATGAAGGCAATGGGATGGGACACACACTGATTTGGCCCAGGTCCCATTGGACAGCCATGGTGGTCGGAGGAGGTAGCAGATATTATGATAATGCTCTGCTAGATGCAATGCAGGTTTTAGGTTGGCCCAAAGGCATCTGGGAAGAATGAACATACAATGGTCCCACCAAACTTGGGAAGAGTTTTTTTAAAATATCAAGTAGGCAAAGCACACCAGCTCTTTGGTAGGTGGAAAACAGGAATTTGTTTTTGTCACAGTCCGCTGTAAATAGAAAGCTAAAATGTATCTAATGTCTGTAGAATATATCATCTCATAAAAAATTACAAGTTACAACCTAGTGCATAGAGGAAGAGTGTAACAAAGCTTAGAGAAATTGCCAGACTGCACAAAGAAATGGTTGTACAGTGGTACCTTGGTTTATGAACTTAATCCATTTCGGAAGTCAGTTCTTAAACCGAAACTGTTCTTAAATTGAGGCGCGCTTTCCCTAATGAGGCCTCCTGCCGCCAGTGCCCTTCCACCGTTTGGCTTCCATTCGTAAACTGAGGTAAAGTTTGCAAACCGGGACACTAGTTCCAGTTTTGCGGAGTTCGTAAACTGAAAAGTTCGTAAACAGGGCTGTTCTTAAACTGAGATATCATTGTAGTGGGAAATAGCTTTGCAGTGGAAGCAACACCACTGTTGCTTTGTTTTCAACCTATCAATTAACTCAGTGCATTTTGGATTCCATATTGGCAGAATTGCCAATACATCAACTTCTGTGAGAAGTCATTACAGTGGTACCTCGGGTTACAGATGCTTCAGGTTACAGTAGCTTCAGGTTACAGACTCCGCTAACCCAGAAATAGTACCTCGAGTTAAGAACTTTGCTTCAGGATGAGAACAAAAATTGTGCAGCAGCGGCGTGACGGTTAAGAACAGTTTCAGGTTAAGAACAGACCTCCAGAACGAATTAAGTTCTTAACCCGAGGTACCACTGTACATTTTGTTTAAACTGGTATGATGTCAACTCTATGATTCTATGAGGATAAAATCAGATAGATCGATAGATCATGCTAGCTGTAACATGTATAGAACTAAATATTGCCAGATTAGCATCATGCTCAGGTCATCAAGGAAAACCATTCCAAAAGATCTAGTTCTGAATCTTTGTATGTCTCAATAGTCGCATTGTTTCCATATATTGCTCAGCTTGCCTTCATACAATGTAAGGAAATCCACAGTGTGAGCATTAAGGAATATGCTAACCTAATTCCCCTTTACATCTAAAATTCTGGATGGGTTTTTAAGCCTAGAATCACAACTGAAAAAGGAACTCATACTGTTTCATTTTGAAATGCATTAGATAAATTCTGTGGCAATTTCCAACCTACATTTGCTTCGCTGCAAGGTGAATTTCTCTTTGTTTCAAAGAGAACAATTCTCCCATCTCTTTTTATGACAGTGGTTTTGATATTGGAAAACTCATTATTCCCTTAATCCTTTTTCTTATAACCTGAAATGTCAAACCCTTGGATGACATTGAACTGCCCACATTTGCATCTGTTTACACAGTGTTCAGGGAGCAGATTGGAATGAGTCAAGGTAAGCTCTTTTCTCTTAAATATATGCCTATCCATTTGAAAATGTACATACTTCTACATAAATGTTGGGAGGGGGCGGTTAGGCAGTAGAGAACCCATGTATGAATTCATACCAGATACATGATTTACATGTGGAATTACAGGTTTATCCCAAAACATCAATTTATAAAAATAAATTACATACTCATAAATAAAAGCATGAGAAAGTTTCCTGAAGGCTACTGGTACTACATTTCAGTCTTTGTAAGGAAGTTATTTTACAAAATTTATCATATACAGGTATATAAATATTGTACAATATGGGGGCGGGATCAAATAGATGTTTACTTCAAGCACTTTATGATATGTGCATGAAGGGGAACGGTAAAGTTGCCCCCTGTTTTCCACACACTCAGCAGACCATTTTAAAAGGAGCCCATGTGCTACAGTTGTACACGTCAGGTCCTTGCTCTATCTAATAAGACCCTAATCAGGTAGTCTCCTTTGCAATGATCCACTCAACATGTGGACGCCAGGGGTAAGATTGACATATCTACACATACTGTGCATCTGGAGAACTTGCAGGTTAACAGCCCTCAAATGAGGCAACTAGTATGACTAGTACTTATCATAATTACCGGTAGATAAACATGATCTATTCTATTAGAGAAAAAAACACAAACTACAAATGGAGTGATTATTTAAGACTGCTTCAGATATAAAATAACTTCCCAAACAAAAATAAATTTCTGTGCATATGTTCCTACCTTGATTATGAAAAATAAAGATTATAACAAAGATTTTCATTTCGAGGAGGATACTGTTTTGTGTGTTTGCAATGCAACTTAGGGGGCCTGGTCAATATTTTCTCAAAATCCTTTTTCTTTGAAAGCTTGGGCTGCATATTCCAAAACCAAGTAGGTGCAACATCTTTCTGAGATGTAATATAGAACTTACCAGGTGAATGTAAAAAATATTTAAGTTGCTAATTTTAAAGAGGGGGTTATGAGGCACTACTGAGTTTTCCTCCCAGACCAAATGCTTTTATTTGGGTTGGGCACTGGGTTTGGTGGTACACCCCCTAGGGAAAATTCTTGCTCAATGTAAGAAGTTTCACTAGCTTCCTGGTACCATTCTTATTCTATCTGCTCATTGTAACTACCACTTTTATCTATTACTTACTGATTTTCAACTGTGGGTGTTTTTATAAATGTTGATGGCAAATGCAGGTATCTATGAGGTCTGGCATTATTTGTATGTTTTTGTACTGTGAGTAACTTCTCAAGCCTAGCATGCAAACAGCTATACAAGCGTGTCATCAGCAGTCATAGGACTGCCTCAGCCCATGACACCCACAGCTGGAAGTCAAGACGGATTGAATCACATCTGTGGCTGCATAATGGGACATACGTCAGTGAACAAATATGAACACACCATGGAAGAACAGTCAGCCTAACTGAAATTAATGGCTGTGGGTGTCATTTTCCAATATCAGTAGTTTCCAAAAAATACCTGTTGAAGCTTATGATTTGCCTTTGTCGTTTCATAATACGTCAGGAGTCAACAATTATTTTAATATACCCGATTCATCTTTTAAAGGGGGGGGGGCATTCTTGAGCCGTGATATCTGTTATAGCCTTGTTTTCAAAGTAGGAACACATAATGCAGTGTTTCAAAAAGTGCACGAAGTAACTAGACATATTAGCTACACTCAAGTCTTGCTATGTTTTGGGTTATATGGATGCAGTGGAAGGGTAGTCAGAGGCAATCCAGTGCTTCCACCGTTACACTCACATCATCCCAGCTCAGCCCTAGTCCCATTTAGCAGCACTAATGATGGTGTCAGGAGGACAGCTCCCCCCCCCCCCAAATTACACACGCTACTATGGCTTTTATCTAGGTTGATCCCATATTGTTTAATTGGTTGTTATTATTTAATTTAAATTTCTGATACACCCTTCCTTCCAAACAAACCCAGGGCAGCAAAGTAGCAAAGCAATACATTTACAAATAATAAAAAAATTGTAAAACAATTAAAACTATCTTAATTAGTGCAATAAACGCTCAAATTAGAATTTGCAGTCCTATCTTTGACAGCTGCTTTGCTTTAAAAATTGACTCAAATACTTAAGAGGTTAATACAATTTTTACCATCTCCTATTTGGGTGGTACCAGTTGATATTTGACGGTTCAACTCCCATTTATTGTTTAGCCAAAGGCAATTGCCAATCATTCAGGAGTATAATGGGGGGTGGGGGACAGAACCCTGCTCAAAATATTACAAACATCACAATGCATTGCAATATCAGATCTTTTCCAATAATAAAAAACTATCAAACTCATTAGCGAAATGAGTCATAATTATAAATGCTCATTTATAATTCATTCAGCACTACTATCTGGAATGTTTTACTCTACTGTACTTTATTAGGAAGGAAAGGAAGCAGATTTGCCTGGGATAAGAAGCCCCACTAACCTTACAACCTCCCCCATTTTGTTCAATAGTGCTGTTGTTTTCTGCTATAGGTTCTATGGAGACCAGGGGTGGCGGTTCATTCATGGCTTCCCTCCTCAGATCACCCTGTTCTTTTTGAAATGGCAGACATGGGGGGGGGATATATTCCCATTCTCACTTAGCCTCTTCACCTGTTATTTCCACCAACTCCAAGGCTGTCTCCAAAACAGTGCTTTACCCAGCATCCCATGCTGTCTCATGTTCTTGTCTCAAGAAGACAAGAATATGAGACAAGAACATGAGACAGCATGGGATGCTGGTTAAAGCACTGTTTTGGAGACAGCCTTGGAGTTGGTGGAAATAACAGGTGAAGAGGCTAAGTGAGAACCTGGATACTGATGAGAATCTGTTTGTAACAGAAACATTGTATAGCTGCATATTAGTATAGAATACTGTAGCTGTCTTCTTTACTATGGATCTACTGTCTTTGTATAAGCAAGTAAGCCAAAGCACTACTAGCCTCCCTGAACAGAATATTGTTAATTATTCAGGGCCTTCAGTCAGTAACATTTGCTTTCTGATTAGATCAGAAATTAATGAAAGATTAAAGCCACAAAACATTTTAAGTAACAACATAGTGCCAGTTATCAGCGAACACAGAAATCTGATAAATGTTTCACAGGAACTGTTCCAGTACAAAACGCTAATGCTGACATTTACAATATCAGCACTCTTTTCCACTCCAATAAAACACAAGTAAACAACAGAGCTGCTTTTCATAGCAAATGTCTGTAGGATGCGAAAGATGTGCAGCAAAGATATAAAAAAAAACACCTGCCCCAATTTAGCAAGGTCTATGCTGCATGAATATTAATATTAATATTAATACTTTATTACTTATACCCCACCCTTCTGGCTGGGCAGCTCCCAACATAACGTAAAAAACACAGTGAGACATCAAACATTAAAAACTTCCCAATACAGGGCTGTCTTCAGAAAGCCATGTAATTATTTGACATCTGATGGGAGGGTGTTCACAGGGCAGGTGCCACTACCGAGAAGACCCTCTGTCTGGTTGTCTGGTTCCCTGTAACTTTACTGCAGTGAGGGAACAAGCAGAAGGCCCTCAGAACTGGACCTCAGTGTCCAGGCTGAATGATGGGGGTGCAGACACTCTTTCAGGTATGTTGAATTGAATTTGTGTTTTAATGCGCATCCCCATTTAGTGGCACCAGAAGCTACATAAACCAGAACTGGGGGCAGACGGGCTGTGTAACTGCTTTCAAAGGGGAAAGAAGTGAGATCATTATGCCTTTATCACACTTGAATTGTAACAATAACTACTGGAGGTCTATAGCCAGTGTTTTGGCTAGTTTTTTCTAACACACTCCCATTCCCAAAGCCAGTCCACCCATGAGGCAAGGTGAGGCAACCAACTCAGATGGTAGGATCCAGAAGTGATGTTGATCTTTATTCCCCATTTGTTCCTGATGTTGATCTTCACTTCCCTCTTCTTCCCTGGCAGGGAGGGGAAGTGCCATTTTACGGTTTGCCTCAGGTGCCAAAATGTCTTGGACCAGCCCTCCCTGCCCCACAATGGATCATCTCTCCCACAGCCTCAAACAAATACTGTCTCTCTCACCATTTTTTCCATTACCTTCTGATTCGTCTCCACCCTAGCTGACATTTTGGTGGCAGCTTCTTTTTCATAATCCCAGAGTACATAGTTCCTGCCAAAGTGCACATCAAAGAAACTTGTCTGCCAAGCACTCCATGATAATGCCCAATTTTGCCAAGATCCTGTTTTAATGATCCATGCATGCTCACACAAATACACACAATTGGAGAGAAGTCACATGAGAATTGATTGCATACAATCAGTTGTCATTGCAAAGAGCAGCTTGCTAATTCGGAGGAGGTAGATGACAGCAGCAAAAGTAATGGGGAGGGGACTCACCTTCCCTTCTTTGTCTCATGCCGTTGCTGCTTCTCTCTGTCTTCCCCAGTTCCTTTGAGACTTTAAGGGAGAAAAGAAAGGAAGGAACAAATGCAAGACCTGGTGAAGGAGATACCTCTAAGTGCACAAAACATTTAACAGGCTCAATATGTTTTGATTAAAATGTGTGTCAGGGATACAGTAAAACAATAATGCTTTATGTTCTCAAAGAACACTTTGAGAACACTTTCTGATTACAACACCCTGAAAAAGATTGTAATTGAAACATATTAAGTATAATAAATTACTGTTTGGTGCACATAGAGCTCCCTTTCTTCCCACTTTTCTCCTCATAGTGAATCCTCACCCTAACGACTATATTATTTAAGCATCTATCACAAAAGATTCCCACAATCCATCGAATCCTATAAATTCAAGAATGTGGCCAGAGGTAAAGAAAGTGTTTGGGGATTAAAAAACCAAAAAAAAGCAGGATAAGCTAGAGTTTAATGCAGTAAAATGACACCAATATATCTTCATTACTTCCGTGGTTGCTCCTCTGCCCAAAATGTATTAAATAAATACTCAAGATGGACAAACAACAAAAGCTTCCAAAATTTAAACAGAAAAACATTCACTCTGCAAAACTGGAGACGTTTGTTGGATTTTACGGCAGCTCTTCCATCTGTTATAAATTGGATGCAATACTTTTGTAAAATGTTGTGTTTTCTATTGTTCGTACGTGTCCTGGCTCCCCACCCCCTAGTTGTTGCTAAAGCTTTATAGTTTTCCTTCATTCAATTCATTCACTTCTCTTTAGATGTTTTCAACCTTTCAAGAGAGGATACATTAATGTAAGAATAATAGACACTAGACATAATCCAGCACAGAATTAGGCATGACTAAACCTATTGAAATCAATGGGCTTGAACACATTCTCACTATGTATTGGGTTGTTCCCATTGTATAGCTGAACTGTCTGTTGCACAATATATGATTTAGTTCTGTAACAGCTGTTTAAAAACAGTCACATACTGTAGATAAGGCATTAGTAAACTTGCTGTAAGAGACTGGGCCTAGTATTTGCAAACCCTAGAATGCCTCATCAGAAAATTCTGGTTTGTATTATCTATGCAGACAACGTAGAACCATATTCATTGTTTTCTCCTTTTATTATGGAGTTACAATGAAGGTAGCAATATTTTGCAATTATTCCTCTGCAACTAACCAGAACATTTTTGCAGCTCAACCTCAAGGCTGATGTTCAATGAAGAGTTGGGGGTGGTGTTGCTACAGTCCAGTCCAGCCACTTTCACATTCCAAAATAATACTTGTTAGTGTGTACAAGTTGTATGCCACTGTTGCCCAGTAATCAACTAAAAATTTACCAGCTGTTTGATCTGTTCAGTTTGTAATGATTGCCTCCTTGTCAAGAGTGTTTTACTTTTGAAGTCTTTGGGGTAAATGGGTGCTGTTGGAATTAGGGGTTTTTGTCCACAAGAAACCACTGTATTAATCTTACAGATATCAGGGATTGGGGGATGAGGGTTCACATTTAAAGGGGGAAGAAAACAAGGTCTGGTCAGGGCAGTGTGATCTGAACCCCGCCTCTCTAAAATGGCATGATTTCTCCTGCTCAAGAAACTGGGAGGCATGTTTTCTATCAGTTCTCTGGAACTCAATGACAACGATGGAGACGGGGAGAGAAGCTTTTTCTTCCCTAGAAGCGATTTGCTGTCTTCAGTAAGAGGGCTTAAGCTGGTTGTTAGCTGTGAATCGGAACTGTAGTGATTTGCCCCCAGATTTCTTCTTTGAACAATGTTTTTCAAAGTGGAAACAAAGGTCATTTGGGCGGAATCTGGATTCTGGTCTACAGGAGCTTCGCTCTGATCTGCTGCAGCTTCGCTCCTATTGTGGTAAGTCTCACCAAAGAGTGCCTCTGAATTTATCTCATCATACGACATTTTTCTTGAGGCAGTTTGCTCAAAGTTTTTCAAGAAATTAAGAGTATCCTTTATATCAATGCTGTGGTGTCTGGTGATAAATCTCTTGGACAGAGCCAGGCTGTTGATTTTAAAACACAATTCTTCCTCTGGAGTTATGTCCTGAAGCTCTTCTTGTAAAGGGGATATTTGATTCTGATCGAAAAGTGAGGAGGAAGGCTTCATCCAAGGTTCAGAATATACGTGCTGCATCTGAGGCCCTGTGTGTGCCAAGTTGGGTTTTCTTGAAGGAGAATGTGGTTCAGGGGCATCTTCCTTTCTTCCGGAATGATCAGGTTCTTTAAAGTTAAAGAGACCCTTTTCTGTCTCCTTTGAGTTTGACTGTGGTGAGGGAGATGTTTTGATTTCTACATCTGATGGGGAAGTGCAAGAACTTGAAGAATGAGCTTCATCTGTGTCAGGAGGAGGAACATTTAAGTACTGCTTAATTCTCTGCCTCCCAGATGGAGACCTGTCTTTCGTAATGATTATGACTTCTTTCCCCCTTGCTTTGCAAGCATCTAGGAGAACTTTGAGGGTTTCCTTGTCCTCTGAATTCACTGAGTAAACAAGAACTGAATTGCCAGAATGGTCTTGCAGACTTATGTCTGCTCCACTTTTAAGCAGTAGAGAAACCACTTCAGGGCCAGCCTTCTGCAAGCAAGCATGCATTAAGGCTGTCTTCCCAGTTTTGTCCTGTATGTTTGGATCTGCCTTATTCTCCAGGAGGTACTTCACCATTTTGACTTTGCTAACACTCTGATGGTCCACATGCTTTGTCTTACAAGCAATCATCAAAGGGGTTTCACCACGGTCATTACTTTCGTTAATGTAGGCCCCACCTTCTAGCAACAGCCTTGTGAGACGAAGTCTGCTTTGATAGACCGCTTTTATCAGAGAGTTTCCATCAGGTGAAAGCTCTATGACTTCTTCCATCTTCTCTGTTTTTGAAGACTGCAGCTGTTGGAAATGTTGCCTAATGTGGAGACAAACAGGAAAGATAATTAAGAATCTAATATATATTTTCATTTAGTAACAGGAAGATGAAAAAATGGGAGCCTCCATTAAACAGAACATTCTAATTTTGCAACACACACACACACACCTCTGTCTGCATGCAGCAGTGCATTTACCTTGTATTCCTCAAGTTGACCTGGCACTAAAGGCTGAAATAATGCATTATATGTACTTAACAGAACTCTGACAGGAAAAGCAGCTTTGAAATATAGTTATTTAGATTGGAGAAGTATCAGGAAGGAGGTTGCTTAAATCTTTCTCTACCTGATACTTTCCCATTGCAACTCCAGCTCTCACACTAAAAAAAAAAGAATATATAAATTAGTACTCCACTTTGGCCTGAGTCATACCCAGAGTTTGCTTTCTTATCCAATAATTGTTTCCATAAGTCTCGTGAATTATGTTAAAATTTACAGTTAGGAAGGCATGGAAGAATAAGGAAAATCAGAGAGGATGTATTGAGTGTTTCTAGTATGCTTATGGTCAGCAAGTTGCTTACTAGAGGACCACTTAAGTAGGGAGTGGGGGTACAAGAGAATAATACAATACAAACAGAAAAACAAATGTAATAGCTGACAACACAACAAGAAATAACAGTATGAAGAGAAGATCGCACATGGGTGAAGGGAAGTAATGGGTAAAGGGGGAAGGAGGTATAAGGCAGCAATTGGAAAATTGTAGAGGACAAATATGCAATTTAGGAGGTTAAAAACAAGAAGTAAAAGAAGAAGATTTAAGTTAAAGAATAGTAAAATAAGGAAATCTGAGAAGAATTTAGTACAAATGAAAACATGAGGGTCATGTTATTGCTTCTATCTTGGTTTATTTTGGTTGTAAAATCTTCTGTTGTAAAAGTTTATTTTGGTTGTAAAGTCCTCTGTTGTTAAGATTATACATAAAATGTTATATAAAAAATTAAGTAGGGAGTGGGGGGTGATGGGCCATGCTATCACAACCCAAAGGTGCTTGAACAACAGGTTCTCATTGTAATTACCACCACATACCTCTTGGTTGGCAACTAGAAACCAGCTTAGGATGCATCCTTACTCTTTTGTGAGGCTTCAGTCCTAAGAGTAAGCCCAACTGAAACCAGAAGAATATACTTCTGTAAAGCATAGGTTGAGAGAAGCTGAGTAGTGGTTAGTGTTGGACTAGGACTCAGGAGACTACTCAGCCATGGGTGTTTATAGGAATATAAGAAACCACCTTATACCAAGTCAGTTCATTGGTCTATTGAGCTTGGCATCATACATTTCCAACCCTTCCTGGAGATTGGACCTGGGACCTTTGTTATGCAAAGCAGGTGCTCTGCCACTGAACTACAGCCCTTCCTAAGCTCATTGGGTTACCTTGGGTCAGTCATTGCCTCTCTGCTTGGCCTATGCCACATGCGGGATTGTTATGAGGATAAAGGTGGGACAGAAATGTAATAAATATATATATATACCCAGTATGCTCTAAGGCATACATACCAGGGAGTAAAGTAAAGGTAAAGGGACCCCGACCGCTAGGTCTAGTCGTGGATGACTCTGGGGTTGCGGTGCTCATCTCGCTTTATTGGCCAAGGGAGCTGGCGTACAGCTTCCGGGTCATGTGGCCAGCATGACTAAGCCGCTTCTGGTGAACCAGAGCAGCGCATGGAAATGCCATTTGCCTTCCTGCCAGAGCGGTACCTATTTATCTACTTGCAATTTGTGCTTTTGAACTGCTAGGTTGGCAGGAGCAGCAGGGACGAGCAAGGGGAGCTCACCCCGTTGCGGGGATTCAAACCGCCGACCTTCTGATCGGTAAGCCCTAGGTTCTGTTGTTTAACCCACAGCGCCACCCGCGTCCCATACCAGGGAGTAAGTCCCATAAAATATGCAGCCCAAATCTATGCATACTTACTGACAGTGGGGCCAACATGAATAAAATATTGAGGCGAGGGGAGGGGGCAGGTAAGCCCTGTCCTGCATAATCAACACAGTGCATGGTGAGTGACCCCCTCTTTTATTGGGCTGCTGAACGGACTTGCTATCTAAGTGGGGCTTACTCGCAGGTGAGTGTGCATAATATTGCAGCCTTCCTGGAGCTTCCTTATCAATAAATACATATCACTACTATGCTGTGTGCACCATACAAGGTTAGTTGTTTTTATAAAAATAAATAAATAAATAGCACTGATCTTTCTATTTTCTTAGGAAATAAAAATTCAGAGGCACTCTTTTACAGAAAATTAATTCTCCACTCCACCCAATTTGTAACCTGGCAAAAGTCAGCCTTGCTCAGTACCACACAACAGTCTGCTCCATTTCACCACGGCATCCCATAAACAATAAAAAGTAATTTCGTTTTATTTAAATGTAACTGCTAATTGGAACACTGCAATTTGTATGCTTTTCTCCGTGTCAGCGTGACCGCAGTCGTGCGGTACAAAAAAACAACAACCCAGCAACACTGAAGTAACTCCATTCATTTTAGTCCAGAGTATTTGAGATTTTTAAAATATTTCGGAAGTGTGTGGTTGCAAAAACGGAACTGGGAATCCGAACACTGCTAGTAAAGAAACGGTGTCGGACTGCACACTTTTGCAAGCCAGCAGCGAGCCTATTCCAGACTATATGCCTATTTAGGAGCCAGCGCTACTGAAGTCAATGGGTCGTGCTTCCAAATAAGTTCGCCTAGGTGAACAGCCCGCAGGCAATATATGACACGGATTGCACCCCCTACTCCCTGTTGCCTGCCCCCTTTGCACGCCCTCGGGAGACCCCTCACACTCGCGCACAGCCGTCCCGACGCTCGAAGGGCGCGTCGCTGGCGGGAAAAAATCGCCCAGGGCGGCATAGCTGTGCAGAGTCGCCAGGCGCGCTCGCCAAAATGCAGCAGCGGCGCCACCACGTCAAGGCACCGCTGGGTGAGGCAAGTTGTTCTGCCTTCAGGTAGGAAGGCAAGAGGCCCGGGGTCCACCCACCAATCTCCAAGTCTTCCCTCCGCCCGCTTTACCTGCTTGAGGAGCCGGCAGCTGAGGTACGCCGAGCGGGAGAGCTGACTTCTGTAGCACGGGGCTCTTCTCTGCGCAGGAATTCGGTCTTCTTAGTTCTCCAGTAGCGGCAGCTCTTTGAGGCAACAGCGGGGAGTGAGGGGGAAGAAACGCCTCCGCTCGGCTGGAAGGCAGGCAGCGCCCCTGCTCTGGAGAAGCGGCTGTCAGCAGCGCTGGGGCGGCTTCACCCACCTCTTGGGCGCGCCACCCACGCGCTGCTGAGCTCGGGCTCTAAGGACCCGCTGCCTCGACGCTAGTCCCCCCCCCCCCCCGGTTGTCCAAGGGCGTCTGTTGCCTGCTTGCTTGCCTGCTCGCCCGCGCGGAACTAGCCAACTGCCGGCAAGGTGGGCTTGCTCTTGCAGAAGGTGGGAATCCAGCGGAGGCGGCGGTAGCGCGCGCGCGCTCTGTCCCTCCTCAGGGAAGCTCGCGAGGCAGAGTCTACTCCATGCATCTAGTCGGATTTGCGGCGTGCAGCCAACGCCTACGTTAGCTGGAAAGCAGGTCTTCCTGGAGTCAGTGGAGAGCGCATTCCCGAGGAAACATGTATACAGTAATAAGACTGCGGCCTCTTAGGTTTGACATCTCCCCTCCCCACCCCAGAGGTCCTTTAAGAGCTGCGCGCCAGGCAGAAGTTCAACAGGTGCAGACTTTCCCTCCTACGCAGTTGGCGAGAAGATAGTTGCATCTGTTGAGTTGCTGCCGGGCAGAAAACTGTCAAAGGCAGCTTCTCCCACTTTGGGTGTCTTTGCCTTTTTAGTTTGTAAGGTTGGTGGCAGGTCCTGTCTCCTTCCTTTTCCCCATTGTTGTGAGACAGTTTGAGAGACAACATTTGTTTGGAAAGCGGGATAAAACACATAGATAATAAAGTACTGCTAATAAAGCTTTTGTCAAGAAAAAGCCGGCCATTGTGCTCTGCTTTGGACCACTTGCCCAAACATTAAAATTCATGGGTTAGATCAGAACATGGAGACAGACCTCTGCTGAAATCATCACTTTACCAACACACACACGCACACACCAACCAGGAGCCCTGCATTTGTAAATGGATGTGGTTGTGTGTATGAGACAGGGGGTGGGTGGGTGGGTACTTCTCTTACCATTTGTATGCTGCAGCCAACACTTTACCCCAGAGAATAAGGTTTTCATCCCATGCTAGAAGGTGCAGCTGCCTAGTGATATTTTGTCCAGTCTTCCATTAAGTTGTCTGTTTCTTTTTCAGTGGTTGTAAGATTGACAGGTGCATAATGCAGTCCTCTCATAGGAGGGATAACTACTTTGGAATGCATGGTTGGGTGGAAAAGCTTATTGGAATTGTCCTCATGGCAAAATCCCTGTGTATGTAAATGTAAAGCTATCATATTTGGTAAAGGTGACACATCTTGCCAGTATGTGATATCCCTGCATTGCTCGTTACAGTTTAATCTTCTCCTTTCCTTGCTTATTGAAATGTCTGAATCAATCTTGAAATATACACGAGAGATGAAAGGTTACTGCAGCAGATGCTCACAAGCTGCCTGGTGTGCATGTTAAACTGCAGGCAATAGGATAGTTACAGATATCTCTGTCTGTACAAAAAAGGGTTCCGACCTGACGTGAAAACCACCTTTTTAACTGAAGGATCATTAATGTGGTTGCCTGTCTCCCCTGTCCTGTCTATGGTGTTTGTGGAGATGATCTAATCTTTTCAGCATCCAGCTGGAGACTCTTTGTTTAGTAGTTTCTGCTTTTACTGCTGGGGACAGACTATCACCAGCATATAACTCCCATGCTTAAAAGCCTGCACTCACTGTCCACACACGACTGGTCTAGGTTCAAGTTTATTGTATTAATTTACAAGGCTCTTAAAAACTTGGGGTCCAGGATAGTTTAGCGACTGCCTGATGCCTTATATCTCTACCCAATCACTGAGGTCTTTGGGGAAGTTTCTGTAGTGCCTCTCATGGCTTGGATGCATGATTTGCATCCACCAAGGGCTGTGTGTTCAGTATTGTGGGCCCAATTTCATGGAACTCCCATCCAGCTAAGATCAGACCCCACTCTGTTGGATGCCTGGTGCCTATTGAAGACTGTTTTATTGCAGCAGAATTTTAAAGTAATTTCTGATTGCATAGTTAAGTTTTTAACTGATTTTATCTATATTGTATTTGCTGAGCTATCACTTAAGAGACAGTTTAAATTAAGTGGCATATAAATTGTCTAAATATGCCCTCTTGTCTCCTATTCTGTTCTCCGACCTGCAGAATAAGGTGGCCGGATTTGCAAAACCATTTCTTGTGTATAAAGAAGCACAAAGTACTCATGTTGAATTGCCAACCCAAGCTCTTCCTAAAGCCCAGTGTCAGATAGGCATACCATTTCAGTAGGCTTATTTATTAGTAATCACCTGAGCAAACAAGAGTGGTGCCTGCAATCTCCAGGAAAACTGAATCAGGGAAACATCAGGCATGACTCAAGGAGGCCTAGAGATAATAGAGATTCGCCAATTACAGCAGAGCTTAATATTCCAAGTCACTATGTACAAGAGGAAGTTATCCCAGCTGCTGGATGAAGCAGGCAATTTTCTCAACTGTTCAGAGTAATCCCCGATGTTCTGTGTGCTTTGCCTGGGTCTTTAGAATCTCTACAACTAACAGTATTACCGGTATCTGATTTACTATTCTTGCACTGTGGTGATTGATTCCAAGAAAATCTGTTGGAGAGTGTGGCAATCTGAGGTGCTACTGTGTTGGACTAACAGTGGGTGAGTGCCACTGAAATAAAATACAACTCCCCTTTGCCCACACTGCAGAGCACCATGCATGCAAAAGAGAGCTTGCCCTCTAATAAACATCTCTTGTTATTTCCACCTATCTTCTGCAATTCCTCAGTATTCTTTTTTCCTCTAGTGCTGCCACTGGGCCTTGATACAGAAGCTGATTATTTCTGTTTGGAATGGTGTGTCATTATTAGTCATCTGTTTCCTGCAATGAAAGAAGTTAGCATGCCCCTCAGCATGATGTTGCATGATCAATGTAACAAAATAAGTATTCACTTCCAACTTGCCAATCTACCCAGGGAATCCTTAACCCTATCCAACTATAGTTTCTTTCACCTACCAATGACAATTCACCATTTACTATGGTCTGTGCAACCACATTTCTCTTGCAACATACTGAACTACTGTGGAACAATGATATGCACCAGTACATGCTCTTTTTATGGCTCACTAGGTTACTCTGTGTGTGGCTCTCACTGGCTGTCAGGGACTGGACAGAGGAGGAGTGGAGACCGCCTCCCCAGCCTGAACCTTCCAGAAAAGAGGAAGACAGTATAGATTTACAACAGTGGTTTGCAGGAGGTTGTAGCTCAGAGGCAGATGAAGAACAAAGCTGGGAAATAATGGGAGAGGAAGAGGCAGAAGAGTTGGGAGAATGGGAGAGCCAGAGCAGCTGGCTGACATGTTATCACTAGAAAGCATTCCAGACCCCCCCTTCTCCCAGAACCTGACGGCCATTGAAAGTAGGAGAGCAAAGGGCTCAGAGACAAATGACCCTAAGCGGCCACCGTACAGTGAGTGGTGCTGTTGATGATTGAGGAAGTGGAGAGAAGTGGGGGGGGGGGTGGAGATTTACTTGGAGCAACACCATTACTCCAAGAGGCTGCATTTCTAAGCCTCTCTCTGTGAATATTGAATAAAATACATTGGTAAGAACTTTCCTTGTCTTATCTCTTCCTGGCGCCTACCATGGGGGGGGGGGTTGGATTCCCTGATGCCTGACAGTGGCCATAGGAACGGTGGAATCTCCTTTCTTGTAACTTTAAGACATTGGTTAGTGCCCTACCCTCCAGAGCAGGAGAAAACAAGCTTTCTCCATCTTGCATGTGACAACCCTTAAGATATTTGAAGATGGCTATCATATCTCCTCTATCTCCTCTTTACCAGGCTAAATATACACAGCTCCTTCACTCATTCCTCATAAGGCTTGGCTTCCAGACTCGTGACCATATTGGTTGCCCTCCTCTGCACACATCCCAGCTTGTCAATACCCTTCTTAAATTGTGGGCTTCCCACAGGCATCTGGTCAGCCACTGTGAGAACAGGATGCTGGATTAGTTGGGCCACTGGCCTGATCCAGGAGGGCTTTTCCTATCTTATCAGTCATTTTAAAAGTGTCTGACATTTCCTGCATACTTTTATCCCAAAACCCAGTTTCTCAGGACCCTTATTCTGTAGCTTGTGAATATAATACTTAACTCAGCCCTAACAGTTGAATAATTGTTACAAACAAAAATAGTTTGAAGGCAAATCATACCATGTTACCATGACTCTGAGCTCTCTACCTGAATAAGGCACAGATATAAACAAAGATAACAAAGAAGTCCACAGTATGAAAACATCCAAGGACACTTATGCCATCTCATCCTCTGTCTCGCTTCCTCCTTTCTTCACATACCACCCACATTACTAATACTGTTTCTTTATTGAACAGCCTGGGAAATGAATACGCAACACACCCACTCTTTTGGAAAGGTTACCACTCTTCTTTGGCCTGTTGTTGCTGGGATTATGTAAGGCAAGTAGGTGGCATATACACTTCTGGATATTTTATCAAGGTTGCTGGTGGGGACAGCATTGCTACCATGGAATAAAGTAGCTCTCCTACACATTTGCTTAATCTGCCTGCCACATTTATGCCACGCTAATTAAATAATGGGAGAAGCTTCAGAGAAGCTGACATGAAGGCTTTTGTATGATGGAGACAATCTGTGAAGCAATGCGTTAATATGCTGCAGATTCCCAATTTTAAAAGTGATGGGAACAACTGATTGCTCAGATTGAAAATGCCAGTCATTCATTCTCTTTGACCATTTTGGCAGTACCAGTACTGTAGTTCTGCATTGCTTAGTTCTTGGTAGAGTTGTCCTTAAAAACCAGAAAGTGTTCAACATGACAGAACAGCTAGGACATCATGCTACACAAACAGTTGCCCATGTTGCCATCACATATTTGTGTGCTTACATGGAACAGGACTATAGTGACATTGGTCCTTTAGTGATACCCATTTAGAAAATATACTGTACATGCACAGAATAAGTTATAAAGCTTCTTTTTAATTGCAGAAGTGAATGTGATGCCAACATTAAGATGTTTTAACTGCCTATAGTAAACCCTTCCTATAGGCAGAAATAATATTCTATCGATTCAGATTCCCTACCTTCAACAATGGGTTCAAATCATGGCTGACAAATAGTGTGCATAGTTAATGTAACGAAAAAGTTAAGAAGTTGGAAGGCGTTTTCATTATCATTTCATCTTGGATGGACAGACATTTTAAGTGTTTTATTTATGATATTAGCCTCATTTTATCCTTTTGGACTGTGTGCACTGTAGTACATTGTAGTGTACTACTACTGAATAATGTTGAAGAATAAAATATTACTGTAGATACCACAGCACTGGGTAGCTCATTTTAATCAATGATAGGAGAAAATGCTGCGCCACGTTACAAAACACCCCACTCTGTGTGATTGCTTGTCCTTTTAGTTTTTTAAGTTAAAGATAAAACTACACGTGTCAATACTTTTAAGATTACCATCTGTTTTGAAAGGCTTGTATTTTAAACCCACCTAAGAGCATGTGCTCAAGTTTTAATGCCAAAAATGTTTTTACAGCAGTATTCAATCAGAGAAGCCATGCTCTGGAACAGTAAACATGGAACAATTATTTCTTTTATCTGCAGGAATATGAAATACTGAATTTAGGAACGAGATAGCAAATGCGTTGTTGTCTCTACTTATGGTATGTAGCCAGAGAGTTTAAAGGAAATTTGATCTACAATACTGCTTTATGTTCTCAGTTATTCAAGCAGTGAGAAGTTCAGAGAAACTTTTTATACCACAATTTTTAACTCACATTATGCTTGGACCAAAGACATTTCCACCACTACAGTGCATACTCAGTCAAGGAGAGGAGAGGAGAGGAGAGGAGAGGAGAGGAGCAAAGCAAAGCAAAGCAAAGCAAAGCAAAGCAAAGCAAAGCAAAGCAAAGCAAAGCAAAGCAAAGCAAAGCAAAGCAAAGCAAAGCAAAGCAAAGCAAAGCACAGCAAAGCACAGCACAGCACAACACAGCATAGCACAGCACAGCACAGCAAAGCACAGAGCCAGAATCTACCGTGTAAAACAGTGTACAAATGCACACGAAAGCTCATACCAGGAACAAACTCAGTTGGTCTCTAAGGTGCTACTAGAAAGAATTTTCGATTTTGTTTTGACTATGGCAGACCAACACGGCTACCCACCTGTAAGTGTACAAATGGTAGACATGCCCCCAGTGCACACCAGTCACAAGACTGCTGGACCACAGATAGGTTGTTCATACATGTATGTGGTCAAACGAACTTGTAGCAATGGAGACATCCCCTAGCACCTACCGGTACCCCTGCATCACCATGGACACAACATGCAAGGCAATGCCACAGAACCCCATTCCATCCCAGCCAGCCAGGCAGCTAGCCAGCATAACCCAATTATGTTAAGTCCCCAAATGCACTAACAGGCAGGAGTTCAAATTCCCTTCTGTTCCTTGCAGCCCGTTTTGGAGCACAGCACACAAAGGGGAGGAATGAGAGCCTACACCACACAGCAAAGTTTGAAAAGGAAAGACATACATGCAGGGGCTGCCAGCTCACTGGGGCTCCTATGCCTTGGACTTTGTAAATAGCAGGGTAGCATGTGTAGTGAACATTGTGGCACCAAATCCATGTTAGGAACACCTTTACCTGCTACATAGCTGTCTCTCTCTTGGAGCTTGCTAAGGTACAGGGAACTGCTTGGAAAAAGAAGGTTAACAACTCCACAGGGGGGAAACCAAGAGCATGGACTAGGATGAGTGATGAATCCTGTATTTGTGGGAGAGCAGCTTGAGGAAAGCGAGGGGACACATCCAGCAAGAATAAATAGTTAGCTAGAGCACATAGTTGTTACCATGTGTTATCATCTACACATATATAATAGAGGTGCACCCAAATGACTCATTTGGATATTTAACCAAGGGTCAGTGGCATGGCAAATGTAAGGTTTTCCAACAGAAGGAATTGGGAACAAGATAAACTTTAGAGGGTTCAAATATGTGTTGCATTACACAAATAGGTTGATTAACTACAGAGGGAACGTTCAGTTTGAACCACCAATAATAAAGCCAAATAATAAAGACTCAATACCTGGGCTGAAGAAATGCTACAAATGGCTTTCTACAGGAAGGAATTGTGCCCTCCTTAGGTATGCTTTTCTGATTTTGATATGCCTATAAATCACCAGTGGCAACCAGCTTAGAGTGAATAACATCCCATGTGATTACACCCCCCCTAAATTTTCACTATATATGCACTTACTGGTAGCTGCTTAGTGACCTCTTCCTAGATCTGAGATGGGATCTATCTCTCAAAAGCGCTTGCCACAAATATTTTGTCTGTTTACAATGTTATAAAAAGTTTTCTCAAACCATAAATCTATCACTCCTTCATCTAAGCTACCCTTATCCATTATGTGGGGTCGGTATGTCATGCTACTTAGTGGTAGTGGTGCAATGTGTGATTAATATAATATAATAATTTATTATTTATACCCCACCCATCTGGCTGGGTTTCCCCAGCCACTCTGGGCGGCTTCCAGCAAAATATTAAAATACAATGAATTTCTTGCATGTTGTTTTCAGAAGCTGTAGGATTTCAGATAAATATACATTTATTCTTGATGTCTTGCACTTGTGGCCTGGAAGTCCCCCCTCCCCAATGGAGCTGTAGCCATTCTTGTCGGATGTGGATGTAGCAGTTTTAACTATACCAGCAAACTCTTGTTTTGTGTTTTGCTGATTATGTTGGGAAATTATTCATCTCCAGAATGTTGCCCTTTCTTTTCTCACAAGTAGCCCCACTGGCATCAGTTAGATACTTTAAAAGTAGCTTTGAGTCAGCTTCTTGTTGTAGAACAGGAAAAATAAAACCATTTTCCCCAGTTCTCTGTGCAGCTAAGTGCAGTGAATAGCATGGCACAATGAGTGACAATATAATTACCAGTCACTAAGAAAAGTATAATACAGATATAATTTAATCCCCCTCATTCATGCTTCCCTGGGAACAAAGTGTTCTAAACAGCTTAAAAATTAAATATTGTTTAATAGTAGAACTAGCAAGAAAGCTGAAACCAGCTGGTCTGCGTTACAGTTCCAAAAGTAGACTGGTGATTCAATTGAAATATGCCAGTCTTCAGCAAAATTTTGGAGAGTCTGATTAGCACACTGCTTTTCCCTATGTACAGTGGTGGCCATTTAATGGGTAACTGTAGCCCCCTTTTTTCCAGATGTTGCCATTGTCATACCTCCATGCACACATATAACAGGCTCTCTCTTTTATCCACCTTCGCTTGTGTCTATATACTGGTATAAAATCAAATAACTGATCACCCCTACCTCGAATAACCCTAACAAGAATAAAAGTTAAATGGCTGGGAAAAGCTGGAACAGCAGCAGTAGTGAGTGTAGTAAAGAGCTAATTTAGGTCCCTATAAAATATATTCCTGTTTCTAAATCAGCCCACCTAAAGTGCATTGCATTCTTGAACAATGTACAGGAGCTGAAACAATTCATTGTGCCTTAACGCCAACTAGTGTGAAATTGGCCAGTTCATTCTTTTTTATGTCATGTACTTGGAGCCTTAGCGGAAATGGTAATAGGGATTGTGCATACATTCCTTACATTGCTATGGCATGTACTTTAGAAAGCTACTAGTTTTGAAAGAGCTTCAGGCCTATGGGCATTATTATTCAATGTGATGTATACAGAACAATGAGAGGCCAGACTCATCCATGAGATGATCAAACCTGCTGTCCAGTGAAAACCCAGAGGGCGGAGTCAACTGTGTATGAGATTGAAGCACAGGGGTTTTTAGAGTCAGTCCAGTCTGTGAGTTCAGTAAAGTAAAGTGAGTCAGTTGTTTGAGAGAGTGTTTCAGTTGAGAGGTGGTTGGTTCGATTGGGATCCTGTGTGGGTGGAAGGTATAGGCCAGTATAGGAGCTAGCAAAGAGATATTGACAGGATATTCTGAGCAGTGGCGTTGCTAGCCTCTGCGCTGCTGGGGGCGGCGGCAGCGCAGAGGAACCCCCCTGGGGGAGGGGCACGACGCGTGCGTCGTGACGTCATCATGACGTCACGACACACGTGGGTGCAGAAAGGGGGAATTTCCCCCTTTCCGAGGCTTTTTTTTCGGCGGTGGGTGGTATCCAGCGAGGAGGGGGTGACAAGCGTGACACCCTCCCTCGCTAGTCGACCCCCCCCGCCGAAAAAAAGTGGTGGAAAGGGGAAAAAAGAAGCAGAGCCGGCGCTTGAATGCGCCGGCTCTGCTTCCTTTCCCCGCCCCCCCCGCGGTTTTTTTTCGGCAGGGGGGGTGGCCAGCGAGGAGGGGGTGACAAGTTTGACGCCCCCCCCGCCGAAAAAAGCAGCGGAAAGCACCCCTTCCATGTGCTGCTGGGTGACGGAGGGAGCGGCGGCACGTGGGAGTGGTGGGAGGGGCCGCCGCTTGTCACCCCCACCCGCTGCTTGTCACCCTGATACTGGGGGCGTACCGCCCCTCCCCAGCGACGCCCCTGATTCTGAGAACTTAAGCGAAGTACTGTATTTGAAACCATAAGCTTGTAACTGTGTAAGAAATAAACGTTCTTTTTGGTTCAATTTCAAAAACCTGACTGGACTCAGTGATTTACCAGGGAGGACCTGGTTGGTGTCAGCGGTACTGTGGTGGCACAGGGACCAATAGTCCGTTAAACGACCGGGGACCCCGTGTGAACGCCACAAATTTACTTTATTTATTCAATGCATTTCTATATCACCCTTTGTCACAAATAATCTCAATGCAGTTACACATCTGACATTCTTACTACTACACAGTGACATATTAATATCAGTACTGAAATCCAATTTAGGCATTTATCCCCCAGGACTTAAATTACATTGATGAACATCAGTTCATAAGTCATTTTTGAACTCCAGAAAAATAAAAAGGGTTGAACTCTATTTAGTATAATAATTTATTTTTAAAGCCATAGATGATTTTTTATTTTAAAATATCAGGTGCATCTGTGACAGGTGGCCCAGGTAAATCAGAGTTTGATGGAACAATACAGGCAAAATTCTCAGTATGCTAAGCAAGAGCTTCACCTTGATTGGCTGTGGGTACAGCTAGCCAGAAGTGGGTGGAGACAGCACTTTGAAAGGAAAAAGGAAAAGAGGGAGTTTTTTTGGGGGGGGGGGGAGTGGTTCCTGGCATTTGGGAGATCATCCAAGCCACCATTGCTTCAGGTTTTTTGGATCCCCGGTATTAGCAGTAAAATCTGCCTCAATTAGGGTGGAAAGGTGTAGGGTCTGCCTCACCACCTTTGGACTCTTAAGTAAACTGGGATGTTATGGTTGAGTGTAACAAAACACATTTTGTACAACTTGGGATTTTGTATATATACTTTTACGTGTTGATATAAGTTCAGCACCAAACTGAACAAAGGCTTGCTCTAAAATTACAAAAAGAGCACTAAATGGAAGATGGTACCAGGGTGGTGGAGTAAAAACGTGTTATGGAAAATAATTTGACAACAGTGTTCTGTTAGAGCAGCTGAGGGGGGGGGGGGAGAGACTATGTATCAGATAGAGAATCCAGAGAATGTTTAAGACAATTTCACTAATTGTCATTTCCCCCCCCCTATTCTGTAGGATTCTGTGGAAAGATTGACCAACACAAGTTGATGGTAAATTACTCACTTTTAAAATTTCTTAATGGAGATTATAGTAACTTCTTAGCACTGGTAATTACTCCAGGCAGTGATTCATAAGCAAAGTGACTGCTGCCTAGCAACTTACTTTTTTCTTGGTTTTCATAAAAAAAACTATCAACAGCAGAAAAAAACTCCACTTCAATTTTAAGCATGAAATTGATGAGACCTAAGGTTTGAGCCATTGCCAGAAAATTGAAATTTAATGTGAGTTAATGGCTGGAAACTAAAACTTATGCATTGACCAGTGGCTGGTTGGAGCTGAAGGGAGTTGTAGTCCAAGAGAGTATTCATACAAGAAGATGAAATTCAAAACACAACAAAAACAAACCCATGATTTATTCTGTCAGCCATAAACATGGAATGCATTTTTTGGTGGACTTATGGAAGTCTCACATACATTAGGAGACAACTTTTTCATTGTAGTTTCTACACTGTATTGTGCTTGTCGTGAGGAAGCCTTTCCACCAACAGAACTTGCATTAGCCTGAAGAGTGAGCCAGAGATGAATACTACATGAAAGAGACTTGGTTCATTTATTTCAGTGGAGCTTACTCCCATGTAATTTTGATCACTGGGAGGGCAAATGAGAGCCTGGTGCTCCCTCTGTCTGATTCTCAGCATCTGCAGTTGTCGGGGAGAAGCAACGTGGAAAGCACATGAGGGAGTGGAGCGTTTATTCTGCAAAATGGATTAAATTAAGAAGCTTGTTTTGAGCAGAGTTGTCACATCAGGTGAAGTTTAGATGCTCTTTTCATACACTTCAAATTTGTACTGAATTCCATTCTCTTCTTGAATATCAGCAGGGACACCTGGGAAACTATGTAGAGAGAAAGCATTGCTTGTAGTTTGATAAAAATAATAATTACATATTTGACTAAGCTGAAAGGAACGTGAAGAGATTATTTTGTCCTTCACATATTGTTGGTTCTAATATTTCTTTTCAGGTTTTACATCAGCATAAATTAACTTGGGAAGTATTTTGTTATGCCACTAATAGTAAAGCTTCAGATGAATAAGAGAGATTACTGTTCACAGAATACTTACCTAGGTAGAAGCCTGTATTTTTCTAAATCAATTTCTGGAAAAAAGGTATCACTTTCAAAGTAATGCAGGATTCTTGTCACAAACAATCGTTGATGAACTGGCTTGTCCATTGCTGCCTTAAAAAGCCAGATAAAATGAATGAATATGTATTTTCTTAATTAGCCAGTACTGGGCAGGAACATAAATTTTTACAGGCAATTTTAATAATATAACTTCAATCAATTTACAGACAGTAATAGGGCTGCCACATTCTGAAGAGCAAAATCCTGGACCCCCCCCCCCCCACACCCTGCATCTCCGTGCAAGGCCTGCTGGGAGCGATTCAGGGCCTAGTGTGGCCCTGGGAAGGCCGTGGAAGGCCACATGATGGAGTGCTTCCTGTTCCAGGGCACAGAGCCTTCTGAGTATGCATGTGCCCAATAAAAAATAAAATAAATTTTAAACCCCCAAACCCAGACAATCCATGAAAAATGCAAAAATCTGCCCGGATGGGTGCACTGGCCCCCCGCAAAAGGACATGTCCGGGAAATCCCAGACATATGGCAACCCTAGACAGTAAGACATTTACTAAAAACTGTAAACATCTTTAGAAATACTGGAGTTTTGGGAAACCAAAAGGAGCAGGCAGATTCTCAAAGGACACCACATGATCACAACAAGTTACTACTGTTTAATTTGTATCCCAATTCTCCACAAAAAACTGCACCCAGAGTGGTTTGCAGCACAGCAAAACAGAAACTACAAAAATAATAAACGGCGCCACACAGCAGTGACACTGACATATTAAACAATTTCAACAAATATTTCAAGAATATTTCATTTCAATAGTGTGTCAAAGAATAAACAATAAAGCCAAAAGCTAAAAACAGTTGCAGAGTGCAAAGACGTAAATAGTAAATTACATTAGCAACATCCTAAAAATGGCAGCATTATTATATAGTACATAAACATCAAAGTGTAGCTATACAAAAATTCAATTCTGTTAAACATGGGAGCAGCAGAATATTTCCTCAGATCCTCTTCCCTTTTTTTTCAATGGTCTCCTCCTCACATTGATGACTGTGGTAATTATGGTCGTGTTTCTGTGTCCTCTTCTGGATTTATTTATTTTTTAAAAGAACTGAAGCAACTTGCGGTTTTCCTTTACATCAGGTTAACATAGGAATTAGGTCTGAAAACAAAACTCGGGGCATTACCCACTTGAAAGGACACTACAAGAATCCCTGTGAATACAATAACTGCCATACTGGAGTGTGAGCTGCATCTAGTCCAGCACTGACAAACTAGAGACCTCTGGAACATCACAGCAGGGAAGGAAGATTATCACCACCCCTGTTGTTTATTTCCAGACCACAGATATGAAGTAGCAGACAATTTTCACAATTTGCAAACAAATCCAAAACCATTCCTCATAAACACATCTATAGAAACATGTCACACAAAGATAATTTCACCCAAGAAAATAAAAAGATTTATGTGGGGATTAATTTTTTTTGGAGACCAAGCTTTTTCAATAAAATAAAATACAAATACAATATATTGGCTGCATTTGGACATCATTAGTTTAGCAAGACATGAATGAACATAGCCTTTTCCTGGGCTCCTGTACTCCACCTACTTTCCCCCTGAACACTCAGGAAGAGGAGTTTGATATATTTCACTTCTGCTTTGATTATCCATAGCTTGTTGTGCCTTCTATACCTGACAGACTGTAATCTTAATTATGGTTAGTTTCAAACAAGCCATGTTTAAAACATGGTTTCTGAAGTTGGCTTGTTAAACTTAACCATAATTAAGATTAACCACAATTCCAGATAAGACAATAAACAGTGGTTAACCTAAAGTTGATGCAAAAGCTTCTAAATTCCTCCTCTCAGACATCTGAGATGAGAAGGGAAGACAGAGTGTGGGAGGAGATTAGGTTATGCCAAACCATAGTTTAGAGTGACATCTGAACACAGCCATCCACAACTGTATTAATTTAGCCTGGAATGTGGCAGCCATTTGATTTTTTTTTTTAAGGAAACATAAGGAGAAGCAATCAGTTTTGAAATATTGTGCATTCTGCTAAGTGTAGCTTCTTTCTTTAATTTAGAGATGCAGGAAACCGCCCCCAGGCCTGCTTATGAAAAGTGCACTACCAGCTACAGCTATATGGTTACCAACACAAAGATTTCAAATTCTCTTTCCACTTTTCTCCCACAGAACACTTAATCTTCTAAAGATGATTCACTTAACATTGAGTTGGTAACTGCTGCTTTGACAAACGTCTGTTCATGCAGATTTAATCCAACAATTTAAGTCAGCAGTTGCTGAGGCCACAAATTTATAAAGAAACTGGTTCAGTTTGAATACTTTCAGGTAAAAAGGAGAACACATCAGTGAGATAGAATTATTTTGGCATTTAGTGACCAAGAAAAGCCAATTTTTTATTTCATTTCTTTATAAGGGGTGCATAGGAATAATATTATACTATTTGTTGGTTGTAATCCTCTCTGTCCCCATTGCATGCTACCAACTTTTGCAATGTATCTACCATTAAGACCAAATCAATACAAAGGCATGATCAAAACCAGAAACAGATTTTAAAGTATTTGGGGCTACATCATGGATGGGGAATCTGTGGGCCAGGGGCCACCAGGCTTCTCCAGCTGGCCTTCAAAACTCTCACCAGGACACAGCCTTCACTGGCCCTGTTTCACAGCCCATGTATTTTTGCTAGGCTACAATGTGCCCTTGAATTCTGACAATGCTTTTTGGTTGTCTGGATGGAAGGTACAAAGGTTATGAGTGAGTTTTTCAAATTTACAAATTTCACATTAGTTTACTTTGCTCACTTTTATGTCTTCCCCCACCCATCTCGGGCATATGTACTTCTATTTCCATGTAAATTCTGCAACAAAAAGTCCACCATTTTGGGTAATGATAAATTTCTTGCGAATTAAGCAGTGAAGTTGCTGGCACATGTGGAAAGTAACTTCCAAACTGCATTGTATCCTGCTGGGGGGGAAAGTTTCATATGGAATCTAATACCTAGTGTTTGCTTTAGAATCCTCTGTGTACATACTGCAGAGTTTTCAGAAAGGATTCATTCTGCTGATTATATAAAACAAATTTCAAGGAAAAGGAAATACTAAGAAACCACTAAGGATTAGCTCTTGAATTAATCCTTCCATTCTTGCAGTGCCAAATCTTCCCTTGCTAAGCACTTGCAGCTTAACAAAATGAGGGGAGAAAGAGAAAACCCCACAGTGAATCCCACATACTTACATCTACTGACACAGGACAGTGGGCAACGTTCAGCTACTAATCTCACATAGTTCTTCTACACAAAAGGAAGGAAAAAGATTCCACTGCATCTGGGCTTATAAATGTTGTCGGTTTTTTAAAGTCACATTGTCAGTTGGCATCAACTCTAATATAGTTAAGATGTTGCTGCATTTCTTTCAACCAAGTCCCCACCCCCACACCTCTTATTCAGAGCAGAAGTTCAAATCCTCCCACTTCAATCTTAGCAAGCACTTCTAAAAAGGCGCTTAAAATACAGAAGACTGGGATTTAAGTGACTTATGACTCCATCAATGAGTCATGCTCTAACCTTTCTTCCACCCGGCCCCCATTTTATAATTTTCCAAGGAGATATCAAATCAGCATGTTTCTTTTATATGAATAAGAATTGGTTGCTAATTTTGGATAAATAATTTCGCATTTGTTTTCTATATTAGAACTGTGTATTATTTTAAAGGCCTGAACATCTCCTGCGGTGCACTGCTTCTAGAAAGTGTCAGATCATGTACTACAGTCCTGATGTGGCTGGACTGCCGCCATTTGTGATGTTTCCTTGATACTAGCTGCCCTCAGTATTGATGCAGCAGCCTCCATCATCAGCACTACTGAACTGGCAATTGCCTGCAAGCATAGTGTAGATTAGCACACTCAATTAAGCAGAGCAGTACTGTATAAAGGACCCCTGGACGGTTAAGTCCAGTCAAAGGCAACTATGGGGTTATGGCGCTCATCTTGCTTTTCAGGCCGAGGGACAGCTTTCCGGGTCATGTGGCCAGCATGACTAAACCACTTCTGGTGCAATGCAACATTGTGACGGAAACCAAAGCGCACGGAAATGCCATTTACCTTCCTGCTGCAGCAGTACCTATTTATCTACAGTGGATGCTCGGGTTGCAAACGTGAACCGTGCGGGAGGCATGTTCGCAACCCGCAGCGCCGCGTCTGTGCATGCGCGGGTCACACTTCTGCACATGCACAAAGCGCAATTTAGCGCTTCTGTGCATGCGCCGAAACCAGGAAGTAACCCATTACGGTACTTCTGAGTTCGGCGCAGTGTGTAACCCGAAATTGTGCAACCTGAAGCAGCCATAACCTGAAGTATGACTGTAGTTGCACTGGCATGCTTTTGAACTGCTAGGTTGGCAGAAGCTGAGGCAGAGCAATGGGAGCTCACCTCGTAATGCAGATTCGGACTGCCAACCTTCTGATTGGCAAGCCCAAGAGGCTCAGTGGTTTATACCACACTGTCACCCATTCCCATAAGTACTGTATAAGTATTAGTACATATTATATTATATTATATTATATTATATTATATTATATTATATTATATATTATTGCATTAGTACTGTATAAGGACACTGACACCAGGGGGAGTGAGATTACTATTGTCCCAATTATTTGGTAAAGTTGGGGTCTGTCAGAAACCCAGAAGCCCAGCACAACCCAGCAATGGCAAACTGGTAGTGTTTGTAGACATCTGGATTTCCCTGATGAAGTTTCAACAGCTTTGTTGTTTCTTTAAAACAATGCTTTTAAAAACTAGTTTTTAAAAATGTTTCCAAAAATATTATGAAATGCTCCAGTCTACACCTAGCAAATTGTTCTAGACTCCTGTAATCAAAATATTGCACAAAACCTAATGAGCCCAGTCAGCAGAAATCCTGTGCAAGGTTCAGGGGGCATTGTTCCATTGGGCAAGCTGAAATGCTTGCGCAGATAGAATGTTTGTCATAGTGCAACGTTGAATTCCACCCATTGTCTGCCATATGGCTTTATATAAAGTGTCAGATGCACGTATAGTACTCAGATTTAGTTTCTTTTAAAAAAAAAACATTCTCACTGATATGTGAGACACAGCACAGAAATGATCTTGGTTGACCTGATGGATGAAAAATATTGGGAGAAAAATAAGGTGAGCTATTCTCCTAGAGTTCTCAATGGTATTTGATGCAGTCAAACATGTTATTCCGACTAGGCTCCCCAAATTTGGAGGGTTGAATGTGCAGCATTCTGTTGCTTAGTTTTGTGACTCACAGGGCTAGAGGAAATGAGTTGACCAATGCTCTCCAATCCCATTGCTTTGGGGAAGGGATGCTGAAGTAATATATCATAGTGTTTCTGTTTGTTCTATGTTTCTTGCCAGCTCTGGTAGGGGTGTTTGCTAGAAAAATGCTGGATTTTAAGCTGCTCTGCCACCACCCTCCACAGCCACAAAAACTCCATAGTTCTTACTCCATTCCTTCTCAAATTTTGTATATTACATTCCTAGGGCATCTATATGATGTACGCCATCATATAGTGTGTTTTTTTTACAACCTGCTAATTCCTTTTAGTTCTCCCCCTCCTCTCAAATCAACTTTAAAAGGCACAAAGGTGCAAGATTTTTGTGTGTGCTATATTTCTGAAATTGGGCATATTTATTTAGGGACACTTCTATGATGCATGCAACTTTCATACAAATTTATCACAATCTAGAGGGGAGGTTAATCCCTTTTTCACCATCCCCAGAGCTGTAAAGACAGACCATGGAGGAAAACCACTGCAGATGTTCTTCTGAAGTCAGTATTCACTTCTTTAGAAGGGGCTACCATGCCTGAAAATTTCATTCACCTCTACTGTACTAAGCAGTTATAGATGGCTTCTTTAAAATAAAAAAAATTAAACTGCCCAGTACATCCCTTCCATTTGTTTAATTTTGTCAGGTGTTGTCCACCCAAAAGAGGTTGCTATGTCTGCTAATTTCATTCAGTTTTGTCAAAAAGAAAAGCTATAGCCGTTTGTTGTTTTCTCCATGATAAGCCCTGGGGAGGCACATAACTTTGTTTTTCCCAAACTAGGATTTGGATTCAGATCAGAGGTGAACTGGACAGGCTCTGAAGCAGCCTGAACCAAATCTGTATGTTTCCAAGCACCAAACTGTGTTCTAAGCCAAATCTTGTGGTTACTAAACACCTCTACCAATGGCCCTCAAAGCAGCTAGTTTCTAAAATAAAAGTTAAACAAAAAATGCAAACTAACAATTCCATAAATGATTATCATAACTTCAATTCAAAACATGCTTAATATAGTAAAATAAACCCCAATGAACACAGTCAGACTTACTTTTGAGTAAGCATGCATAAGTTTGTACTGTATCGAAATTTTTGTATAGCTGAAGAGACTCTAGAACAGCCTTTTTTCACCAATTGGCTTTAAAAAACAGGTAATGATGGAGCATGGTGGACCTCTCTAGAAAAGGCATCCCAAAGTTGAGGTGCTATGACCTTCTCATATACCCACCAGCTGAGCTTTTGTTGGTAGGGGTGACATAGAGCATAGCCTTTTATGTAAACGTGAACGCAGAAGTGGAGTGCATGCAATAAAACAATCTTTTAAAGGCAGACTCAGGGTGGTACTCAACTACATTTTACTCAAGAGTAGATTTATTAAAATAAGTGGACCTAACTTAGTCATGTTAATTAATTTCCAAAGTCTTCATCACACAAACCCTCTCAAGTAAACCTAAGTAAATAGGAATGTTCCAGTCTCAGAATGACTGGCAAACAAGAAGTGAAAGGTGCACTTCCTTCTGCTTTCTTCCCACTTGCTTGCCCAGGTCCAAGGGTTTGTCTACTTCCCCAATGTAGATTCACTTACTGTCCTAGCACAATGTGTGTGCGCGCACGCACCAGCATCACATCTTAAACAACATTTTTAATGAATCCTTTTAGAAAAAAGGGCTTATTAAACTATTAAACTATCAAGAGGTATGAGCTGTTAGGGTCAAGGACATACCAGACTTCTTCCCTGTATTTTTTCCACACACACAGAAAAAGTATTGTAATTTTTTAGCCTACAGCAAAAAGGAAAAAAACATCCAAGTATTGGTCTACCAAATTACCTAGTAATAATATATAAAGCTATTTCCCCCAGAGTTCCTGTACGTGGTATTACTGATAAGTACTTGGCATTTATTTTATTAAAATTAAACTTTTATTATTAAAATGATTTCATAAATGAAAACATATTGGACTACCTATATTTATATCTTTGCTGTTTTGTACAACATACTATGTCGTACTCTCACTCCCCCAACATTCTGGCTCTGGGCATCTATTCAATGTGAAGCTTACAGAGTAGCATTTTTAGCAAATCAGTGAGTATGCTGACTGCTTTTGTTGGGAAGTACTCTATTAAAGAGACAGTTTATCTTTTAAACAGATATTTGCTACAGTAATAAAGCGCAAATAAATGGTTCTTAATTAATGCAAGGACAGTAATTGGAAAAAGCTGAAAGCCATGCTAAATAAAACAGAATAAAATATGTTCTTTTAAACACTCTGACATTAAATATGGAGCAAAGTATTTTACGAGAGTGTACAGCAAAGGGCTTTCATTTTCCATTGTTCAGTGACTGATAAGCTTAACATCCCCTCTTGTCCTTTTGCCAAATGAGTAATTCTTTACACAATGCTTTAATCAAAAAGTATCCAGGTGACACTGTCCATTCGTTTATAAAACAGCCTCGACTAGCACATTGTTTGCCACCGAAAACTGTTTATGAATCATGGCTCAGAAAATATATTTAAATCTACCAAACAACGGGCACATTTAACTCAGTGCCATTTGCACATCTGTATAAAATCTGTAGTGGCTATATAAAATTTATCAGTGAGGTGGATTACTGTTGTTGCCAGAACAAACAGAAAACGAGCCCTGCTTGATCAAAGGCTCATTTAGTGGAGCACCCTGTTTTCACAGTAGCCAACCAGATGCCTGTGGGAAGCCTGCAAGCACATGAGGGAGAGAACACACTCCCAACTCAGCTACAACAGGTAGCACACAGGCATCATATTTCAATCATGGTCTGTAACTCTGATATTGCAAGTTTGCACTACTACTAGTATTGACTCTACCATGTTCTTAGTTCATACACCAGATAGACTGTGGTATATGAAACTTCATGCTACACTATACAGTGGTACCTCTGGTTACATACTTAATTCGTTCCAGAGGTCCGTTCTTAACCTGAAACTGTTCTTAACCTGAAGCACCACTTTAGCTAATGGGACCTCCCGCTGCCACTGCGCCACCAGAGCACGATTTCTGTTCTTATCCTGAAGCAAAGTTCTTAACCTGAAGCGTTATTTCTGGGTTAGAAGAGTATGTAACCTGAAGCGTATGTAACCCAAGGTAGTACCACTGTACCCGTTTCTCTCTAAGGGGCAAACTCTGTGTGATCCTTAATGTACCACTAAGAATTACATCAATATGTTTCAACAAACAAACAGCACAGTTCCCAGTTTTACTAGGACCATGGTACCCAAGGGGGGGAGGTTTATTTCCCTGCACAGTCCTGACAAAAATAGCAACTCCCAAGCATTGCTATTCGCTTCAGAAAAAGGCTCCCATCAACAGTAATGAGAACAACCTTCCCCATGCTCAGATTAATATTGAGTGTGTATTTCAGAAGGACTGCAGCAAAATAGAAAGGATTAAACTTCTTCTGCATGTTGCAGTGCAATGAAAATCAAACTCCCATGCCTGCTGTTGTTGTTTTTAAATGCACTTTGAGGGGCCTTCTAATGACATACTTAGCATCACATGAATAGTTTGGCCCTATGTGGTCTCTTTGAAGGAACAGTACAAGCAGCAGGAAAGAGGAAAGACTAGGACAAATCATATTCAGCATTGAGGATCCAGCATTTGCCCCCCCCCGTAGTTATGTAATAGATGCATTTATTAAAATCTTTAGCTAGTGCTCTTCTTTGATACTGCCATCTTGTTGAGTAAAATAAGACATGCAAAATGACTAGCACTTTGTGTTATCCTCATTATCACTCCTCCTGTGATGTAGCTGTAATGCCAAGTTTTGTTCCAAACAGTTCATTATGCCCCGGGCAACACTCTTGGAACCCATACAGAAAGCTTTATGACAATATTCAGCACATGAGAATGGAATGTGTTTGGAAGAGGATCCAAACATTGTCAGAAAGATATGTACAATGGGCAAGAGCCAATGGTAGTCATCCTCAGAGAAGACCCATTGAAATCAGCAGACTTCGTTTGATATCACCCTATGTACCTTCTTCATTAAAGGTATTTCTGTAAAATCACCATGTAGCAATGCTAAGTGTATGTAATTCATTGTGTGTGTGTGTGTGTGCTCTGCTGGGGCACCCTGCTCCCATCCCCCTCCCATTAGCCCTTTATAACTTGTACACAACCAAACTAACCTTTCATTGGTAAAGTTCTATACCCCAATGTCCCCAACACTGGCTTTGCCTAATGATGTGGTGCAAAAGCTGTTACATTAAAACATGTAACACAGTAATGTCAAAAACAAAGCTTTCAAAAGGAAATTCATGCAACTAATGGATTACATAAAATAAAATGATTCATTTCAATTACCAGCAGATATTCAGTACCCATAGATAATTTTCTACCCACATACCTGTTCATAAACTAATAGTAGTCATTTAGAAACTCTTATCATTCAGCATACTACATCCCTGATAAATGCACTAAAACACTTTGAATTTTTATTGGTGTTCATGTTAATTTAGTCCATCTAATTAAAACCATAATGTCAGCTCAAAAATAAAGCTTTCTCTAGAACCACTTTACTTTCTCCTTGCAGGCTATCAGGAAGTGGCTTTATTACTAGAACTTGAAGTTATAGACAGAATTTACATAAAAATGTTACATTGACTAGTAGAGTAGCATACTCTTGAGCAAGACAGCCTGTGGCTATGAAGTTAATCCACCACATGAACAACAGGATGCAGGGAACAATAACAAAAAACAAACAATTAATGCCTGAGTGTTAGATATGAAGAATATAAATTATAAACTGAAGCATACATTTTTGGAACACTACAAAAGCAGCTTTATGAAGCATGCATTTTGACTGTTCAGTTCTCAAATGGCTTTTTCTTCTAAATGTAAGATAAACATTATACTCCAGTAGGAGGCAGGTTATTTTAAAATGTATTTCAGGTTCCCATAATTCTTCAAGTCAGTTCACAACATCCATTGAAAATGAATGTTATACAATAAACAAACTAAAATGCATAATAATAAATCACTAAATGTCCATATTAGGTTACAGAGGCCAAAAGCACAAATAAGCTTCACTATAGTAACCAGGATAACATATGTACCGGTATATATATTATATAAAAAATATCTGTAGAAACTGGGAAGGTAAAAAAATGTGTTGAAAATATGCGCCCTTCACAAAGGATTGTACTTCTTTAAAAAGGTAAAGGGACCCCTGACCATTAGGTCCAGTCGCAGACGGCTCTGGAGTTGCAGCGCTCATCTCGCTTTATTGGCAGAGGGAGCCGGCGTACAGCTTCCGGGTCATGTGGCCAGCATGACAAAGCCGCTTCTGGCGAACCAGAGCAGCGCATGGAAACAGCATTTACCTTCCCACCGGAGCGGTACCTATTTATCTACTTGCACTTTGATGTGCTTTTGAACTGCTAGGTTGGCAGGAGCTGGGACTGAGCAACAGGAGCTCACCCCATCGCGGGGATTCGAACCGCCAACCTTCTGATCAGCAAGCCCTAGGCTCTGTGGTTTGGTAACTTGTTTAGCCTGCATTTATTTTAATATTTATTGCTGGAAAATCCCATCTAAGGACCATTACAATAAATAAGCAAAAACTGCATTGTTTCTTGGTGGATTGCACCTAGCTGCTCCCTTCCCACTGGTGTGAGATGGGGAGGGAGTGACTGTGCACCCCAGGCAGGATGTGTAGTAGGAGATTATATTTATCTGAATTCTGAGGCTGTGTGAGTTTTTATCTTGCAGTGCTGTACAATGTGACTGGCTGGCATTTTGTACCTGCCACTATGGATGGGGAGTACTATTGGTTGAACAGTATATATATATTTTTAGATTTATACTTGATTATTAATATATTGTAGTAAATTTCGGTTTTGTATATCACTTTGCAATTCTTTTGAGTAGAATTACTAATTTACTACAATTAATGTTACTTTGTTAAAGGAAAAGTACAGCTACATTTGGAGAAAAACCCACTATGGAAACTGTTTTAAATGAGCTGTCTACTTCAATGATTTGAAAATTGTCAGAATGTGGAAAGGCCATGCTAAAAGTAGCTATTGTCCATCTTTGATTATTATATTATATTATTTTAGAATATTAATCTTGTGTTTGACCCATACCTTATAAACTGAAGTGCCTCCAACTATCCAAATCATGTCTATTTTACTTGCCAACTCTGATGATTCCAGAAGATCTAATGCCTGATCTAGACTTTTGGCCAGGTAATGGGCTCCTTCAGGAATTTTCCTAGAACAAACACATGTCACTGCTTAATATCCAAGCACATTTTTCCCCATTTATAAAACCACCCCTTGATCATTAGATCTTGTGGCAGATATACAATTACCGTAGAATTACAGTGTAAAACCACTTCTGAGAGAAAGTAAAACTACATCCTCATAAACTGTTATGCCTACAGTTTGAACAAGACATTATTCTGTGAACTGCCCTGAGACCCCCAGGTATAGAACGGTATATAAATTCAATAAATAAAGGAAATGAAAATAAATTATTAGCTGTACCACAGATAGTTCACTTTTGTTGTCCTTGAGATATTTCTACAATTTTAGAAATCAGGCGACATGCTACAGTTCACATACATACCGGGTACATGCATATATCCATCCTTGACTATTCCTATCACATTTTCGTAAGCATGCACATGCTGTTTCTCAGCATAATATGTCTCACGTTACAATTGAACATTACAGACAACTACAAAAATAGTCATGTCTGTAGATATATGCATGTTTCATATGTGTGTGCATATATGCACCCAAGTATAAAAATGACAATATTGCAATAATCTCAGCTGTGAACTGCAAGCATTTCTCTCTACCATGTTTCTGCTTCATTGACCATGGTGTAGCGGTTAGTGTTGGAATAGGACTAGGGAGATCCAGGTTCAAGTTCCCACTTAGCTATCAAGCTCACTGGGTGACCCTGGAACAGTCATTATCCTCAAGTCTAATTGACTTCACAGGGTTGCTGTCAGGGCAAAAATGGGGGAGAACCATTTCTAACCAATTTGACCTCTGTGGAGGAAATGTGGAATCTAAAACAGAAGCTATATTTGAGAGAAATTGGCAATTTGGAGCCAAAATACTAGTAACCATGCAGGAATTAAAGATACAGAACAGAAAATGTGTCCTGATACGGCCCCGGGGTTTTAAAGAGCACATAGAAAAGTCAACACTTTCAACAAGATATGCATTTTTAGCACCAAACAGGGGATTAGTTTTAAAAGGTACTATTGCTAACACAGAAACTTTTAAAATGTCACTTTAAAACTAATCCCACCGAGCCAGTTAAGTTCAGTAAATGATTTTATATCCTCTTCCAATTTTACAAAAAAATGGGTACTTACACCAGTTCCTTGCTGAGTACTATATTAATTCTGCCTTTTAAGGGGCGATTCTTCTCAGGAATGGAGAACCAAGTCCTTTTACCCATTATCACTACATTTTGTTTTCCTGTAAAATAGAAAGAACACACTTGATGTTATTATCTAGTGACATCTAGTGGTGGTGGTATGTCCATGCAACATCTACGGTATTTAAGCAGTAGTGCCACAATATTTGACTTACCGGTAATACCACTTGAATTCATAGAAACACAGAATTGTAGAGTTGGAAGGGTCATCTAGTCCAACCCCCTGCAATGCAGGAATATGCACCTGGCCTGTATGGGGATCAAACCTGCAACCTTGGTATTATCAGCACCATGCTCAAACCAACTGAGTTAACAGAGACAATTTATACCTTTTATTTTTATAATTAAGATGCTTTGAATTAATACCATTTAAGTCAATGGACCTAGGTTATAAGAAGAGTTATGGAAGAAAAAAAGACAACATATTTAATTCCAGATTTTAACAGGCAAATAATTCAAGAGTTAGTCTCAGTTTAGTCCTTGTTTAGCAAGAGGATTGGGACAAAAGTAAGAATTAGCTGGCTCTGCCTGTCATTGGCTCTGGATCCATGTACTGCTGGTCTTCCTACCTTTCACCCTACCAGTCCTAATGCACACCAGTCATCACAGATTTGCAATATAACAACAACCAACAACAACAAAAACGCTAAAATATCTTGCAGGGTTGTTTTATTGGCTCCACCAAGATGTGTGTGGAGAATGAACACTCTAACTTGCTAAATAAATGTGCTATTATTAAATCACCTGTTTAGAATGCAGACTTAGTCTACAATCTTCCATGGAAGGTTTGTGCCACCAACCTCAAATGAACCAGGACTGCAGTCATATAGCACTGCTAGTGATGTTAAATTCTTGAGAATAATCTTTTGGAGAATATTCTCGATTAATGAGGTATGTACATTTAAAGCATTTAAAGCAGCTGTGTAGACAACACAGAATTTACAGTTTGTGGAGAATATTCTCACATCACTAAGCACTGCCATAGACTAAGACACATAACACCTCTCTTCCTCAGCAACTTGTAGACTTACGGCACAATAACTAGCATCAGGATCACGAACCTCGTTTGTTTAAAATTTTGAAATATGGTTAGATTTGAAGGTCCTTTCACCAGAATAAAGAATTAATCTAGACCAAAGTCACTCATTTCCCAAAGTATATAGATGAGAGCTTGTGGTTGAAAAAAACAAAACAAGACACATGGAAAGTTAACTTACATTACCTTCTTGTGTAGGTGTCACTGTCATTTTCTGAAAATACTTAAACTCATTCCTGTTCAAAAACAAATGAACAATGTTGTAATCATGTCATCCTTGCAATAGCTATCTTTATTCCTGATCTCAAGACTTCAGCAGCTCTTTTGTTAAACCCTAATTTTGTAGCTCACACAACTGCGGGTTGGCTTGTTTTCACACACCCCATTTCGATTATTTGTTTATTTGTGCATGCCGTTGAGCCACCATTACTGTTTCTATAAGGCATTGGGATGAAGAATGGTGAGAATGAATGTGATGGGAGTGGGTAAGGAAAGAGATTTCCATAGTCAGCCTAAAATTGCTCACTAAAGCAAAATTTGTACCATTCCAGACTTACAGGTATTATTCCTTTATGTGATGCCAATACAGTACAGTACTTGTTTTTATTCCCATCTATTTTCAGTGAAGTTGGGTTGTATACTCAGACGGTCGCCACTTATGTTTTATGCTATATTTTTGATGTGTTGCTGGCCTGGTTCGGAGCTGGTTCTGTGCTGCTGCTTTAGTTTTAAATATTACATATTGTTAGGAGATTGGTATGTTTTACATTTTTTACACTGATTTTTATAGCATTCCCACCGGCAGCCTTGGAAAGGGTTTTCTGTCCTGAAGGGTGCCATAAAAATATCCGGGGGGTGGGTGGGAGGGAGAGGCTGAATAAGTCTGTAAAAGGTAAAGCATGTATAATTAAACAATTACAATTGCTGCCCCTTTGACTAGAATATCGTTTCAGAAATGACACCAACTCCCAGCCTGCTTTGCTCGCCCTCAGCACAATCATCCGTCGTGTAAAGGCAGCAGTGCATGCTGGGATTTGTATTCCGTTTAAAAGCGCGGGATAAAAGATAAGCGAAAAAGCATTTTTACCTGAGCGGGGGCCAAGGAAGACTCCCATTCTTCCCGATGCCCATGTTCAGGGATACAGCAGCAATGGAATTTAATGACAGAACCATAATGCCTCCCGTGTCCGTGCTGAATCTGCCTTCGGTACTGAAGCGGCCCCTGTTAGACTTTGGAATTAAACACCCCACGTGTCCAACGAAGGGGCGGGGTGGTGGTGGTGGTGGTGGTGCAGCCCTGCGCCCTTTACGCATGCGTAGGGCGGACATACCACGAGGCTCCGCGACTGAAATAAAACAACGCCCTTCCCCCCCTCCTGTGACGAAATCCAACGGTTTCCGCCCCCTCCTATAATCTCCACAATAGGCATTTTTGGCGTGGGAGAGGGGCGGGGCCGAGGAACGGCGCGAGACCGGTCGCGTGGCTCTTCGAACGGCTGCTCTGGGCAACTACCCAGTCTCGAGCCCGGGATGCCGCGGGGGCGAAGCAGGCTCGGCCCACGCGGAGGGGCCCGCGGGCAGCCGGTGCTAAGCAAGTTCTTCCAGGTGGCGGGATCCCTCCGGGCAACCGCTTCCTCCTCGGCTGCTGCTGCTGCTGCTGCCGCCGCCGCCTCTGACGAGGAGAGAAGCGAGGATGCTCCGCACACGGTGCGCGCCTTGACTGTGGTGGGAAACGGGTTTGGGAGTGGGTGGCGGCGTTTGGGTGCCTGAGCCTAACTTGACGTGAAACCTCCTCGAAGCACGTGTCTTTTCTCTGGCTGCTCCGTCCCCTCCTTCTAATCTTTCAATCCTATTTCGCGGTGCAGGAGAAAGCGACCCCTTCTTCGCACCCTGTGACGTCCCTACAGGCAGCCGCAGTTCGAGCTTCCAGAACTAGGGTTCCCTCTCCGCCTTGTTCTTTGAGCAGGTCTTGGTTCTCTAGGATGCTGTGCACTCATGCCCTTGGGTGCTCTGACGAGCGAAACGCGAGGATAGACTTGTAGGCCGATGCAACAGATAGAATAAATTCATTGAATGTATTGAAAAGAGTTGCTCGTTTTCCTCGACAATCTGTTAAAGGTTGAGTTTGATGCATTTGTATGCCCCCTATATAAAAATAGCTGGTGTTCTTATCATAGCTGTCAACCCTCCCTGCTGTTTCCCAGTGCTATAATAAGGGAATTTCCCGCAAAAAAGGGAAAGGTTGACAGCTATGGTTCTTATTACTTTGTATCCCCTCAGCTCTGCTCTGTATGGGGGAACCGGCGCTGGTTGGGAGCATGCAATGAAATTTATTGGTTGAAAGATTCAGGGCAGACACAGCAAACGGATTAAACAAACTAAACAGTTGCATAATGAAGACTTTTAGCCACCATTGTTAAAAGAAACCAGGTTCAGAGGCAGTATGCTACTGAATACTAGGGAGCAAAAGATGGAGTGTGTCTTCAAGCCCTGTTTGTGGTCATGCCAGAAACAGCTAGTTGACCACTGCTAAATGTAATTTTGATCTGATCAATGAGGGCTGCTATGTTCCATTAAGGAACTCGTACAGGAAGAAATACCTTTTTTCTGGTAGCTAATAAGTTATGTGTATTAGGCTGCGTATATATGTGATTGGAAAATGAACTTGATAGTGCCGCAGGGATTTGAACCCAGCTGTTTTGTTCTGGTGTAGGTTTACATCACACTGGAATACCCAATGTCTCCTGTTGATAGACTCATCGAATTGTAGAGTTGGAAGGGACCCAGAGGGTCATCTAGTCCAACCCCCTGAAATACAGGAATCTCAGTTAAAGCATCCATGGCAGATGGCCATCTAACCTGTACATAAAAAACTCCAAGGAAGAAGAGTGTGTAGTGGTTACCCTCCAGTGCAGGAGAAAATGCATTGCAGGCTACCCTCTAGTGCAGCTTGCTCCATCTTCCATGTGACAGCCCTTTAGATAGGTTATATGATAGCCATCTTCAAATTTCAGCCTCCTCTTTTCCAGGCTAAACATACCCAACTCCCTCAACCATCCCTCATAAGGCTTGGTTATCTTGATCACCTGCCTCTGCACATGTTCCAGCTTATCAGTATAGGTATTCTTAAATTGTGGTGCCCAGAACTGGACACCACAGTATTCCAGGTGTGGTCTGACCAAGGCAGAATAGAGCAGTACTATTATTTCTCTTGATCTGGAATCAGTAGTGTGTTGCTGCACCACAATTCCGATCATCCCTGATCATTAACCCTGTGAGGTTGATGTGAGTTGTATTTTAAGATAATCTAGAGGTCACCACATTGGCTATCTTGGGTTTATGTGATTTTGGCATATCAGGTCTCTTATTTGTAACCAGTCTCAGAGGGTTCTTGAGAATGAATACAAATGAGAAAAATTGCAAACATAAGCATGCTTTCTTGTTAAATTAAGTGAGGCTTAAATTAAAGTAAATGTGTTTTTAAGATAAAGTGACCATCAGGTCCAGTCGTGTCTGACTCTGGGGTTGCAGCGCTCATCTCGCTGTATAGGCCGAGGGAGCCGGCGTTTGTCTGCAGACAGCTTCCGGATCATGTGGCCAGCATGACAAAGCCGCTTCTGGAGAACCAGAGCAGCGCACGGAGACGCTGTTTACCTTCCCGCTGGAGCGGTCCCTATTTATCTACTTGCACTCTGACGTGCTTTCAAACCGCTAGGTGGGCAGGAGCTGGGACCGAGCAACGGGAGCTCACCCCGTGGCAGGGATTCGAACCGCCGACCTTCAGATCAGCAAGCCCTAGACTCTGCACTTTAACCCACAGCGCCACCTGGGTCCCCGATTTTAAGATAGGAGTGACAAATTGCAACATATTTTACACATATAAAATGCTGTAGGAATTATTGTTATATGATCCTTGTGGAATTTGAAGACATTTTTATTTCTCCAGGCCTGTGAAAGGGGATTGATATATTTAGGCACTGTAGTCTTTATAGTTGTCATTTTAATTATTTTGTGCATGGTTTTATTTAATTTCATTTTGTTACGGCATCCTGGGCACCCTTTGAGGAGGAAGGCTGCAGATGTTACTGTTCATTTAGTGCATTCCTCTGGTGAGTTTAAGGCTCACTCCTAATCACACTCTGGATAGACTGTCCCATTCTAAAATTTTCTTGCTTTTTAGTGGTATGGTAAAATTAGTTTGGATTTTCATACTATATCATTGATTTCTGTCATTTTATATGACAACTAAAGATAAAAATCTAATGATTAACATACTTTGGTTGGTAAATAACTACTGGGGCGCACATTGCACTCCAAAGTGTTAAATGTGTAGGGTGTAATGGATTGTGTGGTTACTGCATAGAAACTTAGCTAATTTTTCATTTTGCCTTGTGGTCTTATCAGAGAGATTTTATTACTACATTTTATTTATTTATTTTATTATATTGCACCACCCTGTCTCTCACAACTGTGCCCAGGCTTTTGTCTAAGTTACTGACATTTGGGGGTGAGGGCAAAAGGACTGCCAGCTACGTGCTGGCAGCTGACTCAGATACAGCTTGCTAAACCTTGCAGGTCGATAAACCTTGCATGTTAAACTTTTAAAAGTTTTTGACTGCATTCTATCTTTTGGAAAAAAGAAGCAATGGTAAACACTTTGTTTTAAATGAAAACTGAAATCCATGACTTGTGGGAAAGACTTGTGGGTCTTTTCACCAGTCATGCTGTAGAGATATATTGGGTTGTATCCAACATTAGTCATACTCAGACCTATTGAAATCAGTGTATCTGAAGAAGTGTGCATGCACACGAAAGCTCATACCAAAAACAAACTTAGTTGGTCTCTAAGGTGTTACTGGAAGGAATTTTTTTATTTTTTATTTTGTTTTGACTATTGAAATCAAGTTTCAGTGGACTTTCATGAGTTTGACTAATGTTGGATATCACCCATTAATTTCAGTGGGTCTAATCATTTCAAATAATTACAGTAAAGAGCTCTTCATGATAGTTTGTTCTGAATCTTTGATTGTTCTTTATTTATCTTCAAACTGATTCCAGAGTCCAAGCAGACTGAAACTGTTTGAAATAACATTTTGCAGACTCATGAACCTGATGGGAAAAAGAGAAGAGTTGTAAAAAACCAAGAACATGTGGACAAACGTTCAGAACTTCTGCAGAGTAGAAGAAAAGAAGAGGTCAATAGAGTGAGTACTCTGAACACTGGTAAGTTTTCAGTAAAGTGGCTGGTTGTAATTAAAAGCAATAATTAAATAGTGACACATTAAAAGCTATTTTTGAAGTGAGTGGGAACAGGGACTGAGTTTTTGTGTCTGATTCAAGACTACTGAAGCTCTTCTATTTTGTTTGAGCCCTTCTTCCTCATCAAGTAACTGGTGCAGAAGCTAAGGCAGGATGGGTGGCTGGGAACATCTGGAGCTTTAACCACTTCTGTCACCTGGCAATTTAGGAGCAGTACAGGATTAAGGTGCTCTCTTAGACTATGTTTTCTTTAAGGGAGAGGAGATCCCCCTAAATGGCAAATTTATTTACTGTATTTGTTTAGGAGTATTAATACCCTTCCTACCCACCAAAGTTCTCAAGTTGTGGCGCTGTGGGTTAAACCACAAAGCCTAAGACTTGCCGATCAGAAGGTCGGCGGTTCGAATCCCTGTGACGGGGTGAGCTCCCGTTGCTTGGTGCCTGCTTCTGCCAGCCTAGCAGTTCGAAAGCAGTTCATGACTGGACCTTTGATGAGGTATTTGAACAAAAGACTACATAGATGTTCTCAGGCAGTTCCAAGCAGTGGGGGATAGAGCAGAGGACCTTGGATGATGGAGGGTGGTGGAACCAGAGAACCAAAGATCACAGGCAGGAGTGAGAGAAAGGGTAACAAAGAGGACGTTGAAAGTTAGGGCAAGAAGCTTTTGCTAGATCTGGGAGCAGACAGGAAGCCAGCATAAATATATAAGGAGTGATGTCATGTGTGTAGAGTGACCGGAGAGCTGATTGCCTTTGCTGAGTGGGGCAGAGGAATAATAGAATTGTAGAGTTGGAAGGGACACAGAGGGTCATCTAGTCAACCTTCTCCAATGCAGAAAGGGCCATAGTCTTGTAGTGTTATAAAAGACCATGTATTTGCAATGCTGTAAAGGGAGAAGTGGACGTGGGTGGCGCTGTGGTCTAAACCACAGAGTCTAGGGCTTGCCGATCAGATGGTCGGCGGTTCGAATCCCCGTGATGGGGTGAGCTCCCGTTGCTTCATCCCTGCTCCTGCCAACCTAGCAGTTCGAAAGCACGTCAAAGTGCAAGTAGATAAATAGGTACCGCTCTGGCGGAAAGGTAAATGGCGTTTCTGTGCACTGCTCTGGTTTCTCCAGAAGCAGCTTAGTCATGCTGGCCACATGACTCGGAAAAACTGTCTGCGGAAAAACGCCGGCTCCCTCGGCCAGTAAAGCGAGATGAGCACCGCAACCCCAGAGTCGTCCACGACTGGATTTAACGGTCAAGGGTCCCTTTACCTTTAAAGGGAGAAGTGATGCAGCTTGATGGGAGACTGAATATGGAGAACAAATGAGAGAGAGGAGCCATAGATAATGCCATCCTCTGTGCCTTTTAAACATGATTGTAACACTGTACTTGGATAAGGAAAGAAGGGTTGGGAGGGAAAATAAGAAATTAAACCTTGGGCATGTTGAGTCTGAGGTGAAAATCTTTTGTTTGTTTATTTGTTTGTTTATATTTGCTGACAAAGGAGAGCCAAACAAATCTACCAGTTCCCAAATATGTTCAGAAACCTTAGACAAACTGCGAAAGTTCTCTTTCAATTTGGAGCGTCCAAGAAAAAGAATTTATTCAGAGACTCTTCACGGAAGTCACTCTGTGGATTTAAGCAAGTACCAGCATTCTGTGGTTGGAAGCAATGGTATAAGTGGCTCTCAACATTCTCAAGACATTAACAAGGCAAGTAGTTATTAAAAATATGTTATTTGTGTGTTTCTTCATGGATTAGGCCACCAGCCCTTCCAAATGCAAGCAGTGGTGAATACTGGCAGCATAGTATTTCTAAATCTGGAGACAGACTGTTCTGTGTTTCAAGTTAGAGCTCAGCAGAAAATATTGAATGGGATGACTGTGGTTACAATACAGAGGAGTCAGTAAGAGAGAGAGAGAGAGAGAGAGAGTTTTGTTTCAACATTCACTCACTTGATCTCAAATTGCTTTTAAATTCTCCATTTAAAAATATGGGTATTACGGATTAATAAGGAAAATTGTTGATAAAAAACCTGTGTGTGTGATTTTACATTGACTTTACAGTTAATTGATTCTGCGGCTGATGGCTCGCTAGAGAAGACAATGAGTTGAAAGCCAGTTATTGATGAAGACATTTTAAAGTACATGGCTAGTGGAAAGATAACGCTCTTGTATATTTATCATAATTTAGTAATGTGCCAAAAGCATTATTATGAATCAAATAATTGTTAATCCTAAAGGTATGTGGTGATTTCCAAATTCAGTTTATGTGGTTGTTAATCCTTCTTGATAGTGGCAGAGTTTCCTTGAAAACTAAGCAAAGGGTAGGCAACCTTTTTCAACTCGTGTCACATTTCCTATTGGACTACCTTCTGAGGTCCACATGCCAGTTATGCAAGGGCATAATAGAGCCAGATAAAAGCATTTAAAGAAATTGCAGAATATGACTGATGAGGCAAATAGCCTAGGGAGAAGGGATGTAGCCTAGGGAGAATCATGAGGACCAGACACGGGGACTTACAAAGCCACATTCAGGCTCTGGGCCTAAAGTTTTCCACCCCTAGATTACCGGTAAGCCATTAGTTTTCCAGATTTTATAGTTTCAGACTGGTAATGTATCAGTTGCATGACTGATTTTTCTTCTGCTCCTTTATAGAACATCTAACAGACTTTGGGTTGCGTTCAAATATTTTTTACTTGCAACAGACCCATTAAAATTAATAAACATGACTAACATAAGTCTGAAATTCAGTGGGTCTGCTCTGAATAAAAGTTAGCTTAATACAACCCTTTAGGTTGCAATATTTTCACTACACGTCTGAAAAATTGCATATTTTAGTCTTCATGTGATCTATGTAAAAAACCATTTAGGGGACCAGCTTTCATAAACTGGAAAAATAGTTTTTTGATATGCAGGTACAAGCATTGAATAACAAAGATACAATATGCAAACAAGGAAGCTGGTAAAAATGTGTTGTGGGCTAGAACATTTTGTTGAAGTATTTTGGGAATACATCTTACTGCCTTGTCAAACTTTCTATTTCTGATTTCATGTTGGAGCCAGACTTGCCACCTTATCACTGATTTATGGGCTGGGAAGGAAGGAAGTTTTGAAGTTAAAATGTTGGGTTGGAATTCAAACTTGGGTGGAATTCTAGATTCACTTCTTATTTCTTGCTGGAAAATGTGACATCTAATGAAGTGAATCATACTGTTTTTACTAACTGTGTAATTGTGTTTTTCTTCATTCTTGCTTGATCTCTTCTGCTCACAGGAAGAAATGTGTCTAGATAAAAGCCAATTTTCTGCCTCTGATATGAGTTTGGAAAACACTCAATATGCAACTGATACTACTCTTAAAAAAAGAAGCAAAAGTGTGTACACACCCCTTGAGCTCCAGTTCCTAGAAATTAAAAATCAGTATAAGGATGCTATTTTGTGTGTTGAGTGTGGTTACAAGTACAGATTTTTCGGAGACGATGCAGAGGTAAAGGACTTCTATCAACCACATTGTTTTACAGTTTCACACTGTTGCTATTAACATATTGTGCATGATCTCTGTAAAGTATATGCAGAAGGTGCAATATGAAGTCAAAAAGCATCCAAACATACTTAAGCCTAAGTAGGAACAGCCATGCAAATCTGTTGGTAGAGGGTGAGGTGTGACCACAGCAATTGCATGTGGATTTCAGGGGCCTGGAGGAACTCTGCTGTGCCAAAGCCATGTAAAAGGCTATTTATTGAACAGTATGTCTGTAGTCCAGATCTTTGCAAGTTAGAATGCTGGTACTTCTGCATAATCTTGTAGGTAAATAATAATAATCACAAAATTTGCCTAGAACAGAATTTGCAAATCATTAAAATTGATTTTAAATTTAGCATGTGTTTGCCTCCTTTGAGCTCATGTCTCTCTAGATAAAATTTAATATTATTAATAGCTAGTAATATGTTAACCAGGTCACATTTTTCTTTCTGTTTTTGGGAGACTTAATTTTTTTTTTTACTTCTATTAATTTTATGGGTAGCTGCTCATTAAATGCTAAATAGACACAAGTTCAGTGGTAACTCTAGGCTGTCATAATAAATTGCTAATAATTGTCATGTTTTATAGATTGCTGCTAAGGAGCTGAACATCTTTTGCCATAAAAATCACAACCTTATGACTGCCAGCATACCAACTCACAGATTATTTGTTCATGTTCGGCGTCTCGTAGCAAAGGGTTATAAGGTTTGGTTCTTTAATAAGTTATCCAATGCTTTATTTTTATCTGAGCTTATGTTTCACAACTATATAATTTCACTTTATTAGTAGAAAAGAAAAGTTTCCAAAATAATTTTCTTCACTCCAGTATTTTCTATTTATGTTTTCTGCTTGTTTATTTGTACCTGGGAGTCAGAATTAAGCTGAACCAAAGCTGCATGCCTAGTTTTATATGTGTTCTTGAAAACATCAGTAGGCACCTCTCATTTTCATTGATTTTTTTATTTTTGAATCTATGGTTGTTTGGGATCCTTTTGTTCTCTTGCTACTTTTGCTTTTAACATTTATCACGGTTATGCCCTTGGTCTTGTTTGCCCTTACTTCTGTTTAATTTGATTGGCTGTAACAATCAGTGCCACATGCTTATGGATGTCTGTGGCACCTTCACATAAGCGGGGTTTTCTGGCTGCTATGACTTGCACTACTGTCAAAGCTCTAGCTATCCAAATAGCTAGGGCTGTTGACACAATTGCGTCTTGAGTGGCCTCTCCCACTTTGTGGAGCATGCTTGGCTTTATTAAGGCAAAGAAGACAGCTTGAATGGCTTTATTTTGGTTAAATAAATCATGACACGGTGTAATATGTCATGTGCTGTTATTCACCTGTGATTTATTTACCTAATTGCAAGATTTGCTAAGGAACAGATGATTGTTATTATGTCCTGATACGAAAAACCACAGAATTCAAAGAAGATGTACACTCTTTTTCGCACGACTGTATGTGAGTTTCAGTAACTAGTTAACTACATGATACGTCCTGATTTTGGATGGCACATTAAAATTAAAGAATAATTCGTCCAGCTGTATAATTGTGGTGCCTTAGTAGTCTTTTCATACCGGTATATTCTTACTTTATTCCTTCTGCATTGAATGGTGAACTGTGTTACGTTGAAATGAGAATGAATCATTGTTCCTTCAATTAAATATGTCATATGTCTTTTTATATTGCATTTCTATACCCATCCATAATGTAACAAATTTAAAATTTTGTGCTTATTTTACTTTCATATTATTTGTTGGTTTAGATATTTGTTTTTCGTGCAGGTAGGAGTTATAAAACAAATGGAAACAGCTGCTTTGAAGGCTGTTGGAGAAAACAGAAGCTCTCTCTTTAGCAGACAACTAACTGCACTGTATACAAAATCTACAGTTCTTGGAGAAGATATCCTTGTAATCCATAAATTAGGTTGCAATCCAGTACTTACTTACCTGGGAAGTAAGGCCCATTGAACTTAATGAAACTTGCTTTCTAGTAGACATGTATAGAATTGTGCAGTAATTCTAATACTCCCTTGGCAGTAGACAATTGGTTCTATATTAATGTGCACACTCTTTCTCCATGGGCTACAATTTTAAACTTGCTTACCTGGGAGTAACTCACATTTAATTCATTAGGTCTTACATGGTTAGGCTTGCACTGCTAGGCATGCTTAGAGTAGACCCACTGAAATCAGTGGACTAACTTAAGTCCCATTAATGTTAGTGGGTATGCTGTAAGCTTGACTATGCCTCGCTTCAATCCAAAAGCATGCTTCACACAGTGGACTAACTGAGCTGTAACAATCTTTATCCAATGTAGTGTGATTTATTATTTTAACTGCTTTATATAAAAACGAGGTAGAGAACCTGTTTTCCTTAAGATTTTTTAAATGTGAATCCTCTGCTGATGTTCGACAATGCTATGGAAGCTGAAGAAATATCATCTGATGTCTGTGATAATTATCTCTTGTGTGTGTGTGAAAGCAAAGACGGTTTAAGAAATAAGAACCAGGAAAGTGTTGTCATAGGCATAGTGGTAAGTAACCTTGAATATTTTCTCTAGCCTTTTATACTCTTTGAGATGCATGGGCTTCTGCTTTAATAGCAGTTCACCTCCATATGTGTAAATACGTATTTAGTTTTTATTATCTTTACTTTTTTTAGGCTGCTCAGCCTACTACAGGAGAAGTTATTTATGACAGTTTTCAAGATTCTGTAGGCCGCATAGAGTTGGAAAGTCTAATTTTACGCCTGCAGCCTGTTGAGATTATTCTTCCTGCAGATGTGTCAGATCAAACTGAAAAACTTATCAATACTGTGACTTCTGCAAGGTACGCTTCTATGTAACAGATACATTTGATATTTTTATTTGGACACTGGTACCAGGCCTTGAGCTACACCAAGGCAACAATGGCAAGACAATACAAAAACTGAACTGGAAGCCATGGACAAGTGAAAATATACTAAGTTAAAAATAAATGGAAATTATTTTTCTTGTCTTTAATGGCAAACTGTAGCAGTTGGGCTCACTGTAGTCAAACGACAGCAATGGGTTTGGGGTTCCATAGGATCTTGGGCTGGCTCCCTTCCTTCCTCTCCCAGAATGCCCTGTATTGGAGTGTGGCGATTTGCTCAACCTGCACAGGTCCCCCAGACGTTTAACGGTCCGTTGATACCTATGCTCACCATGTGTTAATTAACTGCTGCCACCAACCAGTTTGTCTGGTATTTTACTTCACTCAGTTCAGTCAAGGAGAATATTGGAACAACTGTTTTTATTGAAGTTTAGTACAAGCATGTGGTTTCTAAATAAACAATTCCTTTCTTGGTTGTGTTCTTGTTAACAACAGTGCCCAACGATTTCTCCCACCCCTGTTCCTACTCCTTCCCTTGCCACCCTCCTTCCAGCCTCTCAATACCCACAACAAGCCCCAATACAAAGACAAAGACTCTTTACCTTCCCCGGGAGGGGTTTATATAGCCCGCATAACCCCGCCCCCTAAAGGTTCTTACTGGTTATTCCCTTTTAACTCCTTCTATGCTAATCCTAAATTTGGGTGATCGTCACATGGAGTTTCTGCAAGCTTCTGCTTGTGCCTTTGTGTGCTACTTCAATCACCCCACAGTTTTGACAGGTGGAAAGGGAGCTCAAGGTTGAAAAAGCGATCATTCTGTGAGTATAGGTCAGCAGAGCTGTTTTGGACTCAGCAGAAGACCTCCATCGCATCCAACACCCACCAAGTGTGATGGATTGGGTGCTTCAATGGTTGCCTTAATCTTGTTCGTGGTTGCATCCTTGAGTTTAGAAGCAGTCGTTTGTGTCTAATTCTCAGCACTTTGAAAGTGGGTTTGTGAAGCATGAGACTAATAATCCGCCTATTCTTTAGTGATAATGCTGGATTATTTTCATGTTATATGTATATTATTTGCATACTGGTACCTCTAGCAATTGAATTACAAATTATTTTCTTCATAGGCTAAATGTGCTATAATTCATTTCAGAGTTGTTTTGTTGTTTGGTATTTATTTTACATATTTCTTGATAGTAATAATGTGTGTTCCTTATTAATACTGATGCTTGATACTTTACAATGATTTCTTTCTGTCATCCATCTGGATCACTAAATGATCTGTAAAGTGGACTTAGGACTGCAGCACGGTGATGGAAGTAGAATGACTTTTTATGCTTATGAAGTGTATTATTGGAAGATGCATTAAAGCATGTGTGCACCTAAATAATATATGGAGACCACTATGGGAATGCGTACACTATGAATTTGAGTCAGTTTTCAAGTCTGCAACAGGCATAGGTACTAAATCTATTAAAGAATTTTAAAAGTCATTGTTTATTTTGTTCTAATAGCTGTGAATAATTTGATACTAACAGATGGTGGCCTGCTGTTTAAAAATTAGTTTGTTGCATTCAGGCGTGCCAGTTAATGTAACTGTGAGATGAAATCCACTTTTCCCTGGTTTTCACTTTTCCCTGGTTTTAGCAGTTAGGAGCACCCAAGCATTCACTGTTTTGTGTTTGGTAATCACTGTTTGCATCATGTTCTAACCTTCCATACCTTTTCTTTAAAAAAATTAATGTTTTAAAATAATTGTTTTAAATTAAAATGTAAGAATAAATTTTTACATCTCCTTTCTGCCTTTGAGATGACTTCCATATAGATTTAGATGGGTTCCTAGTGAAGGAAGTGCAGCAGCAGAGGCAGAGCATGATGTGTGACTGTATGGGTTCACTGGATGTATCTGCATCTTTCCTTCCCCTTCAAGCATATAGTTAATGTTCAGTGAATACTCAAACTAATCAATGAATGAAACTGATTTTTATAATCAGTTGTCTGATGTTTATAAACGGATGGCTTCTGTTAAATTATGTTAAAGTTTTATTCAGGGGAATAACATTACAAACCTGTGTTATTTGATAAGCTCTTTACTGATAGTAGCTAGATTTTTTCATCTCTAGTAGCCCGTAGGAAGGAGTATTAATAGACCAACTTTCAAGGCTAAATGGATGTAATTAATCAGGAATTCAAAATCACCACCCAAATGCTTTAGTGTTTTGAACAGAAAAGTTACATAACAGACTGGTTTAACATGATAAATTCTTTGCCACTAGAGGGTCCTATAGGGTTTCATATTCATCAATGCACTCCATAACTCACGTTATTTTCCTTCTAAATATTTTCTATTGGAACAATCCCTTCAAAATTAAGACATTATTAAGTCACTGGTTTCAACTGAGGAAATGTAAACATTTATTTATATACAGTAAGGATTACTAGCTTACCCTTTGAAAACTTTCCAAAATGTCTTACACAACATAATAAAAAACACAGTATTATAAAAATATGCAAATTAAAGTAGTTTTCAAAATAGCATACAGCTAAAGAGATAAAACTCCCATTTAAAATGCTAGGGAAAAGTATATTAATTAATTAATTAATTAATTGCTTTTACACCCCACCTTTCCTCTGAGGATTCCAAGGTTATGAACATGATTACATATACCTACCCTCACAACAAGTCTAGGAGGTAGGTTTGACTGAGAGGTGGTGACTGGCTCAAGGTCACCCAATGAATTTCATGGCTGAAGAGATTTTAATATTGGTCTTCCATGTCCTAGTCCAGGCATAGGCAACCTTCGGCTCTCCAGATGTTTCGGACTACAATTCCCATCATCCCTGACCACTGGTCCTGTTAGCTAGGGATCATGGGAGTTGTAGGCCAAAACATCTGGAGAGCCGAAAGTTGCCTATGCCTGTCCTAGTCTGACACTCTATCATACCACACTGGCTCTTTGTATGCAAACTTCCATATCTTGAGGAAAAAATTGTACAGCTGGAAGGAACCACGAGAGTCATCTAGTTTTGGTCAAATATTGATGTAGAACTGCTTGGAGCAATGGAAGTGGGATTACAATCAGTAGCTTATTCTTAGGTCATTTTATTTAATGATATAAGCATACCTTTTTATGTGTCTGGGGCATTAACTTTCTTAGGGGGTTGCTTCCCCAGATTATTATCCTTTCCTGATCTTCATTTCTAACTCTGGTAACACAACTAAATGTATGATGAATCCAACTTACTCTTCGACAAGTCAAAGACTAGGTTATTGTAATTAAAATGGTTAAAGTAACTTAATGATTTTTACTCTCAACGGATCTTCTTGGTCAGATGATAAGCCATAATTTTAGCTGCCAGAGAAATTAACCTCCTAAACTTGCTCCTTCTGGAGAGCTACTTTCAAAAGTATTTCTTTTTTTTATATAATGTGCTTCACCATACCTAGTTGGGAATAACTTCAGTTTGTTCTGAGTGCAAGAAGCCTATGTGATTGAAAGTTAGTAGAAGGTTATTTTGCTCAATCTAAGGTTCATCCCCTTTTTAATCCATTTCAAACTCTAAACTCCTCTTAAGTGCTGGCAGTGACTACCGTACTCTCACTGCCTTGTTTGTTACTTTTGTGTCCAAGGCCTGTCTTGTTGCAGCATATCTACGATGATTGGATGTCAGTGAATCTCAGCATCAATTATTTGTCTGGGAGTCTCTTAATTTGGTTTGCATTTGCACATTCTGCTGTAACCCTGTTTGAGCCTTCAGGGCAACCCTGTGTTAACGACAGCATTCTTTATTGCAGTGACCTGAAATCATCTAGCTTCCTCAAGATCTGTTTTTTATAACGTAGGTACAATACTACAGTTGATATGAGCATCAGGCCATTCAGCATTGCTACAAGCACTGCATATTATATGTTAGGTATATGTCTTGCCTTTTGCTCTAAAATGTAGGAAATGTTCTAATGCAACTCACTTGCAGTAATTATCTGTGGTCCATGCTTTGCCTGTGTAATGTTCTGCCAGTATTTAGGTACCACCCATACTCAAGCAAGGATTGACTTGCTAACAGTAGGGTGTATGTGTATGTGAGAGAGAGAGAGAATGTATCCTGTAAAGGTAAAGGTATCCCTGACCATTAGGTCCAGTCGCGGATGACTCTGGGGTTGTGGCGCTCATCTCACTCTATAGGCCGAGGGAGCCGTTGTTTGTCCACAGACAGCTTCTGGGTCATGTGGCCAGCATAACTAAGCCACTTCTGGCGAACCAGAGCAGTGCACGGAAATGCTGTTTACCTTCCCGCCGGAGCGGTACCTATTTATCTACTTGCATTGGCGTGTTTTCGAACTGCTAGGTTGGTAGGAGCTGGGACCAAACAATGGGAGCTCACCCCGTCGCGGGGATTCGAACCACCAACCTTCTGATCGGCAAGCCCTAGGCTCTGGTTTAGACCACAGCGCCAGCATTTTCTACTGCTGTGTTTTTCCATGGAAACAATAATTGTTTTGTAAAATTAGTAAAAGTATAATGAATGCCAGTTAAATTGGGAAGTTTCAAAATTGTAATTACCTTTCTTTAGGTGTCTGTCTCTTGGAAGCATGCATGTATTTCTAGCAAAAAATAAATACATAGTTTGGGGGGGTCGTTAAAATCAGTATATTAGCAGTTTTCAGTCCCTTCCTTTTTCCTCAGGATTTTAACAGTATTAGTATTATTTCTTCAATTTATTACACACCCTTCACCATCAGGTCCCAGGGTAGGTTACAACAATTAAAATTCAATAGTAAAAACAGTTGAAACATCTTGTAGTTAAAGGAGTAGGTTTGGATCTGAAAACACACATTTCAGGTGTAAAAGGCTATGGAAAAGAGTTGTGTCTTCACCATATGGTAAAAACTGTATAATGAAGGTATCATACACACATCTGTGGAGGTGAAATTCCATAACTTAGGAGAATGTTCTCTTCCTGGGCCACACTCTGAACCTCTGAGGATGGTGGAACTGCTAAGAAGTCCCCCTCTGTTGCTTTTAACGTGAGAGATTCTGTGGACAAGGAGGTAGTCTTAAGGAGTTTTAAGTCATTTGGGGCCCCAGAAGCAAATACAGTTGCTCAAAAACAGGTTATATAATGAAGTGGATACTATTGAGTAGTCATTTATTATTCCAGATAGTGTAAGAGCTCAGGCTTCAGTCCTATATGTAGGAGTAAATCCCAGTGAAGTTGGTGGAACTTACTTCTGAGTAGACATTGCAGTGTAAGTATATAAATGATTGAGAAGCCAGGCTAGATGCTGTATAGGACCAGATGATCCCACACTGAGCCAGTAACAGCAGTACTACTTTCTGGCTATCTCAGGCTTTCAATCTAAAAGTTACGACACAAAAGGAAAAGAAATTGGGAAGGATGAAGGGAGAAAAGCAGACTCTGGCACTGTTTCCTAGCTGTAGAGTTTGTGTAATGATCTGTGGGAATGGAAAGATTTCAAGGAGAGGAGAAGCCAAAAGTGGCTGGTCTTTCAACACAGCAGATGCGGAGTCCCTGCAGTCCTATCTCTCCTTTTATGTGTCTAATGGAATGGCTACTATTGATGGCTTCTGGTGAGGAAGTCTGATGATGCCAGTGTTTTGCAGAGCAGATGAAGATGCCCTGCAGTCTCATCACTATTTTTTCTCTTGCAGCCTGATGTAGTGAACAAAGTGTCCAGGTCATACTGCTAGAGTCCCTAGTTGGTGTCTCCTGCGTAGTAATGAGAAGGGAGTGAGTACAAGGCACCAAGTAACTCTTCTTGTAGTTGTCTTTTTTCCCTTTGGGAATCTTTATTTGCAATTTCCCAATTTTTAAAAAATCATAGTAGACTTGCAGTGACAAAATCTGCAGTAGTCCACCACTTCTGTTTACCAGTGCCTTGAAAAGTCACTAATACAGACATGCAAAGGAGGAATTATCTCTTAATGGCCTCACAATGCAATATCCTAATTGCTGAGTGTATTACTGGCAGTTGGATAACTCTGTTCTACCTGTGTCAGGAGATAACATCGCTCAAACTAGCAAACTTTCAGTTTGTGTGTGGCTGCCCTGTATGATGAGCAACTGAACTTCATGTTAAGGCATCTGCCTAAGGTGATCTTGCCCTCCGAGGCTGGTTATTAGATGCTCTTGAACAGGAATGACTATAAGAATACTTTCTGTTTGAATTAAATTTTGCCCAAGCAATCACCTAATCATGGTTGGACAGGGTTATGCATTTACCAAGCCCAATTGTTAAGAATATAAGAGCCCAGCTGGATGTGACTGATGGCCCATTTATCCCAGCATCCTTTTCTCACAGTGATCAAACAGATGCCTATGAAAAAGCTCAAGGAGGACATCAGTGCAAAAGCACTCTTTCCACTCATGATGAAGCTGTATCCCAGTTTCCCAGCACGGGTACACAGAGACATACTGAAGGTGGACCATTACTATCATGCCTGTGTTTTGTCTGTGACTGTCAAGCACCCCTTGATCAATTTTTCAGAATTCACTAAAATAACTTATTAGCAGTGTGTACACAGTAATTCTTCTAACCCTTAATATAGGAAATGATGTGACGTAAATAAAAGCTCTTTAATAAAAGAAGAGTGTGATCAGTTATTTAAATACCTAAAATCCAGATTTGTAGCCTTAATTGATGTGAATTTAACTTTTAATTTTCTAGAAGACTGGAAAGGTTTGGCCTCCTACCAGAGGGAGTTATTTAACAAGCTATAGCAATTTGGATACGTGGTAAAGTACGGTGGAGAACTGCATCTGGCTGGGAGGCCAGATTGTTATTTGCCCCACCCCTTGTGGGTCAAGTTTGACAGTGATCTTTTTTGCCTGCATGGGTCTCCAGAAGCCCCTTGCAAAGTGCTATGCAATGTAGCACTTTTCAGGAGTCTTAGCAAGACACAACGACTAGCTGATCATCAGATGTTGAGAAGCCCCTTACAAAATGCTATGTTGCCATATGGTTTTGCAGGCACCACTGATCAGCACTGCCAGAGAAAAACCCTTTCGGCTGAGCCAAGTTTTTACCTGCTCCATACCTGATACTATATATGATATAAGGTGTAAGATAGGTGGGCTTGGCTTAAATGGCCTAACATGCCCAAAGGGAAGGCCTGGTGGGCCTAATTTCCTGCATCTTTTGTAAAGTGTAATATATATGCAGAGTGTGCACAAGGGGAGAAATTGTTATGACCAACTAATTTCATGGTTCACTCTTGGTGTATTTTGCAGATATTTTAATGTGTGCTTTGTTGGTCTGGAGTATGCCCTATCCAAATTTATTAGGGCTATTTGCATTCATCTGGTGTATCATACAATGTGTTTAGACAATATATATGTCCTGGACTGAATATTTCCCCACCCTTTAAGAACACTAGCAGTGGAAATATTATTGCTGTAATTGCTGGACGCTTTTCTTTCTTTCTTTCTTTCTTTCTTTCTTTCTTTCTTTCTTTCTTATTCCCTGTTAAATTCCACTGACAATGCAAACATGTGCTTCCTATATCCCTGCCCTGGCCTCATCTGAACATATGCAACTGCTGGCACTTCACTAGTCGTGACTATATTAGGCTTCAGAGTTGCCGAAAGAGCTGCTTAGAGGAGCCCATGATGCTGAACTTGCTCCCAGATTCAGAATTGATGGTTATGCATGTATGACTATAAAACAAGAATGGAAAGTATGATCTGTTATTTGGCTTCGCAGAAAACTGAAGAAATGAATAGATATGAGCTTTTAAAAAAATTAGTTGACTTTGACTTCATTGAAACATCATTTACCTCTACTTCTGTTTGAAACAATTATTACCGGGGGGAGGGGTGGATCTAGAAAACAAAAAGCAATACTGACAGCTAGCAACTTTTGTTTATGGTCTGCAGTAACAAAAATATTTTAATGAAACTTCCTTTCATATATGAATGTTGTAGCTAGGACTGAAATTGTTTCAAAACTACTTCTGAAGCAGGTAGGCACACAGTAAATATGTTAAGTATATGATGCAGAATAGCATTCATAAGACACTTTTATATAATCTTCATTTAAAAAAATTCTTGTGCTGTCAGTGTTGGCCAGCATACAGCCATGCATGGTCCCAGTTAGATTGGGATCGTGTTTAGATGAAGAACTGGGGCAGATTCAAAGGAGAGTTGTTGCGGAGTCAGAGCTATTGCAGGCCAAGATCTGAGCCAGCAGACATTCTTAGCAGGCTAAGGTGGGCAGAGAAACAGGAGGAATAGACATTATGACAAGTCAAAGAGGCAAAGTTAGGGAGTGACAGAACCAAGACGAGAGTTGCCTTGTTGCACATGCAAGTACTTACTGCAAGCTAGGAGCATTTATGGTCTGTCCAGGAAGAACCAATTGACTGTTTAGGGGTGGAATCATTATGCAGCCTAGGAAGGCAATATTTGTACTTTCTTCCTACACTCTTAATCCCCATTGTTTGCCATCAAGGGCAATAGGAGACCAAGTAGGAGCTCTCTAGTTCAAGTTTTAGTTGAACCTTACACTAAGTTTTTATGTGGTTTAAGGTTTTAAAGGAGTTGATAGTAAAGGGATAATACTGGTTCATTGCATTGGCCATAGTTTCTTTGAGATGTACACGTTTTTATAATCTGGGTAAGATTTAGTCTGATCAGTTAGGACTGTTTTATTTTTCCACTTGTAGAGAACATCTGTAGATACTAGTTTTGTTAAGATTTGGAAGTATATTAATAGTCTGACTCAGGAGGTTGCTGACTCTCCTTCTTTGGAATATTTAAAGCTGAGGTTGGATGGCCATCTGTCATGTATGATCTAGTTGAGATTCTTGCATTGCAGGGGGTTTACAAGATGATCCTTGGAGTCCCTGACTACTCTACAATTCTATGTTTCTATATGAATGACAAACTAGGTTTAAAATTTCATTTTTAAAAGCATTGTTTGGAGTGACATGAAACATGTAAACCTTGCAGTACATAAAGATCATTTTATTGCACACATAAAATCTGATTTTCACTCTCACAAAATGTGTTTTTAGATAAACAGAATAATTGAAGAATATGATTTCTATGACTTTTGATAAAGATAATGTAAGACACATATAGCATTTTCATAAAGCTGCCAGGAAAGCTTAACATAATTAATTGCAAAAACAGGGCAGGGCATTTCCCTTACCCTAATGGCTTCTTAAATCCACACCAGCTTATAAAAGAAAGCATTAATTAGAAGAGTAATTGCAGAGCCAGCTGTCCATTGCTTGCTGTCCAATACCTTCTGTTGAGGAAACCACAAAACTCACTGTAAGGTTTTTTTGTTTTTTTTAGGGAACTAATTAAAACTCTTGTGTGTTGCAAACTCACAATGTAACATTTTGGGTTACATTGCACACCCTACTTTGGCTACATATTTGAAAGTTCACACATACTGGTTTTTCCTGTGCAGAATGGGGAGCGGCTACATTTCCCTTCCTCATGGTGTTCCTTCTTTCCAACAGTCATTCAGCATCCTGTGCCCCCTGAGCACCCCTGCACACTTTGGGGTTACCTTGAGTTTGTTGATACCCCCTTCTCATGATTGTATGGCATACTTTTGACTACTAGCAGTGGGCTCACTGTCCCCTGAAGATCATAAATAGGATAAAAGAGAGAATGCACTGGGATCTCTCATAGTGAGAAAGGGTAATCTCTTGCTTTCTTCCCTCCTTTTTTTGGTATGGATAGCACCGGTATTTGGTTGGCTATATGGGAGAGGGACATAAACATTTACAGCATCCTCAGTCTAAACACTGGACACATCATGATTCCTAAGTCATCCTTCTGGTCTCAGCAAGTAGGAGGCCATAGCTAAGGTGAGGTCCTTCAAGGATCACATGACTTCAGTGTTATAAACTGCATACAGTACTTGTTTTAAGAAAGGGGCAATTCTTTTATGGCAGGGCAGGAGAGCTTAATTTCAGAGCCACAAAAGCTCCAAGATAGCCCTGGTTGCTAATGAGTCCTTCAGCTAGGTTTATGCATAGCTCCTGTGTTCTAGCTGGAACAGTATTTAGAACTCCATGAACACACGTTTCAGATGTTGTTGTATGTCCCTGAATTCCCTTACCATGTTTTAATTGGATTTTTGGCACTTACTGGCAAAACTCTGTGTGTGTGTGTGTGTGTGTGCTGCTTAGTATGGGAAAACTCACCCTTCAGCACACCCAACTCCCTAAAATGTAGGATTAGAATCAGTGCTGGCTAGAAGGCAAGCATGTGTCCTGGCACCATATATTTTATAAATTAAATATGGGACTTTGATCATAATGCTGTGAGAATGGATTAGGTAGCAAAATGCTAAACCTATCCCGAAACTAGAAAAATCCTGGTTATCAATCCAACTAACTAAATAAAGGGCACAATTAATGCCATTCTTCTGGATTTATTAATGCTTCAGGACTTAGCTAGTAGCAACTAAAATGGGAAGACAGAGCCTTGAAACTACTCTAGAATCTAATTTGTTGAGTTACAAAGTGATTTGATCAACCTGTGCAATGAGAAAAGGGCACACTTCAAAAATTAAATTTATTTTCAAAGTTTCACTTAATGAAATAGTCCTGCGTCTTGATGTGTTCGCAAACAGTGAAGTAAGACAAATAGATTTTCTGATATTGTGAGTTTTCTATCAGTTATTTTTGTAAGAGTACAACAAGATTAAACATACGTCTTATTTCCAGCTTACAGGATGACAGAATTCGGGTAGAGAGGATGGAAAACAAGCATTTTGAGTACAGCAATGCTTTCCAATTGATTACAGACTTCTATGGAGATCGAGTACTTGATAGTAAAGGTAACTGATTCAGAAACTCATTGAAATTTGTCTGAATAGTTTGCATTTGTATTAAATACGATTTTATTATTTTGTAAAAGTTACTTCACAGTGTCATATCTTCCTTAATTTACAAGTAGATTTTAATATTCTGAAATTGTGCTTGTTAATATATATATATATATAGAGAGAGAGAGAGTGTGTGTGTGTGTATACACTATATATACAGTGGTGCCCCGCTAGACGAATGCCTCGCTAGACGAAAAACTCGCTAGACGAACGGCATTCGTCTAGCGGAAGCTGCCCCGCAAGACGAAAAAGTCTATGGGGCTGCTTCGCAAGTCGAAAAATTTTCGTCTTTTTTTTGTCTTTGTTTAGCGGAGCGCGGCTGTTATTGCCGCTTCGCTAGACGAAAAAACCGCTAGACGAAAAAATTCGTAGAACGAATTATTTTCGTCTAGCGGGGCACCACTGTATATATATATAGTATATATATAGTATAGCAGTATTTAAGAATAAGAAAGGTCATTCCATCCATATGTATTTCTTGATAACCAGTAAACATTCATTTTAAATTACAGTTTATTCAAATAAAAACACCAAGGATAATTCAAGAACGAAACTCTTTACTAGTCAGTTGAGCAGCAAGTTGCTTTTGGGAAGGGAGCCACACAAGGAATCTTGACAGTTCCTTAGAATATTTGTCTCACAGGAGTAACAGTCCTAATTAATTTCTTGCTATGCAATCCTATACTGTACATGTCTATTCTTAAGTAAGCTATTCAGAGTTCATTGGTGCTAGCTTCTAAGTAATTTTGTATAGGTTTTCAGTCTTAGGCTGTTTCTATGCAACCAGTTTTTCAAGTAACAAATGCTTAGTTAACTTGTTTCTGTTAAGAAAGGTTTTGATATTATATATGATGATGATGTTAATAATATAAACAATATAATATACTTGCAGTGTGTCCTAACTAAGTCATACTCAGTACATTGGATATCACCCAACATTTTTTTTGGATTCTCATTTTCCCAGTAATAAATTGTTGCTGTGAAAACATGGTTCTCTTTTTAGCCTGTTTGTGCCATTGCAATGGTAACATAAGCCCCTATTACATAGTATACAGAACTTTGTAGGTAAGTGGCATAAAATCCTGCCCATGTGTTTGTACCCGTTTGTGGTAATACAAAAGTATATGCTTAAGAATTTGAAGGAAGCAAATACCAGGAAGGCTTTCCATTTCTCAATAGCAATGCTGCTGCTTTTCCTCTTCCGCCTCTCCAGCTCTGGAATGCACAGCCACTATTTCCCGTGCAGCAAAGCTTCTTCCCTTGCCTGAATCCACTATATCATGCAGAATTTGATAACTCTTCTTGCCCAGTAAGGCGTCACAGTTTTTCTCTGTCCCAAAATGCACAAACAAATACAAGGCATTAAATGTGTAGATTGTAAAAATACCACTTGCTGAAGGAGATATCCTTGCTGTGGTGTCCATAAGTATGAGATAGGCAAAAGTAACATTTGTTGTAGTAGTGATTAGGATGCCAATTTGGAGTCAGAGCTAAAATATAATGCAGAATAGGAGCTCCTACACACTGGATTTTATATGTTGCTGTAATAAAAGCTGGTTGTAATACAACTACACAAATTACAATTGTATTTTTAAGGTTCCCAAGCATTGTCAGTGGTTTTAAACTTGGATAAGTCAGTGCTATGCTCCCTGGCTGCTGTAATCATGTATCTTAAAGAATTTAATTTAGAAAAGATACTCTACAACCCAAGGTAAGTACTTTTAATTTCAGAAAATCACAATCCTGAAGAAAGAATACTGTAGGGATATTATTTTGCATCCTCTGGCCAATTTCCTTTCATAAAATAAGTGTACTTTTTGTGATATCCCACTTGTAAACGTGATGTTCTATAACTAGGCATTTAAAGCTAACAAAAGTGGGAAAACTTTAGAAATGTAAAAGTATATGCTTGTATGATTTTAAAAATTACTCACCTGGTTATTATACTGCATAGTTGAACTACTATAATACTAAATGCAGAACTACTATGAGAAGAATTTTTAAGCAAATCCTTATTCTGTCAAATCACCGCTTCTGTTCTATTTTGTGGGCTAGAGCAATTGTTATAAGTGTGTATGTTTACCATATTTTTCAGAATTAATAGATTCTCAGGTTATTGGTTTGATTTTTCATCTCAAATGTTTGTTTATTTGTGAAGCATGTTCAGTACAGTATGGCTACCCTGAACTGTCACTGCTTACCAAGGCTGGCTTTTCAATCCTCCCGGACCGGAAGGACTATAAAAGGACTTCCTGTTCCACTTAAGCCTCGTTTAAACAAAAAGCTGTTCCTGATATCTGGCATGCTCCTGTAGCTTTGATTTTCATTCAGTCCTGATTTCTGACTTGTTTCTTGATCTCAGTTTCTACCTTGGTGCTGACTTGTTCTTCAGTCTTGACTACTGACTTGGTCCCAGCGATCCTGGTCCCTGATTTCTAGCTTACTGTAGAACGCTTATCTAGCTCTGACACTATTAATTAATTCACTATCAACATCTCTACATGAAGGAAATCAGATGAATACTAGCAATCTACTTAAAATTGCAAGGATAATTTAGTCCAAAAAACTTGACAAAATGAGTTGCTAAGCGTGAAATCTGTACTGAGGTGCAACTTCCTTCCAACAAAATCAAGCATGGTGAAATAGTCACTATTTCTGTATATTTGTTGCAGACTTTAACATAATCTTCTTTTGAGAGAGACAAACATTGGTAGTTGATTTTAAGTTAGTTTTTCCAAGAAGTAAAATGATTCACATGTGGTTACCAGAAGCTATTTCTCCTTCATATGTCTTAACATGCTTTCCCCAACAATATACAAAGCCATGATTTTATTTTAAAGCTTAATAAGCAACTATTTTGTGTCATCACTATGGAATAATGCTTTTTATTTCAGTAATTTTAAGAAGTTATCAAGTGAAGCTGAATATATGATACTTAATGGGTCTACAGTAAATAATCTTGAAATCTTACAGAATCAGGTAAGAAAGTATGCTTAATCCTGCACATTTCTTTGCTTTGGGAAGCATGTCTTGGATTATTGCACGTGTCCTTCATCCACCAGTTCTCCCCTAGCTTCCTGTGTTTAGTCAGATTTCCCCCAGCTAGACTCTGACATTGGAAGTAAGTTGAAACAGGAGACCTATGAGTCTGTTATTCTTTCTAGGAAGGAATATATTCAGGGAAGAATCAGCAGTTAGAACATGGGTCGGCAAACTAAGGCCCGCGGGCCAGATCAGGCCCAATTGCCTTCTAAATACAGCCCGCGGACAGTCCGGGAATCGCTACATGGATTGCCAGCGCATGCGTTCTTTCCCTCTCCCTCACACAACGGTGGCGCCTCCTCCCCACTCCCTACTCCTGGCTTCTCCCCGCCATGCCGAGAGGAGGAAGGGGGCTGGGCTTTGTTGCTGCCAGCCCCTCTCCGGAACCCTTTCACACCGCTCATTTCTCTCCGCCACTGTTCTTTTTTTTTCTTTTTCAAAAATATAGTCCGGCCCTCCAAAAGGTCCGAGGAACAGTGGACCAGCCCCCTGCTGAAAAAGTTTGAGAACCCCTGAGTTAGAATTTAGCAGCTAGTCTCCAATCTCCTGATTTCCCTCTGAGCCTATGTTCACAGTACTTTAGTAAATGCAGTTTTGGGGTAGTGCATTTACCAAGGTGACATTATATTCATTGTTTTGATTTGTATCCGTCTTTTTACCAGATAATGTATAACTCTAGAAGGATGCCAGCACAATTTAATACCAATCAAGAAGAAGAACATGGTGCAGGGCATGCATGTTCTGAGGGCATTTGATGCAGCCAGCTTGTTGAAGTTAAGCAGGTCCTGGTCTAGTCATTTTTAATTCTGTGATGAATGAAAGGCCAGATATAAGTACAGGGATACCTCTAGTTGTGGACACGATCCATTCCAGGGTGTCGTTCGAACCCCGAAAAGTCCACAACTAGAGTGGCGCATCTGCTCAGGTGTGGAGCGTGATGCGCTTTTGCGCATGTGCAAAGTGCGCAGAATTTTTCTGCGCATGTGCGAAGCACGCAGAACGCTTCTGCGCATCCGCGCAGGGCAAAATCCGGAAGTATACACTTTTGGGTTTGTTGCGTTCGCAAGCCGAAAAGACGCAACATGAACCTAACGCAACACGAGGTATGACTGTATACTGAAGTTAAGAAGATAATAGTTCCTTTTTAAAAGTGAAGCTCTTGCCCATAAAAGGCACAAACACCTGGAACACAACTGAACATGGAAAATAAGCTAAGGAAAGAAGGAATTTACTGAAGGTAAAAAAGGCTAAAGATATTAAATAAATAAATAAGCATTTACACCAAAAGCAGGAATCTAGTCACAAAGATCACTGAAGGAGTTATAAAAAGTAAAAGAAAAACTAAACTTTTTTCCAGAAGTTCAAGAGATTCTTATCTAAATCACTGCACTGATGTTATTAGTATGTATAATGTGTGGAAATAAGTTGTAGAACAAACAGTCAAAAGACAAAGTAATAGAACCAAATGTCATTTATCAAAGAGCACAATCTTTTCAGAAGTGCAGATATTATTAACATTGACCACTTTATGGGAGGATTGTGGTAGCCAGTGTAACACCACTTTTCAAAAAAGGGATCCATTCAAGGAAATGTGAGTTTCTGAGGGAAAAGGTAAACTTATTTTGTTGTGCGTTTTTATCATACTACTTTTATTTTATGTTGATGAAAAACAGAATATGTTTAACGAACTAAGATTCTTAAAGTTCACATTTCCCATATTTTCTTTTGAATGTGTTTTAATTGATTGAATAAAACACTGCCATTACTGCAGACTGATAAGAAAAGAAAAGGCAGCCTGTTTTGGGTCTTGGATCATACGAAAACTTCATTTGGGCAACGAAGACTAAAGAAATGGGTGACACAGCCTCTTTTGAAATCCAGGTATTCATTACCAAATAACTTTGCTACCCAATAGCTGAGCTGGATATTGATTATTTTAAAGGTATAATTCTTTTGTTTTTCCTTCGATGAGAGTCTATGCAGCTAATTTTCTTCTTAGGCTAAATTAAACACTGATAGCTTCGAAGAATAATTACCAACTTTCAGATCAGCTCTGCTACTCCAGCTCTTATACTCCATGTAAAATTTAGTGTGTTTTTAGGTTTTGGCTGTTACAAAAGATGCATTTTCCTGTTTCTGCATCCTTTAAACATGCTGGCAGTGTCATAGCATTACTTGCTATATTTAATGGAACTCCTTCTTGAATAATATATAGTTGTCCTCTACTTTGGCCATACTTTGGTATAAAATAAAAACTTTTCATTGGCTAGGCGTTGGGATGTAACCGATTGTTTTGTTGATTTTAGTGTTGCTGCTTTGTTCGGGTTCCATTTTTAGATTTGATGCAGTGTTTTAACAATATTTTATTTGTTTTGATTGTGATGTTCTGTATTGCTAGCCACCCTGTGTTTCCATTGGGAGGAAGGCCAGAACAGAAACATAAGGAAATAAATAAAATGCTTCACTTCTAACGTAGTTGGGTTTTGTTTTGCTTTCTTATAGGGAATTCCATAAGATACTCTTGTGGTGTAAATTTATTGAGAATTACTGGTAACTTCTGCTGTGCCCATTGGGTATCACTCACTAGTGTGTCTTACTTACATGTTCATCCTAGGAACTATTTTCAGCTGTGCGGTGATTGTGACAATTCTAGAAGAGTCAGTGTCTGCCCTTGGCAGTACAGTTTGATACAGTTGGAAACAATGCAAGAGACATTCCTCTGTTATAGAACTAGTGGGGAGTGAACACTGGTAGGAGACAAAATTCTGCTAGCTGGAAGCATCCAGTTGTTTGGCTGTCATTTAACTGAATTTCAGAATTTAGAATTTTATGTAAAATCCTCACCAGTCAGCAGCTTTTTTTTTTCTTTTCAGTAATATATGAATGGAAGCTGAGAAAACTGATACCGGCTGATGTGCCTCTTTATCTTTTTTCCTAATCAGTTTGCATTCAGCAGCTTCCTCTCCTGACTTATCATGATGAATGACTGTTGTTGCAACAAAATGTGCTGTAATTGTAGATCAGAATTATTTGTGATGATTGCAGCTTTTCATTATGGATGCATTCTATTCAATGGTTCATCTCTCCCTAAGGATGGAATGTTTATGACTGAAGCCTAATTTAGACCCAGTAGTAATTCTGCTTAGAAGTGGATCAACATACAGTAAATACTTTGGAACTAAAACTTTATTTTGGAAAATATGAGAGTGGGACATGAGAGTGAGCAGGGACCATTGTATCAGAGACAGAAGTCAGTGTGAAGTGGTCTAGCTTGATGTCACAATATTGGGCTAATTGCTCATAAATAGCTTTTCATAATGCTATAGAGAATGGCTCCTCTCCTACTACAATTGAAGTATGAATACAACTTTGTATGAAAAACGATCCTGTCTCTTATGCTAGACACTTAAAGATTATCCACATCTGCATCTGTTTTATATGGCAGAGAAAAGGTAAACATATTCCCTGTTGTAGAGAAATGATCTGATTTCAGAGTTTGACCCCCCCCCAACACTCTTTGAACTATCGGTTATTCCCCCTTACCCTCATATCATCCTTTGAACTATCATCGGGTGAGGAAAAAGAGGAGGAAGACTAAGAGCTGCATTTATCCCTCACTGGTAATTGCAACAATAAAAAAAGGTTTCCTAGTACTTTACACAATTTTGCTTATACACTTGATAACCAGGAACATAACCCTTGCGTAAGATTACCTATATTTGGCAAACATTTAAATCCTTCATTTGTACAAATTTGGTTGTTTCCCTTTTCAAGGTGATAGTTGCTGAAGTTGCATTTTACTTGTGCAAAACAAAAGCCCTTGATTACCATTTAACAGATGTGGAGATAGTAGTATGCAGATCTAGTCATCCCTCTAGATGCATTCATGAATATTTTCACTATTGTTTAGCAAATGTGAACAGAGCTGTGCCATCATACCACAAAAAACCCAAAAGGAGCCATTCTAAAACTGCTAGAAATAGGCTATGGGATATGTAGTATGTTTCAAGATGTTTCAAATTTTTAATGTTTTACTTAGAAGGTTGAGAGAAGAAAAGAAAACTACAGCCTAGTAATAGTTCTGCAGTTCCTTGAAGAATCGGTCAGGATCAATGTGTGTTTTTGCATGGGTTTTTGTTAAACTTTCTCTCTCACTTTTGTCATGGCCCATATTGTCCCTGTCCCCCCCCCCCCCCGCAGCCACATATTTGTTCACACTCAGGGGCTTCCTGACAGAAAAAAGACTGTTGCGGCTTTTATGCTAAAAGTATATAGAAAGTTTGATCCATCTATCTCAATTGCTGTGAATCTAAATAATCTTGTAGCACAATTTGTGTTTGCATAAAATGTAGACAATATACATGATGCAATTCTTAGTATAGATATAAAAACAAACTAAAATTCAGATAATACAATCTGAATATTTACTTTCTCATAGTGTTTGTTGTACTGTATTTACAACAAATTGTAGTAGAAGCAAAAATGTTTTAAATGGCCCTTTTACAGTGGCATATTTATCCCATACATAATCCTCTATGGAGTCTTATATTTTATTATTCTTGGGAAAGTGTTTAAAAAACGTAGTGAGGTGAAAAAAAATAGGTCACTTGATATTGGATGATGTTCTCTTGACCCGCTTTTTAAATATTGAGGATTACAGCAGGCAGAGTGTATGCATGCTTCTTTTGTGTTAGATTACTGGAGCTATAGTAGCATAGCCATATGCGAAAATGATTTAAAGTGCAGATTAACCTTTCTAGGGTAGTGTTTCATCTTTCCTCAGTCGTAGTATGTTTACACTTACTGGTTCATGTTGGTATATTATGTATTCATAAATAGAGTTCATAAACATGTTTTTCCAGTCCCAATGTGATATATAGTTAGTATTTTTAGATGTATTTATGTTCTCCTTTAAATACCCATACGAAAACTAGGGGAAAAAATGTCTGAAGCCTTTTGACTCAGAGAATGGTCCTCCATTTGAATCATAGCTTTTTGAAAAGGCCAGCTCAGGTGGAATGCTATCCATAAATGTAATGCTAGATCCTTCAATTTAGAGAGGTACCGGTATGTGTGTGTGTTGTATGTTGAATTGGCTCTCCTAATTTCTAGACTGGTACTAAGCTAGCCCCTGATTGCTGGTTTATCCAGACAGATTAGTATAATCAGCTTGACATGGGAGCAAGAAGGGAGAAAAATTGAGAGGGGGAAAGTATTGGCATAAAAGAGTGCCTGAAATTTGAATAAGGGGAGGGGGAGATAAAGAGGAAAACAGAGTAGCAGAGGTTTTAGTAAAGCAGGGATGAAAAGACACAGAGGGACATGGTACATAGTTTTAAACAACAGAGGTTTGAATAGAGCAGGGACGGAGTAAATCTGAAGGGGAAAGTGGCAATTTTAAACATGGCAGAGCTTTCAGTGGAGCAAGCAGGGGTGGCTCTGGGGGTTGGGGAAATGATTGTTTAAAAACAAAGTTTGAGTACCCCAATAAGGGAGTGGGAAGAGGTGTTAGCTGCTGCATTGTACCCATCTCTGCTATTTCTTCTTGTTAAAATTGGTTTTAAAAAAAACAAAACTCTTGAGTGTCTCTACATCCCTGAAGGGGGAAGAACAGGGTAAGGGGAGGGAGGGAGACTGTTTTAAACTTCACCCTCTTCCATTCCCCAGCTGCCTCTTTTGTGAGAAACAAAGGATGTGGAGCCCTCAGATATTCCATAATATTGTGCTACAGTATGTTTCACTTCTGGTATCATGTGTTGTCTGATGTTCCAGATTCAGTGTAGGAATTTAGAAGATGTGCATATATGGGTGTTTGCTTGTTAATAAAAGTATAAAACTCACCAACTGAAAAGTTCTCTAACTTGTTGTTCAGTCGTTCAGTCGTGTCCGACTCTTCGTGACCCCATGGACCAGAGCATGCCAGGCACCCCTATCCTCCACTGCCTCCCGCGGTTTGGCCAAACTCATGCCAGTCGCTTCGAGAACACTGTCCAACCATCTCATCCTCTGTTGTCCCCTTCTCCTTGTGCCCTCCATCTTTCCCACCATCAGGGTCTTTTCTAGGGAGTCTTCTCATGAGGTGGCCAAAGTACTGGAGCCTCAACTTCAGGATCTGCCCTTCCACTGAGCACTCAGGGCTGATTTCTTTAAGGATGGATAAGTTTGATCTTTTTGCAGTCCATGGGACTCTCAAGAGTCTCCTCCAGCACCATAATTCAAAAACATCAATTCTTCGGTGATCAGTCTTCTTTATGGTCCAGCTCTCACTTCCATACATTACTACTGGGAAAACCATAGCTTTAACTATATGGACCTTTGTTGGCAAGGTGATGTCTCTGCTTTTTAAGATGCTGTCTAGGTTTGTCATTGCTTTCCTCCCAAGAAGTAGGCGTCTTTTAATTTCGTGACTGCTGTCACCGTCTGCAGTGATCATGGAGCCCAAGAAAGTAAAATCTCTCACTGCCTAAACAAGATAACTGGCAGGATTGCTCTTCAGAGTCTATTCATCTTAAAGATACAGTAACTTATATCATCATGGTGTGTGCGCACGCAAAGGGAGCTGCAGAATAGGAGAAAGGTCATTGCATGGAAATAGGGGTGCTCTGTGTACAAAGGAGAGTTGAGAAAAGAGAATGAAGGTGCAAATGGGGGTGCAAGGGAGGTTGCAAAAAGGAGAAGGTTGGAGGTATGGGGTTGGGGTTAACGTAATGATGAAAGCAGGGCCATGAAAGAATCTGAAGAACAGGAAGGGATTGCCACTTAAGAATTGGGCAGAAGGTGAAAACAATGCTTCATGGTTGCATTGTGCTGGAGAAGAAAGATGCAGTAGGCTACCGGGGTGGGTGCACAAAAGGAGGGGGAGGCATGGACATGGGGGTGAAGATGGAAATGGGTGCAAAGGGGGATTGCAGACTAGAAGAGAGAAGTGGCTTCAGAAATGGGGTTGGGAAAGTGAAATGCAAGCTTAATAGTTGCATGTTGTGTTAAGGGGAAGCTCTAGGGTTTAATGTGGAGGGAATTGCAGAGGTGTTGGCAGGCAGAGTGAGCAGTGGTACAGCCCCTAGTTAACTAAGAAAGGGTGTCTGTGCTGTGCCGAGTGAGGAATATAAATCCACAGAAAAAGCAAAGGTTATTCTGGGTTAAATCTTTTAATTGTAAACTGTTTTCTGATGGTGGTGTTGAAGATCTTTTAAGAATCTTGCCACTTTATGTAACTTTGCCTTCTATCTACCCAGCCCACTTAAGTGGGGTGATCCAGACAGAGATCCTGAAATTCTTATATTGTAGAGAACATTCAGTCTGTAGTAAAATAATCCTTTTTTAACAGTGAAATTAATTCTCGACTTGATGCGGTGTCTGAGGTTCTCCTATCAGAATCAAGTTTCTTTGGCCAAATAAAGCACCTTCTATATAAGATGCCAGATGTTGAACGAGGACTCTGTAGTATTTATCACAAAAAGGTAAAAAAAAAGTGATCTACAAGTGATTAATACTATATTCTTAAATCAGTTTCAATATTATCAGTGTCTTGAGAAAAGTATTTTGTTCATGTGAATAATACAAAATATGTATTTTCTTCTGTATTTGCTGAGGAAGTTGTCTCGTAATGCTGTAGGGTAGTAGGCCTACAGTTTCAGGCTATGCATTAAACTATAAATTAAAATATTATTGATATTCTATTTTAAACATTATTAAAACGACACCAATTTGACTGCATCCCATGTATATAAGTTCCCTTCCCATTGTGATACCAGCAGCAAGTATAATCAGGGTGCATATATTTCAATGAATGTCCAAAATTGGGAAGAAACTAAGGAACATTAATTTTTAAAATATTAGCCTTGAAGTTACAATTGTTTCTAATTTCAGTGTTCCATTCAAGAGTTCTATCTGGTAGTCAGCACACTCTCTCAGTTGGAAACAGCAATCACAGCACTGGTTCCAGCTATACGTACTCAGGTTCAAACACCTTTATTACAGAAGAGTCTTTTGGAAATTCCAGAATTGCTTTGTTCAACAAAGAAGTATATAAGCATGCTTAATGAAGCAGCAGCAAAGTAAGTAACAGTGCAGTCTTTCCATGTTTACTCAAAAATAAGCTGTACTGAATTCAGTTGGGCTTATTTCCAGGTAAATAGGGTTAGGATTGCAGCCTAAATTGTTATATAAACACGGTACAGTATCCTTATGTAATATTAACGAATGGCTCTTACAAATGGTCCTGTAATATTATTATTGTTACGAATGTAAATACTTTTTTGTTAGTACCCGGTATTAAGGAATGTGTGTACTTTTTTGAGGGGTGTCTATCTTAACTCTTGGATTCTGTATACTTAGAAGTGGAGACAAAACCCAACTGTTCAAGGATCTTGAAGAATTTCCCTTAATAAAAAAGAGGAAGGATGAGATTCAGGAAGTGCACTATCAGATCCAGTTACACCTTCAGGATATACGAAGAATGCTAAATTGTCCCTCTAAGGATTATGTAACAGTGTCAGGACAAGCAGTAAGTTAAATATTTGCTTCATATTTTTTTCTTGTTGTATTTGCCAGCATTTTATGTGTTTCATCGGTCATATTTTCTTGTTCAAGTGTTCATTTGTCAGCAGACAAAGCTTCAAAGACTAGAACCACCTAAGCTGCTGGGGAATTCATATTTGTTCCCATTGACCTGGGTTAATCAAAAGGGCCTCCCAAGCACTACATGAAGAGGCAGATTACCCACAAGTAGAGAGACTAGTTTATATTAAATTGGGATATTACCGCTGCCTCCTTTCAGTCGGAAAGTACATTTCCCTCCAACAATGATATTGTCCAGTGATCTGACAAATCCAGCCAATCTCTGCCATGTAGTTGTTACCAACTTTCACAGATAATGGTTGAGAGGGTTGGGTTCTTCAAGAATCTTGTTGGGTTCTTCAAGAGAAATTCATCAGACTGATGTAAGAGTAGCATATTGATTACCAAATTAAAGCTTGCTTGAGCACAGATGATAATAAACTATTGTGCAACTGAATTGGTTAATTAGTGAACCCATACAATATAATAACATTTAAAGCGTTGTTGAATAAAGGATTCGGAGACAATAAAAAGACAAAACAAGGGTAAGACTGCCAACCCATCTTCAAAAGTGAGAAAATGATCTTCTTACTCATCTTTAGGTAGGCAGGTTATATGCTGTCAGAATAAATAATGCTTCTGCAAGCTAAACAGTTTAGAAATGTTTTTCCCTGGTGTTGTATTGATATGCTATATAAACGAAATGGAGTGCACGTTTGTGAAAAATCATTTGGATTTTATGCTAGTAGAAAGGTTAATCTTTACTACTGTTTATGCTGCTTAAATGTTTTGAATGGAATGCAAATAGAAGGACAGCAGCTAAATAGTTGATACACAATCCTTTTCTGTCAGTTTGACAAAAGATGTGTAGTTTGTATGATGACTACCAAATGCCAAATTATAGATAACAATGAATTGCCATATCACTTTGCTACATTGATTTTCCTAGCCCCTATTTCTGAACCGGACACCTGTTTTCCAACCAATGGGTCGACTTGCAACCAATAGAGCTGCATTAACTCCAAATCATTTTTCCAGCTACTGTCATTCTAATCCGAGATATTAGATACAGTCGTATATAAAGAGATTATCTTCTGTTGATAAAGCTTTTTTTCAAGGGTAAACAAAGAACAAGTGAGATAGATATAAGCTCAGCCTCTGGTTTTTGCATTGAGAATTGTTTTTAAAAGAAGGTAACACTTGATACCCACTTTGCTGCCCTGGGCTCCTTTGGAAGGAAGGGTGGGATATAAATCCAATCAATCAATCAGTCAATCAATACATACATACATACATATATACATACCCATACATACATACATACATACACACGTACACACACACACACACACACACTTTTAGCTATACAATCTGACATTATAACAGGTAAGTTAAACATAAGTAGTAACAAGAGGTAGCATGAGAAGAAACTTGACTAGCATATTTTTGTTGGGCCATCTATTGATGGCTGCAATAATCTCAGTGGCAAGATTTTGGTATTTTGCTGTAAAATATTAGGACTGTGGAAAGTTGTAGTTCAAACAAGAGGGTTTGTACAACTTAATTTTTCTTTATGTGAATGCATTATATGTTTGTATCTCGCTTTTCCTCCCAGGAGCCCATGGATTGTGAATTGATGAAGGGTGGGATAGAATGGAATAAAGAATAACAATGATAACAATAATAGTAATGCAGAGATATTTTAGTTTCAGATTGAAGTCAAGAATTCACTTTTATCTTCTGTACCATATGATTGGATTAAAGTTAGCAGGTATGTAAAGATAATGTAATTTGTGATTACCATTAATTTTATTTACGTTAATGATGCAGATAATTTGCATGAAAGCACCTTAAACTTCTGCATGGTGGGGTTGGATGAATGTTTTTTAATATAACTTTGCAAACTATAAATCAGTATCTAATACTCTTAGCTACAGTAATCAGTCTTGACATCAGCACATGGCAAAGGTTTTTACACATGCCAGAACATGTTGCTTTACCTGGTCCTATGGACACAGAGGTCTCCAGCAGTGGCCTGCCACCACTTCAAGCTAACTTCTTGGTTTGCCTGGCAGTGGTCACTTTACTTGTGGTCACTGTGAATCAGCCTCATTCCTGCTTGCCTGCTAGCTTACTTGGTGGCAGCAGCTCGTTACAGGATCACCACCATCAGGAAAATCTCTTCTCTGCCCAGTAAGCACTGCATCACAGGGAAATGGTGAGACAGTTGCCAGCCTCCTTCCATGCTCACTTTGCAGGCTTGTGGATCAGTCAGCACTATTGTGGAGTATTGCCATGAGGAAGGGTGTTAAGATGCAGGAGCCATGGGGAGTCTGTTAAGGACCGCTCAAAAGCTGTAGTCAGGCCTATCAGGAATATATCTTTAGGTGCAGGAATTCCATACATGTCTGCAGTACATTAATCAGTCACATAATGTAGTCCAATTCCTTACTAAATTCAGGGCTATTTTCCCATCAAAAGAATCTTGACATATATTTGGACAGCTGTGTTCTCATCATTTATATATAATCTTAGTTAATACATTTTTCTACTTTCATGGAGCTTCCATTTATAATGTGGATGTTCATAATGTAACAAAGTTTGAAGCAGATAAACTGATTTCCTTCTTCCTTCTATTTTTTATACTGAGGATGCAGTCCTGTCATCTGCATCCTCACACTAATTCACAGCAAGGAATTAAAATCTTTTATTACTACTTAAATATTTTCCCTTTAAAAATAATATGTACATCTCATTAAAAGTTAAACTTTGTAAGCTGAAATGGATCTGATGTTAAGCAAAAGAAAAATATTATAACATACATGATATCTATTCTTCTGGCTGGTAATTTAATCTAGGACTGAATCAAAGCCTGAGGTATTTCACCCAGTCAAACTATCCTCTGGAATAATATTCTTGAAATGTTATGCTAGATCACAAGGGCTCTGTTTACTAATTATCATTCGACTTCTTTGCTTAATCAGGGTTACCAAAGAAGGGAAGGAATATGTATTTTACACAGTAAGCAGTCAAAGCCTATTTCTGAATAAATTTGATTTCTCCAAGGGTCTCTTAGCATAGGATTGATTGATTATTTTGATTTTGAAAAATAAAATTGAATCTAGGAGCATGTGCTCATATCAAAAGCTCATCAAAATGATAAGAGTACCTATCAAGAAAGTTATCATGAAAAACAAAAGGTTATTGATCCAAGTGCTGCATGCATTGGGCAATCTTCCTGTTTTGTTTCAGTGTCTTGTGTTTGCTGGTTTTGTGTTTCAGAAGCATATATGTAATTGTAAGCAGATATAAAGAACTCTTTCATAAGGAGCCTGGTGAATAGTTTGGGAACACCAAATGCTTTAATATTAGTGAAGATGAACAAGTGTAGTCTGGATGAGAAACTGCTGCACATGTAAGAGCAGGATATAAATGTCACAATTAAAGAATGGGGGCAGGGAGGGAGCTGTCTCAGGTTCATAACATGCCACCAATGTGAATATCTGCATTGAGTATATTCAAGGCCTGGGTGCCTTGTCACAAGAAATAGGAAATCACTAGTAACTTTTTGTGTCTGTCTGTTACATTTCAGGGCTGTAAAAATAATAATTTATTATTTGTACCCCACCCATCTTTCCCCAGTAGAAAGACAGCTCAGTTGGTTAGAGTGTGGTGCTGATAAGACCAAGGTTGCAGGTTCGATCCCTGTATGGGACAGCTACATATTCCTGCATTGCAGGGGGTTGGACTAGATCAGTGATGGCGAACCTTTTTGAGCCCGAGTGCCCAAACTGCAGCGGAAAACCAACTTTTTATTTCAAAGTGCCAACACTGCAATTAAACCTGAATATCAAGGTTTTTAGTTAGAAAAAACTTCTACAGTTTGAAAAAAAAAAACATTGTGCATGCACACGAAAGCTCATACCAAGAACAAACTCAGTTGGTCTCTAAGGTGCTACTGGAAAGAATTTGTTATTTTGTTTCGACTATGGCAGACCAACACGGCTACCCACCTGTAACAGGTGCAAGTATGAGACTCTGCTGATATAACCTTTTTCTTCTGTTATGAGAGAAAATAAAAAAGGAAGCTTTGGGCTCACACATATGTCTTCTACTGTACACTGTTTTCCTTGGATGATATCCCATTTTAGTCAATGGCCTTAAGTTCACTTATTTCACTCAGGGGTTGCTCTGAGGAAATAATATACATACCAGTACAACCCTTCATTTGTTCTTTGAATCTTTCTCAACCTATTATTCATAGCCAGATTGATAGAAGGTTATGGGCAGCAGGTTCAAAGAGTTATTTTATTTTGGGTACACTGAATAAAATTTTGCCCACGACTGTGCGGGTGTGTGTAAATACCGTATTTTTTGCTCCATAAGACGCACTTTTTTCCTCCTGAAAAGTAAGGGGAAATGTCTGTGCGTCTTATGGAGCGAATGCATGGTCCCTAGAGCCAAATTGCCCAGGGAGGAAAGGCAGATCCTGCTTTTTCTGTTTTAGAAAGAGCTAAAAGCTAACAAGAGGGAAAAGAACCCGCTTAACAGCTGATTGCAGGAGATCGGGGAGGGAGATAAGGGAGCTAGCTCCCTTTCTGCCCCGCCCAGGCCCTTTGCATAGTAGTTCCTTTGCAAGGGCTGAGGATCCTGGGAAATTGAGTTTTTCAGCCATTTGGGGCTTTATTTTACTTTTCCTCTTGCTTTCTATTACTTGCTGGTGCTTACTGGTTTGCTTTCTTCTTGCTTCCTATTACCTACTGGTGCTTACTGGTTTGTACTGGTTTGCTTTCCTCTTGCTTTCTATTACTTGCTGGTGCTTACTGGTCTGTACTGGTGCTTACTGGTTTGTACTGGTTTACTTTCCTCTTGCTTCCTATTACCTGCTGGTGCTTACTGGTCTGTACTGGTTTCTACTGGTGCTTACTGGTCTGTACTGGTTTGTACTGGTGCTTACTGGTTTGTACTGGTTCGCTTTCCTCTTGCTTCCTATTACTTGCTGGTGCGTACTGGTTTCTACTGGTGCTTACTGGTCTGTACTGGTTTGTACTGGTGCTTACTGGTTTGTACTAGTTCGCTTTCCTCTTGCTTCCTATTACTTGCTGGTGCGTACTGGCTTCTACTGGTGCTTACTGGTCTGTACTGGTGCTTATTGGTTTGTACTGGTTCGCTTTCCTCTTGCTTCCTATTACTTGCTGGTGCGTACTGGCTTCTACTGGTGCTTACTGGTCTGTACTGGTTTGTACTGGTGCTTACTGGTTTGTAAGCAATGCTTTTCCCCCTTTGCAAAAGCTGCACAAATCAGAACTGATGCTTTGCACACAAAAAAGCTGTAAAACCTTGAGCTGATTCTCAAAAAACAACAACAACAACAACACATGGGTTTTAGAGAAGGAACACCAGAAAAATATTTTTTCCATTGTTTCCTCCTCTAAAAACGAGGTGCGCCCTATGGTGCAGAGCGTCCTATGGAGCGAAAAATACGGTACATAAGCAATCAATCCGTGGAATGTAATACAGGCGAAGCTGCCTTGATGCATGTGCAAAGCGCTAGATGTGACACACAGCTAGTTTCCGCTTCTGAGATGAGGTCTAAAGGTTTCAGGAGGAGAAAGTGACTTCTTCCAGGTAAGCTGGTAGTACCTGTTGTTTTTTATTATTATTTATGTGTGGGGGTTTTGTTTTTGTTTTGCAAAAACTGGGCAAAGGGAGGAACCATAGCGGTTGCATCCCAAACCTTCCCAAATGCAGCTCCTGCCCTTTCTTCGAAAAGTTTGACTTCCTCCTTACCGGAGAGCTCTCGGGCAGTCGGAGGAGGTAGCTAAAGACATGCGAGAGCCGCCACCACAGCAACGGCGCCTCCCGGACTGTGAAGGCGGTTGGGAAGAAAAGCCCACCCGGCAGTGCGAGGCGGGAAGCAAATGCCGCTCAGCTCCGGCGCAGCTCCGCTTACCCCTGCGCGGGGACACGCGCCCCTTGGCGGCTTGCTAGGGTCTTAGCGAGACTTTTCTTCGCGCCATCCCAAACACCGCTCGGATGGAAGCGGAGGTGGCCGCCTACTCCTCCAATGCACCGACCCTGTGTGCACATTTGAGTAAAGAGTTCCACATTTGCCTCCTTCCATCCTTCCTTCCACCCGAACATGCATAGCACTGCCGTTTTACTTAGGGATGGCATAGCATCGCCGGCGGGGCCGCGCGGCTCCCCCCGCTTGCAGCGCTCAAAGACGGCGCTGGGCGGCCGCCTCGCAGCCCGCCCGGGACCAGCATGGGCGGCACAGGCGACGCTTCCTCGACCCGCCGCCCCTGGCCCAGCCTGCCGCTGCCGTTACCTCGTCGTCGCCTCGCGTCGAATCCTCCGCAGCAGCCAGCAGCAGCAGCAGCCAAACACCACTGGGACAGGCGCGAAGGAGGGAAACTGCTGCTGTCTGCTGCTGCGCCTGCGCTGGAAGAAATGAGGCACGACGCATGAGCAGAGCAGCACAGCAGCAGCGCCCTCAGCCTCTGGAGGGCGGCAGCCGCCGCCGGCCAGCTGGAGAAATGGACGGGCGCGGTGCAGCGCGGCGGCGCCCCCCACCATTTCCCCGCCCCTGGCGTGCCGGCAGATAGAGCTCTGCGTGCCAGCTGTGGCACGCGTGCCACGGGTTCGCCATCACTGGACTAGATGATCCTCAGGGTCTCTTCGAACTCTAGAATTCTATTCTAAGATTCTGTGTTGTGTGTTCTGTTACATGTCAACTTTCTAGGACACAGATTGGAGCATCCCCCCCCCCCTTATTCAAAATATAATATATAAGAACAGTTTTTAGTGGTAGCATAATTACCGTATTTTACGCTCCATAAGACGCACTTTTTCCCTCCTAAAAAGGAAGGGAAAATCCCTGTGCGCCTTATGGAGCGAAGGCTTCGCTTCCACTGCCTTCCACGATCCACCAACATCCCCTTCGCTTCCCGCTGCCTCCCCCCATCCCCCGTCGCGTTCGGCGGGAGGTGGGGGGAGGCGGCAGAGATGTTGGTGGATCGTGAACGGAGCTGCTGGCACGATCCACCAACATCCCCTTCGCTTCCCGCCGCCTCCCCGCATCCCCTGCCTCGTTCGGCGGGAGGTGGGGGGAGGCAGCGGCGATGTTGCTGGATCATGCCAGCACCTCCGTTCACCGAAAGAAGCTTCTTTCGGCGAGCGGAGCTGCTAGCACGATCCAGCAACATCTCCGCTGCCTCCCCCGACCCTCCCGCCGAACGCGGCGGGGGATGGGGGGAGGCGGCGGGAAGCGAAGGGGATGTTGGTGGATCGTGCCAGCAGCTCCGTTCACGATCCACCAACATCTCTGCCGCCTCCCCCCACCTCCCGCCGAACGCGACGGGGGATGGGGGGAGGCGGCGGGAAGCGAAGGGGATGTTGGTGGATAGTGCCAGCAGCTCCGTTCACGGAGCTGCAGGCACGATCCACCAACATCTCTGCCGCCTCCCCCCACCTCCCGCCGAACGTGAAGGGGGATGGGGGGAGGCGGCGGGAAGCAAAGGGGATTTGGTGGATCGTGCCAGCAGCTCCGTTCACGGAGCTGCAGGCACGATCCACCAACTTCTCCGCTGCCTCCCCAGCAGAGGGGTGGTGGAGGAAACAGCGGGGATGCTGCTGCTTTCTCCACCACCCTGCGCACCGATGCCAAAAGCAGGCTTATCCCCTGTTGCTTTAAAGGGACATGGGGAGGAGGGGAGAAACCTTCTCCCCTCGTCCCCATGTCCATTTAAGGAAGCGGGGATGAGCCGCTGTGAAGGGAGAAGGGGCTTCCCCTCCAGCGCCCCCCTCCCGGTTTTTTAGAGGAGGAAAACCAGGAAAATATTTTTTCCTGGTTTTTCCCCTTTAAAAAACAAGTGCGTCTTGTGGTCCGGAGCGCCTTATGGACCGAAAAATACGGTATTATTTTTCTCAAATAGAACTGCAACTTGGATTAGAGAGTTTGTGGAAATAAAAGTAAATGCAAGCTATCTAGATTGCAGCGAGAGACACTATCTTTGGCCTAAAAACAGGTAGATAAAGGTTTAAGTTGTTACCGGTAGTTTAGAAATACTTGAGTTGTCTGAAAGGCCTCACTAAACATTACATACAGATCTGTTCAACTGAACTGGGACAGCTCCTTTTTCATTTTGTTTTTGAAAGAGCAGTTTTGAAAAAGCAACAAGAAATAGAGAAATAGTTGAAGAATGATTATCCTTTCTCTTTTGGGAAGTATTGAAACATATACAGCACTTACTTTCTTAGCAAAACTAAGCTTGTTTAACTGCTTTTACAACATAAAATGTATATTTTATAGTTTATTTAGAATATGAGATTGTACTATTTGTACAATTAAGAGGCCATAAAATTACTAAATCACACTTCAAGGAAAGCCTTCTGAAGCAGAAATGTTTACAATAGTTGCCTAAATATCAAGAGACTAAATTCAGGTGATAACTGATTCCAGAGGACTGGAGCTGGAACGGTAAAAGCCCAGTTTCTAATACATGCTAAATGCACCTCTGGGGAGTATATGGTACTCTCAGCAATGCCCAATCTGAGGACCCAAGGCTACATTTACTTGGGCTTACACACAACAGAACTTGGAATTACTTCCATGTACAAACGTGAAGATTGGGGGGGGGGGGAGGGTTTCCACTGTTTTTTCAAGGACTTAAAAAATGACAACCACCCAACTGAAAACTTGAAAATTTTGGTGATCACTGAAAAAGCTCTAATCAAATATTTGGTCATTCTAAATATTGTAGAATGAGTGAAATGCTTTTAAGAAGCTCTTATGAAAGAGATTCTACATATGGCTAAACCAGGTAGGTAAACAAGATGAACCAATGCTACATCTTTGTCTAGCATCTCTCTCCATGTAGCCTTCAATACACATTCTTCTTCATTTCTTTTTATCCTGCTTTCCTGAAAACTGTTAATGTACAGTTACAGTGCTGTGTAGATTTAGTTGCCGGTACATTGTGTTTCACAATAGGGAATTGTGACTGCTTCTCATGTTGCATTTTGACTATAAGAAGGGAACTTCCATGAAATAGGTGTTTTTTGTTATTTGATGCACAATGGTATGTTTACTGCAAGTAAAGTATTTGAGCAGATATGAGCAGCAGCTGCATCGTCAAGAACATTTCCACTTCAGATAGTATGGATCACTCTCTCTTTACCTCTGTGTAGAAAAAATTTAATTTGTGTACTGGTCCTAAAAAAAGAACTGGTCTGATTTTTTCATATTGTTACATGACTGATTGCTTAGTAACCTTGATTTCCTATTTGGTTTTCTCTTATAGCACAAAAGCAGTCAGCCGCTTCCATACTCCTTTTATTGTAGAAAATTACAGACATTTGAATCAGCTACGTGAGCAGCTAGTCCTTGACTGCAGTGCTGAATGGCAACGCTTTTTAGAGTGAGTTTACAAATTCAGTTTTTTCTATTGAAATAAGATTATAAAATAGGTTACAAAATATAACTATAAAACTTACAATTTGTATTATTATTATTATTATTATTATTATTATTATTATTATTATTATTATTATCATTAGGTCTGATGTGTAGTTTGCCTTGCTTATAGGCTTACCTGAACTTCGAAAGGTGGTTATATTTAAAATAGAGGCAGTACTTTAGAACTGCCATGACCCGTTTAAGTACTTCCATCACATTTTACAGTTTTTATAAAGTGAGTAAACAGTAGCCTAATTGGTCAAAGGAACACCAGAAGCTGCCTTATAAGTCAGACCAGGCTTCTTCAACCTCGGCCCTCCAGATGTTTTTGGCCTACAACTCCTATGATCCCTAGCTAGCAGGACCCAGTGGTCAGGGATGATGGGAATTGTAGTCTCGAAACGTCTGGAGGGCTGAGGTTGAGGAAGCCTGAGTCAGACTATTGCTTCATCTAGCCTAGTATTGTCTACACTGACTGACATCACCTCTCTAGAATTTCAGGTAGATTATGGAGTTTGAACCTGGAAACTTCTGTATATGTGAGCTATAGCCCTTCTCGAAATGATCCACCTGAAATAGATGCTCTCTAGTTATAGCAGTGCACTGTAGTATCCTAAGATAATCAACAGAATTACACCAAAATAGGACTGTCCCTAAGGAGTGCAGGATCCAGGGCAATCACACTATGTGTCCCCCTTCACATCCTTCCTGTCTCTGCTGTTGTTCCTCTTCATCGTAGTGGGGGAATCTCTTCCTCTCCCCAGTTTACTTTTTGCTGGTAGTGGAGAGGGTTTGCCACTACTTTAGCAGAGGTGATCTCCCCCTAACCCCTTACGTCTTTTTCCTCTTGTTGCTGCTGTTGCAGTGGCAGTGCTGGCAAAGCCCTCCACCTCCCTGCTTCCTGCTTTGATCTAGAAAGGGCAGAGGTGGAGAGCCTTGCCAGGCAGATGGGGGGGGGGCAGTGGCTCTGTTGGCCATGGGCAGTTGTCCCTCTTTGCCTCCTGACAAACAACACAATAGCAAAGTCAAAAGAACTTTCAGCTTAAGAATGTGATGTTTCTCTAGGAAAAGAATTTTAGAATGTAATTAGGAAATTAATTACAGTGGTACCTTGGGTTAAGAACTTAATTCGTTCTGGAGGTCCGTTCTTAACCTGAAACTGTTCTTAACCTAAGCACCACTTTAGCTAATGGGGCCTCCTGCTGCCGCCGCGCCACCACTGCCGGATTTTTGTTCTCATCCTGAAGCAAAGTTCTTAACCTGAGGTACTATTTCTGGGTTAGTGGAGTCTGTAACCTGAAGCGTCTGTAACCCGAGATACCACTGTATAGTGACAGACTGTCTGCCTCTTTCCACCAATGGCACTGTTGTACCCAGACAACTTCTACAACAGTTTAAGAAAAACAGCAGCTATGCCTCAGGACCATCACTCCTGTATTGCTGGCAACACTTAACATATTCTTCCTCCCTAATGGCAGAGAGGAGCTGCCAGAAGAGCTGGGTAACACAGCTCTACCTTAGCACAGAGTGCTGCAGATCAGTATGAGGTAGGTTCTGCTCTTGCACAAAGTCTGCAATGGTACAAAGTCTGTTAGAGAAGAAAGCATGAGGCACTGGTATGGGGGGGGGTGCCATTCCAACAGCAGTGTTGCTCCTGCTTACCTGGATTGGGCATGGTGTGTGTGTCAAGGCTGCAGCTAAGCCAGGGCTGTGTGGGTGCACTGGCAAGAGTGCAGGATTGGCTCTACTGGTGCACCCACACAGCCCTGACTCAGCCACTGCCTTGCCAGCTATTCCTACTCCTGCTTTCTTGCCTAACAAATGGAAAGTTTAGGCAATCTTTAGGCTGTAAGTCTACAGGCAGGGCCTGTTGTCCTTTTTAGTTTGTGTATAGCGTCTACCATCAATCGCTTGGCTTGACATGCTACAAAAGAAGAATGTGTCACCTGATATCACTAATGCCTTGCAGTAGTAATTCATAAATGGAAGGCAAATACTTATTTTAATGAGATAAATTCTACATCTTTTGACAGTCCTCATTGCACTGTTAATATACCCTTTCCATATGGTCTAATTTAATTTTGTTTGTCCTTTAAAGAATAGTCCCAACCAGGGTGTTCTCTCTGTCTCTCTGTGTGTGTGGGTGTGAGTGAGGCAGAGAGAGAGAGAAGAGAGAGCACTGTTCTTGGTACAGAGTACCAGCACCGTTTTTTTCTGCCCATGGCAGCCATTTTTTGCTGACACCCACTGCACATATGTGAGTACCAGCACTTCTTTTTATTTTCAGTTTTTACCCAAAAAAGTGCTGGTCCAAACCTTTATATAGGAACTTTATATAGCAGTACTTTAAAACGCTATCCAGTGCTGCCACTGAGTTCAACATTTTTTTCATATTAATATTTTATTCACGTTTTTCTCCCTCCCCCCCCCCCATTTACCTCTCCATAGTGATTTTAACGACCATTACAACACAATATCTAAAGCTGTGGGTCACCTAGCAACTGTGGATTGTATCTTTTCCCTGGCTGAGGTTGCCAAACAAGGAGACTACTGCAGGTAATCACAGACTAAACAATGGTAGAATATTAAGGTTAGCTTTGTTGATTTTTTTACCAGACTACAAAAACGAGCACTGTCAAACATAGTGATGCTTCAAATGTAGTTCCTGGGTAGGATTTACATTTCCTGTAGATTGTGTCCTGGTTGATTCAGTTTCAAAAAAGCAAGAGTCTGGTTTCAGATGCCTCACCCCGAACTCCATCTAACATGCTGTAACATAATTTTCTTTTCAGACCTGTCATAAAAGATGGAAGGTCAGAGATAATGATAAAAAATGGGAAGCACCCTGTGATTGATGTGTTATTGGGAGAGCGAGAGCAGTATGTTCCAAATGATACACATTTATCAGTAAGTATGGTATAGGGAATAAAAATATATCATGACACCATGTTTTTGGTGTGGATTAGCCCCCCCCCCAGTAGACTAAAAAGCCCCTGAACATGGTTTCTTAATTTCATACTGTGCTTGGACTTTCAAAAAGCTTTTGACAGGGTACCGGTACCTTACGAAAGACTGCCAGGTAAGCTTAACTATCATGGAATAAGAGGAGGAGTCCTCCTGTGGATCAGTAATTGGTTAAGCAGCAGAAAGCAGAGAGTAGGAATAAGTGGGCTACAGGCAGCCCCCTGTTTACGCAGGGGTTATGTTCTGAGACACCACATGTGTTGGTGAAATCGTGTATAATTGAAACCTATTGAAAAAGCAGATAGAGGATAGCTCAATGAATGCCAGTGTGTGGCAGCTATTTCATGCTAGGGAATCATTGGGAAAGGAATTGAAAATACAGCAAAACTGCCAATATCAAAATGCCATTATACAAATCTATGATGTGGCTGCATTTGGAATACTGTGCACAGTTCTCTAGACCATTTACAGTGTGAGAAACTGGAAGTGGCCTGCAGTGATGTGAGAGACAAGTGGTATCATGTCCCTACAGTGAGAATCCAACTTAACATGGAACAGAACCCTTCCTGGGTGGTGGAGAGGAGGAAGTCATTTTTGTCTCGGGTGACAGCTGTGGTGTGGGTCATGCCTGATATTTTTGTGCCATATGTATGTCTCTCCCAGTTTGCTATCTTTTGACATTGATTGCCAGAAGACCTATTGGTACTACATTATTATGATTGAAAAGCTGATTTTGTGTGGAGTGTCTTTATGTCTTCAATATGTATCTGGGATGTGTGGAATGGGGATGCCAGGGGTAGCTTGACCACAGTTGTCCATGCATTGGAACCTCAGAGTTGGGTTACTGTAGTGTGCTCTGGGTGGATCTACCCTTGATGTTGGTCCAGAGGTTGAAATCCTGGAACTGTTAAATTTCCTGCTTCTGAAAAGTATTTTAATGATAGTTTCCCTTTCTCCAGGAAGACGGTCAAAGGGTAATGATAATTACCGGCCCTAACATGGGTGGAAAGAGCTCTTATATAAAGCAGGTTGCATTAATCACAGTCATGGCACAAATTGGTTCCTATGTACCAGCTGAGGAAGCAAGAATTGGTATTGTGACTGGTATATTTACCAGGTGAGATGTCAAAGCTTCATGTTTTAAAGATAAGTAATCATGTAAATTATAATTTCACTTCATAAGACATTTCTTTTAAAATATCATTTGTGTGTGCTGATTGGCTCAGTGTATAGCTTCATTCTTGAAAAGAAGAGCAAGTTTCTAGCTCTCAAGGTCACTGGAAAAGTTTGGAAATATGAAGATGGGTTATGCTTAAAGGCTCAGATTCCACATATGAGTTGGGCTGTATATCCTCTACCTACATAGGGAACACGTTTATTTACTTACCATGTCGCCTTCTTTTCATGACCACATGTTTCTGTCTTTAATTTACTTCCCATCATTTCATCTGTTTTGTGGGGTGGTCCTATTTCATGTGAGAGTTACCTTGTGGTAGCTGGAAATTGGCACCAAAGGTTCCTAATGACCCAGCTCAACACTCAGTTTTGATCTTTGAGCCATTTTTAACTCACCAGTCAGGAATGGATTTGTAATAATGTGGAAAATCAGCATGCAGCCAATGAATTGTTAGAAAGTAATTTAACAGTGACTGCTAAAGTGATGTACTTGACACAACTGCCCACCTCATCAGATTCCAAGATGTTTTAATTACATGACATTTCTGTCTGTAATGATCTTAAGGAGTATGCGGGTTCTCTCATGACTAGTGTGCTAAGCAATGCAGACCTGCTTACATAATTCCCTGCTGCATGATGCAGCAATTTGTTTTGAAATTAGGATTTCCTTAAATGCTGTTTGTTTTCAGAGTTTCAGTTTACGAAGCTGCTCATGATTATCATTGAAAATTCATATTAATAATTTAGGGTTATAGCAAGTAATCATTTCCCCCCTGTGTGCTTTGATGTGTCTGTTGAGTGTATTTTCTTGTACAGGCTATCTAATCTAAATGTAGAAGTCAATTAAACAATGCTGCCCCTGTTGCACATCATCTAATAGGATCAAAAGCATTCTGGCAGCAGTGATATACCTCTTTTGTAACTTTAATAAAAACAAAACACATTTTTATGTCTGATATGTGCAAATAAAAAATCTGAAAGAATGTTTGGTTTTTTTTAATTGTCTATTGAATTTAAAGTTTGAGAATTGTACAAAATGCTTTATTCTCTGGAATGTGATTTAGTTGGCTCAGGAATTATTGAATTGTTTCCAGATAGAATTTGCTCTGTGCAGATGAGTCTCTTATCAACACTTGAAATTCAAGTAATTAAATTGGATCTCTTTGCACAATGTGCAACTGTATAGCTGCATGTGTAAGAGAGAGAAGAGATGAAAAATTATAATAATTTGGGTGACAAGGGACCTCATCTACTACATGTATCACTAATAATTGACTTGAGACCTGGAAGAAGAACCATAATCTAGGAAAACATACATTATTTTGAAGTAAATTATTACTAGAAAATACCTTTTTTACTTCTTTCCTAACTGAAGACATGTCTGGAATTTGCTGGGGATTGACTTCCTGTGCCTCGTGGTGGTGGCAAATTGGTTTTGTCTTAGCAGCAGTCAACTAACACATGCATCATTCCCGAAGTACCTTTGCCAGCAAAGTTATTTTCAAGTGCTGAATAATTTTTTTAATGCTTTTAAACACAGAGCAAGTAGTAAGAGTACCGGTATATTAGTGGATGGCTTAATAGTTTACTTTCTACATTTTTTGATGATGATTAAATGTATTCTAAATAATATTGTACCTTGGTGCTATATACAATAGATGCCAAAAGCAAGTTCATTTCTTATCTAATGGTTTTTGTGTATCATTTGTACCACTTATCACTGTTGGACCAGACAGAGTAGAATTGTTATTTGTCATGGACAAAAGAGATTTGTTTTTACAGCTGCTCCTGAAAATAGCTAAAAGATAAAGGCCACTTCTGCTAAGGAAGTCCTGGGGAAAAACTTTCCATGAATGTAATTAGTTTAACAAATGGTTAAGGTGCAATGGCAGTATACATCTGCATTGTTGTCTAGATGTTCATGTAGTTTCCAGTGAAGTATTAAGCATAACTAAATATTTTAAACCTTCAGTACGAAAAGTTTGTCAAAACTTATCCTGGCTCAAAAAGGTATTTATTTAACAAAAATTATAAGAAAACTTCCAGGTGGTTTGCAAAAATATAAAATAAAGTATTAAAATTAATTGCAGGAAGAGAGCATCTTTTTTTCTTGCAATAAATATTTGAAGACCATGGGATGATATTCAACTAAGTTTTACTCAGAGTAGACCCATTGAAATTAATAAACACTTTTATATTTTGGAGTTCTTTTTTGTGTACTTCAGTAACCAGATATTATTCTTATGTACAGCAGATGCAGCAAAATTACGTAAAAGAAGTTCAGATGATTTTTACTCATCCTTTATGCATTTTTTATTTAAAAAACCGAATAGTGTTTGTTTTCTGGTTTTCTAATTTGTATTATTTTCTAATAATACTGAACAATTTTGTTTTATTTTGCAGAATGGGTGCCACAGACAACATATTCAAAGGTCAAAGCACATTTATGGAAGAACTGACAGAAACAGCTGATATCATTACTAAAGCAACTTCCAATTCACTAGTAATTTTGGATGAACTGGGGAGAGGAACTAGCACACACGATGGAATTGCAATTGCTTATGCTACCCTGGAATACTTTATTAGAGATGTAAGTGCATTATCTGTCCCTTTGAATGATCAGAGCTTTTCAAACTGTATGTCGTGACATGTTAGTGTGAGGTGTGAACGCTCCCCGTGCTCCCCCGGGGCTGGAAAGAGGTTAGTTTAACCTCTGGTTTGCTAGTAAAACTTAATTACTGTGTTGCGAAATGATGCATGTCTAAAAAGTGTGTCACCAACATTAAAAGTTTGGAAAGCTTTAAGTTGTGAAAATGAGTTGTCCTCAGATGATTATCTCAGTGCACCTTCCCTTGACACAGATTCCATGGAACTGGTCCAGGATACAATTGTCAGCAGTAACAAAAGCCACAAAGCGACTGAGAAGGAGCAGGGTTCACACCCCTTGTCCCGTCTTTGATAAAGACCATCTGTCAAGACAACTAAGGCTGATTCAGTCAAATGACTAGGACTGAACTCGGTTGCCTCTTCCCCTCGCTCACCTTCTCTAAATTGGAAGTATGCATATTTTAAAGCCTTAATATATTTTATTTCTCTAGGTTGGTTCATTGACACTGTTTGTCACCCATTATCCTCCAGTGTGTGAATTAGAAAGGGCCTACATGAGACAAGTTGGGAATTACCATATGGCTTTTCTGGTGAATGAAGATGATCGTGAACAAGAAAGGGGTATGATATCAAATTTACATTCATATTATATGTATGAATGAATATATATACATTTCACATATCACACCTTTCCTCCAAGGAGCTCAAGGTGGCATACTTCTTACCATTTTATCCTCACCACAACCATGTGGGGTTGGTTAGGCTGTGAAATGTCACCCAGCAAATGTGACTAGAATGATTGAAAGCTGGCACAGTGTGGTGGTTAACTGGAAGTAAGATTTCCAGGTTATTGAGAGGAATAAAATATAAACCATATTGAACTCAATTATGACATCTTCATGCAATATATGTTTTTGTTTTTTGTTTTCCTAGGATCTGAAGGTGAAGAAAATCCTGAATTTGTCACTTTCCTTTATCAAATAACAAGGGAAGTTGCCACAAAGAGTTATGGGCTAAACGTTGCTAAACTGGCAGATGTTCCTGATGAAATTCTTAAAAAGGCAGCTCGCAAATCAAAAGAACTAGAGAGATTAGAGAATATGAAAAGGTTAGAGAATGGATTGATTGACATCTTAGTAATAAAACTTTCACATATATCATCTGGGAGAGCCTTTCTGAGCAGCCATAAAAAGTAGATTTAAAAGAATTTCAAGAGGTGCCTAAATGCTTAATTACATTAACGTCATTACAACCTACAGTCTAAGGAGCTAAACATGAATTCTATTAATGAAAAAACTTCTTTAGGGAACTGTGTGTTTTTCTTTAACAATTGTGATGACTGCTCATTATTTATAATGGCCTGATGTAGCAAAAATGACCTGATACAACCAAAACCAGTCATGGCATGGCTCAGGATCCATTCTATCCATGTCAACAGAGTGCTAAAGTCACTTCTTCAGCCCTTTAGCACACGTCTCAAACAGCTGTGGGGGTGTAATATGGAAGTCTCACTTTAAATATTAACATTTATATTTTGGATTGAGGATTCAGAAATGTAAGTGAAATATTCTGGGACTGAGGACTCTTCCAGATGGACTCCTGTTCATTAAACAGTGATGTGGTATCACCTCCCTGTAAATGTTTGCAAACAATCAGGGTGTGTGCTCCTAGAAGACTTCTAAAAAGTAATGAAAAATAAATTACTAGTGCACCTTTAAAAAGGTCCCAACTAGTACTGTTCATTACTGCTTTAAAGGGCTAGGGCAAGACGGAACTATTAAACACATGCTTTATTCGTTCTTTCATACATTTGAAACACTATTTAAATTTGGTCAATGCTTTCTTGACACCCTAAATAACTTGATAGTTTTGGTAATAATTCACTATAAAAAAATTAAACTGTTTGCCATTTGCAAACTTGAAAGGGGAGGAAAATTTAGAATCCCAATTTTTATGGCCCTAATGCAGGGGTTGCCAGTTGGGTGCTTATGGGTACATATGTGCTCCTGCAAATGGCCTTCCTGGTTGGCCACATGGGCCCCTCTTTTTGCTGAAATTAGACTTAAAAGAAGCATTCTTTCTGCCCTAATGTTTTCAAAATTTGCTTTTGTCTTCTGAATAACTGAGTGTAGTATATTGCACTTTTTATTGTAGGAATTAGATATTCTAGTATCTGTGTGAAAATTCACACAATAGTAGGAAGTGAGGTTAAAATAAATATTTGTCCAGTGTGTGGGATTCCACATTGGCACACATGTATGGGAGAGGCTGGATTATGCTTTCACTTTTAGTAATAATACTTTCTGCAGTAAAAAATATAGATATGTGTTTTTAACATAGCTTTCATTTTAGTTAAAGTATTCTAATGGATTTTCCCCATGATCTTTTCTTTCCATACCACCATTGTGACATCAAATGTAAATGCATTCATAATGCTTTGTCTAGTTAGAAAAATCGGCCTTGCCATTCTTCTTTACTGAGATATTGAAATACTAATGAACTGAGCATATAATGAAGTTCTAACACTGAACTTGGTGTTTGTTTGCTTTTAGAAAAAGACTGATGACCTTTGTTAAAATATGGAATACTAATGATTCTGGAGAACTGCAAAGATGGAAAAGTATGTGCGAAACAGATAATGATTTCAGCCAACTTTAAAGATTCCTTAAAACCTGCCAACAGAAAATGGAAATAGCATAGAAGATTTAAATTATTATACAAAGTTATATATTCATGCAGTGAAATTTCAAATCATAGGTGTGTATACTAGTGAATGGGTGGTTCCCATGGTCATTTTTGTCATTTCATTCATGCAGACTGTCTCCAGTGATGTAGTTATGTGAAGTAGCATACTATGTGCCAGATAAGTAGAAGACATCAGGAGATGCATGATTACAACTGTGGTGGTGGTGGTAGCAACTACAGGGCTCAAGAAAGTTGAGTCTTCACCACATTCCCAAATTACTCCCCTAAAGATAGCATTTGCCCATTGCAGAGAAACAGGTAACCACATAGTTCCTGTATGTTTCTTTCCCATAGGATAAAAAAGTCTGGCAGGTATCTGCTTTTGGAAAACACACCTGAGTGGGTGGGTATTAAGCATCATTCTCCCAATGCTGTGGCCAGATTCAGTTTGGAAGGTGCCTGTAGTTGCTTTTCACTTTAAAATGAAATAACAAAAAAGCATGGGACATCACTTCATGGGTCTCCTACCACATTGCCTAGAGATGTAAACTAGCAAAGCTACTGCAACCGTGAAAATTGCCACAGAATGAACCATTTACATGGTGCCTTCTTGACATGATCATGGGCACATAACACGGGCAAAATCATGTAAAGAAAAATCTAGCAGAAACAGGCCCATGTGAAATGGTTCATTGATTTAAATGCAGTTGACATTTTGTAAGCTCCAATTGTTTTTTCAAACTGCTGTCTGGTGGGTTTTTTCACTGAAGATCAAGTCTTTTGTTACATTTGCCCATATTATGTTTCCCAAACTTTATCAACATCATCTCCAAACTGTATTTTATTTAAAATAATGAAAAATGCTTTTTATAGTTTGAGAATGTTAACTAATTTCAGATGGAAAACGTGAAAATCATGTTTATAAATTACAGGAAAACACATTGTATTAAATAAAATGATGGTTTTAAAAGGATACACTGATTTCTATTAATGTTACAATGACTGAACAGTATGATTTAACAGATGTAGAATAATTTTGTTTACTATCAATTCAGTAATACAGAATATTATTTCATGATGCTTAAATTTTTATTGATGAGAGTAGTTTCTTGCTGACATTCGTCCTGACTCATTCCCATAGAATATACTGAAAATATTCAATGTATGTGCTTCTCTCTTTATGCTCTTGAAATGCCCATGAAATCTTGATAAAAATAGTATTGCTACTACTGCAGATGTGTTTGCAAGCCCAAACAAAACAAGTACATGTCAGTTTGCCAAGCACTCAGTAAGAATAAATTAACTAACTAACTACGGTATTTGTTAACTTCCATTAAGTATACAAAATGAAAACGGACACACAGTCGAAAATGCTATGATGCTGGTATTGATAAAGCTTAACACTTACTGATGGCATATGATGTTTTGTATGGAGAATATTAGTTTAACATCTTTGGTTATATAGTTTCAAAATTAATGAATTGGCTCCAAAGAATCATTAGTGAAATTTCTGTACATGGAAATCTCTGGCAGTGGCTCTGATTTTGACTTCTGATACTTTCTCCCTGCTGCAACTAAAAAAAAAAAGGCAATCCAGAAATTTGGAGAGACTCATCAGAATGTTTCCCATTGCAGCATTAAGTGCTGCAGCTAGGCAGAGAAACTTTGAGGAGCATGCCTAAAGTGTTTAGATGCACCAAAGGCTCTCTTTAGGTCATAGGAGCCAACGCCGAGGGTCTGTAGCCCTCCCAATAAAATATTGAGGGGCTGCCCCCCCCCAAGTTGATTGACATTGTCATTCAAATGGTGTGCGTGCACTGTGTTATGTGATCAATTATGTGGGGCGGGGCCTACCTCCCCCACCCCATATTTTATTCAAGTTGGCACCCCTGCTTCAGATACTAGGCTTTATGTATTATATTTGTATATACTTGTCAGCATCAGGGGAGCATCCCAATTTAAACTTTGTAGGATTTTTGAAGCCTTGTCAAAATTAAACATCTTATTTTGGCAAATGTGGTGTCTCATAACTATTGACAATTAATGGAAAGAAGCATACACTTGTTGGCATTTTATTTATGCAAATGACTGGTATTATTTGCATGTTTATTCAAAATAATGGTGGTTCTTCGTAGTCTCCATGAAGTCTCACATACTGCATCCCTGCACAAAGCATCAGTTGCAGTTTTCTAAAGGTAGGTGAAAGTTTTGGAGGGGAGCCCACATCTCAGCACACACACTCAAAGTGACATGAGTCCTGCTTTCCCACTCAGTTCTTCCTTAACCTCTATAGCTGTAGGAGGAACTTTTGCCATTTTTCATTGAGAGAGCATTTCCTTTTCCTTTATTCCTACAGTGTTCTTCTTTTGTATATTTGTGTTTTGTTGCAGTCCAGTCTGTGCTGGTGGGCATCTTCCCCACTTCTAAATGTGGCACAACAGGCTCCTTTTGAAAGTGTTCTGCTTTGGTATTCAGTTACAACCTTCCTGTTACCTGTTGTTCTCCAGACCACTGGGAATCATAGGACCAGCTTTATTCCATGCACTAAATTACTAGATTCTTCAACTCGGTGCCCACTTCTCCTGGTGCCCACTCATCAGTATCTAGCTACCAGTCCTCTGTATCCAGCCATTCCCTGCTCCATATCTGTGTAGTCATTACTTGGCTTAGTAATTACCATTAATTACTTATCAGGTTTTGCTGTGTTACTTTAAAATTAGAATAGGGAGGAAAATCCTCCCAAGAAGGCATTAAAAACTAAACACGCAATAGAAGTTCTTGCTTGGTATTCAAACAAAATTAAATTTAAAAGAATATGTCTATCTGAAAATTTTCCATCAGCAGGATCTTCATCTATACATCTTTAGCGACAAGTCCCAATCTTTGCAGCAGGTATTGTAGTTCATTATGAGTCTCTACTGGAAGTGACGAAGGCAACATCTGTTGCTGCTGTCTTGTTCATTTTAAGGTAAGTCTGGGCACTTTTAGTTCTGCTTCTAAATAGATAATTGCTGGCAGCCATTTACACTTGGATTACATGGAAAACTGTAGTTTGGAATGTGGGGAGATGCATAAACACCATGAGCCATTTTCCAAATGGCCACTGGCCATCCTGCAGCACCTATTTCATGAAGTCTGTTTGCCCCTTCTCAGACGGGTGGCTTTGCGGGTGGGCCCTCAGGATTCCTCGGTGAACCAGCCTATTGCAGGCTGGATCGTCCTGCTGCCACCAAATTGGTCAATGGCATCAGGAATTGGAGGGCATTTCCCTGGGTACGGAACCAGCTGACCAATGGTGGCACTTGGCCCCGCATCCAGGGCAGAGATAAATGCCATGCCTGCTGGGCCCTTTGGCCTCTAAGCTCTGGTTCTGAAACATGCTACCTAAATTCACAAAAGTTGTCTTAAGTTTAGGGGTGTTTCAATAATTTCAATTATATTACAATATTTTTGTATTACACAGGTGACTCCCCACTTACGAGGGGGTTATGATCTGGGGGCCCCACACACCATAAGCAAAATGCATGTACAGTAAGTAGGGAGCCTGCAGCAATACAGCTTCCCACCCAATACAGCATGCCATTTTTTTGGAAAAGCCCCTTCCGCCCTTAGAGAGGAGGGGGGCGGTTGCAGTAGCACGAGCCCTCCACGTGCACAGGGGATGCTTGCATCCCCTGGCGCTATTGGGTGAGCTCTGGGTGCGGTGCCCAGGTGGCTGACCAACCGGTGCAGCCGGCTAGGGCGTGCCCACTGCACTTAAGTGGGCTCGCAGCCAGAGCTCGCCCTCTTTTCCTGGGCTCCCGTCCATTCCTGCTTTCCCTTCCCACCCTCCCTTTAGGCTAGGTTTTCCTTGACCTTGCTATGGACCACGGTTGGTCGCCGTTGAGGGGCCTGGTAGGAATTATTCCACCTGGCAAATTGGCTCCGCCTTGTGGTTTTCGCCTACCTCGTAGCAACTCGTCACAACTTTGGTTTGGCGGTTAGGCATTGGATAAGGTCAGGAAGCTTAGGAGGTGGGGGGGGGAGGACGGGCCAACACCTCCCCCCAAGTGCTGAAGGGTACTTCGTAAAGGAGTCCGGGGGGCGTGTCCGTGTCCGGAGCCGTGGGTGGTGAGGGCCTAAGGCACGCCCCAGATTGGTGATCACAGGGTGAGTCCTTAGCTGATGTGCAGCAGCAAGGACTCACCCAACAGTGGTTATCCCTTCCTGGACTGCCAGCACATCGTACTGGAGTCGGATATAGTCAGTTAGATCCAATGCCTAATGCCAATACCGCTCAACATCCGGAACCAATAAAGTTGTGGCCTTTTATTGTCCATTTAACCTTGTTTACGGTGTCTTGTGTCTTATTTATTCACGGGAGGGGTCGGGATATCGACATGCAAAGCCTTTTAAACCTTTCTTCCTGGATTTTTGGCTGACCAACATCCTTGTGAGCCAGGAGAACTTTCCAGCTCTCTGCCATGTCAGGTTTGAATTGAATTATTTTCCCCCCCAGCACTGCATGTATACATGTGTTGCACGCGAGTCAATTGCGCGTAAGTGGGGGGATGCCTGTATTATACTTTCTTTCTTTTTTACAGAAACGCCTGTATTATACTAATGTCAGTTATAGTCAAAATATCTGTAAATGCATAAGAAACTGGTGGCATGTGTCTCTACAGTAATCCTTGGGCCAGGTATTCTGTTTATTTGTCTGATCATCTGGTTTTCATAAAATTATACAAAAAGTAATGTGATAAATAAAATGCTTGGGGGGGGGGGGAACCTGCAAAGATTTCTAGATATTTTTATCTCCTGTGCTTATGTAACACAAACTAAAGTTTCAGAGTACAGAGCCTTTTCTCCTGCCTGCATATTAAAATAGATTTTTCTTTCCTAAATATAGAAAATTAAAATTCAGCTATTGTCCAGATACTGCAAACTTTCTGAATGTTGAAAAGTGCTTATTTCTAGTACGTAGCATACTGGTAAAATTACATTGCCATGATCTTCTAATAATTGAAGAAAAGACAAGTAATTTGATCGATGTTAAATCAGAATAGTAACTCCTTCAGATGATTTACATCTCTTTTTCCAAGTAAACCTTTGAAGCAAATTCCATTGCTTTCAATGTAATTACTTCCAAGGAAACCCAAGTTATTCTGCATGTAAATCAGTGTTCAGATACTGGTCAAATGATTGCCTATTATTTGGTTGGATCAGATGGTCCAATGCATCAAGAATAGCCTTGTATAAGTGACCCCCCTCCCTTGTGTAAATAAAAGCAATGACAAAAGTGAAGGTCACTTACTCCCCTGAGCCCAAGCTAGGGGACCAGAGATCAAGGAAGACCAGGCTTCAACCCAGAGGCTACACTGTAGATCATGCTTAGGATATTTATGAAAATCCATATCCCTGTATTTATGTACCAGATCTTGTGAGATTTGTTAGGTGGATTTGTAGCTGGTTGAATTGGTGGTTCTGACTGGCTTTAAATGATGGGTGGATTGGATTCCATGTGATCTCATAGTATGGCTTCTGAAAACAACAGGAGTTCTTGGAAGAAGGAACTACTTTTTTTCAATTGAGTAATTATCACCATTCTTTGTTACTGCTCTAATAAAATCAGTGCTTTAAATGCTTCACTATATTTGACAGTCTTTCACCTGTCAGATGACAAGGTTATGTTTTGGTTTTTACATGTCAAATGGCAGCTCTAAAGCTGGCATATGGATGCGGGTGGGTCATGGACACGCCACACAGCTGCAAGAAGCAGATTGCTGGAGCAGAACTGGAAAGTCTCTAGAGACTGGTCCACAAAACACAAACAGCATTTTGTTAGAGCCAAATGAATAATTATCAGTACGTGGATTGTATGCTAGATTTTTTACCCTCAAAATTCAAAGATAACTAATGCTAGGAGGGATCTGCTGTATTGTCTAGTATACTTCTAACATTAAGGAAATAAAATAAAATCTTGGCTATGTCATTTCAATTTCACTTTTTACTTGGGATAGCACAGTGAACCTGTTGCTCCATATGGGAGAAGAAGAAGAAGAGTTTGGATTTGATATCCCACTTTTCACTACCCGAAGGAGTCTCAAAGCGGCTAACATTCTCCTTTCCCTTCCTCCCCCACAACAAACACTCTATGAGGTGAGTGGGGCTAAGAGACTTCAGAGAAGTGTGACTAGCCCAAGGTCACCCAGCAGCTGCATGTGGAGGAGTGGAGACGCGAACCCTGTTCCCCAGATAATGAGTCTACCGCTCTTAACCACTACACCACACTGGGAGGGAGGTAATCTATCATATTTTTGATGTTATGTAGCTTACGAAATCTCCATCAAATTTTTAAATAGGAAAAAAGGATACAAAATTCAATGAGTAGTCTGGGTCACTAAACACAGCACTTTGAGTATGGCAAACATCTAAACTAACACACTTTCCTATGTACTGTATTGGCCCAAATATAAGCCGCACTTTTAAATTGAAGGGGGGGGGAGAGAGAAAAAATACCGGAATATAAGCCACTCCATTCCTGGCTGCATACTTGGGGGGGGGGGCATGCTTCATTGCTGGCGACCTTCCCCCTTCCTCACTCTTTCCCTTCCCGGTCTGGGGGAGAGGACAGAGAACTACGTGCAGGGTGGGTGTTGCTTTGCCGTGCTCCTGGCTGCTTACCATAAGGTTGCGAACATAACCTGCACTTTAACTTTTCACAATCAGAATTTGGGGGGAAATTGAGTCTTATATTCAGGCCAATACGGTATTTTATAAAATTCACCAATATAGGGAGGAATTCGTTTTCTGAATGTAAAAGGCAATTTTATTCTAGAAAACTCCAGAAAAGCATTGTTTTAGTGTTGTCAATGCATCAGTCAGAATTGGGGAAGTTTTAGAGGCCTGCCTTCACTCAAGCATATTGGAATCATGTCATAAGCACAAGTGTCTTTTATACTTTGCATCCGCCAGCTAACCAAATTGTCACATTAACTTTGTCCCTGTCCATTTAAAAGACAAAAGTGAATGCATATACAATACAGAGTTACACAGCGATTTTTCCCCCATATCAAGGCTGTTAGTTTGAAGTGCTGTTATAGACAATATCTTTTCCGGAGCCCAAGGTCTCTGCAGCATCTTGAATGGAACTAGCGATAATACCCATGAAGAGGTGGTTAGTTTGATTGTTGCCAAGGCTGCAGTATTATTATTATTTTACTCATTCATCAAAAGTCTTATTTGTGCTATAAATTAAATGCATTTCATGAATCTTCTGCTCTGAACTGCCGGTGACCTCCTGCTAGGCTCACAAATAAAGCTTTTATAGGAGCACTGTGCAACGTATCCTTTGCCAAAGTAGAACATTTGTGGCACTTACTTGCAATGGGGAAGATGTTATTGCTTCTGTACTGTATGCTCTAGCTTTATAAAAGAAATGCAAGCAGAATCCTTCACCTTGCTTACACGTGACAGATACATCTCTGTTAATTAGTTATGTTTTAGAAACAGCAGCAATTTCAACTGCAGTGGCGAAAAACTAGATATGCATATTTATTACAGCATTATATGCATCTTGCCTTTGCATAATGCAGATTTTGATTACCAGATTAATATCCACACCATGTTGTTCTAGAACAGGAAAGCAGACACGAATGGGTTTGACACCAGCTTGGCTACAGGAAGGAGGTGTACAAAATGTCATCCAACAGCCTTAGGGACTCCACTCCGGATCTATGTAGGGTCTATTGCATGGACAGGCGGAGTCCCCCAACCCCCAGGCGACCCCCGAGTGGAATAATGACACAAGACAACGTGCTATGGGATTAAAATTGGCCACAACTTTATTAAGATTCAGGTGTAGGGAGACCTTGGCTCAGGCATTGGGAATTTATCCTTCCCAGCCCCCAGCCGGGGATCTGGGAAACTTCAGGGTTATCCAGAATGTGTTGGGATTGGGCTAGCTCTGGAGAACATATGTTCAAGCAGATAGTCCCCCCCCCCATTTGCCGCCACTGGTGGGGGAGAGCAATGACAACCTCTCAGCATATGGTCAATGACTCCCCCAATACCCCTTTAACGGGGAACCCTGGTATCGCCGCCGCACTGGGGGCATGGAGTCACCACCCCACGCCCCCCCATTAAGGAAGATGACTAAAGGATTCTTCCCAAGGCCTGAAACTGCCAAAGTTGTAACAAATTGCTACGGGAAAGGCAAAACCTGCCAATGCAGGGAAATTCCTTTCTGGCCCTTCAACAGCGGCCTTGATATAGCAGCGCCTGCATCCCTGTGGAGAAGAGGTTAACCTGCAAAAATAAGCATTGAGGGAGTGGAGGGTGGGAGAAGCTCTGGAACCCAACTGCTGCTTCCTGGTAAGCTACACCTATTGTGTGGGCTAGGTAGTCCCTCCCCTTACCTGGCCAATCCCCTGGCAACGCCTCCCCCAGGCGGGATTGGATGCTTAGCTGGGGTAGGCGGAGACCCCAGGTATCCCTGGGGGAAGGCGCAGCCAGTCCGAACTACCAGGAGTCGCCTAGGAGCTGAAGGGGCTGCGAGCGACCACGCAAACGTCGCCCCCCATTTGATGTGGGGAGCGATCATTCCTTAGCCCTTTCAACTGAATATATCCGGCAAGGCAGAAAAAATGCATATTCAACAGAACCCCATTCAGTTTTTTTGGCTTATAGAATTACTGTATGTTTTTAATTGCTCTAGGAAACACTGATGTGGCTGAATCTACCCAAGTATTTTAAGGGTAATGTATATAGTCTGGTTTATTTAGATGTCTGGTTATAAATGATCTATTACAACAGTGATTATAAAACCAGCAATTCCACAGTTCAATTCATTTTTTTTGTTTAAAAGCCAACATCTCTTTGAATTTTTCCAACAACTTCCCCAACTTGCTCAATCTGAGGTAGAATCCAGAAAATAGTGTTGGCAAATGAGCTGCATAAAGTTTTGTTCACTGAAATACTCCCCCCAAACTTCTCCATGTGTTCCACAAACACAACCATTGCCCTCACTTCACCAAAGAGAGGACAAGCTCTATCGGCTCCCCTTAATAAAATTACAGCTGAATTAGTGTGGTTATGAAGGAAAAGATTAGAATTTAACAAAATCGGTTAAAATGTGTCAGGCTGATACATTACAGAAGCCGCTGTCAAAATGCTGAGTTCTGATGTTGCTGCCAAGTTCTAGGCAAAAATAAATCAAAGCAACACTTTCCTCCCTTGCAATTAACCAAATGAAAACTGCAGCATGTGGCATGGAGACAGAATGTCCCTTTTGCTTAGCAAGCAGAGGGAATTCTGTTCTGGCTAATATTGTAACAAGTTACACCACCACCCCATCCGCTGACCCATACCATCATACCGTAATTACCGGTATTGACTGCTTTAATGCACTGATCTGCACCAATATCTTATAATTTCCATAGGTGATGCAGACATGTAACTCTCTTTTACTTGGTGTTTAAATGGGTCTTTGCAGCATTAGAGCCATTAATAATTGCCGAGAGACAAAAGTTCAATTTGTGAAAACCCCCCTAATTCAGGATAAATCAAATCAAATCGCACAAACATCACACCAGGAGGAAGAGCATTGCAGGTGACAAAGTAAGTCCTGGGATCATGTGTAAGCACTTTCATGTGCTTAGTTCATAACAGAAAAAAACAACTCCAAAAGAAGTCCAATATGTTTATTGTGACCAGCCTAACAGGAAGTAACCCAAAAAGTAAAATAGGGAAACCCTCCAAATTAAAAATTAGCTTGGATGTTGAAGACTTCAAATCTGTATTAAGATTCAGTCTAGAGGTATAAATTGCAAATTGAATTTCTGGTAGGTACTGCAGCTATGGTTTCAAAAATGCTTGCTTCTAAACATTTGGAGGGGAAACACAGTACATTTAGTGGGAAAGAAACGTACCCCAATTCCCTCTCTGATTATTGCTTACAGTCTTTTTGATTTTGCAGCTTCAGCAGCCCATGCTCATTTGGGTTGATTTCTTCCTGAGAACAGTGAAATTCTCATACAGTCTCTCAGCTTGATTATGTGGATGACATCAGAGAACAAATGAAGCCAATTCAGAGGGAGGGTAACGTTTATGGAATCAAATTACCAGCACTCTTACAAATCAGGGATCATGTGTTAAGCATGATAATATCATAGCACTATGAAGCCAATCTGACTGGAGAGCAAATAACTGAATTCAGGGTGAAAGGAAGACACTGCAAGAAACAGATGTGTGCATGTTGTACGTAAGTTTCTGTCCTGTTTCAAACCCCCTCCTGTCCAGTCACTAAAAGAGGAGTGTTTTTTCCAGTGGCAAAACTGTACAACAACGTAAGTTTAACATTTAATAGTGCAACTGGGTTTTTTTTAAACTGTGGACATAACAGTTTAATTGATAGTCGTGTACTACTTCAGCTGCGAAGCACACAATTCTCCTCTCTCTCCCCCTCCCACTGCTGTTTACAACCATTTTTACATTCCTTATAAATTAGAGCCAAAAAAAAACCTCACTTAAGAAATAAATACCCTGGGAGCATGCACTTTTGTGTTTTAAACTCACTTAAATCATAGCACCATCAAGACTACAGAAACAAAGTGCTGTTTCCTTCGGCTGCTCTTTCCATTTACTTTGAAAGCAGCACCATTTTGTTGTAGAAAAGGATAATGCAGTTTTAAAGAAAAATAATGGAATGAGCATCAGTAACCACACACATTTTTGGCCATCCCCAGACTATTAAATGTGGTTGTTTTAAAGGATGCTGTGGTAACCAGTCCCAGCAGGCTCATTCATGTCTGCTATGATGCTGACACTGAGCCTGTTTGTTGCTACTCTCTAAGTGGTCAGTTAGGCTCCCTAGGGATCATACAGGATCCCAAATCTGTGACACCAATCATGTTTAATGCCTTGCAATTTGTGAGTGCTAGTTCAAGATATATCTGCTGACACCAATTTATGGTAAGCATAAATTGGAGATAGAAACTTCTTTTCCTAACTCAGATTGCAATCCTAAACACACTAACTTGGAAGCAAGCCTTTTCCCTTTGCTGTGGAGCACTGATAAACAGGAGTGAACTATTACTCCAGCAATTCCGAAGATGACCTTAATGTAACTGTTGCTTTTTATCATAATGGCATTTAGATGCATTTAACCACAGTGTTCTTACTAAGTTTCAATAGATAAGGTTAAAACTGAGCCTATTCTGAAATCTGGGGTTCTTATATCTTATCTTAACAATGTTTTTCTTTTTCTTTTCAGAAAAAAAAGCCTTTTGCTTTGGCACCAGTACAGTAGTGACATTTTAGAGTTCATTTTCCTTCCTGTGCTAAAACTTTTTGCAAAAGTCCAGGCTAAGTGTAAAATACACCCAAATTAAAAATTGTGCAGATTGCTAATAGAATTGGTGAGGAATTCTTTACACTATTTTTTTTTATAACATAGCACCATTCAACCTCTAGTAAAATCTGGCAATTCAATAATCAACAGGAAACCTCTGTTGTAAAAGCTATTACTGTTGGACTCCCTTTGCAGACTTGAGTTGGTGGTGGTGGTGGTACATATTTCTATTCTTTCCTTCAGCATTTCCACTCCCAGGCCAGCTAACAAACAAGTTGGCTGGACAGGGACCCTGAAAAGGGATATAGACTTTATATAGACCAGGGCAGAGAACCTGATAGGAATAGGAATAATTTATTATTGGAATAATTTATTATTGGCCAAGTACATTTTCCAACATACTTGGAATTTGTTTCAGCTACATTGCAATGTAAACATACAGACACTGTTCCTCTCACAATACAAAGAAGCAAGGAAACCCCACCCATGATTTACCCCCCCCCTTCAGCTATACAACTATGAATTTAACAATTTAATGGCACAAGGGAAAAAACTATTCTTGTGCCTGGCCGATTTTGTATATGAACTCCTGTAGCGACGTCCAGATGGAAGTAAATCAAGCAGATGATGACCGGGATGTAAAGGATCTGCTACAATTCTCTCTGCTCTCTTCCTAACTCGGGTAGCATAAATTGTCTCTATTGAAGGCAAGCTAACACCAATTACCCTTTCTGCAATTCTTACAGCTCGTTGGAGCCTTTTCTTGTCTCTCTTGGAGGCTGTACCGTACCAAGCTGTTATAGAATTACAGAGAACAGTTTCAATGATGCCTCTGTAGAATTGGAACAACACTTCCTGGGACAATTTAAATTTCCTTAGTTGACGCAGGAAATACAGCCTCTGGTGGACCTTTTTAATAATACTATTGATGTTGCTTGACCAATTTAAGTTATAAGAAATTATAGAGCCCAGGAACTTAAAGGACTCTACTACTACAACCATGTTACCAAGAATGGAAAGTGGTGGCAGAACGGAAGAGTGCCTTCTGAAATCAATTACCATTTCTACTGTCTTTTGGGTATTTAGTACCAAATTATTTTCGGTGCACCACGAAACAAGATGGTCTACTTCCCTCCTATACACAGATTCATCGTCCTCCTGGATAAGCCCAATAACTGTTGTGTCATCAGCAAATTTCAAGATCTTAACCAATGGATCAGTTGAGGTACATTCATTTGTGTAGAGAGAGAAAAGCAGTGGGGAAAGCACACACCCCTGGGGAGCACCGGTATTGATGGTATTGTTGCTCGATATAATTTTCCCCAACCTCACCTGCTGCCTCCTGTCCATTGAAAAGCTGTATATCCATATTCACTCCAAGAACACGTTTCCCTTTGGACAATCTTTCAGGGGCCACATGGCAATAGTGGCACGGTTAGAGGGAAAAGTAGGTGGACCAACAAGCGTAATCTTAACTTTGTAGAGTAGACTAGTTTCCTCACACTCACATATACCTCTCTATCCAGGCATGCAAGACTCTATCAGAGTTCCAGGACACATTCTGGCCAGGCAAAAACACATGAGAGTGGGCATGGAGGGAGTCCCAAGGAATTCCGTAGAATTCTAGAGTTGGAAGGCACCCTGAAGATCATCTGATCCAACCCCCTGCGATGCAGGAATACACAGCTGTCCCATGTGGGGACTGACCTTGCAACCCTGGCATTATCAGCACCACACTCTAACCAGTTGAGCTATGCAGGCTGATGTGGGGAGGGCTGCATTTGGACCCTGGGACTGAGGCTCTCCAACCCTGCTACTGAATATAATAGTTCCCTCCTGACCATCAGATATGCATTGATGCTGCTCTGAAAACATAGGCAAACACAACTGGGAGAGATAAAATCTTCCCACATTGAGCACAGAGAGCTCTCAGTAGTACAAACCACTGGAACCCTAATCCAATATTAGATCATGTATTAACAAGATGGTGAAATGGATATTTGGGTTGTCAATGTAATATCAATATAATGTCCAGAAGAGATGAAAAGATGCAAATTTCTTGCTAAGGATTATTTTGAAAGCGGATTTGGGGGGGGGGACCTGCCAGTAACAGAATGCATTTATATCTATATAAATCAAGGTTGCAGGTGAATTTGACCCTTTCAATTCCTGGATCCAGCAAGAGGAAAGATTCAAATTGTTGGAATAACCAGACAAGCTTCTTTATAATGACCTCTAAATATGGGTCATTAAGGTAACAAAGGAAATTAGGCTCTGTGCCAGCCACAAAATGTGTGGGTCCCACCCCTTCAACTCACTGGTAGTCTCCTAATGTTCCTCAACAGGGTTTCTTTTCTATATGTTTAATCATCCTAGCTTTAAGAATGTTTTCCATCAATTTCAATAAGAAATAAGCTACTCAGGCTATGACTTTGTTGCCCTGCTTTGATGTGGGGGAGGATAAGCATTTATTTTTATTTTTATTTATAAACTAATATACTTCTGAGTTCCTAGGGAGGGAGTCATGTATATAGAAACCACAATCTTATTTTTGGGGTGGCTCTGTTTCACATCCAAACTGATTGGAATTAAACCACCTAAGTTTAGCATTACAGCAAACTCAATTCCAACTGTCCACACTGTGTTGCTTTCAGTGGAAATGAACATCCACATTTTGGCATTAGTCATATAATAACTTCTAAGAGCATGACAAGAGTTGAATCCAGGGTGACGGGGTGTTTCTTCCAGGAACACACACACACGTTTATAATTCAGAAATAAATTAATCTTGAGTAATGTTTCCATTCTTAAAAGATCAAAAATAGCCCTGATAAAAGGATTCCTGGGTCTTCTATTGAGATTTTTCCAGTGCAACCTCTTTCTACATAATAGCAACCTTTAATCCAGACCCCTCATTTTCCTTCCTCTCAGTTATAGTGCTTGTCAACTTGCATTACAGATGAATAACAGAGAAACAGAAAGACATACCCTTGGGTAGAACACTTGCTCAGCTTTGCAGGATGGGAAAGCTTCATCATACAAAATAATTACAGTAGTAAGTGATAATAACTGTAACCTTTTACAATCCTGACTGAGAACCATGGGGTATCTTTTAAGAAACAAAACAATGAACACCATAGAACTCTAATAATGCCCATTTAAAACAAAGAAACTAGAACTATGTGAATTGGTCAAAAATTCTCTGAAGACATCATCCCTTCTGGATAAACACTGCCCAATTCCAGAAACACCGTGCAGCTCACAGACACAGAAGTGCAATTACTGCTAACTATAGTTTATGTCAAGTGAAGAGAACCCTTTCCAGTCTAAGAGCCTTATTGGGGTCATGTGCTGTTGCTAGACCAGGCCAGAGGCAAAGGTGAGTGGAAAAGTTGATGTGAACTTTATCATTGTACAATAGGTTATCTACCCCTCTATCAAGTAGCATTGTCAGGGTTCAAGGATGCATTCTAGCCAGGCAAAAGCACTGAAGGAGGGCCCCAAGCAGGTCTGCTAAGGAGTGTGGCAAGGAATATGTTATGGGCTGGGGAGAGTCCCAGGGGTCAGATACAGAAGCCTGGGGTCACCACTGCCGCAGTCACATTGCTGAGCAAAAACATGCAAAGCTTAGTGAAGTGGGAGGCCAGCCAACCAGAAGAGTCTCTGACATGTACTTGCCTGAATGCAGTCGGCATCTGAAGTTGGGTCCAGTCCTAGGGTTGAGTAAACCGCAATCCATGTGGTCAAATGGACCAGGGGTCAGGGAATCCGATGATCAGTTGGCCAAGACAAGCAGGAAACACCAAGGTAGGGCCAGGAACTACAAGCATTCTTACCAGCATCTGACTACTGCTGGAAGCTCTGCTTAGGATGGCTGAAGCCAGATGTTTCTCATCAGTGTCTTCTTCTCTGTGTCCTTGAAGGCTGATCAGCTGCAGGTGGAGTCACTCAGTATTCTCCCCCCTTCAGGCTGCTGTTCAGCAGGCCAAGCTGACTCCTGGCCCATGACACCCCATCCCTGGTTTATGCGAATAAGCCAGAATTATTATTTGAAGCTTGCATATTAACAAACCATAATTAAAGCTAACCACAATTTGTCAAGGTTCAAGCATAACAAACCATGGTTAACTGAAAATGGAAGCAAATCCTTCCACAATCCTTTGCTACAGCTGTGCCAGTAGCAAAGGCCTGGCGGCAAACAAGTAGACCCCCCACCCTCAACTTGCTGATAGTTAGTAAAGGCAAAGGTCAGAGCTGAGTTGTGTGTGTAAGCGAGAAGCTGGAGGAAGAAGGCTGAAGCTTTCCAGGTAGAGAAATGCCTGGTTTCTGCTTGCATACAAGGCTGTGACTATGTGACAACCTTCTTGGAGTGTTAATGCTGTGAACCCCTCCATCATAGACTCAAGTTGTATATTTGTGTAAATAAATCATTTGCCAGAAATACACGACAGTCTTCACTGTACCTCATTCCGAAGGAAACATGAACCCTGTGTAAGTGCCTGGAACTCCTGAAATCTCTCACTGCTCAGAGAGTGGGGTAGCATGCAACGATATGTAACACGAAGCTGTTTATTTACTATCTTGCTTTCCAGGCAAAGATTGTCTCCCTAAGCAGCTCACGTCAAAAAGAAAAAGAAAAAACATAGACAGGCACTGCCCTGAGGCTTATAAACTAGAAAGTAAAGACACAAGGAAAAGGGGGTTGAGCTGAATGGTGCAGGAGGAAGATCAGTTTGACAATGCCAGAACAAAATTGTAAACAGTAAAAAAAGGAGGCATTTATATCCACATGGATCTTGCTGCTTGTCTTGCTTGTCTAGAGGTGCTGAAACTGTCCCAGCAATCCTTGTTCCTCTGGGTAGTGGCAGAGGCTTCCTCTTACTCCTGAAGCCCAAGGGCAAGTGGTAGTTGGAGTAAAATGTGGCAGGTGGTGAGGGAAGTGAGCTACCTGCAGTATCCTCATTCTCATTCTCTGGCAGATGCATGGGGCTAGGTTGGTCTTCTTTTTGACAAGATGTTCATTCTAGAAGGCAGGGGATGCAACTTTTCTCCCCACAAGATAGTAGAGACCAGAGTGTTTCCCCAGTTCAAACTATGGTTTAGTGTTACATGAGAACGAAACCACAAGCTCACTATGTGAAGCAATCTTCATGGTGTTTGTTTGTTTTTCTAAGTAACACTTTAAAGTTCAAGGAACAGCAGTAGCAATACTACTAGCAACACTGAAAATGACAAGGACATTGAATAGGATTTCAAATGCAATAAAATAGTACATAGAAAATATATCAATATAGTAGTTTTGAATTAAATCCAGAATTGTGCTGATCCCATATTCTTATCTAAAGTAAAGCCTTCCAAAGATCTTTACAATCAATTGTTATTCACCAATTATTTAGTTGAGTGCCTCTCCGTGAAGTCACACTTAAGCTTAAAATAGGGTTAGTTTGAAGTGGATTATACTAGGAAAATACATAAACTTCCACAAGCTATATAAGCCAGTGGAAAATAGTTCCCTACTATATTTTGGAGAGGTTCTGAACTGCATAACAGATTAAATGTTTATATTCAGGGGACTATAGGGAATGATAGCTACATCTGCTTTATGAACCCTGTTTCTATTGAAATGATTTTCAAACTTCTGTAGCAGCTGTTTGCAGGCTTTCTAACAGAATTCATCTGTATTTGTCTCACGGGGTGTTGTGCATCAACAGTGCAACTACAATGCTTTTTTGCCTTTTCTGTATAACACCGGCTGTATCAGTTGACAACAGGTCTGTGCGCTTTTCCTTCCTAATGAAGTAAAATTGCCTAGAACATGCTTTCGGAGTATAGTGCTAAAGAGAGCCTTTCTAAATTTTTGAACACAGTTTCTTAGTGATGCAGTTGCTTTGAATGTCTGTCTCTTGGGCAACATTCAAGCTGAATATAAACTATTAGTGGTGAAATTCCACCCTGATATAACATGTTGCTTTAGTGCTAATTTTGTTGCCATAGTTACCAAGTTCCTTTTGATACATTTAGCAATGCCAAACATTTTGCTTGTTGCGTTCTCCTATCAGAATATCTCAGTTGACTCATGTTGGAGAATTATCTGGGTGTTCTAAGAATTATGCAATCTCTATCATGATGTACCAGGATCTTTTCCATCATGGAGAGTCAATCTGAACTTTCTTCCCAAATGTTCTTTGGGAAACTCACAATGGCAAGACCTTTGGTGTGCCTATTGGTGAAGATAGGAACATAGGAAGCTCCCCAGGAGTTGGGTAAGTTAATAAATTATAGCCATCTTCAAATATCTAAAGGGCTGTCACAAATATGATGGACCTGTTGCTCCAAAGTAGGACTCAGACTATTGGGTTCAAATTTAAAGATCAGAAGGAAGGGCATTTGACAAAACATTGGGAAGAATGCCCTGGTGCCTGAGGGTCATGTAGTCCTACCCCTTGCAATGCAGGAATCTCAACGAAGGTATCCATGACAGATGGCCACCCAGTCTCTGCTTAAAATCTTCCAATGAAGAAGAGTCCTTCGTTAGACATTTTTAAGTAGATACAGGTAGATGCATCTGGAGGCGGCTGTACTAGTTGACCTCTGAGGTGCCTTTCAATTCTACAAGAAAGGCTCAAAAGCACTTTCCGGGGTCATGTAAGAGTCCATACAACATACTATGCTCGTAAAACAGGAATAGAATTCACCTGCAAGTAACTTTCTTGGGTTCCATTATCACTGCAGATGGTGACAGCAGTCATGAAATTAAAAGACGTTAGCTTCTTGGGAGAAAAGCAATGACAGCATCATAAAAAGCAGAGTCTGTATAGTTAAAGCTATGGTTCTCCCAGTAGTGATGTATGGAAGTGAGAGCTGGACCATAAAGAAGGCTGATCCCCGAGGAATTTATGCTTTTGAATTATGGTGCTGGAGGAGACTCTTGAGAGTCCCATGGACTGCAAGCAGATCAAACCTATCCATTCTGAAGGAAATCAGCCCTGAGTGCTCACTGGAAGGACAGATCCTGAAGCTGAGGCTCCCAATACTTTGGCCACTTCATGAGAAGAGTCTTTCAGAAAAAAACTCTGATGTTGGGAAAGATGGAGGGCACAAGGAGAAGGGGACGACAGAGAACGAGATGGTTGGACAGTGTTCTCGAAGCTACCAATGTGAGTTTGACCAAACTGCGGGAGGCAGAGGAAGACAGGAGTGCCTGGTGTGCTTTGGTCCATGGGGTCACAAAGAATCGGACACGACTAAACAACTAAACAACAACTAATGGATATATGAACACTGTTTACTGTAAATATAGGATACAATAATAAATACTACATGTAGTCTCTAAATGCAATTTCACAGCAAACCAAAATTAAGGTGGGAATGCGCAATATCTGTAGCTACCACCAATTGCTAAAACTCTTAAGTTTTGTAGTGGAAATGTGACACTGTCATCTACATGCACATGCATCTTCTAGTCCAAAAAGGACGAAGGAAGCTCCTTGTGCACCATCCTGGCTGGATTAGGACACTTAGGCATAGAGTGGGAGTGCATTAAGCATGATTTTACAGCAATTTCAGTGTACCAGCTTAACATGCTGATTAATTCCCCCCCCCTTTTTTACTGTAAAAAAATATTTTGAATACCAGGTTGTTGTTTTTTGAAATGTGTATCATTAGGAAATGCAATAACTTTAGGAATAGTAAATAACCATTAGGAAATGCAATAACTTTTTAAAAAAAAATAGCTGGAAAACACTCATAAAATCAGATTTTAATTATTTAGACTACATGGTCATTATATCCCAACATAAGCCATCTTATCAGTATTGTGCCCCCTTCCACATACACAATTGACTGAACTACAGTGAGAGATTTAACAAAGATGGGTTTGTGATATGTTAAGCTGAAAAATAAGATTCACAAATGTGAAATTATACCATTGTGTATACAGAAAAATAATTACCGGTAATAGAAACCTGTTGTTATAACTCAGTTGGTATATCCTGTTTACTTTTAAAATGCAGCTATGGTTTTATTGTAGCTGGCAATCCTTTATGGTGATTAGTGCAGAGGGATGTCAATGCTACAGAGATTCTAATGGCAAACAGCTGGAACAGCTGGTCAATTCGGATTTTGCCAATTTGTTTGATCTTGTGGGAGATATCTTGCAAGTTTGAGTGACCTTGCAGCTGAGCTGCTATTGCAGCAAGAATATGTCAGCCTTACTTTCACTGAGTTTGATTTTTGGCTCAGCTGGCTGCTCAAAGCAAATAAATAATTGCAATAACCTGCTTTTGTATAAATAGTAGAGGATGGCTGCTTTTTAAAAATCTCACCAGGATCAAGTTCATCTGAGCACTATAAATCACTCTAAAGTAGTCTAGGGGAATGAGAAAAATGTCCAAATCACTGCAGATTGGCTTTCCTTTCTATTCTATTAAAATGGCTGGAAACAAAGAAAGCATGTTATTATTCATAACAGGACTTGGCTTTATGCACATACAATTCTAATTGATGAATTAATTAATAAAGTGATTAATGGTGCAATCCTGCCTACCCAAAAGTAAATCCTTGTAGCTCAATGAGACATACCTATGAGCAAGTGTCTAAAGTAAATGACTGAAGTAATAGGGTTTTAGTCTTAAACTTATGGGCCAATTGACTGATATTTCTTTAATCAATCAGCTTGTATTTAAATTTAGAAGAACACAGGCATCTAAGCTTTTTTGGGAGGGAGGGAGTCCCAAGGTATTGTGTTTAGGTGGAAAATGAACTAATACAGACATCCTGAGAAGCAGAGGTAGGGGAGTGTGAGTGTGGGGGAAGCATATTCACAATAAATTTCTTTTTGTAATGTTTAACTTCCCTTTCTGGCTACTAGCAGAGTTGAGGAAAGGAACTATATGGAGAGAATAGGGGTCAAGAGGTTAATGCCTACTTGAAAGTCACACCTTGCCTTCTTATCCTTCCAAACTCTGTGTGGGCACAGAAAGGCTGCCCTTTTTTTCTGGCAGGGCTCTAGTGTTTTCAACAACTGCATAACAAGCTTGAAAACACTGGACGCTAGCCAGAAGCTTCTCCTGCTACTACATTTCAAAGCTAGAAAAAAACACACCTTCAGTTGTTTAATTTGTGCCTGCCCTATATTTATTTTCAAAACTTGTACCCTGCCCTTCATCGCAAGACACCAGGGTGGGTTACAACAATAAATACTTAGAACAATAAACATAAAACACAGTAAAATATCAGCAATCTGTCAATTTCCTCACATACAGACGAGATCCTCATAGTTAAAAGGATTGAAGAAAAATGCAGGTATTTGGCTGGCATCTAAAGCTAAATAATGTTAGTGTCAGCTGAACCTCCAAGGGCAGTTTGTTCTACAAGCAGGATGCTATTTCAGACTTCACTCAACACTGCAAATATCAGCAGGCACTGCCTAGGTTGTTATTTGTCCCTTATTGCCTCCAACCACTTGAAGGGATGCAACTCAGCACTAAAAAACATACTCTGCATTCAAAAGGTCTCATGTTCAATTCCTGGTGTCCCCAGGTAAGGCAGGGAAATATTCCTGCCTAAATCCATGGAGGGCTGCAAGCTTGTCAGTGCAAACAATGCTAAGCCACTGACTGAATAAGGAAGGCAGCTTGCTATGTTGCAGGCCTCTGCACTCTTTCATCTTACTCAGATGACAAGGAGAAAAGGAGCTGGGTGTCATCAGCGCACTGGAAATACCTTATCCCAAATTCCCTGGTGACCACTTCCAGCTACTACATAGTGATGTCAATTCTAAAACAAAGGACTCCTGTTAAGAAGGAAAAGTAGACAGCATTTATGAGCTGGGTATGGAAAATACTCTCACTGTTATTATTTGCATGCTCTACACCAGGCCTGAACCTTGGCACTAGAAAGGGGTTCTGGAGCTGAACGTTTGCTAAGCCCTGCCGCGTGCCCTACGAGTATCTGAAGGCATTTTATGATCGCTCCATACTAATCTCTCCGTCCAGAAAGCAACGCTAGAGAGCCTAGGAGCGCCCTGAGCCGTCCACTTAACTTCGCCGAGCAGCATTATTTTGTTTGTTTGTTTCGCGGCTATACCACAGTCGTGGACGCTGCAGTCTCCCTCTCCCTCTCTCCAGCCGTGGAAATCTGTGCCTGTCTTACTCCTCTCGGCTTCCTTTTTTTCACGCTCCCTTCGGCCAGCTCGACTGGCTGGAGATAAACCCCCAGGAGGCGATGGGGGAGGAGAGAGAGAGAGAGGGAGCTCAGCTCCGTTCGCGCAGCAAGAGAGGGAGCGAGGCGGAAGCGCGCAGTCCCAGGGAGGGGTCGTGCGCTCTGGCAGCGGCGGCGGCGGCGACTTTGCTCTTTAAATTGGTCTCAAAGCCGATTACAGCTGATCTCCCACGTGATATTTCCCCTTCTGGCTCCTGGCGGAGTTTGGGGAGGGGGGGGGGCTGAAATAGCAGCAGGAAGAGGAGCAAGAAGGAGCCGGGGAGCCAGCTTGTGCTGGGAAGAGCCCGCGAAAAAGCGCGCCTCGCAGAACTTTTTTTTCTGGGCGAAAGGCGCGTGAGGGAGAGTCCTTCGCCAGCAGCGAGGGATGCGCAGGAAGCCCAGGGACACACCGAGGACCCGGCAGCAGCTCAGGGTCGAAGTGAAGGAGCAGTAGCGCCCGGGAAGGCGGCGGTGGCGGCACCACCTGAAGCAGCCGCAGCAGCACCGGCACGAGGGTCCTCATTGGCGCGCCACGACGGAGCGTGGCTGGCTCGGGTTGCCCCGCCCCGCCTTGGCCGTCGAAGGAAGCCGCGCTCACGATGAGACGCTTTCTCTGCCGCTCAACACCGGGCTCGGTCTGAGGGGAAGGCTGAGCAGGAGGCGCCCGGGACCCGGCGGCGGGTGGAGGCAACATGCAGAAGAGCGTGCGCTACAACGAGGGGCACGCCCTGTACCTGGCGGTGCTGGCTCGCAAGGAGGGCACCAAGCGCGGCTACCTGAGCAAGAAGACGGCGGAGACGAGCCGCTGGCACGACAAGTGGTTCGCGCTCTACCAAAACGTGCTCTTCTACTTCGAGAGCGAGCAGAGCGCCCGGCCCGCGGGCATGTACATGCTGGAAGGCTGCACCTGCGAGAGGGCGCCGGCCCCCAAGGGCGCCTCCGCCGTCAGCGCCAAGGAGGCTGCGCTGGACAAGCAGGTAGCTGCCCTTTCCCCGCTCGAGCCCCGTCCGGCGGGGCTCCCTCCGCTCCCACACCTTCGGCTTCCTTCCCGCGCTTTTTCCTGCGGCGTTGCTTTCCAGAGCGTCAGCAAAGGAAGCGGCTCCTCCGGGCAGGGTGGGCTGGGGGTTGCCTGCCCAGAGCAAGGACCCCGGGAAGGGCATTGAATGGGGGCATGCTGGGGCTCAGTCGGCTATGGACGGCACGCTGTAACGGAAGTTCTGAACGGGCCGGTGTCTGTAGATGAAGCGCGTGGAGGAAAGGGAGGGAGACCTCCGCGGGGCTGCCCGCTTTGCAAGCCGCTGGTCCCCAAAGCTTGCAAGTTCCGATTTCCCTAGGATAGGGCTAGTGTTCGCCACCCCCTTTGCCTCTTCTCTGTGTGTCCTATGGGGATACAGGTGAGGATGCCATTCTGCAAATCGACCCGGGTGTGCAATAAGGAATGGGATGGGTTTTGCCTGCGTAACTTCGTCTGTGGTGTCGGTAATCCAGCTGTCACCAACACGATGTTGCCGATTTGTCTTCTTTTTAAAGAAGTGGTCAATTTCTACAAGATTTTGGGCTTCCGACTAAGTGGAAATTGCACTTGCAAGCCCTTCCCCAGGTTTGAGTGGCATGGGGAAATTTCGACACTGTATGCAATAGGAATGCATTTTCAGTAATTGTTAGGCTCTAGGTATAATAATAAGGGGGAGCTGGCATGAGGGATAGTATGTTGCTCCACTTAGCTAATTACGGTAGTCTACCTGTATGGTTGAGCTGCTCCAGCCCTGCCCTTGTGCCATCCTAGATGTACGTGGACAAGCTGCAGTTCAATACACTCCAAATGTATTTTGAACCATCTTGTTCTTTATTATTTTTGCTATTGGTACCTTTCTAGGGCAGAGCCTTAATAAAAACAGACCCAGATGCTGCTCAAGTAGAGGTCCGAGACTTAAGATATCAATGAATAGTAACTATACCTATCCTTAGCTGCTTTGGAGAATTTGTAAGAAGCCACAGTGGTACTGATGGGTTCATTACCTAAAATATTTTTTTTCTTGCTACTATTTCTTTCTCCACCAGAGACCAAAAATTCAACACTACAGAACAGGGGGAAGTGGTGATTAGAAGTTGAGCAAGCATAATTCCATATTTGTTAGAAAGGATTTGAAATACTATCCTGTTTTGTTCTTACAGTATAAAGAATTGTGCCTTATATATGATTTTTGGTTGTTGATGATGAACAAATATAGCCTGTGGTACCCACTTCTTGGAAAAAACACACTGTCTGGAATTAACCTAAACAAGCTGGGTTTTCTAGATTACTTAGAGTGAGATTTTATGAAATACGGTAGTTGGACTATATAAACCTTTAAATATTCAGTTTATGGCTTGGCAACAGCTACTTCTGGTGCTTCTGAGCACCTTAATCCTGAATAAAACAAAAGGCTCAGTAAAACAAGAGTTTTTTTTGGTTTTTTTTAATGAAACTGTTTATATGCTAACTTATAAAATCTACTCATAAGCTAAACTAAATGGGTTTAATTCGGTACAAATTGCAAGTAAAACTTGTTATACTTTAGTTTCTTTAAATGTAACTGTAATATAAATTGTATATGTGAACTGCAGGTCCAAATTCTCCAGCTGTTTACACAATCATATATAGACCCGAAGACTTGAGCAGTAATACTTACAAGAGGCAGTACAGCCTCTCAATACAAGGATTCGAAGAATCTAGTCATTACAGTAGGATAGGAGCCACAAGAAAGTCAGGGATTAGCACTGGTTTTAGTTTCTGGACATTTGGAGATAGAATCAATAGTCTCAAAGTTCAGTAATGGACTGCAAATGTATTTCTTCAATTGGTATCTGGAAGCAGGGATATTCTAGACCTACAGATGGATCTGTAAAGTTGAGTGGTGGAACTTGGTTACTGAATTATGTTGTAAATTGCTATGGACTCCTTTCTTGATAAACTTATAAAATGAGGACAATTTATACTACCCAGATACGTGTGATATGTGTTGCAAAATAATATGAAGAGGCAGTACTAATGGAGCAGATATTTGAGCCAAGCTTCTTAGGCTGTGTACACATTATTGGCTTAAACAGCAGCTAGGTCTTTCCTTTTCACAGTTTGGATTGAAGTTGGTTTTGGGGCGGGGGGAAACACATCAAAATGCAGTCTTGCATAAGAAACAGCAGGTTAGATACGAATTGTGGCTAATGTCGTGTGTAAGCCACACGAACCAAACCAGTGGTGGGAATGCATTGGATGTAGGCTAAACGATACTGTTTACTGAGTTTTGGTAAAGCTGTTCTTATTTTATCTGTAAGCCATCTTGAGTCCCTGTCAGGGTAAAAGTAGGGTATAAATAAATACATAATAACAATAATGTTAAAAATAATTTTAAAAAGTTGCTTCTTTTTGTTGTATTTGCTGCAACAGTCTAACATTGCTATATCCCTCTGGAATTTATTGGCCTTGTTATTATTGTGTTGTGGCAATCAGGAGTTAGGTTTGCACCTGGTGGGTATTGACTCACCTGTTTCTGACTTCTGTAATCAAGCTTTGGAAGTGCTTTTCTCCAAAAAACAAACAAACAAAAAAGAGAAAAACCCTTCTTGAACTGTAAGCTTTTGACTTTTGTTTTTTTACAATATAAGAATAAAATGTTGAACAGCTTCAAAAATCTTCCCATCAATTTAAACAGTAATGAAAAAAAAATCCTTCTAGGAGAGCTACATTGGTGAAGCATCTCACCTGGTGTGACATGTGAGTAAGCAACAATTGTATAAGTGCACTTGTTGGAAGTTCCACTGAAATCAAGTGGACCTTCAAGTGAATGTTCTTTGGACCAGGGTATTTGTTTTTCTACTTTTGTAACTGTGTTGGGCCTAATGATTCCAGATTCAGCTAGCAGGATCTAACAAAAAAAATATCCTTCAGTGGTGCATACTTCATTTTAGTGAGCTGCCAGTCTACACCCACCAGTCAAATTAGATCTAATTTTAGGCGTTAATGCTTGCACATTGGGACAGCCAATGCAGAGAGGGAGATGGCTTTCCTTCTTTCTCAGACAGAACAAACCTTTTACATGCTCTTTATGTGTTCTGCTTTTGCTTAGGAAATAAGGTAGTCCCGAAACATTTCTAAAAGATAATTATGTTCTACATCTTAATCCGAATTGTGATTCATTAGAAATAAGTCCCATGGACCTAAATGGAATGCATTTCTCTATAACTAGTCCTGCAGGGCAGTTTCATGCATGTTCACCCAGAAATAAGTCCAGTAAGGCTGGTCGAGCTTGCTTACATTTAAGTGTGCATAGGATTACAGCTCTGGAGACCAACTCTTTGTCCCCATGCTGCATTCTAGGATGATGTATGATTTGGAACAATCCCTATACTGGTTTGAAACCACAATTCATGGCATTGTGCTGGCACCAAAAGTGATCTATTGACTTTTGCTGTAGTTCTGCTTCTGCATCTTGTGCGCATCACAGATTAGGATGCTTACACAGTAACCAGACTGTCTGGATCCGTGGAGGTTCCTCATTGGCCCATAGGTCTGCTGCAACATTGGGCCTGTCACTGCCTTTCATCCTAACCTACCTCACAGGGTTGATGTGAGGATAAAATGAACAGGGGAGAACCATGCTATGCTCCCTTGAGCTCCTTGGACGAAGGTGGGATATAAATGTAATAAACATTAAGTAATTATGCACACATTTGACCGTAGTCCACAAAAGCTTACGCCATAATCAATTTACAGTTGTACCTCGGGTTACGTACGCTCCGGGTTATGTACTACTTGGGTTACGAACTCTGGTAACCTGGAGTGTGCGCAATGCGCGGATGCGCACAAGCATTCTGCGCAGTTCGCGCATGTGCAAACCGCTACTTCCGGGTTTTTCATGCGCTTGTTTGGGTTCCGTACTTTTCGGGTTACAAACTGTAACCCGGAACCAAATACGTACGCAACCCGGGGTACCACTGTACTAGCCACAAGTCTCTGCAGTAAGTAGTTTCTATTGAAATTAAGTAAAGTTCCATTTGAATTAGTAAACCAATTTACTAAATTAGCAAATGTCAGTAAAGTATATCTTTGTGGAGTAGACAGGCATATTTGTTTCTTTATAGCATAGTTAGAATATCAGATTAATTGCATAACATATATGTGTGTGTGGTTTTTGTTTGTGTACCTCCCTTTTACCAGTCTTGGTTTGAACTGTTTAATGTAGGGCTTTTAAAATAGATAAATAAATTATTGCTTCCATCACTGAAAGCTGTAGGATGAGAACAGCAAAATCACATTGTGATGCACAATTTGTTCCCCCCAGGCGCAAGTTGCTGTCTAGGAACTGAATGTCAACAAAGCACCATGAGATGTGTGTACCAGCTACTAGTACACTAACTACTTAACGTTGGCATTTTAGTGGTGTCATCAAATGCCCTAAACAGGCAGTGAAGATGAGGATGGGCGGGCACAACTGCATACTTATTTCTTCCTTTCTTATTCCTCTTTCAGAATTTTATATGGTGTTTGAGATCAAAAACGTGTAGCTGTAATACACTGAGAAAGAAAGGATTAGAACAGGGGTAGGCAACCTAAGGCCCGTGGGATGGATGCGGCCCAGTCGCCTTCTCATTCCGGTCCACGGACGGTCTGGGAATCAGCATGTTTTTACATGAGTAGAATGTGTCCTTTTATTTAAAATGCATCTCTGGGTTATTTGTGGGGCCTGCCTGGTGTTTTTACATGAGTAGAATGTGTGCTTTTACCGGTATTTAAAATGCATCTCTGGGTTATTTGTGGGTCATAGGAGTTCATTTCCCCCCCAAAATATAGTCCGGCCCACCACATGGTCTAAGGGACGGTGGACCGGCCCATGGCTGAAAAAGTTTGCTGACCCATGGACTAGAAGCTACCACCAGAGCTGCAATTTGCATCCCACTTACTTCCTAGACCAACTCACACAATTGGAATTACTCTTGTGCAGGCGTGCAGGTAATTGCAGCCTCACATCACAGTCATATTTTTTCCTTTGGTTGCGATAATTTTTATTTTTAGACATGTATTTGCAGACAGCGTAAGAAAACAATCAATGCAGCCAACCAATGGTGTGTGTCATATTAACCAAAAAATTTAAACATAGCACACTACGTGTTGGTTCCTAAAGGAGTTAGCACTGTGTTTCACTTCTTCACAGAGGATCTCCAAGTGAATTTCAAATCGTTACATTGGCTTCTAGGCAGTAGGCGTTATATAAAAACAGAAAAATGTAACCCCTGTGGTTCATTGATTGTACCAGAAAAAACGAACATTTTATGTATTTATGTAACAGCGAGAATATCAAGTCCTCTGAATACAATTGTTTAATGTTTCTGAATGAGAAAAGAGGGGGATGGGGACCCTGTTTTCCCCTGGATTTTGTTGGACTACAACTCTGTTGCTCCCTGGCTAATGCCTATGTTGGCTGAGTTTGATGGGAGCTGGAGTCCAACAACACTTGAAGGGCCACAGATTCCTAGACTCACATTAAGTCAATTCATTAGGGGAGTGTTGCTTTTTAACTGAAACTATTCTTCTGGTTTTTGTTTTGTTTCTGTATAAAATGAATAAATTTGTGAAAATGACATTAAAATGCATAATATTAGTAAAGTTTGATTGCAAGAATTATGTACATTAGTCACAACTGGAGACCAAAATTAGGAGAAATTCGCACTAAAATGTTGAAGAATTTTCATGAGGATTAAAAAAAAGCAAATTACTGCAAAAACATTCAGAACTGAATTTATGACTGGGAAAAAAATGGAAGCACGATGAAGCAGATCCTTTCATCCCTGGAAGAGGAGGGGGGGACCTTTTGCCCTTTATCCCTTTTTAGCTGTAGGAGCTTGTTCTTCATAGACCTAATGGTTTTTATGTTTGTGCTGCTGCAAACATTGCAAATGAAAATTGGAAGGCCTGGGGGAGGGAAGGAGGGGGGCTTATCAAGCTGGTGTCCAGCATTGTGGCCCAATAGGTGCAGTGAACTGAGAGAGCTTTTTGATAAGCAATCTCAAAATTACTCCCAAGCAATGAAACTATGAAGGATGCACAACATTTAGTCATATTAAAGCATTTTATAGACAAATGTTCTTTCCCTAATGCTGTGTTCTCTACTTTGCAGCTTAGTGGCAGCTACCTTGGCTATAGGCCAGAACAAGTAATGGCATAAGTGTGTTTTTATAATAATTTAAAGGACCAATAGCAGAATTAAAATGGAAAGGAAACAGTGTGGACCTTATTAATGGTCTTTTGTCTTGTAAAACAATTGCCTTTGTCCTCGAAGCTTTGCTGAAAGGCAACAGGTAAATAACTTAATTAGTTGTTAAATAAACAAATCCCTGGGTTTTTTTTTAAAAGCTCTAATGCAAAACAATTTCAGTTTGTTGGCATTCAGGAAATTGTAATGATGTAAGGGAAGACATTCAATTGCATGCATATCAGATCACTGTTGCTCTGTAAACCTTCCACTGTGTACCTGCTGTCTTGCTTGGTGGCAATTTGTAGTCTGAACTGCACAGACTGATCTGCTTTCAGAGCAGCAGAGGTGACCTGTACCATTTCAGTGCCTGAGGCAAAACCACCTGAGGTGCCAACACCACCCTGCCCAAACCTTGCTTACTGGGGTCGCAATTGCTCTCCAGCAGTCACTTTAGCCACACAATCCTTGCAGTGGAAGGGGTGGGCGGGGCCCCTGTAGGGGCACTGCCCTGCAGGATTTTGCCTTGTGAGGTGCGCTGTTTCATGGGCAGCCCAGGCATGCAGAACAAGACTCTACACAGGTATTAAGGCACTAAAGGAGGCTTCAGGTTGAGCAGAGTATGGTGGGGAAGAGGAGATATTCAACCATTTCCTTTCTAGAATTTCGTCTACTAAAGATTGCCCCCCATGTGCATTATTCATGAGGGATAAACTATACAGACCCTCATATACAAAAATAAAAATAAAAATTCCTTCCAGTAGCACCTTAGAGACCAACTAAGTTTATTCTTGGTATGAGCTTTCGTGTGCATGAACACTTCTTCAGATACACTGAGAAGAGTGAGGAGTTAACGACTGCAATTTGTCTTAAGGGAAAAACAAGGGGTGAGATGCCTAAAGATAGCTTTGTCATGTATAATGAGATGAGAATCCAATGTCTTTGTTCAGACCAGGTCTCTCCATGGTTTTAAGTTTGGTAATGAGTTGCAATTCAGCAACTTCTCTTTCCAGTCTATTTCTGAAATTCCTTTGTACTAAGACAGCTACTTTGATATCTTGTATAGAATGTCCTGGGAGATTGAAGTGTTCTCCTACTGGTTTCTCTGTCTTGTGATTCCTGATATCAGATTTATGTCCATTTATCCTTTGGCGTAGGGTTTGGCCTGTTTGTCCAATATAGAGAGCTGAAGGGCACTGTTGGCATTTGATTGCATACACAATGTTAGAATTTCAGAAATAGACTGGAAAGAGAAGTTGCTGAATTGCAACTCATTACCAAACTTAAAACCATGAAGAGTCCTGGTCTGAACAAAGACATTGGATTCTTATCTCATTATACATGACGAAACTATCTTTAGGCATCTTACCCCTTGTTTTTCCCTTAAGACAAATTGCAGTCGTTAACAGTCAACTGGTTTTCCACACCCATCAGCCAATCACTCATTCCCACCACCCTTCTGAGTAATACCCCTCCTCACTCTCTCACTATATATAAGGGTCTGGTGACTTCTGTTTCAGTGTATCTGAAGATGTGTGCGTGCACACGAAAGCGCATACCAAGAACAAACTTAGTTGGTCTCTAAGGTGCTACTGGAAGGATTTTTTTATTTTTTATTTTGTTTTGACTATGGCAGACCAACACGGCTACCTACCTGTAACTAGACCCTCATATACGGTAGTTTGGGAAGAAAAGTAGGTTAAGAAGGGGCAATTTTGAACAGTGAAACAGCTAGGGAGGGGAAAGGACTAAAACATCAACCCCCCACCCCCGTTTTCTCTGATATAAGAAATACAGTATCTATGTAAGAAAGATGGGGGAGGGAATGGAAAAGAGTCTTAGTTTTATCCCCAGCTCTGTAATTATGTGAATTCCTCACTTCTGGGTGTTCTGCCTTTTGATCAAAGAAGACTTTGAAAAACCTTTCTTTATACAGTCACAAAACTGGTATCAGGTTTTATTTATCTTGGAATATATGTATACTTCTTTCTGTACACCTTGAGGGGAAAGGCAGAATACAATAAACAGCAAGATCATGACATCTAAGAAAAAGGTGGAGAAGCCACATATCAGGAAAAGCCCAATTTCATACACATGGACTAAATTTCTTGGACTAAATTTCACTACATATCTATCATTTAATTACCATAGGCTCGTGCATTCATTGATTGCACATACTGTTAACTTTATCCTAGAATGTTTAGGTTTGATCAGTATGGCACTGACTACATTCATTTTTGTTTATTTAACAAAATTTATATGCAGCTAGACTGTAAAAACAAAACAGAACCATCTCTAATAGGTTTGCATGAAGGCATTTATCATCCCCACAAACTTCCTCCGTCCTTTGAAATCTTAGCTTTCCTTTTTCCCCTGTGTTTTTGGTAAGTGTAACCTTCATTGTGGTTTTCTAAACAGTGTTATGGGCAATTAAAATAAATTGCTGAGCTGAGATTGCTAGACCACTTGGCAATGGACACAGCTCATTTGCAAGCTAATTCATGTAACTTTATTACAGTTGAGCTATAAGATCATTCCAGTCACTCAAATGTTGCTCTCTCTTTCATAATAAGCAACTCCTAATTAGTTTATTTTTTGCAGAAAGCTAAGTAGGAGATGCGTATGCTAGAATTTACCAGGCAGAATAATGCCAATTTGTTTGCAGTGGTTGACATGTTGTCTCAGAGGAGAGCTGGATTCAGATCCTTGTAAAGCATGCTAGGTAGTCAATCTCTTTCCTAGCTTCTGCTACATCACAGTTTTTGAGGATAAAGGGGCAAGGAGGGAAAATAATTATTGCTATCCTAAGTTCCTTAGAAGACAGATGGGAGGAAAAACAAATAACATTAATAATAAATACAATTTACACTTGTAATACCTGAAGGACCTCTTCTCCCTATATAAACCATTCCAGACGCTGCGTTCATCATCACTGGCCCTTTTTCACATGCCTCCTCCATGGGAGGTCCGGGGGGGGGCCCTCATCTGTACTGGCTCCCCATTTGTGGCATGCTCTCCCCAGAGAAGTTCACATGGCACCTTCATTATATATTTTTAGATGTCATTCCTCTTCAACCAGGCCTTTGGCTGATTAATATCCTACTGATTTTTAAATGTGTTTGTGAGAAGGGGGGGTTTGTTTTTCTGTTTTGTTTTACTTATTTACTTTGCTTTATTCTGAGATCTTATGATAAAGGGTTTCTTCTTCTTCTTCTTCTTCTTCTTCTTCTTCTTCTTCTTCTTCTTCTTCTTCTTCTAGCTACTCTAACTTTTATCTGGAGATACTATAGTGTAGATTGAGACTTGGACTTTCTGTACTTAGTGCATGTTTTCAGAACTCTGGTTGGTCCCCTTCCTAGGAGAACTCCCTGAGATTAGTTCACTGGATTATGGCACCTAAATGTATGTAAAAACTTCATTTTCCAAGGGGATACACAATGGAGATTTTAAAGTCAAGGGAAGGATCACAAGGGCACAATTAACTTGAGAAGGTCACCTGTATGGGTTCAGTTGAATGAATAAGCCAATCGCACATAAGATCTGGTTGATGGTGCTCTAAATCTCTCTTTTCAGTGTTTAAAAGTCTAGTGTGAGCAAAGGAGTATTCCTTTCATATTGCACAAGTTTACCAAAACAACAATAGTCATTTACAAACAATTTTGGTAAAAACGGAAGTGCAGGTTAGAGGCATGTAGGGATGGGAAATTGCAGCTACAGACTGTAATAATCATGCACAAACAGATTTAGGCTCTACTTACTTAGAAGTAACCCTTATTGACATACTTCTGAGTAGACGTGGTTAGGATTGCACTGTAAAAAGTTTGTGGCGTTTCCGTATTCTGAGTGGTACTGGAAATAATTGTTTCTCTTTTAGCCCATGTGCCTGAACTGCAAATGTAGTCACCTAGCATTTTCATATACATGCCCTGAAGTTTTATCTGACTTCAAGGCTATTTTTATTTGATCCCGAACAGGAAGGATATGGTCAGGGTGGAGTACTGTGAGAAATTTTGCCAGTAAATGGGGAAAAACAATGTGAAAGATAGGCAAACAATTCTAAAACAATTTTGCTAAGTGTAACATTTTTGGAAATCTTCCCAAAATTTGTTCGTTTGGGTTTTTTTTTAAATGAATATTTTAATGCAATAGATAAGAAAACCGAGAACATGTAAAGAAAAAAAACATGCTGCGGTGTATATCAGGAAAAACTTTTAGTGACGTTAATGAGGGTGTAACTTGCAAGATTTCTCCTCTGAGATAAATTCTATAATGTGGTGCTTCTAGTTCAAATCGGAGCTTTAGTTCATACATTGGTGTTTCCATATAATTTATTTGTTGTATTAATAGGCATCCAATAGTGTTCTCTCTCACACACACTCTTTCGGGGTATTGAACAAAGAAGGGGAGGGGAGGAAAGTGATACTAAAAAACAAAACAAAAACAAACAAAGGAGAGTCCAATCAGGTGTGGCTGGGTGCGTGCTGAGATGTGGTGTATAACCAGCAGCAGTATGTTGACATCATACCTTATGGAAAAAAGAAAATGGAGGAAGAAGAGGGGAAAAGTTAGGAAGCAAAGAAGATAGTAGCTGATGAAGCTGTGGACTTGAGAAAGAGGAAGGAGGTCCCACTGAAGCTGGATAATTTGAGCTTTGTCAAGGTTAATTTGAAGATCTTTGTGATGAGGTGCAACCAAGCTGGTGAAATTCCTAAGGCAAAGATAATAATGAGTCTCACGTGAATTTAGGTGGTGATGAAAAACATGGTTCCTGTTCTTGTTCAGCCATTGACAAATAGCAGTGTGCATTTGTTTTGGAATGGATGAAAACTTGAATGAAAGGGGAATCATTCAATTTATTTTCCATTCGTTTCCAAAACAGTGTGTTTTGTAGTCAACTGGTATGGATAGTTCTGGTGTTTCATTACATTCATGCAATTTAAGGATAGGATTGGCTTTCTCCAGCAGCAGTGGATCTTCTTTACCTGTTGTCTTTGTCCTGGCAGCCAATATCTTATTTAGCTGGAATATTGCATTATTCTGGGACATTGTAGAGAAATATTACAGGCAGCAAATGTATGCATCTGTCAACATGAGCAAGTTCATGCAAGTTGCATGGCTTTAAAAGAGGATTTGAAATACATGGAGGGTAAAGCTATCAGTGGCTACTAGCTATGATGTCTATGTTTTACCTCCATTTTCTAGATACCAGTTGCTGGAAATTACAGTGAGGAGAGGGCTCTGGTGCTTGAATCCTGCTTGCAGGTTTCCCACAGGCATCTTGTTGGTCTGTGAGAACAGGATGCTGAACTAGATGAGCCATTGGCCTGATCCAGCAGGCTCTTCATATGTTATTATGCAGTAGTCCCCAACACAATCACCTTGGGAGTGTTCATGGAGGCCAGATTTATGCTTCAGACAGGGCTGCAGAGAGGCACTATTTGTACACATAATTCAAGAAATTAAGCTTTTTCAAGTGTGGAGATACAGCAATAGCTTAAAAAACCAAACCCTGTTGATTTCTGCTATTAAAAAGCACTGGCACCCAGCCAATAGTAATAGCTGGGAGCAACTGCCAGGACCATATAACACTGGCCCTGAAAGACCTACATTGAAGCCCAGTACAATTCCGAGCACAATTCAAAGTGTTGTTGCTGACCTTTAAAGCCCTAAAGGACCTCGGCCCTGTATACCTGAAGGAATGTCTCCACCCCCATCATTCAGCCCGGACACTGAGGTCTATCCCTCACTGCAAGAAGTGGAGTTACAGGGAACCAGGCAGAGGGCCTTCTGGGTAGTGGCGCCCACCTTGTGGAATGCCCTCCCATCAGATGTCAAGGAGATAAGTAACTACAACTTTTAGAAGACATCCAAAGACAGCCCTGTATAGGAAAGTTTTTTAAAAAAATATTTAATGTTTTATTATGTTTTTATATATGTTGAAAGCCGCCTAGAGTGGCTGGGGCATAAATATAATTATGATGATGATGATGATGGCGGAAATCCCACAATTTAAAGTCCAGGGGATATGGTGGCTGCAGGAAGTGACCATTTAGGTTTGCAAAGAATTGGTCATTCAGGGAGAAAAGAAAATCCTGATGGAAAAAGAAGCGGAAGAATGAGAGGAAAGAACCAGGATACTAAAGGAAGCCGAGGGAGCAAAGTGGAATAAGAAATGACAGGAAGAATACTGGAGCAATATTAAACCATCATCACCATCATAAAGCTGTTCATTCCCAGGGCATGGTGTAGAAGAACATGAAGCTGTCACCCAGCAAAAGTTCAGCTGGTCTAGGTCCAGCGATGCATGGATGGGAGGCCACCTGGTCACCCTGTGGATGCCACATTGAATTATATTATGGGAAGGCAGGTGGGTTATAAATGAAGAAAATTAACTGGAGATAAGCACAGAGGGTGTGCCTTTGGGGTGTATGGATATAACCCCACAGCCCCAACTGATCCAAGACAGAAAGGAGGATCATTGGATGTGCTGAAAGAATGTATGCGAGTGTCACACTCTTTAGCCCAGCAATGAATCCAGTTTCCTAGGTCAAAATATGATGGTATTTATATGCTTTTAATGGTAGTATTTGGTGGAAGCTTGCATTGCAAGATTACTTTTCAGGGATTCAAAGACATAAAAGTTTGGTTTATCTTTATACTCTGAAAAGAATTCTGTTTACCATTAAACAGTAATTGGAATTTGAGCACGTCCTATCCTTTAAAATCATAGCAATTATAGGTTTCCCAGTTTTACAGCATACTTTACTTTCAGTTCTTGTTCCTGATGTAAAATGTTATGGCTGTGGCATATTTCCCAGTGTGAGATTCCCGTTTGAGTGCATTTATTTACTGTTATTGTACATTTAGAAAATTACTTCCGAAATGGTAATATGAAACTGCTATAAATTCTTACCAGATGTATCAATGCACTCTGTGCAGGTGCAGTTATGCTGCTAGTTAACATTTAGCATACAGTAAAATATTTGCGTTATTTCAATATAACATGATAGAATCATTTATGTTAAGAGTTTTTAAACTTGATAGAATTATTAAACCAATTGGGGCAGATTTGAGGATGTTATAGTGAGGAACACTCTTTCATCCATAAAGATTAAAGGCTTCAGTTCCATCCACTGCAAGTGTAGCAGCCATGCCGAGAAGGGCCATCACAGGACAAGGGTGGAGGACCTGTGGCCCACCAGATCTTGTTGGACTCCCATGTCCCATCTGCCCCAGCCAGCATGGTCAGTGGTTAATGGGAGTTGTAGTCCTCCAACAACTGGAGGGCCACAGGTTCATCACCCCTGACATTTGGCATAATTGGACCCTTCTCCCATACCTCACCCACAATGTGTGCAGATAGTTATATGGACAGGTACTGCACCCTAGTGTTATTGGGAATGATCAACCTATTCATGCAAGCCATATTCCTAACTAGCTTGCGCCCTCCACATGGTCAAGGAAGTGAGCATTCATGTTAATAGCCAGTTGGCTGGATGCATGCCCAGCTGCATGCACTGAGGGGCAGGAAGAAGGGGAAAGACCTCCATGTGTGTTCTGTGATGATCCCTCTGTTGCCACGTGTGGCATGCTCTGTGTAGATTTAATCAAACCTTTGTTGTCTCTCTCCTCTTCCCCATAGGAGCTGGGCACTCGTGTTTCATGTGGTCTTTTGCCAATTATGATGAAATTCCCCTTCTCACATTTAATTGGCAAACTGAAGTTAATTAAGATGATGTTACTTTGAGCTAAACAGTGACTGTATATTGAGAAAGTAATTGGATTTATGACATGCTTGTACAAACAATTAATTTGACATTTGCCAGGCCCTTTGTTAGAAAGGGAAAACAACACTAAAATATCACATTCTTTTGATAGGATCCGTAATGATTCAGATATATTATAGATGGTAGATAATCAATTCAGAATACAAATTTGTATCATTCATGTTGCACCCACAACGACAATTTTGTTCTCATGGTTGATTGGCCCAAGTGCAAGCTCCTTCCATGCCCCTCTCTTACACATGCACTTGCTTGGACCCTTCAATCCTTACTTATTAAACCATAGTTTCCTGTGACATCCAAACTGTTAAACTGACTTCATCACTGCTTTTAATTGATAATCTCCTGGTTAGTAACAGCTATTAAACCAGTGATTCCTGTTTCAGACGTCATGGGTAACGGTGGTTTTATAAGCCAGGATAGAAGCACTGAAACTAGAAGTGAAGAGAGAGTATGTAGCCACACAGCTTCTTCTTCAGTCAATAAAATCATGGTTTATTGACTTAAGATTATTATGAAGCAGATCATAGGCTGAAATCTAAAAAGGTAAGACAAAGAAATACAGACTGGCTTTTTCAGTTTTGAAACAGATGACAAAAACATAAGAGTATGGTTGATTTTACCAGTGTCAAATAAAAGGATAGGATTTTAACAGATGTTAAAGAACCACAGAATTTTTGTGTACACATCCTGATGCATAAACCAGTTTTATGGCTTAAACAAGCAAACCTTCCCCTCCAGCACAGCTTGCATGGAGCAGGAGAAGCTAAGGAATGGCAGCAGGGTGCTGGATCATGCAGAGCTCCCTAGGCAGCTGGTATTTGGAAGCACATGATTATTATGTAATACTGGAGGATGCATTTCTGTATACAACTACTAATATCATCAGGAAACCAATTCACCAGTTAGATGGAAGAAATGTTGATTTCATGTCTCAGGCTGCTTCTTTTTTATATTTCCCCCCAAACTATTTTCACGCTAAGATTTTGAAAAGTGCCACAAGATTTTCCCAGGGTAGAATGCTGCTGTACATGATGCTTGATCATTTAATGATCATAAATAAAATTGCAGAAATTAAAGGTTGAAAGTATTACTCTGCAGCCATATGAGGTCAACATGTTGCCCAAATGGAGGGCAAGTCCATGTTTAACTACATTTTATGACCAAACTTGAAGGTGTATGCCTTTTCTCTTGTGAATGGCTGCTAAAGATCCAGTTAGACACAGTAAAAATATATTGAACTGAATAGTATTGATTCTTTTATTTGTTGTTTTGCCTGAAGTTTTCTGTACAAAAAAATCAATGGGAAATTCTAAATTAATATGCTCAAACTTTTCTTCATGGCCTTTACATAAGGTTTTTTCTACTTTTTTGCAAAACGCAGAATTTGTATTTAGAATGTGAGTAATCTTAAACTCAGTTTATTTTAGGTCAGTGCAATAAAACATTCTAAATCTGGATATATTCGTTTTTAATTTCATAAGGACATGACTAATTTCAAAGAACAGGTATGTCACATAGATGACAGGACAAATTTATTTTCTTTTGTCCAGAGTGAGACAGATAAAAACATGTTCAAATTACAATTGAGAATAACTTGTTTACATGACATGGTAAAGCAAACTATGGTTTACTGTGAGCCCACACATTTGCTCAGTCCCAGTAAACCATGGCTTGGCTTACTGTGTAGTATAAACTGGTGGTGGTGATGGAAGTGATACCATCTTGCTCTTTGCCCTAGGCAGCAAATTGTCTTGGGCTGACCCTGGTGTGGAGTGGAGGCTGCTTCTTGCACAAACTGTTATTCTGACTTCCTTGTCCTAACTCCCAGTAATTGTGTGGAGGCATAAAATCACTCTTTTTACCCACCTTTTTGGCACTGCTTGAATCGGCTAGTAGAAAAAGTACAGCGTTGATTGTGTAAAAACCTTGAAAAATCTGAATCATCTGTCTTAAACTTATATTTATGGCAATGCGTCCATCAAATAGGTGGGAGGACCCTGTGGACTAATAGAAACAAAACACCCTTCATACTACCTCCCTAGCATTTTCTAGCTCTCATGTACCTTTTCAAAATGTTTCTCCATTAAGAGAGTACTTGAATAATTTGTCAAACAAGTGGCAACTATTCCCATGGCAATTTTTAAATAAAACAATATTAGTGTAATTGTAGGTTCATCCATTTATTTGTTTTTTACTGTTCATACTGGATATCAGTTATTACTTTATATTGTTTTAAAAATAGTTAATTAGGTATTTCCTTTCTTAGTTCATTGTTTTAAACATAATTCCACCATTTTTCCTATTGTAAGGTTGTCATCCTATGCTTGCTTACCAATAACAGCGAGGCCAATTTCTTGATACCAGAGCTAACCCAATGGGCTAATAAACTAAGGCTGAATCCTTATAAGGTAGAAGTGCTGTGGGTGGGTGGCCCCTCTGTTTGGGAATTGGGTTCACAGGTTCGTTGTCTGGGAATAGTTTCAAGTGGCTAGGAGTGCTTATTCCCAGGTTCAGTTGTTTCTCCAACTAAATCAGGATAGCCTGGCCTCAGTTGCCTGTGTTCTAGTAACTTCCTGCCTGGACTACTGTAATGTGTTCCATGTCGGGCTGCCCTTGAAGCTAGAATGTGGCTTCTAGGCTGGTAAGAAGGGCAGCCTAATGGGACCCTGTGTCACCAGTCCTGAAAGCACTGTACTGGCAGCCATTGAGCTATGGGGCCAAATTCAAGGTGTTAGTACTAGCATGTAAAACCCTAAATGGCTTGGGACCCCAGTTCCTAAAAGAGCACCTTGCTCAACATCATCCGGCAGGTGAGGCCTTATTGGTGTTGTCTCCATTGAGCCCTGCCTACTTGGTAGACTGCCCTGCCTAGTGAAGTGCATCTGTCTCCCTTATTATTGTTTACCAGGAAAAACATTCCCCCAACATTTGATGACTGAAAGACACTTTTAGAATGTTTTAAACTTCTTTTTTAAGTATGTTTTTGATTGTTGCTTTTAATGTCTTATCATTGCTGTATCTGCCACACTGGGCAGCATGAAGGATGGGGTATAAATTGAATTAACAGTAATAATAAAGCTGTAATTACACTTTTGAAGGACTTACTGGAACTAGTTACATACCTTGGGGCGGGAATGTGAGTGGTTTCTGTGTTACTTATTCCAAATTGTCTTAGGGAAATCTTCTCTCCTGCCACCCACAACAAAATTGGAACTGTTTTTACTTTAGGTCTGACTCACTCTCTAGACACAGTTCTACAAAGTTTCTACAAAGTTACGTCTGTTCCCTTTTAGTGCAGCAACAACACTGATAGCACATTTGTAAAGCTAAGCAGGGTCCAGTATGGTTTCAGATAGGATGGGGAACCACATGTTGATATTCTAGCATTGCAGTGGGTTAGAGTAGGTTCTTGATCTCCTCCTCAAGTCCATACTACAGGAGGAAGTAGGAGGGGAGAGCATGCATACTCAATACTTGTCAAGGTTAGGTGCTACATCCAAACCAGCTCTCTATCTCCAACAGTAGCCACTCAGATTCCTTATCTGGAAGACTTCTTTATTGAATGTGTATGCAAAAAGCTCATCTGTTGCAGTGTTTAGACATTACATCACTTGCAGGGGAGCAAACATGTTACGGGCTCTTGAACTATAAGTAGAACATGAACTCCTATATTGCTTGTACCTATCTTGTAATTAGAGGTAAGTTTTGTAGGTGAAAATCAGTAGCTGAAGATGTGAATCTGTCCTTAGTGCTATAAATATTTCGTACCACATACTAAATCATTTTTATGGCAGTCTAAATCAGTGTTGTGCGAATTTTATTAATTCTCAAATGGTGAAACCAAGAGGCTTTGTGTGTGAGTAAAAAATAACACGTATCGACAGATTGCTGCACAAGAAAATGCTAAGAGAGTTTCATTTCTCGGTCAGTGGTAGACTGATGAATTTCATAAGTTGGTGGATCCCCTTAGTAATAATATGTTTGGAAATTGCTGACTTAAGCTGATCTCGTGGTTATGAAAGGTTTTATTAGTACAATTTTTTTTGTAATTGATTTCTACCTTTCAATAATCATGGCGAGAATGCTGTGTTCATTTTAAATCTTCCTTTTAATCATTCCTGATTGATTTAAGCACATAACTTCCAACTCCAAAAGCAAATTAGGTATATTTGTTTTACATCAGTGCATGAGAGTTTTTTGGGTAACAGGTTTTTTGATAATCTAACAGCTTCAATGGTAGATAAGTACTAAAATCAGGTAAAGATTCAACATATACTGTAGTAGAATATAGCAGTAGTGAGACAGTAGGCACTGCTTTTCTTAAAGAAATACAGTTAGACTTGACAATATTTTATATTGTTCTTAAGTTTTATTTTAATCTTATGAATATAATGACAATATACATGCATATAGCCTGCTGAATCAGGCCAATGGCCATCTGGTCCAGCATCTTGTTCTCACAGTGGCCAACCATATTGGCAATTCATGATTAAGCCACATTTTTGTGGAACCTGGAGTGTCACTTTTAGGGTTTCCTGAGTTTGTTTTTGGTTACACCTTGTGATTAATAATCTTTTAAACTTGGTTCATAAAACTAAAGTAGGGAGGATTATTCGTAGGAAAAAGGTTGTTACATCTGAATAGTTACATGCATGCATTAAAAAAACAACGAAAATAAATAAGAATATGCATCCAGCTGGTTCTATCCAAACTGGTTCCTATGAGCTAAAATTCTGTTAAGCAAATGTCAGAGTCCTTAGAATCTTATGTTATTTAGCAGCTCTCTCTGGTTTTCAATGTACCACCTCAGGTCTGATCTTCACTTCTCCTGAGAACCTCCAATACTTTGTCTTTGCAAGTACCTCTCTAACTGTGACCTTGAGCTATCTTTTTTTTTATATATATAAACCAAACCACAAACCAACCAACATTAAAAAGTACACTTTTGCCTTAATCCCCTTTGCAGACCACGTGCTGAAGTGGTTATCCGCCAGCCAAGGTTGACTCTAGGAATCAAGTTAACCACGTAATTTGCAAACCCAACTTTATACAAGATCATTGTTTCTTTTTAAACAGTCCAATTCTTTCACACAAGCCAACTTCAAACCTTGAGTTATGAAGCTGACTTCTTAAACTAACAGTGTTTGTTTTAAACTAGGATATCTAGTTCGTACATATTTATTTGAAAGCGAAGCTAAATTTGGCAGAAATTACCCACTGAGCCTAGGGCTTGCTGACCAGAAGGTCGGCGGTTTGTATCCCCGCGACGGGGTGAGCTCCCGTTGTTCGGTCCTAGCTCCTGCCCACCTAGCAGTTCGAAAGCACGTCAAAGTGCAAGTAGATAAATAGGTACTGCTCCAGTGGGAAGGTACCGTATATACTCGAGTATAAGTCGACATAAATATAAGCCGAGGCACCTAATTTCCCTACAAAAATGTGGGAAAGCTTATTGACTCAAGTATAAGCCGGTTCACCTTTGCCACTGTGGTAGAGGAGGAACGAGCAGCCCAAAGCAGCCCTTTGGGCTGCTCCTTCCTCTTCCTCCTTTGCTGCTGTGGAGCTCACCCCGTCGCAGGGTTTCGAACCGCCATTCTTCTGATCAGCAAGCCCTAGGGCTCTGTGGTTTAACCCACAGCGCAATGTTCCCTTGTGTTATACAGAGAAGGCTGGGATCCTGTCCTGTTTAAGCAGGAGCCAGGGAAAGTGAGCACCTGTGGGGTTTTAATACTTCCTTAACTGATAGGCTTTTTGCCTTCTGGGGTCTAAGGTTTGCATTTATGTGAGCAGTTCAGGAATGGAACAAGCTGCCTGGAGAGAGTAAAGAACCACCATTCTTGTACACTTCTTAAGGAATGGTTGACTTGAGTATAAGCCGAGGGCAGCTTTTAAAGCACAAAAAGTGTGCTGAAAAACTAGGCTTATACTCAAGTATATAGGTAAATGGCGTTTCCGTGTGCTGCTCTGGTTCACCAGAAGCGTCTTAGTCATGCTGGCCACATGACCCAGAAGCTGTACGCCGGCTCGCTCGGCCAGTAACGTGAAATGAGCACTGCAACCCAAGTCGGACACAACTGGACCTAATGGTCAGGGGTCCCTTTACCTTTACCTATCCCACTAGTCTTATGGCAGGAGCAGAGAGGAGTGAGAGTTGTGTGAGCCTCATTTTTTGCTTGGCCTTATGGAGGCTTTATGTATTCAGTGGTCTGTGTTTGCCTGAACTTGAGTCTGCAGTAAGGATTCTGAGCTCAGGCCTTCAGGAATGTATGTAAGCAGTTGCTTTGCCCCTGTTGTCCAGTTCTGTTAGGTCAATAAAGGTTATTGCTGTTATCACTGTGTTTTGCCTTGTGGGAACCCACCTACACTTCAGGCTTGTCCTTCTAGCACTAAATAGTGGGTTAGCATTCAGTGCAATGCTGAGTGCTCACTAGAAGGACAGATCCTGAAGTTGAGGCTCCAGTACTTTGGCCACCTCATGAGAAGAGAAGACTCCCTAGAAAAGACCTTGATGTTGGGAAAGATGGAGGGCACAAGGAGAAGGGGACGACAGAGGATGAGATGGTTGGACAGTGTTCTTGAAGCTACTAACATGAGTTTGACCAAACTGCGGGAGGCAGTGAAGGATAGGCGTGCCTGGCGTGCTCTGGTCCACGGGGTCACGAAGAGTCGGACACGACTGAACGACTGAACAACAACAACATTCAGTGCAAACCAGGCCATTCTGTTTCTGTGTTGAGCAGGCATAGGCAAACTCAGCACTCCAAAAGTTTTGGGACTACAATTCCCATCATCCCCAACCACTGGTCCTGTTAGCTAGGGATGGTGGGAGTTGTAGTCCCAAAACATCTGGAGGGCTGAGTTTGCCTATGCCTGGTGTTGAGGCTTTTAATGCCCCCCCCCACTGTTATATGTGCATTCTTTGATATTCTGTGATATAACCCTTTGAGTAATAATTTTTAAAGTAGAGCTTTTATAGTATTTTCACTCTTTCTTCCCCTGCTCCCTTTCCCACACTTTGAGTGCTGATGATTTCAGATTTAGTTTGGATTGCATGAGAGAGCATTGGAGACTTAAGATGGTATCATTGTAATATTGGTTTTATGTACACAACTACTAAGACTGCATCATGCTTTCTAAAGGAAACAAGTATGTCTCAAAGTGTTTCACCTGTAGTTAACTTTCAAATCTGTTTGCCACTCTATCCAAAGAACAGCTGTTCACTGCCATAACACCATATCTCTGCATTTCTCACTAGCCATAGCATGTTATGTTTCAAAGGCAGGAGAGAGATGGTTTTTTGGTCATTAGTTCCCATAGAAGGAACATCAGCTTATCATCCGTGACTGTCAGAAAGCAATTAGGTTAATGAAAGACGATTTCATAGTGGGGTGAATTTTGTCGTCAAGGTTGGCATGCACAATTCATTAGGGGTTTACCTTTTAGCATTATAATGACAATATATGTCCTTTTTTGTTCACTTTGAGATATGCTAGTTAAGCACCCTTTTAGCATAATTTAGGAAATAATAATTTCAGATACACATGAATCGCTTCATTTTAATACAGTTCATTCACAGGGTCTAATTGGTACATAGTGTCTCTGATGTTCATTAAAATGTAATGATACATAAGCAGTAACACAAATACAGTTGCATATGAAGAGCTATTCTAAGCACAAACCTGCTGGTGCTTATGTTCCACTTTCACCCACACCAGCTTGCATGTAACCTCAAAGCTGACAGCCTGTTACAAAACAATTTTTTTTTAGTTTAGTAGTTTTTAGATTTTTCTGGGGAACCATGATGCAACAAGGACAGTCGCCGTTCGAAAATAATCTTCCTGCCTTTATGCTTGATGTGATTTAATGGCAACGAGAGATGCTGGTGAAGTTTGTTTGTTTTATTTAATTAGTAATGTATATACAGGTGAAACTAGAAAAATTAGAATATCGTGGAAAGGTTCATTTCTTTCAGTAATTCAACTTAAAAGGTGAAACTAATATATGAGATAGACTCGTGACATGCAAAGCGAGATATGTCAAGCCTTTATTTGTTATAATTGTGATATTTTGGCATTCAGCTTGGAGCCTTATTTGCCCCTACGGGTTCCCATTGTTGCGCCCGGTGAGAAAACATGGAAGCAGAAAAAAAAACACCTGAGGCTTCTGGCTTCAGAGAGAGAAAGATTTAATTTCTGCATGCAGAGGTACTGCGGTGTTCAGACATCCAAGCAAGTACAAAACTAGCCAATTTTCAGACAGTTCTTATAGACAGTTCTCTGGCTCTCTTCCCACCCCAGAAAACTTCCTCTTGTCCATATAAGGAACATTTCCTGTTGTACATTTCCTGTTGTACATTTCCTGTTATACATATAAGGCAAAAGACATATAAGGCAAAAGAACATTTAGCCCAGTGTTGGTTCTTGCGCACTTCCAGCAAGGCCATCCTATCTCTTGACCTAGGCAACAGTTCCTCTCAATGAAGGACAGCTACAGTACTCTCTGCGTAAGGTCTACTGTTATCTCCAGACACTTAGTAAGGCAAAGCTTGCCAGAGAGAAGTACAATACAGATCAAAGTTCACAGCTTTACAGAGCAGTTTCATACAGAAAAGCTTAACAGGGGCACTTTTATACCTAATACATTCACTGGACTAACAATACATTCAGGTAAATATATAGGTTAGCTAATTAACCCCTTCCATTCCCTCCTGTTCTCTTGGACCGCTGGAATTCTTTCTCCAGCGCGTCCCTGGGAAATGACTGATATTCTCTAGCAAGGGCAATGAGCTGAAGAATCCATGACACAACTTTATATGCATGCATTGCATTAAACAGAAAATACAAAGGCAAAATAACAATGGGGGACACAATATCAACAGATACAACAAATACAACTAAGGATCTTTTACTTCAAATATTCCTAACACTAATTACAGAAACTGTTCAACTGGTCACATTATCTGGTAACTGGTCAACACAAATTAAGGCAATATGATCACTCAGTCCTCCCATTCAGTGTTCTTTTCCTTCCCTTTCTTCTATTGGCGTGCGCTTTGGCAGCAGGTTTGTTGCTTCTTGGCCTTTGTTGCTTCCCTGGATCTTCAGCTTCAAGGGATGTTTCAGCACACTGCGGCAGGTCCTGTCTCTACATGAGGAGGCGGACACCAGCCACTTTCACCACTGGCAGTGTTGTCAAAAAGACTGTGTAGGATCTTTGCCACTTAGGTTTCAGAGTCTCTGCATAGGGATAAAACTGGCTTAGCAAAGCTACATGGCATTAGGGCACCTGCTAAAAGAGTAGGAGATAGTTACAGAGATTATATCTGCCCTTGGAGGGTGGTGTCTTGGGCCCCTCCTGCCTTTCTTTTGCCTCACAGATTAACCTCACAGGTATCGATATTGATCACACCTCAGTCCTCCTACCTGTTGGAGGTAAGCTAGAATAACCCAATCAAATAAGGACAGCCTCCCATCCATTCACAAGATATTACTGACCATGCCGGATCACTATCTCCTCAAAATACAATATTCTTCCGCAATAATTATCCCATAGCTCTTTGGTCTACTTCTTTGGCCCAGAATAATAATTTAGTTCATTTTTCCAATCCATGCAAACACTCTAAACTTAGAATACACACAAATATAAACAAATACACAATACAATCATACACAATATAAGCATTAGCATCCCCACAATTTCAGACCAATTTAACATAAAACTCTGCTAATGTCAGGGAACAGAAAGATACAATTTTTCCCAAATAAGATCCATTTCTTCAACATCACCTTCATACACACTACTGGAGCCATTGCAATTCTCACTATCTTGACATCCTTCAGAACATTCTCCTAGCAACTAATCCTCTCCAATATAACATTGTACAAGTGATCTAGGGTGTTTGGGTATAGCTATTTTCTCCTTACTGTCTTCTTCTCTCTTCTAATGTTCCATTTCTCCATCCCAATTATATTACCATTTCCAACAGCCATATCAGAGACTAACTTTCCCTCCTCTTCTGTTTCCTGCATCCAAGCACCAGCCATTGATCCTCAGTACCTAATTTTCTACTTACCACCTCACCAAGCCTATCAGGACCTTGTGTCCAAGAATTAACTTACCACCACCAACCTATTTTTGACCCTCAGGAGGACTTAGGGTGGAAACAGGGCAGTAGGGAACAAATTCTGACAGAGTTGGGTTGTCAGACAGAATAGAACTTGGCCTATTTATCTCGCTTCAGAGCCATCGGTTGGTCACTCTCATCATCTCACACGTGGCGGCCAGCTTAGCAAAATTGCTAACTCCTCACAACGGTGTTTCATTAGGACAATGGAGTTGAACCCTTGATGTGCTCTGCAACCTTGGCATGGAGGGTGGTGTATTGCCTTCAATATTGTTTCCTGCTGGGCAGGGGGTTGGACTAGATGACCCTTGGGGTCCCTTCCAGCTCTATGATTCTATGATTCTGTGATATGTATACCTTCACTTTATCATCAATTTTTCTTCCAATCATTCCAAAATTTCTGTCCCCTTTTCCTTCTGAGGTTCAAACTTACTCCAAATCCTAACTTACACCGTCAGGGCTACACTGTCAGTTGCTAACCATGAGCCCCTTCCCATTCTACTTCAACATTCTCTTCTCCTTCATTCTACATCCCACAAACCTACATCTACATTCCGAAATACATTCTGCTAAGAAGCCATTTCTTCTATTTCAAAACCTTCCCTGAAAAACTTAAAACCTGGGATATAAAAATAAAACTTTTCCCTCTAATCAACTTCTGTTGGAAACAATCAAACTGCTCAGAAGACATAATCTTCTCTTTTCTAAAGACATAATCACCTTTCCCCCCCTTTGTGGGAGGCAAATTTCCTTCCTTTGCAAGATTCACTGCTGCAAAGAGAAAAATCCTTGCTGTTTAAACTAAGGCTTCTCTCTGTTTCTGTCCATCTCCCCACTCTCATTGCTTAACCAAAGGTCAATTAAAAAACAAAATAAGACTGTACCAGCTTTAAAACAAACTAACAAACATTCCTGATTGCAAGAGCAGCCCTCCTTTCAATGCTTCAGACACACTTTTACATTCACCTTAACATTGCAGAGAAATACTTTTACAGCCCATTCTATTGAAGGCACATGCCTTGGCACACAAACAATTTCCAAAACACACTCACCAAACCCTGGGGTTCAAACAGATTCCTTGAAGGGACAACAAAACAAAACAACAAATACAAGAGGATTGTCGTTGTGCAACCACATATCAACAGACTTCCCAAACTTCATTGGCAATGCAGCAAGAAATGAAACAATTTTGGGAACACAGAGTTTGGGAACACACATTTTAGGGCTGCTTTCTGCCCCACCTTTCCAAAATAAATGCAAGCCTCAAACAGGGACCAACACACACACACAGGCACTGCAGATACAGAAAAACTCACAAAAATCACACTGCACAATCACTGCAAACACAGAACTCATACAACACACACACATACTGAAGGAAAAATCATAAAATTATTACAAGTCATAAATTTTTACACAGCAACAAAAATTCCAATTCCCCATCTCAGCTAGCTCAGGTTCAACCTGGGACACTCCTTCCACCTAACCAGACTTTTTCTCATGCACACACTCTCCACTTCGCTAGGGACACTGAGTTCCTGCGTCTCATTCACCCAATACATCCACTGGAGCGTCCCCACACCATTCCCATACACAGAGTAAAATCACAGAAAAATTCTTAACCCCCTTCTCTCTCCTCAGAGAGGGCACCCCCCTTCTTTTTCCCCACAGCCAACGGCACTCTTTTGCTCTCTGCTGGCTCCTTCCTGGCGGCCCTCTATGGCTCACGGCCAGGCTCCGGTGGCAACTCTACTTGCACACTACCGGATTTTAGCGGCGGCCCTCTACGGCTCACGGCCGCTGCAGGATCGATCGCATCCCGCGCTTCCCCTTCCCTGGGAAGCTGCTCCCCCTGTGGAGCTTACCTGTCCTCTGCAGATCTTACTTCCCTTCCCCCCTGCGGCCGCTGTCTCTTTCTCCCGTCGCCACGGTGCAGTTTGGCTCTCCAGCCAGGTGTGAGCAGGTCCCTTCCCACAAACAGGCAGGAAGCGCGCTTGGGGCCAGCAAACGCCAGACCAGGAGAGCCTTTTCGCTGTGCAGCGACGCCTCGGACTCCCTGTTTTCTCAATCCCGGGGAACAGCGAAGGGTTCCCGGCCAATGCACCACGTTATGGAGCCTTATTTGCCCCTACGGGTTCCCATTGTTGCGCCCGGTGAGAAAACATGGAAGCAGGAAAAAAAAACACCTGAGGCTTCTGGCTTCAGAGAGAGAAAGATTTAATTTCTGCATGCAGAGGTACTGCGGTGTTCAGACATCCAAGCAAGTACAAAACTAGCCAATTTTCAGACAGTTCTTATAGACAGTTCTCTGGCTCTCTTCCCACCCCAGAAAACTTCCTCTTGTCCATATAAGGAACATTTCCTGTTGTACATTTCCTGTTATACATATAAGGCAAAAGACATATAAGGCAAAAGAACATTTAGCCCAGTGTTGGTTCTTGCGCACTTCCAGCAAGGCCATCCTATCTCTTGACCTAGGCAACAGTTCCTCTCAATGAAGGACAGCTACAGTACTCTCTGCGTAAGGTCTACTGTTATCTCCAGACACTTAGTAAGGCAAAGCTTGCCAGAGAGAAGTACAATGCAGATCAAAGTTCACAGCTTTACAGAGCAGTTTCATACAGAAAAGCTTAACAGGGGCACTTTTATACCTAATACATTCACTGGACTAACAATACATTCAGGTAAATATATAGGTTAGCTAATTAACCCCTTCCAAGCTGATGAAAACCCCAAATTCACAATCTCAACTTTGGGGTTTTCATCAGCTGAACGCCAAAATATCACAATTATAACAAATAAAGGCTTTACATATCTTGCTTTGCATGTCATGAGTCTATCTCATATATTAAACTCCAGTAGCTAATGAAAACAATTGCTTACATAAATGAATTTTTCCACGATATTCTAATTTTTCGAGTTTCACCTGTAGGTTGCCGTTTTCGGGAAGGCAACTTACACATCATAAAACAGAGTTTTCAGATTACAGAGGCAGTATCTATAACTTTAAAACAATGGCCAGTTAAAGCATGTAAGACAACATAAATCTTAGCAGAAAAAGAGCTATACAATCTAAGAGAGTTCTCTAAAAGTAAAAAGAAAATTTGAAATGCCTTATTTAAGAGACGTGGACCAAAATAAATGGGTTTTTAAAAAGCCACTTAAATATTTATAGCACCAAGGACAAATGTACTTCTGTGGGGAAGGAATTTGAAAATCTGGGAGCCACCACAGTTTGGGGAGCCGGGAAAGGCAAGTGAGGAGTGGGCACACGACAGTGGCTTATAAAATTATATGTGCTGTAAGAAACTGGATAGAGAAGTTGTTATCATTTCTCATAATATTAGGACGTGGGTGGCGATGTGGGTTAAACCACAGAGCCTAGGGATTGCTGATTAGAAGGTCGGCGGTTCGAATCCCCGCGACGGGGTGAGCTCCTGTTGCTCGGTCCCAGCTTCTGCCAACCTAGCAGTTCAAAAGCACGTAAGAAAAAAAGGACCGCTCCGGCGGGAAGGTAAATGGCGTTTCCGTGCGTTGCTCTGGTTCGCCAGAAGCAGCTTAGTCATGCTGGCCACATGACCCAGAAGCTGTACGCCGGCTCCCTCGGCCAATAAAGCGAGATGAGCACCGCAACCCCAGAGTCGTCCACGACTGGACCTAACAGTCAGGGGTCCCTTTACCTTTACCTAATGAAGGTGAGTGGTGGAAGATTTCAGGGCAGACAAAAAGAAGTACTTATTCACACAGCTTTTGGAAATACCACAAGTTACCACAAGATGTGATGATGGGGCTGCCCAAAGGCATCTGACTGGACATTGTAAGAGACAGAATGCTCAACTAGGTAGGCCTTTCATCTGATCCAATGGGCCTCTTCCTATGATCTTAATTTATAATGTTTTAATCCTGAACCAGTGTTCAATTGTTTGTGTTGGTTAGGTTTTCCGAGTTATTTATTTAACAATATAACTAAATGTTTATAGTTCAGGCACTGTTGTATGTATTTATTATATTCAAAGACTTTCTTTTACGATTCACAGTACTATTTTACCGTCCTCTTTGGTCATGAAGGACAGAAGCCACTTGAGCTCCGTTGTGAGGAGGAAGCGGATGGGGAAGAATGGGTAGAGGCTATTCACCAAGCCAGGTATGAAACCACCACTGACACTCACTACCTAGTCAAGCACTCCTTTTGTTTACTGAGGAAAAATCTACTTCCTCCTCTCTTGTACTATTCTGGCCTCCGCAGATCACACAACAGTACCATTACCTGCCACTGATCTTCTTCCTTCTTCTCCTGATACAAAAAGTCTGGAGTTGTCCTGAGGGTCAAACTACACAGTACAGCCCATGCCTTGAAGGGCAGAGTTGTTGTTTTTTTTACCACATGCAGGAAGACTATTCCAGATAGGGACTCTAGCATGGTGAGTTGGGGGATTGCCCCCCCCCCCCCCATAGTCCTAGTCCTGGCCTTGCAATCTCTTTCAGAAATAAGATCCCATTAAAGCATATGGTTTTTTCCCCACAATGCAAATTACAGGTGCATGGTGGGAGCAATGGACTTATGCTCTCAACCCACATGGGTAGGGCACTAATCTGGATCAGGCTTCCACTCTTGAAACCTTTGCACTTAAAAGCACAGCTATGTAGCAAAAAAACATGCAGTTTGATCCTCAGGAGACAGTTTATTCCCACCCTCACTGATCAGGAAGTATGCAAATCTCTCATCCCTCTGATACTTCTATACTGCAAGTCACTATACCCTACATATAAGTCCGTAGACACTTACTTCCATACAGTAGTAATTTTCCTTTTATTGCCCCAGTATGATTCACTGCTCTGCCTGGCATGGTGGCTAACAACTTTGGGCTTGAGCTGTGGCACTAATAATGTGTTAAATGCTATATTAAGAGCACGTGATGCAGGCCAAAGGAGAATGGACTATTTCAGAAGACGAGGTTCTAATGCCTGTACAGTGATTTGGAGAAGCATTCTTTATTAAACAAGTGTGGGATAATTCTTTTAGCACATACTTGACTGGCAACACGATTCAAATGGCTGGAGTTGGAATGCATTACTTTGGTAATGCATTCCAACTTCCAGCCAATCAAATTGCGAGGGAAGAGAGTCTCTTGCGCTCTTGCACTTTCAGTCAGGACATGAGAAATGCTGAAAGCGTGGACTGTATCCACTTCTTCCTATGTAGGCAATCAGCCACTGTTAGGTCTTGCTTGATAGCACAGCTCTTTTGGTGGCCAGCATTTCTTTGAATCTCCCTACACCTCACTGATACCTGGCCACACTGTGGTCCACTGTTTAGGTCTGTCTTTTACAGTAAGGGATTAACATGGTTACTGATTTCTCCTGTCTTCTTGTTCCTTTGCTGTTCTGGTAACATTACAACAATAAGATCATGTGAGAGTTACAGACAAAATGTTATGTGTCATGTCAATGCCTCTCTTCTCTGGGATGTAAAATAAAAGCTGTCTTCACTGAGGGGAAAGGATGTAAGCCCTGAGTGAAATCAGGAGATGATGAGTAGCCAACTGTTTTCATGAGCATGGAAACATAGATAGTGTAGTTTATAAAATGTGGGTGGTGATCATGGTAAGAAATCTCAAGCTGTCCTCTGTTGTCTTCAAACAGCTCACAATGATCCCTTATAATTTTAGGTTTAATCTGAGTTTCTTTTCCAAGACAGCAACCAAATTTAATAACTGTTCCCAGTTTCTGCCTTCGAGTATTTGTCATATCATAATAAATAGCTTATTCATAGTTTTAGAATTATATGGATAGGAATGAGTTGACCTTTTAAAGATCTCAAATCTATATTATAAAGTGTTTTAAAAATGAGTATTTCGCTAACCTGATCCAAAACACCCACCAACCCCACTCACACAGAAAACCAAAGATCACCACAGCCAACCACAAATGAACAATCACACCCTACGCCAGTCCCGACCTCTCCCATCGCCAAAGAAACACAAGCGAACAACAGAGAACCTACACAATCAACGCTGACACCAAACCCTACACATATTAAGGAAAATAGAAACATCGTCACCCCACTTCACCCACCCACCTCCTTTCCCCTTCCCTCCCTAATGTCTCAACAACCAAATCTGATTTGTAAAAATGTTACACGGGGAGGGGGGGGGGGAATACGAGAGAGACATTGCACTCACTTTTGTAAATCAAGAAAATCTTTAATTTAAAAAAAATGAGTATTTCAAAGCAAGAAAAGGAATAAAAAATTAGAATACTCAGTTTAGGCTAGTCCTGAGCAGACCTTGGGACATACTTCTGAGTAGACATGTATAAGATTGTGCTGTGAATTCGTTGCTTCATATTGCTTTTTCTGGAGCAGAGCTGTTCCTCTCAAGCAGGCAAAAGTGTAAGGAAGTGAAATAATCTGTTGATTGGAAAATAACCCATGCAGAAACAGAAAGTGATGTTTCTCCATCCTACAGTGTTCTGTGTGCACCTTGTCCAACAGCCAGACAAAGGATTTCAGCACTGATTCTACTGAATTGCTCACGTGCCTTAAGGGCAATGTCTCTCCCGGAAAGCCAGAGACCTCAAGAGCAATGTCTTGCATCAGTTCTTAGTTGTGTTTTAGAGCCCCACATGCTACAAGCCTTCCCATTATTTTCTGCAAGGGGGAGCCACCTCACACTTTCATATGCATTCATTATTGCATGTACTGATATTGTGCCAGTCTTTTAATTAGGGGTTTTGGAAGGAAAGAGCGGTTACTCAATCTATTATTAATTTAAATTAATAGGTGGGATCAGCTACACATACATACCGTAACTCTTAGAATGAGAGAGTCCCATGAGTGAAGTTGCCCCAACTCATTTTTAAAAGCTTGGCAGGAGGGGGTGTCAACTGTTGGGACATCACTGTAGCTGCTGTTTGGTTAGAAACCTCTTGCCTAGGAATCTTGACTTCTGGACTCTGCTCCTGACTCTATTACTAGCTTGAATAAAGATATTTCTCTTACTTTTAAGCACGAGTTGCTGTCATTGTGTTTAGGGACGGGAGCCTGACACCGATAATCAATTTCCTCCAAGCATATATCGTGACACTTTGCTAGAGTAGGAGAGATGTAGTCTGTTTTCCTCTCAGTTTAATGTAATATTTTCAGAAGTACCTGTACTGTTTTCTTCTTCAATTTAAATGTGCTACCCACCATAATTAATGCAGATTGTGACGGGCATTCTGCTAAATGAAACATCAGCCTTTCCCTTTTTTCCTCTTTGCAGCTATTCAGATATCCTGATTGAGCGGGAAGTTTTAATGCAAAAATATATTCATCTAGTTCAGATTGTAGAGACAGAAAAGATTTCAGCCAATCAGTTACGACATCAGCTTGAAGATCAAGACACAGAAATTGAAAGGCTTAAATCAGAGGTATGTTCTGATATGATGTGCAGGTTACATTTTATCACTACCTTTGTGAGCCAATTTATACATTAGGAATGCAATCTACCTTTTGAGTCAATGGTTTTTTTTCAAAAACAAAACAAAACAAAACAAAACCCAAACCCTTAAATTATTATGTGAATGAATTGAACCCTAGGTTAATTGTGAAGTAATCACCACTGGGTATGTAGACTTAGATTTCCTTGCCTGATAATTTTCCTGACTTCATCCGTAATCTTCATTAATGATGCAGACTTTTAAAACTGCAGCAGAATAATGCAATTTTATTTTAGTCTTTGCCATTTTTTTTTAAAAAAATGTTGTGTAGCATGGTATTATATTTCATTTCCCCTAAAGCAGGAATTTTTCATGTTCTTATCCACCAAGCTAAAATGCATCCTACTAGCCACCTGTTGTGGCCTGCTAAGTGCTAAGTCCTGTTTTTACACACCCAGGCAGTCAGAGACCACAGACGTCCTGGTGACTGCTATCGTATGTGGGGCTTCGTAGATCACAGGTTGTGCACACCTACCCTAGAGTAGGTAGGTGATTATGTAACGCAAGCCTAAGAAGCCTCAAAGATTTGTAAATTAAGGGTATTGAAGTCTCAAGTTAGATTCCGGAACTGAGAATTCTGGGTAAAAAACCCTAACAGTTATGGGCTTTTCTTGTTTTATTGCTTTTGACAGATTGTAGCTCTTAACAAAACAAAAGAACGAATGCGACCTTATCAAGGCAACCAAGAAGAAGAAGATCCTGATATTAAGAAAATCAAAAAGGTAAATTTCTGTTTAAATGGAGAAGAGTTTATAAAATAATTTGTCCACACCTTTCTTTGAATTAGAAGAAATAATTTATTATCTGTTAAACTCTTCCATTCAGCTCAGTATGTGTTGAATTTAAAAACTGCAGCAAGACCACCTAATATCTGAAGTATACTATTTAGTCAATCAGGCAGATAATGGTGAATTGGGGTAGATGTATGTACAGTGCATATCACGTTACCCAGTATAAACTGCTTGAAAAGGTTTACTGACCACTGTGTTTTCAAGCCACTTTAATTAAGATTTATTTTCCTTATGATTTTTACTTCATCCAGCCCAGTCCACAGATATGTGTGCATTGCTCTGTATTTGACACTGTAGCTCAGTGGAAGGTTCAGTCAAAGTAGGGAATGGAAAGGACTCCTGTCTGAACTGCTGGAATCAGTTATCATAGACAAGTACTGAACTAAAAGGACTATTGGTTTGACATATTGGGGCATATTGAGGTTCTCACAGCACTGCTTCTGTGCCTATTGCTGCTAGTACTCATGCTGGTCACTTGCCCACCCATGATAATTGTGGCAGTACTCATTGGAGCCTAAGCTCTGCATGTTAATTAGTGGCTGACCCCACCTCCCTACATCGGGGTGGGAATAGCATAATTAACTCCATCAGCACCAGGGAATTTGTGGATGTGCAGCCGATGAGCATTGCTGCTAGGCTGCTCTTTCCGCATAGCCTTTTCACGGCTCTAATGAGTATTGCTTTACTCACCTACCTACAGTTACATTGATGGAGAGTTCTACCCAGAGTAGCCTGACTAGTGCTCCCGAAACTAGGCTTGAAGGTGGCTTCCAATGTTCCCTGTCCCAACAGAGGATGGTTTCACATATAAGCATCTTTTCCATACAAAGGTGTACATGTGTACAAAGTTTACTCCCCTGCTCACAGCAATGTCTGAAGATTGCGGAAGTGCCTTTTCTGCTTCACACACACACACACATTTCAAAGGCCATTAAGAATGTGTTCTTCTTTTGTTGAATTATCAGGTTCAGAGTTTTATGCGAGGTTGGTTGTGTAGAAGAAAATGGAAGACAATTGTCCAGGATTACATTTGTTCTCCACATGCAGAAAGTATGCGAAAGAGAAATCAGATCGTTTTCAACATGGTTGAGGCTGAATCTGAATACGTACACCAGCTTTATATCCTTGTGAATTGTTTTCTAAGGCCGTTAAGAATGGCTGCAAGTTCAAAGAAACCACCAATTAGCCATGATGATGTCAGTAGTGTATTCCTGAACAGGTAACCCATATGTTTGTTTGTTTATTTACTTAATTAAAATATGTCCAGACCTCTTTCATCTTCAAATATGAACGTATACAAAGGGCAGTTTAAAAAACGGGTATAGAGAAATAAAACAAATACAATAAAATTAAAGATAAAGCAGCAGTACTGCAGAATGTAATCACAGTGCAATCGGGTACATCTTTAGAATTGAGTTCAATGAGATTTACTTGCAGATAAGCATGGCTTGGATAAAACAAGTATTTGATGTATTTTGTAAATTTGTTCCATTATGGTGGAATGAAGTAAATCCAGCTTTGGCAGTTTCCCAACTTTCTTCTTCAGAGTTTTTCAGTCACAGCTCTCTCTCTCTCTCTCTCTCTCTCTCTCTCTCTCTCTCTCTCTTTAAGATTCAGGTAGAAGTGTAGATCTTTTGCTTTCTTGAAGGCAAAAAATCTCTCCCCGCCCCCCCCAAAATAAAAGAATAATAAATCATGCTACACAAATAAGGTTCAAAAGTTAGTCAGTAACATACTTTTGTTTATTTGATAAAAAATTATAACCCACTTCTTCCAAATGTTTTGAACTATATCTTCTAATGACAGAGTCCAACTTTTGTTTATTGTTTCAACTTTTATTTCTTCGCAGTGAGACTATAATGTTTCTTCATGAAATATTTCACCAAGGATTAAAAGCAAGAATAGCAAACTGGCCTACTTTAATTTTAGGTAAGTGCTCATCACTAGGGCCATAATTATTTTTGCATGGCCATATGGCGATATTAAGAGCAATTGCTTCCTCTTTTTTGCAGATGTCAAGTGTGTTTTTCAGAAGATATAACCATTTTAGGAAGGTGTAGTATGTTTCATTATGCAGAGCGGCTGAAAAATTGCCTCTGCATATCAATACCACTTTTTAAAGTATACAAGACTGTCAAGAGAGGAAAGGTGGTAACACTATTCCTTGTTAGGACTTCAGATTTTGCAGCTCTGGATGTAGATAATTTGCACTTGACGTTCTGTTTTATTTCTAAATGTGACCTATGAAAAAAGGTGGATGGCAGCAGCAATTTATTTTTCTCTTTGTTTTGTATAGCTGATTTATTTGATATCCTGCTACCAATGCTGAATATTTATCAAGAATTTGTTCGGAATCATCAATATAGTCTCCAGGTCCTTGCAAACTGCAAGCAGAACAGAGATTTTGACAAACTCTTGAAGCAGTATGAAGCCAACCCTGCCTGTGAGGGCAGAATGCTTGAGACATTCCTTACTTACCCCATGTTTCAGGTATTTTTGTTGTTATAGTGGTTTCGTGCATATATAAACACTGTTTATATCATTTGGTTAGTAATACTAATGGCTGTTGCTCTAGCAGATTGGTTGTTGGTTTTGTTGGCATCCATCTGTCTTGGGAGACAAAGGAAGAGTGTGCCTTCGGGGGTAAAGTAAAACCATTGGAGAATTGCAGCACCTGCCATGGCTGTAGAGGCCGATACAGAAGGTGTCCTGTTTTGCTGCTACAGGTGCACCATGGCATTTCTTTTCTCTGCGCTCCTCTCAGCAGTCATTCCTCCTCTGGTTACTGCTGTGGACAACTTGACTGTCTTGTCTCCAGGTACTGTGATCGTCTGCAAGGGTTATAACCATATGGCGGGGTTAAGGTTACCAGCCTTTATGTCACATTTGCAGACATTTTTGTAACACAAGAGTTGGTGTGCCAGCAGGCCTAGTACCTGAACCTTTTGGGGAACTTGCCATCTTCCATTCTGTGTATGTGACGAAGCCAGTGTAGACGTCGCTGAGTCAGGACTGTGAGCAAGATGGGAATGTGAGCTTAGGAAAGCACATCTTTGTTTGAGACTCTATACTGCCATGTGATGCACAAAATTGTCCTGGCACAGCACATGTGGAAAGGCACTGAGGCATCACTTCTGGTGGTTGTAAGTTGCCTACAACTCACTTCCATAAAGTAGAGTGCTCAACACTCTCCTGATAGACCTTCATCTTGGTATTGGTCATTAGCATCACATTTTCCCTTACCTTTTGGGCATGTCTGCCTTGCCAATTCACTTGTATAGCTCAGATTTGATGGAATGGTTGCTTGTTGTGGTGGAACCCAGATAGACAAAATCATCTGCTACTTCAAGTCTGTGGTCACCAGTGCTGATGTGTGGAGTGCTGACAACGTCCTGACCCAGAGTGTTGGTCTTTGTCAGGCTGATGGTGAGGCTGAACTCCATGTAGGCTTGGGCAAAATGGAGTGTGCTGTCAAGGCTGAGTCATCTGTAAACAACATCTCTATAGCTGTATATTTTATCTGGCGGAAGGGCCTTGAGCATAACAACCTTTTATATTACAGTCACAATTCAAAAGAGTTTTTAATATTTGTTCAATAAATTTTTGAAGACATTTTGATTTTGATTTTTTTAAATTATTTGTTCCTACATCCAGTGGTTGTGTGATAAATGAAATTTTCTGCTATCAAATTAAATTAAATTATCTTAATTATAACACATACAGTCTGAACGCTGACAGTGAAGGAAAGGGGTTCCTGCAAATTCAAGTCAGGGTGATTTTTAAACATGCACATGCTTGTGTAAAACTCCCATCAAGACCTCTGAATCCACCTAGAAACTAGGCACTAGACAAGCTCACTGCCCCTCATGCTGTTAATAAACCCTGGTAGCAGAGAGCAGCAGCAAACACAAGTCTTCAGTCACTATTGTAAACCTAAAGAAAAATAAGGTGCAAAGACAGGCTCTTCTTGGAGGAACAGGAAATTAGCCTGGGAGAAGGAGCCTGCTGGGTTTCCTGCAGAAATAAGTGTAGAATCAGGGAACTAAAGTGTTCCTTTTATGTTTGGAGAATATTAGGTTTCTATGCTACCTAGTCAGCTTTAAGCAGTAGCAGATGGTGGGGCAGAGCTGTGGGGCCCAGTCTTATTCAACATCTTCATCAATGACTTGGATGATGGGCTTGAGGGCATCCTGATCAAGTTTGCAGATGACACCAAATTGGGAGGAGTGGCTAATACCCCAGAGCACAGGATCACACTTCAAAATGACCTTAACAGATTAGACAACTGGGCCAAAGCAAACAAGATGAATTTTAACAAGGAGAAATGTAAAGTACTACACTTGGGCAAAAAATAAAAATAATAAAAATGAAAGGCACAAATACAGGATGGGTGACACCTGGCTTGAGAGCAGTACATGTGAAAAGGATCTAGGAGTCTTGGTAGACCACAAACTTGGCATGAGTCAACAGTGTGATGCAGCATCTAAAAAAGCAAATGCAATTCTGGGCTGCATCAATAGGAGTATAGCGTCTAGATCAAGGGAAGTAATAGTACCACTATATTCTGCTTTGGTCAGACCTCACCTGGAATACTGTGTCCAGTTCTGGGCACCACAGTTCAAGAAGGATACTGACAAGCTGGAACGTGTCCAGAAGAGGGCAACCAAAATGGTCAAAGGCCTGGAAACAATGCCTTATGAGGAACGGCTTAGGGAGCTGGGTATGTTTAGCCTGGAGAAGAGAAGGTTAAGGGGTGATATGATAGCCATGTTCAAATATATAAAAGGATGTCATATAGAGGAGGGTGAAAGGTTGTTTTCTGCTGCTCCAGAGAAGCGGACACGGAGCAATGGATTCAAACTACAAGAAAGAAGATTCCACCTAAACATTAGGAAGAACTTCCTGACAGTGAGAGCTGTTCGGCAGTGGAATTTGCTACCAAGGAGTGTGGTGAAGTCTGCTTCTTTGGAGGTCTTTAAGCAGAGGCTTGACAGCCATCTGTCAGGAATGCTTAGATGGTGTTTCCTGCTTGGCAGGGGGTTGGACTGGATGGGCCTTGTGGTCTCTTCCAACTCTATGATTCTATGATACCAAGATAGAGAGAAATGAGGCGGCGGCAAGGTTGGCACAGTACCAATGGACCAGTGGGCACACTGGATCAGCTCTGCTACTGCATTTGCACCTTGATCTTGTAGCTGCACACACACACACGGAAACACAGCAGTGATCCGACTGGCTGGAGGTTTTCGAGCATCTTGTTTGCCGAATGTTTCGGTTTTCGAACGCTGAAAACCTGCAAGTAATTGCTTCCGTTTTCAAACGCACCTCGGAAGTCAAACAGCTTCTGAGGTGAGTCTCTCAGTTTTCTCCATTGAAATTGCCGACTGCCTATTGCGCCTTGGTTGTTGAACATTTTGGAAGTCAAACGGTCTTCTGGGACAGATTACGTTTGACAGCTGAGGTTCCACTGTATAAGAATGAACTCCACTAAGCCTCAGTCTTACCTACTGCCCCTCCCCTCCTCTAGTGTATCCCCAAGGAAGAGGTAGAAGCTTTTTTTTCTATTTCAAATTAACTGCAGTTTGTTGTGTCATTGAAATCCAGACAAACTGTGGTTAATCTTAACTATACTTTGCTGAAACAAGACAACTTCAGGCTATACCTTATGGAGCTGGCATGTTTCCATAAATTATAGTTCAGATTAACCACAGATTAGGGTCCAGAAAATATGATGCACTTCAGTTAGTCTGAAATTAAAGTGAAAGCTTCCAGTCTCCTCCTCATGACTAAGCTAGGGCAGGGAAAGAGTGTACAAGCCCAAGGTGCACTGAGGCTTGTTTTCATGATTTAATTTTCAGCATTAAATCCAAATGCAGCCATTATTTGCCAGTCTTATACAAACCCACACCAGGATTTTCATTTTATCATGTGATAGTGTTTCGGTAGCCTGAGATTGATGGGCTACATGATAGACATATCTGTTTTGCATGTTAAACACATTTAAGGCTAGTTGAACAACTGGAAAGGAAGGCCTCTAATCGGTTTGACATCCAGGCAACTAATTCTATGTAAAAACTACTAATGGATCTAGATAGGACTATGCATCCACATTCACCTCCTGGCAGTTAAGAGGCCTATATGAACAGTATGGTGTGGACTGGGGTGCATCTGCATTCACTGCACATCTGGAAGACAGAATCTCTGCCACTGAACTGGGGCAACTGTTAGTTTTTCAAGTTACTTATATAGCCTGAAGATTTCTTCTTAATGTAGAAAATATTTTAGTTGAGTGAGTTTATGCTGATAGAAGAAAATAAATGCAAAGAATTAAAAAACAATTTTCTTTTTAAATGTTCTTTTTTATTATTTCAAGACCAAGTGTGCTTTTAAATATAAACTTGCTGATAATCCCTTTCACCCATCTTTAGATTCCTAGATATATAATAACCCTCCATGAACTTCTGGCTCACACACCGCATGAGCACGTAGAAAGAAAAAGCCTTGAATTCGCTAAATCTAAGCTAGAAGAGCTTTCAAGGTGAGACTCCTTTTGTTCTATGAATATGAAGCTAAAATGGAAACTGTGGATTACAAAATCAATGCGTTATTTTCAAAATATTGAATTATGGTATCTTTGGGCACAGCAAAAATAAACATGCAGTGTCTCCAGAGAGCTCAAAGGCCAGCATTGCATTGTGTAAGCATAGTTGCGCCTAAATTATTGATAGGGATTTATTTTATTTTATTTTATTTTGGTCTTGAGACAAATTTAAATAGTCTTGAGTGTCCCCACTTGTGATTCCCAGCAACTGGCATTCAGAAGCATATTACCTCCAGTGGTGGAAACAGAGCATTGCCTAAGAGAATAATGCTATAATAATAATTCAAGAATAAATCTGCCTAAAACACAGGAACATAAACAAACATGCCAACCTAGAAAAACAAAATTAAACTAGGTGTACAGCATGCTGCAGTACCTAGGAAATTTATATATTAAAAACCTTTGAGTGGTGCTAGAAGGACACTAGGCAAGCTTCTTTGGAAAAAGCGTTTCACATGCAAGTTCCAATGCTGAAACGACTTTCTGGCCATCACCTAGCTAGCCTCACATGGTGGTGGGACCTGGAAGAGAGTTGCTCATGATGAAGGTAATAAGGTATGGGAAATCTATATTTGCTTTATGCGTGCACTTTATTTCTTGAAGCTGAACATTCCCTTTTCTCTTTGCAACAGAGTGATGCATGATGAAGTGAGTGACACAGAAAACATACGGAAAAATCTGGCAATAGAAAGAATGATAGTAGAGGGTTGTGATATATTATTGGACACCAGCCAAACTTTTATACGACAAGGTAAGACCATTTTCTTTAGCATGCATTTCTACAGTATTAAGAGAGGCATAGCTGAAACTAGAGTTAATGTTGGCATCATTGGGAAAAATAAGGGTGCAATATATAGCTGGCACCATAAGTGTGCGATTGTCCAGATACAATTCATGAATATTAACCCCACAGTTTTGGGCTGCTGCTGAGCCCCACCTCTATGCTGTTTTTTTTCCAGGGGTCATGAAAAACAGCAGCACAATAATAGTAAAGCACCCGTGGGAAAGTAACATATACAGTAACCGGACTATCGTCTTCAGTGGACCAGAAATTATCTACAGCAACATGGAAAATAGGTCTGTCTGGCCAATAGATGTTGCAGTCCCAGATGATGCCAACATTCGGGCAAAAGCACAAGAGAAACTTGGAGTACTTGAAGCTTTGTCAAATGGTGGAGAGATTGTGAGAAATGAAAACAGCTGTCTTTTGTTTCCGTTTTTCATCTGTGCTTCAGGAACAGCTCAAAATGATACAGTCTGATAATCCCCCCCTTCAGATTGTGTTCTCAGTGCCAGAGCCCGAGTAGGAGAAAAGTTATGAGAGTGTTACATTATCTGGTATATTTGAAATGCCCAGAGACTTGCATGTCTTCTGGAAGACCTCTGCTGTGGAAGCTCAGAATTTATGGTACACAACTATGTGCAGTGCAGGTTAACATAGTCATATATGTAGGGTATCCATTATCAACTAAATATCTGGCACGAGCCCCCTTGAAGAGAAGTAGCCGTAACCCAACAGGCCAGCTCCTGTAGAGCTAACTCAGAGGTGTGGCCTGGCTGGAGAAGCTTGTTACTCTGTGCAGAATAAAGTTCGTTCTCCCATCCACTCAGCTTGTAGTGAGTCTCTACGTAAACAGAATATAATACAATGTACACCAGGGGTGCGCAACCTGTCACCTTCCAGATGTTATTGGATTCCAGTTCCATCAGCTGCAGCCACCATGGCCCAGTGGTCAGTTATAGGGATGGGAGGATGTCTCCATTTAGGTTCTCTTAGGTTCTCATTTTCACCAGTCTAAAATTCAGCTCTCCACATTTATGGATTAAAAAATTCTCATGAGAATTCATGTGAACTGAATCTAATTTCACCTGGAGGGACATAGTTTCCTTACCTCTAATACACACTTTTATCAACCTCAGTTGCCCAAGTACCACTTCTTCTGTAGCCAAAATTTCAACAGCAGGTTCCGGGGGAACCCAAAGGTTTTCAGAAGTACAAACCAAATCCTTCCAGAACAACTTGATGGAAGGGGAACCTCAAGACAGCCCAGTGAAGTTGAACATGATGAGTAGGGATTAAACGCTGAGTAACTGTTGGATGGGGGATGGAACAAAGTATATTAGAAAAGGGAAAAGCTGGTTGGCCAGAATCCTGAACAGCAGCAGCATTTTGCCCTGAGGTGTTTTGTTGCAGGCCCAGTTTATGATCCATGAATGCTTCCAAGAAGAAAATGAGAAATGAAGCTACTGACACCAATAGGAAAACACCATTAGGAAAATCTGTAGCCACTTGCTGAGCTCTGTTTTCCAGCGGCCACACTGAGCAAGCGTCATATACTCGATGAAGCTTGCATATATATTTTTTGGTATTGTTTTCAAAAAGAGAGCAGGCAGTGTTTATCTTAAAATTTCACACTGTTCTGATTGAAAACAATTCTCTGCTTCAGAAGTTTTGAAAGTGCCACAGATTGAAATCCTCGTCTTGTGGAAGTCATATTGAAAAAAGCAATACATGACAAAGAAATGGCAAATCTTTGATCTTGTTATAAATTTATATTATTGATGGCTAGAAGAATTGCACACATCTACAAGTTGATGCTTATGCATTTTAAGTGCTCTTTTTAGCTCTCTGAACAGCTGATTCAAAGGCAAACAAAAGAGACCTCATCTGGTCTCCTAGGAATTTAAAGTGTTCTCTCAGCTGTCAAAGGTTTTTCTCTGATCAGTATTTACCCCAGCATTATCTGCCAATAATCTGGATTTTAAATGGCTGTGGAAGTGACAGGTGTAAGACTTGGCACTGGCACCAACAGTCGGTGTACCTGACACTAACTCAACCCCTTTTTCATGGTACTTTGGATTACTAATGCTGCAATTCTACACACAGATACCAGGGAGAAAGCCTTCTTAAAATCAATGAGACTTTCTTCAGCGTACAGTGGTACCTCGGTTTATGAACTTAATCCATTCTGGAAGTCTGTTCTTAAACCAAGACCATTCTTAAACCGAGGTGCGCTTTCCCTAGTGAGGCCTCCCGCCACTGGTGCCCTTCCACCGTTCGGCTTCCGTTCTTAGACCAAGGTAAAGTTCACAAACTGGGGGACTACTTCCGGTTTTGCGGAGTTCGTAAATCAAATAGTTCGTAAACAGGGCTGTTCTTAAACTGAGGTACCACTGTATTTATCTTATTTATTTCACAAGTTTTATTACCGCTTGATTGTCATAAAACCTCAAAGCGATTTACAGAAAGAGTAGATAAGTATAGGTTTGTACGGTCAGTCTGAGAAACAGATTGTTCTGCAAAATGTACATATAAATTTATTGTTTATTGTTAGACATTTCATTGCTGGTCTTATAACTTCTCACTTTCATGGTAACACACAACTTTGCTGAAGCTAGGCAGTGTATTTTTTAATGTATTGGTAGAATTATACTTGAAATGTGTAAGACCAGAAAGTTTTACTTTCCTTGTGTGAATTTCCTTGTATGACTAACTCCATGTTGTAAGTAGAGTGTAAAAACAAAACAAAAAGCAAACTCCATTCTAATGGAATTATTATGTTGTGTGTAAATTCTCTATGTTGTATAACATTCGCCTATACTTTTGTGTATTAAAATATTATCACTGAGTAACTGCTCATATCTGTGCCAAAATTGTGCAGAATCCAACATTGCATGAGTGAACTTCTGCTAATGCACTGGGACATCCCCTCCTCAACCTTCCTGCAACCCCTGAAACAGATCTTGAGGGTATATGGAATGCTGCTAAGGGGAGGAGTGGAAGATGGAATTAGAAGTCCTTTCTGCTCACTCGTGTGTGTGTGTGTGTGTGTGTGAGAGAGAGAGAGAGAGAGAGAGAGAGAGAGAGAGAAGTAGTCTTAAGCATATTTACTTGGAAGCGAGTTTCACTGCATTCATTTGGTTTACATTTTGATTTAAAAGAGCTTCTAGGCACATTAAAAACAAACAAACCATTCACCTTTCAGAGTCTCATGTGACCTGATGTCATGCTTAAAGCGTTCTTATTTGATTGAGTTAGCCTGTGTGTTTAGCCTTTGTGAGCCAGTGAACCTTGGCTTAGAAAGAAACAGCATTGGCATATAAATTTTGCATGCATAGGAGCTTATGCACATATGATGAATCCATTGGTTGTGGGTCACTTGGAACCCTGCATTGGGAAGTGCTTTTTGCAATACCCATCCTCTTTAGGCACTTACTTCCTCATATATATGTATAGGAATTGAGCCTTAATGCCTCAGTGATGTTTGATTCTGCATTGTGTGTCTACCTAAAAATCTGTGAATTAATAAACTATAATATAACAACGTTTTTAATAGTACCTTTTTATTATTAAAAAAGGAATACTGCATTCTCAAAGGCACATATTTTCAGGGCTCTGGACAATGTTATAAAAAAGTGAGAAAAATAACTTCACAGCTACTTTAGAAAAATCAGCTGCTACAGTACTCTTTGTTCAAAACTTGTTTTGATTTCTTTCAAGCTCTGAGTCCCAATACTAGAGAAAGCTGTTTTCCCTCCTGAGTTAAGACAGTTAATTTGGACGCAAGGGGTATGAATGAACTTTCCAATAAATGTGTTTAAAAACATGCTTGTGCAGGTTCATCTCTGAGTTAATGAATATAGTTTAGGGTTGCGGGTGTTGCTGTGGTCTAAACCACTGAGCCTCTTGGGCTTGCCGATCGGAAGGTTGGCGGTTCAAATCTCCGTGACGGAGTGAGTTCCTGTTGCTCTGTTCCAGCTCCTGCCTACCTACCAGTTTGAAAACACACCAGTGCAAGTAGATAAATAGGTACCGCTGCAGCAGAAAAGTAAATGGTGTTTCCATGCGCTCTGGTTTCTGTCACAGTGTTCTGTTGCGCCAGAAGTAGTTTAGTCATGCTGGCCACATGACCCAGAAAGCAGTCTGTGGACAAACCCCGGCTCCCTTGGCCTGAAAGCGAGATGAGCGCCACAACCCCATAGTTGCCTTTGACTGGACTTAACCATCCAAGGGCATATAGTTTTGGTCCTAAGACTAGATGGACCTCGGTTTAAACTTCCATTCTGCTATGGGAATTTAAGGTCTCTTCACCTTTTTGAGTCCTTTGTGGGGTTTTTAAATTATTTGTTTGGAAGATAATTATCGTACCTTTGCAAATTAAATATATATATATTTCCAGTTGGCTTGTAAATTAAAAACAGTAATACAAATTACACATCATGGATAAAATTCTTCGGAAGGGAGGCAACCTTTGCCAGTTGGGCACCACTTCCTCCCACCATGTTTTGGAGGGACTCCCAATATTATGGAGCAGATTTGCATAGGGCACAAGCACTGCAAGGGAAAGGGTGGGGTCAGAAAGTCACCCCCCCCCTTTGACTGGTAGGAGTGACCTAGGAGCAATGTGGGCGCCAAATGGAAATCTGATGGTTGTATTAACAACAGCAGGGTCTCAGAAGAAGATCCAAAGCAATCTGCTAGGCCTATACCTATATATCGGTGCCATAAATGAGTAAAAAAAATGTTCTGGAGACTGTTTGGTGGTTTATTGTCCATTTGAACTAAAATAACACATCTTGGCCACTTATTTTCAGGGTTCTGGGCAATGGAAGTAAGGTTTCTCATCCCACTGTTGTTGTTGTTTTCTGTGTCTCAATATTGCAATGTAATTGCTGCTGTCATGCATGCTAAGCTGCCTTTCAGCTATTACAGTAGCTGATATTTCATCAAATGGCTCCTTTAAATTGAAAACCTTTTAAGACCCAACCTGAAAAGCAGCAGTCCCTGATCAGCGGTTTTCAACAGAATGATGCTGCAGTGGTCCTACCCCACCATAAGCCTTTTCAGCTTTTCAGAATGTACCTGTTTTGACAGAATGGCTGCCTCCATGACAAACCTACTTATCCCATTATATAATCAAACTGTCACTCTTCTTTGTATTTTATCCCTCTACTTGAAGACATTATGGTTAAATTATTTTTATTCCAATAGCTATAGCAAAAAAGAAAAAGAAAAAAAGAATCTGTTCAGGGCCCAGTCCTTCCATTAAGCAAATGTGGGAATGCAGGTGTCCTGCACCCCCTAAATCTAGCTTGCTGGCCTCAGGTGTGGTGTAGAAAGCTGCTCCTTCACCAGTATTGAAATAAGATTTAAATGTCACTTCTGTGCATAAAAATGGAGAGAATAACTTGGATACCAAAAGATCTGTGTTGCATATTTACAAGGAAATATACCACACTCCATCCTGCTTGGTTTTTTTTAAACTTTCATTGCATTATGAAAGCAGAATTAAAAATATATATATAATATAATCCAGACTGCCCCGTGTGAGAGCTGAAAATGATTCCACTTAAAGAGAATGGATTTTCCCTTTGGTTTCCTACTTCAGCTTTTCTTGCCAGAGGTGCTCGTGCCCTTCAGGAGCAGCTTTTTAGGAGGTGCAAGATGTAAAGTGCGAAAAGTTCTGATACATGCAAATATTATTATTATTATTATTATTATTATTATTAATATATCCTACCTTTTTCCTCTGGCAGGGACTCAAGGTGGCTTTCAGCTAAAACAAACAACTGAAAACTTGTATTTAAAAAAGCAATGATTTAAAAACAATTAAACATTAGTATGTATCTGCCAGCAAATTTGTTGATGCTACTGTGCCAAACATTGCCAAGCTCCTGATGCACCTTTACTTGCAGACTGGAAAACAAGGGAAAGCAATTGTAAATTCTCAGCACACAGATTTCTGTTTAATGTGGTTTGCTTGTGTGGTTTTCTGGTTCTGTGCAAATCTGAGGGATCAAAATAAAGGGGGGTGGAATCATTTGTTCAGGAGTGTGGGTTAAACCACAGAGCCTAGGGTTTGCTGATCAGAAGCTCGGTCCCAGCTCGGTCCCAGCTCCTGCCCACCTAGCAGTTCGAAAGCACATCAAAGTGCAAGTAGATAAATAGGTACCGCTCCAGCGGGAAGGTAAACCGTGCACTGCTCTGGTTCACCAGAAGCGGCTTAGTCATGCTGGCCACATGACCAGGAAGCTGTACGCCAGTAACGCGAGATGAGTGCCACAATCCCAGAGTTGGACACGACTGGACCTAATGGTCAGGTGTCCCTTTACCTTTACCTTCACACCAGAAATAGTTAAGATCACAGCATTAAAGCATTGAGGAAGTAGTGAACACAGAAAGGAGAGCAGCAAATAGTCTGCAACCATCAGTGGAGCAGTTCGGACTGCAATTTTCCCCAGTTTATCAGATGATCCCTGTTATTGGGTAAATCCAGATCTACAGGGGAAAAGCATAAAGACTGGTGCTGTCTGAGGGTGATGTCATATGGACTACACAAATAAAAAGGAGAATGGTAACAGCTGCAAACACACAGTAACCTCTGGTGAGGACAAGTCCACAGAATGAGATTAAAAATAATAATAATACATTTATAAGACTTGTTGAAAAACGAAGGACTTCAGTAGGCACCAAAAACAAAAAACAAAAAAGGTAGAGATGGCATCTGTCTGATATATAATGGGAGGGACTTCCATTATCAATGTTTTGTCCTTTTTTAATGTTTCTATTCTTCTTGAAAAGTTTTAGAGATGTATAAAACAAACTTTTAGTAATCAGTCCCACCGGTGTTTGCTTTAAGATCAGTGTTTGGAATTATGTTACTTTGTTATCCTGAGAGAAAATAAGTAATTTTGAACAGCAAAGGCAAATTGAGTTTTGCTATTGCCCAGAGAGTCTAGTTATTGGGTGATTAAGAAATATGAATGAAGTAAATGTTTTTTTTATTGTTTGCTGAATTTTGTCTTACAATTGATATTCTTTTTGTGTAATTGAAATGCTGTAGCCCTCTGCAGTTAGGTTGCTTAACTTCCGTTGACTTCAATCCTGTGCATTGGCCTTAAACAGCCTATGCACAGGATTACAGTCAAACATTTTCCTGCAGGGTAACCCAGTGTAGTGTTTGTTGCACTACAACTCCTATCATGCCTGACCCCTGGCCATGCTGCCTGGCCAAAGATGGGAGCTGGCCACAACATCTAGAAGACACCACACTGGCTACCCCTGCTTTAGTGAAACCAGTATAATTTGGATGGTCTTCTCTACTTGCCCCACATGGTGCGCCAAGATAGATATACATAATATCAAATAGATAATGAGGTATAGACTATGAAGGATTCCACTTATTAATCTTATATTTACAATGTACCATTTCCTTTTGTAATCACTAGGTACTCTGATACAAGTACCTTCCGTTGAGAGGGGGAAACTTAGTAAAGTTCGCCTGGGATCATTGTCTTTGAAAAAAGAAGGAGAAAGACAATGTTTTTTATTTACAAAACACTTTTTAATTTGTACAAGGAGCTCTGGAGGAAAGCTGCATCTACTTAAGGTACAGTGTTTTCATAGTTATGTCATTTACATTTAGCATGGTGGAATGTAGAGCATAAAGTTCCTAATTCTGGTGTTTCTCACTACATGTTACATTTCATTACTTCATGGTAGTTTAATTTAGGACATGAAAGATTTTACGTATTTCAGTAAATTGAGCCACTGAAGCAATGTACAAGAATTGCCTGGAAAACGATATCTCAGTATGGGCAAGCTTATAATTTGAACAGAGTGTTAGCTTTTCTAAACTAATTGTAATTGAAATTGAAATCTGGTCACGGAAATGTTACAGGAACAATTTTATTGCAAGCGACACACAATCCATTGCACGCCTTCATCAGCCAGCTGGTCGCATGGCTTAACGTGGCTCATGGTCGGACTGGCCCTGCATATATATATAATGCCGTTTCCAATGATATAGCCTTCCAGTTTAACTTTACAGTGAAATATTTTTCTTGAATTATTCTCCTACATGGATTGAAACTGTAATGTATTCAAATCTGAAAAAAATAGGTCTGCATTAATCTGTTTTTCTGTTTGGGATTCGTATACCTTATTTATTATATTCACATATTTCTCCCATGGAGTTGCTAGGCTGGTATGAATGAGTGTGCCGTGCCATTAATCCAATCATTAAAATTGATTTTATTTGCTGTTGGTTAATACATTGCAGAATTATTTTAATTGGAAAAAGGAACACATGCAGCTTAAATTTATCTTCATTTTTTGGGAATTAATAATGTTCTTGATTTTTGCAAATGTGTTCGGCTATTGGAACAATCCTTTCCAGGAGACTGTGTAACGTTAAATTGCATAATTTTGCATAATTTTGAGTGGGGGAGAGAGGATAAAATAGATTCCTGAAAAAAGTATTATTTATATCCCTAGGCAGGAGGTGTTCTCTCCTTAATAGAATGCACACTAATTGAGGAGGCTGATATGAATGATGATGACTGTAAGTTATATCAAACTGTTTAATATAATTATAATGTTTACACAAACAGTGTATTTTTTTCTGTACAATATATAATGAATACAGTCCCCAGGTAATGTGTCTGTCGCAGCTCCCAAGAAAACACAGGAGGGAAAGCTACATACCGCAAGCCTTTCCTGCCTCTCCTAAGTTGAAACAAAATAAAACAAAAAATTCCTTCCAGTAGCACCTTAGAGACCAACTAAGTTTGTTCTTGGTATGAGCTTTCGTGTGCATGCACACTTCTTCAGATCATAAGTTGGTCAACTTCTACTACTACTTCCACCAAAACCACTCCCCTCAGTCCACCAGAGGAAGGCAGACTGGGATGATCATAACTGTGATCCCCTCAGCAGCTGTTTGGCAGACTGAGAGGGGTTTGATTGCCAGTGCCAATTGACTGGAGAGCAGGAAGGTGTGCAATAATAATAATGTTAATAATAATATATTTATTTATACGCCCGCCCATCTGGCTGTGTTTCCACAGCAATAGTATTTCCTCTCTCCGCTTCTCCAGCTGCTTGGTGCAGGGAAGAACGGAGGACTGCTACCCAGTGCCAATCACCTAGTCCTAGATAATGAAGGGGAGCACACAAGGGATCACTGAGCTTGTATTGCACATCTCTCTGCATGTATGTGGGTTCACTGTGGTGTGTGTGTGTGTGAGAGAGAGAGAGAGAGGGAGAGGGAGAGAGGTGTATGTCTGAGTGGGACCCCAATACTTAACCACTAAATGCTGCCTTTGGGGCTAAAAAAGGTTGTCCAGCCCTGCAATAAAAGGAACGGGAGTGTGCCTAGTTGTTTCATATGAATAGGTGATTTTTAACTGGGAAGTTGGATCAGTGGAAAGTTGGGCAGATTGCGGATGTGGGGGGGCGGGGCATTGCATCATATCTGATTTGGACCACAGTACAGTAATCGGCAGGAACTACGGTAAGGCTGCAGTCTCAACACATATACCTTCCAGGAGGCCCCATCGAACTCAGTGGGATTTAAACTCTTAAGTAGGCATGTATAATATAAAAGATATAAAGGAATTATGCTCTCAGCTTCAAGTTGCAAAACAAGAAACCATATGAGGTTTTGGTGGCTTCCTGAATTGAGAGCAAACTGTTTGGTACCTGGGGCACAAACTGGGGCTCTAAGCTTTCCATTGCTGTAGGTTTTCCCAGTCATTTCAGTGGAAGGTAGAATTCTCTATGGGTAGTGGGGGTGAATCCATGAAAAATGGGGTATATTTGCATGGAGTTCTATGTCCGTGTTAGATCCCTATGGAATTTCATATTGAGGGACATGTGGACCAGAATTCGAAGCACTAGTTTCATAAGCTGAAGAACATTTTAAACTTATTTTTCCTCAATCAACAGCTTCCCATGCAAATGGCAAGCCATTTTTGAAATCATAAACATCATAAACAGTTTGTGATATGTCTTGGGAATACAGTGTTCCAAGTAGAAAAAGTAAGTGTGCTAATGAATAGCCTTGGTGGGGCCTAAATCACTCTTTGGAGTCTTGCCACACTGTAAAAACAAACAGATGCTGCGTGCTGGACAAATTTCTCTGGGTTGCTCCTTGGGTTTTTATGCGCCTCAGATTTCCATCTGTAATTGCTTTGTTCTTTGCTCCCTTTGTGAAGCAAAAGGTTCTGGGCAAGTATTTGGACATCTTGACTTCAAGATTGTGGTTGAACCGGCAGATGCACCTCCTTTTACCATTGTCCTGTTAGCCCCTTCACGGCAGGAAAAAGCAGCCTGGACAAGTGACATTAGTCAGGTATTTTCACTTTCTTGGAGATTACATGCTTTACTCAGCACGTAATAATAATTTAATGGCTCGGTATGTAGGAAATATAATATTTTAGTATCAGTAACAAAATAGTGCGACCTGGGTTCAAATTTAAAAAAATGCTCATGTTGAACCGGTGCTAGTTCAACAATGAAATAAATAATTAATAAATAAATAGACCTTGATAGTGAAGGAGGAAGAAACAGTCAAGAAGAGATACAATGCAAGATTAGGCTACACCAACTGCACAAAATACGGGTACCTCTTCGAAGGGGTGGATGATTTTGGGTTAGGAATGCCATGAAGTGGAGTACGAACCCTTTTTCAGATGAGGGGCAGACCATGCCCCCTTCTCACATGAATACCAGTATCAGACTTCATGAAAAAATGCTAATTGCAAACGCAGTCAGTTACTTTAGAGTAACTCCTGTAAGGTTGCAAGCCTCATACTAGTTACTTGAGAACAGTTCAGTTGTGATCTGTAAGCTGCTTGTGAAGCAAGCCAAAAGCAAACAAAGGGACATTGATTTCCCCTCTGCTTTGGTAATGTGATTGGTGCTGCAAACTTTAATCTATTTAACTGGTACATTAATCAACTAAAGCTTTAATCACAGATTAGAATTTGCTTCTGATTAATTAGTGGGACCGAAACTAAAAAGCAAAGTTCCTTCAGGATATCCAGATATACTGGTTTTCCCCTCCTCTTCCACCTCCTCCTCTTTGTACTGAAATTGATGAGAATTAAACTTACTGATGGCTCCCTCCCACCTCCATTTTTACCATATTAACAAATATTTGGATTGGATTTGAGTCATGAATTTGCCCTAGAAGTAAATTTTTAAAAGCTCAATATTCATAAAAGAGCAGAAAACCCAATAAAGATTGTGACAGGGAGGGAATAGCATTATGGAGGTTGTTAATGTGTTCATTCAAAAGACATCCATTGCCAGGAACTCTGGGAACTCTAGTTTTCTGTTCCTTCTGGCTCAATAGATAGAGCTTTTCATATACTGTGAGTATAGCATTTGAGATTTACAAGAATTTTTTTAAATAAAAAAATCATCATCCTGTATTTCCACCCCCCTTTGTTATTATCTTATGCAGTGTGTCGACAACATACGGTGCAATGGTTTAATGACCATAGTATTTGAAGAAAACTCCAAAGTCACTGTGCCACATATGATCAAGTAAGTTTGCTGATTTTGACAAGTAGCCATACTGTGGGACTTCTTGCATTATCCCTCAAATGCAAAATTGAAACCTTGCTGTTTTGCTTCACTGCACTATTAATCCCATGTTTCACAGGGAAATGCTGCATTCTTTGTGTGCCTACTTTGTTTGCTTTTCAAGATTTAGAAAACTATTAATCTAAATAGTAACATACTGTACTAGTTTTTGTTCTTGAAATCATTGTTATAATTTTACTCTTAATGTGTGTGCTACTTTACACGTGTTTGTTTTAAGATTTTCTTTGGACTCTGGTGTTACCCTGGCAGACACAACCTACCTTAGACTCTGTGGGCAGTATCCAGTGAAGTAGATCCATTAGCGCAAGGATTTCTGCTTGCACAGTGGAACTTCCCCTCCCTCCCCTCTCCCTGCATGCCCCTTGTGCCCTCCAGAGGGTTGAGGGAAACCCTAGAACAGATATAGGGGGTAGGTATGAAGAGGAGGAAAAGGGGAACTTCTGTTGCATAACTAAAAGTCCTTGCACCAGGGTGATACAGTGGTACCTTGGTTCTCAAACTTAACCCATTCTGGAAGTCCATTCCAAAACCAAAGCGATCCAAAACCAAGGCACGCTTTCCCATAGAAAGTACAGTGGTACCTTGGTTTAAGAACAGCTTAGTTTATGAACAACTTGGATTAAGAACGCTGCAAACCTGGAAGTAGGTGTTTTGGTTTGTGAACTTTGCCCTGGAATAAGAACATGTTTTGCTTCCTGTTGAGTGTGTTCCATTTGTAAATTAAGTCCCCCGCTGCTATGGGAAAGCACGCCTTGGTTTAAGAACGCTTTGGTTTAAGAAAGGACTTCCAGAATGGATTAAGTTCGTAAACCAAGGTACCACTGTAATGCAAAATGGATTAATTCAATCCAGACTTTTAAAAACAACCCCTAAAACAGCAATTTAACATGAATTTTACTATCTAACGAGACCATTGATCCATAAAATGAACAATGTACTTCAGTCACACAATCAATCAGTCAGTCAGTAGCTGAACTGGGTTCTACACAGTCAGAAAAAACAAAACAAACAAGAAGAGCCGCAGAAACAAAAACGCAAAATAAATAGCAGAAACAGATCTCAGCGTAACATTCAAAACAGAAGCGTGGCACTCAAATTGGAAGCGTAACACTCAAAATGGAGCACATTCAGCTTCCGAAAAAAGTTCGCAAACCGGAACACTTACTTCCAGTGTTTGGGTTCCTAGTTGTTTGAGTACCAAGGCACTTGAGAACCAAGGTACCACTGTGCTACCCTATGCAGCAGGATCCCTTTCACTACTAGCGTCTCCACTGCCCCACGTGGAGCTGCAATGCTGCTGAAAGGCCATATATGGTGTAGTGGAGGCTGGAAAGTGACAAGCACATTTATTCCTGATTATAAAACCCACTTTGAGTACAGTAATACAAATTAAAAATGAAATACAAAAGCCCCAAGGATTTTGGGATACATCCTACTGCATTCTGCCAGAATAATCATTGGGGCTTTCCCACACATCCCACATTTAACTTTTTTTTTTTTTTTTTTTTTGGTTGCATAGGTATGAGTTGCATAAGGGTATAGAAAAGAATGTCTTCTATATTTCAAAAAATGACAGCATCTTTTTAAAAAAACAAAAAAAAACCTGAGTACGACTTACGAAGTGATGTTTAATAATAGTCTTTAAATAATTATATTATATAGATCTGATGCACGTCTTCACAAAGATGACATTGACATCTGCTTCAGCAAAACACTAAACTCCTGCAAAGTGCCCCAGATTCGTTATGCAAGCGTTGAACGCCTTTTGGAGAGATTAACAGACTTGCGATTTCTCAGTATTGATTTCCTTAATACTTTCCTACATACTTATCGCATATTTACTACTGCAGCGGTTGTCTTGGAGAAACTGTCGGATATATACAAAAGGCCTTTCACCTCAATTCCTGTTAGGTGAGTTCCTTTCTACTCATTATGTTCACGCGAGGTCTCCTGTCATAATAAACCCTGCAAAATGCATTGGACAACAATTTTACATATGTTTTTTTATGCTTACATACTGTTTACTCTTTCGGCCATGGGAGAAGGAATAAAATCCAGCTGGGCACAAACATCCATCCTGGACTTTGTAATGCCAATCATTTCATACCTACTGGTATGGTAGGTGTTCTATTTTGGAATTTGTCTCTTTTATTTTCCAATATGCACACAACCATATTTCAGTATTATATGCAGGTAGCTTGCATCTTACACATATTTATTTATTTATTTAATTTGTATATTGCTCTTCATCTAAAGATCTTGGGGCAGTTCACAGCATAAAAATAAAAACACAAAATACATAATAAAAACAAGAACAAAACAAACCCATAACCCACTCGCCCAACAATTCACATGTGCCATTTCAACTTTATGCGGTTGAACGTCAGCCAGTTGAAATCACCCAAATTAAATGCTCCCTCCAAATCTCCTTGCTCAAACTCCAACTCCCCACAAAGTTTGATGCAAGGGCTCCTGGGCTTGCACTTGCAAAGGTTCATGGGATTGCTAGACAGTGTTTTCACACCATTTTTGCTGTTCTCTTGCTCTTTTAGGGCCATTTTTGCCCATTTTGTGCCATTTCCAGTTTTGCGGCGATGTGCACGTGCTCTAAATATGTGTAAATGGGGAGTTGCCTGTACATGCCCATAACGTTACTGCCACATAAAATACAAGTGACCTTTCCTTTCTCTCCTAGATCTTTGGAATTGTTTTTTGCTACTAATCAAAACAACAGAGGAGAACACCTGGCTGACGCAAAATCACCACACCTTTGCCGCAAATTCTCTTCCCCTCCACCTCTGTCACTCTCTAGGACTTCCTCGCCTGTCAGAACCAGAAAACTGTCACTAAGTTCCCCACTAAATTCTAGGATAGGGGCTTTAGATCTGTCTACGTCCTCTCTTGCCAGTAGTCCTACCTCAACATACAGCCCTGCCACTTCACCACCGCCCATATCTAAAGTACCATTGGACCTTAGCAAAGGCCCTTCATCTCCAGAACAAAGTCCTGGCTTTGCAGACGAAAACTCAGAGAATCCACGTATTGAGCTTTGCAACAAACTAAGGAGAAGCATCCGAAGAGGTATTATATATACAATATATTGTGTAATTAAAGGTTGTTATTTTGCAAAGAAATGTGGGTGTGCTGGTACAAGGGAGGTGGGGATGCTTATGTTTTGAGCATCACCCATTGCTCAAGTGCACAACTTGAAATCCTCTTACCTTTATGTGCACAAATGGGAAAGGAACAGTGGAGGAATAAAGTCTCACCTTCTTCTTCTTCTTCTTCTTCTTCTTCTTCTTCTTCTTCTTCTTCTTCTTCTTCGACCAATGCAAGTAATGTAGAAGGAGGATTTTCTAGAGCTGTGAGATGCAAGCCCCCCTTAATTTGTGTAGATCCATTGAGCAATTATTTCAACAAATCGTGGCTGGAATTTCTGGTCCTGTTCTAGGGTAGCTATAGGGTTCCTGCACCTTTAATATCTGTGTAGAAGACAGAATCCCAGCAGTTGCAGCTTACATGACAAGCTGCACCTGCAATTCCTTCTTCGGTGCCAAAAATATATATATATTCACACAAAAAAAGAAAATTAGCACTAAACTTGTGCAATATTCCGCTATATTTCTGGAAGTCACTTTTATGTTGTGTGAAAACACAGATATAATGCGGAAATCAACAGTTTGGGAAAAGTTGGGAAAATGAAATAAAATGCCACATGAATGCAACCTTAGATGACTTTAAAAAGGGATTGGGCAAATACATGGAGCTTTAGTCTTACCCATGTCTCTGAGTCGCGATGGCTGTCTACTGCCTCCAGGATACCAGTTGCTGGGAAAGAACAGTAGGAAAGGGCTATTGGCCTCGCATCCCACTTGTGGGTTTCCCAGAGGCATCTGGGGAGCAGGGTAATAATAATAATTTAATAATTTATTATTTGTACCCCGCCCATCTGGCTGGGTTTCCCCAGCCACTCTGGGCGGCTTTCAACAGAGATTAAAATACATGAAAATATCACACATTAAAAACTTCCCTGAACAGGGCTGCCTTCAGATGTCTTCTGAATAATAATAATTTAGGGTGCTGAACTAGATGGCCCTTGGGGACCTTCACACATCTCTGTGAGGTGTGATGAATGACCTGGAATTGGACAAAGAGCAGAGGAACATATTTGATGTTTTGATGTAATTTGTTTATCTGCTCTATCAAAGGTTCTCCTGGTTAACCATGCAAATTCTAACCTGGAAACTGGCGCTCATGAAAATTTCTATCAGCCTCAGTTTTCTTTTCATTTTTTACTTACATGAGTTGTATTCCCCCCCCCCAAGCATAGCCCCTTTTTATTTCTTTGGAGAACCTTACAAGAATTACAGTAAAACTGAAGAAAGCATAATTCCCTTGAAAAAGATATTTTTAAAAAAAGCTCGCTGGTGAGACGCTTAATACAGTCTTCACCAAAGGATTTGTCACTATAGAAAGTAATATATTGTTTAACAAAAGATCTTTTAAATTGACATTAGTTATAATGTCAATGGTAATTAGTCCATCATTAATTAAATAAGCTTAAGGAATGCTGTCAGAAATAATAGTTCTAGCAAATAAGAAGTTAAGCAAGTTTAGATCTTATTTGCAGATAAAAAATGCCTAGGAGATTTTCAGCAAAAGTTAGTATCTATTATTATGCATAACGGTTACAGCTGGCTTTTACTACTAGTCTCTGTTCATTTGTTAGGTATTGAAATGCAGACTGTACCCTATGTAATAAATTCTACTGTGTTAGCTAATAAACTTTGTATGGCCTGAGATAAAACACTTGGTTCAGTTCTCTGTTGACATAATTATTTAGTTTTACAGCAGAATCCCAGTTACCAGTATATAATATTAGCAGTGTAAATGAGCATTATGCAGAATGGAAAAGCATAATAATAATAATAATAATAATAATAATAATAATAATAATAATAGTAAATTAAAATGGTGTAAGTTATTCCTGATGCCTAAGCTAGTGACTTCTTGCCTGAATATGCATCAAGAATAAGGCAAATGGAAAGTTAACTGTGTAAATGAAAAGCACCAAACTCAAACAGAATTATGCAAAACAGAGACATGCAAGTACAATGAATTTCCATGATTTATTCTGCTGATTTTTATTTTCTTGGTTGACAGACAGAATATACACAGCCTTAATATTTGTTAAAGTGTGTCCCCTGAGGCAGAAGCATCAGATACAGTGAGGATTTTGATAACACAAGTGAGAGAAGCTCTAAGGTGGAATTAAGAGTTTGATACAGTAGAGAAGTGCATTGGATAGATATAGATATATATAGTTTGATAACACTGTCCTTCATAATTAAATTCAACCCTCACCAACAAAGGAAACTAGGAAAGTGAATACATGTAAAAATAATTGAAGAACTTTGATTTTTGTATGGCACAAATGAAGCCTTGAGTAAGAAAAGACCTTTGAAGCAGAAGTATCAAATCCTATGAGGATTTTGGTAACAAAAGTGAGAAATACTCAGTAGTAGCATTAGGGTAATACACTGGAAGATTATGTTTTGCGTGTAGTTTGACAAATTATGCTTCAGATTTAAACTCTGTTTACCAACAAAGGGAGCAAAGGCAACAGGAAAGCACAACAGTTGAAAATACTTTTCAGTGCAGCGTTTGAACAGGTCTAATACAGCAAACACCTGTGAGGACAACATTGAACTGAGGGCAGTCTTTCAGATAAGAACAACCCGAAATGATGTTGACAATTTTATTTTAAATAATGGCACGTGGTACCTAATAGTTGAAATAAATTTGTCACCACTGCTAGAACTACAATATATGGAATTCTTACCACAACACAGAGAGTGGCCATTCACTCTCTTCACCTTATTTGTTCTTTTTGAATTCTTTTAGATTCTGGTGAATCTAATAGTTGACTTGTTCGTTTCCTGTCTTTAACCTTGTTTCTGAGATTTAGTGTGTACCACTAGACATTGGTCTGAGTAGATGCAAAATCATGAAACAGCTATCTTCATTATTGATAGTACAGCCAATTTCTTTTAAATTGGTGTCCTCTACTCCCTTATTTATAAACTTTATAGTTACTTGTGTCATTGGTTTCTGTGTCAAGTACCCTGATATTTCATCAATACTATTAAATTTATGTGAGCAGGTGTTGCACTTGCCTAAACTTATTTTCCAAATTTCCTAAAGAGTTGTCTCAGAACATGTTACATGAACAGCATAAACTAAAGTTCACTGACAGAACTATAAAATGATGTTGGCTGGTAGAATTAAGTGCTAGTACCCCAAACACCAGGCCCCACTGATCAATGTCCTATGATCAATGTCTTGAGAACAATATTACTTTGTTCCCCATATATTTATATTAAAGGTGATTTTATAGTTGACCATTATAATTTCTCATTAATTTAAATACATTAGTGGGTTTTTGTTGTTTTCAAACCAAATGTTTCAATCATTTCTTTTTTTTTTTTTAATCATTTTAAATGCATCTGTTTTGTTCAGAATCTGCACACTGAAAAAATAACCTTTTAGTTTTTAGAGTTTAAGAAGGTGTAGCATAATTTCATACCTGATATGTGAAATGTTTTATGATTGAATTATAAAGATCACTCGCTATCTCTATATTAAAGTGCATACTTCTTAAAGCAGCGGTTCTGGAATCTGTATCAGTGGATCGCACTATCCCAGAAAGTGCCTCAACTGTGGATACTCCTGAGCTCTCCCCGTGTAGATCCCCTTCGACTCCACGACATCTACGTTATCGACAGCCAGGGGGTAAGGTTAAAAAAAACAACACTTTAATACATTGCATGGTTATATCAGTTTTAAGTCAATACAAAAGGGCCTTGTAGTGATAATAAATTTCTAAACAAATTGTTTACTGTCTATTTCTGTTCTTTTTGCAAAATGTAAGAAAAGAAGGTGTGAATAACACCATTCCAAATGATTAGCAATTGAGCAGCAAGAGAATGAAAAGCTTATTTGCATTAGGATGCGATGAAATGTTCTGCAATATTTTGAACTAGATGTACATTTGTTCGAGAAAAATATTGACTTGAGTCTTATAACTGACAGATTTTCTTGAACCAAGCTGCGGGCACATATTGAGCACTGTGTATGGTGATGAGATGTGTGATACCGATCACTGTTAGTGGGAAGTAAGTCTGTTTGTGTGGCACTGAAAATGTACAGATGGTATTATAATTACTCATTACAGGATGTGAATAAATTGCTTAACCAGGAGTAAAATTCTTTTTGTAGAGCTCCATTAAATCGTGTGTCCCACTAACAGATGCTTAAAGGATGCAACATACTGACAACTTGGTCCTGAACCCAACACTTCCATTGCATGAGCCGGAAGTGACTTCTTTGTCCTTGACTCTTTAATCAAATTCATAGTGGAACTTTCACATCTCTCTTGGGAATCAGGCCATGCAGAAGTTCAGTATGATTAGTAATTGAGTGTGGAATCTGATTGTGCCTTCCCCTCATTGGAAATGCTTTTTCATATTTTTTAAAATCATTTTTCATTACCATGTCTCACATTTCATTGATTATAACCATACATTCAATCACTGATGACTTTCTTTCCCCCCTTTCCATGGTTCTATTTATTTATCCATTAAGACTGCATATTCTAATTTCCCCTTATGTTCATATTTCTCTCTCTCCCCCCTTGTATATTTAATGCTTTATACTGCTGAATAAAGCAAGTTTGCCAGCAAGTTTGGAAAACTCAGCAGTGGCCAGAGGATTGGAGAAGATCAGTCTACATCCCAATCCCAAAGAAGGGCAGTGCCAAAGAATGCTCCAACTACCGCACAATTGCACTCATTTCACACGCTAGCAAGGTTATGCTTAAAATTCTACAAGGCAGGCTTGGACTTCCGGCGACGAGCGCCATCTCCAGCAGTTGGGAGTTGTTTCAGTTCTGAGACAGCTCCGGTTTCCTCGGGGGTAGGAGCTTTCGCAACCGTGCTGCGGGCTCCGGTAAACCACGGGAAGAGCGTCCCGTGGTCCAGGGTTTCTTGCGGGCCTCAAGGTGCTGACCCCTTCTCAGGTTTCGCTTGTAAAAGGGAGGCTTGAGTGAAGGGGCCTCGGTACGGGGCTGAAGAAGCCGTCTCCAACCGTGGAAACGAAGCGGCGGCCGGCTGCTGGATTTTGAGCGCTCCGTCTTTCCTCAAATTTGGACATAAAAGAAGTACTCTGTAAGTACGGAGAATAATTGGGACCCTAAAAGTTTAAAATTAGGCTTGCAGAGAGAGATTAAAATGAGGAAGTCACTTTCTCTCTGATAGCGAAAATTAGCACAGTAACACCAAGAAACTGTTGCCATTAAACATTTGCTTTGAAGCTAAGAGCTGTTTTCAGAGACTGTGGAAACCCCGGCTGGGGGAAGATTGAGATTAAGATTGATTGCTTTTTTATGGATTTACAACTCTTTTAACCTTCTGGCAAAGAATCTGGGCCAGGCTGAAAATGGCGGATTTTAATGCGCAGATGGAAAAGTACTGACACCCTGTGGTTCTCTGCCTACTCAGATCCCACAGCCCCCCTAGACTCAACAATGGAAAGTTTTTGGTTTCAAATGAACTTATTTCAACAGAATGTGCTGGAAAAGTTTGTTCAGATCGAAACAATATTGAAAGACTCTGAAATAACTTTGATAGACTGCATTAAAGACCCACTTGCTACAAAAGAGGAAAAGAATGTTTCTCCAGTTGAAATCTTAGAAGCGGATTGCGTACAAGCTCATAAACAAGAACAGCCTCCTAAGCGTGAGAGGCGGGGGGCTTTTACTCTTCAAAGAACAAAGAACTTCTGGAGTGGCAGTTCAGGAGTTTTGGAACTGGATTGGAGCATGCAACAAGAGGAAAGTGGAGAAGAGATATTTTGTGAACTTATAATTATTTGTCAGGAAGATGACCACATTCTGAAGAAGAAGAAGACACAAAGAATGTTCAGTGTTGAACTTGTGATGGTACAAACAACGGAATTTTTAGAAGGAGTTGGAAAGAATGGACTCTGGGGGGGGGGGAACAGTGGGGGAAGGGAAGGGAAAAAGGAAGATTAGAAATGCATAGAAGAGGGGTGGGGTAAAGAAGGAAGGTCTAAAGGGAATGGATTTAAAAAGGCTGACCACGGATTTCTGAAACCAGAGGGGAAAAGATGTGTATGTAATAGAAGGGTTATATTGATTTTGGTTAAGATAAGATTTAATAATAATAGATGTGCTGGAATCAGAGGATATATCGGCTTCAGCATTAGAGGTTAAATAAAGAGAGGATATAAGAGGTTGTTTAGGTAATATGTTATATAGTTTGTTAGAATAGGTTAAAAATTGAGGTATGGATGTAAGATTTAGTTTATGTGTGTTAAACAAGATTTTACAATGTTACAAAGTTACTGAAAGAAGATTAGAAATAAAAACGCAGAAGAGAGGAGGTGAGGAAGTCCATTAACTAAGTTCAGAAATAAGTTTAAGACAGTTAAGTTGATGTTTTTATTGTAGCTGTATTGTCAGGTAATGTATCTGTTTTTTTTCTGTTTTGTTTGTATTTCATATTTTGATTTGTAGTTTATATGTATGTTTGTAGTATGTGTTTTTCTTTGTTATCTGTCAAAATACCAATAAACTCCCTAAAAAAAATAAAAATAAAAAAAAATAAAATTCTACAAGGCAGGCTTAAGCAGTATGTGGACCGAGAACTCCCAGAAGTGCAAGCTGGATTTCGAAGGGGCAGAGGAACCAGAGACCTAATTGCAAACATGCGCTGGATTATGGAGAAAGCTCCAGAAAAACGTCTACTTCTGCTTCATTGACTATGCAAAAGCATTTGACTGTGTCGACCACAGCAAACTATGGCAAGTTCTTAAAGAAATGGGAGTGCCGGATCACCTCATTTGTCTCCTGAGAAATCTCTATGTGGGACAAGAAGCTACAGTTAGAACTGGATATGGAACAACTGATTGGTTCAAAATTGGGAAAGGAGTACGACAAGGCTGTATATTGTCTCCCTGCTTATTTAACTTATATGCAGAATTCATCATGCGAAAGGCTGGACTGGATGAATCCCCAACCGGAATTAAGATTGCCGGAAAAAATATCAACAACCTCAGATATGCTAATGATACTACCTTGATGGCAGAAAGTGAGGAGGAATTAAAGAACCTTTTAATGAGGGTGAAAGAAGAGAGCGCAAAATATGGTCTGAAGCTCAACATAAAAAAACTAAGATCATGGCCACTGGTCCCATCACCTCCTGGCAAATAGAAGGGGAAGAAATGGAGGCAGTGAGAGATTTCACTTTCTTGGGTTCCATGATCACTGCAGATGGTGACAGCAGTCACGAAATTAGAAGACGCCTGCTTCTTGGGAGAAAAGCAATGACAAACCTAGACAGCATCTTAAAAAGCAAAGACATCACCTTGCCGACAAAGGTCCGTATAGTTAAAGCTATGGTTTTCCCAGTAGTAATGTACGGAAGTGAGAGCTGGACCATAAAGAAGGCTGATCGCCATAGAATTGATGCTTTTGAATTATGGTGCTGGAGGAGACTCTTGAGAGTCCCATGGACTGCAAGAAGATCAAACCTATCCATTCTCAAAGAAATCAGCCCTGAGTACTCACTAGAAGGACAGATCCTGAAGTTGAGGCTCCAGTACTTTGGCCACCTCATGAGAAGAGAAGACTCCCTAGAAAAGACCCTGATGTTGGGAAAGATGGAGGGCACAAGGAGAAAGGGACGACAGAGGATGAGATGGTTGGACAGTGTTCTCGAAGCTACTAACATGAGTTTGGCCAAACTGCGAGAGGCAGTGAAGGATAGGCGTGCCTGGCGTGCTCTGGTCCATGGGGTCACGAAGAGTCGGACACGACTGAACGACTGAACAACAACACTGCTGAATTTACATTAACCCTGCTGACATTTCAGCCTGATTAACACGATTCTTCAGATATTCTGCAAACATTTCTCACTCCTCCTTAAATACTCCATCTTCCTATTCTCTTATTCTGTTAGTTAAATTCCCCTCATGGAAACGTTTTTTGATCCAGCTGATGCCTCTGCCAACAGAAGGTGGGGAGAGGTGATTTTTGCCAGCCCCCTTTCCCAAATGCTGCCCCCTAAAAATGTCTTCTGGAGGGTTGGCTGCCCTTCTGGAACAGCATGGGAAGTGGTATGGGAGTGTGCAGGGGGAGGTGAGAGTTGACCAAAATATATATTCCTTCCTCTTCTGTTAGCAGAGGCCTTTGCTGAATCAAAAACAATTTGGATACAACTGTTAAAAAAAATCACAAAATGTTCTGTTTGTTTTTCCAGCAGGAAGGTTTGCTCATATATATGCATGCTTAAACAATGTTTTCCCCCTCTACCATAAAAGCATACATGGAGATAGATATCCAAGCTTGTGGTTTTCATTTACAAAACAATGCTCACTGTTGATGTTGTTTTATTTTTTGTTATTTACTTTGCAGTACAGGCGACTGACAACAGTCATTGTTCCGTTTCCCCTGCTTCTGCTTTTGCTATTGCTACAGCTGCAGCTGGGCATGGGAGCCCACCAGGTGAGCCTTCTGGTACCAAAGATGGGGTGGGGGTGGGGGTGAATTACTGAGCACTAGTAAGTGAATGCAGTCAATATTTGCAATTGAATATTCGCAGGCTCCTTTGGGGGGCTTTGGTCCAAAAGGCAACATAAAACAAAGCTTAACTGACTGAGAAATACTATACCAATTCAGAAGTAAATCCCATTGAATTCAATGGGGCATGTTGCTACATAACGAGATACAGGATTTAAGGCTAAATGATTGACAAATACTTACTTCTTTGAAATATTAATCACTGTGCTCATGGTGAATGAATGAATGAATCTTTATTTGTGTCAGACATCGGCCATAGTAATAAAACAACAATATGATATACAAAGAATAGAAATAAAAAGTCAATTATATAAAATAACATTTTAGGGTTTTGAGTCAGTAGTCAAATAGTGGATCTTATTCTAATTGCCCCAGCTAAAAACCGTGCAACCTTTGCTGTCACCTGCTCATCTTGATCTGCCAAGAGAAAGGACACTGTGGCAGTGACTGGGCAACCCAGAGTGGACAATAAAAGAGGCGTGATAACCTCCTTCCTCAAGTCTTTATAAAGAGTGCAAGCCAGAAGGGCACGCACCACCGATTTGGTATGGCCATCTCCAAAGGGACATAAGCGTTTTTCATGTGGAATCCGTTGGAATCATCCCTCAAGTACAGCCAAGGGCAATGCATTCAATCTTGTGAGAGTAAAAGTGCACCTGTATTTTAGAATTGCTAGGTTATGCAGATAGGGTGCCAGAGAGTCGAAATGGGTAGGTGGGAAATTGTCATACCATGGGCAAAATTTCCTTATTGTGGCCAAGTTGTTCTGACGCTCGATATCGTTTAGGTGCTGACAAATTAGACTGTTTGCTTTACTAAAACCCAAAGTGAGTAGCTGTTGTAATGATAAACCACAGGAGTGAAGTTTTCAATAGACAGTTTTAGTCCAGGCACTCTTGTGACAATCTTGCAGCACTAGGGATATTAGACTGGGGGGGATTTAAGTTTAGGCGAAGCCAATAGTTAAGTGTCCTATGCCAAATCCGCAATTCTACCGAGGAAAGATTAGCCTCTGGTAGGTGGTTGATTGTGTATTTCTTTTGCAGTGTTTAAAATTTTAGTTGTTTTTATTTTTTCATTTTGTGTTGCTGCACACTGCTAAAAAAATGTTCTACTGCTACAACACTGGGAAAAGCTACATTTGATGAAACACTTCAATCTGTCCTTTTGAAAGGTGAAAGCATTCTCTCGCGTTTGCCATATAGCACACCTTACTGGTGCACAATGTGTGCTGTTTTTGCTACCGGTAGAATGAAGCATGGCAGTGTTTTCACTGTATTCCCCATTGATTAAAATATTGGCCTTGGCATTTCCTCCCTAGTGTATTTCTACCTGAAATTTACATATTTATCATATTTCCTAAAGTTTGTCTTTAAACTGTCTGGGGTGTCAATAATAGGCAGAGAATTAACGTGCTTCAATCTGTCCTTGAATTTTATACTCGGGAACATTATTGCTTTTTTCTTTCTTTTCAATATTCACGAATTCTGTGATCAGTTTGAATAGACTTCTATTTTTGTTCCAGAACCAAGGGCTGTTTTGAATCTAGAGAACTGTTGCTTAGCAATTTTATCAACTGGTTAGGCAAATGCTCTCCTTCAAACTGAGGGGAACTGCACCATGCAGCTTTTATTAATCAGCAAGCTTCTATTAAAATGGTAATTATTGGAGGAAGAGAAAGAAGACTGCGCCCTGTTAATAAATACATCTTCAACTGTAAGGGGAGGACTGAGGCCACTGGCACCTCTATGGCAGGTCCTGAATTAAGCTGCATCCTGAGATTTAATTAGTGCAGCCTGTAGTCAGAGAACAGAGCAAAAGAGAGGAAGACAGTGCATGGGCAGTGATGCTTTCGGCATGTGGTAGAAAGCTGCAAGAGAGACCTAGTCTTGAGCTGTAAATTGGAACAAAAAGCAATCCACAGAAAACCTAATTGCCGTTTGCTCCAATTAAGCGCTAAAGAGCAGTTTTCTCTGGGAGAAAGTAGTGCAACAAGAGGAAGTGTGGATAAGCCCAAAGTCACTGGTGAGGATCCTGAAAACTTTACATGTTAGTATATTAACTGTATATTGGGCAGCCAAAATTACTAGGCTAAAATCTAGTGCACTGCAATATATGATATAAGGGAACTATCTGTGAAGATATAAATGACCTACTGGTATTTGGCAATTAATTGACCATATATATTGCATTTTGAAACTTGCTGATAGTCTTTTCTGCTGACATCCTTGGCCTGATTTTTTGTTTTTATTAAAAGCACAGTTCATATTTCCTTTGACTTTCATGAGCTTTGCTTTTGGGGGGGGGGTTCACATTGCTGCCTTAGAGCACAATGAAGTTGGTTGTTTTTAAGGTACATTCTAGAGCTCTCTACACCCTAGCTGTTCACATCAGTATGGTGTCATCAGTGTCAGATTTGTTTCTGTCTTTACTCCTATGCAATGGTGTTCACACATTACATAGATTTATATTTGCTGGGGCTTTTTCCTCCGTTCCTTTACTTTCTGAATCTGCCTAAAGCTTGGGTACACTAAATTGATGTTTTCAGTGCTCTTTCCACTATGATTCCAAGATCTGTTTCCTATGATAGTCAGTATGGATATAGACACCATCAATGTCAATGTATTGTTAAACTGTTTTTTTTTCATAAAATGCATCCTTTTGCACTTAATTGAAATTGCTGTTGCTAATTAGGATAGCCCTGATATTATCACATTTAATACTTGCTACTCTCTGTATTTATAACATTTTCATGCTTTTTTTTTTTGCAAAAAGCACAATAACATCATTCTGTCTTCACTGTAAAAAGGTTCTTTAGATGGCTGTTAATCATAGGATTGCAAAATCTCCTCTGCCTAAATGTCAGGAGAGTCCACTTGGGAAGCCCCACCATTCAACCTGTGCATTATGTAATATGATATATAACAAGCAAAACAGGTGGCTGACTAGTGAAAAGATTTATACAAAACATATAGTTGCAGGTGACTAACCATAGCAAGTCAAATTGTGCTGCAAAGGAAATCAAAAGTTATGCACAGCATTTAGTCTATTTTGCAGAATCATTATTTTCCAATCCCAAATAATTAGTCAGACCCCGAACAAGCAGAAAATGCATTTAGTAAATGTTCCAAATAAAAACAAAGAATAATTGCAAATGACACAAAAATGAGCAAGGAAAAAGATAATTGAATCTGCAGAACAGACAATGATAAGTACAAAAACAATGGGGCTATTAAGTATGATAAACCTTACTGCCGAATAATGAGGGTAACTAAGTATAAGTGGGGCTGACAATGTTTAGCTAAGGACAATTAACAAATATATTGAATTAATTAGTGAGAGGCAGCCTCATCCTTAAAAGAGGGAGATAAATATGCAGAAGCTTCCAAGACCGTTTGTTCTGTGCAGTCAAACACTGTGCATAGAAAGAAAACTAGAAAAAGGAAGGTTGCGACAAAACAGGGAGCTGTTCATGGTCAGTCAAATGATGCTGTGTGTCATGTAGAGGAGCCAATATTTGTTCAAATTTGTGCATCTAATAAAGTGCATGTGCTAGGGAAACATAAATGCTGATGCAATAAAGACTTGACTCAAGTTATATTAGGTTAGCCAACAAAGGAAGTTAGAGAAGGTCTACCAAAGACAAATATCTCTGTGGTATAGATATTTGTCATCAAACAATGATGAGGTGGTCAGTTTCTTATTTCTGGACATACCTTATGTATTATGGGAATTGTTCAGTTTCAGCCAGAAAACGTAAAATAATTGAGTAGGTTCCACAACAAACTGCAATGCATAGTCCTCTCCCTAATTGGCCAGTAATTGCTGATATTACACATTTATTTTAAGGGTTAAGTCACAGTAGAATACTGAATCATACCAAAGGTCCACCATCATCCTGGTTCCCGCAGCAACCAATCGGATATCTCTAGGAGATCTTCACTGGGGTTTGAAGGCAATAGCCCTTCATTGCAGTTGCACCTCCCAAGTATTTAGTGGCAAATCACCTCTGAACACTGGTGTTTTGTTTAGCTATCATGATTAATATCTGTGGATACACACTGATTCTTCGTGCATTTGTCTAATCCTGTTTTAAAGCCATCTAAGATCATGTCCATTGCCATACCTTGTGGCAATGCATTCCATGCATTAATTAAAATAGAACAAGTATTGCTGCTCATATACCTTGTAAAGTATGAGTGGCACCCAACTCAGCGAAAAACAGTACCTTCCATTTACAGGTTTATTCCTGTTACAGGTAGGTAGCAATGTTGGTCTGCCGTAGTCAAAATAAAATAAAAATAAAAATAAAAAATTCCTTCCAGTAGCACCTTAGAGACCAACTAAGTTTGTTCGAAGCTGCTAACATGAGTTTGGCCAAACTGCGAGAGGCAGTGAAGGATAGGCGTGCCTGGCGTGCTCTGGTCCATGGGGTCACGAAGAGTCGGACACGACTGAACGACTGAACAACAACAAAGTTTGTTCTTGGTATGAGCTTTCATGTGCATGCACACTTCTTCAGATACCTTTGAAGAAGTGTGCATGCACACGAAAGCTCATACCAAGAACAAACTTAGTTGGTCTCTAAAGTGCTACTGGAAGGAATTTTTTATTTTTAGGTTTTTTCCTGAAATTCGTATTTTAGATTTAAAAAATCTTCAAAATCCTTTAAATGTGTTAGCATGTAAGGGAATTTTCAAAAGATATGCTCTGAGCCAATGGGCTATGTGTTGGGGGGGAATAATTCCCATAGATTTTCCTTTTCATCTAGTAGTATTTATTTCATCTTGAACTTTCCTTTTAAATTGTGTAGGGTTTAATAACTCTGAACGAACATGTGATAAGGAGTTCATAATACGTCGAGCAGCCACTAATCGTGTCCTGAATGTCCTTCGCCACTGGGTCTCAAAGCATTCTCAGGTACTTTTTGTTAAATTTTTCCAGCAAAATCTCCATTGTATCAAAGAGTTTGTGCGCACACAAACATATCATTGGTGCAGAATTACCAATTTGGGCTCTGTGCTAAGCATCACAGTTGTCATATTACAAATTTAGGTTTGCAGTGCAGCCTCATTAGAATAGTTATATTGCTGTGGTGTAATTATAAGGGAACAAGGTTAGCTTTTCTCATTACAGTCGTGTTTTACTCAAACGAATGCATTGTTGGGAATATGCTAATAAAGGTTGGTTTGTTGAGACAGGCACAGAGTTACCAAAAATCTAGCGCTGGGGACTCAGCTACATTAGGTTTGTTTGTTTAAGTTATAAACGCGTTATAACAATGTGACACCAGATGGTGCTGTAGAGCTGAAATTGGAACTGAATGAAAATTTCCATTGTGAACTTTACAATGGTTTTTCCCCCAGATCATTTTCAGTGTTTGTGTGTGTGTGTTTTTAATAGGTGTTTAGATGCAGCCTGGATCAGCAAAATATGTCTCCACTATGATTAGCTATTGAAATATAATCATGAGTCATGGCTCTGTGTTGTTCTCCTATTACTTGGGCTTGCCCTCTTTCAAAGAACAGCATAGTTAATCATGGGTGATTTAAACATTTCTTTACTGGATGTAGAAAGCAATGCTTCCATGTCACATTACATAACAGAGAATAACATTTTAATTAGGCTAACTGTAGTAATCATGGAACACCTCCATATCAGTGCCTTTTTCTGGCAGTTTTTTAGTAGTAGAACATTGCCCCAATGGCAATATCATGGGATATTTTATACAATGTTGACAGAATTGTATATAATGTTCAGTCGTATTTAGAATTAATTTTTTTAAAGGAGTCAGTGACTTGAGTGCTTTGAATTTAACTGCTGGGTTTGAAAAAATATATAATTTCATGTATAAGTAGCTAATTCACATTGCACCCTCCATGTTTTCCATGATTTGCTCTGCTGTAAGAGTTATCGTTTTCATAGAGATTAACCAATCTGTATAAGCCTTTGGCTTTCCATTTCACATCATATTTGCTGCCTTGGCACAGCCATGGCCTGATCCCGGGAGCCCTTTTTTCTTGCCCACATGGCTATTGGGGTGCCTCCCCTGCTGATTTGGCTTTGGCCTGCTTGAACAAGCAATCAGGGTGGCAGCAGGGCAGGGGAGGTGGTGACCTGGCTTCAACTTGGTCCGCCCCCATCATATAAAAGGAGGGCTGCACCTGGGCATGCCCTCTTTGGAGGATTCACCACCCACCCAGCCAGTCTGATTGTGTCTTGTCCAAAGGTGAGTGGGCTGGTCACTGTGGGGACCTTGTTATGGTAAGTCACTGTATTTGGGGCCAGGGAGGATTTTTTCCTGCAGACAAATTGGCCGGTCTGCAGGTTTTTGCCTACCGTATATCAGAAGTCACAACTTTTGGCAGGTAAGGCATTGGGTTGGATCCTTAGCTGATTGAGTCTCCCATTAACAGGATCCAGGAGGGATGCCTCTGTCCACACAGGGGTCGATGAGCACCCTACCAATGATGGCACAGCTGGGATCATATCACCTGGTGCATGTCAGGGCTTATCAAGCAGTCGGGCTGCTTGATGCCCAATGCCTTGGCCAAAACCTCCTTACATCTGTAATTAATAAAGTTGTGGCTGATTTCAACCCAATAGAAATGTCCTGTGTTTTATTTCTATGGTTGGCCTTTCCCTGCGCTGCAGGCATCATGTGCCTGGGCATTCAATTCCACTGGTTTTGGAAAGACATGAAACTTCCCCATGGATGATGTCCAAGTGACTTTCCTTATGTGCCCAGTTATAATCACCAAGTATATTTTGTCAATAAGTTTATATAACTGTTGTTATTTCGAATGTTTAATTCTTCATAGATTTTTTCCTTCCATTCTCTAAAAATCTGGGGCGTGTGTATGTATTACAGTTATCTCAACATACAGTAGGTTTCCATGGTGATACATCGGTTGTCTCATACTGTTCAAAGTGGCCCTTGGTGTGGGCTAACAAATATGGGTGTTTAGCACCCAGAGAGCACAGTGCTCCTACAATTCTCCTGGCAGAGCTTCTCAAAGGTGTTTTGCATTTCTCGCCTCTTCAAGGCACAGTATTATATAACAAGCTGTAATGCACACACTTTTTCTATATGTACAAGGCAGAGTTGTTAGATATGCCTCAAAGCAGTATTTCTTCTTATCCTCCTCCTCTCTTTCACATTAAAGTTAAAGGACCCTATCACAAGCCAGCCTGGAAACAGTTATGTGGCAAATGAAATGCTTAAGAGATCTAAAGCAATATGGAGTGTTAATTGGCCCTATGTACATCATATATGTATGCATTTTGTGACAGGCTTGCTGTGTGAGTTCATGGCTGCATTAAGGCAGCACTTTATTCTGTTTTCCAGACCTTTTCTTACCTGCAAATGTTTTCATTTTATGTTACCTTTCACACACATAAAAGCCACTTCTAGAAATCTAGTGGAAGTTTAGTGCTTATTTCCATGTTAGTTGTGTCCAGGAAAAGAATCTGCTTGCAACATGGAAAATCATGGGGTTTTGCATTGTAATTTTCCTGCCATTCTCATAATCGTGCCAATTCCACTCAACATGATGAAATTTGGGTTAGCCTCCCAGCATACAGTTCTTTCCCGACATTTTAAAAGTTAGCATGATATGGCAGTAGGTGGCTCAAAAAGCCACAATTCCATAATGCAACAGGTACTGCGGTATAAAAGGACTGTGCAAAATCAGGACAGAACCGCTAGCATTATATCCAGGAAAATGTAATGCAGTAAAACCCTTGCGTGTTGGAATGCAGACTGTTCTAAACCTTTTTTTATAGTCCTCATTCTTTTTTATAGGTAAATTGGATTTCATTCATGGCCAAAGTACACATGATGCTCAGTCATGTAGAGTTGGTCCTGGTCTTCCCTTCCACACACACCCCTCTAAAGTCACTACAAAGGTTGCCAAGTATAGCAGAAGACTAACCCAGAGGGCAAGGATGGGGGTTTCTTAACCCTTCCCCATCATGCTGCTTTACTCTTAAAACCCCATGCTACTTTTTTTCTTTTCACCTGACAAGTAAAATGATAGACGTATCAGAGAAGTCTGGTCTCAAGCTCCCTGGCTTTTGCTTTATTGTTTGCTTGTTTTATTTATTTATATAAAGCATGTATGATCCCCCCCCTGGTTTTATTTTCGCAACAACCCAGTGAGGTAGTTTAAGCTAAGAGACGTTAACATGCCCAAAAGCTGCCAGTGGCTTTGTGAGGTGAGTGGAGATGTGAATCTTGATGGTCTTGGTGCTAGTCCAGCAACTCAATCCACACTACTCCACTGGCTCTCCCAGTGAGTAGTGAAAACCTCAAAACATAAGGAGGAATTAGGCAAGGCGTAGTTTGGGCTAGGGGGAGAATATTTGATTCTGCAGAATATGGCTTTGTAATCAGGTGTCCTGCTGCAAGCAAGGCTTCAGGATTGAGGCAATTCAGAAGGGACTGCATCCACCATTTATGCAAGAGCTGCTGCATCGGGATGTTACAGGATGTTGATGTTCATTAAAATAATAGTAACTGATGGTAGACTTTGTATCTAAAAGTGATCTAATATAGTGCAGACTTAGACGTGGTTGCTCAGAAGTAAGCACCATTCAATTTAATGGGACTTACTCCCAGGTGAGCATAGAATTTCATACTAAGGTACTAATGAAAAGTCCATGGTTTGAAACTTGACTTGGGAAGCTACAGTTTTTCTGTCTGCAAAATGGGGGATAATGCAACGGTCTTGGCATACCAAGATTGTTGAAAGGAACGGATAATGCCCGTGAAACACTATACAAACGTTACGTATTACATACTTTTCCTATGCTGTTTTATAATTCATCTATTCAAATATGCATGTTTTTCTCATGGCTGTTTTACCATTAATAATGGAAAACGAGTAAGGAGTATGCCTTTGGTTTCAAACGTTAGTTGTTGTTGTTTTTTTAAAAAAACAACACTTAAAAGATTGTGTACGTTATAAAAGGGGGTCAGAGACTTGAAAAGAAATTATTGTCAATAAATGTTCAGAATCAGGCTGTTATAGAGAAATTGCACACAAACAATAACCTGCTGCAAAGCAAGTGAAAAGCTTTTTAGCTGCATAGCAACAACTTAACATTCACTCGCTCTGCAGATATTTCTCTGGTTTGGTTACAGATTAAGCAGATTCTGCCTGGAAATAAAAAACCTGTGTTGCTATGTGAGGAACATAGTGTTTGACAAAGCATCTCTAGGCAAATATATTATTTATTGTTATTTATTTATGATTTAACCATGAGCAATGTATCTGAAAAGACAAATAGATGAGGAGTTAACTTTGAAGATTTCTTGCGTGTTCTAGAGTGTCTCAGTGATGATGATGATGATGATGATGAAAGAGAAGGAGCGTTGGAATACTTCTTATCATTCTCTCAGTAATGGAAAAGCAGTGGCCGTAGATAGACAAAGTTTCAGCTATTTTGTATACAGCAAGACTTTTACCAACAGGTTTTGCTCATAGGATAACCAAATCAAACATTTGTTTGGTAAGTCCTTACAGAAGTCACCTGACATTGAAGCTAAAATATTTAGAAATATGTATAGGGCAAGAGCATATATCTTTCTTAATCACACATTCAAAATAAAATGTACAAGAATTTCAAGAACTTTGCTAGCGACTATTGTTTGGGTTTCTATGGAAACAGATGCTGAATTGCTACCCACATGGTAGCAAACAATCACTATAAAAGGAACTGTTACAAATATACTAGATTGATGAAGCTTTTAGTTTAAATCCTTTATCCAAACATCTGCACTAAGCTGAAATGCAAATGACTGGAGTTAGTATTTCTCAATGACTCCAAACATGAAGATATTTCAGTACATGCATTTTCATCCCCCACCCTCCCAGTGTCTAATCTTTGGAAATATTCCTCATTGTTCTGGAGAGGGATGCACAAGTATTAACTAAGAGGAAAAAGTCTGATTTATTCTCAGAATTGATGTATATTTTCCGTCTAAGTTTGAGAAGGAGATATTATATGTTGCTTTTAAGCATAAGACATTGCTTGGGGAATTCATAGTACAAAATGCTGCTGCTTGCAGTTGGCCTAGCCAAATATCACCTATTTTGAAAATTTCTGCTAATTAAAATTTCATTTCTGAGCTGAGAAAAGTGCTAATTTTTACCTTGGAAGTCCTAAAATTAATTATTTTTCTATCGAGATTTGTGTACCACCCTTCATGAAAAATATTAACTGGTCAGTTTGCAAAAACAAGGTACTATATAAACTTAATACGGGGTATGTTTTCATGTTTGTTTAATGTTACATAATTAACTTCATAAAAATGACCTAAACCATCAGCTTCTAGATATATTGTATATGTTACTTTAAATTAACTTGATCTTGGATGAGAATAGGTAAGTACCGGTAGTTATATTTCAGTGTTCAAAGTAATGTTGGCTTGGTATTGCTGTTTTGTAATTCAAAACTCTTCAAACAGATACATTTTAATAACTTCTTGGTTTTGTTCATTTCCGAATCTTTGGTACAAGTTTCAAATGCTTATTCAAAACAACAGAACTGTGAAAAACAAATGCTGAACAAAAACCCATATGTAGTATGATTACTTAATTCAGAAAAAATTCTTTTGCAGGATTTTGAGCTAAACAATGAACTGAAGATGAATGTTCTAAATCTGCTAGAAGAAGTTTTGAGAGATCCTGACCTTTTGCCACAAGAAAGAAAAGCTACAGCAAACATCTTGAGGTAAAGCGGTTGAATTAGTTTAATCATAAAGTATTGTTAGGAGTTTGTGGGTGCCAGACTCCTCTAAATTTCTGGGTCTAGTAGATGTTAGAATTTACCCAAGGCTTGGGGGTTAAACTGGGCGCCAGACTTCTAACCACTGGACCCAGTTTCCTTTGTTCGGGAAACTAGGGTGGCATTCAACAATATTGTAAGAAATGAAAAAATTGTGCTCTCCATTATCCACACAGCACTTATTTTCAAGGAATCAGAAACAGAATCACAATGCAATCACCTTTGCAATAAAAATGTGCTCAATTCTTTCAAGAGATAAAAATTAAATCTGTTTTTCCTCCTAATGGTTGGGAGATTTTGCCAAAATACAGGCTTATAACCACTGATTCTCTGTGATAAAAGTTTTCCAGTTTATTTCAAAGGTACAAAATCTCGTTACTGAAATGTTGTCACTAGCCAGAGAGATACACATTTTTATATTAAATATTCTGCCACCTATTTTAGAGCGCTCTCTCAGGAGGATCAAGATGACACCCATTTAAAAATTGAGGATATAATGCAGATGGTGAGTTAATCTAGATAAGCTTATGTCAGATTTATTCATATTTATGTAAATTGGGGTAAATGAAATCGCTAGAAATGGTGTTTGGCTGCTTGATTGTTGCAGGTTTTATAGCAAATTAATTACCATCCTTTTTGTATTTGCACTTGACCACTCCCTGTTCAAATTGTTCAATAACATTTGTTTGAAACAGGTGAAAGGATAGCTGTTAGCTGTTCACAGGCTTAGTTGGAAGTTATGCAAAACACAGGCCTCCCATTTGAATATATACAGTGGAGGTCTTTTAGAATGGGACACATCTGTGAATGGGCCTCTTAGCGCATTATGCAAATTATTGGAAATTGCAGTGCCTATTTGCAAGTTAAAGCACAAATGAGTGTATTAGAAAAAAAGACTACGTGCTGCCACAAGCCACAGAAAGATTATTTACATGAGGCAGAGCCGTCTCATCCATAGAAGCCGGTGGCGCGGTGCGCCAGGGCGCTGGGCGCCCCAGGGGCGCCCCCGTGAGCCCGCCGGCATACCGGGCTCCTCCTCCCCAACCCGCCCCCGCCCCCACGGGCAGGCGGGCACTCGCGCACCGGCGGGCGGGCTGTAAGCCGCCCGCCCTCGCCTCCCAGAGCCCCAGCTGGAGCGCTGGAGCGGCGCGGGGCTTTGCGCGACCTTCCAGCACTCCAGCTGGGGCTCTGGGAGGCGAGGGCGGCCGGCTCGCGCTCCCGCGCGCAGCCGGCCGCCCGCCCGATGCAGCGGGAGCTGCCCAGCAGCGCCGCGCCGTCCAGCTGCGCGCGGAGCGCGAGCTGTGCGGGAGCGCGAGCCAGCCGCCCTCGCCTCCCATCCCGGAAGCGCTGGAAGGGCGCGCAGAGCCCCGCGCCGCTCCAGCGCCACGCCCCTCACCCCCCGCTCGCCCACCCCCCTCCCAAGGGGCGGCAAGCGCGGGAGGGAGGCGGCGGAGAGGCGGCATGGCGGGGGCGCCGGAGGGATAGCCGCGCCAGGGCGGCAGATCCCCTTAAGACGGCTCTGACATGAGGGAAGCATGAAATGAATCTGTATTTGAACCACGGAATAGCTTGGGAAAACAGATAGCTTTGCAGTTATAGTACTTGCTAATCAAGGGGACAATTGTTTGTTGCAATAGTGACAGCAAACTTAATTCAGTGTTCAAAGCTTACTAGTTTTGCCTTAGGTGTGTGGCTACTAAATTTATCCATCCACATTATGCACCCATGCTTTAAGTGGGCTTTGCTGTACTCGTTATTTTGTAAGCCATTTTATGTCCCTTTCACCTTACTCTTTGTGCATCTGAATATTTTAGTCTTTGTTAATGCACCAATGCTATGAAGGCACAATAAAGAATCCAAATGACACAGCCCCATCACAAATGGCTTGTTCATATGGTTTACATTTTGAATAAGAAAACGTATTAATGGATAACCTATGTAGGGAAAGAGAAAGAGAAATGTTAAGGGTTCTCCAAGAAGAGTTTCATTTACAAGAACCATGGGCCCTCTTTGCCCAGATGGATGACATTGAGAGGGAGAGGGACCTTACTTCTCCTCCTCAGTCACTATGCCTCTTTTGATATCATTGACAGTAGTATTCTCCTGGCCCAACTCTGTGGGCATGGGTATTGGGGCAGCATTTTTCTGTAGTTACATTCCTATCTCTGGGGTCAGTTCCAAATGCTATTGAAGTGTGGGAGTTCTTAATTTGTGCTGAAGTTAGTATTCCTCTTCCATAGTAGAGACCTCTGTTCTGTTAGTACCTTTCCTCTTACTCAGGTTGTTTCCATAAATGAAGAACTGGGCTAGTGAAATTGACACTGCCATCAGTTACCTAACGAGGCATGAAACAAACTAGAAGGATTGAAATGGCTGTTTTTGTGTGCTTCCTTGTTTACAGTTAGAGTGTCCAAAACCAGAGTGCTTTGAAACTTTATCGGCTATGGAACTCGCTGAACAAATCACTCTCTTAGATCACATTGTTTTCAGGAGCATACCCTATGAGTAAGTGGCTTTCCGATTGTTATTATCAAGTGAAAATATTTTGTAAGTGAAGTTACAAACTGATTCACACTAGTGACAGGCCTATAAAAAGAATTTGAATGCATAACAGATAGAGCTGTGTTTAGTGCTGCTTAAAAACTATCATAGCATAATAAATGGACTATGAAACACTTTAATCAAAGTGTTAATTAGCAGCACATGTCTACTGCAGTTCTTTGTGAGCACAATGCAGTTCACTTCCTGAAGAGACTGATACATATACACACATGTTCCAAATAACATCTGATATTAATATTCCCTAACTACCAGTTCAGGAATTCTGTAGGCTTGAGAACAAGGCCAGTGAATATTGAGCATATCGAACACATACCCTTTCAGCTTCCTAAATTAGCCATCTCCTTTTAACCAAGGGATGGTGCTTTAAAATGAACAAGGGATTTTAAAAATCCTATAAATCTCTGTTTATATAGCAGTGCCGGATAAAAATTGTATATATGACAAACAATATGACTCACACCTTTTTCCATGTGTATATTTATTGAATGTTGTAACCCACCCTGGGACCTTGAGTGAAGGGTAGTAAATTAAAATAACACCACTGCCGACAGCAAAAGAACTTCTGAGGGATTGAAACTACCAAGAAAGCCCCCTGTGCTGATCTTAACACTTGAGAGGGTCGGGGGGGGGGGGTCTTTCAGGTATGGTAAAGCCGCTTCCGCCCTTGGGCAGGAGGTGGCATTGCGGGCGTCACGATCCGATCACACGCGCAGGGGCTGATACACAGCCCCTGCGCGATTGGCCGGATGCCCGCCGCTTCTCCCCGAAGGCCGACCAATCCGATCGGCTGAGGGGAGGGGCCACTAGCCCTTTAACTGGGAGACGGCAGGAATCCTTCCCCCTCTCCTTCCTAGCCCCCATCTGCATCGGTTCTCCCGCCTGCCCACCCTTTAGGTTAGCTATTGACCTTGCTATGGACTTCGGTTGGTTGCCCCAGTTGGCTGGGGGGCCTGGTAGGACTTTTTCCCATTTGGGCTAGCCAAATCGGGTTTTTTCGCCTACCTCGTAGCAATTCGTCACAACTTTTGGTTTGGCAGTTAGGCATTGGATAACATCAATTGAGGTAAAAAAAAGGGGAGGTAGCGCCATCACCTGCCCCTCATTGGAAGGGTATTCCGTTAAAGGTCTCTGGGGGCGTGGCCTTGTCCGAAGCCTAAGGCACGCCCCCAACGGTGATCACAGGGGCAGTTCTCCTTGATAAGCACCCGGGTTGGGGTCAGATATAGTGGTTAGGATCCAATGCCTAAGCCGGGGGTCAGCAACCCGCGGCTCCGGAGCCGCATGTGGCTCTTTTACGGCTTTGCCGCGGCTCCAGGGTGGGGAAATGGTGGGGGGCGCTGCGCCTGTGGCCCGCCTGTGCCACCCTGCCTGGCTTTTGGGATCGGCGGCTGGGCGCGGGGTGGTGGAGAAAGCAGCGGGGATACTGCTGCTTTCTCCACCACCCCACGCCCTGTGCTCATCCCGCTTGCTTTGAAGGGAGCTCGGGACAGGGGTGAAAGCTCACCCCTCCTCCCCAGCTCCTTTCAAAGCAAGTGGGGATAAGCCCTCTGAAGGTGTGCGTGGGCCCCTTCAGAGTGGCTCATCCCCACTTTTTTTAAAGGGAGCCGGGGAGAAGGGGTGAGCTTTCACCTCTTGTCCCCAGCTCCCTTCAAAGCAAGCGGGGATGAGCCGTTCTGAAGGGGTGCATGGTGCCCCTTCAGAGCGGCTTATCCCCGTTTTTTTAAAGGGAGCCGGGGAGAAGGGGTGAGCGTTCACCCCTTGCCCCCAGCTCCCTTCAAAGCAAGCGGGGATGAGCCGTTCTGAAGGGGTGCATGGCGCCCCTTCAGAGCGGCTTATCCCCGTTTTTTTAAAGGGAGCCGGGGAGAAGGGGTGAGCGTTCACCCCTTGCCCCCAGCTCCCTTCAAAGCAAGCGGGAATGAGCAGTTCTGAAGGGGTGCATGGCTTCTCCTCCGAAGCTGCAGCCAGAGCGCTCCGCTTTTCCATCGGGGGAGGGAGGAAGAGGAAAGAGCAGCCCAGGCTGCTCTTTCTCCTCCGAAGCTGCAACCAGAGCGCTCCGCTTTTCCGTGGGGGGGGGGTGGAGAGCAAAGAGCAGAACGCGGCGTCGGCGAGGGGCAGAGGGCTGCCCCAACCCCAACACACACACGCAGGCAGAGCCCTTGAGCTTCTCTTCAACATCCCTTTACTGGCCCCCCCACACACAAAAAACACCCTCTGGCTTGATTCCACACACACACACACACAGCCCTTGACTTGATTGAACATACACACACAGCACAGCTCTTGAGTTTATTCAACACCCCCGCCCCTTTGATTCAACACCCCCGTACACACACGCACACACCTTGACTTGATTCAACACACATACACACCCCCTGAGTTTATTCAACACCCCCTTTATTTGATTCAAAACAAACACACACACACCCCTACATGCACACCTTGACTTGATTCAACACCCAGGAGAGCAAGCCCAAGCTTGCTCTGAATACGAGAGGGTTTTGTATTTGGGGCATCAAAAGCAGCAAAGCATACATGCATTTGGGACCATATGGGGTGCATCTCTCCCCCCTCATTAGAGAATAATAACTGGGACTAGCCATCAAAAGTCACAGATCAGACATGCTCATATTTTTCTTTGATATAGCAGCTGACTGCACGATCCTGTATATATAGCATTAAGATAAGAAACAATATATGCAGTGTTATATTTGTTTTAAATGTCGCAATGGTTTTGCGGCTCCCAGGTGTTTTTTTTTCCTTTGGAAATGGGTCCAAGTGGCTCTTTTTGTCTTAAAGGTTGCAGACCCCTGGCCTAAGCCAATACCGCTCAACATCCGTAACCAATAAAGTTGTGGCCTTTACGCCCATTTATTTGATACAATGTCTCATGTGTCATTCATTTGGGAGGGAGGGACATTGCCACGCAACACACTCCAGTGGAGTTCCATCTGCATAAAACACAATAAAACCAAGTACAACACACTGAGGTCCTTGAAGGAAGCGTAAGATATAATTCAAAGAAATGAATTATAAGTTAATAATGTACATAAATACAATTAATAATATTCTGGTCTGCCATTTCTGATGACAGTTTCTTCTTTTGTTCTCTTCTTTCTGATTTTTCCAGAGAGTTCCTTGGACAGGGTTGGATGAAACTGGATAAAAATGAAAGAACACCTTATATAATGAAAACCAGTCAACACTTTAATGATGTAAGTTGATGTAAATGCTTTACCTTCCAGACTCTTCATGACTAACTATAGAAAAAACCACCAGAGCATTCCATTTTCCTAACCTGCTAGCCAGCAATTGCATAGTAGCAGTTGACTGAAATCTGCAAGCACTAGCAGAAGAAATTAAACTATGCCTTTGTTTAATAAAAACAAAATAATACCAATCTTGTTTCACATTGCTTAGTTTATTGATTTCTGCTTATATTACATCCCCTTAGTTCTTCCCCTTGATTCACAACCGCCAAAGGCAACTTGCTGTATGGTAAAGACCGTTCTGCCTTTGTCATCTTCCTTAATTCACTTTTTCTTGTGCCATTGTCATTTAAGGAATATATGCTTTCTTGGTGTTAAATGCTAAAAAAACACCCCATCATTGGTAATTCCATTTATACTGTTAATAGCATGCTGTAAATAGAATTATTCTAAGAACCACTTCTTTGACCTAGATGAGCAACCTTGTGGCTTCCCAAATTATGAATTATGCTGACGTTGGTTCCCGTGCTAATGCAATTGAGAAATGGGTAGCAGTGGCAGACATCTGCCGATGTTTGCACAACTATAATGGTGTGCTTGAAATCACATCAGCCTTGAACAGAAGTGCAATCTACAGACTGAAGAAAACCTGGGCTAAGGTTTCTAAACAGGCAAGTAATCACAAAATGTGTTATCTGTGTAATGGGTATTGTTACTAGAAATATTGTAAGTAAATGGTTTGCAGTGGTTCAGAATGATGTGACCTCACTAGAAAATCAGTACTTTAACCATCAAGAACAGGACCAACTTATCATGGGGCCACAGGAAGCATTACATTATCATAATCCAACAATAGAACCCCACAGTGTTTGTCTTGCATTTGAACTCAAGTTTCAGCAGAATTTTCTTAACCTGGGTAGTATCATATTCCATAAGGAGTGAATCTTCTAATTTGTTTCCTTTGTAGGCTAAAGCCCTTATGGATAAACTTCAGAAGACTGTATCATCTGAGGGAAGATTTAAGAATCTCAGAGAAACACTCAAGAAGTATGTTTCAAATTATTACATTTTGCTGTAAATGGTGGATAGTTATTAAGATAATGCTTCAGCTAGCTATCTTCTATGGGAGTAATACTGAACAATTATGAAACCATCTTTTTATACAGGCTTCATGGAATTAAATTCCAGTGTTTTGTTGAACATACTCCAAAGTCATTATCATGTATAGATTTTTATAGTATCTCTGGGTAGTGCCAGAACATATAAACCTATTATTCTGTATATAATGTGTCCTAATAGAATTGTAGAAACTTTTCCAATAAATATATGGCCACGTTAATTTAAAAAAAATAACTGCTGGGAATATCCAACAACAGGGATAGCCAACCTGGTGCCCTCCATATGTTGTTGGACCACAACTCTCAACCTCCCTGATCATTGGTCATGCTGGCTAGAGCTGATGGGAGTTTCAGTCCAACAATATCTGAGGGGTCGTGTGGACTGTCCCTGACCTATATAATACCTCCATAGTTCTGTCTGAGATTCATATGAAGAGTTCAAAGAAGGGTTGCTTCTATGCAATTATTTGGTAGTGATGATTTTTGGGAACAATCTACCAGCACTTCTGTCATGCCATCTCCATTCACTTTGATGGAGTTTCCCTTGCAGCCCCACTATGGTGCCAGTGTGGTATAGTGGTTAAGAGAGGTACACTCGTAATCTGGTGAACCGGGTTCGCGTCTCCGCTCCTCCACATGCAGCTTCTGGGTGACCTTGGGCTAGTCACACTTCTTTGAAGAGTCTCTCAGCCCCACTCACCTCACAGAGTGTTTGTTGTGGGGAAGGAAGGGAAAAGGAGAATGTTAGCCGCTTTGAGACTCCTTCGGGTAGTGATAGTGGGATATCAAATCCAAACGCTGCTTCTTCTTCTACTATAAAGTGAGTGGATGTTGGGCTAAGCAATACTTGACCATTTATGCAAGTGCTAACATGCTTCTTGAATACATAGAGTTGATTCTGAGTAAGCTGAACTGAGAGTAGACCCATTGAAATAAATAGACCTAAATTACTTATATTCATTAATTTCAATGGGTCTATTCTGAGCAAGACTAACAATAATCAGCAGAGTTCACAACAGACTTACAGCACAGTCCTATAACATTTCGATTCAGAGGTAGGTCCCACAGTATTGAATGTGGCTTACTACAAGGTAGAAGTATGTATGTATGTATACTTTACAGTCTCATTTTACTACTGCAGATAGGCATGTTCAGTTTTATTATCTTCCTGAGTGATGCACACTATCACCAAAGAGTATGACCTGTTCATATCTCAAGATCCAGAAACACTTTCTTTGCAGGTTTTGAAGACATATATAGCAGTTGCACTTTTCTTCTACACATTCAGGCATTCAGTTACTGCTTCTTTGCAATTTATGTAAGGTTTAGCTATTTAAGAAAATATGTCAGATATGGAATGTATGAAAGTAATTATAGCTCAGTTATAATTGCTTACATGAATTCAGGCTCAATGAGCTCAAAGTCGTCTTAAGACTATAGTCCCATGCATACATATCAGGGGGGTGAAATCCCAGTAGGCACAATGGACTGTGATTCCAGATTGGGCTGTATGTAATGCAAAAGACTCAGGAGTTTATAGTGAAAAGGTTAGAATGACCCATGTACAAGACGTAAGAGTAAAACCTAAAATTTATTGTTGTGCAGTTGCAATCCCCCTTCAGTGCCATATCTTGGGATGTACTTGACAGACCTGGCATTTATTGAAGAAGGAACACCCAACTTTACTGAAGAAGGCCTTGTCAATTTTTCCAAAATGCGAATGGTAATACTTCTCTCTACATTTTGGTTTCAGTTTACAAGGACTTACTATTGACCATATATTGATTGCATTTCAAGGTGTATTATAGGTAGAAATGAGAAAAGAAATTGTTTATTGTCGTTTGCAGGGTCAATGTTCTATCACCACCTGCTGGTGAATTTTGGAGTGTCCATAATAATCCAGTTTTATCCATATGTACACACATTTTCTTTTTTTTTATATAAAGATTTTATTATTTTCCATATATAAACAAAAGAAAATACAAAAATACATAATAAACAACAAACAATAAACAACAACAGTAACAGTGACAATAACAATGAACATAAGAAAAGCACAAATACATAACTAAACATACACCTATCTCAATCTTCTTCTTAATTCTATCTTCTTTACATACTTTTAGACTTCCCCCGTTCCCCCCCCCCTGCATTCAAAACTAGTATATAATTTGGGTAGCTTTGTATCTTTTTCCATAAATCTTAACCTTATCTCTCAATAAACTTTAAGTTAATTAAACAAATATAGTTTCTCACTTAAACTCAATATCTTTAGATACTCTTAAACATTCGTAACATTCACATCTAAACTTCTTTTACACTATTTTATCTAACATACACATGCTAAAGCCAATTCTGCTAGCTAATTCTGCTCAAATATTCAATTTTACACATTTAACTAAATAATCCTTGAATTTCTTCCAATCCTGCGACACCTTCTCCTCCCTCTGGTCTCGGATTCTCGCGGTCAGTTCGGCGAGTTCCATAAAGTCCATTAGCTTCATCTGCCATTCTTCCACTGTCGGGATCTCTTCACCTTTCCAGTTTCTTGCCAATAAAATTCTAGCAGCTGTTGTGGCATACATAAAGAATACTCTATCCTGACTGGGTATCTCTTCATTGGTCATGCTCAAAAGGAATGCCTCTGGTTTCTTACTAAAGGTAATTTTCATTACCTTCTTTAGCTCGTTATAAATCTTGTCCCAGAAAGCATTTACCCCTGGGCATGACCACCACATATGATAAAAGGTACCTTTCGTAGATTTACATTTCCAACACATATTAGACATTGTAGGGTTCATCTTTGCTATCTTAACTGGTGTTAGATACCATCTGTAAAGCATTTTCATGATATTTTCTCTTAAACTATTGCAAGCTGTAAATTTGATACCTTTCTTCCACAATTTCTCCCAGTCATCCATCATAATGTTATGACCCACATCTTTTGCCCAGTCTATCATTGTCGATTTAACCAGTTCATCTTTCGTATGCCACTCTAGCAACAAATTATACATCTTGGAAAGGTTTTTAGAGTTCGATTCAATCAATTCTGTTTCCAGTTTTGATTTTTCCATTTGAAAACCAATTTTCTTGTCTGCTTTAAATATCTCATAAATCTGATGATATTGCAGCCAGTCGGTGACTTCGCTTTTTACTTGATCATAGCTTTTCAACTTAATCGACTCACCTTCTTGCTGCAATATATCTGCATATCTTAACCATCTTGCAGACATATTAGGTCTCTTGTATGCCTTGGCCTCCACAGGTGAAAGACATCTAGGAGTTTTTCTCTCTAACAAATCTTTGTATCTCATCCAAACCTGATACAGGGCTTTTCTAATTATATGATTCTTGAAAGTCTTGTGAACTTTTGCCTTATCGTACCAAAGATAAGCATGCCATCCGAACATGTTATCAAAGCCTTCCAAGTCCAACACGTCAACATTTTCCAATTTAAACCAATCTTTTAACCAGCAAAAGGCCGCTGCTTCAAAGTAAATCTTTAAATCTGGCAGGGCAAAGCCTCCTCTCTCTTTAGAGTCTGTTAAGATCTTAAATTTAATTCTAGGCTTTTTTCCCTGCCATATGAATTTCGATAGGTCCCTTTGCCATATTTTGAAACAGTCCAATTTATCCACTATTGGAATGGCTTGAAATAGGAACAGCATCCTTGGTAACACATTCATTTTAATGGCAGCTATTCTGCCCATCAATGAGAGTTTCAGTCTTGTCCAAATCTCTAGATCTTTCTTTATCTCTGTCCACAGTTTTTCATAATTGTCCTTGTACAGGTTCAGATTTTTTGCTGTAAGGTTGATACCTAGATATTTTACATTCTTAACAAAGTTGAGGCCAGTATAATCTTGTAATTTTTGTATCTGTTCTGAGTTCATGTTTTTTGTCAATACTTTGGTTTTCTGTTTATTAAGTTTGAAGCCAGCTACACGTCCAAACGATTCAATTAATTCCAAAGCTTTGGGGACACTGCTTTCAGGTTCTCATATGTACACACATTTTCATGTTTGCACAAGTGTAAGTTGAAGATGAGCAGCTGAGTCAGCTGTTTTGCATTCAATGAAATATATAGATAATGTACAGAACCTAGAACTATACTTCCTTTAACCAGCATTAGTCGCCTTCCTTTCTGGGAAGCAGAAATGTGCAGAAGGGAATAATCAAGTGATATATATGCATTTTATGAAATAAATAAATATTTCTTTGTCATGCACAAACAGCATGCTTTGAGAAGAGGACAGTTTTCAGGAGATAATTAAGCTGCAATAGATGCATTTATGATTCATAAATGAAATATTAGGTGGATTTGTGTAAATTAGGGAAAGGGCAATATGGCCCAAGTGAGGTTGAAATTGTAATTCAGAAGAAGATAATGTAAAAGTATCCTGAAACACCATTTGTTGCAGGATAGAATATTTTAAATTCTAGTGAAGTCAGTGGCTTGGATCCAAAGTTGCTCCTCCATTCACAACTTCCCCTACTCATAAACCACCACCCCTTTCACATACCATTGCGAAGATTCTCTCAAGCACTAGGAGCAGGGTTTTTTTTTTTTTTTTTTAAAAAAAAAAGCATGCAGGGTGCTGCAGAGGAAAAAGGGGAGGCAAAAAACCCCCCATCACAGTGGTACCTCTGGTTACGAACTTAATTCGTTCTGGAGGTCCATTCTTAACCTGAAGCACCACTTTAGCTAATGGGGCCTCGTGCTGCCGGTGCACGATTTCTGTTCTCATCCTGAGGTAAAGATCTTAACCCGAGGTACTACTTCTGGGTTAGCGGAGTCTGTAACCCGAGGTACCACTGTACATGGTAATAAACCCTGTTCATTCATGGAAGGAAAGTTAGGATCCGAGCCAGTATGTATGAAAGTAAACAAGAGACTCTTTTTTATATTTGTTTCTTTGACAGATATCACATATTATCAGGGAGATTCGACAGTTCCAACAGACTTCTTATCGCATAGAATACCAACAAAAGGTATTGTACTTTCATCTGTCCTCTTGCACCAATACAAAGTTTCTGTGGTGCTCTAGGTGTACAACCACATTTTTCATTTAGTGGAAAAGGAGATGTTTGTGACCCGTCGTTAAATCTAAAATACTGGCTAGATCATTTGTTTTCCTTGAATAGCACAGTAGGTTCTATTCAGGAAGGGTGCAATGGGAACAGTGATCTGATAGGGCTATCTTGCTTTTCCTGTAAATAGGACATGAGTTTATAATTGTGGAATTCCACAGACAATGCAGTTTATTGCAGATTCTGCATTTATTACTTTTGCTAAAGACTTAAATTTGTGAAATAATGTAGATTAGGGGTGGGAGGAAGATTGTTTGGGATCTACTTGGGTATTTGCAGTACAGTAATTTGTGTTGTAAACCGCTTTGAGATTTTTTAAAAAATATATAAAGCGGTATAGAAATGAATTTAATAATAATACAGGCAATCCTCGTTTTGCACGGGGGTTCCTTTTCCTTTCTTCTAGGTCACTCAGTACTTACTTGACAAGAGTCTCATCATAGATGAAGATACTTTGTATGAACTGTCCCTAAAAATTGAACCTAGGCTGCCTGCCTGAAAAAAAATCAGTGCTGTCCTTCAGCCTATGGAGAACTTTACAGTAATGGGGAAATTATGCATGGTGTGCCCCCCCTACAGAATGCAAGGGTGAAAGCTGGAAGAAATTCAAATTCCCTTTTCGATTAAGGGACTCAGAGCCTCACAGAGATTCCTTTTTGGGCACAGAGAAGCAGTAGCTGGAAGTAAAAGACCAAACGCCAGAGATGTTGATTAAACAGCTGTTGTTTTGCAAACGTTCAGTGAAACAGAGACCTAATGAAGAAGAAAGGAAATGGCTGTAATAACCAAACTGAATGAGGCGATAATGGGGCAAAGTTAGGTATGGATAACACATTCCATCAGACTTCAGTGAATGAGGAAATACAAGTGTAAAGGCTTTGCCTACCCTGACTTGGATACAATGCAGGATCCACAAACAGCATGCAAGGAACTGCGTATTTTGATCCAGTTTGCAATTCATCGTGTCCATTGTAAAGTAATATTTTAATCCATAGATAATATTTAAGAGCATCATCAACTGCATTTGTTATTTAAACCATTCATTTTAATTGAAAGTATCTCATTCGTCAATAAATCCTGGTATCTCCTTTCCCCAAAAGGCTGGGGAACAGAGATGCAGCTTATAAAAAGCTACCTTAATATTGTACATACATTTTTCCTTCTCTAGATGTATGATTAGTTAATCTAGGGCACAAATGGATACACTACCTTACAATGTTGTCAGACACACACACTTAGGTGGACTCTTAAGTTTGATATTTGAGTTCCATGGCAAAGACTGGCCCTATAGAACAGGAATGGGGAACTGACCAATTGTCATGCTGGTGGAGATTGATAGTAATTGCAGGCTAGCAGCATCTGTAGGGCCACTAATCCCCCACCATCCCCTACTTATAGTAGATTAATTGCTTTGCTCTTGGTTTTGGCAGAGCTATTTCTATAACTTTTGTTTTAAAATATGTTCCCCAATATTGAGCATACCATGTGTGCTCCTGTGCATATATGCAGAGCACTTTACATGTGTGGGCTTCCTCCATCAACTTTGGAGAGCAGTTCCAAGCAACTAACCGACGGCTAGCACTACTAAGCTTTTCTCCCCACCCTCCTTGCATTAGAACCAAAGCCCTATCTCCCATCAGGAATAGGTCAACCAAAGTAATCATATGACTGCAGCGTATGACTTTGAACTCCTGTTAGTCTCATGTACTTTAGAACCGGTTCTAAAGGTTTAGATGTTGGCAGTGTCAGACAGATCACACCCATGCATTGCTGCTACATGCCATTGCACTGTGATGTGCATTTAAACACCGCTGAGCCTCACATAATGGTTGCATGGAGCTCCTTGCACACACTAGAACTCAGTGGAGTCTTTGCAGCCTTGATTATATAGGAATCACTGATTATTTTGCACTTAACAACATTGCTAAGAAAGGCTGATCTAATAAATTACACTCTGGCACCAGTAATTCTGGGGGACTGGAGGAATAGAAACATTTATTATTAAATTAGAATTAATTTTTTAAAAAGCAGTAATTCGTCCACTCATTGGATAAATGAAAACATACTTTATTTCCTTTCCCCACCTCCACTACCCCCCTTCCCATATGCCATCCTTAAGAACCAAAACTTATGGGACACAATCCAGGGAAAATCAAGCCACTTTAGGTCATATTGAATTCAACAGGAAGAATGTACTTTTAATATTTATCAATTCAGTGTGATTTCTGACTTGTGCCCCGCCTATGTGCTCCCTGATTAAGTCCTTTTATTTAAGATGCTTGTGGTATTTCCTATGTTCTTTGATAACACGTAGGCTCCTTTTTATAGTTGCATGGAAAGTGAACACAAACACATCATTAAAAACAGAATGCAGATACTAGCACTGTTGAATAACTAGGCTGGAAAAGTGCCCTTACTTTTCCAATGACTTATCAGCCAGTTGACAAAATAGGGCTAAATATCATTATTTACCTCCCTTAAACCCTCTCAGGGAGATAAGTGTTTTAAAAAAGATTGCCATCTAAGGCATATTTGAACTGATCTTTACCAGATGTAAGCTGCTAAATCTAACAATAGAAAATGGATCTGCCTAGCTCCTGTTTCGTTTGCGCATTTTTTCATCTTTATTTGCACTTTAATATATATTATCGGCCCAGAGAAGTGCTGAACAATATATTCCACTTATGTCGAACTGCAAATACTACTAGCATGTATTAAGTATCTGTGCAGTAATAAGTTTTATTGTTTCTACCTGCTAGAGGCCTGGGTTTTACTATTATTAACAAACGCACGACTGGATGTCAAAGAAGTCTTGGAAAAACAAAAAAGTAAAATTCCTGAGGCATGTTTTAAGTACTTCTGGTTAATGAATGTGGTAATGCTGGTTAATGAATGTGGGGAATGCTATTTATAGATGTGCATTTATTGCTTGTCCTTTCATTAGTGTCCAACAGGAAAAGCAGACTGCATCTTGATGCATGATAAACAGAAGCATGGGCTATTTGGACCCAACACTTATTTTACTGCGTATTCTCAAAATATTTTTTTAGATCTATACGGCAGTTATTTAAGAAAGGTGCTCACATCTCAAAAGGAGGTACCTTTTTACTTGTCTGTGGGTCCCCCCCTTCTATTATTTCTGTTCTGCTCACCTACCCACCACAAAACCTATACAATGTAATACCTATAGTTCTTTATGGGCATTATCTGTGATGTACAGGGATTGATCATTTATAACTTCATTTTCTTGTATTTCATTTTGCAATATCAGCTTTGTACTTGGGGAGGAGCCTTTGCATATCCTGGTGTATAACTGCAGCAGAAGGTGCATTTCTGTGTCTTTATCCTATTTATTTTACTCCTGTTATTAAAATATAAGTTAACCCTGTGGCTGTGGGGTCCTTGTTGTCTGTGTTTAACCTCTTATAGTTTCACGCAAAGCTGAATAGATCACTGTCGCCCCAATCGGATGAAGGAAATGGGCTTCTATGCACATTTCTGCTGTAACACAAAAGCAAGTTAGTTGCAAACTTTAGGAATCTTGACTCTACCTACTAGCATGCACAACTCTCTTGCACCATCTCGTAGAAGAGCACTTTCATTACAAGTGTTCTGAAGAAGTGAAGAAGGCAATTAGCACTTCTTTGGCTATCCAAACCAACCTGTAATTTCTATGGGACATGACATGGGGGTGGTATCCACAATATACAAAATACTATTCATACAAACCCACTCATCTCAATAAAAAAATAAATGGGAGAATGATATAGTTTACAAAATAAACCCTGCTAAATGGATTAAACTGTGGTCTAAACCACCCTTTAAATCCATCTTGGCCAAAAGAAGGGAACTCACTTTAAAGTTAATCTGTAGATGGTACCTGACACCATGGAAGCTGATGCTGATACACCCAGGAATCTCACCAAAATACTGGAGAGGTTGCCACTCAATAGACACATACCTCCACATGTGGTGGGATTGCCCCAAAATTCAATCCTTTTGGACATTAGTCCTACAAGAAATATGCAAAATAACAAAACAGAAACTAGAAGCCACTCCAGAACTGGCCTTACTGAATATCTTCCAAGACAATAATGCACATTCACACTGCAAAGAACTCATAAGTCATCTACTCTCAGCAACCAGGAGCATCATAACTACACACTGGAGGGATCTGTCAGGAGTAAACATGGGCCACTGGTACCAAACCATATGGGAAACAGCCCTATCAGAAAAGCTAACCAACAAACAAAAGAGGATGCCTTCACCCCAGTGTGGCTCCCCTTTATTATATACACAGCCCAAAAAGACAACAACAGGAACCCACTGACAGCATATGAATTGATATGGCTAAGTAAACCCAACATCCCCCTCCCACTCACACACACAAACAAAACTCATTGCATTCAACTATGGGCAACCAGCCATGCCCTGCCACCGCCAAGAGAAACCAATAAATATTTTTCCCATAGAGAAGTGAACAAAAATGCCAAGATTGAAAAACATTTCTCAGTAGTTTGTGCACTGTATGGAAGATGGAGCCAACCAGGTCACCCTCTTGCTCCCTCAAGGACATGGCTGTGTAGCCAAATATTTTGAATAGACCTGAATGGAATGGGATTGGCCAGTGCAATAAATACTTCTCCTTTTCTTCCCTCCCCTGCCAGCATCTCATTTTGCTGCTCATATGACCTGTAATTTTGTCACAGCACTACTTGTCTGCTTCACACTTCTTTGCTCCCAGGCTCGTTGCAGGACGTGTCTGGCTTCAGCTTCAAGGTCAGTTGGACTTTGCCTCTGTTTATTCACCAATGACAGTGACATTTCGAATGGGAGGGTTATTAAAAATGTTTTCAAAGTGCCATAGATTGTAGCCTTTTGGGAGATGCAGTTTGCTCATTTGCATAAGTACTCGAAAACGGCGACTGAGATTTGTCAGGCCACTGTGCTTCTGACCCAGATAGCGATATCGAAGCAAACATGTTAAATATATGAAAATAAAGCCTTCTTTTATGCAAATAGTAATGTTTCTGCAGGCAGTCTGCTGAGCAGACAACTTAAAAAATGTCAAGACTGTCCATAAATGCGTTCCATTAACTAGAGAGGCTAAAATGGTATTGCAGATGGGCGTTTTTAATTGGTGTAACCGAATGCTGTATCCTAAGATTTGATTAGTATCAAGATTTATCTCTGTCTGAATTGCAAGCATCTCTCCAAATTGGCCAACTGATGTCAGTAAAGAATTTTGCTTCATTTACATGCCTTGTTTGGTTTCACATCTACTCAGAAGTAAGCCCCATCAAATTCAATGATGCTTACTCTGAAGGGATTACAGAATAACAGCCCAGATTAACAAGTACTGATTTATTTTTGTGTAATAAGAAAACATCAGATGCTGGGGTTTTTGAACAAGTTAAAATAAGCCCACTTCCAGGTCTATTCTCTTCTTTATGAAAGCAAATAGTCCTTTTTCATTGCTCCATATTTCATAAAATTGTACTGCAGAATTCCGTAGAACCGTACAGTAACAATCCGAAACACGCTTACTTGGAAGTCCGCTAAACACACTGAGTCCTCTTTCTAACTAAATATGCATACAAATGCTCTGCTAGAGTGTTCCTTGTTTTTAAATTTTAGATCTGGCAAGCCTGCAAACAGATCTCATCTGCCAGCAGAGGAACTCGAGAGATTAATTACTGTTGATTATAACCTTTCCCTGTCTGTTTTAGTCTAATCGGCAAACTAGCTATATTAGAATAGTTTCATAATACAGTATAACCAGTCATAGACTGTTACCCCATACTGTAGAGTACAACCACTGTATATAGTGGTACCTCGGGTTACGCTTCAGGTTACATACGCTTCAGGTTACATACTCTGCTAACCCAGAAATAACGCTTCAGGTTAAGAACTTTGCTTCAGGATAAGAACAGAAATCGTGCTCTGGTGGCGCGGCGGCAGCAGGAGGTCCCATTAGCTAAAGTGGTGCTTCAGGTTAAGAACAGTTTCAGGTTAAGAATGGACCTCCGGAACGAATTAAGTACGTAACCAGAGGTACCACTGTATAGGAATTTAAGTAACCATGTCCATAGATTCTGTAGATCTATTCTGCATATGATTTAGTTGGATATCATCCACAGAACACATATTTTCTTTGAATGCAGCTTCTGTCCAAGTGCTTAGGATCACACGCCAGACCAGCTTAGGTTGCGATAATATGGCATAAATGGTTCATCAGGTAGTGTAGTTTAACAGTTTGTGGACTAACTGTAGAGTATTTTGAACTATTCTTTACCATGCTGGTGTTAATAATCAAACTCTGTATGATATAAAACTACTAGTACCTTATGATAATCCACAGTGATACAATATCCTAGCCTGACACATAAAGTGCCTTGTTTCATTTGCTTACTGAATGTACACAAGTATTACAATTAAAATTAAGATTTAATTAATTTTATGTATGTATTGGTTTGTTCATGTGCTTACTTTCTGAATTTATGAACTCATTCTTCAGTACCGATTCCCAAGGCACTGGATCAGGAACTGATTAGCAAAAATTGTAAGACATTTTTATACTTTAGAAACAGAACAGCCATTATTGGTATTTGAGAACGGTGATAGTTCTCAAATACAGATGCACCAATGTATCTACCCAAACACTCTTTGATTTAAAAAAACAACAACGATGTTTGGGTTTTGTTTTTTTTAAAGCCAGTGCAATATGCAAATTTGTTCCTTTATCAGCTTTCTACTGTGTTTGTCTTGTTGTTTCTTTGCTGTTTAAACTACATCTGTGCTGTATCTCAGCGGATGCATAACATTTAGCTTAAGCCGCAGCTTAAGGTGTCTTGAAAAAGTCAAGAGTCACATGATACATATGATGCATTTCTATTCTACTAGGACAGTATTTTATCTATATCTATTTCTAAACGGCTGGGTTTCCTGCCAGTAGTATTTTTGCCTAAAAAGCAAAACAAAAAACCAAACTCTCATACGCTTCCTACTATTAATGAAAGAGGAAAAGAAATGAGCAAAGAGTGCTCCTGCCACAACCATTTCTCCTTTCGCGGCTCTAGCTTCAGTGCTTTAACATGCAGTTTATAAATTCGCTGTGCTTAATCTGACACCATTTGAACATGCAAGCCAAGGGGGCAACTGTCCTGGAAAATGTTGCCGATATGGGAGGTGCTAACTTTAGGTCAGCTCTGAAACTCCTGCCAAAAGTAACACGAGGGGGCTTTGCTGTTCTTAAACTGAAACAAATAGGAAGTGCTGGAGCTCAGTGTAGTAAAAGACATATCCTCTGACCTGGAAGGCCTTTCCCAAATTTCATATGGGGGGGGGGAGTTAATTGTGCTTAGTTAGTGATGAGGAAAATTCCTTTTGCACACAGCTAAGTTGCAGTCACAACTCACATGATATGAGGACCTCAGATTACAAGGCTTGGCACCTGCACTTAAAAAGAGTCTGGGGCCTGACACTGGTGCTTCCTGGACCAAAATATAGTACTCAAACTGGATTTCTGATTGTCCTGGTTGCCACACTGACTCTGCTAGAAGATGCCATGTTCTTCTTTATGCAGATAAACCTATAGGGCAGAGTTTTCCAAACTGTGTTTCGTGACAGATTAGTGTGTCGGCTGCAGTGTGCATGTGTGTCACGCAAATGCTACCAGGGCTGGAAATGGGTTCATTTAACCTGCAGTTTGCTGGAGTATATTTCTGTCTTATTTTGTGCTCCCCACTTGCGTGGCTATATCCCTCCCTCCCAGGTGAATAATGACACAGGGCAGGTGATGGCGCTACCTCCCCTTTTTACCTCTATTGATGTTATCCAATGCCTAACCGCCAAAACCAAAGTTGTGACAAATTGCTACGAGGTAGGTGAAAAAACCCGATTTGGCTAGTCCAAATGGGAAAAAGTCCTACCAGGCCCCCCAGCCAACTGGGGCGACCAACCGGAGTCCATAGCAAGGTCAATAGCTAACCTACAGGGTGGGCGGGCGGGAGAACCGATGCAGCTGGGGGGCAGCGAAAGGAGAGGGGGAAGGATTCCCGCCGTCTCCAGTTAAAGGGCTGTTGGCCCCTCCCCTCAGCCGACCGGATTGGTCAGCCACTGGGGAGAAGCGTCGGGAATCCTCCAATCGTGCAGGGGCTGTGTATCAGCCCCTGCACGCGTGCTCGGGTCGTGATACCCGCAACGCCACCTCCTGCCTATAGGCGGAAGTGGGTTTGCGTGGCTATATCCCTCCCTCCCAGGTGAATAATGACACAGGACACATGCATTTCCCCAAGCAGTAAGAAGCCCATGAGCAGCACTCCAGTGTTTAGGGTCCTTTGAGGAAGGTGGCGGGGGAGAGATAGCAAGCACGCTGGAGACTCATAATATGTCTCTCATGATATCTACACATATAGAACCGAACCAATTGGAAGTAAGCAGACTCCAAAAGCAGGCAGCACAACTGCTAATCCTGCATCAAATTCTACAAAGCCAACTGCATCCTAAGATGCATCATTTCAGAACTTTCCCCCATGTCTCTGCCCAAATTCAAACAGCAAAAAATCTCTTCTCTCTGCTTCTCTAGCTCACTGCAGATGCTGGGGTGCAGCAAGGTCATGTCTGCTAGCATGACCTCAGTGGCTGCACTTTCAACATTTATGAATGGCTACAGATGTGTTGCATCAGGAGACATAGCTAGCAGGGGCAGTCCTGCCTTCCTCTCCATGTGTTCAGTGTATGCATTTGGGGCCAGGTATCTGCAAACTCCTGCTTCTCACACAAATTATCATGGATATTGTTCCAAAGACTAGAGCATTTAGCCCTCTTCATTGAATCACTCATCTAGTTTGCCAGGCAAAAACTTCAGTGATGTTTATCAGAGAAAAGCCAAAGTTATCATTGTGTAATATCTACATAAAGGTAGCTTGCCATTCTGTAGCAAAAGATCCCAGAGCACATTATGAATGTTCCATATATGTTTTGGGACTGGGCATTGACTAAAACAGGTTGCAAGGTGACTCCTGGGGAGCCCCGATGCCAGTGTGAATCAGAGGGGAATGCCCACATCATAAGCTGTTTTGTTTTGTTTTTTGCTTTCTTTTATCTTACTTGCACAGCTGTGCTTAAAATTTTAAAAAAACATAACTCCTTGATGAAAGAAGCTTAAATTCTGCAGTGAGAATAAAAGAGACAAATGGAAAAACTGTCAGTCTCCATTATAAATTAATATATTCAGTGGAGCACTTCCTGTGGGTAACCCCAGCATCTGAAATGAAGCAAGTCATTACCAGAGAGAAGGCCTTCTCAATGGTGGTGCCTCAATTGCAGAACACTCACCTTTATTGTCTTCTTGGTACCAGGCTTTTCAAATGAGAGCTGTGGTTTTTTTAAAAAAACAGTTCTTTCAAAGGGGTGCACTAGTGTTGCAGATGAGATTGTGACAACTTAGGAAGTTCAGCAGGTGCACCTAGTGCAGTGGGCATGGGAGAGTGGTTTGCCTGCGACTATTTACATGAAGCAGAAGCCAATTTGAGGTTTCTGTTGGAGAGAGAGGTTTGGAAGAGAGATTCCTACTCTCTCATAGCCGATTGAGCACAATAGTGACTGCTACCAAGCACATTAAAATTTGGTTAGATTTACATTTACCCTTATTCACCTTTAAGCAAACATTCTCCAAGAAAATACTTAGGCTAGAATAAATCACAGACACTTACACTTTGCAAATAAGGGAATGTTTTTCTCACAGAGTTTCCAGAAGTTACAGCAAATAAGTCTCCATCTGCTGGCAGTAAAATGAAGATGAAACAGGTTCCAAATGACTTTAAAAGGAAAATAACTTTGTTTCATTTCAGAAAGCTCCATGCAATATTGGGATTAGTGAATATGCAGGCTTTAAAATCTCCTTTTAGAAAGACTGAACTCACTTGCAGTGAGCCATGACTGCATGACTTCTTGATTGTCCCAGGAAGCAGGAAGAGAAAGAGAAAAAAGAAAGAATGGGAGGAAGGAAACAAAAGACTGTAGGGAGGTTACTAGCTCCACCTCCACTGGCATCCTGAGCTCAGGTTAACCCTTTCTATACATGCAAGTGTGAGTCAGTAATTGTATATTACAACACTTACAATGAGTTGTGGGAAGTTGGGGAAATGCACTAAGGCAAGGCGAAGAATCCAATCAAGAATTAAAAGGGCAGTTTTTGGATATACTCAATATCAAATTGAAAGTAACACTTCCTATGGTTGCTTTCTTATATCTCATTTTAAGCAAATAGATAGATAACAATCCTAAGGAATATCATGCTTTGAATCTCTCAGCAGAAGGGACTGAGGGGCACTTTTGTTAAGGTTTGCCCTTGATAAAATAAAAATACACTGGGAGCAATTAAAAATAACTTGTGCAAGTTTTAGTGGCTAATTGCCAAACTACTGAATGAATTCTATTAAGTCAGCAACTAGTCTTCTGAGTATTTGATTTTCTTTTATTGAATGAACAAATATTGTCTGCTTTGAAAGCTTGGATCACAGCACAAATCTGCTTGAAGAAATTCTGGAGAAAGGTGAAAGCTTTCAAGTGTGTGACCTTCTACATTGACTGCTCTCCATTTCTTGAAGTTCACATATCAGGCTCAGGTTAAGAAATGTTGCTCTAGAAAAAGCAATTAAATTTGCTCCATGTTTGTGGCAGTCAGCATTAGCTTGAAAGGTCAGTGACAACAAATCAACAGCAAGGGCCGCTTTTGAAATCTCTGTACAAAATAAAAATGGTGTGCTTTGTTTAGTCACCAGTGCTCTCTGTTAATTACTCCCACACAAAATTGGCTGCCTCATCTTTCGAACATGTCATGCATTGATCCTTGTTTTAATTCTCTTATAAAATAGAATTGGGGTGCCATAAATGCACTTAGCAGCTATCTCTGTCCTAGCTGATGTGAGTTTCTCCATTGCTGTAGTCAGACACCTTTTGGCATTTATTGCTAAAAGACCAAGTCACCTTGATTACTATTATTATTGGGGCAGGACATGCATGCACAAAACCCTGAGATCAATCCCTGGCATTTCCAGGTGGGCAAGTCTGTAAAGCACCCTTTCTGACACCCAGGAGAAAGCCCAGTCAGAGTGGTAGGCAGCCCTCAGCTTGGTAGACCAACGGCAATGCAATAAAACATCTTTCCATCTTCCTAGCCACAACTTGCTTCATACTGGTTGCAAATGGAACTCTCACGACCTTTAACTATGGCCCATTCAGAGACTCTTTGGGAAAGCTGAAGACTCTTGGATGCGTGTTGTGTACTGAATTTATTTAAGAATGTGTCCGCCCCAACCGCCACATGATGTTTTAGGGAAGCCTCAGGGCAGCTTATAACCCAAGTATAAAACCCCAGATGAACCATATTAATATGGGTCCTCTGGGGTTTTTCAGGGGGAACTCACTGGCACTCAGTTCCGACACCTCTCAGGTGGGCACCATTGGCATTCTAAGAGAAAGAGGGAGGCATTCATGGTGAGTTCCTGCACCTCTTTTTCTACAAAAATAGCACTGTGGGTCCCTGTGAATTAGCTGAAAAGGTGGGAGAGGTTCATACGCTGGGAGAACTCACCAAGGTAGAACTTCCAGCTGTCCGTGACTACAGAGGTCTAAGAAATAGTCCTCTATCCAGAGCAGGATTAAACCATCTTCTAAAATAGGCAGCTTTATGGTGCAACTATTCCCATGTCTCTGCAGAATTAAGTTATGTTGAGTTCAGTGGGCTGCATTCCCAGGTACAGGGCAGCACCCTGTGTGTCTGGCAAGACTCAACCCCACAGCATGACATCAGACAGGATTTCATTACTGTTACTGCCAAGCTCCAACCAAAGAAAGTGTCTTATAGGGAAACCAGCCAGACCAGCAAATGTGCCTCTTAATGGCAGTAGTGCACAGTGGATCATGTCACACTGGCTGACTCCTATAAGTATTTCCAAGTCACGCTTGTTCTGGTCAGAGCAATAAGCAACAAGGCTGCTATGTTTTCCTGTAAAAGACCACCTTTGCTCCTCTAACCTGACTGGAGCATCTGGTATTACCTAGTTTGCTAGAGCCATAACTTTGATAGATGTGCTAAGTTATCCATGCATCCCACAACTGGGTGAGAGGTCTAAATAGGATTGCCAAGTTCCAGGTTAGGGACAATAACATGATTTCAACCAGGGTTCTGCTCTCTATGCTTGGATTCAGACTTGGAATATGGAAAGGAGGAAGGAAGCTAGCATTGCACAGAAGAATGTACAGAATTGCCTTGTCCTCAGCATCATGCTCACTGTGCTCTTGCTCAAATTCCTTGCATTCAACGTTCCTCTGTGGGAAAAGGCTGCATGGAATGTGCAGGTTATACACATTAAGGGTCTCTCCATGTGTTCAGTGTACAAGTTCCTAGACTGAGTGAAAAGTGGCATGAGCCATTTTCATACAGTAGGTCATAAGGCTATCAGCTTGCTGGAAAATCAAGGGCAATATTTCCTTTCCAATTTCCCCTTCCAGATGCTAGGAGTATGGATAAAGACCAAGCTGTCTGTCTTAAAAATAAAATAAAATAGGCCATTGAGACATTGGGCATCGTTTTGTTATGTATTTGAGGCATTAGTGCTGGGATGACACATCATTGGCCTCTGCTGTAGGGCATCAGGATATGTCACAGTAAAAGCAAACAAAACACATTCAGTTCAGCAATATTGTCTAGAGACTGCTCTCCAAGAGTAATGGGATTTAATATAATAACCTCCACTTGCAGTAAAATAAAGCAGGGAAGTAATAAAGGCACCAACAGTGAGGAATTACACTGCAGATTCACATTGCACTCAGTGGCGGGGGGAAATACAGCACACACAGACCCACAACTTTTCTGAAACTCAACACAGACTACCAGGAAAAAATTCCTGGGAAAAGTATAGACAGCGCAGAGGCCCAGAAGTAAAACAGAATTGCACTAGCCAAAGAGTTGTGGCTGACACCTGCAGCACCCTTAACTAACTACAGTTCCCAGGATTCTTTGGGGGAAGCCATGACTCTTTGAAGTGGCACTATACTGCTTCAAATGTGCATTGCCGGTGGGGCCAGAGAGGGGGGGGGTATTATTGTGGCTACATACTCTGAATCATAGAACTGTAGAGTTCGAAGGGACCACTAGGAATATTTTGCCTAATGTGGGGCTCAAACCCACGACCCTGAGATTAAGAGTCTTGTGCTCTACCAACTGAGCTATCCCAGAACTGAGGAATGCATGCTCATTACAACACCTAAACAGAACTCTCATTGACTGGTGCTCTAATGAATGAGCATAGGTTGCAAAGTGGACCCTCAATCATAATGCTGCCCTCCCAATATGCATTCATTCTAGACACACACATACACAACATCTGCAACAGATTTATGGCTGTGTGCATTCTGATGAAATAGTCACCACGCAGAAGTATTGAAATAATACTGTGGCAACGTAACCACATCTGAAAGGAACTTTAGAATCAACCCTGTATGTTTTGTTCCCCCCACTTACACCCCTTCATTCCCCCGCCCCTCATTCCCCACAAGCTTACCTACTCTCAGCCTCCTTTGTGTTCTCCACCCACTCCTGTCGTGCTGTACCTTCTGTTATGCATGCCTCACATATGGGAACATGTACTAATTTTAGATGCTAGTTAAGAGCCAAGGTTGGTGAAACTAGCACAGGGGTGAGAGCAAAGGCAGCTCAGCTTGCTCCAGGATCAGCTGTTCTATCAGTTAATGTCAGTGGAGGTTAAGGGCACATGGGATAAGTCACAGGGAACAGCAGGACTGAAAGGGCTACCAGCTAGCAGCAATGTTTGAAAATCCAAGGCGTGTGAATTGGATTTATGCACAGCAGATAAATGTCTTGAATAAGGCCACATCTGCAAATGAATTTCAAAACCAAGTCATTGTAACACCAAATAACCTGAATAAGGGAAAGAATCACACATTGTTTTCTAACACAGAAAAATCCCCCTCTACTGAATTTAACCATATCTTCAAATTACCTGGTGGAGTGTTAGTGTGAAATGGTTTCTGTGAACTAGAGCCTTTTCCAGGTAAACCACATCTGGATACAGGGTGAGGGGGTACAGCAATGACACCCAGTAAGGCTTTTTACAAATAATGTGATCCTCTACTATTCAGACTTTTAAACCAAACATCTTGTTGATATTATTGAGGCTTTTGCCATTTCCCCATTGCCATTTTCTGATCTCTCCAGCTCATTGTATGAAAGGGCTTCAAGGTGTAAAAATAATAAGTCAGCCAGTCAATCAATCACTGCTAGTACAATGTACATGATGACTGTGTCACATTCCATTACTTTAAGGAATGGGTGGGATATGAAAACAACTTTTCACCCAGTGCCTCCTTGCCAACAGAAATGATATGAGCTAGCTAAACATGACAGGCCATCTGATGCCATTAACGTTACCTGTGACTTGACAGAATATCCTGCATTCAACAGGGGCAATGCACGGGTTATTTTTATGAAGACCATTGTCTTGTTCTATTTTCTTAATTTTGACAGATCACCAGTCTAAGAAAATACACTAGAAGGCACAATCCCTTGACAGAATAAAAATGCAATATATATCATTCAGAACAGAAGCATTTCCAGCAATTTCATACCCATTGGTATGACAGTACTTCTTGACCCTCATGGCTATTTTGAAGTCACAGGAAATACTTCTATTAACTGCAGTAAGCATTTAGAGATGTTCTCCCCCAAGCTCAAAATGGCCTGAGATTTCAGCGAGCCTTTTGCTATGGAAAAGTGGGCCTTAAAGGCTGTGTTCAATTAACTAATTTAATTTTGAATGTGAAACTAGACACTGATGTCCTATCATCCTCTAGCATAAGCCCTTTGAACTTTATAAAGATGCATGTGTTCGATGGTGGGAAGGGGGTTTCTGCTTGCTCTAAAGCAGGCCTCGGGATATGAGCCTGAATATCCTCTTAAAAGGCTTTTATTTATCTACCACAGCAGTGATTCTCAACCTGTGGGCTTCAGTCCCCCGGGAGCCTGCAAAAATATCCCAAAAGGGTCCATGAAGCAGGTGACAGCAACCAGTGGCAGCAAGGGGGGCACCACCAGCAACTTCTGAGTAAATTCCCAAAGGACACTCTCCCATTGCCAACCTCTTGTTTTATCACAGTCCAGCAGGTGAAGCGGCCATCACTTCTGCCTGGCCACAGCACCACCACGGACTCAGCTGCCACACACAAATGTACACACAGAGAAAAGGATCAGTTGAACTAAAAGTGAAGGATGGGCTCCTTCCTTCATTAGTAGCTGAGCTTATACCCACCCACCTCAATACAGACATTCTCAGCCTACTGATAGATAAATGCAAGCCAGGCAATGCAGTATTATGCAGCGTACAACTGAACCCACATGCACACTCAACACTTGTATATATTCAGATGCTGACATTCAGACTGCAAGGTTACAAATATGCAGGAGCAATACACTCATTAAGCCTACGCATACCTTAGATCTAAAGTGTAAAAGAGTCTCTAACTACCCAAAAGCAATGTGCCACAGACCAAGCAAAAAAGAGAGCAAAAGAAAAGAAAGAGGAGACATATCTGACCAAAAAGCCTAACACAAAGTCAAGGATCAGAGATCCCTGCCTTCTGCAAGAGCTAAAATCTTACACCAGCCAAGCAACCATCTCTTAGTCATTCCAATTCCTTAGCCCAGGGGTAGGCAACCTAAGGCCCGGGGGCTGGATGCGGCCCAATCACCTTCTAAATCCACCCCATGGACGGTCCAGGAATCAGCATGTTTTTACATGAGTACAATGTGTGCTTTTATTTAAAATGCATCTCTGAGTTATTTGTGGGGCATAGGAATTCGTTCTCCCCCTCCCGCCAAAAAAAATAGTCCTGCCCACCACATGGTCTGAGAGACGGTGGACCGGCCCACAGCTGCAAAAGGTTGCTGACCTCTGCCTTAGCCCATGGTCCAGCAAAGCATAGGTCTGACCTTTAAGAATATTGAGGAGCAAAAAGGTATCCCATTGTGGGACTTGTGGACTATCCAACTATTGAAAATCTGGGGTTTAAGTACAGTTTGGAGCCAACTATTCTCTACTGAGAGCAGAGGGCAATGCTGTTTGAGTGAATATTCCTTTGAACAATTACTTATCTCCTATATTTTTATCGTTTTGTTTACTCCAATAGGTTTGAAGTTGAAGGGATATAAACCTAGTCAGAAATAACTAACTGGCGTTTGTTGTTGCAATGAATAAAAAGTGAATTCATTTAAAAGCGTCACTGAAGTTCAGAGTAGTTTTTTCCTCATTATTTATTGTCTTAATGAATGGAGCCTAAAATTACAACAATTAGTGAGGGGTGTGTGTCGAACTCCTAAAGGGGGTTGTCGAACTCCTAAAGTTTGGGAACCACTGGGCTATAGTAACTGCTGCTAAATGATGAAGTTCGCAGCACAGTGCATGCATGCAATGCCCCTTCAGTCACCTTGGAATGGGCTATAATGTCCCTGGAATACATGGGTCTCTTACAAAATACAAGGCAGCTAAGGAACAATAGCTGGACAAAGTAGGATGATATTCTTAATTAATCCATCTTGACAACTGGGTTTCTAAAATGGAGGCCAGTCCTGAAAATTCAGGAATTAATTACCAGTACTCCAGGTATGAAACATTTTATACCCCTCCCTCATAGCACTATAAAACTAGGCTACAAGAGGACAGTTGCTTATTGCCACCACCACCACCCCTTATACTTTTATGGTTTAGGGACCATAGCCACTTATTTAGTAGTTGCTTCTGAGATAACTGTAGATCAGGGGGGGAAATCACAGTAGTTCAAAGCCATGAAAGAAAAATTAAAGCATGAGTTGAAGCATTGCTGCCTGTGTTTTAAGCCAAACATTTCTACTGAACTACAGGAATTATTGATGTGCTTTCTTTCCTTTGTTCAATAGGTCAGTGCTTCTTCTTAGTGATTAAACCCCGATATGTGAATGTGCATGTCTGGAATGCAGAGACGAGTTTTCAAATGTTATTTGCATTGAGGACTAATGGAAACTGGCGTCTGCCACTGCACAGACCTATACAACAAAAGAAAACCACCGATACTGAAACATATTTAAACAAATGGGTAAATTTTAAAAAACCTAACAGTGAGGGGAATCATAAAGGAGAAAGTGCTGAGATAGCCAGGACAGACCCTGCTAATTTGAAGCCTTTAATGGACTGGATCTTGGCTAATTTGGCACTTTCTTCTTTATGATCCCTACTATTCCAAAATTTAAGTTCAAAACCAACAACTTGAGTTGGGCTTGTAGAAGAGAAGATTAGGTTTGAAACATCTGAGACTTCTGCTAAATATGTGCCTGCACAAAACAATCAACCAGTTGGCCCCATTGTCACCGTTCTCATATTATTACTTATGTACCTATTTCAGCTCTCATTGCAGATTTGTGAGCATCTTCCAAAACTAATAGGTGACAAAAGATGGCCAGTACCTTCTCACGTCTCCTGGCTGGTCGAAGAACTGCAGTTCTCTTTGCAACTGTTAGTACCGGGGCGTTGACCACCGGATACCTGCTGAATCAGCAAAATGTGAAAGCTGGATCCTTTCACAGACAAAGACTATTTCCTCCAAGGTAAATATTTCGATTCAAATCATTGATGAACAAGTGTTGGGGCCTGTCGCTTGAAGGGCCTAAGTGTCTCCGCTGAATAGTATTTGGCAGTAAAGAGAAAAACAAGGCTGCTAAGTGGGGAGAGAGCCCAAGAAGCAAAGGTGTTGAGGAACAGCAGGTGAGAAGGTTGAAGAAGCAGGACAGAACTAGCAATGGACTTAGGTCATAGCTGCACCATACATTTAAGCAGTGCATTTTTTCTTAAAAAAATGTTTAGGGGTACTCTCATTTTGACTCAAGAAAATCACCATTTTATAGTTCAAATCGGGGAAAATAAATACAGTAAATGGACAAAAGTACAAAGATTCACAAAATGTTTAGGGGTATGCGTACCCCCAGAAAAAAGCATTGCATTTAAGGCACACAGGCATACCACCTTAACAGGCATGGCTCTTTCCCCTCCCCAAGAATCCTGAAGACGGCAGTTTACTGCTCACAGAGCTACAGTTCCCAGCATCCTTAAGAAACTTCATTTCCCAAGATTCCTTGGGCGGAGCCATGTGCTTTAAATGTATGGCTCTGAGTTCTAGAAGACCTGCTCCCTGCCATCTGGCATTTTCCCACTTGCCCAGGGAGCAAACTACAAAAGCTGAGTTTGCTGAAGTGGCCAGAGACCATCTTGGCTGTCTCTTAGTGCAGACCTTGGTCATAGAGCCTGAGCTTCCACAGCCACCGCCCACAATGAACTACCATGGGCAGGATTTGCAGCAGTAGCAGCAGCAGATATGTTCTACGCTTGTGATAATATTTTATTCTCTTGTTAATTATACTATTTAAATGTGCATTTTATATTTGACGTGGGACTCAGCTAGATTGGGAAAGAAAAGGAGTTTTATACGATTTGTGCATTTTAACACCGTGACACCAGATGGCGCTGTGGAGTTCCGTTTTTGCCAACCCGATTTCTCATACAAAGTTTACAACACGTTTAACTGAAACGCTTCTTTGATTTGTCTAGATCCAGCCTTACTTTAGTAATGTTTTATTTTGAATTTTTCTAAGATAGCATTTTAGTTTCCAGTTAATTATGTTGCTTTGAATGTATACTTGACTTTATTCAGTAATGTTTTATTTTGAATGGTTTTGCTTTATGTTTTTTATGTATGTTGTAAACTGCTTAGGGGTTTCCCCCCCTTAAAATATAAAGCCGTATAGAAATGAAAATAATAATATTTATTATTGATTATTATTATTATTAGATACAGTGATTTGAATGGGGCAATTGAGGCTGAACTTCCCAAACTGATTTGAGTTTGAGGGGCACACAGAACATGGCAAGCTAGAGTCATAGTGCTGCTCCTTATAATAAGCAGGTGTCATTTTTAAAATCTCCATTCCAGAGATTCCTGTGGAACTAATTATAATAAATCTCCCTCTTCCTTATGAACAATATTATTTACTACATTTATCTCTCATCTTCCTTCCAATGAGTTCATCCCATTTTATACCCACAACAAGTCTGTGAGGGAGACTAGGCCACAAGTGGATGTCTGGCCCATGATTGCTTAATGAGCTTCATGGTTGACCAGAGTCTTGAATGAGATTCTTTCCCAGCCCTGATCCAATAGGTCAACCCAGCCTTCACCTATCTAGTACCAACTCCCCCTGACGGTTTGAACTACAACTCCCATTGGCTTCAACTAGCATTGGTTGGGGATGATGGGGGTTGTAGTCCAAAACATCTGGATGGCAATAAATTGACCAAGCTGCTTTAAACATTACAGCAAGCTTGTTTACTTCCGTAATATCTGTAACAAGTATCAAAATAGTAATGGAAAAGTTCTGTAAATGTTGTGAGCAGATAAACTTCCAGGAATTCTTGTTGAGCTACATTGATTAATGCCAGCTGCAGATTCATCTCATTAAATTTACTTGCACTTTAATTTTGCAGATTAACACAAAAAAATATAAATTCTGAAGGTCATTTGTTTCCTTTCCATCTGCCTAAGTGCTTCCGTCCACTACTGAAACTCTTTCTGTGGTTTCAGCTGGAAGCCAGCATTCCCCTGGGGAAGCACAGTATGTTTGCTGCTTCTACAAGCAGCCACACTTCCCAGTTCCCTGCCATTTTCTTCAAACTAACATATTCACAGTGTGCTTTCTTTTTTGTTTTTCTTTTGCATAAAAGCAGATAGGCAAGCAGGATGCAGATTCTGCCCACCTTCCCTGATATGAACTTGAAAATGTAACCAAAGATTGCAGTCAGAACAATATGAATGCTTTACATTCCTTTTCTTTTTTCTTCTTTTACCAGTGCAGACTTCCCTGATCTTCGTAAGCACAACAACTGCATGGCTGAATGCCTCACTCCAGCAATCTATGCCAAACTGAGGGACAAGATGACTCCCAATGGCTACACGCTGGATCAATGCATCCAAACTGGTGTTGACAATCCTGGCCACCCTTTCATCAAAACGGTTGGCATGGTTGCAGGAGATGAAGAATCTTATGAGGTGAAGATTTCCTATTATATACTGCCATCCACTTGTTTAGTTTGTACATTTACTAGATGAAACAGTTAGATAAACACAGTTTCTTCACGCAGGGTGTAGTTTTAAAGGAAAATAAGAGGACACTAGAGTGTACACAAAACACCAAGGCATATGGATAATGATGGTAGTTGTTTCTCTTCCTTGTGGGATTGTTTCCCCCCAAGCGGGAAGTTCAGTGAAGAGAAAACACCATTAAAGGCACCCTCTGTATAATAATATCCAGGATAATAAATGCAGGCACAGAAGGCAATATTTTATTTGCCTCCTGTAGCTGCCTTGTCTCTTGCTGGTAAATTCAGCTTGAGGTAAAAACATGGAACCGTTGTTCACTAAATTGAATAAAACAGAAATTCTGCTGTAAAAATGTGTGTGCATGCATAGACAGCTTTCAACATGGGCGTAACCAAGGAGGCGAAGGGGGATAGCTGTGTCCCCCCCCCCATCAAGTAAAACAATAGAAATACTTGAAACAAAATTTTAAAAAATCTTTCCAGTAGCACCTTAGAGACCAACTAAGTTTGTTATTGGTATGAGCTTTCGTGTGCATGCACACTTCTTCAGATACCATGCACACGAAAGCTCATACCAATAACAAACTTAGTTGGTCTCTAAGGTGCTACTGGAAGGATTTTTTTAATTTTGTTTCGAATATGGCAGACCAACACGGCTGCCTACCTGTAAATAGAAATACTTAACTACCAGTAACTAACCAATCATGTCTGTTGTACCCCCCCAACAAAAATCCTGACTACGCCCACGACTATCAACAACAACAAAATTGACCTCATCAGGAAGCTAGCCTGGCTGTTCGATTTTGTTTTGTTCCAGGAATTGAATCCAGGAACTAGAAGGGTCTCAGGCATACAGTGTACCTCCCTCCCCCCCCCCAATAAAATCAGCCAAATGAGCAAAACACAGGCAGGATTTTCTCCCTACATTTCTTATTTTTCCCTTTCTATTTTAGGCTAGTTTCTAAGGGGCTTTTAAAACTATTTTAGAAGGGCATCCATGAAGTTCACAATAGTTGTTTAGGATATGTCACACTTGAAAACAGTCTCTTAACAATTGTCAGCACCCTTAACAAATGACGGTTCCCAAGATTCTTTGGAGGAAGTGCAAAAGAGTGCTTTAAATATATGTGAACTGAGGCAACAAAGCATCCAAATATCCTGTCACTTTAACAAAAATCTTCAAAATCTTAAGAGTATTGATCTGAAATGACCTAATTTCTTGTGTCAAAATATAGCATGTTGATAACAGAATAAGTAGAATATTGTTATTGGGTCTAAGTTCTGTGGTATATGGTACCTACGCATAATTCTGGGCACAATACAGCTCTTCTCCAGACTGTGACAGAAGAGTCAGAGCATATTTTAAACCCTACAAGAGGAAACAATAAAGGTTCTGGAGAAAACAGAGGAGATGGAGGCTGTGTCAGGTGTTCCCTAATATTTAAACTGCCACTGCCAGACATACTGGCTAATTAGTATAATCAGAAGCAGAAGTTAGTGATAGGAACTATAATTTTGTACAAGGCTGGAAAAGATTTGCCCCACTATAGTGATAACAGTCTCTAGAAACTATTAATTTCTTTCTGTCTTTACTTTTGATCTCAGCATTAGTGCTGTATATTAAATGAAATTCAGGGTCTTTTTCTCTCTCAATCCCCCCCCCCTTCTCGCAATATATATATATATATTCACATCTCCACAATGCCTGCAAGAACTATAAACCCTAAATAAGTGAATCCCCTGAATATCCCTATTTTCGGAGTTTCATAAAAAGGATGCTACCACCACTAAGAATGCCATGCCCCTTGTGCCAGCCAAACTTTTTACTGGACAATTTTGGCACCTGGATTTCAACAGGACTTACTTTCTAGTAAGTACGCTAATGACTGCAGACCAAAGAATAGGAACCTGATTTACTTGTCACAGTTTTTCTTTCCACGTGCTTGACACATAGCATATCAAAGTTCTGCCTTTCTCCCCAATATTCCTTTCCCATCACTTCCTTTACTTCTTCATCTCTGTGTAGCTCTTTCCCCTTAGATAGGAGGTCTGGTATGTGGAACGGTTCAAAAAAGTGAGGAGAATTAAAACATATCAATTGCAAATACACAAAAGAGATGTAACCACCAAAGTGACTGGAAAATAATAATAATGAATATATGCCATTGACTCTACAGGTATTTGCTGAAATTTTTGACCCAGTTATCAAAGTAAGACACAATGGCTATGATCCAAAAGTAATGAAGCATCACACTGACCTGGACTCTTCCAAGGTAGGTACAATTTAGGACCAATGTAAGAAATCTTATCCGCAGGGAAAGGGGGCTGAGAATAACTATAAAAGTATATTGCCATGGATAGAATTAGCATTTGTGTACTTGTTTTCCAAGTAATATTTCTTACAACACATAGGACAGTGCTAGATTAACATTATCAGGTGTCTGCCTCAAATAACTGATTTTGGGTTAATGCCAAAGAACAGAAAAAATTATTTATTTCATGTATTACTGTATAATTTTTGCTTGTGGGATTTTCTGCCTCAGGTATCAAAAATCCTTGGTCAGTCTCGGGTACTTGACTTGGGGATGGGGAGCACCATTTGCTGTTCTCAGGCAGAACAATGTATTTTGGCCAGTCCTACACATCCCTTTCTGTGACACGAACTCCCTTTTGTGTGGATCAGATCACCCATGGGCAATTTGATGAACGCTACGTCTTATCATCCCGTGTACGCACTGGCCGCAGTATTCGGGGGCTGAGCCTACCGCCTGCCTGCTCCCGGGCAGAGAGGAGAGAAGTAGAGAACGTTGTAATCACTGCTTTGGCTGGGCTGAAAGGAGATCTCTCTGGGAAGTATTATAGCCTGACCACAATGTCTGAGAAAGAGCAGCAACAGCTTATCGATGTAAGTACAATGCCCAGCCTGGAGGTTTAAGGGATCTTACGCCGCTTCCTTTTGCATACAGATGTTTTATGCACAGATCATTTAGGCTATTGTTAATGTTGCATTTGAATCCTAAACGCCTAAAAATAGGCTGGAAAAAGTCCCTGAGAGGGCCTGAAATATTGCAAAAGGCTTAAGTTTAGGTATACCAAATGAAAGGGCTCTGTTTTGTTTGAATGGTTATATTTAGGACCAATTTAAGATATTTAAATATAAATATTCCTATTTAGTGCCAGTCTAGATATGTAGATGTGTATTGTTTTCCTTCATTTTTAAAATAAAAAGCCTGATGTGCAGTGGAATAGTGAGATTGGGGGGGGGATCATTCTCTTGTCCACCCCCCCCCCCAGTCCCTGCATATAACCCTTCCCCCTGTAGGTCAAAAAGCAGCTTGGGCAGACAAATGGCAGGAAATGAAAGGGTTAAGCACCACCCTCAATCTTCCACTCACTTTTGAGGTTTTGAGACAAAACCCCAAATTGGGGGTGGGGGCTGGTCCTTTGGGACAAATGGGGCAGTGCTTCAGCAACCGCAGTTTGCACCCACCTGTCTGCCTTACCGCTCTTACAAGCAGTTCAGGGATGCCCTGGCCACCAGCCCCCTCCCCATTAGCCTTTGTTTTGCTCTTGTAGAACACAGCAGGGAAGAGGATGGGGACAAAACAAATCGTTGGCTCTTCCTGTCATTGGCCCTGGCTCCACCTGCTGTTGGCCTCTCTGTTTTCTGCCCCACTAATCCCAATGGGCACCAGCCACCATGTGTTTATGGGAGTGAAACCCTGGAGCTGTGTTGCATCTAGTATCTCCCCAGCCCAATGAATGATTTCCCTTCCAGAAAGTAAAAATGTAGATTTCGCAAATAGAGTTTTTGAGCTGTTTTCTTTTTTTAATGAAATTTGCCAAAATCTACACTACCAACATGAGCCACCATATGTCAAGATTTCTCTGGACATTTCAGCGATTTTCGCCCGGGCGTTGATTACAACGGAAATTCCAGGCATATGGCAACCCTATTAGATGGTGATAATTATATTCACCCATATTTGCAAGTAATAGAAATGCTGGTGATGTGTAAAGCAACATTAAAAACCACATCCTTGATGCCATTATCCTTCTGGGTGATATTCAATGAAGTCACATCCATTAAAAATAATGGACTTGCATTACTTGGAGTGACATTGGATCTCACCCATGATGTGCATAGTTCAGGGATCAACAAGTGCATTGGTGTTGCACTGGACACCCTTACCTTGATTCCAAGTGATCTGTATAGAAGTAGAAACTTGAGTTTGTGCAAACCATGACATTTTCATCTAGCTGTCCACATGCCTCTAACTGTGGTATTTTTATTTTAAAGGTGATGGTAATGTAAACTAGGGAATACTGTAAAAAAAAAAAACAGCACTGGATTTAATTTATACCAATTGTGTTCTCATGTACCTTGGTAACCTGTACAGTGAAAAAATATGTACACCTAAAACTGCATTAAAGGGTGTGTGCATGAATGTCCTAATAAACTCTAGACACACAAAACAAAAATATTACAGATATTTAACTTGCTGGTGGACTCTGCAAACAAGATCCATTAGCTCATACCCCACAATCAATAAAGAAATTAAGTCTATAAATAAGGAACACTGCACAAGTGAGCTGGGATTTACGCACCTGTAAATGAAAATTTGTTGGGGGAATAAAGATGGGGGTGGGATAATTCTGTTAAGAAATAAAGTTCTATCTGAGGCTTTATTTATGAGTAAAAACAAATGGTAACGAGGAACAAATTAATCACTAATACAAAAAGGTCATATCAACCTGACCTTTAGACTGCTATCATGGATTTTGATTAGGTCTCATGTCTGAAAAACCTTATCTTTAAGGTTTTGTTAAAAACTAGACACTGCCTAAAAGCTTTTGGCATACAATTTGATAACTGGTATAAAAATTCACTTTAATCCTTATACGTACTGTACATTGTTTCTCCTTCTTTTTTCTCAGTGTGGTTATAACTCTCTAGAATCATTGCTCTTACAAACAAAATAAAAGCCTACCAAGTTATCTAGGGAGAGAATATTGTCATTTGCAGTGAAGAATAATCCATTGTGAATCTTTATTCGCTCAGTGGTGGTGCTTGCATGTTCTTCCTTGCAATGATGATTATAAGACCCAAGATTCACTTCTTTCTTTCTTTCTTTCTTTCCTTCCTTCCCTCTGCCTTGCATATGCTGGTCTGCAGGACCATTTCCTATTTGATAAACCAGTGTCCCCTTTGCTAACATGTGCCGGGATGGCCCGTGACTGGCCAGATGCCAGAGGAATCTGGTATGGAATATGAATTGTGCACGCTTAAGCTATGAACAAATGGCTTTATTAGTTCCTTCCTAACACAACAGCAGCTGCTCTTCCTAAAAACGACTGCATGCTTTTGCACACACACTTTCTCATCTTCTTCCATTAATTAATTTGTAGGGGAAGTGCAGTAGCATACATAAAAAAGAAAGACAAGTGCTTGAGTCTATTATTCTATATCACCAGTGACAAAAAGGTAGCATAAAACCCTAGTGACTGGATTGCTTTCTTCAGTTCATAAGGAGTTCGATTCAGAGAGAAGTCTGTGGACAGGGTTCTTCTCCCTCAGCAGCTCTCTAAATAGGCTCAAGGAGACCCTGCGGAATGGGGTGCACTTGAAGGGGGAAGGCATTATTCATAATAAATAATGGAGGCATTGACTCTAATTATAGTACAGTGGTACCTTGGTTCCCAAACTTAATCCATTCTGGGAGTCCGTTCCAAAACCACGGCGTGCTTTCCCATAGAAAGTAATGCAAAATGGCTTAATCCGTTCCAGACTTTTAAAAACAACCCCTAAAACAGCAATTTAACATAAATCAAAGCAATAAACAATGTACAGTGGTACCTTGGGTTACGTACCTGATCGTTCGGCGAAAAGTACGCAACGCTTTTTTGTGGCGATCACACAGGGTCCCCGGTCGTTTGACGGACTATTGATCCCTGTGCCACCACGCGCTTCGCTGCCACCAACCAGGATCCCCTCCCTGGTAATAACTTTCACAGTCAGGGTGCAATTTTAAACAAAATAATAAGTGTTTATTTAAAAACTTCAACAACTTAAGATATTGGTTACAACCCTGCCTACGCTCACCACTCTACCTCACCACCAACCCTCACAATCAACAACCACCCACCAACCAACTCTCTCGATCAACTGCTCTTCATACAGGATGCTCTGCCCATGTGCGGCGCGGCGATCTTTACTCCCGGGTTTGCAGAGTATGCAACGCGAAAGTACGCAACCTGAAGCGTTCGCAACCTGAGGTATGACTGTACTGCAGTAACACAATCAATCAATCAATCAATCAGTAGCTGAAATGGGTTCCACACAGTCACAAAAACAAAACAAAAAAGAGCCGCAAAAACAAAAACACAAAATAAATAGCAAAAACAGACAGACCTCAGCATAACACTCAAAACGGAGCACGTTCAGCAAAAGTTAACTTCCAGGTTTGCAGTGTTTGGGTTCCAAGTTGTTTGAGAACCAAGGTACCACTGTATATGGAAGTATGAGATTCTTATTTATACTAAAAGCAGTTTTGGATTGGTAGTATTATAGAAATTCAGTATAATAAAACCAGTATTATAGAAATTCAGTATAATAAAAATCGGTAAATAATGGGATGAAAAGGAAGAGAACGAGAGAGAGATCTAAATGATTTGAAGGAAATATTAGTTCTGTCTCCCTGATATCCTGAATAAAGGCTACTGGTAATCATTTGTGAAGATTTATGATGCTCTGAAGGAATTTCTGTTCCTTTGGAATCAGCGATGTCTTACTACTTTGATAATGAATGAATGAATGCTTAAGGACTGAAATGTATTAGGTGCTTTACATGAACGTTCAAACGTGACAGTGTATTATTTTAATTGTCTTTGTTACTTTTTTCCCCCCAAAAGAGTTTATTGTTTTATCCTTGAATGTGTCAGCTGTTATCATGTGTCAATGTGGGCCAAAGTATATAAACAGAACTGAAACTTGCATGTGTGTTTGTATTTAAATATCTACAATAAAAAGTTGCACGGGAATCTTAGCATTGGTACTTTGGTGAACGAAAATAATTTGAGTGCAAATGAGCGATAAAATAGCAAAATATCAATTTCTTGCAAGACCCAGGTTCCACACTCTGCATCTTCAGTTAAAGGATATCAGGTATTAGGACAGCTACAATTGTCAGAGTAAATTCCCCATAAAGCAACTCCTAACATCCTGAAATGTCAAGTGTTGTGCTACTTTATTAAGCAATACTTGCAGTATCATACAAAGGTGTTTGACGCAATGCAGAAACTGGTCAGGGAGCATCATGTATACAGCATGTACACACACTGTCCTGAATGCTTTCCAGTCACCAAGAAGCTTACCGGTAAATGAAAGTAGGCAACACAGAACACATTTGGCTCAGAAAACATGCTGCACTGAGGTACCATTTGCAGTTCTGCATTTATGTGCTTATGGGGTGGGAAAGTATTTCACTGAGCATGTAATGCATTTCTGCATGCCAGTTCTTTTGTGGAACACTTGAAAAATGAACTAATTTTAAAGAAAAGTTGAATATGGTTTGGGCTTTAGACAGGATACACCTTCAAATGTTCCTGTATCAAACTACTATAAACTAGAGAGGCAGATTCCCTCTTTCCCAATTAAAAAAGAAGTGCACGCTTTCCCTTTCTCAGTTCCCATAGCAGCACATGCCGCACGCTGCGTTCATTTCAGAGAACAAAACGTACTCTCTAGCGTAGCAGCAGTTGAGTACCAGTGAGATCAGGACTGAGCAGTGCTCTTTATATAACCCTAGAAATGGGAATGATTTTATCATTGGTACTTGTTCAGTGGAATGAAATGGCGGAAATCTTCACTAACCCTTATCCTTAACCTTGCTACAGTAATATCACCACACAACGCTCAATTCTGCCCACAACAGAGATAGATAAGAAAAGGGGAGAGGTGAAACAAAACAATCAGGCGCCTGTGAAAATTGTTGTTGAGGGGCTTGTGTGACAGTAATACCAATGCCTTGCTCGCTTCCGACCAGGCACAACAATGACAAAACATTTCTCGTCTGGATCAATGAAGAGGATCACACCAGGGTGATATCCATGGAAAAGGGAGGCAACATGAAACGGGTCTTTGAAAGATTTTGCCGTGGATTACTAGAGGTGGGCATTTTATTGTCATTTTAAAAAGTGTTTCTGAGTTTTAAGCAAAAAAACATAAGCAGAAAAACTTTAAATTTAAACCCCCCTGGGGTTTGGGAGTCCCTGAGCATGAGTGTCTTTGGAGATTCTTAATGGTATGAGAGCAAGTCAGGCATAAACATTCACTTAACTCTGTACACGAAGCTGCAGTGAAAGTTGTAATACATTCATGGTGGTCAATTTTTATTACAACCTCCCACATTCTAATTGTTGTAATTTTAGGTTGTGTTCATTGATCTGCAGCCTCAGGAACTGCCCATCACCCTCAAAGGTGCCTAAGGGGTCCACATAGCTGGTGTTACCTGTTTCCCTTCCTATACCTTTCTACCCCCAAAGGAAGAGTCCCTCTTTCCCTCACTGCCTAGAACAATATAAAAAAAATTGTCCAGTAGCACCTTAGAGACCAACTAAGTTTGTTCTTGGTATAAGCTTTTGTGTGCATGCACACTTTTTCAGATACACCCTGAAGAAGTGTGCATGCACACAAAACCTTATACCAAGAACAAACTTAGTTGGTCTCTAAGGTGCTACTGGACACACACACACACACACACACACACACACACACACACACACTGACTGCGTCAGATGAACACGGCTACCTACCTGCCTAGAACAATATCTTGCAGGCACACCTGCAGCTCAAAGAGAAAAATGTTGTTACCTGCATCAGTCTGCTCAGTACAGCTCAAACCTAGGATGGATAATCTTCAGGTGCTGATACACAAAGCCTTCCCTCTCAAGAATGGCCAGTCAAATCGCCTGGCAAATGGTTTCCTCATAAGCAAATCTACCCTGTTTTAATTGATTGGCTGCATTTTTGTCAATTAATCAAGTAAAATTTCATTAACTGGGTTACAGAACTAGTTTGCATATGCAGGATATGCATGGTGAGTTAAGTCACATCCACACATATGTCTAAAGCACTTTTATACCACTTTAGCAATCATGGAGAATCCTAGAAACGGTAGCTTGTTAAGGGTGCTGACTTCACAGAGTTGCATTTGCTAGTAAAGTTGTATTTTTTAAAAACAGTTTTAATTCATTTAGAAATTTGTACGTTGCTTTTCTATATGGACGAATACAAAGCAGCTCACAAAGTTACTAAAACACATCAAAACAAAAATACTAAAAAATTAGTATGATTTAAATAATTTTCGTAGCAATCCCAAATAGTAAAAGAGAAGTATTGGACAGCATTTCTCTTGGGTGTGAGTTGCATAATAGAGGCACCATGATAGAAAAGGCTTTCTTTCATGTCCGGGGGTGGGGGTGGAGATCAAATTACAAGGATGCGCAAAAATAAATATTCCATTTCCTCAATAAATTCTGAGATACACTTCCATTTCAAAATGCAAAGTTGAAATTTTCACTCCAGTTGTCCAGAAGGAAGTCCCAATGAAAGTTAACAGGACTGTGTTTTCTTTAATACAAATACTTTGTATGGAGAACTAATACAGTGATCAATCTAACCTCCCAAGTTGAAGCTTCAGTTTAGAGATAATATTCTGTTCTTGCTTTCACTTGTGGCACACTATTGATTCTCAGCAATCTTTACTACAAGTCTCTGATGCCAAAGATGGATCTCGTGCAATTATTATACAAGCTGCTAGGAGCTGTATTTTAACAGAAAGCCAGCACTGTTAACAGATGGCACTATCTGTATGCAGCAGTTCATTGCCTTTTATTTCCTCTGTAGGTTGAAAGGTTAATTAAAGAACGAGGGTGGGAGTTTATGTGGAACGAACGCTTAGGATATGTATTGACCTGTCCTTCCAATCTGGGAACAGGATTGCGTGCAGGAGTACACGTTAAGCTTCCAAAGCTCAGCAAGGTGCGTAAACCAACTCAAATGGCTTTTGATCACAAATGTCAGTAAGAACAATCCATATAAAATTGTAGTGCCTGCTTAGACACCTTTACACCTAGAAATGTAATGTGAAAATTAGGCAACCCTGCGTTTGCAAACATATATATATCTTGAGGAGCAATCACTATTTTAGAAATAATATATTTCCTTTTATGGCAGGATCCTAGATTTGCAAAGATCCTGGAAAACTTGAGGCTTCAGAAGCGTGGCACCGGTGGAGTAGACACAGCTGCTGTAGCAGATATATACGATATCTCCAATCTAGACCGCATGGGTCGATCAGAGGTAAGATCCCCCCCTCCCATTTTAAATTGGAGCAAAACTTGGGGACAGCTTCTTATGTAAGCTATAGATACTACGGAATATTTTCAAGCTGAACATTTAATGTCTTCACATACACGCAAGTATTGTTAACAGGAAACTCTGTGGCACCAACTTGCATTTACTTGACAAGCAAGACGAGAACATAGAATACACCTGATATGCCAAAAGTATTCTTCTTAAAAAACATTTGTATAAATTAGATTATTTAGACTCATGTACTTCAGGCCAGTGATCCGTTATGAGCAAAGGAAAGAGACTTCCACATATGAATATTGGAAGCTATTTTATACTGAGTCAGACCATTGGTCCATCTAGCTCAGTACTGTCACACTGACTGGCAGCTGCTCCCCAGAATTTCAGGTAGGGAACATTTCCAGGCCAACCTGGAGATGCCAGGGACAAAGCCTGGGACCATCTGCATGCAAAGCAAGTGTTCTACCACCAAGGTATGCCCCTTCAGTGCCTGCATGCAGTCCTACCACACAGAAGGTACCGTAATTCTCATTTATTTTCAATGAACGCATTAAGACGGTCGGATGGCGTCTTGTACGCCCTCCTTCTGGAAATTCCTGCAGCCAAGCTGGTACCAAACGTATTGCTCTGCTTTAGTGAGGCTGAGAGGGGGAGTGTCTTGTCATCTGGGCAGCCCAGGACCTCCATACACTCTGCCCAGGCTTGGACCCTGGAGAGGTCACTTTGCTGCTGCTAACACACCCCAGAGGTGCTAACACAGCAAAAACAATATGGGAGGCAACAGTTAAGAGTTACAGGTATCTGACTTCACCCTTGGAGGCACACTACATTGTCTCTCGAGACAGATGGATGCCAAGAACAACTTCTCTCCCAAATTGAAATAAACACAACTGACAACATGATATGGCGATATGAACAATGGCCTAATTGTATAAGCCTATGCCTATGTGTGTATTTTCAATGACTTCATTGAGACCTACATAAAATCATGCCAGACTGGAATAGATCCTAAACTGGTATCTGATCAATCCCTATATTAAAGCATGACTTATTGGGCCTATGCCACCTTTATATTCTCATTTCTGTACTCACATGACAAAGGATCAGTTATCTGAAGAGGGGAAAACCAATAAAGTCAATACATTCATTATCCCCAAAGTACTTTCAAACCAAGTAACTTAAGATTCTTCTACCTAGTTTTACTGAACATGCACATATGTTCTGTGGTAAATAATTATCCACAGAAAAACCAAGGTTTTTAAAACATAACCTCAGCAAGCTTTTCTTCTTGTTATTTAAGGTGGAACTTGTTCAATTAGTCATTGATGGTGTCAATTACATGGTTGACTGTGAGAAGAAGTTGGAGAAAGGTCAAGACATCAAGATACCACCACCGCTGCCACAGTTTGGAAAGAAGTGAAGCTGCTTCCAATGAGTATCAACTGATCTGCCATGTGTCTGTTGTGACAGACTTTTAACTCTGTATATTCAGTTCCTTAAATACTGTAACTTGTCAAACAGAAAATAAAAATAAAAATTGCACACCTATTTGACTGCTCTTTGAAATGACGTGACCAATCCTGTGGTCCTGCTATGGGAGTGTTAGGCCAGCATAACGTATCTGTGATGCCAGCAATGGAATAGAAAGCAAAACAGTATAAGCAGAAATGAAAGCCAAGGTATCAATGCCTTCATACTACATCCCTGGGAACTCTTGCCACCTCCAACCGTTCACATTGCATGTCCCTGACACCCCCACAATGCCCAAGCAGGTAGGCAGCAACCAATCTGCAGCAACAGCTGGGATGATGGGATGAGCTCTCCTTGGCTATGAACCAGTCAAGCTCGATGCTGATACCAGGAAATTTTCTAGAACAGATAATAAATGTTTGGTCTGTGAGCAGTAAGGTAAAGGTAAAGGGACCCCTGACCATTAGGTCCAGTCGCGGACGACTCTGGGGTTGCGGCACTCATCTCACTTTACTGGCCGAGGGAGCCGGCGTACAGCTTCCGGGTCATGTGGCCAGCATGACAAAGCCGCTTCTGGCAAAACCAGAGCAGCGCAAGAAAATGCTGTTTACCTTCCCACCGGAGCGGTACCTATTTATCTACTTGCACTTTGACGTGCTTTCGAACTGCTAGGTTGGCAGGAGCAGGGAGTGAGTAACAGGAGCTCACCCCGCCACAGGGATTCGAACAGCCGACCTTCTGATTGGCAAGTCCTAAGCTCTGTGGTTTAACCCACAGTGTTACTCGCGTCCCTTTGTGAGCAGTAGGGCTGGGCAATATCTGGTTTTCAACATTGTGATATATCATCAGCTAAACATTGCAATGTACTGATATATCATGATGTCTGAAATAAGGATGGAACTATGTAGAGGCAAATGGGGTAATGTCCTGGCAACTTCTACCTAGAAAGAGAGGGGTGGGGAGGCAGGGGCTGAAGGTGGTGGTGGCTTCTTTAAACTGCTCCGCTGAGGGGTGGGTGGGTGACCTCAGCAGAGGGGTGGGTGGGTGCACCTCAGCGGAACAGTTTAATGAAGACCCCTCTGGGGCATTGATCTGCTAAGAGGTGAGTGGAAGGGTGCCGGGCCTTCAGCTGATCAACACCCCATACTCCTCCTGCCACACTGAAGGGCTTGCTCAGCTCAGTGAGCTGGGCAAGTCTCCATACCGCTCTGGTTCATGCAAGCAGGAGCAGGTTGATGTATGGCTGGGCAATTTCAGACGTGATATATCAGCATATCAGAGAGTTTAGCTGCTGATATAACATGATGTTGAAAACCAGATATCACCTGTTGCTCTGCAGTGCAGTGGGAAGGAGCAGCATAATATAAAATCTAGACTAGCAGCTCAGCCATATGTTTACTTGGGTGTGATAGCTACTGATTTCAGTGGGATTAATTTCCAAGTACACTTAGGAACATAAGAGTTCTGCAGGATCAGAATAGTTTATCCAGTCTGGCACTCTGTTCTCCAGTGGCCAACCAGGCGTCACCCAGTTGGATGCTCGCAAGCAAGATGCTCGCATGATCCCCAACAATTTTTCTTCTGAGGTAACAGTATACTGTCTCTTATACTGGGAGGTAATATATACATTATGACTTAGTAGCAATTGATAGCTTTATCCTCCATGAATTTGCCTAAGGCTGAGCTCCTAGTCTTAGTAATGCTGTTGTTTTTGAGTGATGCAGACCTGAGGTACATTCAGTGACTAACTAATTACGTAAGTGTAACTGGAGGTGCTGCATTATGCACAACTGCACACAAGCCACCAACTATTTATGCAAACATAATAATCAATATCACCTTCAGATGTCTTTTACATTTTATTTCTTGCCCGTACCCTTTTCCAAGTTTACTCCGCTTTGCATGGCATGCAGATATGGCCTTTCCAGGCATTATAATAAGCAAATCGGATAGCAATGAGAGAACTCAAATCCCTGTGGCTCTTCACTTGGCATATCCCGGCAATGCTATGCTTTGTTGTTTGTATCAGCCATGGGTGCCACAGCAGTCCCTTCGGCTAGTTTTCAATGAAGCTGGCCATGTTTCTACCCCAGCCAAGTACATCCTGTTTTTGGCTCCTGCTGTAAATCATTACTTGGAGTGCCACAAGGGTGACAGCTCAAGTGTTTTGCAGAGAAAAGAATCTGGTGAAAATGTGCAGCAGGAGACAAACAGCACAGAGAGCTTGCCAGAGATAAAAGGAGTGTGTTGATTATGATTTCATCCCCACTCAAGTGGGTGGGGGTGGGGAAAATTTTTTTAAAGCATTTTTAAATCCTCCAAAGTGTGTGCCAACTTTGTATAATTTGCCTCTTTCGTTCATTCCAGTTTCAAATGTCCTACACACCAAGGACATCCTACACATCAATAATGGGTTCATCTTAGATTATAAGGGGTTGGATTAAATATATATCCACGATAACAGGTGTGATTTCAACAGTAAATCACAACAGAGAGGATGCATCAGAGACAAATTGGCAGAGGTGAATGTTTGTGGGAGCCTTCCATGACTTATCGAGTCAACTAAAGGAAATCAATATAATAGAAAAGCTGTTGGTGAAGAATAAAGGTTAGGAGAGTATAGAGAGAAGAGAGGCAAGAGCAGAAGGCAAATGACACAGACGCTTTCTGCAGTTAATCCGTTGCTGCTCCTGTACAAGCCCCAGAGAAGAGGGGGAAATAGGAGCCTAGGCAAAGAGAAGAGTCTCCTGGATTGAATCTTATGCACAATGAATTTCACACTCGTTATATACACATCATACATTTAAAGAAGCCTTTCTCAATCTTGGGTCTCCAGATGTTGTTGGACTACAATTCCAACTGATGGGAGTTGTAGTCCCCCAACAACTTGCGACCCAAGGTTGTGAAAGACTGGCTTAAAGCCCTCTTATAGCACTCTAACCATCATGGCTTCCCCAAAAGAATACTGGGAACTGTAGTTTGTGACAGGTGCTGAGAGTTGGTAAGGGACACTCTAAGAGAGCTATAGTTCCCAGCACCCTTAAACTATAGTTTCAAGTATCCTTTGGGGGAAGCCATGACTGTTAAAGTGATATACGAATGCTCTAAATGTATGGTATGGGTGTGACCAAAGTTATCCTACAGCCTCTTTGGGATGCATTTTCAGAAAGATTACATGTAGCGAATGTAAGGAAGAAAGATTGATAAAACTCCATCCACATGGTGAGAGAACTGAAATGTGATTAGGATGCTCAGCTTGAGACACAATCAGATTACTGAATTAATACAGTACATGCAAACTCCATTGCCGTATTATAATCTCTCTCTCTCTCTCACACACACATATATAGTTATTGACCTTTCATTCAGATAAAACTAGTGCAGATAAAAGGTTATCAAAAGCTGTGGTGCTAGACTGATGAACAAAAGGAATATATATGCATTCTAACCTCACAAATGTGTGTGGAAGAAGATAATAAAAAACGCACAGTACCATTAAAAAAATCTTGATATAAATGATCCATTTCATTTCTCTCTGCCATAGAATCACATTCTATTACTGTATTGATCATCTTGGTCGTTGTCCTCTGCATCACGCCTTTAACAACTCTGAAAGGTCACCTTGGTAATGCAAGGAATTGGTAAAACTTGAAACCTCTCATTTAATTTGCAAATGGGGAAGTACATGTTGTGTTTTTTCAAACTTTCCCAAGAGTCTCCCAGCAGCAGGAAACCCCCTTGCTAACTTGCACTCCCCCCCCCAAAAAAATACTTCTCCAATGCTAGAGAGGTTCGAAAAAACAGCAAGAAGAGACCAGGTACCGACTGATTCCCCACCGCATTAAATCAGAATTGCACACAAGTAAATAAGTTTCAAACAAAAACCAAACACCAAGGAAATGAGAGTTTAATCCTGTAAACTAACTGAGAAGTGAAGAGACAAAAACTCACACTTAGGATATTTTCTGCCAAGCTCTATCTAGTGATGTGAATGGAAGCAGCAGAATAGCAGCTTTCCTAGTATAGCAACCATTCAGGTACTTGTGAAGGGAGCAGGGATTCATGCCAGTCCATACAAATTCTCATCTGGATGCTTCACCCCATAGTTATACCAATTCTAAGCATGTTCAATTGAAAGTTAGACCCTTTGGGTGCAATGCTGTCATGCTCCAGATGCCTCCACTGGATCAGAAGCCTTTCTAAGAGCACAAGGCCACCATTGGCTTCTGAACTTTACTGCATTTATAGGCGAATCTACCTAATCCATGCTTTCAGAAACAAAGCACAAAAATAAAAAACAGTCATCCTTCAAAATTTGCACTTTTGCAATACAGTTCTTCAGCTATGTTATGTGTACAAAAATGCATATATTGAAGTAAAAATGTTCATAAAAAACACATAGATTCATGAAAATAGCATACAGAGATGCATTATATAAAGGAAAATTGCTTTGCAAAAATGTGTATCTTAAGACAAAATTACTGGTACATATAAAGATGTGTATGTTGGGGGGGGGCAACCTCACTAAAATGCTGCTGAATTTTCATGACGTTTTTTAAACATCCCACACTGATATAGATATATGGGAAACTGCCTTATACTGAATCAGACCATTGATCAATCTAGCTCAGAATTATCTACTCACTCCCACTCCCATTCACACAGTATCCAGTCTGCTCCTATTGCTGGTTTGGGTGCTGTGTACACACAGTTTGCCACAATCCTGTACAGTATTTATCTTGTCATTTCTTAAGGCATACTGCATTTTGATGCATTGTCCCCTGCAAAAAACCCAACAGTTTCAATTTGAAAAGAACAACAATCACCCTGCTATGTTTCAGCTGGTAATACATACACAGTCTAACCTTTCAGAAAGGGATATTCCCAGTCCTACCTGGAGATGTTGAAAATTGAACCTAGGACCTTCCAGAAGAACAGGTGTCCTGCTGCTCAGTTTTGGCCCTTTACCATCTTGGCTGTGAGTTCTGGAAGACTTGCTTCCTGCCTTGCAGGCCTTTTCACACCTGGCCTGGGAGGGCGGGGCCCTGACTGACTCCAGCTGCAGAAGCTGAAGCTGATGAAGGTCTATTGAGCTGGAGGTTTTGTTCAGGGTTTTTTGTTGTTGGTGTGGGTGGGGTTGTTGCTGTTTTCGATATTATTTTTTGTATCTTTATTTTAGATCTTATTGTGATTTATGTGGAAATGGTTTAATTTGGTTTTGTACTTTTTGATGTTTTAGTAATTGTTTATTGCTGTTTTGTTATGCTTGTAACAAAACGTGCTTTTATGCTACAAGCTACCTTGAGCACGGTTTAAATGATGGAAAGGTGGCATACAAATAAAATTATGTATGTATGTATCTCTTGCTTGGTCTGTAGGTTGATCCGAAAAGCATTAGAAATTCAAAGTGTTCTTAAAAAAAGAAAAATACCTCTAATGAATCAGTGATAACGATAGTCAAATGGTTAAATTTTATCAATACAGTTATTGTATCTGTAGGAAATACTGTTGTTGCAGTCAAATATACATTTTATATAGGTAAAGGTAAAGGTGCCCCTGACCATTAGGTCCAGTCGCAGATGACTCTCTAGGTTGCACGCTCATCTCACTCTATAGGCCAAGGGAGCTGGAGTTTGTCTGCAGACATCTTCTGGGTCATGTGGCCAGCATGACTAAGCTGCTTCTGGCAAACCAGAACAGCACACGGAAACGCCATTTACCTTCCCGCCGGAGCAGTACCTATTTATCTACTTGCACTTTTGATGTGCTTTCGAACTGCTAGGTGGACTGGAGCTGGGACCCGAGCAATAGGAGCTCACCCCATTGCGGGGATTCAAACCGCCGACCTTCTAATCAGCAAGCCCTAGGCTCTGTGGTTTAACCCACAGCGCCTTCCCACTGGAGCGGTACCTATTTATCTACTTGCATTTGACGTGCTTTACAGTTATTTCAGTGGGGCTTGGAGGAAAAATATCTGTTGGAATGTGTATTGTACCCACACATTATTCATGCTACAGATAAGCTGCCGTGGAAACCAATTATTTCACTAAACTCTCAAGTACTGTAGCAAGAAGTCAGTGTTTATTTTGCAGTTTATTAAAATCCATTTCAAAACGTCATTCACTGATTATTATTCTCTATACTAAATGCACTCTAATGATTTTTAAATCAAGACCAGTTCTTTCTGTAGGGAAGGAAGCATTTAATAGTAAAACAAACTGTTTCTTTGTACATATCTCCATCTACTGGTAAAACTCTGTAAAGCAGAAAGGAACATATCAGCAAAGAGAAGGAAGTATTATTGATAAGATTGGTAAGATACTAAATAATATTTTATCATGAATTTTTAACAGGTAGTACAGTATTTGACTCAAAGAAATCAGCCCTGAGTGCTCACTAGAAGGACAGATCCTGAAGTTGAGGCTCCAGTACTTTGGCCACCTCATGAGAAGAGAAGACTCCCTAGAAAAGACCCTGATGTTGGGAAAGATGGAGGGCACAAGGAGAAGGGGACGACAGAGGATGAGATGGTTGGACAGTGTTCTCGAAGCTACTAACATGAGTTTGGCCAAACTGCGAGAGGCAGTGAAGGATAGGCGTGCCTGGCGTGCTCTGGTCCATAGGGTCATGAAGAGTCGGACACGACTGAACGACTGAACAACAACAACAACAACAGTATTTGACTCACTCAATAACAAGGACAGAGTATATCTATTGGACAGGTGTATAACTAAGAAAAGAGGCTTATTAGTATGCACAGCAAATTGAATGAGGGTACCGGTATATTACTCCATAGGTTGTTCCATTATATTAACCTTTGCCTTAAAAACCTTTCCCAGACGAACCACGCGGCTCTTGCTGTCCCTGCGAAGATGATGGGGGGCGATGGCGCGAGAAAGAGGCGTGTGGGGTGGGGTGGGGTTGGGAGTTAAAGGTCTAGGCGGCTTCATGGGCAACCCACGGAGCCCACCTCTTGATGTTTTTCTATGCGCTGCACGATAGCTCGCTTTCAGATCCAGGAGAACTTTTAAGGGTCTCTGACGCGGCTCTCTCCTCGCTCCTCACACTTGGCGTGCGCTCGGCAGCCGGATGTTGAGGAACGTGGGGCAGGAAGTTTGGGAAGCGTGGCCTCTTTCCCTAGCATGGTCCTCCAGCTGCACGAGCGGGGAGATGGGTGGGTGGTGGACTCTCCTCCTCTCCGGCTCCTCCTCCTCCTCCCTCAGCGGCGCTCTAGGATTGCAGAGGGGGAGAAGCTCTGCTCTCCCTGGACTCCAACTCTCCTTCCCGGACACTCAGCTTGCCGCCCAGCCCTGGTTCCCCATGCCACTGGCGCCACAGGGTAGAGATGTGCCTGGGGAGAGGAATATTCCCTTTGAAATAAGGGAAATTTAAGGGATATAAAAAAATCAGGGATAGCAGCGGGAAACGGCTTGGAATAAGGGAGTTTCCCGCAAAAAAGGGAGACTTGACAGCTATGCTGACAACACCTGGAGGGCTACAGGTTCCTTGTCCCCTCCCCTCCCATCTCAGGGAATGGAACTTCCACATTCCATGTGTGTGTGAGTAACGTAGGCAGGAATGTTCATTAAGTTTTTTATGAAGTTATTTTAGTGTCTCTACAGATGCACTCTTTCCACTGGTAACTGTTTTATCAATAATACCTGCCTCTCAACCAGTTTTGATGGAGCTGAGAATTAGGCACCAAACATTGCCTCAGTGTCGCCTAGTAGTCTCCTGCATTTCCAATAGCAGCTCTATAAGATATATAGAAGTATGAGCAGCCTGGTCGTTTACTGAGTTAGAGAAATCTTAATCTGCTGAAAATCAGTAGCACGCCTACCTCTACATAGAAGCAGACTAAAGCTTAACTTTTGAAGTTAGAAACTCCCAAACATTCACATTACTCCAGTTACAGGTAGGTAGCCGTGTTGGTCTGCCATAGTCAAAACAAAATAAAATAAAAAATTCCTTCGAAAGCTCATACCAAGAACAAACTTAGTTGGTCTCTAAGGTGCTACTGGAAGGAATTTTTTATTATTATTTTGTATTCACATTACTGTACTTGTAAAAAATCTGTCAGCATGCTCCCTCTAGTGGAAAATTTAGTAATAGCTTCAAATAATTCATCAGCTTGCCATCTGTCCTAAACATTTGAACCAGTGCCTAGGAGATTCCTGGGGCATCATATTCTACACCCCTAACTTATGGCAATTTTTGTGATGTGGTCATGTTAGAACACATCTGTGTATCCTATTGTAAGCAACTATTTTGGCACAGGCAATATGTTAACTTGGAACTAAAACTCATTGAGTTCAATTACTCCAAAGTAAATATAAATAAGAGTGAACTGGCCATATTCAGGCATTATACTATACCCTAGGTTAGTGTTATAAAGAATGTGCCAATTGATCTGGAACAAACCTCCTTTCCTATCTAAATACAAGAACTTGTGGTTTTTACCAATTAAATTTAGTTAACAAATCAGGATATCAAACCATGGTTTGATCCTGCTTTAATTATAATTTGTACAAATTGCAGTTTTCTACCTCAGATGAAATACTGCAACTGGGACTTTTAATTGTCACACCATCCTGTGTAAGGGAGACAAGAGAAAGAAGAAAGTTGTGACGCCTTTTCATCAGAACAAATAATGGTTTATCGCAACATCTAAATGTGGCCACTGAGCCAGAGAATAAATATAAGAGTTGGGTGCTATTTAGAAAGCGCAAGTTTTTAAATTTTTTGTACAATATGGACTGCTATCATATATTAACCAATCATAAACATAAGAAAATAAAAACAAATATTTTACCTTGGCAGAGTTTTTGAGGCTGTGGGGTCTGTTTGTTTTTTAGGGCATACATGCTCATGAACTTCTCTATTTTCCCCAACAATAACCATCTACCCACTGGTAAATGACACCGACTGTTTCTGAGTTGCAGTTGTCCTAAGTACAACCCAACTCACAGTGAGATTAAACCTGCTTTTCAACAATCTTGGGTTTCAGCAGCCTTCAAACCTAGATGGCTGGAAAGTGAGGTGTCAATGTCAAAATAAAAACCAAGGCTGTTTACAGTCTGCCTCCCAACAAGTCCGTTTAAGAAGCCAAAGCAGGGCAGGGTGAGGGATGAGTGGGGAGAGAGTGACAGACATCCCAGCAGTGACTCTTGATGAGAACAAGGATGTTCTCATAATTGCACGTGCCCCTATTTTGTGTGTGAACTTCTGGCATCTAGAGTCATGGGAAACAGAAAGTGCACCCTCTTTGAATTCAGTGGTTTTGCATATCAGGACATAATAGTCATCATCTGTTCCTTCGCAGGTCTTAAAATTAGGTAAATACAACCTCAGATGAACAACAACACATGACATATTACACTGTGTCACAATCTATTTAACAGAAATAAAGCCAAAATGGAGAAATCATCTGTGAGAAACTAAGTACACCCTTACTACTTCCATAGGAATTAAGTGGATAAACAGCAGATAGGAGCTGCTAATCAAATGCCTCTGCAAGTGTGCCCACCTCTATAAAAGCTGAAGTTTTAGCAGTTTGCTGGTCTAGAGCATTCAGGTGTGTTTAACACAATGCCAAGGAGGATAGATGACACAATGCTCTTAGAGTAGCAAGTGCTGCCGCCCATGGAACTGGGAAGGGTTCTAAGGCCACTTCCAACTAATTTTAAGTCCATCATTCTACAGTGAGAAAGATTATTCAAAAATGAAAAACATTCAAAACAGTTGCCAGTCTTCTCAGGAGTGGACGTCCCAGCAAATTCACCCCAAGGTCAGAACATGCAATGCTCAGAGAAACTGCAAAAAACCTGAGTTACACCTCTGGCTCTATAGGCCTCAGTTAGCATGTTAAATGTTAAAGTTCATGACTGTACAATTAGAAAAAGACTGAGCAAGTATGGTTTGTTTGGAAGGGTTTCCAGAAGAAAGCCTTGTCTCTCTAAAAAGAACTTGGCAGCACGGCTTTAGTTTGCAAAGTTGCAGCTGAACAAACCACAAGACTTCTGGAACAATGTCCTTTGGACAGACAAGACCCAAGTGGAGATGTTTGGTCATAATGCACAGTACCATGTTTAGCAAAAACCAAACACAGCATATCAGCACAAGCACCTCATACCAACTGTCTAGCATGGTGGTGGAGGGGTGATGATTTGGGCTTGTTTTGCAGCTACAGGACCTGAGGACCTTGCAGTCATTAAGTTGATCATGAACTCCTCTGTATACCAAAGTATTCTAGAGTCAAATGTGAGGCCATCTGCCCAACAACTAAAACTTGGCTGAAATTGGGTCATGCAACAGGACAAAGATCCCAAGCACACCAGCAAATCTACAACAGAATTGCTGAAAAAGAACAGAACCAAGGTGTTGCGATGGCCCAGTCAAAATCCAGACATCAATCCAATTGAAATACTGTGTGGGACCTTCAGAGAGCTGTGCATAAACAAATGCCAGCAAATCTCAATGAACTGAAGCAACACTGTAAAGACAGGCCAAAATTCCTCCACGATGATGTGAGAGGCTAATAAAGTCCTACAGAAAACAATTACTTCATGTTATTGCTGCTCAAGGTGGTTCTACAAGCTATTGAATCATAAGGTGTACATAAGCTCTTTCACACATGGCTTTTCCATTTTGGCTTTATTTCAGTTAAATGAGACAGTGTAATACATCATGTGTTCATCTGAGGTTGTATTTACCTAACCTGCTAAGAAACAGATGAGTTAGTTATTATGACTAAGCAACATGCAAGACCACATAATTCAAAGAGGGTGCCCTTTCTTTTCCCCGTTACAGGTAGGTAGCTGTGTTGGTCTGCCATAGTCAAAACAAAATAAAAAATTAAAAAAAAATCCTTCCAGTAGCACCTTAGAGACCAACTAAGTTTGTTCTTGGTATGAGCTTTCGTGTGCATGCACACTTTTTAATTTTCTTTTTCTTTTTCCCATGACTGTATGTGCTTAGCTACAGCTACAGACTCTCATCAGAAACCAAGAAATGAGGGGAGTGCATGGTGGCTTTCTTTTGCCGCCGCCCACACCGCCTAAACCTGCAATCGTATACAGAGCCCGGCTCTTTTCAGCCCATTGAGGCTCAATGTGTTGCGCGCGCCTAATAAACCTCCACAGTGTTAGGCTGAGCCAGGACATAACCTCGCGCTTCCCGCCTGTTGCTTCAGCTTCCGCCTGCGCCTGGTCCCATAGCAACCGCTCCGCCTCCACCCACCCGCCTACCTACAGGAAGTGCAGCAGTTCGGGCTCCGGACGTTTCCGGTGCCTCTCTCTCCCTCCCGGGCTGTGAGTTTCGACTGCGCCGGAGGTTTTCCGTGGCGCTTCTCGCCTCCTGAGTCCTGACACTGGTGAGTGAGTGACCTCTTTCTTGCTCGGGAGGCGGGGAAGGCGAAGCGGCGCCTGGAGCCGCTGGGCACTTGCTTCAGGAGGGCACTTGGAGCTCGGCTGCTGTCCCGGAAGGCCTGAGTGCCGGGGGCTCCTCCGTTCCCTCGGTAGCTGCTCCGCACGTGTCCGCGGAAGTGAACATGCCCAGGTCGGGGTTGGGTATGATCCCGGGCGGAGATCCTGCAGACCAGGCTTGTTGTCTGATCTATTTCGGGTTTATTATTATTATTACCCTGGGATGCTTCTGAGCCTATGTTGAGTCCCCGGAATTTTTGGTCAATGCCAGAAACAGGTTCGCAAGTCATAAATCATTGTGGTCGTTTCCCACCCTGTCGCTTTAAAGCAGTCTTATTTAGGGTAGGGAGAAGGATGCCATGCCACTGCTGCCTTGCAGCTATAACTCGAGAAAACCCCGAGGATAAATCTGTACCCGCTGTCTTGCAGGACAACTTTGGGAGAAGAAAAGGCTAAGGCTACACAAATCCCCGAATGGTGTCCCTAAGACAGTTGGATGGCGCTTTGTATGCCTCCTTACGGCAACTCCTGCAGCCAAGCTGGTGCCAAATGTATTGCTCTGCTTTCCTTTGGACCACATCAGTGAGGCCAAGAGGGGGATTTGTTTTCTGGGCAGCCAAGTACCTCCATACACACTGCCCAAGCTTGCGTCCTGTAGAGATCAGTTTGGTGCTGCTAATGCAGCAAAAACAATGCCGGAGGCAGTCATAACAAGTTACCTGTCTCCACAGCCACAGCAGGCACTGTGAACTGTGATTCTCTAGCAATTTAACTTCAGCTTTGGAAGTGCACTCCACTGTCTCTAGACAGATGGATGCCAACAATTTAGGGTAGGATCTGTGGGTTAGCCTTTTCTAGCTGCTGTCCTTTGACTTATGGGTGGGCACCAGCAACCCTTGCCCATCTGTTTCAAGTCATCCAGATCTACCTGCCAGTAGATCTCACTCTTAATTTGTCTCCAATTGGTCTCCAGTTCCCCTCAGACTGGGAGCTGAAAGGGTAAAGGTTGGATCTGAGGCACTGCCCAGAGGGGAATAAAAGGAGGCCTGATTCTGTTCTCTCTCTCTCTCTCTCTCTCTCTCTCTCTCTCTCTCTCTCTCTCTCTCTCCCTCCCCCCCCCCCATGTTGTGGAGTACAACTCCTATCAGCTGCAGCTAGCACAGTTGTGCTGGTCTAAACAAATAGAAATGCTTATTCACTTCTGGATCTTGGCCAGGGATAAGGAACCGGTGTTCCTGTATTTGTTGTTGCACTCCAGCTCTCATCACAGTCAGTGGTCAGGTATGATAAGAGCTGTAGTCCACCTCATTAATCAAGGCTGAACCTATAAATAGCAGTAATCCAGTAATGTGAACCTAACATCTTTTAAGTCTTATAGGAAGTCATGACCAGGTGGGCACGAGCAAATGTCACCCACAACAAGAAGGCTCTGGATGCAACACCATGGGAACATATGAAAAATGATGCCACCGGAAACACAACAACAAATAGAAAGCAAAGCTCTTCAAACAACTTTTCCTTGAGAAGTACTCAAGGGAAGAAGAAAAATAAGAAGAAAAAAGACTATACGAATGAAGATGTCAACGGTTTTATGGAATATTTAAAACAGAACTCTCAGACGTTGCATAAAGGAGAGCTGATCAACAGCCGTGAAGCAAAGGATGAAATAGCAACAGCTTTGAAAAAGGACCGGCGGCGAGAGGGGAGAAGAGTGAAAAGGCAGGAAATGAAAAAGAACACAATGGTAAGGTGATGTTCCATTGTAATTTCTTTCTTTTGGTGCCTGTTACTTTTTCTTTTCATAGTGTAAATGACACTACTCACTCACATAAGTGAGATCACAATAATTTATCTCAGTCCAGATAACCATTAGTGAACACGTTTGTGTCTTGGCTTCCATATATTAGTGAGCATGTTTAGCACAGGGATGGACTCAAACTCCCATCAGCCGCAGCCAGTCATCTGAAGGGCCACAGGTTCCCCACTTTAGCCTGAAAATAGGTTTTCTCCTCATGCTGCAGTCTTTTGTGTACACAGCACAACTTTATATACTTGTAAAAAGCTTGTTTCTGAACTAGATTGGCAGTTTCTGGATCTGCATGTATGTTTAGTGCTCAGATTTTTTAAAATGTTTTAAGACTGTTTTGCTTTGAATATTCAAAATTATTAAAGCTGAACTAGAAATTTATGTTTGTTCTGCTATAATTAAATGTTTGTTATACTTAAATGTTTATGAGCTGAGGATGTTTGTATTTCTATTACTGTATTCTGCACTCTTGATTTTTGTTGTGTCTTTATTCTCTCTTTTATAGCAGAGTGATAATTCAGTCATCCTACAGATTGTAGGGATGGGAAATAAAATACTGATAAATGAAAGTTATGGGTTTTATGCACAATAGTAATGTTTTCTATGGCAGTTTTCATCTGCAGATTGCATTACAACTGATACAAATGCAGAATCAATTTATGCAGTTCAGATCACAGTAAGAGAGCTGTAAAAGCAGCTGTCTATAGAGAAAATCATCCATGAGGACTTTCAGAAGTCATGCGCAGCAGGGGGAAACAAAATTCTTTATTTTATGTTTCTTTACAGCCCGTTTGTTAGGTTAGGTTTACAAAGAGTGATGGCACTCATAATCCAATAGTTTAGTTATGCTACTTCACTGGGCATGATTATATTCTGGAGCAATATCACCTTTCCAGAATTCACAAAGCATTTAGGGGATGATTATGATGTAGAATTTGGTACTCTTGGCATCAGTTTATAGAGTTATTTAATGGGCACGTATACTTTGGGTTACTTGAGTTACCTGTTTCAGTGTAATTTTCTGGAGTGATGAATCCATAAGTTAGCTCCTAAAAAAGGTAAAGGACCCCCGACAGTTAAGTCCAGTCGCGAATGATTCTGGGGTTGCGGCACTTATCTCACTTTACTGGCCGAGGGAGCCGACATTTGTCTGCAGACAGTTTTTCTGGGTCATGTGGCCAGCATGACTAAGCTGCTTTTGGTGAAACCAGAGCAGCGCACGGAAACGCCATTTACCCTCCCGCCGGAGCGATACCTATTTATCTACTTGCACTTTGACGTGCTTTCAAACTGCTAAGTTGGCAGGAGCTGGGACTGAGCAACAGGAGCTCACCCCGTCACAGGAATTTGAACCACCGACCTTCCAATTGGCAAGCCCTAGGCTCAGTGGTGTATACCACAAGCGCCATCCGTATCTCCTAGCTAGCTCCTACTCAAGGTTAAATAGGTAAATATGTGGAATTTGTTGTGCTTAAGTATGGTTTGTGGAACTGCTTTCAAATTGAGTTCCATGGGTGTCTCAGGTTATACTTAGTGCTAGAAAAAGGTGATGCCATTGAATATTTAGGATCCTAAGTAAGAAGGTGTGTGCCTTTGGCTTTTCTCTGGATAGGTTACTCAAATACCATTGTTAAAGTCTTGGTGAGAATAATGGCTTTGCTCTTCAGGAATCTTAGCTTCAGATTAATGGCCAAATTAGACATGATGCTAAAGATATAGGGCAGTTCTTAAAAAATCCTAATTCCATCAGTTTGGGTGGTGCCATTAACCTGCATGTTAAATGCAAAGATTAACCCTAAAACACTGGGGCTGTGTTTCTCTAACTATGCATCACGGGCTCCTACTTCATCAGATCTCATTGGGTTTTTTTGGGGGGGGGGTAAGATTCATTTTAAATGTGGCTAGCAGAAAAAGAGATTGCTTTCAGTTCACATCTCTTTCTGCTCACTTAGTAATTCACCTTGTATCGCCAAAGGTGTGCTTCCACTGCAGAAAGCCAGGACACGGTGTGGCAGATTGCCCAGCTGTACTCGAAAGCCAAGATATGGGAACTGGAATTTGTTACCGCTGTGGATCTACAGAGCATGAAATCAACAAATGCAGAGCAAAAATAGATCCCGCTCTTGGTATGTGCAATATCTACAACCCGACTGAATGTTGGGCATGGTAAAAGTTACATGCCTATCTTAATATTTTTCAACAATTCACATAGTATTAATGAATTTAACTATTCTAGATTACAGTAATGCTGGCTTCACTGCAGTGTCTTATATAAACTTAGTGTGGCTATTTCGATTGTAACATCATTGAATTCTTACAGGGGAATTTCCATATGCAAAATGCTTCATTTGTGGTGAGATGGGACACCTCTCAAGGTCATGTCCCGATAATCCTAAAGGACTCTATGCTGAAGGTGAGTGCAACTGTTGCAAACCCCCCCTCCCCTGCCAAAAAGATAACTAAGTTGATGGACATGAGAGTACTCTCCCTTTCTTAGTTTGAGAAGTAAAAAAAGAGAGCTTTATCATTGGCGACCTTGTATGCTTCTCACCACTGTTTGGGAATTTTGGTTCATTGTCAAAGACATTGTTCACCCCTTATCACGAGTATTTTTGTACTGGTTACTTGAGAAGCAGTTCTAAAATTACAAATGGATTCCCGTAAAGATTTTTCAAAGTATTTACATTTAATGGGGGGGGGGACACCCACTAAATTTTAGAGATACAGCAGAGTAGTATTCCATTATTCTCTTTAAATGTCGGCCATATTGATCCTGATCCAGAAAACCCATAACATACCTATCTGTGCATGTACATATAGCATAAATTGTTAGCAATTCCCCACCACATGCACACAAATCACAGCAACTGCAGTATCATGTGCTACATCATGAAATGCATTAAAAAATAACTTGCTAAGTTCTTGAATGTCAGTTCAATCAAGTGTTTATGATAGTTGATCAATCAACGAAGTATAAAATATCAATATAATATATATCTATAAAGCTTAAGACAACCAAAGTTACCATTTGCAAGAGCAGTAACTGGAAATATCAAAACAAAATAGGAAATTATTTCCAGTAGCACCTTAGAGACCAACTGAGTTTGTTCTTGGTATGAGCTTTCGTGTGCATGCACACTTCTTCAGATACCTGGACTTCCATTTCATGCGGCTCAATGTGGTGCCTTCCATAGTTCCAGTTACAGGTGGGTAGCCGTGTTGGTCTGCCATAGTCGAAACAAAATAGGAAATTCTTTCCAGTAGCACCTTAGAGACCAACTGAGTTTGTTCTTGGTATGAGCTTTCGTGTGCATGCACACTTCTTCAGATACATATCTGAAGAAGTGTGCATGCACACGAAAGCTCATACCAAGAACAAACTCAGTTGGTCTCTAAGGTGCTACTGGAAAGAATTTCCTATTTTGTTTCGACTATGGCAGACCAACACGGCTACCCACCTGTAACTGGAAATATCAAAATAAGGAATCATTGGGCTGTGATTCATAGAACAATAGGAACTCATTGTTTCAATAGAATCAAACTTCTTGATAGGATCTCATTTCATTGCTAATGAAAAAATTTGATTCTGTTTAGCTTAAATTGAAACAATGGACTCCTGTCACAGACTGTATTTTTTGTATTGGCTTGCCATTTGGACACTGTGTATATTATATATATAACTGCCAACTGAAATAACATTTGTGCATAAAAGTGTATGCTACAACAAATCTTGTTAGCCTGTTGCAGCATAAACAGTGAAGAACTTTGTGATCCCTTAAAACTAAGACAGTTGCCCATTTGAATCAGCCTTGTAGTTTTGATGTGATGGAACACAAAAATATGAACAGTGAGCTTTGCTTCCTTGTGTTTATGAACTGTGAACTTGCTCTGTACACTTGACATCTGGCATTTGTTAATATAATTCATATATTGTGGCTAAATACCTCTTTTGTGTGGGTGTGTTTTATCTTTTACAGGAGGTGCTTGCAGGATCTGTGGATCTGTGGAGCACTTTAAAAAAGATTGTCCAGAGAATCAAAATGCAGGTGAGGGATCAAATAATTTCTGTTTATCCTAAAGCGTAGTTATATACCTGTGAACCATTCTATAAAAATAGTGAACTCTTGACTACTGATTATGAATTACCGGTATAAAACTAAGTGGTACAACCCTCAATTTTACCTTATTGACCACATCTTTAAACAGGCCATTAACTGGGGGTGTGATGCTAACTCTACATAGTGCATCAACTGTTGCAGGTAGAGATTGTATTCATTTTGATACCCTTAATTTCTGTATGGCTTATATGAAGCAAGTGACATACAGAATTGAATAATCAGTTCCAGTTACAGGTATGAATGTTGGTCTACCGTAGTCGAAACAAAATAAAAAATAAAAAAATTCCTTCCATTAGCACCTTAGAGACCAACTAAGTTTGTACTTGGTATGAGCTTTCGTGTGCATGCACACTTCTTCAGATACACCCTGAAGAAGTGTGCATGCACACGAAAGCTCATAGCAAGAACAAACTTAGTTGGTCTCTAAGGTGCTACTGGAAGGAATTTTATTTTTATTTTTTATTTTGCTTTGAATAATCAGTTTCAGTGTTAAACTGCATTGGAATTTGCAACTTGTTGCTGCCAAAAAGTCTTGTACAAAAATGTGCAATACTTAGGAATCGCCTCCATTGAGGTTTATTTTGGAGTAAAGAGTGGCTTGGGGGACCTAGCCAGATGGGCGGGGTACAAATAAGAAAATAATAGTAAAATAATAAAGAGCATAATCTGGGCTGTAAAACTTCAATGCTGAATTACATATAAGTGTTCCTCAGCATTTGGATCAGAAAGCTGATTTCTTACATTTATTTTTCGTTTCCTAGATCGAGTGGCAACTGTTGGTCGATGGCTCAAAGGAATGAGTGCAGATTACCAAGAGGTTTTAGACAGCCCTAAACCACAAAAACCAAAACCAAAAATAGCTAAAGTTGTTAACTTCTGACAACTGCTGCCTGGCGTCATTCTTTACAACAATTCTCTGTGTTTGGCTTAAAGTTATAGTACTAAAAATGGACTGTGAACTGTAGTTCCAGAATAAGCCATAACTGCACTCTCCTAAGTGATGATCACTTAATAAAACCCTGACTTAAATGGAAGCTTCCTAGAGAGGAGAGGAAATGCCTTGCTTGAAGATAAATTGCAGCAAGTGACTGCATGACAGTATATCTGCATGACAGTATATCTCCGAACAGAAAGATAATCTATGCAATTGCTGGTTTACCAACCAGCGTGTCACTGGGTAATATAACATGTGGTACCACTAAACAAATGGGAAGGAGAGCTAATAGGTCAGTCTACTTTTCACTAATGAAACTTGTGCTACGACAGAAGGTATCTCAAAATGAAACTGAGTCCTATTTTAGTGTTAAAGTTCTTGACCTCACCATGAACACGGGAATGAGACCACAGATGAATAGCCAAAAGCAAAGTTAAAACATTGATGGTAGCAGGGTTGATCTTGCAGCATGAATAACAATGAAATGATTGTGTGTTTTTTAGTTGAATTAAATACTTGATGAAGTCATTTCCCTCCCCCACAAATAAACCAGTGTAATAAAACCACATGTATCAAGTTCTTGTGTTTTCTGAATAATTGTATTCTTTGCAGTGCTATAGTTTGCAATTTCATTTATGTTGACTGCTTGCTGTCTGCTGTGACATCTGGATAATCACAGATTTAGTCTTTAACTACCATTCTCTCCTTACAAATTACTCACACTTCAACAATTCCAAAGTGTATTTCCTGGATGATCTGTTAATGGCACTGCCCATGTGGCTTCTGGAAGAACTTTTCTCAGCGATATCGGTTTTCTTTTACTTTGGAGGAGCAGGAATGGTTAGCGAGTGGAGAGTGGCCATTTGCAAAAGGCACATCACATTTTGAGAAACAGCTGTAGCTCAGGTTAGAGCACATAGTTGCGTGCAAGATTCAGTGATAGAACAGCACTGAAGGAAGACTGCACTTCTTGAAATGTTGTCTTCGGGCACCTGATTCAGTTCCTACTAAAATCTACTGGAATTCTGTCAGTTTTAGTTATTCATTGCTTTCCTGGGAAGTTCAATAGTAAAAATATCTAAAACCCAAAACGGGTTGATTTTAGTTATAATAAATAATGAAATGCTTATACAGCCATAAATTAAATTAGCATAATACTCATAGTTTTAATTATTTAATTCAAAGGTGTGTGTTGATGTGACTAAAATGTATACAGTAACTCATTTTGAAAGCAGTATCAAGTAGTTTAAAATAGCATAGGACACCTATATATTCACATGCTGCCCCATTGCTACTCCCTTTGTGCAAGTAGGAAAACAACCTGGGCAGCAGCAGTATATCATTATGGTTAATGGCTTATCAATCCTGACTTGTTTGGAATACAAGTTTTAACTATGGCATCCTACTCTTGTGCAGAGGGAAGAGCAAAGGAGCTGCATGAAAGCACATGGAGCTCACTAAGCCAGGACTTAATTGTTCAAATACAGCCTTGGCCTATGCACAGTATCTGTCTTTGCAACCACAAGAAACGGGAAACACAACCTGACATTCTCGGGATTCTGAAATCAGTGCCTATTACCGAGTGTCATATGTGCACTATGTAACTGCAAAATCGTGAATAACAAATACGGCTGTTAGTTGAGATTAACAATAGACTAGGAAAATTATAATAGAAATTTAAATTTACATACAATGAGATTTTCTAAATAAAAAATCAGTATTTTAAATTGTGCACAGTAATATGTATTGCTTTGACAAGTTTTCTGAGGACTGCAAAAGAACAATGAAATGTTGGTGAAAGGTGACTTAACTTTGTTACTGAATTTATCATTAAATAGCTCCATTGTATGATGACGTAGAACATTGTGAGGATTTAGATATACAGGTCCTGAACATAAAAGTAAGTAGGAACTGACTTGCCAGCTTGATAAATATTGGTGTTAATGACAGCTTGTGTACAAGATATAAATGGTAAAGTACTTTACACAGTATTGCTTAACTAAATGCAGTCCATTGTGCTGCTCTGTAACTCCAAGAAGTGAATGCACCCAGAAGCTGTATCCTCAATTGATTTTGATGAGCCATCAAGAGTTGCAGCAACATAAGGCATAACACCAGGTGTTCCTTGGATGCAGTAGGAAACCTTTAAACATACAGAAGGTTAACATGAGTTATGTGAAATAACCACTAAAAACATCTTGTTCTACTTCATACTCAACAACTTGGGCTTCATTCTTAACACTATTTCAGTGTATCACTTCTTGCTGGTCAGAGCAGTATGAATATGCAAGAATGTTTCAATTGCTTTCTGTGTTGGCCTCCCAGATAGCATAGGAAAAACCTATGTTGGTGCTTCAGGCCACCAGACAAGTGCAGATAGCACTGGCAGGCATGACACTGTCATCTTCTGGATTAACAGGGAAAGATTATTGAAGTGACCTTGCACCCAAAGGTAAGCCTTGAAGCCCTGTGGAAGCTAAGTAGGTCTGGGTTTCATCGGTGCCTGGATGGGTGACTCAATGGCAGCGATGGGAGGCAGTGGCAATAGAGGTGGTGGCCCACAAAGACTCACATCAGTGATGGGACTTGGCAGCAGTAGCGGTGGCAGCCTGCAAGGCCTTGTAGTGGCGATGAAGAGTGGTGGCAGTAACGGCAGCAGCCTGCAAGGCCGTGACAGGGAGCGATGGCAGTGGCAGCAGTAATGGCACTGGCCTGCGAGGTCTCACAGTGGCGACAAGATTTGGCAGCAGAAGCGGCGGTGGCCTGTGAGTCCTTGTGGCAGAGGCCTGTGGGGACTTGTGGCAGTGACAGGAAGTGACGGCAGTAGCAGCAGCATCCTGCAAGGACTTGTGGTGGCAACAGAAAGTGGCAGCAATAGTAGTTGCAGCCTGCAAGGCCTCGTGGCAGCACAAGCAGTGGGGCTTGCGAGACCTCAGTGGTGGGAAGAAGTGGCAGCAGCCTGCAAGTCCTCCTGGCGGTAGTGGGAGGCAGTAGCAAAAGCTGTGGCAACCTGCTGAGTCCTGCTGCTACTGCCTAGCAAGCCTACTGGCAGTCTGTCTGGCAGCTCCAGATTATTTGTATTCACTATGACTCCTCACCATACTTTGGATTGTCCTGAATGCCACCATTTGGTAGCCAAGCCCAACCCTTAACTAGTAGCAGTTGCTAGGACACTGTCCTGTTTACCTCTGCGCAGTTCCTTCCTTTTTTCAGATACTGTGATATATCAACATATTGCGATGTTTAGCTGGTGATATATCACAGTATTGAAAACCAGATACCATACAGCCCTACGTATCACAAAGAAAGGCAGGGAACGAGAGAGTAAAGCACATAAAATAACTGTATTTAATTACAATGCTGCTTACAAAAGAGGAGTTTCCATCAGGGTAGATCAGGAATCCCGCACATTTGATTTCACGCCTGCAGTAATTCTCAGAAGGTGGAACAGATGTCAAGGCAACTGACCTCACAGCTATTATGTAAGGGTCTCTAAATTTAATAAGAGCAGTGTTATCAACAAGCCACAACAAAAATCTAAGCTGTCCAAAATGCTGCTGCTACTTTTTTTTTAAATATATATGCTGACTTACGTTTATAGTTACTGTATTGGTTACAAGACAGTGGATGCTCAGTTTTGTATTTTTCTGTGCAGGGGGAGGATTGTTAAAACCTCATGCCTTAACTCTGCACTGCACGGGAGGTTATTACATTTCTTTGTTTATGTAGCACACAATATAGTAAAGAAGTAGTGATATGCAATAATTTATGGTGAGTGGAATGGGGCTGGGGAGAAGTAGGAAGATGGCTCTCTCCATCTGCCCCTTCACCCTTGCATTGTTTTTCTTCTCTCTATGTCTACATGCCTTCCACAGTAGGACCCATTGCGAACTCATTCCCAGAAGCAGTGGCAGACTTTGGGCTTTCAGCGGTGCCCTGTGCAACACCAAATTCAGTCCCCCTTGTCTCTTGCCCTCAGTGGTTCATCACTGTTGCGGTGCCCCCTGTGGCAACCTCTCTGCTTAGCGCCCAGTGCGGGAGAACCAGTCACTGCAGTTCTATGCTAGCAGGCCCCACTGATCAGCTGATTCTCTGCACAGGCAAAAGTGGGTTACTTGACAAGATTGTGACACTTAACCCATGGAGATGGAGAGACCAGTTCTTTACCCCTGGTGTAGGGAGTGTTGCACAAATGGCCTTTCACACATGCACCTTTGCCTTCAGTCTTTACAAAGCAGTTTTTGCTACGTCCAGACTTTCTGAGTAATCAAGACGCCCCACATTTTGCAAGAATTAATTATTTCATCCAAACTCAGAGCAAATAATTATTTTTGGGTGTGTGGGCCCTGTTATTTATTGTAGAAAGCTTGAAATGCCACTAAATAGGCATGCTTTCAACTACTTACCCCGTCTTGCAAGGCTTTCTTTGAGACACGAGAATTAAAAAATCATCTGGTTTATTTCCATTAATTGATATGGATGTAATGTGATATATTTTGTCCTCTTCGGTCACATTCTGGATAACCTTACACGTTCTGTAAGAACATGAGCCATACATTAGTGAAGTTTAGTAGCTGAGGTATCATGTAAAACATGAATTAAAGGATATGTTCTTTATAATCTACATTGTGACTAGGAATGTGCAGCTTTCGTTTCAAATTAAATAACTTACACATGACTTCATTTTTTTCAGTAAACATTTAAACCAAACAGAATGGCAAAAGGAAGCAAAATGGGAAGGGTGATTGCTCACTTCAGGTTCAGCTTAAACCTGCTCTGCATCTTCTTCCTCCCTTGCTCCACTTTCAAATGCCATGCTGACAAAACTTTTGAAGATAAAAATAATATGCTTCGTTAATGCATTAAAATGAGAAAGTCAATGTTTACCATTTCTGCCTTACCACTTATATAATTCTTCACCTGTTTCCCAACACAGCTTGTTTAGGACTGCAGCCCCAGTTACTTTTCAACATACTAACTATGCAAAATAGGAGCACATTTAATCATTTTGAAATCTAAGAGCTAGGATATATTTGGGCCAGTTCAACACTTTCACTGCTGACAAGGCTTATCTTTATAAAAAGCATACCTTTACAGAACTATTTCCTTGTCCAACTAACATGGTTTTAGATATTTGCCAAAGTACCTTTTTCTAAAGACAATGGCCACATCTATACTATACATTATAGATCTATGATACCAGTTTAATGACTATTAAACTGGTATCATAGATCTATAACAGTCTTCTCCAAAAGAGTTGTTAGGAGATCCCTATTCCCATCACAGAGCAACAATACCCAGAGTTCCCTGGGAAGAGGGACTGAGTGTTAAACCACTCTGAGAATGTCAAGCCTCCCTAGTTGTTTTGCTGCTGGCCATGCTGAGCTAAACCTTGGCTTGGCTTAGCTTAGCACCATGGTTTCCAATGTGGGGCACACGCCCCACAGGGGGGCAATTTGATTTTTAAGGGGGGCAATTTGATAATGTTATTAAAGTTAACAGCCTTTTAGGCTTCCTCCACATGAATAGGAGTTCACTTTTTGAATAATAAGAATTATATGTCACGGAGGGAGGGGTGCACCAGGATTTTAGAGATGCTTAGATGGGGCATGGCCAAAAAAAGGTTGGGAACCACTGTCTTAGCATGTCATCTGAATCCAGGCTCATGCTTTAGCTCTCTGCAGACTAAGTATGAATTGCAACAAACCTTGGCTACTAAAGCTTATAAAAGCCATTGTGTATTTTACTTGAAACTTCCTCATTGTCCTACTGAATATTACGGAAATCATTTTAACAGGTCACTTTGGTCTATGAAAGCAGAATCTACGGTACTTCAACCAGATCATGAGAGTGGATACAGACTTTAAAAGGGGGGGGGAATGCTTACGAATAGTGTTTAGCCCACTGCACATGATGTCTGAAGTCAGATAAGAGGGAGAATGCTAGTTCTGAAGATATCCGCACTTGCATTTCAACCTTGACTGACAAAGCATCTGTCTCTTCAAGAGTAAACATTTTTATCTAAAAAAAGTATTTTTTATTATATGGGGGAGAGAGAGAGAGAGAGAATTGTGGATTAAGATAACAACGTTGGTAGGTCCTTTTGCTTTTAAAAGCAAATACAGTCGTACCTCGGGTTACGTACACTCCGGGTTACGTACTTTTCAGGTTACGAACTCCGGTAACCCGGAAGCGCACGCAATGCGCGGATGCGGAGAAACGTTCTGTGCAGTTCATGCATGCACAAACCGCTACTTCTGGGTTTTTCACGCGCTTGTTCAGGTTGCATACTTTTTGGGTTATGAACTGTAACCCGGAACCAATTACGTACGCAACCCAGGGTACCACTGTACTCAGGGAAATAAGAGTCACAACTCTAAACGGTATCAGCCATACAATATTATAAAACAGTGGTTCCCAATTAGCTACGTGCTACAGACCACCAACACCCCCCCCCCCCCGTTTTTCAAAATCCCATTCATGGACCTCTTACTTTAGAAAATACTGTTATCTCTATGGTAGTTTTCGTTATGTGAATGGTGCCACAGGCCCCCTGGGTGGGTTACGCGGACCACCAATTGGGAACCACTGGAGTAGAACACTATAAGAGAATATTGCTATAATTTTACAGTGCAATCCTACTCCCTCAATGTTGATGGCTGGAGGGGATGGGCCCAAGATACCATAGGTGGAGAAGCATATGGCTGGTGGGGAGGGGCTCCTTCACAATGGAAGTCCCAGTGCACCCTGTAGGGTAGGAAACCAGCTGCTGCCAGTAGCAAGCCCCCAAATGGACTGTTTTAGCGCATGTTGTCAGCAGTTTTTGATCAGATACGTTAACTCCAAAGCCTCTTGGATCACCTAAATGGCGCAGCTGGAGATGGTGCAGCAATTTTTAAAAGGAAAAATGGCCCCCCACCTTCTTCGCTGGCCAGTGTGAGCTGGCGGGGTTTGGGATGTGGCGATCCACTCCGATCCATTTTGCTTTTCGCGAACTGGGGTTAGGATTAAGTTTCAGCGATGAACAGAGTGGATATAGCTAGAGATATAAAAAATAAATGCAAATAGGAGCTAAATTATGCAAGGGAAAGAGACAAATTGGACTTAGGAGCTGTGACAGTAGATTTGATCTATCAGTTTTGCCGTAGGCAGAAGGAGCATAATAGTGGCCGGGCTATTGATATAAGTGGGTCTAGATATGATGATCTGAAGTAGTATCTCAAAAATACTTTGACCCATATAAATCTGTCTGATCCTTGAGAAGCCTGTTCTGTGTTGCCCAGACATCTGAAGTATATAGATCGGGCATGACAGACAGGACCTTTCATCTGGGGTAGGCAAAACAATGCATTGTATCTGCCAAAGGAAGCCTGCCTGACCCCACTACTGCTCAGATTTTGACGAGAAATTAAAATGTATTTTTTGCAACAGGCTTTTTGGGGTACTGCTTCTTCTTTTTTTAATGACTGCTGGCTTAATTTATATAATGTTTGGAATATTTTTTAAATTGCTTTTTTGCTGCCTTGCTTTTTTTGTATAGCTGCAAGGAAATGCTGAAAGTATTGTTATTATTCATTTACTTGAAGGAAAAAAAATTGGGACTCATGTTTTACATCAATACTGCATACTATTACTTCCAGTTGATTCAAAAAAATACTATATAATGTTTATCTACTCCAAGCAGAGGTCAGACATCAGTTATCCAAAAGCAAAAATCATTTCAGGTTAGTTTTACTGGGAAACTGTCACAATTGAGAATATGTGTTTCTTTCTTAACCGACCAGACATAGAACTCAAAATCTTCAGGAGAAAAAACAAACAAACAGCATCACATGAATAGTCACATGATCCATGTGAGCAATTTGACATTCAAAGCCTGTCTTCTAGCAGCATACTAATTAGCAGTCACAGAAAGGAGGAGAAGCGAGTTAGTTTAAAATGTACATTTTGATTTCAAACAGGAAGCAGACAAATAATTTTTAACAGTTTTAGAAAATACCTTAACAGCTGCAGCTTTTAAATTGTAGAAACGTAGAGGACAGTGTCTGAGATAAAATTAATGACACATAATTACTTTGTAGTCTAAAAGGTCTGATTGTACTGGGACTTTCCATTCATATTAATTCTTTGAATTGGTAGGGAAATGTGTGTGTCTCCTGCACAATTGAGTACTTACATAGTCCAGGCTAGTGCTAATCATTTCCCATCCAGGCTTTTCTGCCAGAACAGTCAATGCTGTAACATTGCTTTCGATTTTGTCTGCCTGAAACATAAAGCAATGTGGTAACCAATGAGGGAAAATGTACAAGGTACAGAAATTCTTATAATTTCTGGAATTTGGTTGCAAAACAAATATTTTATTCTCTCTCACTCTCTCCTCTTGAAAAAGACAGTGTCTGAACTGAACCTTTTCAACAGCAGGAGTATAACTCAAGGTCATTCTGTTTAAAAGGAGACTAATTTGTGACTGTGTACACATGGCATGTGTAAAGCATATACCTTCTCTCAAAGAATTCTGGGAACTGTAGTTAGTTAAGGGTGCTGGGATTGCAATCGTAATTCTGTGAGATTTAAACTACAGTTCCCAGAATTCTATGTGTGTGCTTTAAATGTATTGTGTGTATACAGCTACATTTCACTGATCAATTAAACCAGGGGTAGACAGCCTATGGTCCTTGGCCTAATTCCCATGTGTGAGAAGGAAAGGAAAGATGAGGAGGAAGGGTTGTGGTGGCAGAAAGAGAGAGAAAAGGAGTGGTCTGGTCCCACTTAATGCCAGTATATGGCCAAATTTCTGTTACTTGTTATAGGAAATATCCCAGATATTCTCCTATAATTCTGATTATAATTAAATATCAGGAGACAATAAACAAATATAAAAATACAATCATTTTACACCCAATTTTTGACATTTAGGGCCATACACTTAATGCCTTAATGTACATTATACAGTCATACCTTGGGTTACAATAGCTGCGGGTTGCATTTGGCACGGGATATGAACATGCCGAACCCGGAAGTACTGGAACGCATCGCGCACATTCGGCGCTTCATGTTACGTGTTGCTCAGGTTGCGAACGGGGCTCCGGAACGGATCCCGTTCGCAACCAGAGGTACCAGTGTATATATGCAAATCTGTGTATCTGAAGAAGTGTGCATGCACACGAAAACTCATACCAATAACAAACTTAGTTTGTCTCTAAGGTGCTACTGGATGGAATTTTTTTATTTTGTTTCGACTACAGCAGACCTACACGGTCAACTACCTGTATATATGCAAATGTTACTGATGTTACCTGATTGCCTCTGTCCCAGAAATCAAGTGTGCAATTGTCTTCCTGCTTCAAAAGAATGTATTTCCTGTAGTTGATACAATGTGGAAAGAAGGCCAAAAGTAAGCTTAGGAAATCCTCAGGGGGAAATTCATTGTTGAGCGATTTGATTGTGCTGTCAGCGCAAGCATTTCTGCTTACCACATGGAACCACCTCCCCCATGTGCTTTTCTGGGGTTTGTCCTGAACCAAACACCCGCACCCCAAGTCAGTTAGGAAAACCCCATTGCACTAACAGGATTTGTTGCACTGGCTCCTACTAGTGCAACTGTTTAAAACTTCTTAAAATTCCTCAAGTTATATAAGAATGACAAATCGATATAGCATTCACTCTTCCAAATATGCTGCGGCTAGCAAATGCTTAATTCTTATAATTTGCAACCATCAGAACTAGGATTGCCAGGTCCTTGTCTGGAGATTTGCAGGTGCAGTTAACTAAAATTCAAGGATAGCCATTGTGCGGATGACAGAGGGGATGGGAACAGGTTCGCATAAACTAGCTCCGCCTTTGACCTTGTGATGGTTGGCTCTTTTGTACATATAAGCTATAAATGCCTAGACTCCACATATGCGATCTGCGTCCTGCAAAACTAGGGTTGTATCAAATTTAATTATACTCGGAATCTTCTTCTTTGGCGATCACTCATAGCTAAGTAAGATTGTCTTCCATAAACGCGGTCTTAACAGTGAGTCCATAAGTGACTGTGGAATCCAATTCTGGATCCATACATCCTTCCACAGTGGGGGCATAGGTGAGAGTTGATCAAGGTGTGGATTTGCCAACCGTGCCATCCTCATAGCATGTTTTTCGCTTTCATCCTGAGTTCGAGTGTCTTCAAAGTCCATGACACCTTTGGTAAAGGCTGTTCTCCAATTTGAACACTCACAGACCAATGTTTCTCAATTGTCGGTGTTTATACTACTTTTTTTTTTTTAGATTTGCCTTGAGAGAGTCTTTAAACCTCTTTTTTGACCACCAGCATTACGCTTTCCATTTTTAAGTTCAGAATAGAGTAGTTGCTTTGGAAGACTATAATCAGGCTTCTGAATAACATGACCAGTACAACGAAGTGGATATTGAAGAATCATTGCTTCAACACTAGTGATCTTTGCTTCGTCCAGTACACTGACATTAGTCTTCCCCAGTGATACGTAATTTTTTTCCGGAGACGCCATTGATGGAATCTTTTGAGGAGATGGAGGAGGTGTTTATAAGTGGTCCATGTTTCACAAACATACAGTAAGGTTGGTAGTGCAATAGCTTTGTAAACATGCATTTTGGTTTCCCTGCGAATGTCCCGATCCTCAAACACTGCACTTCAGTCAGGAGAAAGCTGGACTTACAGAGCTCAGGCAATGCTGGATTTCGGCATCAATGTCAGCTCTTGTGGAAAGATAACTGCCCAGGTAGGAGAAGTGATCAACAAATAGACCCACTGGAATTAATGGACTTAAATTGGTCATGAGTATGGTTGATGTTGGTTACAACCCTAGTTATCTACAAGGAGTTCTTAAATGCTCCAAGGCAGCAACCTTTTTCAGCCGTGGGCCGGACTATATTTTGGGGGGAAATGAACAAATTCCTATATCCCCCAAATAACCCAGAAATGCATTTTAAATAAAAGGACACATTCTACTTATGTAAAAACAGACTGATTCCCGGACCATCTGCGGGCCGGATTGAGAAGGTGATTGGGCCGCATCTGCCCCACAGGCCTTAGGTTGCCTACCCCTGCTAAGGCACTGAGATAGGACACAGGCACTTTACTTCCCAATTTTTCCTCCACCAGCACGGAAAAAGATTACCCACCACAACACTTAAGGCATAGCTGTCAACCTTTCCCTTTTTTGCGGGAAATTCCCTTATTATAGCATTGGAAAACAGCAGGGAGGGTTGACAGCTATGACTTAAGGTAGGAGGCAAGGGTTCCACCTGCTACTTTCTGTTATATTGCCTTGGAACATTAAAGCTGTCACCTCCAGACAAGGTGCAACAATCCTGCTCAAACATCAAACTGTTCATTAAAACAGACTTCTTTACCAAAGCTTATTAAAAGCAACATGTTATGGACATGCATGTCCGGAAAAAAGTTAGGAAAAATCCTAACTATAACCTCACTCCCATAACAATTCCATATGGAGGAAGATATTCCAGAATCTGTTGTGTTCAAGCTGGATTTATATCACATTACTGTACACCGAAGAGGGACCAGGTGGCGCTGTGGGTTAAACCACAGAGCCTAGGGCTTGCTGATCAGAAGGTTGGCAGTTCGAATCCCTGCCACGGGGTGAGCTCCCGTTGCTCGGTCCCAGCTCCTGCCCACCTAGCAGTTCGAAAGCATGTCAAAGTGCAAGTAGATAAATAGGGACCGCTCCGGCGGGAAGGTAAACGGCGTTTCCGTGCGCTGCTCTGGTTCACCAGAAGCGGCTTTGTCATGCTGGCCACATGACCCGGAAGCTGTCTGCGGACAAACGCTGGCTCCCTCGGCCTATAGAGCGAGATGAGCGCCGCAACCCCAGAGTCGGACACGACTGGACCTGATGGTCAGGGGTCCCTTTACCTTTACCTTTACTGTACACCGAAATGATTTTGTGTACAATCTATGAGGAACGTCTCATGCACGGTTCCTCTATGAGGAACGTCTGATGTTTTCTGTTGATGTTTCACAAACCAAACATGATCAGCTCTACAACAGTAGCTGAGAAATAACATCAGCTGTACTGTTAATGGCATTTTAAACATTTATGCTGTCTTTGGGGCTTACTTACTGTACCTGGCTAATCTAATTTTCTTCCGTGCAATAGCTCCATGGTATCGCCTTAAACCATCCTTTGCAATGAACAAAGCAAGAAAAAATAATAATTAGTTATAAATTTTACATTGTAGTTTTGCTAATTTTCAGAATAGCGACAGATTGAATATAACAAGCTTTTTTTTTTTTTTAAAAAAAAAGAGCATAACACAGACTTTACTGTGAAGCCAACCATCTAAATAAAATGTGTAAGTTAACTACAATACTGTCTGAAAAGTACAATTCTGGTTTGTCTTAGGATCACAAAACTAAGGCAAGGCTTTTTACCTGAGACTGGCAGAGTATTTTAGTCCTTGGCTATGAGTTCAATAATCATCTTCTGGATGAAATATTAATCCAAAGCACTTTAGAATTAGTGCCCCTTATGGGACAAATACGATTTATATATTTTTCATCTTACAAAACTCAAATAAATATTCACTTCTTCTACTGGTCTATCCATTTCATAATTTCTAAATTAATAATCTGATTATCTTGTTTATGTACACAGTTGTTCTCTCCCTATTTTTTTTTAAAGGTTCACCTTTGTAATAGATTTGACTCTGGGGAAGGTAATAAGTTCTCCATGTTCATTTACAGCATTAAAAATTAAAAAGGCACTGTTGATATGCCGAGCTTGGCCTTTGGCCCATTCCTCACAATTGAAGGCCTCAACGCGAACTCCAACTTCAATGCTGAAAAAGAAGAGCTTTCAGTTAATTTAGCAGCTGGGGTGCGACTGATGCAGCTCCGAATTATACAGAGAAGCTACAAGCTGTGGTTTTTTTTAAAAAAAAGATGGAAATAAATTATTATACCTGCCATCTTATACAAGTGAGTTCTATTGATCTAAATAGGGTGTTTCTGTGTAGACATGCATGGGATTGGACTGTAAGGATCCAACCCTATGTATACTTTTATATTTCTTGATCTCTAAAGTACATCAGATGTTAGTTAGGCTCTCATACCAAATGTTATGACATGACATACAACTTCCTATTCTGTGGTGAGATTTACTGATTTGCTAGGGTCTGTTACTACTGGGCTAGGATAACACATACAGGGTAATAACTGGTCAAAGGGAATGCGTATGAATAATGGAGAATACATAAAGAAACTACAATCTCCAGTTGTTGTACAATAAACAGAGGGGAAATATCTGAATATGAATTTTTAATACTTAATGTTCTTGCTAGTGCAACACAGAATGGTGTAATTTCAAACTACCAGGGCTCCCCCCCCCACTTGGAACTCAATCTTGGCACCTCTCAGGTGGGCACAGTTGCCATTATAAAAGAACAAGTAAGGCATTCGTGGTGAGTTCTGGCACCTATTTTTTTCTAGAAAAATACCACTGCAAACTACATTTTAATTCTTACATTCTTTCTGCAAATTGAAACTGAAGCATTTTAGACCACACAGTAGCATTAGGAAAGAGACAAGCTTATTACCTTTTCTGAAAAGTATTATTAACTATAGCATTGAAAACCAGGCGGTCACCAACAGTTGATGGTCCCCGGAATTTAAACATATCTACAGATTTCAAAGTTGGATGCAGCCTACACAGGCGACTGAAAGAAGAAGAAGAAGAGTTTGGATTTGATATCCCGCTTTATCACTACCCAAAGGAGTCTCAAAGCGGCTAACATTCTCCTTTCCCTTCCTCCCCCACAACAAACACTCTGTGAGGTGAGTGGGGCTGAGAGACTTCAAAAAAGTGTGACTAGCCCAAAGTCACCCAGCAGCTGCATGTGGAGGAGCGGAGACGTGAACCCGGTTCTCCAGATTACAAGTCTACCACTCTTAACCACTACACCACACTGGCAACCTTTCAGTATTTCTGTGCAACAAACTAAGTCTACAAAATGGAAATTCCAAGTTTAAAGCTAATACTGGTTTTAATATGGGTTTGGGAGTAGAAACATTCTCTTCAGTTGGAACTTGAGGTATTTGAGAATTGTGGTTTCCGGTATCTATGTCTATTATTTAAAGGGGGGGACTGTTTTGCTTAGCTCTTCCATACATTAAGTGTTATGTTTCTTCATTCATTCATTCTTTTGATGAATCATTTCCCATGAAACATTTCAAATCGATTTACAGTATAATGAGGTTTATAAGACAGTTACAAATATAAACAGTTAAAAACAATTGAGTACAGAAACAATTTTTAAAAAAAATTATAAACACTTTGGTATTTCTTTGCCTGTTTTGGCTGCCTCTCAATGTATCACTGCCAAACACATCACAGATGGGGGGATGAGGGTCTGTGCCAATGATTGGGCGCCAGGTGCCATTTTGAATCAAGGGGGCAGACCCAAATGTACCGGTAACTTTGGTATGACTGCACCCATTTGGGGACATAGGTCTGGCCACCTCTCAGTGTATTGTTGCTGAACTCTGAGCAAAGGTTCTTGAGGTTGGTATCTTCATTGAAGTTTGGACACTAAGTGCAATTTTGAATTCAGATGGTGAAATGAAACATGACTTTGTAGTGGCTTCGCTTGATTTTTGATGTGATGGGTCCAAACTTACAAACAACACTATCAATTAAAAAAAACAACAGTTGTTGCTTTTTAGTTCCTAAAACAATCCCAGGCGGTGCTAGGCACTTCCCACTAGTCCCTATATATGGAAGAAGAAGAAGAAGAAGAAGAAGAGAGTTTATTTTAACAGCATGAATCTTTTAAAAAGAATTTGCTGAGAATTAGGTATTGTTTTGTTGTGGTGGTGTTGTAGGGCTGAAATTTCTTCCTAACCTTTGCTGAGCTTAGACTAATACTGTTTTGCACCATTATTTATCTTTAGCCTTAACTCAATTACCCTTTATGATGTACCAGAATTGTTAAGTGTGCACAATTATCTGTTTCTAATTAATTGAATTGTGCATCTTTATAATGCATTCAAATTACTTTGGTTTTCATTAGGAATAATTTGCTCCTCCTATTTAAATTGCTAAATATCTCATTTGCAATACAACAATAAAGATAGAAGCAGATTAATGTCAAAAATGGAGGTATAAATGTGTAGATGAAGTTTGCAATCTTTTTTCACCGTTAGGCCTAAAAACCTGATCTTATTTTGCTAGAAAGGTAAGCCTTCCATATTTTTACAGACATGGTGTATCTGAAAGACCAAATCTAATTCTAGTGGAATTCTGTTGAGTTCAGCATTGATACTGCTTCGTTAGTATCACAATTATTTAAAAGAGGATATAAAAAACCCGTCTGAGCATATATTCAGTTTGTTCTTTGAGTACTGCTTGCTTTTATAAACCTCATTCTCATTCCTTGTAAGCCTGTGGTCATAGCAACTCTAACTGGCACCTTCAAAGGTCAAATCTAATTGTACCGGTAAGTTGTTTTACAAAAGCTTTGCAGCAAGGTCAGCTATTTGTCAAGCAAAATAGACAGCTCTCTGTCACTGTTTAGCACTGTTTCTCCTACATTTTGGCTCATCACTTTTAAGTGCAAAAAAAGAAATATTTTCAGCGTCTGATGTGTTATTTTGCTGCAGCTAAGCCCAATCTCCATTCTTCTGGACTAGATTTATTGCAGAGTTATTTGGGAACCATTTATAGATACAGATATATAAATGAGGTTGTGTGCTTACATATAAATGCCGCTCACTCGGGTCATTGGTGTTATGACCGTGTAAAACCTGTGACAGATTTGCAATTTTAATAAAATGAGCTGTTTATCCAGTAACAAAGGAAAGCCAGTTATTATTGGTATAACTTCAGGTTACAAATCAGAGCTACATGAATAATGAATGGGAATGACACATCCAGCACCCTGGCAATGAATCAGGCCCACTGGTGTGTGAAGGGAATTCTAATAGAAATTCTTGTCTCACACACACAAAGAGAGAGAGAGCGCTACATGTACCAAGCAACAGGGGGATGATGGAATTCTCTGCGTGATTAGATGAACATTAAACTAGTAGACAAAAAGAAAGGCAGGCAAAAAGAAACCTTGCATTCCTCACTAGGCCTGCCCAGTAACGTGTAACACGGAAGGATGCTGAATAATAAAAAAAGGTACCTTGCTGAAATAACGGCCACTGTCTCCATCCAAGCCATAATTTGGCCACCAAATGTATTTCCTTGATGATTGGCATGAGGAGGCAATACAAGTTCAGTGCTCTGCACATGGGTGAGATCTGTGGAAATTGCACCTTCTTCTTGATTGCAAACTTGTTCTAAAATGTATGAAATGAATAGCCAAGGGTGTTAGTGAAATTACAGACCAGTCCAATTATACTGTGGCTGCCATTGTCCTATGTCTTAGAAATAAAGCAGCTTCACTGAAATCAGCAGGGTGACTACACTTTGTGAGGTTTGTATCCCATAAGACAATTATGGCTGTTATGAGAGCACAGAATACATGTAATGTAGGGCTAGTTGGTTGATCCTGTTCTCTAATACTGTCAAGACTAAAATTCACACTATGTGAGCTTATTAGAATTTGAATCGTATAAATGTATGTTTTAACGACAGAGAGAAATTGGACTACAGGTCTATTTGAGACCCATAATTCAACAGGGAAAGGGGGGATCTGTCTTCCAGGGTGAAGAGATCTCTAGCAAAGCAAGATCTTTATATTTCAAAAAATGCCAATCACGCTAATCTATCACATGATCCCACTTGACCTGAATTAAGTGTTTGGCTTCTGCCCCACTTACATCTGTTTTATAACTCCTGTGTTGTAGCTTGGATTCATCTGAGTGCTTTGCACTTTGGACCTACTTATCAAGTTGTACAATTTGTATTTAGAAGACAAATTCCACCTTGCTTCGTGCACTTTGTAGAAGTTTCATGTAAAGCAATCTTAGCACAAAATAATTTAACACTTTACTTTTTCTGCTCTTTATCACTGTTAAGCCAGTACTGGCTATGGTAGTGTGTTTTAAGGAGAAAAACTGCTTTACGGTGTCACAGTGTGCTGCTGCTTCTTTTTTTAAAACATGAGCATGTGCCAGTTCCATAGGTTGAAATGTCCTATACTGATTTCATCTTGTCCAGGGTTTTCCAGTCTTGGGTCTCCAGCTGCTTTTGGACTACAGCACTGTTTCTGCTAGCTAGGTATGATGGGAGTTGTAGTCCCAAAACAGCTGGAGACCCAAGTTTGTGCACCCCTGATCTAGTCTAAGATAATTGCTAAAACTATGCATCCTGCACAAAAGGACTTTGTAAGTTTTAAAAGTTATGAGTGCAAAACGTTTTCTAACATGGATAGTTTAAGTTTATGGAAACAGCAATATACAGTATGCAGCCACGTTGGTCCATTAGCAAATTAGCATAATACCAAATGGACTCACCATTTCTGCCACACCCACCTCCCTGTTGCCCTACACCTCCTGCTACTCGTAAACAGTGACCCATGCACTGGGAAGTGTTGCAGATGTACCCCACCTTCTGACCAAAGTGAGGGGGCAGATGGTAGGGGAGGGGTGTGAACAACAGAAGCAGACTGAGAATACACACAAACAAAAATGTGCGTATGAGTGATGAGCTCAAGGCACTTCGTATGTGCAGCTAACTTTTATGGAGATCTAAGGTGGAACAGGAGATCTGTATGCCTCTACTTTGTGCTCCATTTGTCAATAAACCAAATATTATAAAATGCCTTAAGTTTCCAGAGATAGGAAACTCCATAGGAACCCAATCTGGATAATGCTTCCCTGAAACTCCTCACCACTTGAAAATGGGAAGCACACAGCAATGTGTCTGTTTTAGCTGTCCCCCATGTCAATATCTTCCAGGATCTAATTTAAGACATACTTGTTTTTTCCATTGGCACATAGCTGGACTGGTGTTCAATAGTCCAAGTGTTGCAGTCTGCTGCACTGTGTTTCATTGCTGATATTGGTTTGAATTATATGGTTTGAATTATATTTTATGCTGACCCCTGGATACCTATGGGAGGAAGGGTGGGATACAAGAATAATAATAAATATAATGACTGACCACTATTCATGCCACATTCTTCCACCAGGTTCTTACAGACGCGTTCATGATCCAGTCGGATTTTTCTTCTCTCAGCAGCCAGGGTGTGCTCGAGAAAATCCTGTGCAGTGACAAACTCCACTGGTTTTAAATCAACCTGAACAAATTAAGATTTTTTTAAAAAGATTGTAAAAGTAAATTCTACTTTGAATAATTATTTTATTTTATTGCCCACCCTTTACCCTAAGTTCTCAGGGTGAGTTGTTTACAAGTGAAAATACAGCATTAAAAGCAGTTTTAAACTTACAATAAAAAATGCAACCACAAACAACAGTGTGGGTCCTGAAAATATCCTTTATACCTGGGTAAAAAGGTGCGTCTTCATTATCTGAACAACAGCAAAGTCTGCACCTCAGTCTGTCACTTTTGTATTAAGCTGCATTAATAATTGGTAAGAAGAGATAACATACCAACAGTATGTTGACATGCATTTGCTCACATTCCAGATTTACCAAATGTTGGTTATTTATTTACACACACAGATACACACGTCTTAAAATCAACCTAAGCTAAAATTTGTCTCAAAAAACAGAACTAGAAATGCAATGCGTAGCAGGCACCGAATGCAATGAAATTGTGGCACTTCCCCTTAGCTAACCCACTGCCAAATTACCGTAGTAAAAGCTTCTGATGCATGTTTACCCACTACAATTCTTCTGCGGTGCTACTACTCTGCTGTCAGACAAACAATATTAATACAAATTACATAAGCATAAGCTGCCATGAACACCACAACTTGGTTTACAGACCATTCTGCAATCCACGTAAACTAAGGGCCATTTTTGAATGAAATATATCACCTTGCCATTATGTAATGGTTTTGCCACGTATGTAGAGAAAGCCACACAAATCAGTTTTTGGAAGGTGGTAAGAGGATCTTGCAATGTAACTTTGACACTGACCTACATGCAAATGGAAACAACAACACCGGATTACTAGGAGTTATATAATTTAGAACTGGTTTATGTAATAATAAGCAGCACTCCCTTCATCTGAATAAACAGCTGACCTCACCAACTGGTTTCATAATTATGTTATTATCTCCATTGCTTCCCAAGTGTCTTCACAGTGCAAGCCGATGTTACATCTACTCAGAATAATAAAATAATAATAATTTATTATTTATACCCCACCCATCTGGCTGGGTTTCCCCAGCCACTCTGGGTGGCTCGGCCCCAAACAGAATATTAAAAACACAATAAAACATCAAACATTAAAAACCTCCCTAAATAGGGCTGCCTTTAGATGTCTTCTAAAAGTCAGATAGTTGTTTATTTCCTTGACATCTGATGGGAGGGCGTTCCACAGGGCAGGCGCCACTACCGAGAAGGCCCTCTGCCTGATTCCTTGTAACCTCACTTCTCGCAGTGAGGGAACCGCCAGAAGGCCGTCAGAGCTGGACCTCAGTGTCCGGGCAGAACAATGGAGACACTCCTTCAGGTAAACTGGAGTTCAGTTTGGATGCTCAGAGATACTGACTGAGTTCAGCGGGACCTATTCTCTGCTAAGTACATGCAGTACTGTAAGCCTAAGTAGAAGTAGAAGCTGTTTCTATAAAATGTTGATTGGTGGCTAATTTTAAAGGGGGTGGGGTGCTGAAAGGAGGGAGGAAACACTTGGACCATTTTTAGGCAATATTTATTGATTTATTAAATTTATGTCCTGCCTTTCCTCCAAGGAGCTCAAGAAGAATACATGGTTCTCCAGATTCTCACAGCATCCTGTGAGGTTGGTTAGACTGAGACTGGTGCAACGTCTTCCAGCAAGCTTTGAAGTGACTGAGGATTTGAATCAAGGTCTCTTCAGTCGTAGTCCAACCCTCTGAACATTACACCACACTGGCGCTCTTTATAGCTTTTATAGTCTTTGTCATGCATGACTAAATTCCATAAAGACTAATGTAGACTTGAGGGCACATTTTGAACTGATAAGCCTGCAGATGTTCTGTATTTATGAACTTTTTCATTCAGTTTTGGTGCTCAACTCTTTAACAAACTGTTGGAACAAAATGTTTTGAGTGAGAAGAATGTAAACATTTAAAAATTTGCTGTGTACTGTGGCAGATACTGGTTCATTTGAAAGAGAAGCCAGAGGTAGTTCTGCAAAAAGAGTACAAGTGTTTGATGACCACAAAAGTTGTCAGAGAGCTGATTTTGCGGGAGTGGATCTACTGAAACAGTACCATGGTAAATAGAAGCACATGGGACAATTGGGACATAGCCTCTGAGTAATGGGCACTGGGGTATGTTTTGGACCTGTAACCCAGGGGTAGAAGACAAGAGTCATGTTGTGGCAATAAATGATTATGAAATGTAGAGAATGGGATGGCCATTTACTTAGCATGAATTCATTCCTTCATTTGTTTCATTCTGCCTATATAACAACATATATCATCTCAGCTTAAAAACACACCAAGACAAACAAATGCAGTCTCTTACCTCCATACTTGTAGTGAATGCCCGGTTTACCTTAGCATTAATGCTGATTATCTGTCCGACTCTATTAAGAGAAAAAGCACCATAATCTCATTATACAAAAACAGACTATTATAAGCTGGTCCAGGACTTTACTGGTCATGATCTAGCAATGGCAACACGACACTGCTGGCTACTGCATGGCCAGCCATCAATACCAGAGGCAGAGAGGGGTATTGGCAGAAATAAAGCATTATGGCTCCGCAGGGCAATGGCAAGGAAGGTGACTTGCTGATTGGTCAGCCTCTGCCCACTGCTGCCCACAGGCAAGCTGCTGAACACTTATCATAGAACCATAGAACCGTAGAACTGTAGAATTGGAAGGGTCCCCAAGAATCATCTAGTCCAACTCCCCACTGCAATGCAGCAATCTCAGCTAAAGTATCCATGACAGATGGCCATCTAGCCTCTGCTTAAAAAACCTCCAAGGAAGGAGAGAGCATAACCTGATTTGGACTCTAAAGTGAAGGGGAAGCTACAAATTGTGTTCTTCCTCTAGACACGATTGCAATGCAGGCTGAGGCTGTTCTGCTATTTCCAGGGAGCGAGGACAGAAAGAGTAGCAGGTCTTAATTAGAGCCTAGTTTCAGCATGGTATATAACCCTGGACCTGGAATCTGGTTTTCATTGCCAGGATCCACACATGTGAAGTACAGTGGTACCTCAGGTTACATACGCTTCAGGTTACATACTCCGCTAACCCAGAAATAACGCTTCAGGTTAAAAACTTTGCTTCAGGATAAGAACAGAAATTGTGCTCTGGCGTCGCAGCTGCAGCAGGAGGTCCCATTAGTGGTGCTTCAGGTTAAGAACAGTTTCAGGTTAAGAACGGACCTCCAGAACGAATTAAGTTCTTAACCTGAGGTACCACTGTACCAACAAAGAAAGGCTATCTCAGCCTTGGATCAGGCACTCTCGCCTGATTGCAAATGGTAACAGGAAATTCCATTAGGTATGTGAGAGGTTGTCCGGCCAATGAAGAGGTTGAACATTCTGTCCTTCCTCTGCACCTAGCATGGAAACCGAGTGAGCTGTCCTGCTCTGGTTTGCTTTAGGAGGGGCAGAACTCTCTGTTCTTCCTCTAGCAGCACTTCATCATGCTAGTAGAATTTTTTTGCAGCTTAGAAACTTTTGTGGACATAAAAACATAAGAAGAGGCTGCTGGGTCAGGTCCATGTCCCATCTAGTCCAGTATCCTATTCTGACAGTGGCCAACAAGATGCCTATGGGGAACCAGCGAGCAAGACACAAACACAAGAGAGCCCTCCCCTCCTGCAGTTTCCCACAAACAGCATTCAGCAGGCAGAGCAGAACCATCATGGTTAGTAGCCTCCTCTTCCATTAGTTTACCTCATCCTCTTTTAAAGCTATCTGTTTCTGGCCAATCACTGTGGCCAGATTTAACTATGCGCTGCATAAAGAGTTGCTTTCATTTATCTTACTTTGCAAGGCTGGGGCCACTTCCACATTATGTTGCTGGTGCTGCTTGTAGCCAAAACAACACGGTTGCTTTTCTTTTCATTAGTCCCTTAGGAGCATAAGAAGCTATCTTACGCCAGGTAAAAGTATTTATTTTGTCCAGTATTGTCTACTTTAACTAGCAGTGGTTCTACAGGGCCTCAGGTCTTTCATATCACTTGCTACCCATTTCTTTTAATTGGTGATGCCATGCTATCACCAAGCTAAGTTCCCTCACCTTGAATTTCGTACAACTATGTGGTTCTGGCTTATTCTTATATTTATGCCACGGAAACCCTTTATTTTCAGAGTATCTCCCTGAAATGCTTAGAATCTAATCTCGTTCTCTAGAACCCAGAGCTCCTGAAGGCTGGCATGTGAACACTATCTAAACATTCTATAAAAAAAAGTCATTGTAAGGCCAGGGGCATCCCATCTATGGTTAATAATTCTGTTTATATATATATAGGAAGTTCCATTGTCACTGTTGAAAAGTACCCCGAAAGCCACTTGCTCTGAACAGAGGCTCTGGGAATTGGAATTCAGGGAACACTGCAGTGTCACAGACCATTGCATTCTCATTTGTAACTGATGGGGACCTTTTGAAGTGTAGCAGGCTGAATGCTCTCAGTAAGGGTACACGAAGAAAATGCAAAAAGAGAGGGAAATCTAAACTACAAACTTATGTAAAATAGACACTGCTGATGAATTCACACGGTGTACGAACACAAACAACAATGTTTGTTCTTTAATGGGGGGAGAGCTGTTTTCCCTGTAGGCAGGTTAGGTGAGGGGAACCATATGTAAGCAGCAGATTTTACTCATACAAGATAGATATTCGAAAATTCTAACCATCTCAAAGACAAAGCAAGGAGCACAAAAACCTGGCACAGTTACAGTTTGTCTATGCAGGGAGGATGGATACCTAAACCAGCTTTGGGGGGGGGCATTTGCAGGGAGAATTGGCAGAGAAGAAAGAGTTCAGGTTTCTCTTGCCTCCCAATTCTCCCCTGTGATTGCCTTTCTGCCATCACATTCATCTTACAACAGAAACATGGGGTTGGGCACCTCCGATTTCTAGTCCTTTGGTGCTTTAGGAGTTGACAGGTCAAAACATAGTTGTAGGAGTAATAATTACAACAACTCTGATTTGGATTGCAAGAGCTGAAGGAATAAGATGCTCTTAATTTGTTGTGCAAAAATCACATTGTTACAAGTAATTTTCTCCTACACTTCAGGTGTAGCCAACATGGCACACTCCAGATAGTGTTGGAGTCCAACTCAAAGCCAGCAGAGCCACCGGTCAGGAATTATGGGAGTTGGAATCCAACAACATGTAGAGGCACCATGTTGGCTACCACTGCTATATTCCTTGTGGATTAAAGAAACACAGCTAATTTCTTGGGAAATGGGAATGTAGAAGACTTGGGTACATCTTGTTTTCAGCTTAGGAACAACATACAGTCCAAGCATACCCGTTTACCCAGAAATAAGCTCCACCGCATTCCACAGGACTTGGGCTGCGTGCATGCTTGTTTACTCAGCATCCAGTGCACTCCTCTATCTTGTCATTTCTTCTGAAATACTGTGTTTTGAGGCTTCCCTACCCCAATAAATGTAAAGGGACCCCTGACCATTAGGTCCAGTCGTGTCCGACTCTGGGGTTGTGGCGCTTATCTCGCGTTACTGGCCGAGGGCACCGGCGTACAGCTTCCGGGTCATGTGACCAGCATGACAAAGCCGCTTCTGGCGAACCAGAGCAGCACACGGAAACGCCGTTTACCTTCCTGCTGGAGCGGTACCTATTTATCTACTTGAACTTTTGACGTTCTTTCGAACTGCTAGGTTGGCAGGAGCTGGGACTGAGCAACAGCTCACCCTGTTGCGGGGATTCGAACTGCTGACCTTCTGATCAGCAAGCCCTAGGCTCTGTGGTTTAACCCACAGCGCCACCCGCGTCCCTTCCCTACCCCAATACCAGCTTGAATTGAGAAAAAGAATGACCTAGCTGCATTTTAAGCCACTAATGAGTACACACAAATCTCAATACGGGGGAGCATAATATTAAATATCTGTGTGAAAAGTGATTAACGCAACACTATAACTGGAGCATCACTGTAGATATATTATTGTTTCTTCATACCAGAGGTAACTGCTGCAATATGACCTTGATGTGCATGGATATGGCCCCTACATATGTGTTTGTGCTCACAAAGTTGTGTCATTCAGTAAATACTGCATGAATCCATCATGCCTTGCTCCTCAGGAAAACACAGACTTGTAGTATAAAATCCAGCAGAAGTTAATAATTGCATTTGCCATCATTCCATACTTTTACAACATAACAGAAAGAAATGTTATCTTAGTTTTCAAAATTAATGAACATTAACATTAATTATAAATGCTTTTAAAGTTAATTAACACTCAGGTGGAAGGTTAAACTTCATAAAACTGCCAGACTTCTCCCACATTAACAATCGAGACAAACAGTTGACTGGCAAAAATTGCTTGCTATTAGCTTCAGAGGGGAACCCCCCCTTCCTTATTCCTGGAAGTTAAAAGCAAGATCTATTTCTTGAGTTGCATGCACTTTTATGAGTCCATTAAATACATAATCTTTGAAAATTGGGTGTGTGTGTGTGCCAATTATGACTTTTTATGCATGAATGCCATTCATTGTCATATCAAGAAAAACACTAAGATTTTTTTTTAGTCGTTTCCTTTCTCAGTAAATGGTTGTATTTATCTCGTGGTAGACAAACTTGTATCCCTAGCAGGCACTCCTATCTGAACTCCGCCCCCATAAGTCACACACTCCTATCTTGGGCTATGCCCCTCCCCCATGCCCTCCTTGAGTGTTTTTGTCTTTGTCTCCATGTTTATTTGAACTACGATCATAATACTTCTTAGCTGAATGCACTGGTGGAGAAATGGGGGTGCAGAGGGAGCGGGTGCCCCCGGCACCACTATTCTGGTAGGGTGCCATCGCAGCCCCCCCTAGACACGCGCCGTGCACCCCCCTGCTTGCCACGCTCCTGCAGACAGCGCACCATGCCCTCTCAGGCAGCATACCACGCCCCCGCATGTGCTCCCCGCCCCGCCTGCTCTCCGCCCCGGTAGCAGAGCATGCAGCTTCGCCACTGGCTGAATGCAGAATTGAGGAATGTGTGTGTTGGATTTCAACATGGCTGGAATGTAACCTACTGTACCAAGGTAAGAGCCTCATATATTCCTCCACCTCCTTCTGCATCTGGCCCTTGTTCACTATTGTCATGAGGCCTCATGACAGAACATGGTCCTCAGGCTGAGAGATGCTGCCCACCCTTAAGAGAATCATTTCCTATATTCACTGGACCAATTCTTAATGTTCTGGTTAATCTCTGTTACACAGAAAATAAAGAAGGCTGTGAAAAGTGTTGATAATAACTACTTGAAGCTGTACCTGGCAGTCTCTTCAAACTGAATGTCATCCACCGATGCTGTCACACAAGGCATGCCAGCGTGTTTCTCAGCTTGGAAGAAAAGACAATTATAAAAATGTAAGCAATTATAAGTTTTCTCTCAACATGCCTTTGCCCTTAATCATGGTTAATTTGGTTGTCTTATAAGGGCCACTTTACACATATGATGCTTTCCTTCCAAAGATGCACATTGTTAATCATAGAATTGTAGAGCTGGAAGGGACTCCCAGATGGTCATTCTACCTCTGCTTAAAAACTTTCAAGGAAGGAGAGTCCACCACCTCCCTAGGGAGTCTGTTCCAATCTCCTTTCTTGTAGCTTGAATCCACTGGTTCAGTTCCTACCCTTCAGAGCAGGAGAAAACAAGCGTGTTCCATCCTCCATGTCACAGCCCTTTAGCTATTTGAAGTTGGCTATCACATCTCCTCTCAGCCTCCTCTTTACCAGGCTAAATGTACCCAAATCCCTCAAGCATTCCTTATAAGGCTTGGTTTCTAGACCCTTGATCATCTTGGTTGCCCTCCTCTGAACATGTTCCAGCTTGTCAACATCCTTCTTAAATTGTGGTGTCCAGAACTGGACACAGTGCTCCAGGTGTGGTCTGACCGAAACAGAATAGAGGGCTACTATTATTTCCCTTCATTGGGACACTATACTTCTGTTGATGCAGCCTAGAATAGCATTTGCTTTTTTTGTTGCTGCATCACAATGGTGACTCACATTATGCTTGTGGTCCATTAAGTCCCCTAGATCCTTTTCACATGTACTACTGGCAATCCAGATGTCCTCCATCTTATATTTGTGCTTCTGGTTCTTCCTGCCTAAGTGCAGAACCTTACATTTGTCCCTATTGAAATTCATCTTCTTAGTTGGGCCCAGTTAAGGTCATATTGAATCCCGATTTTGTCTTCTGTGGCACTGGCTACCCCATCCGGTTTTGTTATCCTGCATCTATTTTATCGCATTTACCAGTTCCAACTGCAGCTTCCCAACAATCATACATGTTCTCCCCCCCAAAAAAATCTATAAATTCTATTCATTTGTTAAGATTATAGATTGCTTCATGACAGCACTCTCTAAGTGGCTTACATAGCAAGATTATCAATAAAACACAACTGAAATCTACAAAACTGTTTTCTTAAAAATTATACGTAAGGAAATTAGTCCAGCAGCCTAATTACTGCGGTCAACTGGAGGCCTGTGGGAAGTCCACAAGCAGCTCCTGAATGCAACAGCACCCTCCCCACTTGCGATTCCTCGCAAATGATATTCAGAGGCAGTATATGCCTCCGACAACTGAAGTAGAACACTGTCATCATCTCTAATAGCCAGAGAGCCAGAATTTGTCTAATCATCTTTTAAAGCCAATAAGAACACGAAACTGGGTCATTTGTGAACTAGATATAAGGGTACTGGTGAGATAGTGCTAGAAATAATTTACAACCTCTTGAGTAATGCTTAACTTCCGAAGGAAAAGATGGCAAACCTTCCCCCCCCCCTATTTATCTGTTAACATTTGTAGCCTACTGTTCCTCCAAGGAGTTTAGGATATTTATAGAATTTTCTCCATTTCATCCTCATAATAACCCTGTGAGGTTCATCAGGGTAGCCAGGCTTCAGATTTCTCAGAAGTTTTTTTTTTTTTTTTTTTTTAAATATTACCGTATTTGAACCCTAAGATCTACCAGGTAGAGCCAGGTGCAAAAGACATGCAGGATGCCTCTGAGCCTAGGGATTTGTTTTCAGTATCAGAATTGAACTCAGGTCACACCCACACCATACATTTTAAGCACATGGTTTGTTCCACCAAGAATTCTGGAAGTTGTAGTTTGCTAATTAGAACTCTCTGTGGGGTGGTGGTGGTGGTAAACTACAGTTCCCAGAATTCTCTGGAGAAAGCCATGTGCTTTAAATGTGCATTAAATATGCTTTCACACAGAAGTCTACTTCCGATCACTCAAAGGCTTATTCCTTTCAGCAGCCTAATTTAAGGAGGGGAATGCTCATTTTGTTATTGCCATTGTTAAACAATTCAGAGGCAGAAACCTGCTGCCTGATCTACCTTCTGTACACCTCTGAAGTAGATAACTAAAGTGGGGCTTGAACTTAAGTCTCCCACAACTAAGTCCAGTTCTCTGCCTCCTAAACCATGCTGGCTCATCCTTTAAACAAAGTGTGCTTCTCTGAACTTTATTGTTAAATGATCCCCACTCCAATCACACATCCCCACGAGAGGTCATGGGGCAAAGCTGCTTCGTTTTACCGGTCATTTCCTTTGGTTGAGAGAATGCTGGGAACTTTCCTTACAAATAGATAAGCAAAGAATATTGGGAACAGGCAGTACATATGCTAATCCTGTATTGGGTTTCCCAATATACAGCACCTGCACCATCTCTCGTTTCTAACCAGCTCACCTTCAATACTCTCCACTTTCTCCCATGAGTGTCTCAGATTCGAATAGCCTTTTCTGTTACACACACTCTCTGGCACAACAGTGGTATCAGATCTAACCTCACAGGCAAACTGGTCATTCAGGAAAACATTTCCAATCCTATGTTACACTGAGAGAACATCAACCAATAATTCTTGACTATTAGCGAGCAATTGGCTTAACTAAGGAATGTCATCCAACAGCTGTAACCATATACCAATTTTCATGGAGAGAGAAACTGACCTGGTGGGTAGAGTGCATGTGTTCAGTAGTTGTCTTGTGCAAGTTCACAGAAAACAGTACAAGCAAATGCAGGATGCAGAACGTGGGTTTCTGTTGAATGCTGTTTAATTCTGCTGCCGGCGTTGTATACAAATGTTAAAAACATGGCTTGCTCAGTGTGGTGCCCATAGCCACAATAGCAGTCTTGAGGACTTTTCCTGGTGCCCAAGAAGCCCCTGAGTCTTCTTTCTGGATCCTCAAAATTTTTACAAGAGATCCCCTCAAAACAACCAACAATTCAAGTCACCTCTCTATCTACAGAGGGTGTTGTGATTTGTTGGTGGGTTTGTTGCCATCTTTAGTAAAAATTATGAGGATCCTTTAGTATCTCTGTCCGCCCGGTGTGTGTGTGTGTGTGTTTGTGTTGGCAAGCACTGGATCTGTTCTGTTGGGTGTGAAATATACCACTGTAAGGTTGGGGGGGAGGGTCTTTGTAAAATCATACAAGTTCAAGAGAATGCATGTTAATTCTGCTGCTTCCAACTTTTGTCCAGAGGCCATAAAGGCGCGCGCACACACACACACACACACACACACACACACAGATTCGCTTTTTGTCTTTTGTAGGGAATGGCCCAGGGCAGAGATGCACATGACACTCTCAAAATTCCAAATTTGTCCATGGTTAAAAAGGTAAAGGTACTGGACCGTTAAAAAGGTAAAGGTACTGGACCATTAGGTCCAGTAGCGAATGACTCTGGGGTTGCGGCACTTATCTTGCTTTATTGGCCTAAGCAGCTGGCGTACAACTTCTGGGTCATGTGACCAGCATGACTAAGCCGCTTCTGGTGAACCAGAGCAGCGCACGGAAACGCCGTTTACCTTCCTGCCGGAGCGGTACATATTTATCTACTTGCACGTTGACGTGCTTTTGAACTGCTAGGTTGGCAGGAGCAGGGACTGAACAACGGGAGCTCACTCCGTCGTGGGGATCAGAACCGCCGACCTTCTGATCGGCAAGCAAGCCCTAGGCTCTGTGGTTTAATCCACAGCGCCACCAACGTCCCTTTGTCTATGGTTACCCCTAGCTTAGTAACTCTTTCCTACCTCATAGGAGTTGTGACAAAAAAGATAAAATCATTCAGTAACTGGGGTTATATAAAAGAGAAAAATGAACCTTTTTTAATTTTTAAAGCTGTGAAATCCCTAAATTCTTTACCAACAAAATGAGTATTGTAATTAAGCTAGTTTGCATTACAGATGCTCCAGCCTTATTGAAGGAAGAAAAAACCTCTGGAAATTGCAAACACCAGCATAATGATCATATAATTCTAGAATGATACCATGCAGAGAGAGAGAGAGAGATAACACTTTGCTAATATTTTTGTGCTCCTTAGTATCTGCTAATGAACACAACTGGATTTATGCTGGCACTATGCAATCCTAAACCCACTCACCTGGAGGTAAGCCTCAATGAATGAATTCAATAGGACTTACCTATGAGTAGATATACTTGGGATTGCAGTGTTAAGGAGCTGGCAGCACCATTCTACCCATGTCTCCTCAGAAATAAGTCCTGTTGAGTTCAACAAGGTTTCCTAACCTGGAGAAGTTGGCACCTGGCCTTACCTGACACTGCAAATCCTCTCTTCCCAAACTATGGATACTGTGTAAAGGAGAAAGTCGCAGCATCATGAAGATGAGGATTGGGCTTGCTGTCTCTTATTACTTGCGAGATAAGTAAAAAATCCATCACGTTTCGCCCTATCTCCACCTGTTAAGTGGGTAAGAGCTGCACCAGTAGACTTTCTGCCTGTGCCATGCAACTCTTAGAAGGCCTGGAAGTAGGTGGTGAACAGCCAGGCACCGTCGCTATCTTGGACCTCGCCAGAGACTAGGGGGGCTAGAAGCACCCGCCGCTGCGCGTCCCCCTGGCCCTGAGGGCCACCCTGAGCGCCTGAAGCAGGTGGGTGGGTGAAGGGGGCGCTCGCGCTTACCCGCCAGGCAGGCCGTGGTGTCGATCCATTTGAGCAGCTGCCCCGCGCCCAACTCCCCGCGGTAGTTCGTGTGCGCGGGAAAGATGGTCTGGCACATGTGCACTTGCGCGGCCGCCGCCATGGAGCCTGAGGTGCTGCCGCCTCCTGCGCCTCGCTCGCTCGCGTCTGTGGCGGCGCCTGCAGATTCAGCTCGGACCTTCGCATGCCCGCCCGCGCGCCCTGTTCTTGCGTCTGCTGCTGCTGCTGCTTCCCTCTGCCGGGCTAATGTGTAATTAGGCGCAAGGCTCGCTTTCTGGGCGTCGAAGGGAAACTGGCGGTGCCCTTATTTTGGCGGCGAACCAGCTCCCTCCTTCGGCGGCCGCGTCCTCGGCCCACGCGGGGCAGGTTCCTTGAAGTTGCTTAGTAGCTAAGGAAGGAGGGAACCTCACCTTCTCGCCCTCGCCTGGTTGCTGCGTGCTTCCCGTCCTTTCTGCCTTCTTCGAACAGCTACGGAAAATAAAATTTAAACGCGTGCGATAATAACAAAAGGCGCCACCGTTTGATATATCATGCATTATTAAAATTCAGCTCGCGGGAGACACCGATTAAGGCAATGGGGCGAACCCGAAAGTGGGCATGTTGAGCAGGCGTTGCGCAGCGCGGGAGCCGACCTCCATAAAAGGGTTAAGGGGTCGCCCTTTGTCACAAGCGACCATTATCTTTCCTCAGCCTTAAACGGATATAATCCGTCGTCTTGCTAAGCAGTGGAGGCCTCTGGGGAAATGGAAATGACCCTTTGGTCATTAGGGGGTGCATATTTCACAAGTTCTCAACAGTTGAGTTGCTGGGTTTTTTTTATCTATTACCTTTGCAAAAACTACGTATCAAAAGGAATGAAGGAAGTGAACCTCCAGTTGCACAATAATTTTAAAATTATAATTGGAGCCCAGGCTTGAGTTGAAACCACCACCACCACCACCTGCAAATTATGTTGAAATCATATTCTGTCCAGTCATCCCCACCCCCCTTTTTCTGCAATTGGTTGCCTTCCCATTTTTTCTTCTTGATTGTAAGTTTAATGCTATACCTGCTGGGGATCCACGCAGGGTCAGCCCACCCATGAGGCCAGGTGAGGAAACTGCTTCAGGCGGCAGGATCTGCAGGGGCAGCAGATCTACATCAGGCTTCCTCAACTTCAACCCTCCGGATGTTTTGAGACTATAATTCCCATCATTCCTGACCACTGGTCCTGCTAGCTAGGGATCATGGGAGTTGTAGACCAAAAATCTTTGGAGGGCTGAGGTTGAGGAAGCCTGATGTAGATCTTTTCCTCCACCCCACTTATTCCTGATGTAGAACTTCACTCAAATCTTCTTCCATTTGCCCCAGATAACAAAATGACGGACTGCCCCTGCATCCATGCTTGTTGTTGTTGTTTAGTCGTGTCTGACTCTTCGTGACCCCATGGACCAGAGCACGCCAGGCACTCCTGTCTTCCACTGCCTCCTGCAGTTTGGTCAGACTCATGTTGGTAGCTTCAAGAACACTGTCCAACCATCTTGGCATCCATGCTTACCAAAGAATAAATGGCATTCTTTTTTTAAAAAAAGTTTTATTTACCAGATCTCTGTGCAAGGTAAATTAGAAGAACAGGCTTATACTAAGGGAACTGCAGAGTTGGGAAAAGTTGAGATAGTTACGCTGACAGGTGTCTTGCCTAGAGGTTCCCTATATGACATCTTGTGGTGGTAACTGGGAAGTACAACTTTTTCAACAGTAAGGAGGCAATAAGATGATGGGGCAGGTGGGTGGGTGGGGGTTAGAAAATTCTCATGGAGATCTAGCAAATTTCAGCCTCTCTGGGATTTTTCTCACAGGTATAGCATTTACTGCCTCATTTGTCTTTGGGTCTTCCAACAGCATGTAGAGGATTTCATAGGAAGAACCTGCAATGTCAAAGCTATGTGGAAAGTAAATAAATTGAATTGCTCAGTAGTTGTGTTGGGTACCTGGTGGAAAAAGGAGGTGTCAGATTCAGGGCTGTAGCTAGGGGGTGGTGAGGTGGGCCCCTGCCAGGGGCGCAAGCGAGGGGTGTGTGTGCAAAATTGGCTAAAAATATGTCCATAAATATAAATATTATTGCCTCATAATAAATGGTTTTAAATAGAGGGTGAATTGAATTGGGGGGGGGGGTTTGGAGGAGAGGCAGAAAGAAGAGCTAATTTGTCTGTGGCTAGGGGGCACAATCTGAATGGTTCTGCCAGGGTGCAAGATCACCTAGCTATGGCTCTGGTCAGATTGGAGACTTTTCTGAAGGGAGTGGATTCAGACTCAAAAAGATATAGGGAACAAAGCTAGTGTATTTGAATCTGGATGACATGGCTATGCTGACCTTACAAGTGGAAATCATGGCATGTAAGCTTACAGTGGAATTACAGACCCAAAGTGATTCTTGCATTACGATCCAATGTGAACCAGACTTACAAGCAGGTTGTAAACATCTCCACAGGAAGAATGTGAGGTTGGGGCTGAGAAATAAGCGGTGCCATGGCAACAGGGTTGCATCTTATAAAAGAATATGGTGGTGTATCTTTTAAAATTATATGAGTAGGTGGGATAAAAAAAAATCCCAGCCAGAGCAGCAGGAAAAGGAAGGTATTCTCTTGTCCTGGGGCCTTTGGGTGAAGAATAAACACTGTCCCTAGGATTTTTCTCAGACTCACTTCTTTTTTTCTACTCTGTTACTCAGTCACCCGTATAATTTTCTCAAGGGGGCTACTTCTTAGCCGCTTGTCTTGCTTCTTTCTGGTTCCCAGCCATCCTTCTTGACTGTCTATCATACTTGCCTCTCCATTTACTCCCTTCCTGCCAGAAACATACTGTTGCACACCACCCCAATCTCTGAGTGGTGCAAGATTCCAGGGAATGAGGCATAGTGGTGTCCCACACGTTAAATGGTTTATTTACACACATATACAACCTGAGCCTGTGGTGGAGGGGTTCGCAGCTTCTAGCTCACACAACACAACTCTCAACTCTGGCCTTTTGTCTTTCTGATTAACGGAGTTGGGGAACGGAGGCCCACCTGTTTGCCCTCTGGCACAGAGCCACTGCTTTGTTTTCCTTAATGGCCCATTACCCACATTGGCCTGGCTATTCCAGCACTTGAATCCATGCTGGGTCCAGGAATTAGAAGCCAGGCATTCAGCCAACTCCACCCCACAAAAACTGATCACAATACATACTTCCTGCAAGCTTCTTATACAACCTCCTTTTTCTCAAGGGGGTTATCTCCATCTTCTCTTCCCTGAGATTTCAACGTCTTTGCCTTCTGCCCAGCCCTCTTGTTTCTTGTTGAGGTATACATACATACATACATACATACAGACAGACAGACATACATACATACATACATACATACATAATTTCATGTGTATGCCGCCTTTCCACAGTTCAAACCATGCTCAAAGTAGCTTACAACATGAAAAACTATGCAACTACATAAAAGTAGTTATAAACAATAAATAAAACATTTAAAAATACACAACCAGCCTGAACAATTTCTACACCAGTCATAATATATATATATATTCTTTTTTTGCACCTTTAAAAATAAAAAATCCAACAGCAACAAACCTCCCAAGAACACCACCCCCAACACCCCAGTTGCAATCCTAACCCCATTTACCTGGGAGTAAGCCCTATTTAATTCAATAGGATTTACTTCTGACTATAGTAAGGATTTTTAGTCCTCAGTCTTTCTACTCACCTGCACACATCTTCTTGTCTCTAGGGACGTGTGAGCTTTTAATTCTGGTCAACCTGACCTTCTACTTCCAGGAGAGGAGCTGGACAGTAGTGAAACATTCTGTTATTCAGTTTGAGTTCCACAGCAAGCAGAATGGTTGCATACTCTGTTATATTGGAGCCTCTGCTAAGCCTTGCCAGAAGATTTGGTATTTTTAAAAATATCTGTGTTCCTTGGTGTAGGTGGTTAAGAGCGGTGGACTCATAATCTGGTGAACCGGGTTCGCTTCCCTGCTCCTCCACATGCAGCTGCTGGGTGACCTTGGGCTAAGTCACACTTCTCTGAAGTCTCTCAGCCTCACTCACCTCACAGAGTGTTTATTGTGTGGGGATGAAGGGAAAGGAGATTGTTAGTCGCTTTGAGACTCCTTAAGGGGAATGAAAGGCGGGATATCAAGTCCAAACTCTTCTGCCTTCTCCTCCTCCTCTTCTTCTTCTATGCAGAGTTTTGTTCTTAAAGGTAAAGGGGCCCCTGACCATCAGGTCCAGTCGTGTCCGACTCTGGGATTGCGGCGCTCATCTCGCTCTATAGGCCGAGGGAGCCGTCGTTTGTCCGCAGACAGCTTCCGGGTCATGTGGCCAGCATGACAAAGCTGCTTCTGGCGAACCAGAGCAGCGCATGGAAACGCCGTTTACCTTCCTGCTGGAGCGGTCCCTATTTATCTTCTTGCACTTTGACGTGCTTTTGAACTGCTAGGTGGGCAGGAGCTGGGGCCAAGCAACGGGAGCTCACCCCGTGGCAGGGATTCGAACCGCCAACCTTCTGATCAGCAAGCCCTAGGCTCTGTGGTTTAACCCACAGCGCCACCTGGGTCCTGGGTTTTGTTCTTAGTTGTATTTAAAAGCTGTGTTGATTGGTTTTGTAGTTGGACTATGCACAGGCATGGCCAAAATTGGCCTTCCAGCTGTTTTGGGACTACAACTCCCATCATCCCTAGCTAACAGGCCCAGTGGTCAGGGTTGATGGGAATTGTAGTCCCAAAACAGCTGGAGGGCCAAGTTTGGCCATGCCTGAACTATGGTCTATACATTTCTGACCTAATTATCTCCAGCTGAATTTCCCACAAAATTAGGAGATTTATATTTTGGCAGGACTTAAAACTATTGTTTTGAAAGCAAAGTGTTAAGTAACAATGCCAATCAATTTCCCCATTGGAACACCTGATGCAAAATATAATTTCTCATATAATCCAGCATTGCAGATGCATAGGTGTGTTTACAAATCATTAGGCAGAACCTAACACTGAGTTTGTTTCCATTGCCTGTTGTTTTTAACAGTGAAGTTTACACTCAATTATCATTGGCAGCTGGTTTTTAGTGAGGAATCTTGAAATCTCTGCTCAGGAAAACTGACTCCAGCAGCTTTAGAAACTGCTGTATAATAATGTGTGTATAAACTAAGCATAGTGCCCATTATTTTCTCCCCCCTTGCCTTTTCCATAGTCTACAGACTCTCTTCTCTATGAACGTAACTCAAAAAAGAAGCTCTAACCTCAACAAAACACTGGTATATTTTCAAAGCTAAACATGTTCAAATTTGTCTTCAATCACTAAATTAGGGTCCAAATGTACAGTGTCATATTTGAATTGCTTAAGTTTTCACAAAAAATGCTCTTTTAAATAAACTCTTCTTTAATGTTCAAGACTCATCTAAGCTGAGTTTGACCCAGCTGACCAGAGTTTCTGCCCATAGTGTATCTGTTGTTTGCTATAAGATTAGGAACTGCAAAGCTGTTGGCATCCCAGAGCAATGCAAAGTCTAAATCTGCTCACGTATAAGCCTTCTTGAATTCCCTGGAGCTGTCTGTGCTCAGCCTGGATAATGAGATCTCTTTTAGGCAGCATAGAGGGATTCTGGAATTAAAAAGAAAGGGGGTGAAGGGGGAGCAGCCCTTCTAGTTACTGCAGAGAGGGAAGGCTGCTATTTTAAACTTCTCTGCAATAACTAGTTTCTAAGGAGGAGATTGTGCAGTTAAATTGTGAGGGGGGAAATCAAGAGTCCATTTCAAGGTTATAGAGACCAACTTCAAGATCTGTACTGCATGTGTATGCTTAGCTGCTAAATATTTCGCATATTTATACAAAGGAAAAATATATAATCTGAAGGGAAATGTAAAGAAACAATGACAAAATGGAAGAGCTGCTAGAATCCAAGCTAATGTGTTAAAACTTCTAAGTACTGTATGTGTTTTTTCACCAATAAAGAGCCATTCTGAATGTGGATACCAATGAATACATTAATGTGTGAATATGTACTATATGTGCAAGTTTCTTCTTTGCAAACTGTGCATTCTAGGATTCTGTACAATTACAGAATACACAGCCGAAGAAAACCATTCTAGCTTTGTCCTCTCCCACCCTGAGTTCTTCAAGGACAATACTGAGACTAAGGTGGAGGCTGACAAGACAGTGCCACCCCCTGGACTAGATGTATGTATGGAAGCAGGTAGGTGGTGGCTGGGCGAAGGCAGACTGTTATTGGTGGGGCAGTGACCAAGGGCGTACCTAGGAGTTGGTCAGGTTGACCCCCGCCAAGGGCACAGGCCCAGGGAGTGAAAAAGTATGCCTCTACAAGGGCGCAAGGGTCGGGGATGCCAATACAGCTCCTTGTTGTATTGGGTGCAAGCCTAGGTATGTCTCTGGCAGTGACTCCACTGCCCACTTCTATGGCCTCCTGCAGCACATTTTCTTTTGGTTCTAGGCCTTGCATGAGAACGAGACTCACCCTCTCTTTCTAGGTAGCAGATCTCCCAATTTCAAACATTTGTATTAAGCCTTTCCCTGTAGTTCTTGAATATTCTGTAAAGCAGCAACAGCTTGACCATGGAGAGGAGGGGAGAGAAACCACTATAAACAGGCAGTAGCTAGTTAAATTTTTGACTAAGATTAATGCATGGCAAGTCTTCAGCTGGTGAACTCTGGGGCTTTTCTAATTAACAATACATAGGATGTTTGAAATAAATGCAAATAAAGTTTTATAACATGCAGTTGCAACTTAAGAAAATCTCAAAAGGCAAAGCAGATAACAAAATCTTCAAGTACGGTAATTTGATGTTCATACACGCAATATAAATCCATTCTAGAATAGTTTTGTTTAATAACAAGGACCCTCTGTTGTTGTTTTAAGTAATAATATATGTGCGCATGCACACACATACCTGAATCGGCTTTCCCCGAAGGTTGTTTTGCTCCGTGTTTTTAATAACTCTAGACAGCAAATCTTGACAAGGAGTTAATTCTACACTGTCTTTCTTTCTCTCTGCGTGTATAGATGCAGCTAACTAAAAAGGATGAGCAAAACCCTGGTCAGCTGAACGTCTGGCTTTTTGCAGCTCCATAGGTCCCCTTCCTGATCTCATGTCAGAAGTCAGAGGTCAGCATGACACAAAGTCTTTCTTGTGTTTTTCAGGCAGGTACTTGTGCCACATGGCAAAACACATTTTAAAACAGAGAGGACTTTCCAAAACAGTTGGATACAGTATGGAATGGTTCAGAAGGAAGGAAAGACATAACCCACTACTAAACATGTCAGAAGCCTTAGATGCACCTAGAGTACTTCTATGGATTCCGGCCAGAATGCTTAAATTACTCTTCCATCTTGGATGAATAACAAGCCTGGACCATGATAACGACATAGCTTTTAAAGTACAACTTATTTTTGTAAAATGAAACTTTATTCTAAAATGTATCCAAAATTGCAAGACACAACACCATTAAAACAGATAAATACATATTTATGTACAGAGAGCATCAAAACACAAAACAATTGTTAATATAATTTTATACCATTTTAATGAGTTTCCATCAACAAAATTTTACAATTTAAAGAAGACTTTTCAGTTGCAAAACTGTTTTTAAATCATATGTATAAATTATGTCTACTACAACTCCAATACAGGTAAAGTAAAATACAAAAATAACCAATACTGAAATTCAAATACAAAACCCCAAAAAATGTTGCACAGGTACATATGTACACTTGATGAATTCATGCAGTTACACAGTGCAACAAAATTAACTGCTTTCGTTTAAAACTATCACAAAATGGAACAACCATATCTGCAAGCAGAAGAAAATATATTTTTGTAATAAATCATAGTGCATTTAGAAGTTAAACTTTATAAAATGATTGCTGAGTGATTTATTTCTAAAACTCCCCAGTTTGTTCTGACATTCCACTTAATTCTAAATTATACTTCCACTAAATAATTTTGAGAACAGTTTAAAAAGATTTGATGCCAAAACAGTCCTGCCTGTTCAGTTCTTGGTCTTCAGTTTTGATATCAAATCTACTAAGCAAGGTTTTTTGTATCACTTATTTTCAAAGAAAATGTTTGTATTTTTTTTTATTTAAAAAGTGTCTAGTTTCTAGAGCACAGTAGGTGGAATTCAAAGAGATACCTCGCTTCAAAAAAGACACCAGACTTACTGTTATCTGCGTATATGTGCACCCAAGCACTCATACACACAAACTGTATATGGAGAGCCATCTTTACACCTAAGGCGTCAAACCCAACTGCCTTGATTGCACAAACACAAAATATCTCAAAGGAATTTATGGCTTGAATGACATTTCAGACAATTAGGTGGGCAGGTGCAAAGTAGGCTATTCACTCGTTTGGTTGCTTTGCACAAAGTGCAGGTCACTTTGTAGAAAGTTCACGTTCAAGGAACTGCAGTAAAATATTGAATATGCTAAAATTGTTAAACGGCCGAAATACCCCAACCAATCTCATTTAAAAAAGTATTTGTTATAGTTTTCTTCACCTGTTACTTTTCAGGCTAGCTGCTGTTTGGTTTACCAAAATCCAAGTGTGTAGATTCCACTGGGATTCAGGTTTCATAAAATATCAGATGAAACTTTGATAAGAAGCATCTACACAGTATGATATTTCCATCTTGGAATTCTGTCGAAGTGCCAAGCATACACAGTGTTTTCAATTAGAGTCAGTGAAACACTACCTGTCTTTCATAGTGGAAAATACATACAATGTGCTGATAAAGCGTGATAAGGAAGGAAGCTTTCTAACAGTTGACACTAATGCATGATCCAGACACTAATGCATGAACCAGAATGTGTATATGAATACATTGCGTTCTGATTAATCTTTCCTATTCTGTACATGAGGTCACTTGGACAAAGATTACTAGGAAAATTAGGCCTGTGTGTGTGTGTACACCCTTTATAATCTTATGGCACTTTAATAAGGGAATCTGCTGCCCATGATGGGATATAGAATGAGATGTCAGCTGCACCCATAGTCAATAAAGTTTTTTGAAGAAAAGAAAGCAGGGAACTACTACTAAAAATCAGTTGTTTTGGTTATCAACATACACTAAGAGACACAGGAAGGGAAGACAATGAAATGTAAACAGTGTAAATTGTAAATAATGTTGGGTACAGTTACATTACCTGTCCCAAACTCCCCTAAACCAATTATACAAAATGTATAGGTGGACTGAAAAGTATCATAAAAAACAAATAGATGCTAACTTATTCACAACATTTGCACCGCTGAACAAACTATTACTACTCTCTCTCATTGGATAGTAAAGCACATAATGAAATCTCGTGTGTGTTTTCTGAAAGAGCTGCTATTCTTGAATTAATATTCAAAAGGGTCATAATAGGGCTTTGGTGTTGCTAAAATGTATTCCGGTATTACTATGGTAAGTTCTCCAAATTGCAACTTTCTACTCTCCCAATAAAGAACTATCTATGAGTAAAGGATTTGAGAAAGCTGGTGCCGAACTACAAGGCATATATCAGAAGCATAGGGCAAATTTACAACCTTTGCTACTCCTTGGACCCAACTCACATTATCAACCCAGCATTTGCAGCAGGCATGGCAATTTCCATGCTGTGGAGAAACAGATGGCTTGGAGTAAGTGAAACTCCTCCATGGTTCAAAGTTTTTCACTTAACATGTGAATATGTGAAGGAGTAGCAGAGATCCCTAAGTACCGGGCCCCCCTGTCTAAGTAAGTCGCTAGGTAGGTTAACAGTAAGAATTATAGTCAACAGTGGTGCAGTTCTTATGGTAGAATGAAGGTGGCAAGATCAGTGCACATCTATCCTATAGCTATTTTATATGTGAAACATGAGGTTAAACTGAAGTGAGGGTATCAATGGTATTTTAGAATGGCTATCCATCAAACTCACTTTAGAGGCTTTAGGGTGTTCAAATTTGTGCCCCATAATATCATACTTTCTAGGGGAGAAACAATCTCAGACAGACATAAGTTGCTTCATGGAGATGAATATGTAAACAGAATATTTTCAATTTACTAAACCATAGTAAGCACTAATATAAGAGTCAGCATTGTTAGAAACATCTGTATTTGGAAGCACATCCTACTTAAGTCGTAAGACGGTTAAATAAAGGTTCTTCAGAATCAGGATATAAATTCTACGTATTGTAAGCAATGCATTATCTAAGCATTTTTGTTTAAATGTTTTTATGCAGTTAAGATTCATAAATACAGTATTAATAAATAGTATAATATTTGCTATGTTAGTGCAGTGAATGTTTACTATATAAATTATTCAAATGTACAGTACAGTAGAATTTCACCCCAACATATTCTTAATTTAATGAAACCCCATTGGTATACAAATGGGTTTAGGAGTGTATCATCAAATTATCTGGATAAAATTATTGTTTTGGTATCTGTACAAACACATCACTCAACCAACATACGTGACAGCTTACTACAAAGGGACTCTGGCTGACCTTGATTATTTATCAAGTCAGTGGAATCCATTTGTGCTTAGCTATCTGGTGCACAAAATTAGACCCTCATTCATTCTAGAGGTCTATCAAACAGTGATCCAGGTCTCTCAGTTTTAAACCAAAGGATGCTGCTGTTGATGACTGTGCGTGCTTTCTAATGCATCTACTATTTTAAGTCCTTGAAATATTACTTGATAATTAAAAACTGATTTGCACAGCAAGAACAGCACCTTGATAGGCATACACATAGTGGTGTAGGAAGGGCGGGGTGTAGGGGGCAGCCCCACAAGCCGCCACTCGCTTGCCTGCTCACCACGGGAGCAGCAGCGCTGGCCCGGATGCACTACGCACGCCCAGAAATTTCGGGCATGCGCAGTGCATCCGACGTGCGTCGTGACGCTCCGCCCCCCCAGGTGGCGAAGAGGCTTCCTCCGCCACTGCATATGCATAGCTGCAGAATTTCTGATTACCAACAGATTACCTTGCTTCTTTAATTACTTAAGAGGTTACTCTTAGATACTCTCATTAAGAAGCTGGGTTGGGGAGAAAATATGATGTTGATGCTGAACCCACATTTTAGAATGGCCTTCCAAACACAGATTTCTAGGAAACTAATTTTGGGAAGTTTTGTATTATGAGAGACACTAAGGTGGAAGAGAGTGCTCATATTTACTATGCATCAGTATTTAGGATTACAGTAAATACTGCTGGATTAGGGCAATTATTCCTCAAGCATGTTACATTTTGATTTAATTGTCATTTTATAGCATTTTGACAAGGTTTGCTATACTGCATTCCATTTCAGTATTGCTTTTTGATGTTTTATTTAAGCACATTTAGATCCTGTATACAGGACTACACAGAAGCCACAAGAATAAACTTGCTAGGTTTTCCAGATGATCTGGAAGGGGTTTTGAAAAATATGGGACTTCTTTTTTTGATACTGCTATTAAAATTCTAAATGGATTGTCTCCCTGAAAGCTGTTTGTGTGGATTTTTTCACCTGGCAGTCTAAAGTCTAGGTCTACCAGCCTCTATACCTTAATTTCAATAGCTAATTTTCCACTAGATTCATACATGCCCCAAACAAACATATTGTAGGCTGCAATCCTGTGCACATTTACTTGGGAGTATGCCTCACTGAACTCTGTGAAACTTACTTCTGAGTAAACAGGCAGAAGATTGCACTGAAATAAGTTACAATGCAGCTGAATTGTCCTAGAGTCTGCAAGCTACTCCTGTAACTTACATGAAGTGGACTGGTTGGACTATTACATTAGAATTGTATGTTGTCAGTGATTGCTGCATGGGCTATATGAAATAAAATGAGAAACTACTAAGCATGCTTAATAAGTGTTTAACAATATAGGAAAAGGAGGTTTTGATGACAGAACATGTATATAAGACATATGGCTATACAATCAAAAACCAAGAATCAACAGTAGTAATGTGGTGAAAGGTTTTCTTACACAAAACCTACAATAATTTACAGCATATCCATAGTTATGGATGTTTATAATGCCAGTCTTAAAGGAAAAGTAAATTGTCTACATAGAATAACTTGTGCAAATGTTAGCAAATTGACAATAGTTTACTGATGGATTAGACAACTGAAACAGACCTAACCCCAGATGTCCCTTTTCCTTTAAAAGAAACACTTTCAAGGCAGAAAACAACAATCTGTGTAACAAAAGATTTTGTCTTTTAACAGTAGGCATGATAAAAAAATCAAAACAGATGCCACAATAAATTATTTTCAAGGGAATAATCACAAGAAATAAAAATTAGTTAACTAAAAATGTACCTAATTATCCCTTTTAAGAAATGTTTTGGTAAAGATCTCATCTTTTCTGAAATAAAAGATACTACTGAATCATAGTCTGCAGAGAACACTTTATTCCTTGTAGGTTTTACCATTATTTAAAGCCAATACTCTGGTTTTGATTCCTAATCTTTTACTAAATAAATTAAAACACAATTTAAAATGGGTCATTACTTTTTTATGAACATCTTTTGTTAGGAGGGAGGGACCATTATCTGTTTTGAATGTTTTAAAATACAATGATAGTCATGGTAATGTATGGGTTTCTGCATTGCATTTTTAAATCTTTCCATCCCATCCACAGAGCTGTAGATCAACTCCCCCCCCCCCCGTTAAACTAGCATGCACAAGTATTAAGCAGATCTCTGGGTTACAGTCCTTCTGAATAGCTTCTGGGTGGAAGGATTCTGTATTTTTGCAGCAGTCCATTGAACCCATGACAGGGACAATTTATACATGGAATTGCATTTCTGTTTGTGGATCACCCCTGTAGATTCAGAGTTCTGTCTAAAGTCAAGAGCAGTCAGAAGCTTTATTGGTTACAAATCTTATAATGCAGGGATTTTCCACAGAAAGATCCTTCTACTAGCACGTATCAGCTCAACAAATGCACTTCTAAATCAATGGCATCATCTTGGATTATTAGCTTGTTGATGTCTGTTTCAGTGTGAACCAGCTTTCCTATTGACAATGTTGACTTTCTGTGTATATTCAAGGGACAGTTTAAGTTTTGGACATGTGTAATTTTCTTTATGCCAAACAGCAATATTCAGACTGCTGCCTGCTTGAATGGATGCTGTTTTCACATTGTTAGATGCTCTACTCTCTTGTAAACTTCACACTGTACAAGATGAAACCCCAATAGGATGATGAATTCATGGCTACAGCTGAAAATACATTTTAACTGCCTGCAGCATGAGGTAAACTTCTATTATGAATTATGATACTAGGAAAAAATATACAGCAACAGAAAAAGGGGTTATTACTTACTAAATCATACGTTTATGCACTAATATGCATAATTTACAACATGAGTTAGCATTTCTCTATTACAGACCTTTGGGAAGCTCCATGCCTGTGTTTCTTGCATGAAACAAAATGTGGGATGACAAGATCTATTTGAAAGTGTATCTTTAAGTCCACACTTCACAAGCTTGCTGCACAAAACACCGAGGTACATAAAGCAAACATGTTTGTCTTGCTTACTATGGCCAAAGAAATATGGGGTTTAATGCACAAACATATTGTACCCCACTGCACTTTATCCTTTGTTTGATGCACATACACACACACACACACACACACACACACGTATGCATGTATGTATGCATGTGCCTGTATGTATGTATGTATCTTCAGGAATGTATGGTGCTATTTGCCATGCATTAAGGGGTGATGGACTGAAAAAAGGCTTAATGTGGAGATACCTATATTACTAATTCCACCTCCATTTTTTTTTTTAAAAAAAAGTCTGGCTAGATGTGCATTCCAGTGGAGGAGAAAAGGAAACGGACAGCCACCACAGAATTTAAAAAGCCACCATCACAAAAACCCTAAACCAGCAGCTCACAAGCTCGTGCTGGGCAGGGATTGGGAACCTCTGTCCTTCAGGTGTTGATGGACAGTCAGGGAGGATCAGAGTTGTTGCAGTCCAACAACATCTGGATAAAAACAGGTTCTTCATTCCTGCATTAGGAAGTGGGAACAGAACTGTGTTGCTTATTACTAAATTATCTCACAAAGCTGTTCAGTAGCTATCTGGCACTCACACCACCATATTCCTCCACAACAATAATGAATGCGCTACCTAGGGTAAGAAGTGCATATTCCGAGGGACAAAATATTGTGCTTTGAATGCTAAGAATTGCAATCCTGAGGTAAGACGTGTAGAATAGAGTATGTCTTGCAAACGAGAAATAAACTGCACAATAAACTAAGCTCATTAACGAGATACTAAAATATGAGAAATTCAGATTTGCTGAAAAATATTTAGGAGTTTGATTTTCTGTGAGGGATGGGGGATTAGCTAAAGGAAAAATGGGTGGAAAGACAAGGTAGCTGTTATGCCCATCTGTGAGCCTTGGTCAGCCATTGTTAAGTATTACAACAAAAGTGAATGGAGAAGGATTTGCAGAACAGGATGATGGACCTGGCAAGGACGAAATGGATGAACTACGCTGGGTGTGCGTGACAAAATGATGAGTTGAGATGACTCGCGCTCAGGGAAATTGGGACTTGGGGTGGGCAAAGGAAGCTGAAGAAGTAGAGAGAGGGGAAATGGTTGGAAAACTGCTTTATTGTGAGATACTCCAATCACAGGCAAAGGCTTTTGCTATAAATAACTTTTTCACTCTATGTATGCAATTTCCGCCATAAGAAATGGTGATGACTTGGATGCATTTAAAAGATTATAATGCCCCTAGCTTAGATGGTTGAAAATATGACATCATAAAAGGTATCCATTTACTTTTATTAGCCATTATTAATTAATGGAACGTTGACATTAACTGAAGTAGCATACCTCTGAATGCCAGATGTTGGGAAAACATCATGAGGGAAGGGGTTGCCTTCATCCTAGTGCACTTTTTGGAAGCACATGACAGCCACTACTGGAAAAAGAATGATGGGCTAGGTGGAATCTTGGTCTTATCCAAAAGGGTCCTGATGCGCTTAACTTTGGAGACTGCTAAGAACAGCCCTCTTATATTATCTAGGCAGTATAAGTGTAGAAATGAAGAGAGTGGTGGTTTCCAACATAATTTGAAATTCTTCACTTTCTGTGACTGGCGTAATGCTTGTGTTGTTTGGACAGGAGAGCCCAAGAATTCAAAATAAGCCATTTTTGTGGACGACTGCTTGTATGAACTGGATTATTTCTGTTGATAGTAGTTTGCTCCATAAAAAGTAATTAGAGCCATTACACTACTTTTGTAAACAGGGCATGCATTGGCTTCCATGCAAGATTTTGCCAATGGTTATTGTGTAAAGAATTTATAAAAATAATTTTTATTGCAGTTGTCTTGATACTGTTTATTCAGTAATAACAAAAAAGCCAAAATGATACAAGGACTGTGAAAATACAGAACCTTTAATAAAACTTTCTGCATTTCATGTGAGGAACTGCTGGACTATAGAATAGGTATTAGAATCTTCCCCCAGGGGGAAAGTGAAATTCTATTAACTTTTTGGTCTATAAACAACATGGAAGCTGTGGTATTTAAAAGTGTGCAACATGGGCTGAATCATGCTCATTCTAATTATTGTCTGTGGTATAATCTAGAACAGGGATGTCCAACCAGTAGATTGGTAGATCCCTGGCTGATCTTGGTATTTTGCAGGATCCTTATCATGTACAAAAAGTTACAGGGGAAAAAGCAAAAAAAAAACCTGTGCAATCCTCCCAAAAAAAAAACCCTCAACAACTCTGGGCAATCCACCCACCCCACACACGCTCCTCCTCCCTCCTATGACAATGGATAGATCACTGCCAGTTTTTTATACTGGGAGTAGACCACAGTCTCTTGGGAGTTGGATATGCCTGATCTAGAACAAACAGGCTTATTCACTGAAAATTCAATATACTAAGCCTAAGCGAGGACTTCAGAAGACGCAATTGCATAAGGAAAGCACTCTTCTCCATAGCTACAACTCCCACACCATATAATACACTGTTCTGAAGAGTCTTCAGAACCGCAGCAGCAGCAGCAGCAGCAGCAGCTGAGAAGACTGGAAATGCCCTAGTGCAGGCACACAACTCTGTATGCAACCCTTTAGATTATGGACCAAACATAATGATGCTAAAGTAGAAAAAATTGTGATAATGAATTCTATTGTTTCTGACTACCAGCTTACATGTTTGATTTTAGGCATAATAATTTTTGAAGGTAAGATAGCAATGTCCAATTTAATAATGCAAAGCAAACACGCTGAGGATAATGTCTTCCTACCATCAAATCATTGTAAAGTATCTGACTGTTGTGAATTTTGAAAACCTCTTTTAAAAAAATAACCCCAAACCTCACAAATGTGTCTAGAAAATGGATGGTATCAACTTATAAATAAAGATTCCATGTTGGTCAAAAGTAGTATAACAAAAGGGGACATACATCTGACAACATCAATGGCAAATTTTCTCATTGCACGAGAAGCTTCCTTGCATATCTTACATTTAAATAACAAAATAAATCTGGATAAAGTTATTATTTTGGTGATAAAATATGACTATGTATTCATATGAATACATACCTTAAGCACAAGGTAAGTAAAAAAATGTTTCAAATATGACTACTCAAATCTAAAGTGGGGTGGGAGGGAGCCAAATTCTTTCCAAGAAACTATTTATATATAGGAATACATAGGTTTCTGCATTATTATTTTTTTAAAAAAGGATGGGTCACTGTTGTACAAAGGCTCAAAATACCAATGTTGCAGGTATTTGTGTGCCTCACAACTGACTCAAGTTGTTCATCTGAACTGAACAAGTTTATTTATGCTCAGAACTCTAGTTCTTTGAAATCAAATTGAGACACTTTGTAAAATTTTGATCTGTGTATATTTGCCCCGAATTTCAGCTTATTTAAAGGAAAGTGATATATTATACCACAAGACTCTGCATAATACTTAGCATTTGAGGGGACCAGGTGGCACTGTGGTCTAAACCACTGAGCCTCTTGGGCTTGCCAATCAGAAGGTTGGCAATTTAAATCCACATGACGGGATGAGCTCCTGTTGCTCTGTCCCAGCTTCTGCCAACCTAGCAGTTCAAAAGCACACCAGTGCAAGTAGATAAATAGGTACCGCTATGGCAGGAAGGTAAACAGCGTTTCCGTGCACTCTGGGTTCTGTCACAGTGTTTTGTTGTGCCAGAAGCAGTTTAGTCATGCTGGCCACATGATCTGGAAAGCTGTCTGTGGACAAACGCTGGCTCCCTCAGCCTGAAAAGCGATATGAGCACCATAACCCCATAGTCACCTTTGACTGGACCTTTACCTTTTACCAAGTATTTATCAAAGTCACCCTTAACAATTCAGACTATATTTAAGCTGCTGCTGAAGTTGTATTGTGACTTTCAATGAATTAAATCAAGACAGCTTTCTAAAGCATTAAGCATGAGCTTGGTGGTATTCTTGAATGTTGCATGCCAAATCCCCTCATAAACATTTGTGCATTTCTTGAAAATAGCAGTCAGGGTACAAATTTACAATACTTGAGTTATTTAAAGGACTCGGGAAGAGTCAGTGCAATAGTTATTGGCTAAAACTTGTGATACCAAGGTGAGGTGAGGGCACAAATGAAAGGTACAACTTAACAGTAACTACTCCCCCATCAAATCCATCTAACTCCATAGCCTCACTTACATCCAACATACTGGCAGATAATCACAGTGATGATAGACTTTTAATCAACTTCTCTTTTTGATGCAAAGATTCTAGGTTGTTATCCATAAGGATACAAAACACCCAATTTGATCTTACAAATAGCCTCAAACTTGCTATAGTCAATAACTAATTTAATCCCCGTTGCTTTCAATGGGGTCATTTCACATACAACACCAAACATGGTTTGATGTTTCTGTGCTTACTCCTCCCTCTCTGCCTTCTTCTGCATTCTTCTGCTTGATGAGTTATTTCCTGGTTTGCAGGAAACCATAGCTGGCCATTACATTCAAACTGGCAGACTATGGTTTGCCAACCAGGATTGTACATGAGGGGTTGAAGGGGGTGCTGAGCATAAGGCTCATTCCCAAAGTGTCAAACCATTATTTGGTGTTCGGTGTCCTTAATGACCAACTGTAGCAGGATTTTGATCCATATGTTTAAATTAGTGTTAAATAATTTTCCTTAAAAAAACCAAAACTCAATTGGGAAATGCTGTGTCCATTATGGATGTTAAATGACATCTAAATAAGGTGCCTATAGGATGTCAGTTATGCTGGCAACAATACTTTCAACTAGGACCCAATGTATAGATGAGAAGGAATTTGGGGTATGTACCAAATCAGCCAGGAAAGTAGAAAGAAAACGTTCAGCTGATAACCATGCAAAAAAACAGATGAAAATGAACAGGCTTCCTGATATAAGTTTGGCAAATGTGACACAAAAACAAAAGCTTGAAGGAACTGTGCTAGGGGTTTACTCTTATGCAACAGTCTATCCAGATTTGGCTGAGACATATTACTTGGCAAGTGCTGGCAGAAGAAGCATTTTAAATTACAACTCATTTTATGAACACTAAAGATAGTTCAGCAGGAGATGGGGGGGAGGGGAGAGAGAACCTTCAGACCATCCTCATGCCAATTACAAAGAAAATACTTTAAACTCATTTTCAACAGTTTATATACGTAGAGCCCACCCAAAATTATTCACTTGTCTACTTCTGCTATTCTGTCTCCATTACCTGATACTCTGTCTGCATCTGGCATTTTAAAAGCCTGCAAATAATTAAGATCTGGATTAGAAAAAGCTCTATTTTAAACATTTATCGCTGTTTTCAAAAGGTAGACTATATTTCATTACAAGTGTAGCTAGAACTCTACAGCTTTTTTTGAAGGATACCTAGAGAGGCACAGACATGAATTCATATGAGTTTATTCAGGAACGCTTTACATGTATAAGCAGTATGCAAAAAAGGAAGGTGCTCTTTTAACTACCCACCTTCCTCTTTAAAAAAATAAAATCCATATGATTGATCGGTTACTGTGTGAAAAATTTCCATATGTAGACCTGTGCTAAAACAATTCTATCAGCATTTGCACAGAAGAAAGTATTTGTGCCTTAATTAGCCGAAACATACATTTCTTTCTCTGGGGCGAAGGCAGGGTGGGGGCTTGGCTTTAAGGCTTGCATATGACTATAAGACACGGTATTACTGGATGCTTAGCAAGTTAGAAAGAAAACAATATTTGGAAAACAATTTCTTAGTTCAATTTTGTCTTCTATATTACCAGCCTCTATAAAGCCTTAATAGGGAGTAGAAAACAATTCAGACGAAAACACAAATTTATAGATAGCAGTGTCTTTAGATGCTGCATACAGCATTATTAGCTTTTAATTTGTGTGGTTTACTGGGGAAGTGTGCAAATACAAGTGGAAAAATTAGGCACAGAGTAGATGAAAACATGACATACTTGGGATCTATGTTCTCCTTCCATTCATGGAAGATTATTTGATCCAAAGGAGGCTTCCAGGGGATAGAAGGGGATGGCGACAATTCTCACAACTTCCCTTTACTTTTGCTCTCTCTTCCTGTGTGTTGCATGTTGCAATTCCTCTGTCATTTGGGCCTTAATGATAGTCGAAGGAATCTGACTTGCATTCCAAAGGGGTAACCAAGTTTGTTGTTTGCTTTTGTCCTGAAAAATACTAGAGACTTAACAAATTTATTATGGCATAAACTTTTTCCTAGTCCACAAAAGCTTATTGCATAATAAATTTATTAGTATTTAGGATGCTACATTTAGGATGCTACTCTTTAAGATGCTACATTTAAATGAAGTAATCTGAATATTTGTATGGTCTCCGAAACATTGGAAGAAGTCTGATGAGATCATAGATAATGGGAAATTGCAGATAGTGGGTAAGGAAGAAGAGGGATTGAAGGGCCACTGAAGAAGGGCAAGAAACTTTCCTCCCCTTCCAACACAAGGTTAATAGGCCTTTAACTCATAACAGGTAATTGGGTGTTAGGGTGTCAGTCATCCCAGCAGACAATTGTAGACTGTTAGAAAAAGCATGCCCTAGAAGAGAATCTATAACTTAAAACAAAACAAAACTATTACTACACCTATGGAAGATCATACTAAATAGATTTTATTTTTTTGAAAGGCAGAAAATCAAAACCTGCCACCTTTATTGCTGGATGCTACAGCAATCAAACCAGAGCCCAATACAGTAATGGTGTATTTCTCTGCATAGATAAAGAAGTTGAGATATACTCAGACTTCCCTTGAAAACAAATATTGAAGGATTTGCACCCTGATCCTCAACATTACCAGAAGTAAATCTGACTTATCTCAGTGGAGCTTATTATCATGCAAATATGTTTAGGATCGCAGTATTAGGCTTCTACGAAGAAACAAGAAAAGAACCCCTTCCATTTTCTTTTCTCTCACTTTTTAGGCAAAGGACAAGTTTTACTTATTAAGCAAGATTAATGTGTTTCTTCAGTTTCTTGAGATAGTGTAGTTTTCAATCCACATGTTATTGTTATCAAACACAACCTTATGAGAGAGAGCCCTCTTAAAAGCAGTTTTATTCCTATCCATGATGGCAGACATTGACAAAAAACAGAACTTATCCGAGATCTTCTTAAAAAAATAACTTACAAAGCAGTGATATAAACAGCACAGAACAGTTCAGATGGGGAGAGGGAAGCAGTTCTTTTAATAGTTAAAATGTAAACATGAAAAAAGATGGAATAAAAGTCCCTATTTCTTATTTCTACTTAAGATGTCATGTGATAATATTTTACAACGTCCTGCAGGTCTATATATGTATGTGCGCATATCTATGTTTCTGTAACACACACATACATAATACACCTATCCCTACATATACATACACAGATAACTGTTTGCAGTTCAGTCTTGGGCAGCTCTGATGTGCCACACAGTTGCTGAAACCAGATCAGGACCCACTTTCTTCACAGAACTGGAAAGATGGTTGGGGTGGGGGGAATGGTGGGTCCAATTGTGGCTGAGATTGTTTCTGTTAAACTGTACACAGGGATGAGTAATTTTTCTTCTTTAGTAGCTCTCTGGAGAGGGCCAACTCAGTGCAGCCTTCATGAAGAGACTTGGTAATGGATCACACACTCATTGTCATGCTGGGGGAATACTGAAAAAATAGGAATTCACATTTTAGCAGCAACTCAATTCACCAATCCACTAATAGTGAGACCTGAATGCAAGTTTCTCCTGACCCCAGTCATGATTTCATGCAATACTCATGTGCATACTTCTAGCTTCCTAATTAACAGAGATACAGATATCTTACCTACCATAGTATCAGAAGCCATATACGGTAAGTAGTCTCTGGTAAGACAAAACACTCTGCTACCATAAGAGCAACTATCAAGGTTACAAATCTGTAATTGGGTGAATTCCATAAAGGGGGGGGAAAAGAACTTGCAGACTAGCAAGATAGCATTTGCGTGAATGAGGGCTGGTGATAAGAATCAAGAGTTTTGATATCTATAAACTTTATGGAAAATTGTGTACAGCACTTCATAAAACACTTTTTGGCACATAGCTTTATTTTCTTTCTTTGTGACAAGAATGGCTGATGTGGTACCTTTATGATAAGCTTGAGTGGCACTGCTGGATACAACTCGGATTTTACATTAAGCCGGTTTTATTCATTTTTGAATACTGTAATTACACCTTGTAAAAAATAATAATTGTAGTGATATTTTTCTCACTGTTAATTCATACAATGGCATATTTGTGACAGACACCCAATGAAAAAGCATACAATAGTTCTGGAAATATGAAACTTTGCTTGAATTAGGGCAAATTTAGGTCTCTTGATTCAAACAAAGTAGCAAGTATATCAAATTCGTCTTCAGCATAAATAGTTCCAATTGGTGGTTCTAGCATCCTTTAATTCCAATTGGAGCAAAACCATTAACTGGGTCAGCATAACTGATTTTTTAAAATATAGGATTCATTACGAGTTCAAAATCTAACCAATGGAGTATGAGCATATTTTGAAGACTCATGAAAATATCTACCTTCAGTGCAATAGGTAAATAAAATTATTTGTGAATGAACACTAGAGGGCATTATTGTTTATCATTACCTTAAAAGGCTAACACAAATAAGCTCAGGGACGTATTTTAATTCAGCCATTTCATAATGACTTTTTTCCAGTGGATTTAGGTAGCAAATAACCTTGACATCCATTGGCTAAAAGTTAGAGTCTAGTGTTGGGATGCATTTCAAAGAACAAACCTAAACAAAATTTTTACATTATGTCGTTTGAAGAGTTTGGAATATAACACATAATTTTTGCCATACTTAGGGGCCAAGAAGCTTTTAAATGATTGGAAGAGAGCCACAATGAAATAGAAAAGCTAGTGGAAGCATCATGCAAGAAACAAAATAAAACAAAGGAAAAACCACTTATAGCCATATGAAAAAGGTATAGCCTATGGATAAAATAATTTAGGAATTTTATCTACAATTCTTCTTATTACACACCATTTAGCTAATCAGTCATATTTGCATTGAGTTAATGTTTATTTGGCAAAGCATTATGCATGCCTATCAGTAATAGCATCTAATTCTTTATTCAGGTTAATTTGTATAATGTTAACTCAAAAATAATTTTATCTAAACAATAAAATCACATAAGCAAATATTAAATTCAGACCATTAAAAATAATTCAGCAATCAGCAGTAATAATGTAGAAGTATTTGTGGTTCTTTGCAGATATGTAGTCCACTTTTTCTCCATTAATAGTAGAAAGTAAACAAATGCATATTTGAAAATATAGTTTATAATAAGTGACAACTGCCTATGTTCTCATGGGAAAAGAGCATTACTTGGCAATGTGGTAATGTTAAGAAAGAAAAAATGGAACAGCACACTCAGAGCATGTACAAAAATAGCACACACAACAAGGTTACAGTTCATGTTTTAGTGTCTCAAGGGAAGTTTATTTTAATTTGTAACAAAATAGGAACAGGAAGAAACATGAAAAGCTAATTATCCAAGGATATCACTATGGCATTCTATCAGTATACAACTGTTTAATAATTAGGTCTAATGGAAAATACATACCCCCACCTCACCCTATTGTGTTTTTAATTAGATTTTTTTTAATTGTAAGCTGCTTTGGGATAAAGGTTTGCTGAAAAGTGGGATAAAAATGGAATAAAGTGTTTATTACAGTTAATTCCGTCCTTATATTATAGTTATATATTTATATCCCACCTTTCCCCCTTGTAACTCAAAACAGCCAGGCAGTATCCTATCCAAGCCTGTGCCTGTTTCTTTGCTGCATCATGCATCTTCCACTGCTCTCCAATCCAAAGGGTTGATCAGCTGCAGCAATTTCCCAGCATGAATGAAGTGCTCCCAGGAATACAATATGCCAAGGAATACCTATTTACCTGTTTACCTATTTAAAACTCAAACCATCCTAACCCAACTATCAAATATATTTCATTCTGAATTATAGGTTTATCTACCTCTGTCAATGACATTTTCATGACTCTGTGGAACAGTGGAATGACATTGGAAGAACAACTCAATGTTTAAGAGTTAATCTGCTCGCTGCTATAGTGCACTGCCTTCATGTTCCTATCATGTATTAAAGTCTACTAATCCAAGCAGCAGCAAGTCTATTTTCTTCATATCCAGCATGCCCACTATGGGAAAGAACACTCATCCTGCCCATCAAAGTGTGCTTCATCATAATAGCCTAATAATTTGTGGGGTGGAAGAGCAAGGACCACAACTATGGTGCCCCCTAGATGGTGAGCTACAACTTCCATTATCAGTGATCAGAGGCCATGATGGCTGGGAGTGATGGGAGTGTGGCCAAGCATCTGGAAGGGACACCATGCTGACTATAGAGCATTATGTGTTGGCATCGTCTGCTCAGAAAAACTGACATCAGTTTATCAATATAGATGTCCGGTTGTCTTTGGCAACACACTGTATGTGAAGAAATGTATATCACATTCACCATGGTCACATCTTCATTCTGTTACTGAACACACCTGCACAGCATGGTAGGGACAGTTTTACTTAGTGATATCCTTGCCTATATAGGTTGCAAATCTTCATATAGCCAATCTTCATACTTCAAGGGCAGTGTAAAGCAGTTTTCAAAATTGTTTGTCACCACCATCACAACGAATCTGTTTGCACCGAAACATTGTTGTTGTTTTTTTTGCTCCCTTTCAAATAATACTTAAGAGCTTGAAAATTATCTGATGCTTTGTGACACTGGTCTGTATTCCTTTGCTGATAACAGGGTATCAAACAGGTCCGTATATACTTCACTACAAATTCAGCCCTCTTCAATAAATTCTGTATACAAGTTCAGAAAAATGTTGAAGAAACAGATTGGAACTTTTTGAGAACAGCCATGCCAGCATTATATCATTTTCTGCAAAATCATCAAGACAATCTCTACTTGTGGAAAGAAGGAAGTAAAAAAACAGCTAATTTGTCAGAATTGCCAAAGCACGGTGATCCTAGCACAATACCCGATAACAGGCTAAAAATTGGTGTGTGGGTGTATAATATACAATAGATAGGTCTATATTTTAAGCTTCATAAATCCATTTTATCCATAAGCAGAGTCTATACTACAATCTTCTCACATTATATGCATTTTTCATGTTCCTGTGTATGCCATTTGCATGACGCTTTCACTATTTTAGTATTTTATGGATCTTTTCTAGTCATCTTTAGCCTTCATATCCCACATAAACTAGGCCAACTGTGTGAAAGTTATCGTCTCAAACATCTAAATGGACGAGTTGCAAAAATCCATTTTCAATCTTTTCTTTAAATGCATCACAACAATAAACTGCAGGAAAATTTGCAAAAACAACAACAAAACATTTAGCTCAAGTAGATGGTGGAACAACAATGGCCTAAAACGTCTCTAGGAAATAACAATCTTTTAAAAGAAAAAGGTCCTAACAGTCAAACTCTGGATTCTCTTCTGAAAAACATCTGATGTGTGTTATGTTCAAATTTGTTTGATTGCCATGATTGTAAGCTTTCTAAAGGGCTGAAAGTAATATAAACGTGTGCAAGTTATTCAGTAGCAACCAAAAAATAAAATATAATACTTACACTCTCACTCTGAAAAGGGTTTAGAAAGTTTCCACCCATTTCACCATCATCTCGAGGGGTCCCGGGCTGATTGCTCATGCTGATATTACTGGGAGAGTTCTATTTGAAAAACACAACAGGAGAGCCAATGATGTATGTGTGAATTCATTCTTGTTTTTTGTAAATGAAAGAATTCAAGGACGAAAATATAAAACCCATAGCACTGCCACATTGTATCCTTGCCTCAATTCTCACGAGTGATTGACATATATTCTATATTTGCCATATGGGGTCCAAAGAAGAGCTCTTCCTCTCACACCCACATATATGTATACTCTCACATAGTGCACCACCAATAGATGGCTAGTTTCTCTTAGAACCCCTATTAAAGACACCTCTGGCTGCAAACCAAAAATCAAAATGTGCCCCCAAAAGGTGTTAATTTCTGGTTTGTGAGGTGGCATATTGATGGGGGTTATACTTGGTAGTTTCAGGGTGGCGAGGAGAAAAGCTTTGTACATACTTAATGCAGCTGTCTGGATTGTGGAATTTGCATCATCAACACTGAATACATGCAGTTTAATACATTGATCATATATAGGATAAGCGATTAGAGATCATCAGGAAAACGATCCCTTATATTCAGGAAAATCAATAAGCTAAATCCATTTAATGGAACACATTTCAAGATTTATTTTCAACCTTCTATAGATAATCTCGTTTGCATAATGCCCTCAAAGTGTTGATAATCCAATAACAACTACTTCATTTGAAACAAGGTGTTCGTCTGTTTTTAAGTGTTTAACCACCATAATAAATCTGCTTAGAGAAAAACAGTGCCAAACATTAAATATATGCTTACTTTGGAGATACTGTCCATGTCTCCTGAGCCTAAAATTAAAATGAAGATTCAGTTTAGTTGTTGATTTCATCACTGAGTCTTTTCCAAATGCAAATACCTTTAATTTTGCCACAATTACGAGCCTTTAATTTCAATGGGTCCAATAAATCAGTATCAATAGCATGACACTGCAAGTTTAGGCATAAAATCAGTTATCAGCTATGGCTTAGGGACATAAAAGTTGAAATGGGAGGTGTGGGTGGTTGCTATTTCATAGTTAGAAGCTAGGTGTATCATATCAGGAAATATAGCAAAATTTCAGGTTGGCTAGAGCATGAATTGGAAAAGTGGTACAGTACCCAGACACCAGGAGTTTCAGCTAAGGTCATCGTTAAAGCAAAAGGGGAAGCTTGGGGAGCCTATCAAGGAATATCCTACGGATACCATTCTATCAGGAGCTCCATTCCACATGATGTAAGAATCAGTCCTTTAGAGTTGGGCATCTAACCTTTGGAACTTCCTCCCACCATATCAGACAGGATATCTGACCTGGATTTGAACTGATTTTATGTATGTGTTGCTGCTTTCAACTGTTTTTCTGTTTATAGTTGTTTTTCAAAAATGCTTCTGCATGAAATTGTTTTTAACTTTATATATGCAACTGTTTCACAGATGTCATTATATTGTAAATCAGTTGTCTCATGGGAAATAACTCATAAAATAGAATAAATAAGCAATTGCAGTGCTCGAGTACAAGCAACTGCATATAAAGGGTGGGTGAATCTTTTGACCTGGACCAGTAGACTACTTTTTGGAATTATTTTGGTGCTTTGGTCTGTTGGATTATCCCCTGGGAGACAACTTCTAGTAGTAGACTGTGCAATTAGAAGTATATATAAGAAACCTTTTGTTGGTCTTTTCTTTATATAGTTGTGTGAAGTCTGTGTGAGACAGTGTATGTGTTCTCAATAAAGAGTCTGTTGAACTTTAAACATATCTGCTTGAGCTGTACCAACTTGAGCTAGGTGGGTGGATTCCCAGGGACCAGAGAAAGGTACGGCAGGAAGGAGGTCGTAGCATACCTTCAGGTCAAGTCCCAGTACCCAGTTAATAATTCCACAAACATCTAAATCCTACAGTCTACTCAAAGCTTAGCTGAATATATCATCCAATGTTTTTACATTTTAAAAATCAATTTTTTTCTCCTTAGTATTTAACTTTTTCCTTTAGGTTATGATATACTGCATAAGGATATATGCTCTTTTTTACCTATTCTGTTTCTGTGAAGTTGCTACAGCTCAAGTTGGCACAGCCGAGATGAGTAAATTTAAACAAGATGTATGCCATTTTTCTGCATTCTGCTTGACCTTTTGCAAATTCACACCCAGAGCATGCTACCACCAGCAGAGGAGTTGTTGTTTTGACATCCTTGCTCATGGGAAATGAACAAAAGTCACAGTTGTTTACCGTATGTCTGCTGCATTGTGGCAACATCTCTGTATGAAACTAGTTGCATTATCATGGATGAGGAAGAAGTGGTCAACCCAAGTAAAACAGTCCTGTGCAAACACCCCACCAATTGCTAAATGAGCAAAAGCTATCACCCTCCGCATAAACAGACTTTCCCACTCTGCCCTTGTTCTTGCAGTATTTTGATTTTGTATCTCAACCCTCAGTTGTTGTGGGTTTTTTCACCTTAACTTTAAAGAGAGAACTTCCAGGACTTTTAAATTTCCTGGCATGTTATCATGAAACCTTACTCCAGAATCATAGCATGTTGGGGCTTTCCACCTGTGCAGTTTTATTCTAACTTCTAAAACACATGCAACTTAATTTATAAATCACGATAGGAATCCCAAGTAGACAATATATATTTTGTATGTGAGGGTTGTTTTTTTTGCTAGAAACCTGAGAATTGCCATTTAGAAATCAACTTCCCTGGCTGCAAAGAAAATTTTGAAAATGTAATGGAAGTAATTCAAAACAAGACATTTTGAAATGAACTCAGCACAGAGTTAAGAAGTCAAGATGTAGTACTCTTACCTAATGATCCATTCATATGATGTGAATCCATTCCACCCAATCCACCCATAGGGCCATCAGACCCTGGTCCCATTGGAAACTGTAGAAAGTTAAAATACATCATACTACATGCTATTCAGTAACTTTCACCACTTAATAAATCTATGGTAAAGAATAAACTGCATGGTAAAAACTGGAATATGAATAACAATCTTGTTTCTATTTCTGTCAATATTGTATTTAAACAGTAAAAATAATTATCTCCAGAAATAGCTAGGAAAAGAGCTAGGAAATTAACTAAACCACTAGAGATACTCAAATAAGCAATATTTATGTTAACATCATTATATCAGAGTATGGCCTTGGAGCAGCCACTGCAAACATTTTTATATTAATGAAAATTTAGTGGAGCAATGTTGGCATGTATATGTCATGTTCTTTCACATAAAGGGAGATAAGACATACAAGAATAATGTTTCATACACTAGTGCTTAAGCTGCACAATTTAAATATGTGTTTTCATTTCTGATATTTACATTAGGTCTGTTGGGTCCAGGAGGAACTGCATTCATTAAAGTGTACATATTGTCTCCAGAGTTGGTTGAATCTGAAACAAATATATATTTAGGAGGTCACACATCTTCAATGGGAAACAGCCAGTGAACACAATGAACTATTAATTCAAGGCATGCTTACTGTGCCACGGAAGGACACATTTCAGAACTGCTCTCAAATTGGATGTACAGTACGCATTATCATTAACATCAACTGTAATGTATTTTGCTTATAAGCAGCATTTGGCTAGACTGTGAGCAAATGCTTGTTGCAGATGTTAAAAGGAAAACAGGAGCAAATATTGCATAGGCATGGACCAGCAGCAGTTTCCTTCTTTTAACATGCAAAATAACTGAACCCAGATGAGAATCCATTAGTATTCAAACTGAAGGGCACCAATATCCAATCTGCTTTACTTGTTCCATTAATGGTTCGTGAGAAGGCACTTCCCTAATGTTTGTGCAAGAAGCAATGACAATGAGAAGTCTGGCCTTTCAAAATGGAAGAACTGAAGAGGTACAGAGGAGAACCAGCTATGATTTAACAAGCATCCAGACACATTTTGGCTCTGGGCCAAAGGCAAACAGTGCCTGCCTTCTTGATAATTTGTGCCTGTTGTGGATGCTCTACCAAAGGGATGTATTCAGATTTTAGAAAGAATGATTCATAAAGCTGTGTTGGTCTTCCATAATTAAAAAAATTATAAGTTGCATCCATGTATAGGAAGATGAAAGTGGTTCAGAATCCTAAAGTGATTGCTGAAATGTTAAGCAAAATTACACACATTTCTCTTACCTGTGTATGCATTTTAATTATTTGTTGCCTAAATCATGTATTTCCAGTATTTATCAAAATGAAGTACATTTTTTAAAAAAATATTTTGCATTGCTTTGACATTTTCTGGTTAAAATTGGGATACCTGCTGGACTAGGCATGATGGGTGTTCCTGGTGGCCCCCCGCCTCCTGGTGGACCCTGAAAACCAAACCAAACCATTTAATTAATAAACACACAAAAGACCAGTCAGGATCACTGAATAAAAAAATTCATTCCAGTAGCACCTTAGAGCAGGGGTCCCCAAACTAAGGCCCGGGGGCTGGATGCGGCCCAACCGCCTTCTAAATCCGGCCCGCGGACGGTCCAGGAATCAGCGTGTTTTTACATGAGCAGAATGTGTCCTTTTATTTAAAATGCATCTCTGGGTTATTTGTGGAGCATAGGAATTCGTTCATTTTTTCTCCAAAATACAGTCCAGCCCCCCCCACAAGGTCTGAGGGACAGTGGACCGGGCCCCTGCTGAAAAGGTTTGCTGACCCCTGCCTTAGAGACCAACTAAGTTTGTTATTCTACTATCATTCAGATAGTTGAGTGCTTATCAATTTGGAAGTGAAACAAGGCTATTCAAAAATAAGAGCGCAAATTCTACATACATACACATGCAACTCCCCAGTTACAAATATATGTGCAAATATATGTCTATATTGCTTTTAAAGTAGCAGCAAAGATCCCCCAAACAGTAGTCAAACAAGGATTGAGCTTACTTGAACCATGACTGGTAGAAGCACCAAGGGCACTTTAGCCAAGTTGGGAGGGGAGGGTGTGTGTCAGGCATGTTCTGTGCCTTCCTTATGCAAATCAGTTAATGACCCCAAATGCATTAGCAACATGGTAGCAAAGGGGATAAGAAGGCAACCATAATATTTGGTTTTGGCTTAGCTAGCAAGGTCAGCCAAGAAATTTGGATCCTTCCTTATCAGATTCCATCTGGGGATCAAATTACACTACTGACTACTGGGGGGGGGGCAGTAAGACAGACTTTTACATCTTAATTGCTAATTTCTCTCACATGTCCAATTTGTCACCACTTTGTAATTGTGAATTCAGGTTCAAATTTGTACACTCTATATAGAGCACATCTAAATATTCTAGTAAATTTGACAAGCTTGATAACCACGTATTTTCCACACAAGCATATTAAGGTTTCACAGCAGGTTATGATCTTGACACTTTTGCTACCTCCAGTTATCTAGACCAGGGGTGGCTAACCTCTTTTAGCCCAAATACGTCATCCGGGGGTGGGGGGTTGATGCCAGTGGTGGCCATGGTCACACCTCTCTTTTACACACACACACACACACACACACACACCTTGATTTGGCCCCTTTCCTGCTCAAAAGATTGACTTGATGAACACACAAGGGGAAGTATGCTGGGTACTGGGCTGGGTACAGAGCTTTAACTCTCTGGCCACTCCAGGCTTCTCTCTCTTTCCCTCTCTTTTCTGCCCTACTGAATTCTACTTTGAAGGATGAGGTTGGTGGCGACTGTGGATGTCAGATGTATAACCAAGTCACACTATTCAATCTGTGCCAGTATGGCTATCTGCTATGTGTATCGTTATGACATAGTTCTAATAATCCTCTAAAATCACTGGTTGTGAAAACTTAATAACAAAAGTTTTAGATAAAAAACCTAGCTACATCCCCTAAACCAATTATTCTGATGATTACAATGGTGATTCTGCCACTTAAGATCAGGTTTTCAAGTTCCACTCAGTTTAAGTGAATAAAATAAAATAAGTCAAAACAGAATGGAAAGAGTGTGTGAAACATTTTCTCTTATTTCACAAAAATTTATTTGTGACTATACTGTTAGATACTTTTTAGACCCTTCAATACAAATGAAATTTCTTAAATTCAAGCTCATAATTGCGTTCCTCAAAACAGCTGCTTTTACTTTTTCATTATTGAAGACTATGCATTGTACCAGTTAGAGAACATATGCTGAAGTAAAACCCAGCATTCAGGGCAATTTTGGCAAGACTGTTAACTGTTTTACTAATGAACATCAGCATATGTACTACAAATATATAGCAGACACAATGATACAAAACAGATCAGCTGTTCACTTCTCAACCAATACACATGGGCTTTCCTCAACATCTGGACAACCATTTCTTAACCCAATTGAAACGTAGCATTTATGCTAATGACTGCACATATATAAGCGGACACACACAAGCATACTCACTACATAATTCCCAGGTGACGCAGAAGAGTATGGTATCTGAAAAAGAAAAGAAAACTGAGCTTTATTCCCTTTGAGATATAATTCTTTTATTTTTTAAAATGCTTCATTTTGAAATTTAAAAATAGTTTCTAGAAAGAACAAGTCAGCTAAAAAAATACCAGTGATCAAGTGATATATAAATGCCCCCCAAAATAAATAAATAAATAAATAAATAAATAAATAAATACCACCTTACTACTGCCATTTCCACTGTTTAAATCATATTAAGTAAAGCTGAAGATGAACATTTTATTATGGTTTTTCCATGCAGCAATTGTTGTCAGAAAGCATTTCGTGGTTTCAAATGTTCTGTATAAATCAGCAGAATCAAGAATGCAAGAATCTTTGTTAAAGAAAACAGCTGAGTTCATACTATGAGGAGTAGCAACTTATTTTATATCGCCTTTCTATAAAAAACCCAAAGGCAGCATAACAGGCTATTTTTAAAGTAGTGATAATTATAAGGAATGGGTAAACAGGTAATCCAACTGCCTTGTCACCAAAAGCCACCTGAAACAGAAATAGAAAAGCTAAATGCAAGGAAGATGAAAATAGACCTACAACAGGTACTGAATTCAGCTTATGAAAAGGTCCTCGGATGTGTATCTTCAGGGAGCAGAATGATACAGATAGTATTCCTGAGCCAGAAGGTATCCATGTTGATAAAGTTATGAACAACTTAACAGTAAGTTTTGCTTTTTGCTTTTTTCAAAAGGCATAAAATAGGATTACAAATTCCAGTACATTTTGATATATACTTACAGAATTGGCATTTGTAGGGTTTGGCCAAGGTCTACCACCTCCCGGACCCCTAAAATATAAAAGTTCACAAGATAATTTGAGCTGCAGGAGAGTTAAGAGGAAGGTGAAATACAATTCTGAGAGTGGAAGTCTTTTTTTCTGCAGCATTGGATCCCGTTATTAATATAAAGGCCAGTAGCATCCTCTAATAGAGGTATAGACTTCCCCATAAATATGTCAGGGAACTGTCCCAGGCTCAGCGCAGGGTGGTGGAAGGGCTCTCGGGATGCTACAGAGAGCCTCAGCCAGTAGCACTTCCTCTTCCAGCGGAGGCAGCAGTGATGTCTCTAGTGGGGAGGGGGAGGGGCAGGCCGCCCAGGGGCTGAAGAGCCGAGGCTCTGGGGATGTTGGAGAGGCTCTGCACTCCCCTTGCTGAGAGGGCGAGCAGGGGGACATGCCATTTCCATCGCCCCAAATGCATAGAGGGGTGAAACGTAAAGAGGGAAGGCAGGGATTCCGTATACCGAAACACTTTTGTTGGGGTCAGAACCGGAAGGGGCCATTTCCGGATTCTGCCGTCGAGTGATACAGACATGAACTTTTAGCTCTGCACTGTACATAGTATGCACAATAAAACTACCAAAGGAGAGGTCGGAGTCTTGCCTGTTTACTCATGAGCAACTATCTACGGACCTCACATACAATATAGACAAAACCTTACACCACCTAATTGAAAGACAGACAAAGAATATTTTAGGGGGGGGGAAGGGACTGGGGGGAAATGTAATGCTACAGTTTCCGGACAGTTAGAGGATTCTTAAACCACCTAATCTAATACCATCCACCACTTGCTTGTGCATCCTTTGCCACTCCCGTGTTGTTGGAAGTCCTTCAGCTTTCTCCCAGTGGAAGTGTAGAGTGTTTGAGGACCAGGACATTCACAGGGGAACCAAAATGCTTGTTTACAAAGCTATTGTACTATGTACCAACTTTACTGTATGTTTGTGAAACATGGACCACTTATAAATGCCATCTCCAACTCCTCAAAAGATTCCAACAACGGTATTTCCAAACAAAAAATTATCTATCACTTGGGAGACAGGCAAACTAATGTCAGTGTACTGGAAGAAGCAAAGATCACTAGTGTCGAAGCAACGATTCTTCATCGTCAACTTACTGGAATGGTCATGTTGTTCGGATGCCTGATTATCATCTTCCAAAGCAACTACTCTATTGCCAACTTAATGGAAAGTGTAATGCCGGTGGACAACAAAACAGGTTAAATACACTCTCAAGACAAATCTAAAAAAATGTAGCAAAAACACTGACAACTAGGAAACACTGGCCTGCGAGTGCTCCAATTGGAGAATAGCCTCTACCCAAGATGTAATGGACTTTGAAGAAGCACGAACTCAGGACGAAAGGGAGAAACGAGCTAAGAGGAAGGCACCTCTGGCAAATCCTCACTGTGATCAACTCCCACCTGGAAACCTATGTCTCCGCTGTGGAAGGATGTGCGGATCTGAATTGGCTCCACGGTCACCTACAGACGCACTGTTAAGACCATATTCATGAAAAACAATCTTACTTAGCTACAAGTGATCACTAAAGAAGAAGAAGCTGTTTCTGGTAACTAATGAGCAAGTAACTATATGTCTGACAGGTAGCATATTATTACAATGTTACTGTCTTGCTTCTTTTATTTGACATATTTAACTTAGCAACATAACAAACACTTCTAAAGTAAATGTATAACTATTTACATCTTTACTTCCATTTACTTCCAGGAACATGTACTACTGATAGACACCAATTGCCCCATCTTTACCACACCACTAACATTCTGCATATCCAATGCAGTGGTGCCCCGCTAGACGAAAATAATTCGTTCTGCAAATATTTTCGTCTAGCGGGTTTTTTGTCTAGCGAAGTGGCAATGTAACCGCGGTTTTCGCTAGACAAAAAAAAAAGACGAAAAATTTTCGTCTTGCGAGGCAGCCCCATAGACTTTTTCGTCTTGCAGGGCAGCCTCCCGCTAGATGAATGCCTTCGTCTAGCGAGTTTTTCGTCTAGCGAGGCATTTGTCTAGCGGGGCACCACTGTGCCTTCCTTTCTTTATCCATACTGGGGTGTAGTACCATCAGCACAAACATAATGAAGATACAGGTTGCTTTCAGAGCAACCCAGTTATTGTTCTTCTGTTGTAATCTGCAAGCAGAACTGCAACTGACTTTCAATATAGTCAAGATCTCCTGCTATGTTTTATCCATACTAGAGAACATGACATATCTGCTTTGAGAGGGGCCACCAGAAGTTCAGCACATATTCATTATAAGCATTGTGATGGATGTCAATTTGACTCTGGTTTATTTTTTAAAAGTTGATCTTTTAATTACATGTTATAAGGTTTAATGTAAAACAAGATTGTCCCTTTTTGTAAATGTTTTAGCAACATTTTTCTTTTTACTTACATATTCATTCCAGGCATTCCGGGGCCACCTAAAGCATTCAGTGGGGGTCTCATTGCACCTCCATAGTTCTGCAATGATAACCAAGGGTCAGACTACCACAAAACAAAAAAACAAAACCAAAGAGGAGGGGGGAAAGAAAGGACAGCAGGTTAATGACTTCCCTACACATCTGATTATTGGATAGGCCACTGCCATTCATTTTCAGGATTTGAGTTGCTTGACTAAAAACAATTATTGTTTCTACACTCTCCCTAATTTTAATAAAACTATTTAGCATTTCCTAAGAGTCTTATTATCTTAACAATGGAAGGATATGGGGCACATTTACAAATGTTAATTGATTCATGGAGATTGTAACATTTATGATAGATAACACAATTGTCTGTGAGGGACAGATTTAATATCCATTTCACAAAAGTTGACTTTGTATTCCACAGACATTTTGAGGGATTCAAATTGATGTTTTTAAAAAAGTAAACAGCCTATTTAGTGTTAGTATTTAACATTTAAAAGTATATACTTATACTGAATAAGATGACTGCTAAGTTTACTTAATAAGCAATCTACAGCAAGGAGCAGGGAAATTATTCAGAAGGCATGAAAAATGTACTGAAATGCCTATGAACAGCCCATTGCTATGTTCGGGACAAAACGAAAATGTGCTCTCCACCTAGTTCTTAGGCTGTCACATATAGCAATCGATTCTGGAAACTGTGCTATTTACCGGGTGGGGATCGTAAGATCCTTCAACCCTTTGAAGCTGATGTGCTGGGTGTGGGCTGCAGGGAGAAGGAGAGGAGATGAAAGTCCTGTTGCACAAGCAAAAGTCTGTTTTACCAGCGGACAGGAATAACTGGGCATCACCCAATGTACGTAGCCGTAACATGACCATCTTAGACTGTGTGTATTCTCAGCTATAAGAATTGTACTATTCAAAGAGAAAGCATGTCAATCTGTTGTGAGAAGGGAAGTCAGGCTTGAGTTCTTAAAAGTGGCCAATACTATTTACTTTGTAAGTGTACTCATATAACACTTTCTAATTATAACAAAAATTAAAACAAAGAGCCCTAGATGAGTCCAGTCAACAAACCCATGTTGTAGGACATGTGCTCCAGTCATGCTGATGTATAACAACATGGTTCTGGAGCTATGTCATATTTTACTGAAGTCTTCCAGAAATAGAGGTCTTCAAAATAAACACACACATTCTGAAATATAAAAACTGTCCTCTTTTTAAAACTTTCAGCAAAAGCTTGACTGATTTTCATGCTATTCAGTTCAATTTTTTCTGATTAAGAATCTGAGGATTCACACTAGTTTCCACCTTGTGAAACTAAGATGTTTATTGAATACTGAAGCTAAAATAACTAAATCAGTTTCTATGCTAAAACTGTTATAGGAAAGGATTTGGATATTATTGATTCTGTGAAAGTATACAATTTATGTGAAAGTATACAATTTTGTCAAATGGTTTAAAATATTTTAAAAGGCAAATCTGAGTAAGTCTTACTTGAATGATTCAGTATTATGAGGGACATATGAGGAGATTTACAGTGGAACCTCAGTTTTTGAATGTAATCTGTTCCAGAAGACCATTCGACTTCCGAAACATTAGAAAACTGAGGCGCAAAGGGTGGCCTGCCAATTCAATTGAGAAAAGTGTGAAAAACAACAGATACATGCAGCAGAAACTGTTTGACTTCTCAGGCATGTTTGAAAACGGAAGCATTTACTTCCAGGTTTTGGTCATGCAAAAACCGAAACTTTCGGCAACGGAAATGTCCCAAAGCCAATGTACCACTGTATAGGGATAGGTTCAAAAAGACGGTGAATGGCCAACAATTAGAAAGTTAAATTAATTTTTCTTTCTTTCATATTTTCTGTCTTTTAAAAACGTTATTTTGCATTTCTCCTAGAAATAGCTAATGTAGTTATTAAACAAATGAGAAATACCAAGGGCTTTATTCTGAATGCAATTTCAGTTAAGTGGAAGAAAAATGAATGTAGCAACAAATTGCACATTTTTAAAACTACAGTCAGTGAACACAGATACGCAAAACAAACTATGGTTACAGCTCCCTTACCAATGCAACACCACTATTTTCCCCAGGCATTTAATACTCAGAAATATGCTGCTTCTATACCTGATGATTCATGGAATTAATAGGTAAATGAATCATCCATGTGTAGAATAATTTCTAAGTACAGGGTGGTGAGAACAAACAAACGAACAAGTAGAAAATGTGTTCTTCATGATCTATTTTTAAGCTTCCAGACGCCACTGTTGGAAGCAGAAAGCTGAGCTAGGTGGATTTTGGTCTAACCAAGCAAGGAATGGTTTCAGGGACGTAGCATAGGTGTTCTGCAGGAAGTCATGCCTTTTACACGTAGCAACTACAAATAGTTGCATTATAAGTTCCACATGAAAAGTGGGAATTTTTATATACATGGCCATGTGAACTGCAACACAAGCAATATACCTGAGGTCCTAAGGGAACCATTCCTCTAGGAGGAGTCATTCTCTGCATTGGCCCACCCATATTTGGATGTCCTGGAAAAGACATGTATTAGGGTACAACCTTTAGTTCAATAATCAGGTTAGCTGATTAAAATGTCTTTATATTCAGAGGCACATTCTTAAATCAGATTTCACCCCCCCACCAACAAATTGTTAATCATAGTTAATGCAAATATTTATCATACACACATTCATATGGCAGGCACCATCATAGATTATTGTTCTTTCTTTAACACAGAGGCAGTCTCTTCTAAACTTCAGAACTTTCTTCTAAACTTCAGAACTTTAGCTTAACTCATATGCGGACTTAATAAAACATTCAGCCCCAACAACCAGTTCACTATAGACAAGTTATGGGATGAACCTCCACTTTTATGTTTAGACAAAGAAGGAGGCCGGAAGTAATAATGGAACTGTATAATTTTAAAACAACTAATGCAATTTACTAAGCATTCTTTAACTGACAGTGCTAAATAATATATAACTACATTACATATTTCAATTATTCAAAAGGAAAACAGTTAGGAACTCGGGGTAGCTGCTGAATATAGCGCAAAGATTCTGGGCAGGATGCAATAGCTTCTTGGGTAATCCCTAAGCAATGGTGTTTTAGGGAAAGGAAATGCTATGATAGGTAAGATATTTGAATCATCAGAGACCTTTAGGTAAAAAATACTTATTTATCCCCATCAATTTTGACCTCAATATGAAGAATGTCATTATTCAATTTATATTGCAAAAGTAAAATGATTCAAACTCCAGATTTAGGCATAGAAGCTGTTCCCTTGGCATTAAGAGATGATTAACTACAAAGGTTTTTCCCTTGTATCCTATGCCATGGGACATCCATGAGAAGAACAACAGAACCATCCCACCTGCAGTGCCGCAACTGTGTTCATTTTTGCCTGTCACTCTGATCGCTTAACATTCTAAGAAGTGAGAGTAAGATTTCTGAATCAACATGCTGTTATCTATTGATGATACAGATTACCTTGTTGCCGTGTTGGATCCATTCCACTAGGCAATAATGGCTGACTTCCTGGGACACCTCCAAGTGCCTATAAATAAAAACACCAACATTTAAAAGTTCAATTATATATGAACAGAGAGAGGCTTTTTTAAAAAAAATGCAATGTGTTTCAAATGCCAGGCAATATTAAATATAAAAACAATATTTTAATATTATTAAAATATTAAAAAAATACTTTATTGAGTTAGGTTTTTAAGATAAGCTACCTCTGACTTTCCTTACATTTTCACAAACTACAATGGTTTCCAGTTCCAAACATGCCTATCATTTTGATTGTAATTAACTTTGTTCACCCAGTTATTAGATGCCTTTTGTTAACCAAAAATTGCTGGAAACCTCAATAGGAACACTGTATAAAATCCATTGATTTCAATGGAACATTGGTTAACGACTACATGAAAATTAAGCACGTATTTAACCATGCTAATTTTGGTCAAGTTTTATAACATGAAATAACACAATCAGTGCTGTAACCATGCCTTATATTAAGCAGTGCTTTTTAGAATCCTGATATAAAATGAAAAAATCCACCCACAGACAGGGGAAGTCTTGATTGAGCAGACTTCTGAGTGCTCTTCTAGATGAGGCTTTTTGCTGTGCACTCGCTCTATAAACTGAATTTTTCAGAGGGTCCAATTCGTAAACTGCTGTCATTCTTTAAATGGAGGCTGTCTTTGTCTTGCCTCAAATAAAAAATGCAACCCCCCCAAAAAAAAATATTGGTGGTGGGGGCGGTGAAGCACAGTGTGTGCCATGCATTCATTTGCCCACCATGGCTGATGGTTGCGAAGAAAGTTAGTGTCACATTAAACAACACAGTTTATTCACTTCTGCAGTTCTTTTTTCTTTTCTTTTTTTTGTTTTGCTGCTACTGACTGATAAAAGTACAAGAGACAAAACCCCTCAGACTCTTGACCTAGACTTCTGGGAATCAAGAGGCTGATATGGCACATTTCCAATAAAATTTGGTTTGCCTTGTCAAATGCCTGTATAATGTTTGGAGTTTGTTGAAATTACTGGTATTGTTCTCAAAAAGAAAGTACGCAGAGTTTTGACTTTTCTGGTTCAGTTTTCTCTTGCCCCTTGCGTTTCATTAATAAAAGGACTGTTACCTGATTGGGTATCCTTAAAGGTGGCCTTGGGCCTCCTGGGTATCGGGGGGACATGAAAGGCTGCAAAAGAAAATAACTACATTAAGAACACAGATATAGCCATTTAAAATTAAATCCTTGAAAAACTTTAGTTCTCACAACTAACAAGAACGTTAAGTGATTCGAGCAGTGACAGATGTTACTGTACTTCTCAACTGACATTTATTGATTCCTGTAATCTGGGACTATCAACATTCTGGGGCCACTAGGCATCACCACTTCTGTTCTCAGAAAAGCAATACCTCCAACCCAGTTCTTGTAGAGCTGAAAGAAAACAGTGCCTACACTCATAGGAATCTTGCAATACAAGTTAGGAATGTAGGAACAGTCCCTTTATGCATACTGTGTTAGCACTGTTCTAAGCCATGTGACTGTAAGCAGGGCTGGGGGTGAGGTTAAGACAGAGCTTACCAAGAACATATAAAAGGACTGTCTAAACTTTAGCAAAGTCAGGCCAGGAGATTTCCTGAGCTTGTTCAGAGGCTTAGATTGTTCCTCGTGGCCTTACAAACCAAACTTGGGGTGATTCTGTACAGTTCTGCTTGAGTTATGATTAATGTCAAGAACTTGGATGAGAAGCAGGAAAAGACTTTGAATTTTCATTCAGGTTGCGTTGCTGTTTAACAATAGGTTCTCCCTTATCAAATACCCACATTTTGACATAAAAACTTAAAATATTTTGGTTTAGCTCTACCTGTAATTCAAACAACAATTTCTTGTCTTTTGTAAGGGGGGTTTCTATAAAAACTGTGAGTCTAGTACAGGCATCCCCAAACTTTGGACCTCCAGATGTTTTGGCCTACAACTCCCATGATCCCTAGCTAACAGGACCAGTGGTCAGGGATGATGGGAATTGTAGTCGAAAACATCTGGAGGTCCAAAGTTTGGGGATGCCTGGTCTAATACCTATATCTGCATCTTTGATAACGTTCCAGTTTCAGGGATTCACATTATAATGGTAACTAGACATAGAACATTATTCTCTGGAACTTTGTTTACATGACACATAGAGAAGAGAATTAAAATAAAGATTACCATTTAGACAAAGTTTACAAACCCAATATATTGACAGTGCAAATAAAAACTTGTAAATATACATATAATATAAAAAATTGAGCTCTGAAACTGAGTCACTTATACAACCTGCATGCAAGACCCAGATAGATCTTCATTTCCAAACTCTTACATTAATACAGCAGATGTTTGCTGCTAGGTTACTACGGTGCTAAATTCAATTATTTAAACTGCTCATTAACTGCATGCTAAACCCAAACAGCCTCTCTGCTAACTTGCAATGGAATCTCATTTTGCAGGCAGCTAGATATGGAAGTTTTAGGTCACTATACTGTCTTTTGGATCCAAATAATTATAAAGAAGAGTTGTTTAGTTGAAGGAATGATCAAGAATATCCCAGATATCACTCGAACACGTGCTATTTATATGGAATGCCCTGGGTTGACTGCTGTTTTCCTAAACAGCTACCAACCTCTAAGCCAGAACTTTAAACAGTAAGACATATAATCTAAAATGTTTTCTGAACATTACATAGGTCAAAATTATGTAACGTTACACACAACACACAGAAATACTACCTGATATCAAAATACTAAGAGATACTGATGAAAAAGGAAAATAGCCTTATTGCTGAACTTGATTTGTACTTGATTTAAATATTACTGGTGTACCACAATGCCTGTAAGTCAAGTTGTAGTTAGACAACACAGAACTCCAAATTGTGTAGCTTGTGAAACGCCATGATCTATTAAATGATGGATACAGATCTCATAGCTCCCAAATCCCCCCCCCCCATATTTTGGAAATGTTTACACCGCAAAGTAGACACTATTTTGAAATATTCATTTGCTTAGTTCCCAATGGCCCCACATAAGAAGCCTACACTTTCCCCTCAGAATAAGAAACCACAACTAAAGATCACTGGTATGTGCTCAAGAACTGAAAAAACAAAAACAAAGCAAGGTTCTAGGCCTATTTGAAAGAAAGTAAATCATGCCATAAGAATAAATTAGTATATGAAAACATTCCAAATGATTTACCAACATTTTGGCATCAAAGGGTTTGGCAAGCTTAACGAACAATAGCTGAAACCATCCATTTCCAAACTATTATTACATTTGTGTCAATCGAATAATGGTTTTAGATAGTCAATTGTTGGTCCAAAACGTATGAAAAATGCTGCATACAAAACCAGATAAGTAGTAAGAATTCACATGTGTGAATATTATTGCGGAAAATTTGCTGGCCCACATTGTATGCCAAAATTGCTGTTACAAAGTACATGGGTACTGGGAAAGTAACTAAGCAGACAGACAGACGAACAAGACCACACAATTTATTAAGTAGATGGTGAGATTTATGGGGAAAGGGGACAGCGGGTAGGAAAAGTGTGGTTCAAAATACGAACCACTTTAGGTGGACAAGAGAAAAGTTAAATGATAAATTTGAAATGAGCAAACTATCGTTGTAATGGCAGTTGCAAGTAAAGTGTTTCATATGGGTGCTTTTGTATACCCTCCTACCTGACCATGAGGTCCCATCGTGGGATTGCTGGGGTTGTGAGTGGGGGGCTGTGCATGGGGTGAAGGCTGTGAACCTGCAGGTCCCTATGGATTAATAAAATTGGGGGGAAAGATTAGAAACATTCTTTTCCTAGGCTATTTATCCCATTTTATTCCTTATTTGATTTGATTTTTTTTATTTTCCCCCAATTTCATTCCAAACTTCCAACACTTTTCAGGATGGAACATGACCTGAATCTGGGTGGCAGTTCCATTCAGGGTCTCAACACGCTACTTGCTCCAGTGCAGCATACGAGCACCATTTTGAGTACTTTACAAATGGTGATGAAAAATATTAGCCTACTAAAAACCATTTAGCAGGACCATGCATATCAGATGCCCATGAACAGTGTAATTACACATGCAGTCTTGCACTAGGAAAGACTTGTACCAGTGATTGGGCTAGTACTACAAGAGACAAAACAATTTGGAATACTTCCACTGTAGAAATTAAACAGTGATGCTAGATGCAAAAATATAGAATTTCACTGGCTGAAGGCTAAAACTTTTGTTTACTTATGAAATCTAGTGTATGTGCTTCATAACAGAGAAAAAAGTTTAATCCAAGCATGTGAAATGTCAGTAAGATGTGGGATGGGGAGGAAGATTATTATTATTTTAATCTGAACACTTGTTTGTTAATTTGGGTACCTGTAAATTACCCTTAACCAAATTAATACAGCAAATAATTTAAACCAATTTGCCATACTGTGCATAAAGTTTAATAAAAACTATTATCGTCATTTTGAAGTTCAAATGTTATCCCTGCAAAAAAGCAATACAAAAAGAACTGCAACTGTACTAACCTCATTTTTTTTTACTCAAATATCCCATGGGATGAACTATCATCTATATGAGGTCTCGTCGCAAAACAAAATGTTATTCTATCACACACACACACACACACACACACACACCACCACCACCACCACCACAAAACATTTAGGACCAGAACCTATAGAAAACAGAAAACAGTTTCCTATATTTAAAAACTGACTTTCAGGTAGTGTTGTGGCAGAAGCAACAGAGCTTTTGAAGGTTGACATACAAATCCAAGATTAGTAAAACAACAACAGGCAGCAGGAAGTTACAAATGTCACAAAAGCAATCAAGCTGCTTACAACGGGACTCTGAAAACTGTGAGCAAAGAAGGACAGAAGTCAAGACGCACAGCTCCACACAAATGAATCCTAGGATTGTAGAGTTGGGAGGGACCACTAGGGTCATCTAGTCCAACCCCCTCCAATGCAGGAATCTTTAACCTAATGTGGGGCTCAAACCATGCCCCTGAGATTAATAGTCTCATGCTCTATTGACTGAGCTATTTGTGTGGGGAAAATACTTGTACATTTTCCATGATAGAATATCGTAAAGGAAAGGAAGTAGAAGGATAAGGACTACATCTCATCAGTGCTGGCCACATGTTAGAAAAAGCAGGGTGAGCACTCAATCTGTAAGGCTTGTACTACTCTGATAGTACTAACTCTACAGCAGGGATTGAAAGTATTCTAGTATAACATATATGGGCTTTTAGCTCACTCATTAACAATAAGAAATTAGTTTTACTTATGACACTCTACTTCAAAACACATGGCTGCAGCAGGGTGCCACGAAAAATTATTTCCAAGATTTTATTATAGGATGCAAATTTGCTTTAACAATTCTGTGAACACACTACTACAGCGGAAGAGAATGTTTTCTTTGGTGTGGATTTTTGGAAAATATGCTCTTCTCAATTTTTTGACTGATGATGGTTCAAGAAGCTGTGAAAATGTGATTCCAAAAATAATATTGAACAGGATGTTAGATATTACAGACACTGACAGTGTGGATGTCATATTCTTCGCTAATGTTACTGCTAAAGCAGGGGTCATAAGAAAAAAGTAAAAATAAATTATATCTAGTTACAAAAAAGCATTTTTTACTATGTTATGATGATAGTAAAATAGTAAATTGTGATAGCAGCCTTGGGTATCTTAGTAACAGAAGGTAGAGCAAAAATGCTGTAGTAAATTGCTGTGGCTAGGAACAGAGAGGAGGAAAAGCTTTAAATCAAAGCCAAGAGATCAAACAATGAAAGAGATACCTGTAAGTGTGCAGGTCACAACCAATGACAGGACTTCTATTGCATTACACATTCATTTGTGCTCTGAATAGTACTGAGACATACCTATACTGCAGCTATCTTTTACACTGCTTGATTTTTTCACCTTACTTGGGCCTGGCACTAGCAGTCAGCCAGGTTGGGCACAGTCCAATGGCCCCTCGCTGGCACAACCATGATGCCATTTACCTCTTTTCCCCAGGTGCTTTTTCTAGTAATGGACAGTTGTTCCACTTCTGAACAAGAAACCAGCTTGCCTCCCATCCATGGTGACTGTCTGCCATGTTAAATAACATGCCAAAGAATGCTAAGTTACTTGCAAGGTATAAAAACTAAGATACACCTACCATTAAAATATAAATATTCTTAATTAAAATACACAATAAAACAAGTGTCATTAAAACACAGCAGGACTCAGGTTGAGAAATCAAGGGAACGCCTATGTAAAGAGGTGAGTCTTCAAAAACCGGCAAAATGTCAACACAGCTGGGGCATATAATGCCCTGGGCTACAGACCTATGAAATCTATAGGAATCTATAAGCTGGGACATTGCATAATCAGTAACTTAAGATGGCAGGTGGCAACCACAGAAAGGAGCATAGCTTAGATCCTGTTAAAAGTGCCACCTTCCATCCACTGCTAAAACATGGCTGGCAACCCAGGGAAGACAGAGAGTGGTGTTACTACCACCACAAAAGCAGTGGAGGCAGAGAAAGCATATAGAGGCTGGGCTCTGTCCTGTGCTTGGGTAAGAGGGAACTGTCAGCACCACAGCAACTGCCCCTTCCCCAAGAAATCTGGTCCTAGCCCTAAGCGTAATTTGTAAGAATATTTTTCTTCTTCTCTCTACCCAGTTTGCAGTGCCAAAAATGCACACCATTTGTATATTACACAGTAGTCTCTAATCCAAGCAGAGAGTATGTACAAAAGAACATAGAGCACTCCTGTGGTAAAGGACTTTCCTGCTAATAAGAATGTCACATGAACATTCTGGAAGGAGCACACAATGTTCACTCACAAGAAGGAGCGAACCACTGCTTATGCAAGATGACTCTGGATTAGGCACATTATATAAACATGTTTTTAGTTTTTCTGAAGTTACTTCCATGAAATCGATGTATTCTGTTCTTTCACACTAGATGTCTCTTGAGTGTTTGCGAACTAGCTAGCCTATGTTGAAAAGGTACAATATATTGTAACACGAAACACACTAGTAAATGCAAAATAGAAAGTCCACGAGTAATCCCATAACAAGCAGGACCACTTCTATGACAAAGCTAGTATCAGAATGTCTTAGTTCCTAAATTGTGAAACTAGAAAACTGAACTCCTGTGGTTCTTGTTACTAAAACCTTAAAACGAAATTGTACATAAGAGGCTGCATTTATATACTGATGCTTAAATTAATAGTTTATGTATCATAACAGGATTCCTTTACTAGGAAAAATCCAACAAGAATACAATGCAAATCCACAAAAACATTTATGCTTTGCTTCTAAACTGAAAATTATATTATATACATTTGCCCAATTTAAATAATTATCTGTTTTGAAAGCACATAGAAACAAGCTAAAATTGTTTGATGCAACTACATTCGCTAAAGAACTTTCTAAGTAAAACAATGGAGCATAGAACAGTATGTTAAGGCCAATTTAAACACCACCACCACCACTTATCCTCCATAAGCTTCAGAAAATCAGCCTGTCATCAATACAAGTCTTTACTTTATTCAGTTATACTGATAAATGAAGTAGAACTGATCTGCTTGAATTTTGTACAAGCCACAGAACGACCACCACTTGTGCACGTGGGTCTGCCCCCAACACTGACACCAGAGGGGACATCCGCTAACACTAGAGCTACAGTGGTACCTTGGGTTACAGATGCTTCAGGTTACAGATGCTTCAGGTTACAGACTCTGCTAACCCAGAAATAGTACCTTGGGTTAAGAACTTTGCTTCAGGATGAGAACAGAAATCGCACGGTGGCAGCGGGAGGCCCCATTAGCTAAAGTGGTACCTCAGGCTAAGAACAGTTTCAGGTTAAGAACGGACCTCCAGAACGAATTAAGTTCTTAACCCGAGGTACCACTGCATTTTTGTGTTACTCAGAAATTTGGCTTAGTTTACAGTATGTTGTATTTTATATCTGCACACATGTACTTCATTAAAATGCACCTCTAATAGACCGTGAGCTTGTTTGCACATCATGGTAAATTATTAGTTGGCATCCGTCTGTCTTGGAGACAATGGAAGAGCGCACCTTCGAAGGTGAAGTGTGAAGGAAAGTGTGAAATAGGAAAGTGGCTGTGGTTCCAGCGGCACATAATAATCTGTTATGCATTGTAACAAGTTCATGTACAGCGGGGAACTAATAAATGGCTCATTTGAGTGTTGGCCTATATTTTTATGTACTGTTAACTTTGGAACACAGCAGGATGAATGAATAAAACAATCTAGGAATTTATTAGTTTGTGTTTCCTAAGGGGTAGTAAACCTGAAAGAGAATGTAGCTTCAAGAAAGTGTGAAACATGGATGAATTCACTATGAATTGAATTGTCCTACAATCACTATGCAATTTTTCTCCAATATGCCTTTGCTGGCCATGAAAGGTCTGGAAATCCACTACTGTCAGTATACATAGCTCGCTTTAAAGGAATCCAGCTCTGCCACAATATATATTTAGATGAAAATAAAGACAACTCTTTCTTACAGCAAGACTATTCAGAAGTACTTCTTCCCAAAATATTCCCAACATGTTTTTTTTATGAATTTCAGGTCCTCTCTCACTAACTCATACAGCAAACAAATACAAAACCCAAAAGTCTCCTAAGACTGGCCTGTGAATCAAGTTACAAAGCACTTGTAAAAATTGTCTGCCTCAGACACAATAATCTTGACAAAAAATATTTGTATGCCATTGTCAGGGATTGCCTGGCTCCTCACGAGGAGAGGGCGAGGGGAGGTCCTACTCGGGAGGAGAGCCGGGGCAAAGGTATTCCTTGTGAGGAGCGAGGGGAGAGAGATCCTCCTCTTGAGGAGGAGGGGGACAGGAGGACTACTCGAGAGGAAGGGCTGGTTGGAGGTCCTGCTCAGGAGGAGGGCAGGGAAAGAAGTCCTCCTCGGGAGGAGGCCTGGGAGAGAAGCTCTTCGTGAGAGGAGGGCTCTCTATGTTAAAGGGAACCCCAGCCGCTTCTGTCGACGGACTCCTCCTTCTCCAGCCTTTTGCCTGAGCTCTCTCCAAGGGAGGAGGAGCTACAGAGGCTTGGAGACTCTGGGCAAAGACCCAGCACCGCCAGCCAGAGAGGATCTGAGGACGAACTGCCACTTCCGGCGCCAGCACAGCATTGGGGGTTCAGGAGGCACCGCAGATATCGTTTTAGGGTGCCGAGACTTTGGTGTTGGGCGGGAAACCGGAGAGGGGCACTTCCAGATTCTGCAAGTGACTGAGCGGTCATGTTTTGGACTAGCTCTACACTGTAAAATAGTAATGCACAATAAATAGTCTTAGCAACTGAAGGCTCTGTTGTTACTCATGAGCAACACTTGGGAAAAACCTGACAGCCATGCTTTAATCCATACCATACAAATACTTTGTGAACTTCTTCATATGATCTTATGTCATCTCCCTGTCTAAAAAGTATAACAGCATCTCTTTAAGATCTCCATATAATTTTACTCATAATGGTTCAAGCACCACCTTTCCATTCTTCACAGGGCAGAACACAACACCTGAGATTCATACCACTGATTTTTTCAATAGTCAAAGAGAATGAGTCAAAACTGGACTATCAGAGACATGCTGATTAATGCAAAGGGGAAACAAGTGCCTTTCCAGATGATAAAAAGAATTGTTTCAGGAAAATGATATCTTGCCTTCAAGTAAACTGCTCATTTGTTGTTGTTGTTTTTAATTATTCAATAAACCCCAGCAAATGGGAACAGCAGCATTTGGAAACTGTATAATGTTAGTTTGTCTCCTGCAAAAATTGGGTTCCATAACTTCAGGACACTTCATTCTATCACCAAAATGAGGAGAGAATCACAATGTGTTTTCACAAGCTTTCCAGAACTTCCCAGGTATGGAGTTGAAGGAAGGAACTCTGGTCACTGAGACAAATGCGGATGTGAGGGTCTCTATGGGTGAACCACATAGAAAATACCAGGAACATATCCTTCGCTGACTCTGAAGAGGACAGCATTCAAGATAGACAAATATATCTTTTCTGAAATAATTCCACATTCTCTATGTAAGTTGCAAAACCTATTAACATCATTAGCACAAGGTAACTTACAATACATGCAACTTCAAGATCCTTTGTAGACTAGAATCTAAAGAAAAGCTAATCATTTTAAAGCCACTCATGAATATTTAAGATTATTTTATTAATATATTCTATTCAACCCATTTTAATCAGAAAGAAAATGGAACTGGTAATAAGTCTTGCATTTAGTAATTTGTATCAACAACAATAAGGTGGCAATAGGGCTATTGTAACTTACTGTACTCAATATGCCATAGAAAAATGGAAAATCTCACATTGACTTTATGGTGTTTTGAAATCTTTCATTAACATGTAATTGTATCTTACATACACTATGACTATAAACTAGATAAACTACACTTCAATCCCAATACCTTCCAACCGTTAAGTAAAAATGCAGGAAATACAGTAGCCACTAGATGGCAAGATAATCTTATATACTTCATATACTCATTTCCACAAGCTTTTACATAAGAACAGCATATAAAATATGACTTTGAAACTAGCCATCAACAAATTTTCTCATCACTGTACTATCATATAAGAATGGCACTGGTAACAACACCTGATAATTCGGCAATTTCAAATTCTGTTAATATGTCCCATAATACACCAAGAAACTGTCCACATAACAAAGCAATCATGCAGTTATTACTGTTTTCACATTTCTTCTATGTTCTAGCTATCACACCAACATTAATTTTCATCAGTCACTAGCAGAAGTTTAGCCACTGGTTATTTGCCTCTGAGTATCTGAGAAAATCTTTCTCTCAGAGCTTCAAGAGTTAACATCCTTACGGCATCTCCCTGGTGAGTTAAATATGAACTGTGCTCTACTCTCTGCATGACTTGACTTGGGGAGGGGGGTGGAAATCAATGTGCTGGCTCCAGAGCACCACAGGCAGTGTTCAGCTCATGTACAGGAGCTTTTCAGTTCTCCCTTCCAGTAGCAGCCCCCTGTACCTCCAAAATGCACCCCCTCTACCAAGTGGCACCACGGAAGGCAGAAGAACTGCAACCAGATAAATATTGCCTTCTCCCCTATGCATTTTCCAGTCATGCATCACTGAGGGTTGGGCCAAATAAAGATAGGTCAAGAGTTTGAGGCTCAGGTACTGCAATAAGCATTACCAGCAAACAACATGAACAATAGTAACTGCATATACAAATATATGACTTCTCTAACACCAGATTTGGACTAATGCTTGGAAGGCAGACACTGTCCAGCAGCAGACACATCTGGGAGCAAATGAAATCTATTTAAACCCAGTCCTAATCACTAACAGGTAAAATTTCTAAAACAGAAAGCTATCAGCCTTTTCAATATTCTTTTTTAAAGTGGCTAAAATCTGATTCTCGGAAATCTTTAGAAGGAATGCACAACTGGCTATTACATGGGAGTATTTTCTATTCATTTTTATTCATTTGTTCATTCATTCCCATTTCTATTCCACTCTTCATCTATCCATGATCCCAGAGAGAGACAACATAAAATAACAACAACAAGTAAAACATTGTGCTATCTTCTTAAAGGGGCAGGCAGACTATCCATTAACCTCCAGCCGACTAAATTGTATCAAACCCCTGTAAAAAAACAGTGGAAAGAAGTATGTTCCACTGCCTCTGAAAAGTAAATAATGTGGGTATCAGTTCCACCCCAGAAGGCAGGGCAAGGATATTCTATAATGGGGGTGCTACCACATTGGAAGTGATATGTTGTGTCATCATACCATGTGCTTCACCCAGTGGTGCCAATTTGCCATTCTTTAGGTTTCATTAATTGTACAGTGGTACCTTGGGTTAAGAACTTAATTCGTTCTGCAGGTCCGTTCTTAACCTGAAACTGTTCTTAACCTGAGGTACCACTTTAGCTAATGGGGCCTCCCGCTGCGCGATTTCTGTTCTCATCCTGAAGCAAAGTTCTTAACCCGAGGTACTATTTCTGGGTTAGCGGAGTTTGTAGCCTGAAGCGTCTGTAACCTGAAGCGTCTGTAACCCGAGGTACCACTGTAACTATTTCCATTTTGCCTAGTACTGCTCAGAATCCAGTGGTGTTCCTCATCAATATTGCTGTATCACAGGTATTTTCAAGAGTTCTTTTTGAAAAAGTCCTTTGTTTAAAGGAAATTCCTCAAATTGAGTTGACAATTTTGCTCAGCAGTGAGGAGCCGTTGCCTCTGCTGCTGCCTCCAATGTCGCTGCGACTAGCAATGACTTCTATTAATAACATTATGTGTTATTATGTAACCAATAAAGTTCTATCCTGGAAGCATTGTGGCATTGACTCCTGACACATGATGAGGCTATATCACTACCTGTTGTAAGCATAAGCAAATCCACATGTACCAAGAGAGCAAATCAGGAGACATGCACACACCATGCAATGAGGCACAATTCCACTGCAGTATCTGAAACACCAATTTCAAAAAGGAACTTTTGCTGGCATTTCAGGACAGACCTCCCCCACCCCCGAAGTCAAATAATGGATATGGGTTTTGAAACTGAGATAAATAGATGGATGAGTAGTTTTTGTTTAGCCCAGTTCTGCCTTATTTCTATTTGTTTCTCTTTTTTTAAAAAAAAAAATCGTACAGAACAATCCTACTCATAAATAAAACCCATTGTGTTAAATGGAGCTTACCCCTGACTGTGTTTAGAATTATAATCCAAATCTATTGAATAACCCATAAAACAGGCCTTATACTGCTAAGCATATACAATGTGGGAAGTACAACTACAACATTCCCTTTCACAGGTGAAATTTAAGCAGTTTGCACATTTGGTATTGAAGTGGAAGCTGCCAATATTCCCTGCCCCTGCCCTCCAGCACATACCTGTCAACATGAAGCTTGGAAGCACCAGGAAAGCACTAAATATAGAACCACTGGGTAGGGCAGCCATGTGGCAATATCACATACTGATTACACTTGATGCTCATTCGCATATTACATTTTAGCCACAACTGAAAGCTTCTATCTGTTTTGGTGATGCCTGCTGTGCAGAATGATATTTAGATTCTGTACTGCATCCTATGGTCCAAAGTGTAGCATTCGCACATTGGCACAGGCTGCCCCTTATGGCACAAATGGCAGAGGCACTGGAACAGGAAATGGCTTTTTTTTGTGGCAGCCACAGAAAACAAACATGGAAATCGGTTTCAGTATTTTTTGCCCCAGCATGAATTCCTCACACATACTAGTTCACAACATCCTAGACTCAAAGCCAACAGCACATATAGCAGGAGACTGCAATCCCTAATGCCTGAAAATGTTTCCTTCAATGATTCTTTTTCATTGAGCATCAGAACTATGAACTGCTTGTGCAAGCTCAGCATCTCTAAAAATGATGGCCCCAGATGTCTCGCTTCTCCTGTGGCTCATTCCAGCTCATTTCTTCCTCTACTTTCCCCTCTCTTATAAATGAAATGCAATGCAATGCAACACAAAGGTCCTCAATGGAACAGTCTCACTCCCTTTTTCCATGAGTTTATGCTCTTGTGTATTAAGGTGGCAGGGATCCTGCACACAGGAAAAAATCTTCCTGCTACTGGTTGGTAAGAAGCAACCTTCTTGGTTATGTGATCTTTATGTGGGAGGGGAAAAGTAGATGAATGGTATCACTACTTTAAACCCAGCACTATGTGTGTGGCTGCTTGTTCTTTGCTACCTATATATTTGTCACTACAGTCACATAGTGAGTCTTCAATAACTTCCTTCAGAAAGAAACCTAGTATGTCTTACTATTGAAGAAAGTAAAGAACATGGAAGTTGCAGTAAGTGGTTAGGAGAGTCTGTTAAGTGCCTAACACTTCTAGTTAGTAATAAGCAATTAAGGATATGCAGTCTAAATGTATTTGACCAATTCTGTCCAACAGTTGGGTGTCCTGTTTCAAAGGTCACTTGTACAGCTCTGTATGCAAATATGCAAGCAATACACAAAGCAATGAGCACAGCTAGTTACATGAAATGGGAATCCACATGCGGAATTTTCTTTGCATATGTTTGTGGAAATTTCAAACTGCACTCAAAATTAGCTCTGTATGCAGAAACCTGATGAGAATGTGTGCCACAGAAACCTAAGATGCTGCCAAGATTTCTGCTACACACCTACAATTTTTAGGGCACAGTACAGACAGCACCGGCGAGACCTGTGCAAATTGAGAGGGAAGTTTAAAGAACATCCAACACTTCTGCAGCAACACATCACCAGGGAAGGTTGATAACTGTGAGCTAGCTGCCACTGCAAAAAGTTTGTCCACCTTCTTATCGAACTTCTAAGGAATCCTAGGGTTCCCTGGAATACATTTCTGAAAACTACTGTTCTATTACAAAAAATCATGAGGTATTAATTTTTGTCAGTCAGGGAGCTCATATACATTGTGCCCAATACTTTACTCCGTTCATATACATGGTGACATCTCCCCTTTAACTATGCTGGAAACATTGTTTTTGAACTAGCCTACTATTAAAACTGACTATCATAAGAGACCCATTGCGCCTTCCTGGTGCCCAATACTTTACTCAGCTTTATATAGCCCATTTATTCTTTTATATACCTTTCAGTGCCATTGGCATCTACCAGTTTCTTCAAAGTTGGTATTTCCTGGTGAAAACTATTTATTTATTGTTGTCTGTAACAGTTTCCCCAAGCAGAATGAGAGCATAATTTTATGGTCTTAACTGGTATATCAATCAATATATTAAGAAAAGAAAAGGTAAACTTATTTAGACAATAGATCCCTGTAATATGGCAATGACCATTTAGATTCATTTGTTTTCAGAAATGATCAGTGTCTTGAAATATGCAGATTTTTTAATAATAATATTTATTAGTTTTCAATTACAATCCAATAATAGTCTCATTATAACAATACCAATTTATAATACAATTATTAATACCAATCGTTCAAATATCAAATTATATAATTTAGATAAAGTGGCCCCCCACATGCTAGAACTGATGGCTTGATTGCTTTATTTCTGCGTTCTGAAATCTTATTAATTTCCATTACATTCCAGTCATAATAATAATTTCTTATACAACAATTGCGATATTAACAACTTCTATTTGTGTTGACATATTAAATCTATATATATATATATATATATATATATATAATCCTTCAAGCTGCATGTTTGTTTGTTTTCGCCTTTCTCCGTAACCGCTTGACCGATTGGCTTCAAATTTGGACACAACATGCCTTGGCCATATGGGAAGGATCTTAGGTACCTAGATTGTAAAAACATCACACCTTTCCCAGGTAAATCTGTGAATTTGTGCAAAAAGCACCCGCCAGTGGACGTTAAATAGCACAGCACACAACACCCATTGCCGATCCCTCCTCCTCCCCCCTGATGTCACTGCCACCATCCAATCAACAGGCACACCGCCCACAAAAGGCAGCCCGCGCACAAAGACAGAGTTTGGCCTCCGTGGCTTTTAGATGCCACCTGCAGCAGCTATAGAGAGAAGCCGCGCCATAGCCACGGCACCCGGAAATGTCCCGTCCACCTTTTGGGAGGGCAGACGGATCAGTAGGAAAGCTAAGCCGCCTGCTAACACCAAGATAGCCTGCTGATAGAAGCAGCAGGTACACAGCGAAGCAACAGCACAGTCAGGTCTGCTGCAAACGTCCCGTTCACCATTTCCGGGTTTGGGCGGCCTAACCTGATACTGTACAAACAAATATACTGCCCTCCAATACACAACAACAACATCAAACCAAGACATACAAACAATTCAAAAAAAGGAATCAGAAAATACAACAATACTAATAATGAGTTATATACACAAAAACAATAACGAGCAAGAAAAGAAAACCTAAACAACCTCAACTTCAACGCAAAGACCTATGGTAAGACATCACTTTCTCTTTTATACTACATCTTCCTTTCCCATCACACTAAATCAGCCACAGCAACGCGTGGCCGGGTCAGCTAATGATTTATAATACTACAAGTTAGGAACTCAAACTCAATCCTTGTTCTTCCTGTGTGTGGCAATTATTCTGTCCATGGTGTTTCTTCCTGTCCTTGTAAGATGTTATATCTTTCTTTCCCTTGGTTGTTGCTATTATCCATCATGCCTTGGACAGAGCTGATATCCCATTGTTGTTCTAGAAATTTCTCCATTTCTTTGTCCCGTACTGTTGTTTTGCAACTTTAACAACAGCTGCAAAAGTCACTCTGTCCCAATAAATAACCTGTTTTTACCATTTCCTCTCTCAGCCTGGGAAGAAGAGCAGTCTGTCAAACTGCAGATCACTCCGTAACGAACCTTATCAGTTCCTTGGCAAATTCACAGACTCCTTTCATCTTTCCTTCCAACTGAAGATATATAAGCAATTATACTACCAATTAAATTAAATTCCAAGTCCTCTTAGTGTTATTCAGTTCACTCCATAAATAATAAAGGATGGGAAAGAGTCTGCTCTAAGTTTCCATTGTAAACTTTTTGCAAAATAGTGTTTCCCTCCCTTTTTCCTTTTTCTTACACACACAGTTCCGTTTAATGTTATATTCCATTTCTGTAATCCAATTTCTTCCATCCTCGTGTGTACAAATATAATTTGAACTAACACTCAGAGGAGGATTGCCAAATCATAAATGCAGAGAAAAAAACTTTAAATAAAGAAACCAAAGGCTCCCCCCTCCATGTCTTTTGCAACGAATGAAGTCTTATTCAAGTTCAGAACTTAAAGTCCTCGCAGTTGGTTTTGTTCATCAGTTTGTGATCTCATCTCTTCTAGCACGCACCTGTACTTTAGTCCAATTAAGCTCTAAGTAACAGTAGAACCTCTGCTTCTTAATGGCCGTGTTGGAGGGTTTTTGGCAGGCAAAGTGCTTCTGCACACAATACCTCCCTGCCCCCTGCATTCCATGCCAGAGTGAGAGCCAGGTACCGAGATGAACTGCGAGTGAACCCCATTCTCCTCTGTCCCTCGGGAGAATTTTCAAAGATAATTACCCTCAATCATCCTTGTTTTTCCTTCGCCAATGATCTCCCGTTGTCGTGGGGTCTGCCTCCTTTAAGGCAGAGTGGAACTGGAAGCCTTGAAATATGCAGATCAAATCACAGAATCGTAAAGTTGGAAGGGAACCCAAGGATCATCAACCCCCTGCAATGCAGGAATCCCAATTTGTCCTCCATCCAATTTGAAACCATATTGGACCCTGATTAGCTTTGCAAGTGTGCTAGCCATTTTATTGTTGCACCACTAGCAATGATAGAACTTTGTAGAACTGTGTATAGACAGTGAGTCAAACCTAATGTGAAAACAGTTCCAATTTTGTTCTGGGTGGCAGGAGAGAAGATTTCCCTAAGACAATTTGGAACAGTTCCAATAAGTCCTTCAAGTGTGACTACAGCTTTATCATTGTTGTTGTGTATATTGCTCTGCACAGAGGACCTTTGCCGCTCATTATTTTATATGTGTGGGAAAGGGAGAGTGGTGTGTCTGTCATGCTAGCTCATTAACTGCAGCTAAGGACTAAACAGCGCTAGAACAATTCTGTGTTCAATGAAAAGGGGTTAAACTACACTAGAGAGTGAAAATGTTCTAGCAAAATATCACAGGCTGAGGTAGAGCAAATGGTTTGCATGCAGAAGGTCATTGCTTCAGTCCCCAGCATCTTCCAGGAAAGATTCCTGTCTGAAACCCTTGTGCCATGTCTAGCAAAAAGCTCACACTACTACCATGGCTGCATTCACTTACCCACACCACACTGAATGTTTTAAAGTGACACAACACAAGCAGGAACAAGCAATAGTAAGCATCCAGTTTGTATGGTCTCCATCCCATTGTCTACCCACATGGCCAGAAGAAAGAATTTTGGAATCTCTGTTTTTGCTCATCTGTGGCTTGTCATGGTTAAATTAAATAAATTATGGTTATTATTAACTATGTTAAGTTTAAAACAAACGAGGAAGAGAAGACAAGAGGGCTGCTGAACCCAAGGTTCACCACCAGTCATTCCTGCTCTTGTACATTATGCCAAACCATGGTTGAGTGTGATGTGTGAACCAGACCCATGTTCTGCATTGCTTTTAGTTATGACGCTTTGCCTAAGGTAAGATACTGTCTTCAATGGAAAAAAGTAGTGATGATTCAGTTTCAAAAGTATTTAAGTGTAGTCTTCAATGTGTTTGAATTAAATTCCAATTCGCTTTTAAAATCAGATCATTTAAAAATAATAAAGAAAGGAGGAGGGAGGTATTAACACCAAAGCAACACAGATGGACGACTACAAGGTGCACTGAAAAAAGTGGTTTTATTAGGCCTCATGCATTTTGAGTGGCATGGGCATTACTAAAAAATCTAAATGCTATATATCTAGTTGAATAACTCCCATAAAACACTTTTCAAAGAATTGAAATCATCAAAATATATAAATATAATTAAACAATGCTAAAATCCACCCAACAGTGCAACTTTAAGTAAAAATACCATAACCAATATAAAAATTAACTCTATTATCCAGAAAGGCCACCAGCCACAACCAACAACACAATTTTATAAACATACTTCAAACAACACCACTGAGAAACTGAAAAAGTCACCAAAAAGGCAGCTGAAACCTCAAAACTATAATCCTTGCCATCTATCTCATACAAATTGCACTGGTAGAAACATAACCTCCTGGTGTTAAATTTTCTCTAAAGGAGAAAAGCTCCCTTATATGTTAGCTTTGTTGTTTGTTGCAATGTAATTCCCAAGAATAAGCCCAGAGTAGGTCTCTTTACTCCTGGGTAAGTGACCAACAATTTCATTGGTCTGTGTTACCAAATGTGGAAAAGTGGAGACAAAGGAACTGCTCTCAAATGGACAATATAATCCTCAAATCACTACAGTTTTTATACAAGGATGGAATTAATCCTTTTGCTTCAGTAAAAAACCCTCAAGGGTCATAGGTTGTGGTTAAATGAACTGGATGGTATTATCAAGGATCTGAAGCATCACACAGAAAGGAAATCCCAAGGGGTAGACACAGGTGGAAAAAGAACAGAGGACAAACCTTTAAAAGATATGGGTCCAAATAACACAAGTTCTTTCCAGTACTGCAGTTTTACTTATGATAATTAGACTATTTTTTTAGAAAACTTGCAGAGTAGTCCAAACTTGTCTTTATATTAATTTTTGATATTTTAAAAATGGTCTATCACTGAACGTTTTCAAATGGATATATAAGATCTAGTTTTTATAGTCCCCCGATAATCTGTCCACTTGAAACACCTAATAAAGCACACAGATTCAGTCCACTCCGGTGGCGGCATTTTCGTTGTTTTCACTTTTAGAAAAGAGATGGCATTTACCAGAATTGATGTTTTAATAGAAAATACTATTTTACATTTTTTTTATATATAAAAAAAATGTTCAATCATTTTTATCTATTCTGGGAACAGTACACCACAGTTGTGGGCAGTTTCACAAATCTCTGCTTGAAAAGGCTGCAGGCCAATCAGCAGGCTCTTTCCCAATGTATGTTAGTGGTACTTCTCTCTGTGCTCATCAGACTGTTACAATAAGTAAACCAACACCTCTCTCCGACTTATACAATAGAACATAATATATATAACGGTGTACCCTGAATTATTATTGTGCTCTATGCCTGAAGTCAGAAATAGTCAATGAAGGCAGTACATTCCCATTAACTTGGTTTTCTAGTATCTCTTTCAGAGGAGAAGCTTTCTGTAACTTGCTTCCTAACCTAATGTTTTTCTCACTTATCTTAACATAACTAATTAGTAGCAGGACTGCTGATATGAGAGCAGACCAAAAAGACACCTATACGCAGATTTACATAGCTACCTGTTAAAGAGTAGAAACAGCTTCCTAGAGTTTCTGAACTTCAAACTGCTAGTTTGAATTTGCATTATTCTACTGTTCTTCCAAAATACTGCTAACCTGTAATGTATAAGAATAATGCTATTTCAGTTAGATGGATTCTAATTAGAAGACAATATTAAGTAACTAATTCCTTATGTTAGTGTAGAAAATACCTCACCTATTACATAATTAGACTAAGGAACTATTGCACATCCAATATTCTATAACAGTGAATATTACTGCACTGTTTCACAATTTCCAATTCCTGACATAAAACAGCTTAAAGCTTGCCTTTTATTGAGCATGGAACCTGTCCTAATTCCCCATTCCACCCACTATTGTTCTTAAATACTATGCATTTTATACAGAATTTGAAGTGATACTCTTTTCTGGCAGTGCCAAATAATGCTACCAACCCATTTCTAAGTCCTAAAATTCATAATTTGTCTGAATACCTGAAAAAAACCCGGTGGTACAGGACCTACTGGCATGCCATCTCCTGGGGGAATGTTTCCTAGCACTGGACTGGGAGCTGCTGCAGCGCTCTGAAAAGAACAAAGGGGAAATAAACCTTTGTCATTGCACAATAGGCATAAAACCAAAATACTACTTTGACCACAGTGTGGCAAGGCAGAAAGGAATTCTCTGCATGACATTTTTCATAGTTTCCTCCATTTTTAATCATTAGCCCTCATTTTCAAAATGCACAAGTGAAAATGTTAAGCTCAAACTTAAATTCCTTGACTAAATGGCTGCCTTACACTTGCACATGGAATAAGCTTCGGATTTTTAAATCTTATTACTAATTTAGCTAAACTGAAGCCCAGTTCAACCATCTGCTTGTACTGTATATGCTTTTACTACAACTCTGCCCAAAATTAAGCTTCTGTACAAAACAAGGAACAAGCATGTGTCAGCCGAAGCAGTCAATATTCAAAGTAGGGCATGGCATTATGGGCAAGACCCAAACACAATTAAGAACATTTGCAGATTGAACTAGACACGATCTCTTTACATCCTGCTCTTTGCTTAAAAGCAGCTGCAATTTGAGTTTGGTACCCATGTTGTACCCGTCTTTTCCATACTCCCTTCTGTGGCATAAAATAGCTTCAGGGGGGGTTAGCCTTTTGTGTCCTCCAAGCATTATTGCCCTGATCTACCTCGGGAGCCATTGTGGCTACTTTTAGGCTAATTTAAAAGATCCAGTGACCCAACTGAACTTGGATCATGCTGAATTTTGGTAAAGCAAGAACTAGGTTGGGGAAAATTAACACACTGCATGGATAGGCAGGTGAAAGGGAGAAAATGAAACGCCCCCCCCCCCCTTTGTTTTCCACAGCCATTGTAAAGCAGTTTCACTATGTGTAAAAATTGAAATTCTGTCAGAATGAACATTTCTACACTTCTGTGCTGTATTTGTGGGATATTCTGTTCTATTGGTAATAATGTTGTAAATATAACCTCATGATGTTGAAAGTTTACCAAAAGGTTTAAAATAAGATTAGCTTACAAACAGATCAATATTTTCTCCATGCTTCTTGGGGGGAAAAGATGTTAATTTTTGCAACAAACAAAAGAAATTAGGTTTCCTAAGTGAAACAGAGGATGAAATTAGCTACCTTTAGACATCCTTCAAACTGAGCAAATAGGAAATAAAGTTCCTGATGAAGAACAAGCAGGGATCCACTACAAAAATTATTATGCCTCCCGTTAGATTTAATTTCTAAAGTCTTCATCTGAACAGAACATTTTGTAATTGTGTGAGACTGAAGCAATGCAAAGACATCTGACAGCACAATCCTATGAGCGTAAAACTTAAGGAGATTTACTTTCATTTTATTAATGAATTGCTAAAATCTGCCCTATGGAATACAACTTATTCTAATTAATGTAATTGGCCACTGAATGTCACTTTTGCACCCTGTGTGTAGAAGAACATTGTGAATTACATTGCCAAGTTTTTGACATAATGTCCAGCTTAGGAAAGTGAGCAGTGAAATTCCGAGAACATAAGAAACTAAATTTTATTAAAACAAAATCGAAAATTCTTTCTAGTAGCACCTTAGAGACCAACTGAGTTTGTTCCTGGTATGAGCTTTCGTGTGCATGCACACTTCTTCATCTGAATTTTCGATTTTGTTTTGACTATGGCAGACCAACACGGCTACCCACCTGTAACTAAATTTTATTAGGCTGGCATAAAGCATTCCCCCCCCCACTCCAAGGCAAAACAAAAATGGGGCGGGACAGGACAATAAGCTCAGGTTGTACAATGCTTGTTTATTTTTCAAGTTGAAAATCTGTCTACTGATTAGCAATTCAATCATTAAATTCTGCAACTCTTGCCAACTATGGTAGGACAAGAAAAAGCACAGGAAAAACTGAATGCTATCTTTGGCGGACAACATATTTTAAACACTCATGGAATGCATTATAGTGGGTTCCTTGAATAAATTTCGATACCAAAGCTTGCAAAATAGGCTGCAATATAATAATACATACCCAAATCAAGAAATATGAACTAAAAACTATTTTGAACGTGCCTCAACAATACCTTTCGAAGTGGGTTTTTTCTTTAGGCCATTTCAAGTAACATGTTCAGAGCTCATGGAAAGACTTTTTAAAATAGATCGGAGGTGAAGCTCCACGCAGATGCATTATGTGGCAACTGCAACACTTTCTGTAACCCAGAGCTTAGATATGTTAAGTCCGGTTTATGGTTACAGCTTTGGAAAATCTGTGTGATACTGATTTCCATGGGAAGACATTTTACATGACTAGTTTAAGAAGTTAAACCAACCTACAAGAAAGTGAAAGTAAGAGACTCTTCTGATATATGGTTAATGAAATATTTCATATCAATCTTAATACAGCAGCACCTATTTGTAATCAGTAAGCCATTAAAACACTCTTAAGTTTCACAAAGGAAAATCTGAATGCAAGTGCCAACATTTCTTAATCTATCATAATCTTAGACTGAAAGATTATCTGTTCAATGCTCTTCTTTTTGTGCTAAACACATACAAAACAAACATCATATGCCTCAAAGCCTTCTACTATGAGTAGCAATACGAAACAACTTAAGCTTCTATTTGAAATTTTATGAGTTTCAAGGGGAAGGGGAGATAGTCATCATAGTACAAAATCAATAATTGCAAAAAGAGCCCTAATTTTTATTGCTCAGTGATTGTTTTGAACATTAAAGGCAGACGTTGCTGAGCTCATCATGATTCCCGAGAAAGCCACAGCTGTAATACAAAGGTCCTTAGAGAACAAGCTTCCTGAACTGCATTATGGAAGAAGGTAACATGAATTAAAGCAAACGCAATCCATAGGTTTCAGGATGAAAATAAAGTTAAATGACTGAGGGGGGCAATTAGCAAATGGTTTACTGTGGAAGCGAGGGTTAGGTCTTGTTGGTTCTAGAAATTTTTAAAGGTCTGCATCTGAGGTTTTGGCTGTGACTGCATTGCAAGATTGCATTATTCCCATTTTCAGGGAGAATAGACCCAGCTGGAGGGGTGAGATTAATATCTCCTTTCACACCAATAAATACCACCCTTTGCTTTAATCTTGCTGCACTCTTAGTGGCAACATAAACCTACACAGGTACCATCACATGGTTCTCAGTAGAAGATAATGCTGAGATCCAAGAAAATTTAGGAGGAAATAATAATTTAAGGCTTAGGAAAGATGAATATGAGAAGCTTGAACCCTTCCCACTCCACAGAGGTGGTTTTAGTGTATTGTGACCCATGTGGCCGCACTGGGCACCACATTGCAGGGGGCGCCACAGCAGTGCTGGAGAACGGAGTGGAAGACGCAAGGAAGAACTGAATTTTAGAGCCCAAAGTTGTCCACTGCACTCCAGTGCCTGCTTTCTCATCAAAACTGTGCTTACCTAACCTTAGAAGTGGGTATTATTTCTAGTTAGAGAAAAATTGGAATGGTGTAGGTATCTTACACAGGTGAGAGTTTAAAGCTTGTCCTAATCAGGAAGAAGGAATTGTAACTGTGTCTTAGCCTACATGAAGAAACCTAAAGTGAAACTGCTGATTGAATATGAAAAGTGATGAGTGGAGTGCTGGCGATGTCCTGACCCAGGATGTTAAGTCTTTGCTCAAATCCGCGCAATGGGGTGAGCTCCCGTTGATCTGTCCCAGTTGCTGCCAACCTAGCAGTTCAAAAGAATAGAAGTGAGAGGAGATAAATTGATGCCACTGCGACGGGAAGGTAAACAGCATTTTTGTGAGCTCTGGCTTCCATCACAGTGTTCTGTTGCACCAGAAGCGGTTTAGTCACGCTGACCACGTGACCAAAAAAAGCTGTCTGCGGACAAACGCCAGCTCCCTTGGCCTGAAAGTGGAGATGAGTGCCGCACCCCATAGTCAAATTTGACTGGACTTAATCGCCCAGGAGTCCTTTACCTTTTTACCTTCTTTGTCAGGCTGGTGTTAAGGCTGAAACTCCTTGTAGGCTTGGGCAAAACAGTTCATGAGCTTCTGCAGAGCTTCCTCAGTGTCTGCAGCTCTGACGAAGACCAACATTCTGGGTCAGTACATCACTAGCACTCCATGCATCAGCATTGGTAGTCACACGCTTGAGGTGGTAGATAATTTTGTCTACCTGGGTTCCACCACAACCAGAAACCTCTCCATTGACACTGAGCTAGACAAACATATTGGCAAGGCAGCTATGGCAATGGCTCGCCTCTTCAAGAGAGTATGGGAGAATATGATCCTATGTCCAATACCAAGGTGAAGTTCTTCCAGGCTTTATGGAAGTGAGTCGTGGATAACTCACAGCTGTCAGGAGCGATGCCTCAACGCCTTCCATATGCGCTATGTCAGGAGAGAGTCTCAAAGTCGCCCAACATGAGAGGAAGCATGGCTGTGCTGTTTCAAAGTGCAAGTAGATAAATAGGTACCGCTCCAGCGGAAAGGTAAACGGCGTTTCCGTGCGCTGCTCTAGTTCGCCAGAAGCAGCTTTGTCATGCTGGCCACATGACCCGGAAGCTGTACGCTGGCTCCCTTGGCCAGTAATGCGAGATGAGCGCTGCAACCCCAGAGTCGGACACGACTGGACCTAATAGTCAGGAGTCCCTTTACCTTTACAGCCCAGGTATTCATGCCAATGAAAAACAAGTGGGGAAAGTATAATCCTTTGGAATGTGTTCCTGCACGGGAGGAGCACATTTCTTTTATCCTACCTCCTTAAAGTGAGCAAAACAGAACAGCAGCACCACAGCAGGCTATCAACAGAGCAGAGTGAAATAGCCATAAGCTACCACTTTCTTTATACAGTACATTATAACAGGAGAGAAAGCCAAATAAGACATGAAGAAAATAACTAAGTAAGTATAAACCTATGCAGAAACATGGAACAAAAATGAGCCCTATCATATACAGAATCAGATCTAGTGGCTTCAGGAACTCGGCCTATCGGCTAGTTGAGAATCAATTATTTGCTTTGTGCTGTTTAATGCAAGCTTAATTACTTTAATTAACAAATGTAATTAAGTTAATTAATGTATTAAATTTGCTATAATCCATGATTTGATTATGGACCAAGAAGTGTTGATTTTAATCTAGAAGCCCTACAAAGCTTTGGAACCTTGCATCTTAAAGGGATTCCGTTTTCTGCCACAGTGACCACATCAGTTTAAGTTGGGGAGACGTTTGCCGATGTATTATTCAGTTGATGAAAGAGCTGAATAGCTAAGGTCCACCTAAGTGTTTCTTTGCATTTCTGAGAAAGTTTCTAGCATTTTTGGAGCAGACAAGTCTAGACAGGTGGTGGCAGAAGTGAAGAAACTTGATTGTTAGTTTTGATAGACTTTAGATATTATCTATTTTAGGCCAGTCAACATTAGTGTGAAATATGCAAATATATATAGTTGAAACCACACTTACACTCAGTGGAGTTTCAGCTGTGCTGGAGTTAGAGGGAGGAGCCTTCCCCCCTCCAAAAAACCCCCTCTCCTTCCCCCTGCACCCTTTTGACAAGCTGTTCTTATCAGTTGGAGGACCCTGCAGAACAGCATGTGGGTAATGCTGAAGGCTAGAGGGGGGAGGACAAAATAGCCATGCTACTAGTTCCTTGAACTGGCTTTGTAACATGCATGCAGTCAGTGCAGTTCTTTCAAAACTGGTGTAATGTGTTCTGAGCAGGCTGTGCCACATCACATCTTAGCCACAGCATTCTGCACCTGCTGCAGCTTCCATACCAATTTTAGTCCACATAGTGCATTGCAGTAATCCAACCCCGAGGTAACCATTGCATGGATCATTGTGGCCAGACTATCCCTGTCCAGGAACGGCTGTTGTATACCTGCCAAAATTGGTAAAAGGTGCTGCTCGATAGGAAGGACACTTTTGCCTCCCTCAACAATGCTGGATCTAAGAGCTTCCCAAACTACCTGTCCCTTTATCAGGAGTGTAACCGTACAACAAACAGGCAACTTGTCTAGTTCCCAGACAATGGAACTGCCCAACCATAGTGGCTTTGTCCTGTCAGGCTGCAATTTCGGTTTACTGACCCTCATCCAGCCTAGTATAGCATCCTGGCACTATTCTAGGACCTCCGTAAACTCTCCTAACTCAGAAATTACAGAGGAATAGAACCAAATCAGTATACTAGGGACACCTCTCCCCTAAACTCCTAATGATTGCTTCCAATTACTTCATAGAGATATTAAATAGCACTGGGGATAAGACAGAACCCTGTGTACCCCACATGATCCCATTTAAATTGCTAATAGCTGTTAACAACAGATAACTAATGATGCCTAAACTAACAGTTACTTGTTCTTTTAGAACTTGTAGACAAATGTGAAAGACTGTGTAGAAAAAAATCCTGATATATGGCCTTGACAACATCATAATACGAAATATCATAAATATGAGAAACTGCAGGATTTAAATGTAGTGTACCTTGCCATTCCATATAAAATAGTAAGCTGACTGAAATATAATTCATTCCTCGGGTTCCAGGAGTGCAATATAAAAAGAACTGGGATTTAAGATTGTAGAATAGTCATTATTTTATTTGGAAATGACTTATGGAAAATATTCCCCTATTATATATGTAGATGCCTTTCTTAACCTTGACACATGAAGCATCACTGGGGGAAGAGAAAAAACCCTGTGGAAACAATCAGCAGTAACTAATACATATGGCACTTGTATTGTCCAACAGGAATGGAGTACCGGTACTCCTCACAATGAAGCTCTCACCATAGTAAAGTAAGTTCACATATATATCTGGATCTGTGTGCTGACGTTATCTCAACCCAATTTTAAGACATTCCATTCTCCCACATTCCTCCAGATTCTGCAGGGTATACCAATGCTCACTATAGTATCTTGTGGGGGTTGGGAGGGGCTGCCATAGCAAGGAGGGAGTAGGTAGGTCGGTTTCCACAAACTTCACTAGATGTGGTGAACTCTGGATCCAAACTATTGACTGCAGTCTCTAAAGTGGCATAAAATGTTTTAGCACAACTTGAAATATTATGCTAATGCATCCCATCTTCAGACATTGGCATAAGAACTTAAATCAGTGGCCATCAGGGATATCCCTAACAAATACTGTAAGAGAGTGGGGATTCCTCAGCACTTGTGTGGTTTCTTTTCCTGTCTCTCTCTCTCTCCTTCTCTCCCTCTTAGCAATGGATTTCTTATGTAAAAAATTAGGAACAGGCCAGAGCATCTTTCCTGCATTTCTCAGTATGAGATGTGGCTTCAGCTTTTTCAGCGCTGCTACAGTTTCTATTGTGGCAGCTACAGCAGATTTACAGAATCAGTGTGGTACTCTTTAATATTAAGATGCCATTACTTAGAGCAATGTAGTGAGCAGAGGTAAAGTATTTCATTTGCATTGAAATATCACATAGGTCCAATTCACACAGCTAAATTCACCATGCTATTATAAACTGTGTATAACAGGAGTAAGTGAGCATAGGATTGCAGCCTGGGAGTATTACACTTGTCATGTTTATGGCACTGATATGTTAAAGTATTTAAAGACCTTTAGTGCTACAGTTTAAAAATGAGGTACAGTTACACTACAAATAAATAGGTCCTTCCCAGAATTAACACTTAACTTCCTGCCCTCTAGTTCTTTTGAGATCAAAATTGCTTCTATCTACTGGAAACTATAATACCCAGGGCAATATTTTCCTCCATGCTGAACCTCTACAATGTAACTACTGAATAGCTTCCATTTAACTTACAATGACCTTCTACTGAAGTCACTGGAAGGACTCCCCTCAATATTTTAATGGAGTTCTATTGCAATGAATGGCTTTCATTTCAAACATGGTAATATTCTTTTTGATATATTTTATGAAAAATGCTAAAAAATATGTTTGTGGCTAAACATAAACACCTTACCTGTTAAGATACAAAAATGCATTCAGATACATAGCCTTGCCTCACTCTGAAACTAACATACAGGTGGTACCTAACGCCAAGAAAATTAGTGCTGATACGCCCAGGAACCTCACCAAAATGCTGGAGTGGGTGCACCTCCACAGGCACATATCTCCACATGTGGTGGGAGTGCCCCCAAATCCGACTATTCTGGACAACAACCATACGAGAAATATGTAAGATAACCAAGCAAGTGCTAGAAATCACCTCAGAATTAGTCTTACTAAACATCTTCCAAGACAACAACGCCCACCTACACCACAAAGAACTCATAACCCACCTACTCTCAGCAGCCAGAAACATCATAACCAGACACTGGAGAGACCTATCAGGAGTAAGCATGGACCAATGGTACCAAGTACAGTGGTACCTCTGGTTAAGTACGTAATTCGTTCTGGAGGTCCATTTTTAACCTGAAACTGTTCTTAACCTGAAGCACCACTTTAGCTAATGGGACCTCCTGCTGCCGCTGCACCACCAGAGCATGATTTCTGTTCTTATCCTGAAGCAAAGTTCTTAACCTGAAGCGTTATTTCTGGGTTAGCGGAGTTTGTAACCTGAAGCGTATGTACAAGAGGTACCACTGTAGTATGGGAAACAGCCCTACTAGAAAAACTAACTAAGTAAGCTGAAACTGACACAGGGACAAATAGAAGAAGATGCCTTCACCCCGGTATGGTTCCCCTTCATCACACACACACAGCCCAACAAGATAATGACAAACATCTACCAACAGCATACAAATCAATATGGCTAACCTGACCAAAAAGACCCACCCCACTCACACAGGAAACCGAAGACCACCACAGTCAACTGCAAATTATCAATCACACCCTACGCCAACCCCGACCTCTCTCACCACCAAAGGAGCACAAGTGAACAACAGAGAACCTGCACAAACAACGCTGACACCAAACCCTACATATATTAAGTAAAATAGAAACATAGTCACCCCACCCCATCCCCCCAATCTCTTTACCCCTTGATTTGTAAAAATGTTACATGGAAAAAACGAAACGAAATTCCAAACGAAATTGATTTGTAAAAATGTTACATGGAAAAAATACGAGAGAGACATTGCACTAATAAGAAGAGGAGGAGTTTGGATTTGATATCCCGCTTTTCACTACCCGAAGGAGTCTCAAAGCAGCTAACATTCTCCTTTCCCTTCCTCCCCCACAACAAACACTCTGTGAGGTGAGTGGGGCTGAGAGACTTCAAAGAAGTGTGACTAGCCCAAAGTCACCCAGCAGCTGTATGTGGAGGAGCGGAGACACGAACCCGGTTCCCCAGATTACGAGTCTACTACTCCTAACCACTACACCACACTGGCTCTCACTACCTTTGTAAATTAAGAAAATCTTTAATTTTTAAAAAAAGTGGGGCCAGTAAGGGCCTGATACTTTGGATGGGATTATATATTGACTGCTTTACTTGTGATTTGAATATTGCAGGTTTGCTTGTTTCTTTTACTTGTTATGCCTTCTTCTTGTTGTTGTTGTTTAAAGAAAAGAATATAATATCTTAGAGAAAAGCAAGACAGAAAAAAGATACATAGCCTTGCATCGTTCGTGGGAAGAATTTAACATTTAGTAACATTCTAGAAAAGGAGATGGTGGGAAAACAGAATTAAGTTCCTTTTGCTGCAAGAGAAGGTAATCAGGCTTACACGAATTATAGAAGCCTCTGGCAGGGAGATGGAGCCAAGCTCGTTGTAGTAACTCATTCTTGCTTGTGGCAGTTTCATTTATTTATTTTAAAGGCTTCATTACTAGCACAGTGATGTACATGGGGGGGGGGAATAAATCACATGTAATTTTTTTATTTATTTATTGCTTACCTGTAATTTCCTATTTTCTGATGAGGCGGTCATCATATCAGAGTAGTATCTGCTCCTAGCTACAGAGTCAGATTTCTAGGCTCTGAAAAGAGGACACCCTACTCTCCAGGCTAAGCCCAGCATGCTAGGGTCCATAAATTGGATTGAATTTATGGTTACGTTTTTGAAATAAACACTCAGGAGAAAGTAAGAGGACATATCAGGAGTTCATATTTACTAGTGACCTAGATCTCAGAATTGTGCTGTCTGGTTCAGAAGGCATGCAGGGCTTTCATTACTACCTTAGAGAATGGGGATTTACAGAAGAACACCCCCCCACACACACACAAAGCACCAGGAACCAGCAGCAATAATATATGGGGTCACAAAATGCAATGACACTCATATGGAGCAGTGACAGACTGCAAGATACTGGATCATGCCCTACTTTATTAAGCTGCAATGATATAAAATGCTGATTACAATGAAATCTCTTAAAATTATCACAGTTAAATGTAAATTTTTGACTTTTCATGTTCTAATGGCATTTCATCTTTTTATTCTATGTTATAAAAGCTATCATACCAACTTCTAAAATTATAAAATTATGAGATCAAGGAAAAGCTTCTCCATATTATATTCACCTTGCTCCTAAGATCAAAAGGTAAGATGATCAGAAATAATAGGCTAGTTTTACACCTGAAAGTTAAACAAAAAGACTCACAATCCTAGTGAAACAAAATTCAGGAACTTTAGCAATATCCATGAACATCAAGGAACATACCAGATTTAAGCACCAAAGTTGCATTTTAGTTTTCAGAAAAGCTGCTTTTCTGTGAAGCTACAGGGAACCAGACAGAGAGCCCTCCCATCAGATGTCAAGGAAATAAGCAACTATCATACTTTTAAAAGACATCTGAAGGCAGCCCTATTTAGGGAAGTTTTTAATATTTCATGCTGTATTGTGTTTTTAACATTCGGTTGGGAGCCCCCCAGAGTGGCTGGGGAAACCCAGCCAGATGGGCGGGGTATATTATTATTATTATTATTATTATTATTATTATCATCTTCATGGGCAACAAGCCATCATTATCAAAGGCAAGCCTAACTGACAAATTTCTTAGTAATATGCTCTAATGGTTTTCTTTACTTATACTCTAATCACCTGAGGGTGCCTACATAGATTTTGCCCATCAAAAACTAGAGCTACATTTAACAGCATAAAACTTGATTCAGCAGCAGCAGCATGTATATGATAAAAACAGGGTGTACCAATAAATACCACAGTGCAATATAACAGAATGCCCATATTTTAACCGGTCATAGGCATTTGTAATAATTCTGTGGGTGATGAAGGAACAGACTTTCCTCATGTTCGCTTGTGATGGGATACTTTCAAAAATCCTTACAAACAAATATAGAAGATTAAGTCCCTGGAAATTGATGGCCACCAGGAAGTCTTCTCCAAGTTATGAAATATACTAATATGCTGTTCTACAGAAAGATAATAACTAAGATAATTACTCTTACTTAAAATAATAATTTAGGTATTCACCACCCAGCATGTCAAACTCAGGATGACTAGCAGAAAGGAACTTGGTAGCCCAGAAAGATTACTCAAAATTCCACACTCATATACCTTTGTTAAAGAAGTTTACTAATTTAACTTCCAAACAATCATGTCATTTGCTTAATAGTATATCCCAAGAGTGGTTATCTGTAGGGGTTCATTTTCCTTAGAGAATTAATTATTATCATAGGTTTTGTAACACTAAGCACATTCCAGCTATAATTAGAACTTCCAAATTTTATGCATCAACATTTTTACATTTTTAACTGCCACCGAAGACTTGAATATTCACTGCTTACATCTTATGAGGTAGTTTCATTATTTATTTCAAGCAACAATTTCTTAAGAGAAGATGAAGTGCTCAAGAACCTATTTAGCTTTGTAATCGTATTGTATCATTTAAAGTTTAATTGCTTTCCAGGTTTCATTAGATGAAAAAAAACACTTTTATCACCATATATTAAGGACCAAAAGCACCACAGTATAACTAAGATTTTACATGGGAAAAGAAAGAGTAAGATCAAATGTGGCAGAGTGTTACAGTGTGTTGGGAACTTGAGACTAAATCAAGAGACCTGGGCTGAAGTTAATAGCCATAAAACTCACTGGGTAATCTAGGCCCAGTCACTATCTCTCAGTCTACCACACAAGGCTATTGCAAAGATAAAACGATAAAAATGATTAGGGTGTGGGGAGACCAGGTTGCATGCCATCCGGAACTCCTTAGAATAAGGGCAGAATCAAAATAAAATACTAATTACAGATAAAAATCATTGCTCCATTTGCTTTAAAGCCAATGGCATACTCAATATGCATGCACCATTAAGACAAAAAGATTAACTGAACCACCAGTAGGATATCCCACCCTTCTTCTCAAAGTAGCTCAGGGCAGCAGACAGGTGACTGACAGACAGACAAACAAACAAGCATACCTATCCTAAAAACAATTCTAATACAGATGCAGATTGGCAAAGCTCTTGTCTTAAAAGGCTTGCTGAAAGAAGAAAGTCTTTAGTAGGGCTGAAAAGACAACAGAAACAGTGCCTACCTAATATTCAAGGGGAGGAAATTCCAAATGGTAGCTGCCACAACATTAAAGATCTTAGTCCTATATTAGTCCTATTTTAAGCAAAATGGAACTCCTGCAGATAAGGTGTCTACAGGAGGCCTCACCTACAGAGAGTAGTGATCAATTAGGTATATAAGGGATAATATATTCTTATATATGATTCTAACTGTAGGATTCAAGTACAAGGGAGCTGGTTCATCTACAAGTGAGCACAAAATATAGGTCACCATTCTACTTTGTTAACTCTGACAGATGTCAGCACTAAGAATTATGCTCATATTAGACAAAGCAGATTGGCGCTATATACTACAGAAATAGTTTGTAGTTACCACAACTGCCGTGTCTCAGCTAGCCAAACATATATGGTCCACTCTGCAAGGCTGAAAGTGGATCTAACAGTGGTCTGTTGCAATAACATAATGTGCTGAATCAAGACTGCATTAGTACACTAACGCAAGAATTGTGCTACCATAGCTGAACCATGCAAGGCCTTGTTCAAGTTAGACATGGGCAGAGATTACTTGTGGGATCAGTTTAATCCATATATGCCCACTTGACCACTTCAAATTGCAGAAGTGGTGCTGCTACGGGTGCCACATAATGCTCATTCCACAACTGTAAGAAGTCAATCTTTTAGTGTGGCAGCACTTATGCACTGGAACTTCCTGCCTTTTCACATCAGACAGACACCTTCACTGTACTCTGTCTGGCACCTTCTTAAAAGATTTTTGTTTTGGCAAGCCTTATCCAGACATGTATTTAACTTACTGTTTTTAACTTACTGTTCATTTTAATGAGTTCTGAATGTTTTGTTAAGTATCTAGTTCGTTGATAATACTGTGGGGTTTGTTTGCAAACCGCTTTGAGGTTTTATTAAAATCAAGCAGTATATAAAACCTGTTAATTAATTAAATAGTGTGGGAACAAACTAAACAGGGGGTAACTCTAAACAGCATTATTTCATCTACCTGTATATCAAGAGGCGAGCGATATTCCTTTACAATAATGTGACTGCTGCTAAACAAAAGAGCAGTCAGTGATGAATATACATATGACAATGCTTTGCCACATACTGAGATTTTCCTGCACTGCCTCCCCAACCAAACCCGATTGTAGAAATTTTGTGTGTGTGTGTGTGTGTGTGTGTGTGTGTGTGTATTAGACTGTAAATGCAAAGTGCTGAATGGAATGCTTACAGAAGAAACAATTCCTATTACATTGAATGTGTGATGTGGCAATGGAAAACCATGGGTGAGATGCAAGGCCCCAGAAACAAGGATCTAGTACGGCGCATACATAAAGCCTCAGCTCTGCTGCTGCAGACCTTGCATCCCATGTGATGGGCATTGCCAGAAAGTTACTGTACCACTGCACAAAAGTTTAGGACTGTGCTCTTTATTAATCTGCACCACATATTTCTATATACAGGAATTCTGTCTAATATACCTAAATTAAGTTTCCATTGACAGAAGCAACTTTATCAGACAGCATTCAACATGAGACTCTTAATCTCAGGGTCATGCGTTTGAGCCCTACATTGGGCAGAAGAGTCCTACATTGCAGAGGGTTGGACCACATGACCCCCGCGGTCCCTTCCAACTCTATAGTTCTATGATTCTATGTGTCAGTCAACTACTTTCCTTTGGTTTCCATGCCATTAAATATATACCCCGAACATCTAGAATCTCTAGTCATTAGGGAGTCAAGTTGTTTTCTCTGAAAAAAAATCAGAAGGTTCCAAAGGGATAACACTACATTCCCAGATGAGGAATATTCTGTTTTGAAGCAGAGAGGAGATGGCAACATAGTGAGCATCAGGTAACATTTGTTGATTTCAAGTTATGTAAGAAAGAAATGTTACAGTTGATGTCAATAACTTTTACTTTTGGATCAACTGGAAGCTTGAACACTTCTAAGTGTTACTCCCCCCCCCCCCCAGTGTTACTTTTTGAATATGCAGCATTCAAATTAAAGATGCACAAATGACCTAATTACTTTACTTTTGTAACCTCCCTGAACCTTAGCAGCAGCAGTGATTTATTTATGCTGCTGACCAATATGGTCCACCATTAAAGGACTTTTAAAAAGAAGCAACGGACCTGATTTTAAAGAAGCTTGAATACAATCCATGCAAGCAGGCCATCAAGATCCATGTATGTATTCTTCTGGAGTAGTGGATGCATTTTCAATTTTTAGATTTTTTTTAGGTGGTATTTAGCTACGTTTTACTCAGATTCGATGCACTGAAATTAATGAGCATGACTAAGTTAGGTCTCCCCTTCTCCACACCCTTCTCCCCCCCCCCCCAAATGATGGCTACTGATGCATCCCTCAATCGAGATGGCAGATCAGGGATAGGAAACCCTCCAGTTGTTGCTGGGCTCCGCTCCCACTATCCATGACTACTGCCAATGTTGTCTGGGGCTGACGAGAGCTGAAGTCCAACCACGCTGGTAAAGCTACAGGTTCTCCATTCTTACCTTAGGTTATAATAATGGGATTTTGCAAGGGGTGTGCAAATCACTGTTTTCTCTCTGCATTGAACACTATCAAATAAAAAACATATACCCCACAATTTCAGATGAGTACTACTGTTTTATGTTACCATACAGCATTTTGAATTGAAGGCACTTAACAAATAGTATTATTGTCTGAAAAGAGAAGGCTAAGAACAGAAGTTTCTCTTTGAGCCTACAATTTGCCTAATCATAGTATTTGTATCTAATAGTTTACTTCATGACCTAAGTAAAATTTGAGCAAATGACTTGAATTTTCAGTCCGTTTTACAGCAATATTGTTAGCACACAACAAAAAGGGGTAGCAAATTTTATCTTTTCTTGACATGTTCTGCATATGATGTGCACAGAAGATATGAGATTCAGGTCTCATTTAATTGGTTTAATTCAGTTTTTTCTGCTCTGTGATATTAACGCAACTTTAGCAAAATATATTGTCAAGTTACCACTGAATTCAATCTGTGAAAAATTCTAAATAGAGGACCAATTCTCTAAGCCTGTAGATATTTTTTGTTTTCTTTTTCCCAGTTTGCTCTAGGTTTTGCTTACCTGCCACAGTTATCTTTGACAGCACAGAGATATTGAGTGAAACCATTATTTTATCCACCATGGAACCTAAAGCACCCTGGCCTGATCACTGGAAAATTCCCTCCCCCACCCTTTCTTTTAATCTTGGCTGACAGCCTAACATAGCAAGAAAGGTTCTGAGGTCAGCCAAGGAAAGAGTAAGATGCCAGTCTTGAATTTGTATCTTCTTTATTGGTGGAAATGAGTGATAAAAATAACATATAATATTGAATTATCTAATATCATGACAAAGCTGAAACAAAAAGATACCCAAGAAAAATGAGCAAAAAAAAGAAAAGAAAACCCCATTAAAAGATGTGGTTAAAAAAACAGACGACTATCCACAATATTTTTATATAATGTATTTCTGATCAAACGAGGAAATGTTTTGTACACGCTGGTGCTTTCTGTTCTCATTGTTGATTTTGGCTGAGGCCACAGTTACAACAGGAAATAAAAATTACATTAGCCAGGAAGGAAGCTAATGAGTTTTCCCTCCCTCAAATACCATTAGACACTTCCTAAATAAAGGGGAAGCACATTAGTGTAACGACTGTGGGACATAAGAATCAGAAGAAGATGCTGCCGTTAGATTAAAATTATGAAAAATAGTGTTAGTAATGGCAGCTAACCCATAATATAATGATTTGTTACACCGCTCTCAGATGTTTCAGCTATTAAGGCTTTATGTTTCAAGTAACATATCCTATGGGGCAGCATTGCAAAACTGAGTATCTTGTTAATTTTCTGCATTTTTATACTACTATCGTTTAAACTAAAAGTATATGGTGATACAGTTTAAACTAAAAGTATTTATAAAAACCACAATTTTCTTAATTGAATCTGGGTTTTAAAAGATTGTAGAAGTGAAACATTTCCTTTCATTGCCATTAACAGTTTGTACTGTAAACATAAAAACTTGATTAGCTAATTGCATAATCTATATAGCAAGTTATTTCCTGTCATTGTACATACCCACAGTGTCTTTGCTCCTAGCCCCAATATGTTTACCACATGCGATTTTCAGATCTAATTGCTTCTACGCTGAAATCATACTATGATCAAAGTTGAGTAGGTTTTTACATCAGAGATCTCTTAAAACAAGGAAGCTCATATAAAACACTGTGGGACTGACTTCAGCTTGTCAATTCCAAGCAGAGATGGGGGTAGAATTAATCTGGTTTGTTTTTTTCAGTGAAGCATCAGGCACTCCTGAACTTTGCATATTAGAATGCAACTCCCAGTTCGATTACACTTTTCTCTCATTTTTGTGTTGCAGTTTGTGTGCAGAAATTGCACACAAAAATAGGTATTATTTATGTAAGAGATGCATTTAAAATAAATATTTTATGGATGAAGGCATTGAAAGAGGTGTGCGTTGTTTTTTTTAAAGGAGCATTTTTAAGTGAAAACTACATACAAAATGTGCACAATTAAAATGCAGACTTTTCATGCATTCTTTGAAAAAATAATTACCACAAAATGAACCTATGACTGAGCACCAATGAGACTTAAGTGGGATGGAATTAGGCTGTTCAGTGCATCCCTAATTCCAAGCAGTATATTTAATACTTTCAATATAGTGACATGCTTCTGAAAAATGCACACTTGTAATATTATGCATGAGGGTAATATACAATATTATTATTTATCACAGTCAGCAGTAAAACTGTACATTTTTACAGACTAGGGCCACATCCAAACCATACATTTAAAGCACTCTTATACCACTGTAAGAGAATCCTGGGAACTGTATAGTTTGTTAAGGGTGTTGGGCTCACAGAGATGCAGTTCCAAAACCCTTAACAAACTACAGTTCCCAGGGTTTTCCATGACTGTTTAATTGTTATGATGTGGATGTGATTAAAGACAAACAAAATTACTTAGCAAATGGAGAGAGGATGGTTGCTTATGGTGAGGCTATTCATTTTAAATGGTTACAAATCCTACAAATTGAGATTTGATATTAAATTGGACTGGAGAACAAGTTGCAGCATTTTGTTAACTTGTAAGTAAATACAAGCAATATTTAATTCACTTACCTACAAGCAGAAGAATTTAAAAGTTGAAAGCAGAAGCTCAGTATGGCAGGAATTGGAGCTTTAAGAATAAGCAATGCAAACAAGTTTACATGCTATGCTAAACCAAACTATGGCTTAGCAAGCATGCAGCCTCCTGGAGAGGAGTTTAAAGCCAACGTACTCCTAACCAGTTCTTTTTGCTACTATGTCTTTGCCTTTCTTTCCAACAAAAACCACAAAGAATAAGAGAGAGAGATGCAACAGAAAGCTGAATGACCACTTGGGTTTTGCAAGCTGTCCAACAGCTCTAAAGTGCAATGGCCACTTGCAGCTAACAAAGCTTTTGACTATGTATGATTTATACAAAAATAACCTTTTATGACACCTGGGAATTTCAGTCTGAATTATCCCCAACAGAATAGGTTCTGATAGTTTTGGGAAAGTACTTTTAAACATTTTTTTCAATTCATTATGTATCATTTCCCTATACTCTTTTACCCTTTCACAAGTCCACCACATATGAAAGAACGTTCCCTCCGCCTCTTTGCATCTTCAGCACTTATCTGATTCTTAAAGCTCAACAACTTTTCTGTGTGGATTTTCACTCTTTGAAGTATAGCAACCCTATTTAAACAGATAGCTGAAAAAGCTGAAAAAGATCTTACAAATGGATGCACATTTCCCTTCTGCCCAATCTCTTCTGTTCACAATTGCCATTTTAGTTAACCGTGGCTTCACTAACAACCTGAGACTGTGATTAACAATAGCTACAGTTATTTTTTTAAAAAAATACTGTTTCAAAACCATCGTTTGAACTGTTTGTTTGAAATTAAGTTAATGCTAAAGAGACTCAAATACAGAAACCACAGTAAAGGAAATCACTTGCTTCTGAACTCCTCCTTCAAGCTAGCCAGGAGAAGGAGGACAGTACAAACTAGAGAATAAGGGTGGCTTGTGTACGTCACATTAAACCAGGGATGGCTAACTACCCTGCCCAGAGACCTCATCCAGTCCTCCAAACAAAATGCCATGCCCTGAGAGCCAACTAACTTTTGTGGCTACAACAGCAAGTAAAATAAAATGCAGACACAGTGCTAATGTGAACAGAGAAGTTTAGCTGGGAAGAGATGCTGTAGTGTGCATGTGTTCATGGATGGGGGATGGGGAGGAGATCACCAAACCCACCACTGGCATGTGGCTCTTGTATGGGTGTCCAAGGGTCAATGTGGCCATCTGGCTAAGAAGGGTTAGTTACCCCTATATTAAAATGTGGTTTAGTGTGATGTGTGTCTGCTGCTTCTGGCAGGAATTTCAGAAGAGTTACTTAAAATTGACACTGAAATCAGCACAGTATAATTTATGTGGATCCCAATGTAGCACATATACGTTGTCTTTCTATTGTAGTAATGAATGACACATAGCACATAAATATTTATAGCAATTTGTCATAACTTTTATTAAGATCACAATAACATTTATTAACAGAAAACATAATTTAACAATTTACTCCTGATGTGGCGAAATTGTTTGCACAAGTCATAGAAATGTCTAAAATGTAATACTAGAAATATCTTACTCATTAGCTTAATTATTGCTAACATTAAGTACACATTTCAAGTGAAAAACATGACACATACTCAACTTCCATAGAACTGTTACTTCTGCAAATAGAGCTGGATCCAAACTTTGCTTTCAGTGGGCTGGGGCACCAATGCTAGCTATTTTCTCCCTCCTGTAACCCCTAGTGCCCCCTCACTTATTGTTTCGATGGGTTCCCCAAATGGCAAGGGCAAGAACTGGCAAATTCACTCTCTGCCAGCAGGATCCCTCCAATGAATCAAAAGCATTTTTCATTCAGAAGGAATCTTTCTATCTAAGGAAGACAAATAGATCGAACCATAAACGTCTCTACCTTTGCTCTTATTCAAGCCACCTCAATGTAACTTGGTTAATTTCCTTTGCTCCAAATACATTTTTTTAAAAACCCAACAATTTAAAAAAGGATTTTCAGAGTCAGTTTAGGTTTAGAAGAGAAGGATTATCATTTTTGAAGGGCATTTCCTTTACTGCGTATCAACTGCTTCATAAAGCATAAACAGGATATTTATGCAGCACTAAATCACAGCTCCATGTTCTAATGAATCAGCAAAAAACCAAACAACAAACAAAAAGTCCTACAATTCCATACTTTCCCATCTAAGACACTATGGATTTCTGCAAGATTTCAAAGCTGAATGTATGTAAGCAAGGTTAAAGGGATTCCTTTATTGTTAAAGCCACAGATTTTATAAATAAAAATAAAACTGATGACATCAACTAAAAAATCCAGCTTAAAAAAATATGTTAGAAGCTTTTAAAAACATAGTATATTCATTATAGCATTTCAGCTAAGAGGTTTTGTGCAACAGTATCTTACAGAACAAATTTGCTATTAAGTGCACAGAAAAGCTTTTCCAATTACAAAGCAATAGTTTCCTTCAAAAGCAATAGTTAGGGGGTCCCTGTTCTAACCTATTTGTTTCCTTTAAGATTCTTTAAGTATTTTTCCACTGTATTATTTTGATTCTCGAATGACATGCAAAACATGAGAGATATCTAAGGACTGAAAGGTTGCCCATTTCATCATAGCTTGTAAACAGGGTGGGGGAGATAATTGTGCCACACATATAGTCACTCTGCAACGTGTACAGTACATATCCCTTTGGCAGTTGGCAGCACCCTATTGGTGCAGGAGCTAACTATTGGTACAATAACCATATTCCACAGACACCAGCAAACTGCCATGTAGCTTACTCAACACCTCTATGAATATATGAACAAAAATTTATGCCTACACAAATCTTGCTTTACACTGTAGCTTTATATCTGTTGATATATGCTTTACTTTGCTTTGCAAGTAAAAAGGTTTGAGGATCAGGGGCTAGCACCTCTAAACGACGAGGCGGAAAATATTTTTAAATGTTACAATCAGTAAGAAGGGCTTTTTTGGGATTCAAAGGCAAGACGTCTGATGCTTACGGGCTCTTCTATGCCTAAAAATTGTTGGTTGCTTTTGGGATGCAGAGGAGAGAGAGAGAGAGAGAGAGAGAGAGAGAGAGAGAGAGAGAGAGAATAATAATAAGCAGCTGACTTTTGTATGGCGTTGTAAATTGACCTAAGGTAAAAATACAGCCTCAGCATATTTATGTTCATGTCAGGCAAGAAATTGAGATAATTACTTCCATCTCTGAAGCTTGATACTAATTAGGAGATAAAATGATGATTTTAAGAGCCACGTATATTAGTTAAACAAAAAAGAGTAGAATTTCAAAAGGGAGAGTCGGTGAAGATGAGCTCATATTCAACTTTAACAAGCAGTGGCACGTTACTTTGTCGGCATGGAATGAAAAGCTATTGCTGCAAAGAAATAAATGCTGAGGAGGTACAATGTATTTCCAGATACAACATACTTTTATTTGGGAAAAAGGAATATACACCTGTATGAGTAATGATTTCCAGAATTTTGTTCCATGTAGAAATTAATTTTACATAATGTATTTTCTATCAGGATTAGATTTTTCTGTTATAAGTAGGAGCTGACCAGAATTAATAAAATTCCCTCTATATGTGGCCTTGTTAAGCTGTTACACATGCACAAGTATTGCAGCAACTGTGAAACATCATTTTTTACAGAAGTGTAAGTTTTTATAATGAGAGCTCAATTCACCTACTACATTATTTTAAAACTTCTGGAATGGTATATTAGTTCCTTCCAAATTGAAAAATATATAGCAAGAAGAGGAAGAGGAAGAAGAAGATGGAGGAGGAAGAAGAGGAGGAGGAAGCCAAATTATTCAGAAGGGTCTCAAAGGACTGGTTCACATAACACACTTAGATAAACCACATGAACATGCCAACTCCCAGAGAGGAACTCATAGCTATTTTGCTCCTTTCTGGTACAATGCACCAGGTTAAGGTTTGGCTTAGCATGTTGTCCAAATTAAGACTCATGATTAAGTTCTCTCCTTGCTAACCTCAAGCTTTATCAAAGAACATGTAAAGTTTAACTTAGTACAGTGGAACCTCAACTTACATACGCCTCGTCTTACAGATGTTCCAAGTTGTGTTCGCGGCAAACCCGGAAGTAAACACTGTGTTTGTCATGATTTGTGCATGCGCAGAAGTGGCTTCTGCAATCTGTGTGTGCGCAGAAGCGGCCGCCACCTGTGCATGCGCAGAAACGCACTACCGCCAAATGCGCACGCGTACAAGACACCTCTTCTAGCATCCCGTTTCGACCAGCGGATGGACCTCCAGAATGGATTATGTCCATAAGTAGAGGTTCCACTGTATGTCATGTAAACCAGGGCACAAAAATTAGAAAACCCAAAAATAATTGTGAGGAAATTGTCCAGGGAATAAATACTTTAAAGAACAATGTATTTTTAATTGGTCAATGGATTTCTTCCAATCCCAATTTTAAACAGTTGGACAAAAGAAGCATCAGAAAAAAGTAAATAAACAGTGGTGAGTAAAACAGCTTACTGGCAGTAAAGGTAAAATGTAAAGGACCCCTGGATGATAAAGTCCAGTTGAATTCAACTATGGAGTGCAGCACTCATCTCCACTTTCAGGCCAAGGGAGCCAGCGTTCCTCTGCAGACAGCTTTTCTGAGTCACATGGCCAGCATGACTAAACCGTTTCTGGTGCACGGAATACCGTGATGGAAGCCAGAGCACACGGAAACACCGCTTATCTTCCCACTGCAGCGGTACCTATTTATCTACTCACACTGGTATGCTTCCAAACTGCTAGGTTGGCAGGAGTTGGGACAAAGCAACAGGAGCTCACCCCATCACAGTTTCAAACTGCCAACCTTATGATCGGCAAGCCCAAGAGGCTCAGTGGTTTAGACCACCTGTGAGTATCTTGGAGAACATCTCCTCCTGTATGATCTCCTCTGACACTTAGAATCTTTTGATAAGGTCCTGCTCAGAGTTCTCTCTTAGGTATAGGGAAATTGGCTTCTACTATGAGCACTTACATCTCGGTTTCAATAGCCACCCCAACAATTTGAAACTTTCCTGCAAGAGACAGTCATTCAACCGCTTCCCTATCTTTTTGCAAAAAAAATTGTTTTAAAAAAACCTTTTTCCTTTTTAACAAGCTCTCTTGACTTGCTTACTACTATCCTTTACCATGTTGCTTTTTTTAAAGTGTTTTACTGATTTATGACTGCAATTTTACTGGTTTTTCAATTTTCTATATTGACTTTACCATTTTATTATTTTGGTGCTCATTGCATTGTTTTTAATTGTAAACCACTGTGGAATTTTCCGATGAACTGCAGTCTGTGTTTACAACAAATAAATAAGAGCAACAGAGTAATTTCTACACATGATCTCAGGAAATCTTTCTTTCCCATAAGTTTGTTCAAAAATTTATTATTAACATTACTGATCTTTTCATTTTTCTGTTACTCTGAATCAAGAGCCACCTGATCATGAATGGCAGTGATGTGGCTCAAGCATATTAGTCTGTGCCTGACAGATAAACTTTACTGAAATTTGAATTCAAAAGTTATTTCAGAATGCATTTATTTCACAAGTGCTAGAGAGCATGCACTGGCCAAATTGGGGCAATAATTGAAGAGTGATTTCAGAAACACGTAAGAACCTAAGAACTGCCTTGTTGGATTATTACTTATATATCCAGGAATGTAACTGACCTAGTCTATCTAGTCAAGTGCCTTGTCTCAAACATTAGCTAGCAAAGCAAGAAAAGGATTAACAGTACCATGAATACGTGCTGCTTAATCTGTATTAATTTATTTGGACAAAGAACAAAACGCCTGATTATACAAATGCACAAAAAACAGACAATATTGTTTCCTCCAAGACAGAACAACATTCATGACCCCCAATATATTATACTCATAAAACCCTGTAAAGTGTAGATTAGACTGAGAGTACATCCCTGAGCCAACCACCTAGTGATAGGTATGGCTGAGCAGCAATTTCACTGTCATTGGGCCACCAATACCCTATTCCACTACATCATACTGGCTCTAAAAAGGTCTGAAGACTGTAGGGATGGTGTGCTGCCAGTATCATTAAGTGTTATGTCTTAAAACATCTGTAACCACTTAACAGTTATCATCAGCACTGTAGGACTGAGAACATTACACTATTCTATTGATTCAGCTTATGAAGGCATAAAATAGTGGTCATCAGCTATCAGTTACACTATAAATGCAACTGCTAATTCAAGTTGTGCATTTCCCCCTAATTATAATTCTAACCAAACATGACTTTGCCCATGTGAATACAAATGACAAATCATTATTACTTTGCTATAGTCCACCACCAGTCAAACAGCAGTGCCACACCATTCAAAATGATTAAAATTATTAATAGCATTCTAGTTGCAACTTCCAATATCTTTTGTAACAACAACCAACTGCAAAGTTCATTAGAAAAAAATAAAAAATAAAAAATGCAAGATCCTACTCATTTATAATTTAACTCAACACTTTCAAAGTTGACAGTCCCCTGCTATCTGACCTTCTTCATCTACCTTTATTGTTCTAAATTGTGCTGGAAGTCAATCATATGGGATTCAGTCCATTCCTTTTTAATAAAGAAAACTACAAGCAGAAAGCTACCTAGATCAAATATCCTATGGGTCTTTTGTCAGGGCAGTAAGACCAACACATCCTCTCCTATCCAATCCCTTTGTGCCCCCCCCAACCATTTTGCTATACATTCCTGTCTTGTGCAAGGTTTGTTGACCTGCTGCCCATGGACCCCTAGGGGATTGGCTTCAGGGGGGTCCATGAACTGGACACAAACAAAATGACTTCTCCAATGCAATAAATTGTGTGCTTGTGTTTACATGTATTTTTCTGGGGAGCGGGTCCATAGCTTTCATCAGATTCTTTGGAGTCTGTGACCCAAAAAAGGTAAAGCACCGTTGGTCTAGGGCAACCACATAGACTGCACTGCAACTCTATAATGTTCCACCACTGGTTGACCACACTGATGCCTGTGGTCCTCCAGAAGAAACCCTGTAAGCCAACCCTCCAACATCTAGAGAGCAGAAGCTATGCAATCTTGGCAAACTGATTACTCTTCAATACTTTGGGTATGTACGTTTTGTTAAATATGGAGGCAGGGAGCTCCCTAAATCTTTATAACTTCTCCCTTCTACCCAATACAGAGTGCTGGAAGCTTCCTTCAACCATATATAGCAAAACTTGCATATACAAATTATAAAAATCTAAATATAAGATATACTGCCTCATTGAAGTCCAAAGCTTTTGTTAAAAAAAATCAGATGGAAATGTTATCATAGCTGTCAGCTTAGTGACTGTTGTAACTCAAGTCACTGCCATGGATATTAATCAGGTCTAACTTTGGAAGTTTTTGACTATTTCTGTATTTCCAGGAAGTTACCATCCTTTTCTTTACCAAAGATACCAACTTTAGTAGATTAGTTTAAGTTCACAGAAATGAGAGTAGCCCACTGTAGGTACCTAGAATATTGTCCTTAGATATTGGTTCTGTATGGATTCAAAGTAACTGAAACCAGGTTTTGAGTATAAAATTTTAAGACACTCAAACGTGATTTATGGTGAGTCTAATCACCACTGTATTACCTTCTAAAAAGTACTGTTTGGAATTGCACAGATTCAAGTATTTCAAAGACTTACAGTAAATACATTTTGCCAAATAAAATTAGCATAATATCCTTTTAGATTGCACAAATGCTTAACTACATTTTACACAGTTGTGTATACAAACACAATCCAGTAACATGCAAATTTAACATGTAATCACATGGCTAGATCGTAGCAATGTAGAGAGAAAAGGGGGGAGATCTTGTAAATCCATGATCTTTAATTCAATAAACAGATGACTGACCTAATGATCACTGCATAACACCATTTCTACTTATTGCCAGACTTAACTATTTTAGAGAACGTCGTCATGGAAACAAGTTTATCTTCAAGCTATGTGTTATATTGTTCAATCTATTATATTTTTTACCATATTTCCTATGGTAACATACATAAAGCCTCTACTAGAGATCAGAGCAAGTAGCTACTTTTTTGAATGAGGAGAACAGTGGCGCTAATAGCAAGAACTCATGAGAAAGAATAAAAAAGTGCCACATCATCAAGAATTTGGATGAAGCAAGCTGTATAATTCGAAGCACTTCAACTTGGAAAAATATCAAACAAATGTCAAAGTCAAATTGCAAGAGGACAGAATTCGCATACAGGGAATGGTCTTAGGTCTTGCCAAGTGGATCCACTGTGATCCACTTCTCAAGTGGATCCATGAGTCCTCATTAGTTCTTAGGAGCAGTTCCATTTTTCTTTTAGGAACACTTTAGCTGTCCTGGGATCCTTCTCATAACAGAATGTACATACAACATGCTCATCCTATTTTCCATTGTCTGCCTGGCTCTGTGCCTAGAATGAGAGACACGTTTGCTTCGTTTTTAATTATACTTATGAGGGCTCAAATTATTTACTACTTCGTGTCTGGAGGAGGCTCTTGCTGTGACATGAGAAGGTTTCAGAACTGTAGGCATAAATACATTACACATTGTGCTACAGATCACTAGGTATAATTAAAGTAGGAGGCGACAGGGTGGGAGTGGGAAGTGTAACTCAATTGACCAGAGGCATGTAGAATTCCCATCCTTAGAAGTTTATCTTCAGGATCTTTCAATCATTCCTTTGTTTACTGGCTAACAGAACTTGATGAAGTCCAAGTTACTTTAAAATACAAAAATAAATTAATCCGTTTGTAGCACGTTAATAGTAAGATATTTAAGTAATTAACATTTAGTACAGACTTTTATTACCATTATTTTCAAGTTAGTGGACAAACAGAAACTGCATTGTACCTACAGATGCATAACCTAAGTATAAAAAAGGAAGGCAATTTACCCAGTTTCAAATAATGAGTCATAATGAACAAATTTAGGACAGGGCCTAAAAGAGCCAAAGTGTAGCTACAATTGAGAAAAAATGCATGTTGCAATGCACTGCAATAAATTTGGTATGTATCACTACTACACTTTGTGTTGCCCCCATGTGCGATGGTTTTATTTTCCATGCATTCCTCTTGGCTCGCTTCTTCAAACTAAAGCTCTCCTTTGGATAGCCAACCACGGTTCCGTGTCCAGCAACTGTGCAGACGCGTTCCCTACAGCACGTGCAGCCTTTTCCAGCCCAAGTTGTGCCTCCAAGGTAAAGCCCATCCCACTAAAAACAACAACAACACCCCAACCACCTCCTGTTTCCAAGCTGCCTACAGTCTCCCTGGGAGAGGCAGGGAACATGGCACAATCCTGACTCTAGTAGTCAATGGCCTTTAAGAGAGAGAGAGAGAGAGAGAGAGAGAGAGAGAGAGAGAGAGAGAGAGAGAGAATTCATTAACTGAAAGCATAGGCATTTTTGCAATTCAGACAGGGGATGCTTCTACATTGGAATGTTTGTGTGTGTGTGTGTGTGTGTGTGTGTGTGTGTGCGCGCGCGCACAATGATTGATCTGCAAATTTAAACTCCAAATAGGGCTTCAGAAGCACTTGTGTGTTGTATGGAGGGAAGGAAAAGAACTCTCTGGGACTCCGAGTAGGGCAGTTCTCCACTGTCTGCCCTCATACCACCCTGTAATTTCTAATTGGCAAATGGCACCTGTTCCGCAGAAGGAGGAGTGCAGAGAGGGAGCAGGCAGTTTTTGCTGCAGAGCGACAGGGAAGGGCAGGCTGGGCTGAGCTGCCCCAAGCGGAGCGATGCCTCAACTTGTGGCTCAGAGCTTGAAGCTGGACACTTCCACTTGTCCTCGTTTGGCACCAGAATAAAATATTGGGAGGGGGGGCCAGGTAAGCCCCACCCCACATAATTGATCACATGACACAGTGCACACAGACCATTTGAATGGCAATTCCCATTAACTTAGGGGGGTGGCCCCCTCAAATATTTTATTGTGGGGACTGAAGTCCCCACCGCCCCTAGGAGTTGACTATGTTTGGCACTGTGGGTCCAGCGCAGATTCCCCATCCCTCGTTCCCCCAGCAGAGCTGCCTTTCTTCATCGCCTTTCTGGAGGTGATCGCCCTTGCTCAGGCTGCTCTGCTCTTGCCTAGGCTGGGAGTGGTGTGAGGAGGGAGAAATCTGGTGGGAGCTGGTCCTGGTTCTGAGCTCCGGGGCTTCGCATCAGGTGGGAAGAAGGGTGAAGAAGCCATCACTGCCCAAGTGCTGCTGTATTGTGACTCTTCACCAAGGAGGTTGGCTAATTCCTGGATCCTCCTCCTCTCTTCCATTTTCCCCAAGCCAGGAGGAGGAAGATGAGAGCATGCAGCTGGCTTTCCTGTTGCTTCTGTCATCTGAGCTTTGCACATATCACTGGCCCGCTGGGTGAGGGAGGGTCAGGTCACGTGATGCCAGGCCCCCTCAATGCAGGGGGCAAGTCAGAGTCCCTGACACAGAAGGTAGGCTTATTTTGACTACTGCTATTGTACTTAGTTGAAACTTCTAGGAAAACCATAACCATTTTAATTTACTGAGCTCAAATACCATACTGATGAATGGCTACATGAAGGGAAAATGTATTTCTTCATTTGTGCTAATATGGGACTCTTTCTGTTCCTCCCAGAAGGCAGTTGGTGCAATTAAAAACAAACAAACAAAAAACCTCTGAACAATATTAAACAGAAAACTGCTGAGCAACTACAACAAATAATATTGACAACACTGTTTAGGTCCCAAAAGAGTACATTTAGAAACCAAGTAACTGGAAATGAATGCTGAACTAATTCCATGGTTCATCAAACATTTGCAGTAATATGTTGATTCTAGTATAGTTACAGGCAGTGCATCTGAATGCCTGGCAAGTCAGGATTAAAAATTAAAGCAGAGGTCTTGCAGAGTCAGAAATGGAAGCTGTTCTCTGAAGCAGGAACAGCCATCAATGTCCCTCCTACGTATGGTACCATAGCTTAATTACAAGTAACAAAAATTAAAGGCTCTTTTTCCTTAAGGTGACTTGAATGCATTACATATTTAATTATTTTAGACAATTCCCTCATGGCTACCAAATCCAGACACAATTAGAAAGAAATATTTTTATCTATTCATATTTGTATCTAGATTTTTAAAGGATCATTCTGGACAACTGAAAATTAGTTACCAATATCCAATACTCTGCAGTAGCTCAGAGTCACAAACAATCAGCTACAGTGGTACCTCTGGTTGAGAATGGGATCCATTCCGGAGTCCCGTTCACAACCTGAAAGGTCCGCAACCTGAAGTGCCGAATCTGCGCATGCATGAAGCGCCGAACCTGGAAGTAACCTGTTCCATTACTTCCAGGTCCGGCGCGTTTGCAACCCGCAGCAAACGCAACCAGAGGTATGACTGTATTGAGCTGTATATTTCTGCCTCTTCCCCCACCCCACCTCCAATCATACAGGTTCTGGAGTCTCTGAGACTTGAATCCAAATTGTTAAATTTTTTTACCTTTTTGTTGTACTTAATGCTAGACACTAAGGCAGGTCTGAGGATCTGATATGAACAGACCACAACACACAGTCATTATTTGAAAGTCCTTTTTAAAAAGAGGCCTTAATATTTTAAAATACTCGAAATAGACAATGGATATTGAGTTTTAAAGCCAATAAGATGCAATGCATATGCCCATTTGCAACAGCCATTATTTTCTTAATCGCATTCTGTAATTGTTCACAGTTCTGAAATTGTAAGGAAATTGTTTTCATGGTATATGTGCAACTGCCAATTGTGTGCCCATTCGTCAAAGAAGGGAGGATGCACTAGCTACTGCATTTACAGGGTCTATGGCCATATAATAAAAGTTGCTGTTGGTTCTACAAAGCCCCTTCCGCCCTTAGAAAGGAGGGGGGGTTGCAGTGTATCACGAGCCCTTCACGTGCTCAGGGGATGCCAGCATCCCCTGGCACTATTGGGCGAGCTCTGGGTGCAGTGCCCAGCTGGCTGGCCAACCGGCTCAGCCGGCTAGGGCGTGCCCACCGCATTTAAGTGGGCACGCAGCCAGAGCTCGCCCTCTTTCTCCTGGGCTCCTGAACTCACCAGCTTTTGCTGGAACGGAGCGTTTGGCGCGATTGCAGTTGCCCGGTTGCGGTGAACAGAGCCAGAAAGCTGCTGGATAAGGCGGTGGCCCGCCGCGTGGTTGCAATGAGGGGTCGGGTCATCGCTCACCCCGCTATAAAGTTCAATGAGACTGCTTTGTACAGGAATGATGGCGTACACCTTTCTGACGCAGGAAACGATGTGTGGCTAGCGGACGTCATATTAGATATAAGACAATGGTTACAGAGAAATTAGATATTGGTTTCGGATGTGAGGGTATTGGCGGCAAGCCAAATGTTTTGGCTCGATTGGCGGTTAGGCATTGGATAAGGTCAGGAAGGTCAGGTTGTGGGGGGGGGGAGGACGGGCCAGCACCTCCCCCCAAGCGCTGAAGGGTACTTCGTAAAGGAGTCCGGGGGGCGTGTCCGTGTCCGAAGCCGTGGGTGGTGAGGGCCTAAGGCACGCCCCGGATCGGTGATCACGGGGTGTGTCCTTAGCTGATGTGCAGCAGCAAGGGCTCACCCCAACAGTGGTTAACCCTTCCTGGACTGCCAGCACGACGTACTGGAGTCGGATATAGTCTAGTTAGATCCAATGCCTAATGCCAATACCGCTCAACAACCGGAACCAATAAAGTTGTGGCCTTTTATTCTCCATTTAACCTTACTTTACGGTGTCTTGTGTCGTTATTTCACGGGAGGGATCGGGATATCGACATGCAAGCTACTGCACAGGATTAAATCTACTGTAGCATGCTTCCACCAATTTAGGCTTCCCCTCATCACAGTGTGAGCTCGAGTCCCGATTGTCTATGAGCTCAGGCTCTCCCTTTTACCTCCAGTGTAGTCCAAGCCCTCCCAAACACCGTCCCAGTCCAGATGGGGATGCCAGTTTGCAGCCTTACTGCAGGAATGTTAGGGATCTCTTTTAGTCTCTTCCAGATGCTTCAAGACTGCTGAATATGGGGAAGAACATGATAAACCGCCCCCAGAGGAGAAGCAAAGGAGGAGAGATTGCAGGGAACAACTAAGCGATTTTCACTTGCTTCTGTTATTTGATCCAAAAAGCCAAAGAAGTACTGCTCCAGCAACACAACTGGATTTAGTTGAGAAAGAGAAGAGCATTGTCAAGTGACAGCAGTTATCAAGCAAAGACTAACAGCCACCTTAAGTTACAGGGTTAGGAGCAAAAGAATTTCCCAGGTAGATAAAATGTAAGGAATAAGCAGTTGGGCCATTTCTCTCAACTCTAAGCCACACAAGGAAACAAACTATAAGACAAAGCATCCACTGTAGTGTGCAAGGATTTAAAAACAAAACACTAGGCATTTAAAAAGAAAAAAGTATCCAGTTTTGTTTACATGCTCAATATCCAAGCAACTCTTATTTCAGTAAATCAAGGGAAAATACCACATAGGTGTCTGACTGAATAAACTGCAAACTTCTAATTTTATACGAATGTGAAAAGCATATTTCTGCTCCAACAGAGGTCAGGGGCGGGGTGAGATCTAAATTCACATTAAATTACAAGCTTGTCCTATGGGGTCAGACAGCTATGAATATGCAATTCCTCTTGGTTTCATCCAGCATCTGCAGAAAATGCAGAAACCACATTTTGCGGCACATCAGTTCATGGAGTTTATAACCCTTAAAATATTTTAACACATTAATATTAACACTTTAAAATACAGTGGTACCTTGGGTTACAGACGCTTCGGGTTACAAACTCCGCTAACCAGGAAGTAGTTGCTCCAGGTTGAGAACTTTGCCCCAGGATAAGAATGGAAATCGTGCGCCAGTGGCACAGCAGCAGCAGGAGGCCCCATTAGCAAAAGCACGCCTCAGGCTAAGAACAGTTTCAGGTTAAGAACGGACCTCCAGAACAAATTAAGTTCTTAACGCAAGGTACCACTGTATGTGAATAATGATTATATGGAACGCCCCCCCCCCCGAAATTGTATACCACACAGAATTGCTTCAGATTTATTTCAAACTATAAAAATCTGACAACTTGCAGAAGCATGCATCTTATTTTCAAGAAAGTACTGGCTTAATTTTACTTAACATTCTTATATTTGCTATAATATATTTATGTTCATTTTTTAGTAGATGCAGATTTTTAATTTTTCATGATTAACACTATTATTGGGATACTGACATTGACACCATGTAAGGAAATAAACTGGAAAAATGCAAGGAAGCACCAGGTGCACAGAAATATATGCAAGGTATAAAGTAATATGTACTCAAAGAATTACAAGATGGATATATGGACCCCACTTTTGATGTATAAACAATCAGTTAGCCAGGACAATGGAGAGTAGGGTACTACTGGTAGGTAACTGAGATCTTTAAGAAACAGCAGAACATACCAGGGAGTCATGCCCCTCTATTTCTTATTGAAAATGGGTGGCCTGGTCTGGAAGGGGCTGAGTGCTTTAAGCGAAACATGCTAGAATTTGCTGTTGGGAGAGGTAGCTGGATGGCTTTTATAAGACTGATTTGATATTGCTGTGGAACCAACGATGCCTGTATGCTTGCTTCTCCCCCCCCCCCCGAACTATTTGTACTTATTATTATTTATTGAATTTGTATACCACCCTATATCCCAGAGGTCTCAACTTTGTAACCAGAGTTGTAAACTATAACACTACAGGTAAGTCTCCAATCCTGTCTTCTAACAAAACTCACTCTGTAAAGGCTGCCTTTACAGTGGCTTTACACTGCATGGGAAACACAGAACACAAGTTGGAGATTTCTCATTAATACGCATGGTAACTAGAATAAGGAATCTTATATGTGAATTGGGAACATAGGCAGCTGTCTTATACTGAAGGTCATTGCTTCATCTAGCTCAGTACTGTCTACATTTGGGGTCTCAGGCAGGGTTCTATCCCAGCTCAACCAGGAGATATCAGGAATTGAAGCAGGGACATTCTGCATGCAAAGCAGATGTTCTACACCGCTAAGTTATGGAACTTCCCTAAGCTTTTCTCATACATTTTTTATAGTATTAATTTAAACCTTTCCCCACAGATTATCTGTCCCATACCGGTTCAGGTTACATACACATTAGGGCACTTGGTTATCTAAGAAACAAATAGGCAGCATGTTTAGATTTGGGGGGAGGAGACTCTGTGAATTCATGCTGCCGCCAAGACTTCCCTTTGGCAGTTTTCTTTTCAGACATAACCCACTTCCAACACATTTTTAAAATTTGTATTGAAGTCAGCATCCACTTATCCAAACATGCAACCTGTTAATAAAGCAGAGAGACTCCTTTGCAGTCACCCGGGAGTATGCAAATGTGGAGAGCAACCTAACCAAAGTTAAGCACTGTAAAATTATCTCATGTCTGAGCATATGCTCGCTTACAAAAAATCCAAAAGGACTTAAGATCACGGCTAGATCACATCCTTTATATTTCTCATTTATTGCTACAAGCATTAGGAAAATGCTGACAAATGAAAAAGTGAACAGGTGAAGCCAGAATGTGGCTTGTGTCAGCCAAACCGAGGCTCATGGCTTGTTTCACTCCAAAACACCCCACAAGCAGCAAACCAAGAACAAATATTGGTTACTGTTCATTGTGTGTTTGGAGGGATGCAAACCATGAACCCTAACTCAAGTAGCATGATAAGAAAGACTCTGGACTGTTTCACCTGTGCCATTGCAGCAGGAACAGGGAAGACACACTGTGGGAACTGTTGAGAAGTGTGTGCCATCATGCTGCTTATTCACATGAAACCATAGTTTGTTTTCAAATATGTTTAATGTGAAATGTGACCCAGGCTATTCGTGGGTAAAGCCTGGTCCTATAAAGCACAGATTCTTCAGTAAACACATATTGATACAGCTCTTTTTTTTTCATTGAGTCAACAGCACAGAAGATTCTTTCAGAAGATAATGGCCCAGTTTGGACATTTTGCTAAAACATATTTTAGCATGATGAGAACTAAGTGCAAGAATCTGCTGAGAGCAGTTATCCACAGTTTTGCAGTATGTTGTCAGCAATCTGCGGATGACACACAGCTCCACTTCTTCCTTACATCTGCAGATGTGGCAGTGCATGTGCTGGACTTCACCCACCCATGGGCTGGCTGACATGTTGCTATGGCAGGGGTGGATTTAGGGGAGTGCAAGCCATTTACCTGCATGGGGAGCCGAACCAAGAATGGTTTGGCACCGCAACAGTCACTTAGAATGAAGTGCAAGAGGTGGGGGGGGGCACCAAATTTTGGAATCATATGGGGCACTGCTGAATTTGAAAGCCCAAAGTCTGCCACTGCACTATAGTTAAGCGTGCCATCTGAAAGTGGCTATTACCATGGCTAGTACAGGAAGCAGAGAAGAGAAGAGGGAGTACAAGGCATGAAAAAATTAGTTTTGTGAATTAGTATTTAGTTTATACAATTAACTAATCCTTTTACCAATCAAATCCTCCAACTTTGAACATATAAACTATATCAAGTCAGTATTTATATTTTCTACGCATTATCACAGCTGAAACCAATTTACAACATGACAATGACATTTTCAGAGATAAATAAAAGCCTAAGCATACTTGCTTACAACCACAACTATCAAAATAATGATATTTTACTTTAATAATGTATTCTAGACTACCACCAAGTCTAAGATAAAGGAATCACCCAACAGCATCATCTTAAAGCTAGGAGGCAATATCTTGGGGAAGTCTTGTGCTAAAGATCTGTTTACTAGCATCCATCCATTTAAAAACATCCATTTAAAAACTATGCTCAAGTCGCTAGCTAGTAGCACCCAAACCATTTCTTAAAGCTTGCATAAGTAGACCACTAACAGATTTGCATATGCTTCTATTTATTGCTTTTGGGTTTCCCCCATAAACTGTTTTTTCCTCGTTAGCTACCCGGTACCTTCAGACAACAGTGATGTTGGTTAATAATTTATAGCCTTAGATAATTTTGCTCTTGCCTATAGATCTGCTCTTGCTTACGCTTCCCACTATTCCGATGCCAAACTTATCCAATATAAGAAGGTATGACCACTTTGACTTCAACCATAGGGCTGATATCTGGAAGGTTTTTGTAAGGATAAACCCTTGCTAACCTACATAAAATAAACTCTTTCACAGCAACGGTACGTTTCCCTTCCTCTATGTATCACAGGAACTGAAGAACTTGGCAAAAGAAAACTCTCCTAAATGCTGGGAAAGTGCCACATACATTGCAGATTCTACCTGTGAACAAGCCAACAGGCAAAACAGAGTCAATAAGCATAAAACTTACATAGTCATGAAAGGCTTTAGCTTCACTTGAGTGTTCACATGTTTCACGTCTTTCTGGAGCTGCGCAGTAGAGATCCCAAAACACACTAAAAATGGGGGACACACACAAAAAAAGCATGGTAACACTTTACATGTATTTCAGGTGTATGATCCCAAACATATGCACAAATTATTATGGTAATTACAGTACTGATTACCATCTCTCTTCATGCTTTCCGGCTATGTTTTGTGCAGCATCAGCATTTTGGCATTACAAACTGCTGAAGTTCTGCAAACTTAAGAACACCAAAGACTACTGGCTATTACACAGACTAAACAACATGTATACAGTACATTTTACTTATTATTTTGGTGTGCTGTATGAAGAATATCCAAATTATATATTTTGTGATTCAAGCATGAAGAAAAGATTTCAGAACTCTTGTGGATAACAAGAAAATCTACCGTAACTAGTGAAGTTGTTTTTGCTGCTTTTTTTAGGAGCGCCTATTCTAAAAGCAAACAATCAATCCAGAGCTTAAAACAACATCAGAAAAAAAGCTTTAAATACATTTAAAAGATCATGAACAATTTTCCAGCCTGAACCTCCAGGGTGCAGCATGTATTCTCTTGCAAAACTTTCATATAAGGGACAGAAAAGGAGAACAGTGAGCTGGCGGAGCAGGAGGGATAAAAAAAAATCTATTACTTTACTCCAATGTTTATTTACATTGTAAATATTACAGATTGTAAACATTAAAAATTATATGTTTATTTAAAAAATAAAAAGAGGACTATGAAAACCAAGCTAACATATACAAATGCATGCAATTATTTTAAATTCTGCAGAGTTAAAGGAAACACAGTCTGATCGCTGCCATCAGTAACAGGACCAAGGCCTCTGGGAGCAAGCCCATGCAGAGCTCATCAGGCCTGGGGCGGGAGTCTTGCTAAAATAAAGTTAAAAACAAAAACAAAAAAGCAGCCAGTCCCAGGTGAGCCCCGGAGCCAGCCTAGCCTTCCGAGGCTCAGGGCAAGTGTATCCAGCTGCCTGTCCCCCCACTCCAGGCCGCTGCATGGACCTGTCTTGGAAGTTGCTCCCCCTGCCTTCCAGGGAGAACATCATGGCAAGGGGGAGACCTACCCAAGCCCAGCCAGCAGACAGAGAACCAGCAGCTACAGGGGCCTTCCTCCACCTCCCAGTAAGAAAAAAACACTCTGCAAGTTACCCTTGGACTTCAGAAGTTTACAAACAACTAGCAACCAAGTAAATGTGCTTTTTTTTCCTAGCTTGGGGGTTTGGATGGGGAAACCCAGTGAAAGAGACACCATATTGGAAAACCTGAACATTAGTCTTTCCAAAAAAGAAACCAAGGGATTAACGGTAGATTCTAGTTATTTTTTAATAAAAATAAGATTTTGTACACTAACACTTTAATAAACACAAAACAAACAAAGTAGTCTTTTTAAAAGCTTGAAATACTTACCACCACCAAGAGTGTAAGAATCCTGGGGGCTCGCCCAATGTGATATTTTTTTCCCATCTTATCTAAAACCAGCATAAATAGTGATTAGAAATTTTTTCATCTAGACAAAATATAAACAACAGAATACTGCAAAATTCCCCTAATTAATCAAAAATTCTGAGACAAATAGGCTGGTCTTCACCTGGTGTCAAAAAGCTTATACTGTAATGCTGGCATCAGTTGTGCCTCCTTAGGGGCACAACTGCAGGGCATCACTGCAGAAAAGGCCCTCTTCTTTGTGGAAGCACAATGCGCCCCTTCAGGTGATCTTAAGGCACTATTATGCATTGTATAAAACACTACTGTATTTCCTTTTGTTTGTTTTGTACCTACTGGTGATCAATGACACTGCAAGAAAAAGAGATTCTCAATAACCTATCTACCCATCTTCTCCATGCTAGTCATTATCAGTCACATGAAGCTTGAATTAAAGACCAAATCTCATCTGAACCACAAAATGAATGAGGAAAGCCAAAACCGGAAATAACAACATCCTGCTGATCACACAGATTAGCCACCTTTCCTCTTACTGTGGTACATATTAGTTAAAAAGGTCTATTTCCCTTCTGACTGGAAGCAGATACATTTTTCTTCTAGCAAAAAGATCCACATGCTGAAGTTCACGGTTCCTAGCTTAAACTCAATGCCAATTTGTCTCTTTCATGGTATTGGTGTTTTGGGATAATTTATTGAAACCATTGCTGCTCTATAGTGTATTTTTCTGTCTGCTATGCTGGATAGCCGCATTACTGAAAAGAAAATATTGAAAGATGTGGCCTAAATATTCACCTTACAAAAAACAACAACACAACATTCTCCATTATCCTTAAAATAACATCTATATTCAATGTTTTAATAAAATTCAAGTTTACGGTAATTAATGGATTGAAAGATGAATCAGCTGACAGCCATAACTACTATGGATAATTTTTCTAAAAGTTTACTGAAAGGTGCCAAAACAGACACCTACAAAAGGTCTATTGTTCTCAATGGCCAATGATATCAAATATCAGGTACATGAAATTTGCACTCCAATACATGAGCCAAAAGGGAAGTGGGTGGCGCTGTGGTCTAAACCACAGAGCCTAGGGTTTGCCAATCAGAAGGTTGGCGGTTCGAATCCCCGCGACGGGGTGAGCTTCCGTTGCTCGGTCCCTGCTCCTGCCAACCTAGCAGTTCGAAAGCACGTCAAAATGAAAGTATATAAATAGGTACCGCTCTGGCAGGAAGGTTAACGGCATTTCCGTGCACTGCACTGGTTCACCAGAAGTGGCTTAGTCATGCTGGCCACATGACCCAGAAGCTGTATGCCAGCTCCGTCGGCCAGCAAAGCAAGATGAGCGCCGTAACCCCAGAGTCGTCCGCAACTGGACCTAACGGTCAGGGGTCCCTTTACCTTTACATGAGCCAAAGTGCTGCTATCCTTCAAAATTTACACTTCTCTTAATTTTGTGATGCAGCTTTCCAACCCAAGACTTGTACATAATTTCCATAATATACCTAAGGAAATGCACTATATTAGAGAAAATTCCATTCATATATGTGTATATTAAGAGAAGCATACACAAAATGTTTTAACATTTTCATGTGGATATTTTTTTAATTGCCAACTGATACTGAAATGGAACAAACTGAACTGATGGCTGAAAAAGTGAGAAACTGAAACAGACACATTTGTTTACTCCCAGCAGGGACTCCAGAGGAAAAAGAAAATATTCATAGAAATAAATGGACCACTCCAATACAGAACAGCATAATGAGTTGACTCATATGCACAGATATTCATGTTGAAAACCTGTGTTATTCTGTTGTGTTACTTGTGTTATTCATGAATTTTATGAACAGACGCAGGTAGCCATTTCCTTCAAAAGCTGAAATTTTATAAATGTATACATTGCTTCTCTCTTCAAAAAGTCTTGAAGCAATTTACAATACTGTGAAGTTTATGCTACTGAGAGCATAGCAAGAAAAGCACAGGAAAATCTTATCTAGTTGTTAATGTGGCTATACAATACTTGAATCCTTTTTTAAAAAAATCTTTTTTGCTTCAAACCAACTCATTTAAATAAGCGATCACCTGTGGCAAGTAAAGCTTGCCTCCAGGAAATGGTCCTAGTACCAAGTAAGAGGGAACAGAAGCAAGCAACAACCGCACACAGCTGCTTTTTTCCAGCTGAAGAAAAATAACTGTGGCTGCTGCATGTATGTACTCTTTCACTCTCACCTTCATGTTAGTTGTCCTTAAAGAGTGAAGGAGTACACACCGGATCTCATATAAGTGGACAAAATGACAGCTCATAATACTGTACACTGAATTCACAAGACTAGCCTGAATCCTATCCATCAAGTGAAAGTGGCTATCTAGAATTCTGGAAGACATGAAAATGATAGGAAACATACCTCTGATAAAAATGTCTGCGCTGATTTTTGTGCTCCTACATGGAGCAGATATTCATATACATACAGTGCTAACCTGAAAGGGAAAAACAACAATATTCACTATTGAAACAAAACTCTAAACTGCAAGATCATGCACAACTTTCTAGACAGAATGATGCATTAAATCAGAAAAAGAAAATGAACTAAAAAGTAGTCAGTTTTGCTTGATCTACATTTCCAACTTTTCCCAACTATATATGTGAGCACCATCACAGCAAAGTTAAAAATGTTACTATACAAAAAACTGAGTCTGTCAATATTTTATTATCTTGGACATATGCCCAGTCAGCTCATAACAGTTCAGCTACTATTAATCTATATTTATCCACACACGCTATGCTTACAGTAAACAATACAATGCATCTATAATTATACCAGTACTGAACATTGCTAAACAAAATGCCTAAACATTAAATCTTCTGAATTTTTAACACTTTTCACTCCGTGTTTCAGCTTGCAACATGAACAACCCAGAGTTATTCAGAACTACCGGTAACCAACCTGCTCTCTTGTTCAGTATATATAGTGTGAGCAGAGTTCTCTCACATAGTAGCATCAGCCCACAAAATAAAACTATGTTGCACCTCCTTGGTTCCCTACTTAAAAGCTTAACCAAAGTACACAGTAGTGGGTCTGCTGATTTGGCTCAGTGGCAGAGTTCATACAAAACCAAGTGTTAGAAATACAAGCTGGCATGAGCCTCAGATTCACTTGCAACACAAGAATAAAAGGTTTCAGTCCTGGATTTTGCTCTAAGCTAATACCTGTAGGTCCATCTGATTACAAGCCTCCCAGCAACCTGCCATGGTCGAAGGAGGATGGAATGTCATCTCCCAACCTATTGTCCAGGACCACAAGTTTGCCCTGGGCTCAGACTGCAGTCACACCAGGTTACAATCGGTGCTCACTGTCATCCAAAAATAAGTGGCCCTTATGTTCAAGCCAGAGTTTCCCAAAATCAGACAAAACAGGAAACTGCAGTTTAGAACCAACAAGAATTAAATCTTTATAATATTTCCTCATGCATGAGTCCAAGTCTCCTGTTTGTTAGAACAAACCATAGTCTACCACTACATCTGAACCAAGTTGTCGGGTATAAAGGCAATTTTGTGTGCTGTTCATTAATCCTAAGCATGTTCATTCTGAAGTAGGCTCCATTGATTTTTTTTTCTTCAAAAAGTAATAAAGTTTACAACCCCACAATGCACTATAATAATTTTTACAATTTTGCAGTCAACAAACAGGAAAAATAAATAGCATGAAGTAAGGTATATAATGTGATAGCAGAATAATCATAACCATAGCCATTCGTATCAGTAAACCGAGTTACGTAAAATAGAATGAATAAAAGAAATTGTGGCTAATCAACAAAGAATATTGTTGATCCTGAATCCTAGCATTCCATTAACAAATGAACATGCTCCATTTCTGTATAAATTGATCATTTTATTTTTTCCCCTCTCTAGCTTTTATCACAATTTTGAGTTTGTCCATATTAGCCATATTCTTATACATCACTCACTGATAGAGGGTGGATTAATCTTCTTCCATCAACTAACAACTATATGAGTTATTTACCATCTGTACATCATGTGGTACAGATTTCAGAAGAATGTATGTCCAAGTATTTACACTAAAGTATGCAGTATTCTAGTTACAGGTGGGTAGCCGTGTTGGTCTGCCATAGTCGAAACAAAATAGAAAATTCTTTCCAGTAGCACCTTAGAGACCAACTGAGTTTGTTCTTGGTATGAGCTTTCGTGTGCAGAAGTGTGCATGCACACGAAAGCTCATACCAAGAACAAACTCAGTTGGTCTCTAAGGTGCTACTGGAAAGAATTTTCTATTTTGTTGCAGTATTCTAGTTTAAGTTATAATACAGTCAATTTGCAACTTCTGTGTGGGGGCTGTGTTCCAGGGATTGCGTGTAAAACCTAAATCAAATATAGTCAAAACAACCACAGAACCATCCCCGCCACGTAAGCATCCTACCTTTCTTAAGTCAGCTCACTCAGCAAGCCTTGCCCCCCATGCAAATCAGATAGCTTTTGAGCTTTCTGCCTTGCTTGCTGGGCTCTGGGAGGCTATAACAAGTTCTCATGGGGCCATTCAAGATCTCATGAGAGTGTACCAGAGCCTAGAAAGCAAGGTGGAGAGCTTAAAAGCTCTTTCTGCACTGAGAAAACTTGACATGGAAAGAACTTTAAAGCTCTCCACCTTGTGAGCGCTTAATTTGTGCAATTTCAGCTGGTCAGCCACCAAGCACGTAAAGCTGAGATCGTGCAAGTTAAATGTGCATAAATTGGGGGGTTGACTGTATGTCGAGCAGATTATTACAAATTGCATACTCTTTTCCATCGGGGGGGGGGGGGAAGGAATTGCTATGAAACAAGATCTCTGATCCTAATAGATGTAATAATAATAATAATAATAATAATAATAATTTTATTTATACCCCGCCCTTCCCAGCCAGAAAACCGGGCTCAGGGCGGCTAACATCAATTAAAATCACAGCAAGAAAACATAAAAACGATCAATTTAAAATAACAGATTAAAATACAAATTTAAAAATTCAATTAAAACTGCAGGTCTCAATCTCAAAAATATCCCACCAATAAAAGATGAAGCGTAAATATTAAACAGAAACCAACCCAAAGGCCAGGTGGAACAGCTCCGTCTTGCAGGCCCTGCGGAAAGATGCCAAATCCCGCAGGGCCCTGGTCTCTTGTGATAGGCTGTTCCACCAAGTCGGGGCCAATATTGAGAAGGCCCTGGCCCTAGTTGAGGCCAACCTAACGTCTTTGTTGCTCGGGACCTCCAAAAGGTTATTATTTGAGGACCTTAAGGTCCTACATGGGACATACCAGGAGAGGCGGTCCCTTAAATACAAGGGTCCTAAACCGCATAGGGCTTTAAAGGTCAAAACCAGCACCTTAAACCTGATCCTGTACTCCACCGGGAGCCAGTGCAGCTGGTAAAGCACTGGATGAATGTGGTCCCGCGGCAAAGACCCGGTAAGGAGCCTCGCCGCGGAATTCTGCACCCGCTGGAGTTTCTGGGTCAGTTTTAGGGGCAGCCCCGCGTAGAGCGAGTTACAATAATCAAGTCTGGAGATGACCGTCGCATGGATCACTGTGGCCAGATCAGGGCGAGAGAGGTAGGGGGCCAACTGTTTAATACGGCGGAGATGGAAAAATGCCACCTTTGCTGTGGTTGCAACCTGTGCCTCCATAGAAAGAGAGGCATCAAAGGTTACACCCAGACTCTTGACAGAAGGCGCTGGCACTAGTTGGGCCCCCGCAAGAGATGGGAGTTGGCCTCCCAACCCCATGTCGTCCCGACCCAGCCAGAGGACCTCTGTCTTCGAAGGGTTTAACTTCAACCGGCTCCCACGCATCCATGCAGCCACAGCCTCCAAGCACCTGGCCAGTGTGTCTGGGACCGAGTCAGGGCGGCCGTCCATCAACAGATAAAGCTGGGTGTCATCAGCATATTGATGACAGCCCAGCCCGAAACTCCGGACAATCTGGGCAAGAGGGCGCATAAAGATATTAAAAAGCATCGGGGAAAGGATTGTGCCCTGCGGAACTCCACACACCAAGGAGTGTCGTGGCGACAACTCCCTCCCTAGCACCACTCTCTGTCCCCGACCTGAGATAAAGGAGCTCAGCCATTGTCGGACTGTGCCCTGAATCCCCACGTCGGCAAGGCGGTGGTCTAAAAGATCGTGGTCGACCATATCGAAGGCTGCTGACAAATCTAAAAGAATCAGCAGGCCCGAACCGCCTCGATCCAGCTGTCTACGGAGATCATCTGTTAGCGCCACCAAAGCTGTCTCGGTCCCATAACCAGGGCGGAAGCCGGACTGAAACGGATCCAGAGCCAATGTTTCATCCAGAAATCCGCCAAGCTGTTCAGCAACCGCTCTCTCAATTACCTTACCCAGGTACGGAAGATTCGAAACTGGGCGGTAATTGGATAGATCTAAAGGATCTAAGGATGTTTTCTTTAAGAGCGGACGCACCACTGCCTCCTTCAATTCCTGTGGGAAAGTCCCCGTGCCAAGGGACAAATTTATGATCTCACCCAGAGGGGCCCGTACCTCGTCTGGACACGCTCTAATCAGCCAAGACGGGCACGGGTCAAGGGGGCAAGTGGTGGGCCTTCCAGCTTGGAGGAATCTGTCTACATCGGCAGGGAGTATCCGATCAAAGTGGTCCAATACTGGACCCGAGGACAGTCCATTATTGTATCCAAATTGGCAGGGAGGTCACGGCGGAGCAGCAAGACTTTCTCCGCAAAAAAGCTCGCAAATGCCTCACAGCTATGAGTCGAATTTGTATTTAAATTTGGTTGTCCCTCTAGGGTTGTTAAAGACCTAATTATTCTAAAGAGTTGTGCTGGGCGAGAGCTAGCAGATGCAATGGAAGCTGAGAAGTAAGACTTCTTTGCCGCCTTCATTGCCATCTCATAGGTTTTCATAAGCATCCTATAAGATGTTCTTGAGGCTCCGTCGCGAGCACGCCGCCATACTCGCTCTAGCCGTCTGAGCTCCCGCTTCATTTTCCGGAGCTCCTCAGTAAACCAAGGGGTCCGGTTTCGGCGGGGTCGCAGAGGGCGCTTAGGTGCGATCTCATCAATGGCCGTCAAGAGTCGGTTATTCCAGTCTTTGACAAGGTCATCTAATGAGTCGCCAGGGGGAGCAGGGTCCCGCAAAGCCTGACAGAATCTATCTGGATCCATCAGCCTTCGCGGGCGAGCCAAAATAGGCTCGCCACCCGAGCAGGGGAGGAGCGGAAAGTCAATCTTGGCTCTCAGAGCGTAGTGATCAGACCATGGCACTTCCACAGAGGGGAGCATGATCACATCTATGCCAGCACCAAAGATCAAATCCAGTGTGTGGCCTGCTTGATGTGTGGGACCCAAGTAGCTTAGCTTACTTTATTCTACATAGCCACTTTGAATGAGTAAGGAAGAATCTACAAAAGTAAATTAGGCCTGATGAAAAAGTTGACATCTTTCCTTGGCAGAATGTAATTTATCCCTATTCACTACTTCTTGGCAGATATCACGGAATCTGTTTTTCCTTTAACATGGCGGTGCACGTCTTAACTTGTCATGGAATGAAGTAACTGAATTGTAGTCAGAGGGTAAACTGCAGACAGGTAACATACATTATAGGGCTAAAATGGAATTTAAAAGACCACACAAGGGTGGCACTTGACAAGCATTGTTGCTTCCTAGGCTGATAAAAGAAAATACCAACACAGTTTTAGCTTTTTTTTATTTATTTAAAGTGTCACAGGGGAAAAGCAAAACAAAAGTTCTTGCCTGGTGAAATGATGAGCAGTTAAAGTTAAAGTAGCAAAATAAAAGTCACACACAATCGTTACCCTATTAAGAATGATCTGGGAGGAAAAAGACTAAAAGTAAAAAGTATTTCTGCTGATTTTTACAGCAATCAGAAGAACCAGGGTGAAAAGGTATTGCAGGACAGGGGAGAGATTTCTGGGCAAGGAAAGGTTAAAAAGTTCCTCCTTCCCTGGCAAAAAGTTCCAAAATGTTAAGCTACAAAATATTTTAAGCTTCTGGTTTTATCCATTTTAAAGGGCAGGCTCAACCTAATGGAAGCCCTCTGTAAGGAGCAAAAGGGCATTTTCTCTTCCTAAGCCCCCAAAATTGGTTCTGGGGGTATCAGGAGAACCCACAGAACAGCACAAAAGAGGAGGGAGATCAATCCACCTGTCAAGCTGATGGCTTGCGCAGATGGAAAATTTGAAATAGCACAATGCTGAATACTGGTATATGAAGTTATTGATTATATACAAAAGTAACTTCGTGTCCACAAATACGTTCTTGTTCTTGTTGTTTTTTAAAAATGCAGATCTACACATAGACTTGCAGACCAACAAATATGAATTAATTACCGGTACATCCGCTTATGCTAGCAAGTGTTTTAACAAGTTCACCTACTGATAGCAAAGCATTTCAAGGCAGCTATCAAGGCATTTCCATTTTAAGCATTTGCTGCGGGAGTTCTTTGTACAAACTAGCATTTACTTAAGTCAAGTGTGAAAAGCATGGTCTTTCAGCTATCTACTTTTTATTATTTCCAGTAGTGGAGTCTGGGTGGTGTATTTGGGTAAAAGGGGCACTGCCATTTCAACCTCAGTCTGATCTCAAATGGCCCCACCACCAACCTGTCTAATTCAAGGTGCAGATCCGACAAACCTAAAATTAGTGACCTCACCTGTCATTGACTCTGGCTCCACCTATTATTTATTAGTTTATTTCATCACAACAGTGCCCCATAGCGGCTTATCAATCCCAATGGGCTTTCCAATCATTTATGAAACTACAGACTACCTAGCAGTATGAGAGCAGATGGTTGATGCAATTATTCAAAAAACAAAACAAAACTAGTTTTTCCAGCTATACAGCTACTAGAATCTTGCTAAGTTTGTGCATTTCTTCTTGCCTCCTTCAGCTTTAAATTTTGTTCTCACAAAACAAAGACACAGTTTCATGCAGTTTTTAAAGAGGGATAAAACTTTGGTGATTCGGGTCTCTCTGTTATTCAATACCTAAAAATACTACAATACAAATATATTTTCAAGGACTGATTTACTGAATAAGAGATGCTCATCAGGCAACATTAAATAAGAGGCATTAACTGAAAGCCAGGAAGAGCAACATACATACCTAAGGCTGTGAATACAAATAAGGACATGGGATGCTGATGAATCCAGCCTGAAAACTGACTCTGATAAAGGATATTGCTAGTGCACTCAAGCCAACACTGGGAAGGATACCAAAGAGCTTCAAACACTAACAAAGGATAAACCACTTTAGTTAATAGTGCCATAAATTAAAATTAAATAGGTTACAGCATCATCAAATAAGGGGATAAGAAATACTGAGGATGCTCTGTATTTCTAAAAAAAGAAGTCACGAGGATCTGAAAACTGCAGTTGTTTATGATGGAGGCAGAGTTGACCTGGCCAGCTCACTTTCCAATCTAGCCTCAGGTGCCTTCCCGGGAGCGGGGAGCACTTCAGTGACAGGATGCGGTGCCATTGTCAAGTCAGGTGGCTCTGATATGGTGGCTGGGGCATCTAAGGCAGGACTCTCCCCAGACAATCCATTAGGATGCTTCTAGATCAGCAGCTTCAAGCTCCTCCCCAGGATCCAATTCTGCACCCTGGTCCTATTTCTCCTTCCCCTCTGACTAGGTATCACCACCAAGCTTATAACACACATAGATATACCACATCCCTTGGTTCAGTACCAATTCAACTGAACTATATTGGTATGTGCTTTAGCATGGGTAGGCAAACTAAGGTCAATCACCTTCTAAATCCAGCCCAGAGACGGTCCAGGAATCAGCGTGTTTTTACATGAGTAGAATGTGTGTTTTTATTTCAAATGCGTCTCTGGGTTATTTTTGGGGCATAGGAATTCGTTCCTCCCCTCCCCCCCAAAAAAATATAGTCTGCCCCCCCCCCCACCAGGTTTAAGGGACAGTAGATCGGCCCCCTGCTGAAAAAGTTTGCTGACCCTTGCTTTAGAGGAAGTCACTTTCACACCTACAAACTCTTAACTTGCCCAATTAACAGGCTGATAAATCAGGCATGTCAGTTGCCTGTTCCCTCCTCCATGCTTTGCAGGTGTGCAAGTGAGAAGCAAGTAACCCATTCCCCTTTGGCTCTCATGCTTCATCTTCCTTCCTCTTCTATCGCTCCCCTCACCCTGCCAGGGGATTTGATACTGGGGGAATGTAGTCTTTGAGCCTTCCCGCCTCCCCTTTACAATCAAGCAGTATATAAATTGTATTGGGGGGGGGGACAGAATAAATAATAGTTTGGCATGCTTACATAACATGATTGGGAGGAGCGAGCAAGAATAGACACAACATAAAAGAATAAAGAGCCTACTACTTCCTTAGGCAGGTCTCTAGAGGCGAGCAGGAGAGTAACCTACATTTATCCAGAGCCAACAATCACCACTGGCTACAACACAAAAGGCTCCCCTCCCCCTTTTCTGAGTTATCAAGCAAACACAATGTGCAGGTTGATCAAACAACATCAGTGGGACTGCAGTTTGGGTATATATTAATATATAGCTAATTTGACTCTGAGTAGACCCATTGAAATTAATGAGCATAATCAATCATGCTGAAATTCTTATTGTGGGAGCCCTGGTTTTGCTGCTCATCTGAAAGAGTGAAGAAACAATGTATTTATGCTTTTATTAAAGTGGGATGTGCCTAAAACTGACTGTGAAAGGAAAGAATAATTTTCAGGGTGAAACCGGCTACATCTTGGATTAATTTCTTTTGATGTTCCAATCATTTTGACCTTTCTAGCTTCCCTGCGAACATACACCCTTCACCATCAAGTTTTTAAAAACTGCATTTGTTTAGTACATTTATATCCAAGGTGGTATGCATGGAGTTCCTAAATGGGTTTGATCCATGAATTTCAGTGGGTTTACTCTGAGTAAAAGTTAGTTGAAACCACCCAGTATATCTATTTTTGGAAGGTAAATACTGTACTTAAAAACAGCAGAGTATACAGTCTTTTCTGGGCAACTGCTACAAAGCAGCTTCCCACTTTGGGGCACTTTTGCTTTTTAACGAACATGTCTTTCTCATTAAAGAATAAACTTCTGTCTCAATAACTGTGACATATGTTCACTAGGGGCTCAGGAACTGGCAGTCTTCCAACCGCCAACTACCCCCCTGAAAATGATCAGAGAAAATGAAATAAGGAATGATAGTAATATTCACAATCTCCTTTACATATTCTACTAACCCCAACCTGCACTTTCTCAATCCCATCATGGTTTAAAGCAGGAATGGGGAAGCCTTTTGGCCTCGAGGGACACAGGCAGTGGTGGACAGTGGGTCAATAGCTACAGTCAGGCACACATGATCTCTGCACCATCTCACTACACATTTTAACATTTCCTCCCACATGCAGACAAGATGCAGGATTGGAAGCATTGGTGGGAAAGATTAAACTACCCCCCTCCAACACTCTCAATGTCCCAAAGATTGCTATCCCCTTATCTGCTCTGCATGCACTTTTAATTTTTACTTAACTCTAGTGACACAGTTGTAGAGGGATTGTGTTAGATTGATCTCTAATGGCCATATATTATGTGTTGACTATGGCAAGGCACATTTAAGCAATAGCTGTACACTAGTTTAAAAGCGTTTTCTAGAGATTATGCCCTATTCTGTGAAGCTCCATCCCCTGACCTCATCCTGACTTTTTATGACCAATTCTGGTAGATATATGAACTACCATATATGGCTGAAGTCTGCCTCCTCTAATCTACACCTAGTGAAAAACATAGAAGGACACCAAATGTCATTCGGCACCAAACAACTATATCAAAACAGGGTCCCATTTGAACCTTGATCTGTGCATATAAATGTGGGAAGAATCCAAAGCGTGAACATTTTAGTTTTGAGACACTGAAGTCAAAAACATTCAGAAATTGAAGGGCCTATCCAGTATGATAGCAAGTAGCCCTTGACACTTCAGAAGTCCATTGGGCTTTAGAGGAAGGCATCGTCAAGAGAAAAAAACTAAACTGCAATTGGTCTCTGGCAACATCACAGTTTAAGCTTCTAGAACCTGGCATTACGTTCCCTGTTCTATAAACAGACATCAACATTACACAACTATGAACACAGCTGACTGAGTTCACACCTGAGCTCAGTTACAGAAACGCATGAGAAAGCACTGATGTACAAACGGTGGCACAGGAAAAACCAATAAATTAGGCAGCTAGAGATATGCCAGCACCTAGAAATAAAAGTAAAATCCAAGAACTCTTAAGAGAATCTGGGCTGGCGAGTAACAATGGGTAAGGGAAGAAAACATAAAAGTAAAGACATAGCCACATGCTTTGCCATAGGTGGCAATGTTGACACAATCAGGTTTGAGGAGTTCCATAATTTCTGGTGAGAAATTTTGGCTTAGCAAACTAATCCTTAGGTTCCCACATAACAGAAAGAGGAGCAAGCGGAATAGTTTAGAGAAAAGCAGAATTTTGTTCTCTTATTTAAACATTTCCATTCTAGTAAAGAATGGAAGAATAGCCTGACCAACAGGGAAGTCGCTTTCTCTGTGACAAACTCAAGTCAGGAAGAAATGATGGCTTCCTTGTACAGAAAAAGGCTTCCTATCCAAACTTTTAAGTGATAATTTACTATTTTACTGCTGTGTTTTTATTATTGTACTAGGGTAGTGTTTCTCAAACTTGGGTTTCCAGCTGTTGTTGGACTACAACTCTTAACTTGCCCAATTAACAGGCTGGTAAATCAGACATGTCAGTTGCCTATTCCCTCCTCCATGTTTTGCAGGTGCGCAAGTGAGAAATGGAACCAGTGGTCAGGGATGATGGGAGTTGTAGTCCAACAAACGGCTGAAGACCCAAGTTTGAGAAATACTGCACTAGGGCCTGAGCCTCTGCTTGCTTCGCTTGCCAACTGCACCTAGCCAACAACCCCATTCACCTAAGCCACCCTTCCCTTTACTCCCCATGGCCACTCCTCCCTTCTCCCCTGAGGCCTCATCAAGCCTCTACAGCAAGCCTGGGCTGCCTGCCTGCATATCCCTCTCACGCACCAGCCTCTCTCCCCGTCCTCCTTGGTCTCTGACAATGCCAGCAGCTCAACCCACTTTGTGGTCATCGCTGCAGTTCACCTGTCAGTGGCATACACTGACTTGAGCCAAAGTTGATATTGCTGAATGGCTCAGAAACTGACTGAACAAATATGTTATGATATCAGTACAATGTCAGATCTTTTCTTGAAGATGTTTCAAATTCAAACAGAATAGCGGAAGGAAAAACATGATAACTGTCAATTTCTTTCAATTTTTATTCCACCTTTTTTGCAGTACGCTCAAAAATGGCAGAGTAGGGTGGGATCGGGGACAAAATTCATGCTGGGGCTACTCCTAGGAAACTCTCTGGGTTGTCATAAAGAAAGTCACCCGTTGTTCTGAGAATTGTGGTAAGCTTCACATGGATGTCTGGTCTTTGTACTGTCTAAACCGATTATTAGGGAACACAAAACATTTTCTCCTCCGAAGGCAGATCTCTAAAGCCACAGCTATTCACATTATGAGATGGTAGAGGTTTGAGGAATGTTTTAGCTTCCTCTTTCTATTTTAAGACAGCACAATTTCTTACACTGGGATTAATCCGTGTAGGAGAAATCATGCATTGCAGAGAGTATGAAGCAGACAATACACTTATACAAAACTGATTTATTATTTCTAACATACTCATGCTAATAGTACGTGACCACCACATATTAGGTCAGCCTATTTAGGATAGCCTAAACAAAACAGATCACAGCACTTTCAGTGAAATGATCAGGGTCTGACCTTGAGGAATCTTGGTGCAAACTAGTTCCACAGTTGTGGGACAGCCACCAGATCTATGGGTTATGATTAGGATTTGGGTCCAAATAATGGTTTGTGCAGTTCTGGGAACATCAAATTGAAAGAAGGCAGCAACTCCTAGTCTATCGATCCTGGAAAAGGACTTTTGTGCAATAGCATGGTTTGTTCTCTACAACCCACTGCTATCAGAAGGTGCTTCATCACATTCGGCATTAAGTAAAGTTTTTGAAAAGAAGTAAAGAACACTACATAAATGCAGTAGTCTAGATTCAAGCCAAAAAGCAAACCACTACTAGATATGCATCTGTCAGGAGGGAAAATGCAACCTTCTCACATGCTGAAAATGATGGGAGTATTCCTGGCCCTATTGCATTCTCGGTTTATAGATACAATGGTAGTGACAGATTCAGGAGCACTCAAAGAATGTAAGACTAAGTGATCTGGGAAGCTAGGTGCCATGTACAGTAGATATCAGCCTCTAGCTCACAAAGCTTGCTAGCCATTTTCCCGCCCCCCCTCTTTCCCCCTTTTCTTCCTAATGTCTCAACAAATGAAACTGATTTGTAAAAATGTTACATGGGAAAAAATACGAGAGACATTGCACATACTTTTGTAAATCAATAAAATAAAATAAAAATACATTTTAAAAAAAGGTTGCCAGGCGATTGCCTCAGTCTTATCTGGATGTGGCTTCAACTATTTGTATCCACTTCCAACACTAGATAAGAGATCATATAGCTGGGGTAGGGGAGTAGGGAAAAATACACTTACAATGCATGCACCAAAGTCAGCAACTACTTCACACACCAATAAGCTTGCTTGAAAAGTAAAAGCAAATTTAGAAACATGGAGTACCAGATGGCTAAAATACTGTTGTATTTTAGTGGCCAGAACAGCATGATGTTCCCGTGAATTAACCAAATAAAAGCAAATCAAGGATACAGGGGAAGTTCTTTGCATGCAGATAAACAGCTGAAAACAAGCTAGGTAACAAACAAAAAAACCACACACACAAGCAAAACAAGGTTATAATCTATCAGTTCTGATATTATAAAAATAGCAAAATAAACAAAACAAAGCCCATTAATTTGGTAAATGTCCAACGGTAGTTAGATGTGATCCATAAGCATTTTCAGATATGAAAGTCATTCCATGATGAGAAATCTTAACACAACCACCTTAAAAATCACAATATATCAAAACGGAAGGTTTAAAGGAATTGATTTTGTATCTTGTATTAACATTCAGAAATCTGCCAAAGTTTGAGTGAGAATTCAATTAGAAATTGGTTGTGAAATCCCTTTTCCAAGGGACAGGGTATTGTCCCTAACTTTGTCTTAAAACTTAAATGCAGCAGAAGGTCAGGCGAAATCTTCTCTAATTTTCACTCCAAGCCTAGAGCTGGGGAGGAGGTTCAGAAAACAAGCCCTTACTCAGAGCTGGAGGGGGGCAGAAGCTCAGTGCACTTTCCGGTTGCAGAGCAAAGCCCACATGCCTCTGAAGGAGGAGTATTGGCCTGTCTCTGCCTGTAGTTCCAGGTCTGGATTCATTTCAACACCCCCCCCCAAGAGTCTGACTCCTTTCTTGCAATGACAAGCACAATGATCACACACTGCCACTGTGTATCTGCTACCGATACTGACAAATGCTACAAAGCACTATGACATGGCAATCAGATATTGTTGCTCTCAGAAACCAAAAATCATTGGGCAATTTAATGCACACAAAAATATATTTTGAGAATATCCAGAAAATATTTGGGCTTCAAATTTCAACAGAAGTTTTTTTATGAGAATTTTCAGTTTTGGTACTTTTCAACTATCTGTCAGCATGCCTAAGAAGCTATAGAACCACCCTTTACAAGTTCTGATGGTATGCTTCCAGCTCCAACCATACCACCTACTTGGCAAAAGATTAGCTCTCTTAAAAACCATATCCTTTTATTATGATGCCATATGCACCAAACAATTTAAGCTATTTTTAAGCAATAATTTGATAATTGAGCATGAGATAAAGGACTTTAAGCAGAAAAATGAACTCAACAGCAACAAATAACTGAATAACTGTACATTAGCCACTGCATCAAGGCCTGTATCATTCTATACCAGGCTTCCTCAACCTTGGCCCTCCAGATGTTTTGAGACTACAGTTTCCAGCATCCCTGACCACTGGTCCTGCTAGCTAGGGATCATGGGAGTTGTAGGCCAAAAACATATGGAGGGTCGAGGTTGAGGAAGCCTGTTTTATACAATACTGTACTGGGGACACAAAGATGTATTTATGTACTGTAGAAGTACAAATACCCAAGAGAGCTTTGTTGGCCAAGCAGACAGGCTGGTTAGTATTATTATTCCCCATCTATATAACATTAGTAAGGTACTATACACTTTATATTATATAAACTGATGGTTAGTGGCACACAATAACATAGAAAAAAGGTCCCCTCCCTCAAGGAAATTATATCACTTTCAACAGTTGAGGAGATGGGGGGGATGGGGCAGGGAGAGAGGATGAGTGAATGCCATTACACCTACTTTGTGGTTGTTTATCTGCAACTAAAACAATACCTGTGTTTCTTTGGCAGAAGGAAATGCTGCACCAAAGTGCATATAAATATGGGAAGAATCCAAAGTGTGAACGTTTTAGTTATAAGATGCTGAAGTCAAAAACAGTCAGAAATGGAAGGAATTTAAGTTACTTAAGGCCACTTATTTTTAATGGGTCCCCTCTGAGTATTACTAAGATTTTATACAGGCGATTATCAAGTACCTCTGGCCGAACAAGTCTAGGCTCATTTTTTTAAAAAAAGTTTAAAAATAGTTTTCTGCTGAAAACACTTCAATTTCTATTACTTGACTTCTAGAAGCAAAAATAGGAAAGCCACAGCACTCTAGAAATTAAATGTTGCTATAACAGAACCACAGAAACCCATATTTAAATCCCATCTCCTAGGGGAAGGATATTGTCTGTATGCCCAGATGGGGGGCAGACGAGCCATAGAACTCCCCAGTGGCATCCTGGAGGAGTTGCCTATATTTGATGTGTATCATATGTTGATCCTTAACCCAGGTTTCACCTTGATGAAGTCATCAGCCAGCAATCGGGAAGGTTGGGATACATACCCAATCCCTATGCCTACTGACATCTGTACTCAATAAAACTGTGGCCACTCCAATCTCAAAAAATTCCTCATCGCTTATTGCTTCCTGTGCCCCCCACCCCAGCAACCTCAGACTCACTTTGACTGGGCCCACAAATCAACCTCTCAAAATTTTAAATTGCAAGCTTAACCTATGAAAGCGTGCTTCAAAATGCATGCAAACCACCAGCTTTTATGTTCAGTTTGCCAGCTGCTTTATCACCAGACCATGTCTTTAAACTCCACTGCATGTAATATTTAGTTGTTACATTCCAGAAGATAACTAGATACATTAGTTTTTTCAAAGCAACACCAACAATTAAGTCTTGTGGCATCTGAAAGACTGTCCAATATTTGTTGTTGTTGTTGTTGTTCAGTCGTTCAGTCGTGTCCGACTCTTCGTGACCCCATGGACCAGAGCACGCCAGGCACGCCTATCCTTCACTGCCTCTCGCAGTTTGGCCAAACTCATGTTAGTAGCTTATTTTGACATAAATCTACCTCTTGTCTTTTGACTTTACATAGTAAACAACTATTTTCCTTACTTCTCTGTATTCAGGGTATATACCCCACAACTTTCACAGTCGTCATGTGCTCAAGCACTTAAAATAATACGCCTTGTTATGGCTGTGTTTGGGTGTCAGGTTGAAAAATTTATTATGGTCACCGGAACCAGACTTTGCAACTAACTCTGGGCTTGCATGCCCCCCTCCCTCGCCTCGTTCCTTTTTTCTGGTGCAATCATAAGGAGTTGGGAAGCTTTCACTTCCATCATTTTTTAAAATAATTAACCACAGCTTGTCATGTTATTCAAGTCCTACAAACTGTGGCTAATCTTAACTATGGCTTGTTCAAAACAATTCCACTTCAAACCATGGGTCTGAAATCTGCATCGATTACAGCCTGTATGACTGTGTCCTATGGATAGCCCTTTATCAATAGACAAGATAATAGCCTAGGCACCAATGTAATGAATTTACTTTTGTGATCTTATTTAGCAATCTTTGATGGGATTAAATACCATCAGTATATTAATTTATTTTAAATCCATACAATCCATATACTTGCCCATATTTCATCTTCTATGCTTGTCCAAAGTTTATTTTCCAGTTTATAAATCTTTGCCACATTTTTGCAGTTAACTTCAACATATGTTTCTATAATATTTCTGATATAAACGTCATATATTCCAATTAAATAGTCACGAGTTCTGCAACCTTTGGCTTGTAACAGTTTGTGTATATTCAAAATGAAAATCAAGGAGATAATTGATAAGTAAATCAATTAAAAAGAAAATTGCTACTAGGTTAGTTTTTATGGTATTATTTTATTTTGGAAATTGCAATGGCCCTGAGGCATCTCTCTCGTTTCCAGTTTCCTTACGATTAGAAAGAAAACTATTAGACGAATAGCATTTTAATGTTTGTTTGTTCTGTAACAGTAAGCCACCAGAACCAAAACAGGTATTAAAAACACACACATACTTCTAACAATCCCATCAGTCACCACTACTGACTGATGTAGTCTCCGACTGAAAGGTTAACAACGAAAGTTGTAGGTGCTTAAAGAAGCTTGTACCAATTCAAAACTAGGCAATTTACACCTTTTTAAAGTAGAACACCAAGGATCACATTCATATATCTGATCCATCATATCACTTTAAACAGTCATGTTTTCCATCAAAGAATACAGGGAACTGTAGCTTGCTAACAACAGTACTGCGAGTTATTGGGAGACGCCCATTCCCCCACAAAGACCTACAATTTCCAGAGTGGTTTAACAGTCAATCCCTTTTCACAAGGAACTCTGTGAACTGTAGTTCTTGTGACGCTGTATGATGCTGCTTTAAATGTATGGTGTGGTGGGAAACCCTCTCAGCAAAAAAACAACAACACATAATAAAGCAGCTGAGGACCTCCTAGAATGGATCGTGGCTATGGCAGTCAGGGAAGATGGGAGTTTCAACTCATTCTCCTGCCCATTAACCTAATTTAAATGATCATGCAGTACCACCATGTGTCCTACCATAAGGCAAATAGCAGTTTCTGGAGAGGGGAAAGGAAAACAAGAATGTGAGTGGGTGAGCTGGCAAAACAGTGGTGCAGGAATCCCTCTTTCCCTGCTAGTGTGTTGAAAGAAAGAAGTTTTTCTTACAAGCTTGCCAAGAGGCTACTAAACAAATCTTCAGACTAGTAACTTTTGTGGGATCATTTACAAGGCTGAGTTATATACCATAAGTTTCCCAAATTACTGTTGAAAACATAAACTATTACAGAAAACAGCAAGCTTCTATACACTTAAAACTACTTGCTATTAACAATTTTACCTCTTGATGCAATACATTTTCCAGAATTTATTTACATTGAGCTAGATATTCACTGTCATATATGGCTGTTTTTCCGGTGGCCTACTGATACGTCTTTGGTTATGTTATATAGCAAGGTTAGATTTCATTGCTGCTCCAGTTATTTCTCTCCCTAAGGCTTCCAAGAATACAAATAAAACCACAAGGGCTGATCTTGTCAGATCTCATAAGCAAAACGAAGAAAAGGTTGGCCTGGTCAGTACCTGGGTAGAAGTCTTCTGAATTTTATTTAGAACAATGGAGGTTATTCAGTGTCCACAGACTGGATTATTTCACATCCAGCAGAATGGCTTCCCTTCTACCTAAGTTCTGGATTTAGTTATGGGGGGGGGGAGCACTCCACATATATAATGAATAAATAATTCACCCCAAACTGAACCGCTTTTCCTGGTTACATACCTTTCAAAATCAATTTCTCATGAGCTTTATAAGAGAATTACTTGGTTCACTCTATAATAGGAACGGGGTGCAGTCCTCTATACCTTTTTGAACTGAACTCCCATCTTTATTGACCAATGCTTGCTGAACAAGATGGGAGCTAGAGTCCATAGGTCCCCCATCCCTAGTATACAGGATATAAAGCCTGTCATTGGAGTCTAGATAATTATTATCTACTCCACGAAACTCAGAACTCAGAAACTGACAAAACCTCAAGCTGAATTTGCACCATACTGCCACATCAGTTCCTACCTCTTTCAGGAATGCACTCATATGAACAAAGACAACTTGCATACTAATGGAATATCATGGACATGGTTTTGCAACAACTGTTGTGAACAGGACAGTATGTTTCCTAGAGGCTGAAAGGGGTCATACATCTTTCACTTGATACAATATAACCATAGGCTTTGGTGACATTTGCTCTACCGCATCCCTCAAAGCAATTGGTTCAGCAATCATTTTACACAGCAACAAGAAAACATTGGCATTCAGTAATAAAAAAAATGGCATATCCTGCTAAAAGGCAGACCTCCTGGGCAAGATGCTTCATTTTCCTGGAGAAAGTGGCAACATCACTTTTATTGTGTAAAAATAATTGTGTAGAAAGGCCCTTACTCATAATCCATACTCCCCCAATAGTCTGCCATCATGTATACAAATAGATGAATTTGGATTTGCCACCGTACAAAGTTCTCATTCACTGCATCAACATGGATCTACAGGCTGGCTCTGGGAGCTAGGATAAGGAGCAGAAATGGAAAATTGGAACTGGCACTACATCAGACAATCAAGCCATTTTCTGTACATGATATAATGCAAGAGATCTGAGCAAAAACCTTATATAAAAGGTCAAGAACTGTAATAAATCAATAATTTCTCCTTAACACTACCCTTTTTGGTAGCAGACAAGAGTATGAGACAATCCAGAAACCAGTACATGCAAGTATTCCCCATTCTTTCCTATTAAATGGTATACTAGACTGGATGCCATACTCCCAGATTAATTTCAATGGGTCTATCTAAGATGATAAGAAAGTGCACACAAGTGAACTACTGTATATGAACACAGACATTTTCCTCACTGTGTTCCTTGCATTGCCATTGGCTCTTGCTCACATGCTAGAAGTAACAGTGGGCAGTTTGGTAGCTCTCTTTCGCTAGCAGCACTGGGAGCATGCAGTGCAGTTGAGGTACATTAGATTTGGATGCAGCAAATCTAGACTTACCGGTACATTTATTCCAAGTTACACTGTTCACAAGTTGGCCTTGGATATATCAGCTTCTCTCATAACTGGCATAGAGGGTTGCTGAGAGTGTCCCAAGCACTGCTCTAAATTCATTAGAGGAAGGGCAGGATACATATATGATAGAAATCTACTGCTGCTTAGAAAGTTCAAGAGCATAAGCTCATCTTGTTCCTGTAGACCTGGGAATTACACCAATCGAAGTCTCTCTGCAGCTCTCTCAATGCAAGGCTTATACTGGTGCTAAATGACCTCTCTCTTAAATGAGATATTCTAAGCAGTAGCTATTCATTTCAGCCACTTGCAAATAGATTTCATCAGTAGAGTTGGAAAAGTTGAGTTTTTAGCAAATCAGGTTAGAAAGCCTGTAATTACTTAATGCTCACATTTTGTCCTAACTAACGAAATGTTAAGACTCTTACCTAAAATGTACATATGTTGCAAATATCTCAAAAGACCATTTAAGAGATTTAAAACCACTAAAGTCATGAACGGACATAAATGTGACTTGTGGACTTGAGAAAAATAAGTATCCTTAATGAATGCGAAGCATGGCAAAGGCTAGCTATCAGTACAATATAAAAGTAAGTTTGTTTTTCATTTATTGAACTTTTAGACTGTCCTTCACGCATTTCAGATCCCAGGATGGTATGCAAATGATATTTTAAAAACAAAACAATGGCTCCACCCCCCAATGAACAGAAACACAATTAAAAAATAAAGACCACTACCAGAGAAGTCAAGCTTTTATAATAATAAAAAAATCATACAAGTTTGAAGCAGTGAGTAATTACACTAAGACCACGAACCAACAGATACTTCCAAATACCAGGTGAACAAGTAAATTTTTACCTGGTGCTGCAAGCAATCTGGAATCAATTTGCTTATTAGGTTACACTTTATGAACATAGCATTGAACCTCTTAACAACATATCACCAGCACAATTTTGTGCATGTATACTTGGAAGGAAGCTTCATAAGAACTCCATGGGAGTTGAAGCCTGCCCTATGCACCTTTTTAGTAACCAGTATCCATAGTAACAGTAGTGAAAATTGGTTATCCTAAAACCATATTTACCGTATTTATATCATACTCCTTCTCAGTATACACTTTTTTTAAAAAAAATACTAGCATAACTCAGATTTCTCTTTATCAGTATCTGAAAGATTCATAATGCCTGATACTGATTCATCTGAGCTTTGTGGACTTCATTAAATTGAAGGTTTCCATAAAGTGGAATATTCTGCTCAATTGCTTACTACCAACATGTACAAAAATTAAGATTTTGTATATGCACTTTCAACCATTCATCAGATTATTTCCCATGATTCAATTCCTGCACCAAATACCTGAATATCTTCTGTAACATTTGAACAGAGTTTCCATCCGTGGCCCAGTAAAGACTATCATCTCTGCTTACTAAGCCCATTCAAACAAGCTGTGATTTAAAGCAAGTTTCCCATTCCATCTGAACTAGGAAATCATGCTTACCAACTCTGGAGCAAACAAGGAAGTTAAACCAACTTCAAATTATAATTTAATATCCTGTTTTGTTCTAAAATTAGTAACCATAGTTAACCAATTTGGATGAAATGGCAACCTATGGTTAATTAAAGACTTCTAGGTTTAATAATAGTTCATGGCAATCATGCGGAGTGCGCAGGCAAAAGACCTGTGCATATTACTGATTTCAATTATACATTGAGTATGACTAACACTGGATACAGCCTTTAATATCTTGGATACAAGTTATTTGCTGCATCATGAATTAGCTGTGCAATAATAATATTTGAACATGCTGCATCAGAAATAAGTTAACTGAGAAAACACATCAGCATACTCTCCAACATTCCTCAGATGAAAATACAGTATAGACATTTCTCACTCTCCAACTGACCCTCCTCGACCTCCTATTTTTGGTGCCTCCCCCAGGTCATTTCCTATCAGAAGGGCAAGTGCCGCCACCACTACACCAATGGGGCACACACACCCTCCGCCATCCTGAGAAAACCCCTTAATCCCAATTTTATTTTATTTTATTCTTTGGTAGATTTACAAAAAGAAAAACATACACAAATACTGTAAATAAATTTTTTTAAGGGGCAAGATTAGAAGCAGTTACACAAAGCATTAAAAATAAAAAAATCAAGATTCGCACTCTGCTCCTGCTTTCTTCCTGCCCACGGCAGGCCTGCACTCTGCCTGCCCCTTGGAGCCAGTGCATCACGTGATGCTGGGCCTTGGCAGCTGCAGCCTCTCCTCTTCCACTCTTTGGAAGCTGCTACGAGCTGCCCAAAGGAGAAGGCCAGCAGTGGCGGCCATGCAGAGGCAACAGGATGCTCCTTTGCAGCCACAGCTGCTGCCATAGTCATTGTTTGGGATAAGCGCCAGCTCATTCTCCTCCCCAAGCTTGATGGCAGCGCTGTGGGGGGGGGGGTGAATAGGGACATTCCAGGATCAAAACAGAAGCCAGAATGGCTTTCATAATTCCCAGAGTGTCTCTAGAAAATTGGGACATTGGAGGGTATGCATGAGATTTCCTTGAAGGTTTCCAATCTCTCCACTGAAAAAATAAGGGGGATACCAACAGGAAAGAAAACTAGTTTACCAAAATTTTAAATACTCCCTCCCCTGAACCTTTACATCTCTGCAACTAGATCAAGCAGTTGCAGATTATGAGCTCTTCGGGGAATATTTTGCAAGGCTTGAAAAACAGGATATACTGTTACAACCAATACAACTGACTGGAGATACACACTGGCTTTTATTCTTCTTTTAATCAATTTAGCAACACATTTTAAGATGTCACTTCCCAATTACGCTGTTTTTCTAATTTACTAAAATTGCATGCCTCTTACAATTTTTACTGTGTTGTCATTTTCTTTCAAGAACTGTAGAAAATTAAAACCAAATTCAAACCGAAATCAAAACATTCTTTAAAAAACACCATCTTAACAAATGCATTTAAGGCTATGAGTGATGCTGAAACTATTTCATACTTTAATTCGAATTAAAAAGTAACATTACTTTAGGAATACTTTTGCATTCCTAGCGCAATTCTCCTTCTACTGTCCTACTTCTCTAATCTCTGTTATGCTGTTACTGTTACTTCATCTCTTCCAGATATTGCACTCTAGCTCTTTAAAGTTACTTCTGCGGTATGTCTGTATAATGCATTTGTTTTTCATTTGTGCAGTGTGCATGTATCTTCCCCTCAAGCTTGCACTTCTGTTGCAGGGACAAGACATTTCCCCAGCATAAGAAAGCACAATGGGTTGGAGCCAAAGAATTATAGCCACTAGCACTGTTCCACAAATGCTTATGTGAGTGCTAGAAGATGAGTTTCTTCATTGCCACAATATATAGATGCTATGGTTTCCCTTAAGATGATATAGATCTTTCGCCTTTTAATATACAAATTCTATCCCGGTTTCCACACAGGTCGGAAAACATCTTTTGATTAGTTTCATTGTTTTCTACAAAACTATAGCACAGGGTCAAACAAATGAGTGGAAGACACCTCATGTATACATGAGGGCCCCTTTGTATCTCATGCTTAATAAAAAAAAGACAATACTTTTCCTAGTTGTGACTGCCAAATCTCGGTATTTTGTTGAGTTTATCTTTCAGTTTGTCCACAGAACTGTAAATTAGGTTAAGGACTGTTTGCATAAATTTAACATCAACCAGCAGCAGGACTAACCCCCAGCAGCAATTTCATATCTCGTATTAGCTTTTTCCTCTGTTTCTTTTTATTGTTTGGAGGCCTACCCCAAACTGGAATACACTGACCAGTAACTTGCAGGATTATCACTGAAACTCTGAAATGTGATTTGAGAAGACAGGTCAATTGTGCAGAAAGTCCCATCCCTTGTTTCTTTTCATATCCATTGGTTTATTTTAAAAATCCAGACAGAATATCTAATATTAGGTTTACAAATTGCCACAATTATATTACTTAATATTTTAATTAATATCATTATTAAGAGAAAGAGAAACAATGTTTAGGCATGAGAATTCTTCCAACATGCCATTGCTATTTCTGGTGGAAGTCACTGGAGAATCAAATCAATACATGTCACTGAACAGCAATTCAGCAAATCTGGAGCACTCACAGAAGATACAGGAAAGTTAAGACACTCAAAAAATCCTTATTTCACACTTTTTTTTGTTTCAAAGCATATACAATATGCAAGATGTCAGTTTGTTTAAATAAGCAATGACAAAAGCAGACAATTGAAACTAGGTTCTTCTGGATATCTATAATTAAATTCAGAGTCTCTCATACCTAGGTAAGGCGCATTTGCACAGGCAATTTACCCCTGGTTCACTGCCGAATGCGTTTTGCAGCTGTGCACTTCACACTTGAGCAGAAGTACTTACCCCTTAAAAAGGTAAAGGTAAAGGGACCCCTGACCATTAGGTCCGGTCGCGGACGACTCTGGGGTTCCAGTGCTCATCTTGCTTTATTGGTCGAGGGAGCCGGCATACAGCTTCTGGGTCATGTGGCCAGCATGACTAAGCCGCTTCTGGCGAACCAGAGCAGCGCATGGAAACGCCATTTACCTTCCCACTGGAGCAGTACCTATTTATCTACATGCACTTGACGGGCTTTCAAACTGCTAGGTTGGCAGGAGCAGGGACAAAGCAACGGGAGCTCACCCCGTAGCGGGGATTCGAACCGCCGACCTTCTGATCGGCAAGCCCTAGGCTCTGTGGTTTACACCACAGCACCACCCACGTTATTCCCCCTTGTAGACTTGGAAAGGAAAGAGTGGCCAGGATCCAAGGAGCTGTTTGGGCTCACCAGCATCCAAAGTGCCCCCGAAGCTCATAGGCCTTCCCCACTATTATATTAGACAATACTTTGGACTCTTCCTTCAGTTCCAAAAGCAGTTTAACATGTGAAATGTGAGTGGGGGTACTTAGGGAGACCCCACTCAGGTATCATCCTTGGGTTCGCTGGATTTTCACAGTTTTTTGTATCCTGTCCATGATGAGCAGTTTGAAAGTAGTGCATTGTTAATTTTGTCCAAATACTTAAGTAGTGTGCACTTCTGAAAGGCAGATTCCCTTATCCTTCCATACTTATTGTGGTGGTCTATTCTGCAATTTTCCCCCCTCTCAGCCTGAGCACGAAAACACAGGGCTTTCAGTCATCAAACAATCTATGGCCTTTTAAATGCATGAATGGTTACCAGAGGAAACAGAACTAGTAACAGAAAAATGGAGGGCTTCCTTAGGTATTCTTTAGACAAGGCATAGGCAAACTCAGCCCTCCAGATGTTTGGGGACTACAACTCCCATCATCCCTGACCACTGGCCCTGTTAGCTAGGGATGAGGGGAGTTGTAGTCCCAAAACATCTGGAGGGCCAAGTTTGCCTATGCCTGCTTCAGACTGCGCTTGTAGTATCACGTAATACAAAGTTTTCATTTCTTCTACCTATATTATACAGAACTGAATGTCAATATAAGACTTGCATGGCTACATAAAATTAATCCTGGGCAATCTCAAAAAAATGTTTTAATTGGGCCTATGCAGAATTTTTCAGTATATTTTGTCTCTCATATATTTGTTCACCTTTTTGGGTGGGGGTGGGGGAGTCTAGACACCATTAATGATAAACAGGTAGGATTATTTGTTGAGGGTGTGGGATGGGTAATTTTAAAGCAATGTAAGTGGTTGGGTTAGGATCTTGATTGTTTCTGATACAGAGAAATAACATCAGACACAAACTTTAAATTAAAAAAGCATCAAATGTAAATATTATGCAAATACTATCTTGGATGATTACGCTGTCAACAGTAGGGATGTCATACGTCTGGATTTTTCCAGACATTAACGAGATTTCAAAGGTGGAATTGACCTCCATGGGGAATTTCCGAAAGGCAGGGCTCTCTCCTGGATCTTAGGGAAGTTTTTAATATTTAATGCTGTATTGTTTTTAACACTCGATTGGGAGCTGCAAGATGGGCGGGGTACAAATAATAAAGTATTATTATTATAAGTCAATCCAAAAATCACAATTTTTTGTGTCTTAAAAAAGTGTCCTGATTTTTACTTTTTTTTTTAATACGGAAAACCTAGCAGTCGCGAGTCATTTTAGCCAAATGCTACCTCAATGTTGGAGGCAATATTCCTCTGAATACCAGTTGCTGGGAACCACACGTGGGAAGAGTGCAATTCTGCCCATGTCCTGCTTCTGGCCTTTTGTTTGAACTGATCCAGCAGGCTTGTGGTATTCTTATCACTCCATATATACCAGAATTTAAAATTACAGTAGAGTCTATTATCTACTGTAACTAAGACTAAATAAGTATAGTTGAATAAACCCATTCTTTCCCTCTTGACCCTGCTTCTACTTCCCAGCCTCGACTGTCTCCCCACTGATTCTAACCTCTCTGGGCAGGGACCTGTCCTCTTGTGCTCTGTGAGATGCCATGCAGAGTAATGGCTCTCTTTAAATTAGAATGGCTGGGCATTTGTGGAAATAGGATACGAGCTTTTGGTGGAAAGCTTCCACCAAACTGAGGATGCCATGTTAACTGTATGTGCAAATTGTTATCCGGTCATTATTCTACCAAAACTATGTTACACTTTTTAACTTTAAGTAGGCCTACTTGCAGCTATCAACATGAAAAATGGGAATTCAGAAGGTCAAACACAGGATTTATATATAAGTTCCTGGTAATATGGTAGACACTGTGGTTTAAAACATTGACTCCTTGCTAGAAAATTAATGGGGACTTTAGTAAGCGGCAGCGATTCTCCCCCAAAGGGACAGGGATAGTGAACACATTAAAAGTGAATATAAACCCTAGAGTATTATATAGTCAGAACTCTTTTCCTATTCCAATTAATTTATTCTACTTCACTGAAATTAATTCCTCATTTAAATCAGTTCTTCAGGGTTGGGAAATGGGGGGAAAGCTTTGTGGAAGAGCCAGGGTCAGAGTGGCAAGGGGGAGCATTTACTGGAAGCTCAAGCTTCAACACACAATCCTCTAGGGGTGCCTAACAGAGTGCACATCCCATCAGAAGGCCAAAACTAATGTTTCTGAACACATTCTGCCTGGATAAGTGACTGAAGACATGACTTCTGAATCTTCCATATTAGGTGCATTTATATTTAATATTCTGAAGCCACTGAAAACCTAGTTAGTATAATATACACTTTAAACTAGATATATCAAGAGCAATGGTTTTCAGCCATGAGACAAAATCCCCTACTGAGACACAATTAGCAAGGGGAGACAAGTTCATTCTTGACCCTTACCTCCTTGCATCTTAACTGGGTCAAAATGGCATTGTAACTCCTCCAATTAGTGTAATACAAGAGGACTATGTGCTCCCCACAATCTACATGCAAACCAATACAATGCTGTTTCCCACAAGAATTTCTTATGGTTCTCCTGTGCCTTCCACCTGCCATTAAAACACACCACAGGTGCCCTAAAGTCATGTTTTTCCTTTGATGTGCACTTAACATTACATTTCAAACTGTCTGATCTCCAAAAAACCCAATTCTGATCACACTTGCTTCAATCCATTAGATTGGACAGGACTCCACTGTTGCCTGTGGCGAAGTGAATACATTCCTAATTCCCAAAGCAAGTCTTTGGCAAGAGTTAACTGTGTGAGATAGCAAATTCAAACAGGGACTAACCAACAAAGAGGTGCTACAAACATCAATCCCTTTTTAATTCTGCCAATAAACCTCAAGAGTGAATTTGGGATTCCCTACACACTGACCATTATAGGAAATCCAAGGGAACTGCTTCCAAGACGATTGCAATATCATCCCATGATTCTGTTTCTTTTTAAAGATTCTGAAGCAGCTTTTGGGAAACTAGCCATAGGAATTACTACAAACTAACCATAGGAATTACTACTATATTTGCATTAGACAAATATAGGAAATGACAGAAGAGGGGGGGAAAGCTAACACAATTATAAAATGGATATCCAATTTATTACAAATGTTTCCCAAATTCTTTTTGTCGTTGTTGTTTCAATGTGGAAATGAGGGCCAACTTACATGTGACGCTAAATGCATCACTGGCAATCACATCAGCTTTGTTTTAAGAGGAAGAGTGAGAGGCCCTCAGGAGGCATATAGGGAGGACAGATATAACCTTTTTCTCCCCAGCAGCCATGATCCCCATGAATACCCTCGCAATTCTCATACACTGGAATTAGGGATAGGAATAAAGTTCCCATTAGCACCAAAGGGAGCTTTTTCCTATTCCTAATTGCGGAGCTCAGGGGAAAATTTTCTTCAGGAACATGGCTAGCGAGAGAAAGGATAAGTCTCTCCTCCCAGCATCCTGCATTCCTAATGTGAGGGTCTCCATCCTTACAACAACCATTAGGATCTACACAGCGTGCAGAACAAGAAGCAGTAACATTCCCATTTAATAATAGGGACACTAGCATTACTTTTCCCAGAATGAAGTGGTGTGTACAAATTTCCCACTGTGTTAACACGCAGAACCATTCATGAGCATGTCCAATCTAAATGGAAAAACAATTCATGGTGAACTAAAAGAATGCTGCAGCAAAAGCAAATGATGCATGCACTGTTTCCTAAATCAAATTACATAAATTCTCCATATAAAAAAATCACAAAGAGGAACTTGGACAGAGCCAACACATAGAATTACAAATCTATCCAGTTGTCTTAAACCTGAGCTTACAAAAAAAAAAAGACATTCAAGTAAACTTACTTACAATTGAGTTTCTGCCTTTAAAAATGGTATAGAGGCACTCTCACTGGCACACAAAAGTATAAAAGATGACAAATCTCTGGGAAGATTTTTATACAGTTAAGTTTGTCCATGCTGTTATTTTCAAGAATTAACCGATGCTTTGGGCACATTTGGGACCCTGTGTACAGTTCTAGTCAATTACTTTCAAGACGCATATTGTAGAGCTCAACAAAAAAGGATGTATAAATGGGAATGGAGCACCTTACCTGTGAAGCAAAGCTATTAAACAAAGGCTTTTTATTAAGGAAAAGCACTCTCCGTTTACTGAACATCAGGGCAGGGGAACCTGTGGCCCTCTAGTCATTAGAATCCCACAAGCCCCAGACAGCATGGCCAATGGTCAATCATTTATGGGAGCTGGAGTTGAATAACATCTGGAGGGCCACAGGTTCCCCATCTCTTCTGTACATTTTTCTTATACACCAACAATGTTGCTGCCTGTCCATTTGAACAGGCTTGTAGTTCTTTGACTGCTCTCTCACCTTTGTTTCCCCAAATTCAGTCTGGATCCAAGGTACCGGTATGTCACTTCTCCCCTTGCAGCACTGCAAAAATACAGCCCTTGCTCTCTCCCTTCAGCAAAATACCTGGTTTATGTCTTGGCCGCCACTCAACTATACTACTACAATATTCTCCTCTTTAGTCTTACAGTTTCACACCTTCGTCCATAGCTGTCAACTTTTCCCTTTAAGAGAAATTCCCTTATTCCGAATAGGATTCCTCACAAGAAAAGGGAAAAGTTGACAGCTATGCCTTCATCCTCTATCTAGCACTCCGATGCCAAAATCATATGTTGTATGAATAATATAAAAAAGGGATGGAATATGATAGAGGTTTATAAAATGTTGTGTGGTGTAATTCTACTGGAACTCAGGGCTGCCCAATGATAGATTGACAGCAGATGCAGAAGTACTTCCTCACACAGCATGTTATTTAAAGAAACCAGTGCCACATACTGTATTGTGTGGATTGACACTGGCTTAGATGGTTTTAAAAAGATGGATAAATTCAAGTAGTACAGTATAGGTCTACCAAGTGTTATTAATTATGACTATATGGACTCTGCAGGTTCAGAGGGTGTTTGCCACTGAATACCAGTCATTGGGGGGCAAGAGCAAATGATTACTGCTTTCATGTCCCACATCTGAGCTTCTGGTTGGCCACTGAGGGAAGAAAGGTGGTAGACTAGGCAGAGCTTTAGACTGATACAACAAGGATGATCTTTATGTTTGGGAAACAGCATGCAGGACAGCAGCATGCTGCTTTAAGTATGAATTCACTGTAATAAATTGAAGGTCAATTCAACAGGCTAGAAGAGAACGTGTTCTGCATTTGTCACAATGCTGAGCTTCTTCCCCATGGGGCAGTACTTGGTCAGTCTCTGCAGATGGTTGCTTAAAGCCTTCCTTTCTAACCTTTGAACCAAGGATCACTATACACAGAAGCTTATTAAGAAGCAAAATCCCTTAGAAGCTGCTTCTTTAAGCCTGGAGGGTCTTACACAACCCAGACACCGCTCTGTTCACGCTCTGAGACAGGTAGCTATAAGGAATAGAAAAAGCGAAGGGGGGTTACAACATGTGGGTGGGTAGCGTGCATGATAATGGAAGTTTAACTTGGGAACAACTCCCCCATCATCTCAAATTGTTCCTTTCCTATCTCCATTTCCCCAGTTCCAAAATCCTGTAAGAATGGATTTTTTTTTCTGTCTTGACTGAGGCTTCGCTGCATAGTATGTTTAACCCTGAGTATCAAGACTAAATAACATTATGCATGATGACATCAACTGACCTTAATGTATGTACAAATCAGTGTATTGTCAATAATGTCCACATTTCCCAATGGGAACTAAAAACTGAGCTGGTTGAAATATAGCAAACTTGTAACTAAACTGTATTGTCCTGAACCAAAACTGGAACAACTTAAATTAGAACTAAACTGGAAAAGTATCAAAAACACCAATACAGAAAGAAACAATGTTGAAGTAGTGAGGTTTGAATAGCATAAGGGTGCTCTTTCCCACTAGCATGGAAAATAGAAACGTTATGAAGGGAAGAATGGAGACGAAAGAGCAAACAACTTAAGGCGTTTGCACATAAACTGGTTTTACTCATGGATCACAGCTCAAATCTGAGGAACAAGCATGCTAGCAGGAACAAATCTACAACCTGTGGTTCATGCTGCAAGACACGCTCATTTTATTATAGTGAGCCAATTCACCGTTTAAGGGTTTTTTATGCAGAGTTGGTTTTATGGGTAAAGCAGCTGTGAAAATGGGGAGGGGTGCTTCTAAGGGCCATTGCAAAATAGGGGAGAATGTTTTTTCTTTCACAGTTACATAGAAGAGAGGTATTGTTGCCATTTTAAGCAAATAAACCTGCTTGCATTAAGACATGACTACTGTAGTAAGAGATATTTTAGAACAGGAATACTTCCATATTTTCCCCATCATCAACCCCAGGAACAGCTAGTAATTTTTTTAGCTTCTTTACAGACTAGATTCGGGAATTTTTGTGTATTACCACAATCTTTTGCAGCAGAGGAATTTAGACAAGTAATTTTAAATTTCAACTTTTCATTCTGTTATCACAGTATAGGAGAACTGCTTTTTTGTACAGTCAGCGAGACAATATTTGCACACAATACTGAAGAGTAGCATTGAGCTTCTCATGGCCACAATGTAAATGTGGGAGACTTTGGGTACAGCAAAATTTAAATTGAATGTACATTCCAGCCAGCATAGACTTTACAGCAGTATTAGAAATTCAGATACATAATCTAATCACCAAATGGCACCTTAAACCTAGGTTACAGTTACCACAATGGAATGTCTAGGTGCCACTTTTTTTGCAATAGAGTCGCTGCTGCTGCTGCTGTTATTTATTTCAATACCGCTTTGTATTTCAAATAACAAATTTCAAAGCAGTATACAACACATTAAACATCAAATAAAACAGAATAAAACAAATCCAAGCTTCAAGGAAAATATTTCAGATCTTTCTCTATGTGACATTTTGTTTTCCCCAGTTGCCAACCTGGCATCCAAAGCTCTCCACGTGGTTGCAGTGGACCTGCACCAATTGCAAAACACGCCTAGTGCCTGGCTAATTTCTAACATTGCTTTACAGGTGAAATACCAACATAGGAAATGGAAACACATATTTAGACACGAGTTGCAGAGACACTTAAAATATTCCCTAGAATTTTAGCAGATAGGAAAATGGTAAGCTTGACATATTAACCTTAGGACACAGACTCACAATGTGTCATATAAGTTACTTTAATGTCGTTACTTGTTTTGAAGTACTTTTTAATTTTATATAAGCTTACTTTTCCAGTACTTTGCTGCTTCCATTCTTCATTCACTGATCCCTATTATTTAATCATAGAATCATAGAATTTTAGAGTTGGAGGGGACTCCAAAGGTCATCTAGTCCAACCCCCAGCAATGGAGGAATACTGCTCTCAACAGTCCCTGGGTGGGCTTGAACCACCACTTTCTAGTTAACAGCAAGATGTGCTGACTCAATGGAGGTACAGTACATGACCATGGATACGATACATTCTATCTAAGTACTGCACTTTTACAAGAAAATTCTAATCTTGTTTACCTGTATTGCAACAAGGCTTACCCTGAAGTATGCAAACGGTTTACTTATTAGCATCACAGTCATTTCCAAAGAAAGGTATCCCTGATCTTGGCTACCTTGACTGGGAATATTCCAATTCAAAACCATGCTTTTAGTTTACAGCTTCAGGTATGGTGGCAAGAAATAGTTTAAAAGTTATAAGCCAGCATTCCTGGTGCACACCATTGAGTCCCCCATATACAGGGCCCTGCTTATGAAGAAGAACATTTACCAACTCAAAAGAGCCTGCACACAGAGGGTTGTGTAGGTAATTTGGCAACTTATTCATGCTCATAAATAATGCTCTAACCTACTGTTTTATTATCTTACATGGCTAGTATCAAGCGAAAATAGGCAAAAGTATTATAGCATATTACGTATTTTAAATTTATTTACCATAATTTTGGCTTTGTAAGACACTTTGGGACTCCATACACTAAAATATAGGTTTGATTACAAAGAAGGCTAATAACAAGTTAAAGGGCTTGCAGTCATTAAAAAATATCAACAACAGTGAAGCAGGTTGTCCCCAGAGTTTGGTCAAGTAGCCAGTACTATTGTTATAACAAGAGTAGTAACTATTTATGATTAAACAGCAGAAATTGAACTGCACTGAAAAGGAATCTGTTGTGCTGGTCATAGGTATAAACACCTGTGTACTCTGGCTTCTGAAAGCTTCTGGAGAAAAGCCCTCCATCTTTGGGTTGTGCTCTATGAACTAACCAATGCAATATACTCCACATTCTGCTAGCTATGTTGTAAGGCTGCTCAGAGGCATGTTTCATACTTTGAACACTATTTACAAGTGGCTATAAGAAGGCTAAGATAAACTGTCTGCTACAATACAGTCAGAGCTAATACATCTATATACTAGAGCCTAGCACATATGGATGCTACAGAAATCAACCCATGTTATACACATATATGAGTTCCCCAAATTTAAGTTAATTCAGAAGACAGCCTCTTTGGCTGCTAACTAGAAACAGACTGTATGACACGAGTTCTGAAACCACTAGCTGCTGGTATTCTCTCACACACAAACTTTAAGCTTCACTGTATTCTCTGAAGAAAACATTCAGAGCCAAACTACACACAATCTCTTTAAATCCACAATCATTCTAAAAGAAGCAGGAACTCAAAACTATGTAGAAATAATAAGCCCTAACTCACAGCAACAGTGCAAATTTTAAGTTCTCTGGGAAGGGACTACATCATGATGTGTTCTGTACTGTGCCCCAGCCAAATACCTGTAACTGTTGAGCAACAGAAACAGGAAATATATTAAAGTCATTCCCCCCCCCACCATTTTCCTGACAAGCCTTTTCTATATCTTAAGAAGTAGAAAAGCATTTTCTTTCATGGCAGCAGAACAGGCATCTCCAAAACAGGTCAAATTCCAGACATCATACTTGCATGCCAGGATGGTCCTTTATCAAAGCGAGTACTAAGTCTCTCATTATATGATCCAACTTCATTTTGTCACAAACAATACAAAGTCACCACGATGTTCAGGGGGAAGAGGTTGCTAGACTCTCCGTTTATTCTTTATTTCAGCTTTATAGTGCCATTGTCAAAGCCCAATATGGTTTACATAAAAAACATTAATAAAATTTTCATTAAAACCAAAATTACAACCAAGTCAGCACATCAGAGTTTTAGAGAATTCAGTTTTCAGAGGATTAAACCTGGTTCAAACACACATATTTCAGCTAATTAAGTCTTGATATGAATGAGCCTTCTGTCTGACCATCCCATCCTCACACGACCCCTTCTCCTCCTGAGCATGCTGCAATTGACTCAAGTATCTTTCATTAACTATAGTTTCCTACAGCATCTAAACTGGGAAACTATGTTTACCAGGATCAAAACAAGACAGGATCTTAAATCAAATTTAAACCACAGTTTATGATCCTGATTTATTCAAATCCTGAGAACAATAATTCCCAATTGAATCCATATGGGAAATGATGGCTAACTAGGATTTCCTGGGCTAATCACAGCACACCAAAAAGGAAGGAGAAAAGGGACGGCAGGCACAAAGCTTGCCCATATCTTAGATTATTAAGATGAGATATATACATACAAAGCTGGCCTTTGTGTTCTCCTTGACAAGAGTGGTATTCATTTGACTAGCAGTCATATAACCTACTCCTTGTTGTTGTTGTTGTTGTTTAGTCATTTAGTCATGTCCAACTCTTCGTGACCCCATGGACCAGAGCACGCCAGGCACTCCTGTCTTCCACTGCCTCCCAGAGTTTGGTCAGACTCATGTTGGTAGCTTCGAGAAAACTGTCCAACCATCTCATCCTCTGTCGTCCCCTTCTCCTTGTGCCCTCAATCTTTCCCAACATCAGGGTCTTTTCCAGGGAGTCTTCTCTTCTCATGAGGTGGCCAAAGTATTGGAGCCTCAGCTTCAGGATCTGTCCTTCCAGTGAGCACTCAGGCCTGATTTCCTTAAGAATGGATAGGTTTGATTTTCTTGCAGTCCATGGGACTCTCAAGAGTCTCCTCCAACACCATAATTCAAAAGCATCAATTCTTTGGCGATCAGCCTTCTTTATGGTCCTGCTCTCACTTCCATACATCACTACTGGGAAAACCATAGCTTTAACTATACGGACCTTTGTCGGCAAGGTCTATGGCAGCTTGCAATTGCTGACACACTCCTCTGAAATTACTTTAGAAGAAATGGAAGATATTATTTTATTTTATTTCAGCAATGTCTTGCAGGTTCTACCACCTCATTAAAATTAACCCATCTTTTGGGACACACCCATTACAAATTACTATCAAAGCAGTTGAAAGAGAAATACTAAATTTAGAAAAATGTCCACAGCCATTATTACAATAGTAGCTTTAGTGATCAAAGTGAATATTTTCTCCTTCAGCATAGCTATATACTTTCTTTTTCATATGTGACTCTTTAAAACAAATCAGAACATTCATATGGCACCTTTGCAATCACTTTTCTCTAGAGCCAGAAAGAATAAAAAGTTTTCTACCACAAGAAAAACTTGTAAAAGCTGATAAATATACCTATAGTATTTTCCAACATAGAAATTCACCATCTGATGTCTTCAATACACTTACTTCCTGAAACAAAGTCAGCATAGGAAAAACAAATATTTCCCAAAATGAATTACTGGACAGAAAGCCAAATCCATTGTTTCCAATCTAAAGACTACCAAAACATACGCAGTCTTGTCGACAGGCATATAAACCTTCACTTTCAGCAGGTTTATAGTGCCACAGGCTCACACTATAAAACAGGCATGGAAAACCTGTGTGTGGCCCTCCAGACATTATTGGTCTCCAACTCCCAGAAACTCCAGCCAGTATGATCTGTCATGAGGGATGACAGCAACTGTAGTCCAGCAACATCTGAAAGATCACAGACTGCCCACTCCTGCTGTAGAACTTCGCTTGTATACTTACATTGTATATTAACAGCACTGTAATATAAATGCTCTGAATACTATTTAAGAGAGGTTTTCGATACATTTTCTTCCTGAACTGATGAAGTAAATAAATTGCAGTTTACAAGTATCTTGAAACATGATTTCCAGCACCCAAATCTTCAAACTACAAACCTAAACACAGCTTCTTGGGCGTAAGCCCCATTAAACAAAATTTCTGAGTCAACATGAATAGAATTTGACTTTCACCTTCTGTAATCCTGGATCCATTTAAGCATATATATTCCATTTAGGTCAACTGACATTAAACATGCAAAATTGGAACCTGGATTGAAGCCATGTGTAATGTTTACATACAGCCTGCAAATACTCATACAGAAAGATAAATGCATTCAAAGTATATAGCCACATCAAATTCTTCCAGCAAATCATAGAACTATTTAAAAGAAATTGTTTCTAAACAAAATGTTTCAGGTCAATTTTTTAACCTCCAATCATACTTGTGGTTCAGAACATTATTAGTGTATAAAAAGCTCAGAAAGATGTTTCTCTCTTCCCTCCCACCTCTATTTTGATATCACGACAACTGCTCTCAATAGAACCATATCCCTAGGGTTAAAATTGTACAGTGGTGGAAAAATACTCTAATAAAAAGCAACATTGCTTTATAGATTTATCAATGAAAAAATAGTACATATAATTGCATATATAGCAATATCCAAAAGAATCAAGCATCTAATGATCCCCCAAATTCTAGACTATGGTCCTTACCCAACAAAGAGGACATAGCACTCAAGTATTTTCAGATTTATTAGTTTAAAATATTGCATAGGACCAGGCAAACTGTACAAGAGGAATACAGATCCTTTGCTGCAAGCTGTAATGAATGGAGCGACAAATGTATTTAGATCAAATAGCACCATCTAGCAGTTCCCTAAACTTCACTTCAGAAGGTACTTATTATTTGGTGGCAGTTGAGTGTAGCTAGTTTGCCTTCTATAACTAAACAGTTATTCACGTAGTGTCCTATCTTAGAGCATGCCTTTGTTAAGAGTAGAAAAAAGAACCAAACATCTCAGATGCATACAAACTTTCCAAGAAACATCAACACAGCTAAGGTCTACACCAAGGCCCTATTTTACATTTGTTCCCACACAACCTACTCAGCAAGATAAGTTTACAAACTTGAAGCAATACAATAATCACAACTAAAAAATCCAGCTACTGTACATAACTTTGGCCAAGAAATGTAATGTTGTATTATGTACATAAAAGGGTGAAAGAGTTTCTAAAAGCTTTGTTTTAACTGGTTCTCTGGTTTAAGTTTATGTAACTCACCCATTTGTTTTAACATTTTAGTCACACTATTAGTTTTTGTGTCTCTTTCTCCACATAGACTTAGACATGCAAAAATCAAATATCTGACAAATGATTTAAGTCTCTGTGGCCTGCTTCTTTGTCTCTGGAATCAGGAAGTAACTCTCTTCTTCAAAAGGTTGCAGCAAGGAAAACCTCTAGGTGAAGGTTCAGCACAAACTGCCTTGAGGGAAACTTCCCAATCATGTTTAGCACATTAATTCTCATCCTAAGTAAAGCTTAAAAGTTATGTACAATGACATTTTTTTAAAGACAACGTATACCAAAACCTTTTCTGGCTGGGGGTCCCTGATCTCAGAAACCTCACCCTAAGCCTGTGAAGGTGACAAGTGCAATGACCAAGCCTCTGTACAGGAGGAGTACTCCTGAGAATGATACTATTTATTATGTACTATATTTTCCTATCTGCAACAGGACCGAGCTTCATGACCAGCTCCCCTCTGTGTTCTACTACTTCCAATGAGGAAAATGAAAACTTTAAATCACAAACAAACTGAAATAACCCCTATAAATTTTGGTTTACTTTGAATTTGTTAAGACTACTTTTCAATGTACTCTCTTTGACCAATTTTTTGGTAAAAATAATCACACAACAAGTTGAAGAGAATGAGATGTCTTATTACAAGAGAACACAAAAATGTGTGTAGCATTGTTTACAATTTTGCAGATCAGGTAACCACTGTTTACAACAAGACTTTGTGTACTTTTTTAAGTTTTGGTGTCTTTATAACAGGTGACTCAAGGTACTGCAATGGAAGTAATAACTCTCCTGTAAGGGGGTGGGGTGGGGGTCTTTCCTTCATTAACACTGTAACAGACTTAAAACACAGCAACACCCATTTATTATTACCCTCAACACCACTCCCCAACAAGGACTATGTCCCAATTCTTCTGGAAACTCAGGTCCAAGTTTTTCTTCTCCTCATTACAGAATGTTCAGCTTTACTGACAAACAACCGGAATTCACCTTTCAGCCTCAGAACACTTCCTACCCCAGCCCTTTCTACACACATTTAAACAAAAAACAAAAAAACCCCTGCAAACTATTGCAGTCATTTTCTCATTTAAACGCATATGTACCCTTTTACCCCCAAACCTAGGCCAGAATGCACCAACTGAAACAGTTCCTGTCTGTATGAAATAATGAGGGGAAGGGGGGGAGAGAAAGATACTAGGTCTCGATAATAATAATAATAATAATAATAATAATAATAATAATAATAATAAAGAGCGGGGAGAGCGTTGAGTGTTGCGGAGTTAGCAGGCAACGCAACGAGGCTTCTGTTTCTGCCTCCCCAGCGGAAGCTTTACACCAGCACACAACCCCAGACTCTTTTGTTACCAAAGTTACTCCAACACCATCTTCGTCCCCATCCCCCCCCCCCCAGCAGCCGAGCCGACAGCCCGACCCGGGCAGGGCGAGAGAAAAGAAAAACACAAACACGGGAAAACGCTCCCGAGCCTAAATACTAATCCCTACCCTAAGCCTCCCGAGGCTTGAGGCACTACACCGCCGACTTGAGCCACTTTCTCCCCTCGCACACCCCGAGAGCTACAACCTTCCGCCGCCCGCCCGCCCGTCCTCCCGTCCGGGGCGTGCGAGGGGCTTGGGCACGTCCCGCCTCGTCCCGCCCGCTCCCCCGCGGCCCGAGCGGAGGCAAAGCGCCCCGCGCCCAGGCCCCACCCCCCACCCCTCGCAAGAGGCTCCGCTACCCCCTGCCGCTGCCTGAACCGGGAGGGTCTCGCGCACTTCACTTTTTTACCACACACGCGGCCGCGCGCGCGCGCATCCGCCGCACACACACACAAACGCACACTCACCCTCCTGCCTACACCCCTACTTGTGGCATCACACCCCCCCACCCTCCCGCCTCCTGTTTTTCCCCCCCGCGCCGGGGTTCTGCTCCCCCGCGAGCTCCTGCGAGGCCCCCCATCTCTGCCACAAGCGGGAAAGTTACTTTGCGCGGGGCTTCCGCGCGCCCACCTCCCCCGCCCAGTCGGGCTGTGCGGTCCGGCGGGCTGTACTCACTTCTCCCTGGCCTGGCTGTCGGACGGGACGCTGCTGTTGCTCTTGCCTTTGCCGTACATGCCTGCAGAGAGCTCCGACTGTCACGCACCTGTCAACCCATCACAGCCTCCCCAGGAACAGCCCAGTCACCATGGAGACGCCGCCACACACACACGCCATTGGCCCGCCGCGAGCTCGGACACACCTCCCGCGCCGTGATTGACAGGCGGAGACCAGGACAGGCTGCTCTCTCCTCCCTCTCCGCTGGCTCCCTCCCCCCACCAGCCTCCGGCTCCTCCTCCCCCTCCCGCTCTCCCTTCCCCGGCGCAAGGGGGAATTAGAAACGGTTCTAGAAGGATTTTAAACAACTGGCTGTTCCGTGCGCTTGCCTCGCCGCCCTCCGCCGCTGCCAGAGACGGAGACTGCTGAGGAGAGACGGAAACTGTGGACTGGACTCAGCAGCCGGCACAATGCAGAGGGAGGCTCAGGCTTTCTTCAGCACACGCCGCGCGGCCGGCTTTGCCCCCTTCTCCGTCCATCCTGCAACCCGCTGAACTAGCGGGGTATTCGCTTCGACGGCATCGCAACCCGCCCCCCCTGCACCCCTTGCTGTTTTGCTCAGAGCAGAAACGTTACCCGCCTCTCGCAGCTGCTCCACTAGTCTCAACCTCTCTGCATGTCAACAGCCCACGTGTGGCAACGAGGAGGACCCGTCGCCGCCACCACTTCCTCAGCCAGAGCCAGAGGCACGCAGGGCCCCCTCGGGTCCCCGCCCGCCAAACCCAGCAGTACAAACACCCAGCCCTCGTATGCAGTTACAGCTTGCCTCAGGTTGCCCGCTCCCCCCCAGCCCAGCCAGTCACGAGAGTACCTGCAAAACCAACTTGAACACAACCGACAGCTTGCAAACATAATCGTGTTGCCACAATAGTCAAGTCAATAGGTGAATGGTCTCTCATTGTTACGGCCTTTGGTTAATAAAGAAACTCTTTTGGTTGGTTGGAATGGTCTGTCTCTGTGTCTGTCTCTCTCTCACAAACAAAAACAAATATCCAGGGTCGGTCCTGCCCTTAGGCAAAGTGCGGTGCCTACCTCAGGCAGCAGATATAGCGGGGGAGGGGAGCAGAAGTGAAGTGTTGAAGGTCAGAGGTGTGTGTATCACAAAGTCACCCCCCTAAGCTGGCCTGCTGACCTCAGGTGTGTTGGAGGGTGCTAACCCTTAACCAATGTTGAAAAATCAACTGGTGGTCTGGTTGGCTTTTGCACCCACCCCGCCTGCAATTCCCTGTACAACTTGTCCCTCACCTCAGGCAGCAAAATGCCCTGACCTTGAATACTACCACCACAATAATTCCAAGTGTTACATCCCCCATGGAATTGACAAATAATAATAATCAAATGACACAAAGCCAGTCTCCATCTAATACATTCAGGAGTAGTATTGCATCATACAAATTATGGATCCAAAGGAGCTCTGGTATGGGGTTACAGATCCTCCTAAACCCACGTTGTGTTAATATGAGAGCTCCGTGCATTCCATATCCACTGCTGGGTGCATCTCCAGGATCCACAACATTCCCTAGTGACATGTTGCTGTAAAATCCCAAATCCAGTACACAGATTCTAATAGTAATTGCATGCAGACTTTTGAAGTTCATTATACAAACACACCTCATAACTGTCCCTGCTGCCAACAGCAAAAATCAAGGGTGTTTCCAAGTCATCACAGAACCAACATTCAAGGCACAGCATTTTCTGGATCCATATCACAACTTTTACAATGTAAAGAAAGTGGTTCATGTGTGTTTTAAGCAGGGGTGGGAAGAAGGGTAGACCATTCTGTCCAGTTTCAGGTCAGTTTCTCTAATAGACTTCCTAAAAATTCCTGGTAGCTGAGATTCTGGCAAAGTATGCTGGAACAGAGGAATCTGGGTCGTATTCTACAAGGTGGCTCCTGTGTTCTTAGGTAAGAGTTCATACAAAAGGATTGCATACCACAGATTAGTTATGCTTTAACTGTTAAGAGATTCTGGCTTTGCACTCTTGCTTTGTAAATTTAAAATGCAGCAGTGGGCCATAGGGATTCCATCAAAAAGAGTAGGCCACACAAGACTAAAATCAGCTTGCTCCTATGTGGGGTTAGGAAATCAAGTTAGGAAAAGGATAGGGAAGTCTGTGCTATGTTTCTGAGTTTGATCATCACTGTGATATATTTTACAACATAGCCAGTATGGATGTGTGATATGGGGATATAGTGAATTTACAATGTCAAAAAAATATAAAAGTCATTAAAATTCATTAGCAGGTTTTGTGTGTGTGTGTGTGTGTGCAGAACCATAATTTCCACAAATTACAAAGAAGGAATTAGGATTAGGAGTCTATACATAAAGAAGAATAGAGGACAGGAAATTATAGTCCTGTCAGCCTAAGTTCTGCCTCAGATAAAATAGGAGAAAAGGCTATAACGGTTAAAAACAAACAAAGCAGCAAACAAGCAACCATGATGCTGCCTTTCTGAGTTAGAACCCATAGAATGCCTTCAAAGGGGTCTGGGGCTTTTGAATTTTGAATCGTTTAGAATTATCTGAGAATGTCAACAGACAACTAGATAGAAGTGAACTGACAGACATAATATATTTGGATTTTCAAAAGGTTTTTGACAAAGTACTTCCTTCACAGAAGGCTTCTATGAAAACTTAGCAGTGGTGAAGTAAGAGAATGTTCCTCTTATGGCCGGATATGTAACAGGTTTTAAAAACAAGGTAATGTGGGGAAGGAACAAATGGGAAGTTTTTACAATGGAAGGAAGTAAGCAGTGGGATCCCTAAAGTCATGTGTTGAGACTGGTGCTGTTTTGCATTCCTAAATGATTTTTAGGCAGGGGTAAACAGTGAAGTAGATATGTTTGCAGACAAGACCAAATTATTCAGGATGATTAAATCCAGAACAGACTATGAAGAGCTCCAAAGGATCTGTTCAGTTTGGGTTTTACAGGCAACAGAAGAGCAGATGTGGGTGTCATTAGATAACTGTTTGGTGCTGCCACAATTAGAATACTGTGTACAATTCAGGTCACCCAATCTCTGAAAGGATATCACAGAGCTGCAGAAAGGTACAGAGAAGAGCAACTGGAATGATCTGTGGGTTACAGTATTTTTCCTGCAATGGAATTTTAGAGGTTGGGGATGTTAATATTTTCTTTTGTTTATTTGGGGAGGGGGGAAAGTTGTCATGAAGCACAATCTAAACCTAAGATCCAGCAGGATCTCAGAGTTTGGATTTGGTAGAGCTTGGCCTCTCCAAGCTGAGCCAGGGCTCAGCTGGGGCTGCACAGAGTTAGTCCTTACCTGCTCCCGAACAAAGGTTGGAATACAGGTAAATTACACTGTCGTAATTTACCCCAGCTAGCCAGCTGCCTGTAGTTTGGATTCCTATAATTTGGAAGTGGATGGCAAACAGTCAGAACAGATAAGAACAGGACCTGAAACTGCTGGTGGTGGGACAATGGTGGAGGCTACTGGTTAAATATTCTCTTAAGGAAGTGGCAGAAGATGTTGATCAGACCTGGAGGCTCTGCCTCCCTGGAGGGGCTACCCTCACCTTATCTTGCTGTCTTTGGCTGTTGTGTGGCTGGAACACAATGGTTCTGCTCCACCATGGTGGCAAGGTGGTACCCTCCAACTGGAAGGGCCCCAAAGAATGAACTTGTAGTTCTTACCCAGGGAAATAGCCTGATCCTCATCCAATTCCTCCATCACACATTGCAAGGTCTGCAGATCATGGGTCATGACACACAAGTATACATTAGCTCAATATAAATTGTCCTCTAAGGCCAATGAAAAGAGAGAGCCAGTCAAAGGTATGGTGCCTGTCAGGCTCATAGTAACACTATAATATGGTTTTGTTACATGTTGTAACAGAATGACGAGTGTCCCCTTTTTGTCTACGATTGTCTAGTCAACCCATGACTATATGGGATGTTATACCTAACTGAATTTAGCTAAGAGGCTCATACTGCCCCTATATTCTACAGATAAGATGTATCAAGAAATCTATTTTAGATTTGGAAGGGGGTGCAAGGGGAAATATGGCTTATCATAAAGCCAAATGGATTACTCAATACCTATACCACCCATTAAGTGAAAGATATAGGAAAGAGTGGGAGACAATGGTACTAGATTTCTTTGACTGCCAGTTTGCCAAGGGAGAGGGTTTTACAAAGACTGGTTTATGGAAACCATCATTGACACTTAATGGCAGCCAAGAGGGGAGTAGGGGAATTATGGATCTGGGAATCTATCTAATCTCTTTTCTTCCTCCCAACCTACCCCTGGGCTTTGGAGTAGGTAATATGTTGTTGTTGTTGTTGTTGTTGTTGTTGTTCAACACAATCAAACTGAAATATCCTATTAAAATTATATAGACCCGTGGTTTTCAACCAGTGTGCCATGGCACCCTGGGGGGCCTTGAATGCTGGTCAGGAATGCTGTGGGACACTGGCCTCTGTCCCTCTTTCCTCCCTCCCTCCTCTGATGCCCTCTTGTGTCTCTGCCTCCCCAAGGCTTGCACAGCTGTCTGTTGCAGCAACCCTGGCTACAAGCTCCCCAGGTGAATGGTGCCTCTGGAGCTAGCCAGGGGGTGCTTCCCAGGCCCCTGTGGGGCAGTGTGAGGAGGCACCTCTCTTTGGGACCGGGGGGGGGGGGGGAGAGCTCAGAGACCAGGGGTGGCAGCTGCAACAGCTCAGAGGACTCCTAAGGAGAAGAGAGAGGAGAGGAGGCTGAGGGAACACTCCACAATAGAGAGTGTTTGAAAAGGGGTGAGAGGCTCCCAGCTCTGCAAGCAAGGGGTGACATAACTGGGCTCCTGAGCCTGCACAGAAAGAATGTACTTGGTCAAGGGAGCCAGCCGTGGACTCAAAAATGTTGAAAACCTCTGATATAAACAATGAATAAAATTAGCTTTATGAAGGATAAGGCTACCAGTGCCTACTGGCTCTGATGGCTATGTACTACCTCAAGTTTTGGAGGCAGTATGTCTCTGGAATACCAGTTCTGGGGAATCACAACACAGGACACTGCATTCAGGTCCTCCTTCCAGGCTTCCCAGAGGTATATTGTTGGCCATCATGAGAACAAAATACTAGACTAGATGGGCCTTTATCTGATCCAGCTGGGCTCTTCTTAGGTCTAACCTGTTTCTATCTAAACCAGGACATTAATACCAGCCCCCAAACCAAATTCCTACAGTGCACTCAGGTTTCTTCTATGGCGAGTCTTTGTTCGAAAAGAATTCTACTAGTTTTAGGGGTGGCTACTCAGATTTCACTGTGTCTCTTTGAAGTGGTGTGTGGTGCATGAATGGTACATTGAGTGGAAAAGAGTGGTGAATGGATCTGGTGCAGGCTCTGCAACATGGAATCTGTGTCTGTGAGGTTTTTTCATTTGTAACACCTCCATATGGATGACTATAAAACATATAATGCTGACCCACAGAGCTGCTGCTGCTCTTTGTTCAACAGTACCTGTGGAGGTGAACTTTTTTCCTTCAGTTTCAAGTTGTGTGACAACTCAGTTTTCCTTTTTTATAAGAAAAGCAAATCACTGTTACCAAATGGATGCCTTTCTGCAAGTTATCATGTTCCAATTTGCTATCTCAATATTAGGCCCCTTACTGATGCTATTCCCTCAACTATTCTGAGGCCTCAGCAGTGATTTTTCCCACCAAAGCGATAAACGAACAAAAGATTCAGAAGAAAACTCAGAAAAGGCTTGCGAAGGTTCACATACCATTCCACTTCAGTGAGCCTGAACTAGTTTATGGTTCTACAACTGCAATTAAACTTTCTGGGTTTCAACCTGCTTCAGTTTGAAATATCAGCCAGACCAGTATGTGATGTATCAAATACGGAATGAGCAAATTTAGACTACTACAAGCTAGAATCTTTTATTCTGGTTGTCATTATTTGCTAAAGAAGAATGCATACAAAACACAAACCATAGAAAACATGAAAACACATTTCCCCACAACGTATAATTCCTTTGCAAATTGTTTTGTAACATCTGAAACAAAATACATTGCAAGATCCCAGAAGGTGTGCAGCATAATCTCAAGCATGTTTAACAATAAATAAGCCCTGCTGTATCCAATGGATCTTATCTTGCTTGTAACTGAGCCCAATCAATGCATTTTATTTGGGAAGGAAGTGATTCTGAATTCGGAACAATTTTAAGGCAAGTGTGTAAATCGCCTTGCGATCCTTTGCACCCTTACTCGGGAGTAAGCCCAGTTAAATATAGAAGGATTTACTTCTGGTTGGAATGTTAAGACACATTTATGGAAAGAATGATATTTTTTTAGTCTTCAGAAACATTAATAAACAAAACAAGCATTTGAAACAGATTTCCATTTATTAGTAAAGACTTAAGACATCCTCTGCCTACTGGGGTTTAGGAAGATACATGCTCCAATAGTAATGCACTGAATATTTCTAACTGCAGAATTTCTTATACATGGCTACCTCTTGTTAGCTGCTAAACTGAATGGATCAGAGGATTTTATTCTGGATAGAAAGGGACAGGTCCAACCTGAAGGAAAAATACACACAAGGTAAGAGCTGTTTAACAATGGAACAGACACCTTCAGGAGATGGTGGAGTTTCCTTCATTAGAGGTTTTTAAACAGAGGCTGGGTGGTCATCTGTCATGGATGCTTTAGTTGAGATTCCTGCATTGCAGAGGGTTGCACAAGATAACCCTAGGAGTCCCTTTCAACTCTACAATTCTATGATCCTAAATTCATATTAATAATCATATTACCATAAATCTAAAACTTAAGACAAAAATCCATTCTCATAAGTAGGAAAAGAAATGGCTTGGTTAACTATGATTAGACTACATAAAAATGGGGGAGGAAAACCACGCCAGGGATATTTTTATTCTCATGAGAAGACACTGAACATTAGCATCCAATTACTCAAGGAAATAAGCAATGCTTCATTGGATTTGGCCAATAATCCACATAACCCTGTATCTACTGGTTGTATAAAAAAGAATGTGGAATAAACAGATCTATTGCATGTCATTCTGAACTTGTGGCAATATAAAGCAAGGAATGCCCTAATGATGAAAGGGCATTCCCTGATCACTTCTGCCTGTAGTCATGGAGGGATATATATTCCTTGGCTTTGTATAATATTGGTATAGACTTATATAGGCCAATAATGAAAGAATTGTATGACTAGTTCAGTGCCCTTGGGAGGACTTGTGGATTTACATTTCAATAATAGCCCCACCTGTCACAGTGAAAACTGTTTTGTTTTGTTTTAATCAGGGTGGGGAAATCAAAAGCTGTTTCTGAGATGCTGTAGGATGGCCAGCACTTCAAATAATAAGAATACAACAAGCACCCACAAGCCCTTGAGAACACCTAATGTGCTTCTCTCAGCCTGCGAAGCTGCAATGAGGAACAGGATGAATTTTCTTTGTACATAGGCCTTGGCAGAAATGTGCCTATTTCACTTAAAGGTTAAAGTTTCCAGTGTTGGAGGGGTTTGGACTAGATGACGCTTGGGGTCCCTTCCAGCACTAAAATTGTATGATTTACTGAAGAAATGATGACAATTGATCAGGAGCATTTAGCAACACATTTATTTGAATTAGAGCATAACAGTTAGCTGATCATCTTCTGTTCACAATAGAATACTAGGCTCTACTGCATTATTGGGAGAGGGCGATCTTCCCTCTTACAGAAACAAATATGGGTGTATGATACAGGATGACCTCTGATAACCTCAGTTGACTAATATAATAGGTGAGGTATTGTGTTAGTTTTGTGCTTGGGATGGTTCCAAACGCGGCTGGATTTCCAAATGAAGCTGCTTATGATTGGATGCAAGACTGGGGTTGCCCAGGTGTATCAGAATGTAGAATTTGGACTGTACCCAGTAATATATCATTACTAGGATAACTAATCTCTTCACTGAGCCTGCAGTTTTTAAAATCTATTAATCTGTGTTTGCATAAAAGATTCTGAAACAAGCAGCAGGATTTGTAGTGGAAAAAGTAAATGGCCAAAGCAACCATACGGTGAGAGCTTTGAAAAACCTTTATTCAGTTTTCTAAAACAAACGTTGGGTGAGTTTTCTGTTCCCCAGGGAGCCTTTTACCATTAAATGTCCATACTAAATATTGGAGATGAGCAAAATGGTTCTAGTTATTCTCTTATTTATTTAGCTCACATTTGTGAATTAAATACCATGCCAATGGTATGCCATTTCAGTCATGCTGAACCAACACGCTTAAACATACAGCAGCTTCATGTGACATTTTTGTCCTGCTTGATGTGACAAAAATTTTAAGAAGCTGTGAGAAGTGGTGAGAATAAATCTGAAATCATCTCAGTCTTGTGTTTTAGATTCACAGACTGATTCTCTTATGCTGGTGGTTGCTACGCAGGGCTATGCCAGGGTCACACGCCAGCCTAATTTAATTGTAATTATGTGCACTCCCAGCAGCAAAGCAGAAAGCAAAACAATACAAGTAAAAACAAGAGATAACATAGCAATACTAACAGGCACATCTGCTACAATCCTGGCATCTCTTCCTCCACCCATCACCAACCATGGGGCTTAAACCAGTGATATGTATGATTGACATAACAGAATCACAATGCATAATTTGGCAGTGTCAATGTTGTTGGACATTCCACCAGTGTAACGGAATTCAAGTAGTGATTTTATCTCCTGCCCAGCAAACATGATTCCAGTATGGGAGTGCATTGTTAATTCTCCAAGGAACAGAATTTTTCAGACTTTAAAATGTTAACATCTTCTGGAATTACAGATCCCAAAACATACTTTTAAATAATTTTCTTTTTCTTTCTCCACCCCCCTTTATTTGATAAATTCAAAAAGAAACATAACGTAGAATTTGCATTACAAGTTGATAGAAACAATAAAGACCATCAAAGGAAAAAACACTAATAATTTTCCAGTTAACTACAATATCAGTACTCTTTCATTCTGTTATGCTACAATTCATATCTTTATACATGACGTCCCGTCTACACCTAATGTATTTACCCAATAATTTTCATGGACAATCTATGTTAGCGTAAAACTATGTTATTTAACCTCACCTATTTTGCATCATTTACATTTAATTATTTATATTAAATTTTATATTTAGCCTTTAAATTACCTTTACATCTTCATCACAGTGCATGATGCTGGAAAAAAATCAAGCCAGTTCAATCTTCTCTGTTACCCTGAAATAGTACCTTTACATATACATGATGTGTAGAAAGTATTTTAATTAATATATACAATTGAAAATGAGGAAAACATTGTACCAAAATATACTTTCTATTTACTATTCACCTTTCATACTAGCAGGTTCCACTTTCAAACAAGTCAAGCAAAAAATTAATCTGCAATCAAATTCTCACACCATAGCTTTGTTTTGTAGTTGAATATATCACATTGCTTTTGGATCCCAACTTCTGCTAATATTTGTGTCCATTCTTTGGGCCAATCTGCACATGCAGGAAAGTTCTGCAATTCTTCGTCCAAATTTTTTAAAATGAAAACACTGAAGAGATGATTGATAGGGAAAGAGGCTGTTTAACTGTTTCCTGGCCATTTGTCTTCTGAAAGTTGCCCTCTTCCATGCCCCAACTGTTTTTCCATCTGTGGAGAAAAAGATGTGAACTCATATCTTCTCCATCATAAGAAATGCCCTGGTTGATCAGACCGGGCCTATCTACTCCAGTATCCTGTTCTCTCAGTGGCCAACCAGATACCTATGGGAAGACCACAAGCAGGACATAAGCGCAACAGCACTCTCTGCACTTTTCATTCCTTGCAGCTAGCATTCAGAAGCATATTGCCTCCAACACTGTCATCATGGCTTGTAGCCACTGATATAGCCTTGTCCTCCATGAAAGACAGAAGCATCTAATGGGGTCAAGTTTGAGCTGACAAATAACAGGAAGACAATTACTAGCCCATTTCCTCCACTGCCCCAAATTTCAGCCCTTCATGGCAGCTTTTCGGTTTTTTTAAAGGAGATGAATCATCGAGCTGCCCTTCATGTACAATTCAGCCATCTGGCATGATCAGAAGGTAACACTGATATCCCATGAGGATCACAGATGCCAGCACAGCATAAGGCCAGGCACCAGGAGCCTGCTGCCAATATAACTGCAATGGGATAACTGGCAGCGTTGCGCCACTGCTAGAATCTAACCCATAACACCTCTGCTGTGGCTACCAGTGCTCCTGCGGTTGCAGCTTCCCACTGCCTTGGAGCAGCAATACGTCATCAAGACACTTTACTGTAGTGCTGGGAGGGAACACCACCAATGTGGCTTTTGTCTTCCTCGCTGAGTCACTCCACCAGTCTATCCTCTTGTGTGTGAAGTGCTAGATGATGGCTGTTGACTTGCAAGGAAGTGTGTGGAGAGGAATAATTAGAGCTGAGATAAATTGTGATGAACTATTAACTGTGAATGTTACCCATTTGGTGAAAAAAAGGACACATTATGCAGTCAAGAAGCTAGCCTGTAACTTTCTGGATCTCCACTGAGCATGGCATATTTATTAACTTACTATATTACACCCTATATTCCACTTTTGTTTCATGATACTCCTGGCAGCAACAGAGAGAGGAGTCCCAGGCAGTCTCTCATCCAAGCACTTATTAGACCTAGACAAGCTTACCTTTGGCAGGTTTGCTGCATTTGCACCATGCATAATTTCCCCCAACTCTGCTTAAAAGGAGAAATTCATCATAGGAGTTTTTGTGGTGTTGTTACTGGAAACAATGCCAACTGCTCAATGTGGTTATCCACATACAGTTTTTCCCATGATAGCTGCATGTCCTTTAAAACAGCTCTCGGTTTGATTCAGCATGACTGTGGTTAACCACTTCCAATGCAGATACGGCCTTTTAAATTGTCCATATTAAAGATTACAATAATACGAAGGGCAGTGTTAGCTCTGTTATGAACAAAGAAAAAATGTTCACTGTTTAATTGATTGATTTTAAGAGCTGTTTATCTCATTTCTCCCTTTCAGGCATATTTTGATGATACATTTTCTACCGTATGTATTTTCCCATTCCCTGTACTTTTCTCTCTCAAGGGAAAATTCTGGATTTTTGAAAGCAGATATAACGTGTGCTGGATTATAGCACTGCATGCTTCTGTGCACATATGCCCTTCTGAAGGTTAGAGATGCTGTTTGCCAGAAGAGAGCAGAGGGTATCATGAAGCAAACCTAATGGAATGTCTGACCCTCTGACCACTTTCCTTGGACTGTCAAAGTACGGCAATACTGGAGTCTGTTGCCATAAGGGCAGTCTCCATGCAGAGAATTTGGATTTCCTAAAAATCCAAATGATCTAGTCGGAGCCTGGCACTACTGAACTTTCTCCAGCTCTGTGACAAGCCAGTACCTTCATTATCATCACTTAGCAGCTGTCATTTTTCTAAGTACTGTAGATATATTAAAGGATACCCCTGCCTGCAGGCTCACAATCAAACAGATTCAAAAGGAAGAAGAAATGATGAGGGAAGAGGAAAACAAGCACTGGAACAACTGCACAATCCCTGGCTGATGCATAGGGCCAGATTGGCCCCTTGCTATGCCGCTCTTTTAGGAAAGCAAGTTGTGCAGACTCCCAGCTGTCCTGGCAGATGCCAGTTGGTTCTTCCTTTCAGATCTGCAGTGACAGGGCAACAGACTCCTTTCAGAGCTTCTTATGAGCCTGCAAGATCAGACCAAAAGTCCATCTAGTCTAGCATCCTGCTTCCCACTGGGGCAAATGAAAGGTTCATGGACAGGGCATGAAAACAATATTATTGTGAGTTTGTGGGGGAGGTTAGGCTGTATATCTGAGTCTTTTCCAATTCCTGGATTCAACTGCTGAATTAACCAGGCGAAGGCCATAATGCCCCCCCCCAAGTATAGGTTGTTATGTATGGGCTCTGTACCAGAAAGCAAATGGGTGGGCCCCCTCCCTCAAGGCCAGAGTGGTGTGTTTGAGCTAGAAGCTAGAAACATGCTACAGGCTCGGCAGCTGAGAGAAAGAGCCATGCTTGATTTCTCCTGGAATCCAAGGCTGTGGCTATGGGGAAAGCAGTTACTATATTTAAAAGTGAATGAAGAATATGTGGCTCTTACACAGCAAATGCCCATTGTGATAGAGGCCTAAGAACCTTTAACAGGCTTACTTTACATTAAATTTTCTCTACATGTCTTTAAAAAAACCCAACCCTCTAAGCTAGTGGTTATTACCACGTCGTGTAGCAGTGAAGAAAGTACTTTTGTCTGACTTGAGTCTACTGTCAATTATTTACATTAGGTGTCCCTGAACCCTGAATTCTATAAAGATCTCTATCCATTTTGTCCAGGTCATTCATAATTTTATGGGCCTCTATGATGTCCCTCCCTTAGTTACCTTTTTTACTAAACTAAAAAGCCAAGTTAAGTTGTGATCCTCACAAGAATGTTGTTCCAGTCCTTCAATAACCGTTCTTTCCTTTTTCCAGCTCTTCAATATCCTTTCTGAGACGGGGGTGACCAGAACTGTACACAATCTTCCAAGAATGGAGCACTTTAACAAGATCTCAAAGCAGGGAGGTGAATCTGCAGCAAGTATGTGGGTGCAGAGCAGGTTCCCAAGCAACTGTATTTTAACAGGTTCTGTTAACAGCGACACTTGACCATTATTCCAAAGCCAGAAAATAAAATCATTAGATAAATACCTCCCTCGTGATAACAATTGTTAGCCATTTCCCCATGACATGCCAGGGAGGTTTTAGGACAGTAAAAACTTCAATACTCAGGGGCAAAGAATGTTTAAACTAACTTGGGAGTTGAAGTGCAATAAGGAGGTGGAGGGGGAAACAGCCTGTGATGCACACTGGCAGTTCGAGAGACAAGAGAGGGGAAGGCAGGAGCTTGCGTGACAGGCTGTCTTCACAAAGTAGGAGGGAAAATGGAGGAGGAGTAGAAGCTTGGTATTTTCCCAGAAAAGCTGATAGGAACAGAAACAGAAAGGAAGAGCTGAACACTGAGAAGGGTGGAACAATGAGTGGGGCTGGATTGGTTTCCTATATACCCATTTGTAGCTGGAATGACCAGCAGGCAAACTTGCAGGAATACAGACAACGATGGTTCCAGGATTTAGGAGGAACCTCCAGTGAGTCTCTCTAACCTAGAAGAGGAGGGCCATGCAAGCTGAGAATTTCCTTAGCTGATCTCGTTGGATAATTTGTGAAAAATGGAAGTGATATCACAGTTAGGTTGCTGGGCCCTCTGTTTGTTTTGGGACCCTGGGAAATGTCCAGTCCTGCCACCCTCTGGAACTGACCCTGAAAACTGAGACAAGAGGGATGAATCTGCTTGATTCCAGGGCTCCTGAATAGTAGAAGCATCTGTGCTCCAATAAGGTTTTAGGATAGGGGAAGTCTTTTCAATTTGGTGCTGTAGCAAAAACACTATGCAAAGTGTTGTGGTGTGCGTGTATTGGGGTGGGGGGGGGGGGTGACTGTTGCTAAAGACAGCCCTGTGCACATTTCAAACATAGACTCTCTTATTTAGAAATATTGTTACATGTCACCCATAACAATGTACTTTGGTTTTCCCTGTATGAAAACACAATTTGATTTATAAAATATTTTGTAGGGAAGATTTTGGAAGCATGCTCCTAGTTTCCAGGAATTGAAGTAAAGAATTAAATGTGGATTCATTCTCTGCTTGTGTGTGTGTTTTAGTGTGGTGACTGCCTAGGAATTTAATGTGCTTTACTCCCAATAAAAGAATCTCTAGCATACTATTGGGCTATGAAGTATTTCAGTACTTGCCTGTAGGCCTATTCATTTTGAAGTCTAGTCACTCTTCTGCTCAGCTAACAACATTGTTTACCACAAAAGGTTCAGCAAAAACTATTGCTAAAATTACTCAGTGGTCAGTCATGTTCCTTCAAATTAATTTTCAGACTGAGTAAGCTGCCTACTGTGAGAAGATTTGAACAAAATGTTGCAGAAAGTCTGTACTGCTTGACACATGTTTCTAAGGACATTTTAATAAACAAATGATACATTAACATATATTTTTATTTATGTACCAAACGATTTAAAGTTACATACTTTGCTTCTTTTTACCTGGAGCTTGTTGCAATATTTTTAGCAAATATCTCTAGTGGATAAATTATTATGCAACTAGAAAGAGATAGCAGTCAAAGAAATTTGCCTCATGGTAAGTAATGCAAGCAGCTCTTCATTACAGAAGATGTTGTTATTAGAAAATCTTAACAATCCTATGAATATTTTTGACTGCCCCCTCTCTATGCAAAAGCCAGATATTCATTTTTATGGGTTAGTATACTGGACACAGCATCAGGGTTGAGATTGTTGTCGTCAGACCCGCACAAAAAAGCAATGACTGGGTGCTCAAGCTTCTGTGTAATTGGGATAATTATTTCTGTGATATGCAACAATTATTCCAATCTGCATTATATTGCTTACTGAGATGTCTGTGTTGTATGAATGGGGAACAGAATGCACAATTAGCCTAATTGCACCTAATGTGCATCCAGTGGGCAACAATGATTGAAATCTGCATTGTGAAAATCATATACAGTATTGACTCCTGTGAACAATGTCCTGAACACTGTCGGGGGGGGGGGGGGAATGAAGATTTTTGACATTGTTAGGAAAAAGTCAATAGGTACATATTAAATGCTACTAAATGCAAATTGGCTAATAGTTAATTAACTCCCCCTCCCCTTTGAACTTACAAATGTGGTTAATGGGGCACCATATCACTGTTAAGAGAACAGCTTCTGTTCTGTGTAAGTTGTTATAAGCTATGGTTCTGGTTAATATAAAGCAGTATGATCTAGTGCATGCATTTATTACCAGCCTTATGAAAGATGGCTTGGAGTTCACAGGTTGGTACAGAACAGTCTGTATATGTAATAATATATATTATAATATTCACGAATGTAAAAGAGTTGCCAGTTCTCCAGACAGGAGACTTTTAAGATCCCTAAATTAGATTCGTGTTCAATTTTATTTTTATTATTATTTGTATTTTCCTGTCTCTAGTGTGCTTTATTTCCAAAATTTGAATTTACCTTGCAAACCACTACACAAAAGACTTCTATATGCAAGCACTCCTCAGTTTCTCATACCCTGCCCATCACTCTGCTGAGAGCTCTGCTATAGACATCACAGACCCCGATCATCCTGACACTGTTTCTTCCGGCTGAGAGCTTGCTCAGTCTCTGATGTGCTATAAAGGGAAATCAGTGGGTAGCCCTCTGTCATTGTCAGGGCTGGGTTGTAGGCAGCAGTCTGAGGGGAGCCAGGAACCAGTAGCTGTGTGGGATGAAGCCAGTAACCAAGACTGAAGAGTCGGAACCAAAGGATGAAATAGGAGGCAGGATCAAGAAGCAAGTCAGGAGTCAGGAACGAATCAGGAGGTAGGAATGAAAAGCAGTCCAGAATTCAGGGCTGAAGGACAGTCAAAGGATACAGGAATGCCACAGAATCCAGGAAGAATTTGTTGACCAAGCAAAGCTTAACCGGAACAGGAAACCCTTTTATACTGCTCCTTGTCCAGGTGGATCCTAAAGTCAGCCAGAGTGGGTCCAAGGACCCTAAATTGCCTGTGCAGAAGCTGCAACATGCAGTTCAGTAGCTCATCAACATGAGACCTAAAGTTTCCTATTTTGAGCTCCAGCAGTTCATGAAGCTGGGTTGTCCAGTGCCCTGTACTGACTGTATTCAAGCAGTCTGTAACCATAGAGGTGCCAAGGCCAAGCTGTAGTCTTGGACAGCTGTACTGAAATCTGATACAGTAGTATATTCTTTATAGTCAGTGGCTGAAGGGGATAAGTGTGATCTTAACATTCAACAAGCCAAAGGTGCTGCTCTGTTGGCCAAACAAAGGCAGGAGGTCAGATTCCTTCCATTTTTACCAGGCCTGACCAAACCAGAGAGACTTTGTACTGCCTACCAGGTGCTGTAACTAATCTTGAACATCCCTGTTCCCTCCAACACCTGGAGGAGGGCTCTGAGGTACAAGATTAGCAGAGCTTGGGCTAGGATGCAGCTTGAGATCCTGTGAGTCTCAAAATCCCTGACAATAAGAATATGTGCAAGCTGAGCTATATTGATTAGAAAGCATGTTTGTCTTTAGGGACATTCCTCAACATGTAGCACAATCTATGCAGATGCTGTTCCAGATAAAGGAGTCACCATGCATCTAGTTACTTGGATTCTCCTATATTGATAGAGTGATCTCTAGAGGCTGTGTAATGCAATATGCTTTGTGCAGTTTGTCCATACTTGTGAAGCTCATCTTCCTGCTGTGAGTGTGTTTAACTGAGGTGCTGGGAAATAAAGATGTTGATTTGTAAACTAAATCCAGATTTATTTATTTATTTTAAAAAACCAATGCTGAAGCCCAGATATTGCTGGCTAAAATCAGTGTTTGTCCAAAATTTATAGAGCGGTTATGTCATAGCTTCATTAACTATGATGGGCAAAAGAGAGGATCTAATTGGAGTGCATGAGCTCACCATGGTTTTCTTTAAGGTGACTCTTGTTTCATCCTCTAATATTGATAATACTTTTGTATTACTCGTTATGCCACCATACCGTAGAAAAACCTGTGTTTTCCAGGATTTTAGCTCTATTTTCTTTCAAGTTCTGAAGTCTTAACAATAATTAATATGTCATTTTATTTACTGGTTCCTTCTCTATCTTCTGGCAAAGGTACTGGGAGTGTACTGCAGCATAACAATTAAAACAAGCCTAATCAATTTCATATTTTTTTTAAAGTTAGGGATTCAGAAACATCCCAAAATTTTAACTCCAAAGGGGTTGGGCTTTTATGAGCAGCCAGGTGATCATGTGAGCTGGCCTTTAAGCATCCCACCCTTCCATTTCAGGTCATAATGTCCTCACCCTTTTTCCATATTACCTGATACACCGAGTGGTTCAATAACTTGTCCTTAAGTGATACTCAGCTTGACCATGCGAATCTTGGGGGGGGGGGGGTAAGAGTGAGGGAGAGCCTGAAGGAAGCCTCAGATAAAGACTATGTACACTCTAATCTGTTTGCAACAGAAAAATGTAGGGTTTCCCCCCCACCAATATGGAACTGTTCATGCTAGTTCTCAGAATGCTTTCAATCTAGATTGCTTCTAGACCCTGCCATCCACAAAGGGGTGTGTGGTTATCACTGGTGTAGGAAGGGCGGGGCGTAGGGGGCGGTGCGCCCTGGGCAGCGGGATCCCGATAGGGTTCCATCTCGGTGTGCCACGCCCCCATAACGCACGCCACGCCCCTGCAGGCGGCACACCCCATGCCCCCAGAACGCCCCCCACGCCCCTGCCATCCCCACCCCTGCCTGCTTCCCGCCCCCAGTGCCGGAGCATGAAGCTCCGCCACTGGTGGTTATTTGATACACATTTGAAAAAACTCCCCTTTATTAGGTTATTCGTGCTGTTTTGTCCCCATACATGAAGAAGGAAGTGTTAATTGTGATCTTGGTGTGCACTCACTCTCTCAACATCACTGAGTGTGGATACATGTGGCCCCAATTGCCAGGGCCGCTTAAGATCTGTTTTCAAATGGACACACTGCAGAGTAATGCAGACACAACCTGCAATGAGTTTTTATTTTTGGAATGAAACCATTTTCTCAATAAGTACTTTTCAGGGGCAAAAAAGATGCAGTAAATTTAGATTGTGTGTGGACTACATAGAGAAAAAATCCAAAATCATTCTCCATTGATTCTAGAACAAAATGTTGTGTCTGCACAGCTAAAATCACGTGAAGCTAGTTAAATTCTGGCCAGGAAATTATTTTCTATTACTGTCGTTTAAGGGGGGGATTCGCTTTAAGAAAATTCAGTTGTTGTGAATGTAGTTTGCTTTACCAAGCTTTAACCAAATCCAGACTTTTGTGGGGACGGAAGAACTTGGCTTAACTCTTAATGAATAGCTGAAAAATCTTATGCATGTCCCCATCCCTCCCCCCCCATCTGCCCTGCCATTGAGGCCCAGTGTAGAAAAGCTGAAATCCTGAACAGAAACCATTTCTTCCTGTCCCATTCCATTAGAAAAGTAAATAAATGACACAATGCTGTTTATTCTCTCAAGACTTCCAGTCCATTCTGTTGTGCAAACGTGTTTGGATAACGCTGATGAGCTGTCTACAGGACTGACCCACTTTTCATCCTCCAGAAGTGGATAAATTAATATTGCGGGGTTTACAAAGGATAAAGTGCCAGAGAAACCCAATTGCTATTTTAAACATATGAAATTGCAAAAATTAGCAAATGATGACAATGGAAGCAATAACTCAGAATTGCAGCAAAACATTTTATATTTGGTGTCTTACTTGGGGGGGAAACTCAGTTTGGTTAAACAAGTAACATTTTGATTTGGATTGAAAACTAGCTTGATTTATTATAAGTGGGGAAAATCATGACTTAAAAATAACAACCCAAATTTTGTAGCCTTCCTTCATTGGCATAATAACATCATCTCAGGGCCATATTCAATCTATTTGAAGGTCTTCCTTTTTTTGTCCTGGAAGTAAATCCTGCTGGGAGTCAACAGAGACAACTTCCGCTTAAATGCATTGATTCCTGAGTTAAACATCTTAAAGCATCCATGGTACAACAGTTTTCATCTATAGACTAACTATTTTTTAGCAAAGTTTACTCAATTATGAGTGGAGAATTATTCTGCATTTTAAAAGCCTTTGGCAAAATGTTTTATAAACTGCTATTGCTTTTGTGAGGTTTGTTGAGTAGAAAAGGAGTACAATCTAATAATTTACTTTCTTACTGAAACTCAGGCAATGCAAATGAGAGCAGTAGGATTTTTGTCAGATTTGAGAATCTCAAAGGACACCCTGTTCCCTTTTTATGTATTTCCCCCATTACACCCAGTTGGCATCCTGTTCACACTATCAGTTTTAATCAATACATATAAGGCATGCTAAAAACAAAACAAAACACCATTGTAGTTGATGGGTGCAAGGAGATTTTAACAGCAGCAGCAAGAAACACATAAAGTGTAATCCATGGAAATTTAGGGATATCTAAATCCATTTAAATATGTGGGACCTGGGTGGTTATTTCCATATTACGTCACTGAGACTTTTCAAGAACGCTTACCTTTCTCCAGATTGCATCCACAGTATGTAAATCTTCAACAATATTTAGCTGAAAGCAACCTCAACTGAAATCACTGGGGCCTATTTCCAAGTAGGCATGTTCAATTTAGGGTTGCAAAATAGACAAAGTGGAGGGCAACAGGTACAAAGAGGAGTGTTTTGCCTACACAAGCCTTTTAGGTCACTTCCAGATGTTCTGTTTATTGAGCATTCATCCTGATTTGTTTGCAGGGAGGTTATATGAAATTGCATCAAGCAATTGTTACCCCCCCTCCTTTTGACAATGCATTTGGAGGGTGTGTGGGGAGGGGGTTTGTTAGGAAAGAGCACCAGAACAACTTTTATTACACAAACTGAATTTGCTAGCATGTGATGGAATCCCACCTGAAAACAACATCAGTTACTAGGTCTACCAGTTAAAAAATGGCAGAAAAAATGTAAGGTTAAGCACTTAATTTCCAAACTCTTCACTGTTCACTGTCCTTGCCTATGAAAGTTTACACCCCAATAATTTGTTACAGCCAGTTTAGATGAAATATTAATTGTGCGAGTGCCATCAATGTGTGTGCTTTTTGTTCTGTTAATAATGGCCTCCCTTTTCCTGCCATGGCCCAAAGAAAAATCTTCTCTCTAAAGCTGCTATTTGCATTTCAAAGGAATTTCCCACTGGTGTCCAGACAGAATTTTCGTTGATGGTATTGTCTCTCCATCCCAACATTGCAGATGCTTCCTCTTAGCTACTATGTAGCTCAATGGCAGAGCATCCTTTGTTTGCAGAAGGTCCCAGGTTCAATCCCTGGCATCTCCAAGTAGGCCTGGGAAAGACCCCTGCAAAAATCCCTGAAGAGCCAATGCCAGTGAGTGTAGATCATGGGTAGGCAAACTAAGGCTTGGGGGTCAGATCCGGCCCAATCACGTTCTCAATCCGGCCCGCAGACAGTCCAGGAATCAGCGTGTTTTGACACGAGTAGAATGTGTCCTTTTATTTAAAATGCATCTCTGGGTGATTTGTGGGATATAGGAATTCGTTCATATTTTTTTTTCAAAATATAGCGGCCCCCCCACAAGGTCTGAGGGACAGTGGACCTGCCCCCTGCTGAAAAAGTTTGCTGACTCCTGGTGTAGATAGTGCTGAGCTAGATAGACTAGTGGTCTGATTCAGTTTAAGGCAGCTTCTGATGTACTTACATAACAAAAAAGTGCATATTAATTACACCCATGCAATTGAAGTTGCATGGTCCTAATGAGTCGTAGAGTGTAGACCAGTCAGAGATGATCACTCAGCCCTGTGCTACTGTATGTATGTATGTATGTCCTGAAGTTGAGGCTCCAGTACTTTGGCCACCTCATGAGAAGAGAAGACTCCCTAGAAAAGACCCTGATGTTGGGAAAGATGGAGGGCACAAGGAGAAGGGGACGACAGAGGATGAGATGGTTGGACAGTGTTCCCGAAGCTACTAACATGAGTTTGGCCAAACTGCGAGAGGCAGTGAAGGATAGGCGTGCCTGGCGTGCTCTGGTCCATGGGGTCACGAAGAGTCGGACATGACTGAACGACTGAACAACAACAACAAATGTATGTATGTATGTATGTATGTATGTATACTGCCTTTCATCTGAAGATCACAGGGTGGTTCACAACATAAAAACAAAAAATACATAATAATGACTTACTTTCAGGTACTCAGGTTCCAGGACAAATGAGCACCTTGGGTGACACTGACAGCCAAGACATCTGGAAGGCTCAAAGGAAAGGTTTGGTGCCTCCCTCACTGATGTTGCCAAAAGCAGGAGAAAGTTGCAGATCTGAGAATCTTTATACTTGCTGATGATGCCAAAATGTTCTTTGTGTCAGATGAATATTTTTATCTCTAATATTACTACTACTACTACTACTATTTATTAAACGTATTAGTTGCTTTTTCCTATGATAACTCAAAGTGACTTACAATACAGCTAAGGTGAAGCTCATCAAAAACTTGTTTGCCAGCTTTCAGCAGAAGTCAGTTATGGACAGCACCGATTGGTCCTGTGACATCACAAAACCACCTCCCTCTCATTGCTGATGCAGTGCTATACCTTAAAAAAAACTGTGCTACAATTGTGCTTCTTAAGACAAAATACATGGACAAACATACATTTAGTAATCTAAATCTACAGGTCAAACTTTAAAAATAAAATAGGTAAGGTGAGATGGGTGGAATGATGAGTAAAACTGATGGCGAATGGATCAGAATGAGAATCTTTGGTGTATATGTTTGTCTCTTTTGCAGAAAAGGTGAATGGAAGCCACTCACCAACAGCAGAAAAGAATGTGGATTATATCCACTGTTAACGCTACTCAGGGTAGACCCTTTGAAATTCATAGACGTGACTAACTTAAAGGTAAATGGAACCCAGACCATTAGGTGCAGTCGCGTACGACTCTGGGGTTGCAGCGCTCATCTCGCTTTACTGGCTGAGGGAGCCGGCGTACAGCTTCCAGGTCATGTGGCCAGCATGACTAAGCCACTTCTGGCGAACCAGAGCAGAGCACGACGGATCTACTGTACTTTCGTTAAGACTAGCACCTGAACGTTTGCATCTGAGTGTTTCCATAAATCCTTTTTTGAACAGTTGGATGTTATTTAAACAGCACAGAAGCTGGTTTAAAAGCAGCATCTTCCTCAGATAGCACAAACTGCCAGAGTCCCAAAATGATGTCACCCTGCTTGGATTAGTCACTGCCTGCAGCAAGCTCAGAAGTGCCAACTGCTATTAAGAATATTGGGTTGACCCTCTTTTCCATCCTTATGCTAGCAAGATCATCATTGAAAACAATGGGAGTTCTGAGGGTGGGGGGAAGAACAGGAGGAGTAGTCTCTTTATTTTAAATAACTGCCACTGTGGCTTCTAGGAATAGCAACTTACCTTTCACATCTCAAGGCTAGCCATTGATAACTTCCAGGTGTTAGTCTGCAGTGGCAAAAAAGAAAAAGAAAAAAAATGAGTAACTGGGTACAGAGGCAGGGGATGGGGAGAATACATCAAATGTGCTGCCTTCCAGAAGTTATTGATGTACAACTCCAGTCAGCCCCAGGCATCATGGCCAATGGTCAGGGGTGATGGGAGTTATAGTCAAATAACATCTGGAGGGCACTATGTTGGCCATCCCTGTCATAGAGTCATCCTTCTGACACATACCAGTCAAACTCTCTCTTCCTGTACTTGCTACTTTTTATCCAACATGGGCCTTTCTTTTCCTGCCTGTGTTACTTAGATTGCAAGCAGGGTGCAGCACAGAGACTTGCAGACTCCTGGTACTGAATAAATGTTTAAGAACAGCAGCAAGACACAGATGGGGGCAGGTATACCAGGCTAGAGAGCGATGAAGATGCTGTTTGTTTAAAGACACTGTTTTGTGCCTTAGGCATGTTCCAGTCAAAAACCCATTGAATGCTGCTCGAATGACAAACATCACTGAAGTGAATGTGGCTGCAACAGGAGCAGGGCTTAGCAGCTGGAAATTAAACGAAGGTGAATTCTAATGGTTATTTTTCACTGTAACGTATTGCAGTCCCGGATGATACCAATATCAGATATCTTCCATCCATGTGTGTTGACCGAGACTAGTTGTCCCAAGGTAGAAGAAGATAAGCTCTAGCTGTCTGAATCTGCTGTTAGCTGCAAAACATGGGATTTGGCTTTTTAAAAGGAAAATGAGACGTTTCTTCACTGTTTTTTGGATGGTGTGGAGTAAAAAATGGGCAGGAGAAAACAACGAAAGAGCATGGTAATCAGGCCCCATTATATCATATAAAACTTAGCAAACAAGAAAAGGGGGAAAGGTGTTTAAAAAACAACAGCAGGAAAGCTACAGTCATTCACTGTGTATATTTGAAAGTAACAGAATTTCTATATCAAGCAGTCTAGTTTTTGAAACTGATGCCTGAATATTTTCTGCTATAATAGCGTCAGTGCAAGGCCTTTGTCCTTGGGTAGGCTTAGCCACCCACCCCTTTGTGATCCGTTGTTGTGGCCCAAGGTCTCTTGATCCATAGCTGTCAACTTTTCCATTTTTTTAAGGGAAATTCCCTTATTCCGAATAGGATTCCTCGCAAGAAAAGGGAAAAGTTGATAGCTGTGCTTGATACTCTTGTTTGTGCAATGCAGATGGAAACAAGACTGAAGGTTTTCAGCTAGAAGTCAGGTGCCTTCAAAGCAAGAACAAGAAAAAGGCAGGGTAGCTGGAGCATTTTGCAGCACAGCAGTTCATGTTTACAGAGACATGAATGTGAGCAACAGTTCAAGATTAAGGTCAGGACCACTCAGCAAGCTCACAACCTGTCTATCTTTCTAACACTATTATAACAGTTTTCCATAATTGCCTAAAACACGTTTTTGCTTGTTTGCTTTCTTTCTTTCTTTTAAAAGAATGGGGCAGCTTTTGCACTGTTTCCTGCAAACATGATCAGCTAGTTTTAAAAGAGGAAGAAAGGGGAAGTCATCCTTATCTCATTTACATGGATGGGAGTTTCTGTTCACCCCACCCCCACCCACTTACTTGAAATTAAATTCTCAGAAGAAATGTTCTCCTTGATATAAGAGGAAATAATTTCTGGACAACAGCAGGGCTCTTCCAGACATTTTCTAATGTGAAGAATATACATTCAATTTCACAAGAAATGCCTCATGTGTTATACTTCCTTTGCTGTTGTATGGGGATGGAGAGTGTTCTGTTCCATAGGCAAGGCGTATAATTTGCCAGGGTTTTGAGTTCTGACCAGTTTACAGTATGTTAAGATTCAGACTGTATGATCTCAACAGGAGAGCACAGAAAGGGAACAGACACAGAGGATCAGAAGCAGTCAGGGAACATTAACTGCATACATGCATAATTATTACTACAGTGACCTGATGGAAATTCTGCAAGGATTTCAGAAATACTTCTCATAACCTTAACTCTAGCTGTGTGACTGCTCAGCTGTAATATGAGGTTTATAAAGAATCAAATCCTTTTATTTTCTCGTGTGTGTGTGTGTGTGTGTGTGTGTGTAGCACACTTCCCACAACTAATATGAAAATTAAATATAAACAAATGACCATTTATTTCTACAGGAAAATTACCATACCTTGATGAGCTGTAAAGCTATATAAAATTCAACAGAACATTTTAATATCAGCTGAAGCATAGAAGCAGCACAACCACAAAAGAATGCAATATTAAACTGTTTTGATTACTCCCTGTTCTGGTCTTTGTGTATATTTTAATTTGTCCTAATAGAAAAGTGTTTATTCACCAGGACTAAACTTTCAGGCACTTCATGCATACCATAGTCTACTGTATGTATCATGGTGTATATTTTGACCAATTAAACAATTACATGACAATTTACTGCTGCTGATGGATCAGATCAAAGCATTAAATGTGTGAAGTGTCTACAGATGCTAATATTAATAAATCACAATCCACTTGTCCATAGCTTTATGCTAGCCTGCCTCCACATAAGTTCAAACTAAAAAAGTTTTCTGTTGCATGTTTCCTTCTTTCTGTCTTGTTTCTGCTGCTGAATTTAGGCTAAGCTAAATGTTTAACAGAAGCAATGCAGAAAACAAAAGAAAAAAAGAAATCTACTAATTTAGCTTTAAAATAAAAGTTAAATAAAAGTGCCTTTAAGTTGTGCAATAATCCTTCCAGTCCTTTTGCATCCCAAAAGACTACAAATGTGACCAGACACTGCAAAATGGCAAGTTGTTTATCAGTAGTCTGTGTTCCAAAGCGACACCTGTAAATTCCTTCTCTTTTTGCATCAGCAGAATTAAGATATCTATAAAAAACCCTCCAAGCCACTTTTCTGCATATTAATACATAAATATGCATAGCAAAATGACCTGTCCCTCACCTTGAAGATGAGATACATTGCATCAGATTCTTCCTTGCCAATCTAGCTACTTTCTGTAGGATGTAGGAAATCTCTGCTTCATACCAACAGGGAATTATACCAGGGTGTTTGTTTTGTTGTTTTACAGTTAAAACATGGGCATTTAAGCCTTTGCTATCTCTTAGGCATTCAACTCACTTCAAGGATGCAGTGAAACAACAGCAATTTTCTAATGTGCATAAGATGTACGTAAATATGATTAGCTCCTCCCTACTGTAGCTTCTTGAAAGTTAATTGTTTCTTTTATACCCATAAATGACTTTGGGAACCATCTCTCACACAGTGATTCTGCTGTACACACATACTGTTACTTGAAAATAAAACAAGTATATTATTTAATTGAAAATACTTCCATACACAATAGATTTGTTTAGAATTAGCATGCCAGGCTATAGTCCCAAGGGTATAGAAACACCCCTGGCAGTGGTGCAGCTAGGGCTGAGCCCCAGAGCCAAATTCCACAGCCCCGAGAACACTAGGGGCCCCCCAATGACCTTGCAGAGTGCAATGCACAGGGCCCATGGCAACACCTGGATTAGCATTCTGGGGCCCACTGGGACTGATGCTGATCACTGCAGCTTCCTTCCTTCCTCCTTAAGTTTTAAAAATATTTTATAAGGCAACCAGCCAGGCATGTACATGGTTACAGAGACTTTAAATAGATTATCCCTTTTTAAAAGAACAAAATGGTGCTTTTTCCCCAGTACATGTGCAGCAGAAGCAAACTCTATTTTATTCCAGTAGTCATGATGGTGCTATGATTTAAGGAATGTAGGAGCAGTTGGATAGCATGGAATGGTGGCAAGAGGGGGAGAAGAGGAATGTTTATTATGGGCTTTACAACTGAAGTCAGAAGACATATTACTTTTGTGGTTATAAAAGTTTTCATTGTACACTGCTTTGAGATGTGGAAGGCTAATAATAATAATAATATACACATGTCATTGAGTGTGAGGCCAATTTAACTTAATAGGATTTCTGCCTAGACATGGATAGGGTTGTGCTGAAAGAAGTCTTGAAGAAACTATGTCAGTTTCTGATCTTATCTGTAAAATGGGAATAGCAGTGACCTTCTTTATGATATCATTGTAAGGACAAACAAACAAACACAACAACAACAACATGAACAGATTACAAAGTTGGGTATTTTGTTTTATAGCTAGAACCTGGTTCTAAGCTTATAATCCAAGAGTTCCAGGTATCCTCTCTATTCTCCCAGTTTATATAATAAATAACTTCTTGAAGATCCAAAGTGGCGACTGGATTCTGTCATCAGAAAGATATGTGGGTGAGTAAGAATTTCTGTGTATCTTGTAAAACAGCTCGGCACTTGTACGTGCATGTGTAGAACTGCAAATGATTTTATGAGATTGTTGGGAATGTGTGCCTGCTTATCTAAGAGGGAAAAGTGAAGTAAGAAGAAATAACCTGTCTCCTGACTTCAGCCTTGCCTGCCAAGCTTAAAATGTTTCTTTGTGTATGTTTTCTTTCTTTCTGAAGTGTATGCTGTCTCATCTCCTTCAGTAAAACTGTTAAGCATTGGAGCACACTTCCAAATAACTGTATCGTGAAGAGGCACAGAAGAGGAGGATGTACGCTGTACTGTGAACCAAATATACAGGGCAGGGATGGAGAACCCAAGACCCAGCTCCCAATCTGCACAAATGAGAAGGGCCAATGGTCAGGGATGATGGGAGTTGTAGTTCAAAACATTTGGAGGGCACTACGTTGGCTACCTCTGGTCTAAAATCTGGTCAAATATGGCCAATTAATACCTTCAAGGAATTCACTGGACATACCCACCCCAGGATGATTATTCTGATAGCTGGACCAAGAATACAGGAACAAGCACAAGCCTGCCAAAATTGTGCACACAGCCCATTTACAGTGCCTAGTAACACTGCACCCAAAAAGTAATATCCTGCAAAGCAAAAGGTGTAGAGAGGGGGCTAAGGACCTAGTAAATACATGATGTGTTAAATATAAAGCATGTTGTGAGTGATTATTCTCAAACACACAGCATGCAGGAAGGGGAGGTTTAAGCCTTCACTCACCAAACTTCATATTGGTGAAAATTGTTGTGGTGGGGGGGGGGGATGATTAGCAAAATCAATCCTCCTGGCAAATGGGGAATATCCCTAGGGGTCAGCAAACATTTCCACAGGGGGCTGGTCCACTGTCCCTCAGACCTTGTGGGGGGCTGGACTATATTGGGGGGGAATCCCCCCACCAACTCTCCCCTATCTTCTACACAGCACTGGACGAGCAGCTGCTTACCTGTGCCTTGCGAGCAGCAGGGGCTGGCGGCGACAGAGGGACCTTGAGCGGCACGAAAGGGCTGGCTCTGGAGAGGGGCTGCTTAAAATGACGCTTAGCCAACCACAGCTCAATAAAGCCTAACCCCCCTTCCTCCTCTAGGCAGGGCGGGGAGAAGCCAGGAGGAGGGAGAGAGGCAGTGGCGGCGCAGTGTGTGTGAAGGGGGGGGGGAATGGTGCAGCCCAAATGATCAGAATCCCCATGCCAATCCATGCGGCGATTCCTGGACCGTCTGCAGGTCAGATCCAGAAGGCAATTGGGCCGGATCCGACCCCCGGGCCTTAATTTGCTGACCCATGCCCTTACACATATTTAGGACATTCCACAACTTTCCTCAGCAGAGTTTCTTTCTTTCTTTTTTTAGAAAAATAAGTGGCTCACTTAAATGTAAACTAAGCTTTAGTAATAACGGTAACAAAATAACATGAGAGAAACTACTGTAAATACAACAACATGAGGCAAGTCTGAGGCAAGAAAAGAAGAAGAAGAAGAAGAAGAGAGAGTTGGTCCCTCTTAACTGAAACTTAACGGAACACACTGAAGGGAGGGGCTAATTCAGGAGCGTAACAAAGAAGCCCCGCCCACCAGATACCAAACATTGTGCTGATCAAATTAGGCCCCAGTGTTTTTCCTACAGGTTTAAGCCTTCACTCACCAACCTTCATATCGGTCAAAATACCCACACATGGAAATTAGCATTGAGGGGGAAATTCCAGCGGGTGCCCATGGGTTCTGTTTTGTAAGACACAGGTGGTACAGTGTAACCAAAGTGCTGTCCTGCGTTGATCTCTAAAACTAGGCCTAAGGAAAGGAACTGGCCAAACTCCAGAGCAGTCAGTTATCAGGGCAATCTTGGAAACACAGGGTCTAAAGGAGAAGCTGAAGGCAATCACAGAAAGACCTACCAAGTGCAGGCTTGCTCTTGTAGCAGGGTAATGAGACAAAGACAGGGTCAAACACAGTAAAGCAGTCCAAGAGCAGGCTGAATGCTTCTCAGCAAAGTCTTTGCAGGGAGTTGAAGTAGGGTCAGGCCACTCATGAGGCAAGGTGAGGCAACTGCCTTGGGCACCAGGATCCACAAGGGCAGAAAAGCTGGCCTCCAAGGAAAACACTGCCTGCTACTGCTGCAATGACAGCACCAGCTGCAGTGTACTCCTTGAAGGCTAGATCTGCCACCTCCTCGGCAGCCCCCATAATACTGCCTCTACAGTGGTCTCTCAGCAAAAAGGAGGTGCTGCTGGTTCCCCCCCCCCGGATGAAATGATGGGGGCTGTCCTCTGGGGTCTCCTGGGCACTGCACCCACTTGATGTAATTCAGGGTGGGCCCTTTCTCCCACCCACAATGGCTTTTGATTCCCACTTCAACCATCGGGCGAGGTTGCTTTGACCCCACCATCCTTGTTCCCAATATAGATATTTAGTCCCCCTTGTTCCCAATATAGATTTTCACCCACTTCTTCTTTCCACCATTTTGCGGTTTACCTCAGGTGCCAAAAGGTATTGGGCCAGCCCTGGGTCCAGTCAGAGTGGGGAGATGGCTCAAGAAGCTGTGTTGCTAAAGAGCTGCATTGTTCCAGCAACTAAGTCTTCAGTTGGGAGCTTATGTTGTCTGCACAGCTGCAGCAGGTTAGCTCATCCTTCAAGGTTCCCTGCTTCTGAGACATCCTCTTTTTTTTCCTGAGGAGGTCCCTAATTCTGGTTCTTCTGATCTTAGAAGCATGTGTTCTCTTGATGGGTGGCTGCCTGCCTGCGTCTGCATCTTCTATTCTCTGCATTTCCTGTGCCTGGGACGTAGTTCAACCTTCTTTTATGCTACAGGCAAGGCAGCTGCTGCAGGTGAGTTAGAAACTTTGACATCACTTCTCTGAAGATGCTTTAGGTGTTTAGGGTAGAGCCAGCGTCAGGAGACCCATAATGATGAGGAATTGGACTGTGTTGGGTATGACTGATATACAGATAGTGTCATTATATGGTTTACTCACTAGGTGGTATGGGGCTAGTTTTAACTGCATAGAATGAGGGGTTTGCTATGCTATGTGCTTCTCTTTAAAGAGAGGCAATAAACTTATTTTCTAGCTACCTGTTTTGGTGTGTCCTCTAACTCTTCAATGGCACATACTTTTTCTGACACTTTTATGTGTCTTTCTTAATCTGCTTTTCAAAATTTAAGCAGAAACAGTTAACCTGGACAGACAGTAAATTGCTTACAATACATAGCAGCTACCTTCAAATAGATAAAGCGAAAAAAGAAAAAAGTTTTGCCTGCTTTCCTTGTGGAAGTCATTGATTTAATTTGAGTTTTGCCTAAGCTGGATGGCTCAGTTGGTTAGAGCATGATGCTGATAACACCAAGGTCACAGGTTTGATCCAGCGGAATATTCCTGCATTGCAGGGAGTTGGACTAGATGATCCTCGGGGTCCCTTCCAACTCTATGATTATAGAACAGCCTGCTTACCTTTCATACCTTCAGCAAGGATGGAATACTTGCTTGTAAATAAAAGGGAAAATGTGAGATATTAAAACAGCATTTTGTATTAGAAAATATTAAAAAGCAACAGTACTGTTACCATATATAAACTGTAATATTATCCTTCCAGAGCAAAATGATTTGTGATAAGGAACATAAGCACAAAGTAAAGGAACACTTTATATTCTAAATAGCATTAATACCGAGATGATGCAAGTAGTGAGGTTGTCTAATTTAATTTTGCTGACAGAAGATGTATAATGAGAATGTATGGAATATGGAGATTAAACCTATTGTCTTGTAAGCAAAGCTAATGCCTTAGAATTGCACAGCAGCAAACCTGTGATTTGATTGTGAACCTCTTTCTTCCATAAACAACATTAATCTTGCATACTAGTGATGTTAATACTGCTTACCTTATAAAGAGACAAAATATATTTTCTTTTCTATTAAAAATAATGTGAACAGGGGTTCTTTAAAAAACAGAATAGAGACTCATCCATTCGTCCCATTAAATAATTTATTCATTAAACAATTTGTGAGGGATGGCAAGATAACTCTTCCTTCTAGGCCCTGTGCTTTTCTGGATATCTACACTCCATCCTTTAGCTATGTTCTCCTCCCTGCCCATTCAGAATGATCTCCTGTTTTTGCTAGTCTGCTGCTAGGTAAATGAGGGACAGCAGAGACTGTGGTGTCTTTATGATACTGTATATGGTTTATATACACACACATATGTAACCTGAGTCTATAATGGACGGGCTCACAGCATTAACACCCCAGGTCTTGCTTCTCCCACAGTCTCAGCCTTCGCTTCAAGCAGAAATCAAGCATAGGTCTCTCTCTCTGGATTCTGCAAACAGCCTGCTTCTAGCTCTGCATTCTCTCTCTCTCTCTCTCTCTCTCTCTCTCTCTCTCTCTCTCACACACACACACACACAGGGAGAGAGAGGCTTTTGTTTTTCTCTCTACCATCTAGGTGAGGGAGAGGGCCCACCCATTTGCCCTCTGGCACAAAGCAACTTCCTTTCCTACACTAGTAACAACCCATAGTTAGGGCCATTAACTCACCAAGAAACTTGCCTTCAACAATGGAAACCCCCAAACTTGCAACAATATCAATGTAGGAGATTCATCATGTAGATGTGGCCCTTTTGGATTTTTGCAGTGTTTCATCATCCATCGCTCTCATCTTCATGCTTACCTATTCCTCTATCATCCTGTTTCCATCCATGTATCTTTTCTCCTGACTGAAATATGTCTTATTCAATGTCCATGACTGTTATTACTGCATGCCTATTCCGTGCTACACTGATGACAGGTATGCTCTAGGACATTGCTGTTCAGATCCCTTACTTGAGTGAGTCAACATCATTATCACCTGTGTGATTTGGAACTAGCCTGTAACCTGATGCAGTCAAGTGACTTCGAAATTCCCACACTTCCCCATCTATACCATTGTGCCCTGCCCTGTTTTCTAAAGCAGAGAATAGTCTGAAGGAACGTGACGTGCTTCTACTGCTAAAACGAACCAGATCTGGTCCTACAAGCTCTCAGGATGGGAGACTGTCTGTGAACCATAAATAAGGAACTTTCAGCTCCTCAGGGGGAGAAAGTAAATAAATCATGACGCTTTCTCCAGTCTGATCATGCTACAGTTTCTTGCTCAAAGGGTAAAATACATTTTGAGCTGCATCTAATATTAGTCATAATCAAGAGTAGACCCACTGAAGTTAATAAACATGACTAACTTAATACCAGTGGTTCCACTCTTGAGCAATCCTAAGTTGGATACAGCCCTTAAAGTTCGTTTATGTTATGTTGCCCTGTGCATCAGTGGATATTTTATGTAAAGCTATCCTGCTGAAGAAATCTTAGTATATTTTCTTGAGTTCTTCTTCACTCTCTGAAGTCTAGTCATGTGTTCTCTCCCTCCTATGGGGAGGTGGTGGTGATGAGGGAAAGAAATACTCCTTACTTTTGTTTTTTCATGCTCACTTGGCAGAGGTTTTCCATTTCCTGTTCATCAGGTCTTTCACCAAAATGGTCAAAGGCTTTTCACACTTCATACAATTGTTAAATTAAAGAAAGAAAAAAGAAACGGCAGGCACATTTAGCGGGAACATTAAAGCAATCTTGCTGGTTGAATATCATATTTTAGGAAAGAAGTGAAAACATACATTTTGCATGAAATCAGAAACATGTGGTAATAAAAGGGAAGATGAAATGTACCCAGTTTAAATGTACATATGAAAAGATCTGGTAACATTATGCAGAGTGAGGAAACAAATACTTGGTATATGGCTGAACAGTCTGTGGAAAGATCAAATGAGAGGCCCTGCATGGATCAAAGTGGCAGAAGGCATAGCCTAATCTATATCTAACACTCACCTCGGTTTAACAAACTGTCCATGATGTGATGCAGACTTATCTGAATCTAGGCCCTGCCATCTGTAAGAAGATACATACTGCAAGTTATAAGTTATAAATATCAGGTTTTGGTGCCCCAGAGCATGCAAGCTTTCTTTAATTGGTTCTGCAAATTATAGAAGCTTTTTAACAATCTCTTCTGTTCATGATGCACATACAGTAATGCCCCAATGCATGGGGAAAGACTAAAAAGAAATGGCCTAACGCATACATCTCTCTCTCTCTCTCTCTCTCTCTCTCTCTCTCTCTCTCTCTCTCTCTCACACACACACACACACACACACACACACACACAATTTCTCTCTGTGCTGATCAGACCCAGACCTTTTCCTCTAAAGCAGACAGTTGTATTGACAATGTGTTTGTCAAAAGCAACAGACATTGAGCTGGTAAAAGTCTTGTAGTATGCAAATAATCATGCAACTGCAGGATACTGGAAATTGTAGGAGATGCTGGATAAAACAGGAACTCACGAGGGATTGGCCTGTGAGAACAAAAAACAAAAAAACAAAAATCAGCTTATGGCCAACTCTGGTGGTAAACAAGTATTTATACACAACTTCTGAAAGCCAAGGGTAGGTAAGATTCTGTGGTGTGTTATCTTGGAACCAAGTTAAGGCATTTGTAACTTCATAATTAAATGGTACTGACAGAAGGGTCTATGGTCACTTCCAGACGACCTGTTTCTTAAGCAGCCATCTTGATCTGTTTGCTGTGCTATTATACAACATCACAGCATGCAGTTGTTATCCACCACTTTCCAGTGCATTTTCCTATCGCTTTCCGTACTGCAAAACTCCACTTTAACTGTGCAACCTAAATTTGCCAGTATGCGAATGAATCTCACCTGCAAATAGCAAAAGTGAAAAAATGCCCCAAGACTATTGTTTTTGCAGCTGTTTGATTTTGTACAACAGAAGAGAGATGCAGTTGTAGGATGCAATGGAATTGACTTAATGGCTGAAGAAAAGCTAAACGGTTATGTAATTATGAACCAGTTCTGTGTAGCATTAGATAACAACTAAAATAGATAAATCTAATACAATGCTTCCATGAATTTCAAACTTGGGTGTAAATTCTCATACCTGAGAATAATGATGCCTTATATTTGGACCTTTTGTGTTTTGGGTTTCTGCAGGGCAGACCCAAATAATTTCGACCATAGTGAAATAGGCTCCTGAGTAATAGCATGGGTTTTAGGACTTTGCTGATAAGTAGAGGCCCCTGTCAAATTCGCATCACAGGGAGAAGTAGTGAGTTACTACAGACAAGGAGCTACAGGATGTAACAGACTGCAGTGAAATTTCTTTATGGTACAAAGTCTGATAATGAGTCTGCTTCAGAGAAGATAATACTACTGGTTGGTTGATTTATGTATTTAGACTCTTTCTATCCCGTGCTTCCTTAGCTCAAGGTGACTCACAATAACAGGGAATGTTAAGAACAACTTAATATAAGCATACTGCTACAAAAGTTGGGTGCCTGCCCCTCTCTCTGCCAAGCAGTGCCAAGAGCCCATGGGTCCCAGGCACATACACAGGGTCTGTGTCCCTGCATTTATTCAATCCTAGGGTTTAGGGTAGAGCTTTCCAAACTTTGTGAAAACACATTAGTGTGTCAGCTGCAGTGTGTAGATGTGTCGCAGGAACGCTCTCCACACTCCTCCTGGGGTTGGAAAGGGGTTAGTTTTAACCTCCAGTTTGCTAGTAAAACTGAATTCTTGTGTTGTGAAATGATGCATGTATAAAAAGTGTGCCACCAACATGAAAAGTTTGGAAAGCTCTGGTTTAGGGGGACCCCCCCCCTAGAACTATAGCAGTACAAATCCGCACAACAGCAAAACAACATATTCAGCACCTAAACACTTTGCAAACTGAGACTGTTTTGTATCAACTATGAAAAGCAGTAAGGGAAACAGCTCTGTACTTCCTCTGCCAGGGATTCCAATAATGATGATCTAGAGCCTTAGTAAATTAAGAATTGCTCTCTGAAGCTGATATTTCTGTCCACCAAAGTGAAGGTACTCTATGGCTGCCTGGTTTTTACTTTTTGAAATATGGGAACCCTAAGGAGGGCCTGACCTGCCAACTATAATAGCAACATAGAGTGCTAAAGATGAAATAAAAATGTATGTGTAGATATACACATATGTGGCTTAGCTTATTTCATATTCTTATTAAACGATTTATAGAGAAGTATTAAATATTTTGCATTCCACCTCATTTTTGGATACCGTTGTGGAAACTATTTTACAGCCACATCTGTTTGCCACATGCTTGCATTGCTGCACATCACCATAATGCCATGTGCCATGACAATGTGTGTGCTGGCCCCAAGGGTTTGTCCATGAAGCGAGGTCCAAGTCCAGTCCTGGGTCTAGGGGTCCAAAGGAGGTCAATCCGGCGGGGAGCAAGGCAGGGAGCAGGTCAAGGTCCAAGGCGGGTTCAGGCACAAGGTTGCAGGTTGAGCACACGCTTGCAACTAAGTTGCTCACGCAACTTGGGCTGGGTCTGGCTGGCTTTTATCTGGCCCTATGCTTAGGGCGGTCCCGATCCTCCGGAGACTCGCCTCTCCTCCGGGCCTGGAGGCGAGCACTCCTCCTGCAGACACTTAACTCCCTTCGCCTCTCTGCCCTGAGCCTCTGTAGCTCAGGAGAGGCTGGTGGGTTACTAGACCCAGGGGATGCCTCCGCTTCTTCTGAAGAGGCTGGGAGTGGAGCACCTGCAGGCAATGAGTCCTCCCTCCCATCAGGAGCCAGAGCAGACTCTGCTGATGCCTGCACCTGGGGATCCAGCACAGGTGGGGATCCTTCAGGCTCAAGCCCTGGCCCCGGCTCAGCTGGTTCTGGAGGCGGGGAATCCTGTGCAGGCTGGGATCCCTCAGGTTCAGCATCAGAGTCTGACTCCCAGGCCATCACACCATCCCCCCTCCCAGGCCTCCCCCTCAACCGAGGGGCCGGACCAGGCTTGCTGGGGTAAGCTGCATGGAAATCACGGAGGCAGGCAGGTGCGTGGACGTTTCCCGCTGGTTCCCATGAACGATCCTCAGGCCCATACCCCTTCCAGTCGATGAGGTATTGGAGCTTCCCCCTGCGGTATCGTGAGTCGAGAATGCGCTCCACCTCGTACTCAGGCTCCCCCTCAACCAAAACTGGCTGCGGTCGTGGATTGTCTGGGTGGAACTCGTCGGGTGGGGCGACTGGACTAAGTAGGGACCGGTGGAATACTGGGTGAACCTTGAGCGATGGAGGTAACTGGAGGCGAAACGCCACCGGCGACACCTGCGCAGTGATGGTGAATGGGCCGGCAAATCGTGCATCCAGCTTTCGTGAGGGCCGAGAAGGATGCAGGTGACGGGTGGAGAGCCACACCCGATCGCCAACACGGAGTTCTGGCCCCTCCTGACGATGTCGGTCAGCCTGGGCCTTGTATGCGTCCTTGGCTTGGCGCAGTTGCTCCATCAATAATTGTTGCTGGGACTGAAGCTCCTGAAGCCAGTCTGTCACTGCGGGGACCGCGGAAGCTGGCAGCACGTCCGGGAACAAACGTGGATGGTAGCCGTAGGAGGCCTGGAACGGGGTCTGCTGGGTGGAGGCGTTCACTGCATTGTTGTAGGCGAACTCCGCCAATGGCAAGTGATCGACCCAGTCATCCTGCTGAAAGCTGCAGTAGCACCGGAGGTACTGCTCCAACACCGCATTTGCCCGTTCCGTCTGGCCATCGGTCTGCGGGTGGTGGGCCGAAGATAGACAGACCTCCGTCCCAAGGGTCTGGTGCAGGGCTCGCCAGAAGTGGGATGTGAACTGGACGCCGCGGTCAGAAACCACACGCTCGGGCAGGCCATGCAGGCGGAAGATGTGCTGCAAGTACAGCTGCGCCGTTTCCTTAGCTGTGGGTATGGACGGGCAGGGGGCACAGTGCACCATCTTAGTGAAATGGTCCGTGAAAACCAGGAGGCAGGTACAGTGACGAGATGGGGGCAAGTCCACCACAAAGTCCAGCGAGACCGTGTGCCAGGGACGCGGTGGGACTGGTAATGGCTGGAGCAGACCGGGGGGTCGCCCGGTAGGACCCTTGGCCCGCCGGCAGACGTCGCAACCAGCAACATAGCGTGCCACATCAGCCTTCAGGCGGGGCCACCAGAACTCCCGGCTTACCAGATGGGTGGTCCGGTACCGCCCAAAGTGCCCTGCCGCTGGGGCATCGTGGGACATCTGGAGAACCTCAGCCCGCAATGGTCCTGGTGGGATGTATAGACGACCCTGGTGCAGCAGTAGGCCCTGGTGCAGGGCCAGCCCCGGATATCGAGGGCATGACCCGTCAGACAGTTCCCGGAGCCGTTCCTGTGCCCAAGCGTCGACCCGTTGCTGTTCTCGCACCCGAGCCTGCAGCGGCTTGGCCTCCTGAGTGGCCAGGAATGCGGCTGGTGGTAAGATAGTCGTCGGTACTGCCTGCTGTACAGTGTCTACGACGTCCTCAGGTTTCCGGGACAGGGCATCCGCTTTCCGGTTTTGGGAGCTAGGGATGTAGCGGATCCGGAACTGGAACCGGGAGAAAAACAGCGCCCACCGGATCTGCCTTTGGTTCAACTTGCGGGTGGTCTGGAGGTACTCCAGATTCCGGTGGTCCGTTCTCACTTCCACCGGGTGTCGTGCCCCCTCAAGATGATGGCGCCAGACCTCAAAGGCCACCTTGATGGCCAGTAGTTCCCGCTCCCACACGGTATAGTTACGCTCCGCCGGAAGGAGCTGCCGGGAGTAGTAAGCGCAGGGTAACAGTGGCGCATCGGGTCCGTGTTGCTGAGACAGGATGGCACCGAGAGCCGTACTGGAGGCATCAGTCTCCACCACGAAGGGACGAGAGGGATCAGGATGCTGTAAAATCGGCGCCCTCTGGAAACAGGCTTTCAACCCCTGAAATGCCACTTCAGCCTCCTCATCCCAGGAGAAGGGCGTCTTGGGGCGCAGCAGTCGGGTTAATGGGGTGGTGCGATGAGCATAATCTGCAATGAAGGTCCGGTAATAGTTGGCGAACCCTAGGAACCGCTGTAAGTCCTTGCGGTTCCGGGGCGCTGCCCACTCTCGAACCGCAGCCACCTTCCCAGGGTCCATCTGCACCCCGTCAGGGGAGAGTCGGTGTCCAAGGAAGTCCACTGACCGCTGGTGGAACTCGCACTTGCTGAGCTTGGCGTACAGGCGGTGCTCCCGCAAGCGCTGCAACACGGACCGAACATGACTCTCGTGATGGGCTGGGTCACGGGAATAAATCAGAATATCATCTAGGTACACCACCACGTATTTATCTAGCAAGTCCTGGAACACGTGGTTGATGTACCGTTGAAACACGGCGGGCGCGTTGCATAATCCGAACGGCATAACCAGGTATTCAAACTGCCCATACCGGGTCCCGAATGCAGTCTTCCACTCGTCCCCGGCACGGATCCGAATCAAGTTGTAGGCCCCTCGGAGGTCCAGTTTGGTGAACATCTGCGCCCCCTGCACCCGCTCCAGCAATTCTGCAATAAGGGGCAAGGGGTACCGGTCTGGGATGGTGATCTTATTCAGGGCCCGGTAGTCATGGCAGAGGCGAAGCTCCCCACACTTCTTCTTAACGAAGAGTACAGGAGCGGCAGTGGGTGAGGTAGAGGGTCTAATGAACCCACGTTCCAGGTTCTTGCGAAGGAAGTCCTGCAAAGCTTCACGCTCTGGCTCCGAAAGAGAATATAGGCGGCTCACAGGCAGGGGCGCCCCAGGCTGTAGGTCTATGCCGCAGTCGAAGGACCGATGAGGCGGCAGCTTGTCTGCTCCCTGTTCCTCGAACACGTCTAAATAGTCCTGGTACACGGCAGGGAGCGTTGACACAGCCTGCCCCATGGGGGCAGCTGCTACTAACTCGGACTGAGCACGGGAACCCGGGTCTGGGAAGCGTACAGTCCGATTGACCCAGTCGATCTGAACATTGTGTGACTCCAGCCAGTCCATCCCAAGCACCAGGGGAAACCGGGGCATGGTGGCAATGTCCAGGGTTCGCACCTCCCGGTGCTGCTGGTAGCACAGGACCAAGGGCTGGGTCTCCCGAGTAACAGCGCCCGAGCGTAGGAGCCGTCCGTCAATTGCCTCCACCTGTACTGGTTCCGGCTTGTTCTGAAGCGGCACCTGATGCTGAGTGGCGAAGGCAGAGTCCATATAGGAGCGGGTTGCCCCCGAATCCACCAGAGCGTGGGTGAGAATCCAGGGCCCACCGGGGGGGTATAGACGCACCGGTATCATGAGGTGTTGCAATTCCACTGGTGAGGGCCCATCATGTGATGCTTGGGTCCCCAGGTAGCCTGGGCCATCGGCTACTGGGGTTGGCAGTTTTCCCTGCGGCTGGCGTTTCTCAGGGCAGGTTCGGGCGTAGTGTCCACTCCCACCGCAGTAGAGACACAGGTTCCCCTCCCGACGCCGAGTCTTTTCCGAGGGGGAGAGGCGAGGCCGCGCTGCCCCGAGCTGCATCGGCTCCTCCAATGACTCAGCTCTGGCCACGGAACTGCAGGGAAGCACCGGCGCCGGGAGCCCGGAGTGCCGGCGGCCCCGGGCCTGGCGACGGTCCTCCAACCGATCGTCTATCTGCAGACTCCGTTGGATGAGGGCATCCAGTGTGGCAGGGCGATCCAATGTGGCCAGCTGATCCAGTATCTCGTCTGAAAGTCCCTCGAGATACTGGTCCCGCAGGGCAGAGTCGTTCCAGGTCAAGTCCTGCGCCAGCAGCCGAAATTCCGTGGCGTAGGTGGCCACTGTGGACTTGCCCTGTTTCAACCGCCGAATTGCCCGATTGGCTTGACTCCCCTTCTGAGGGTTGGCGAACGTGGTTTCCAGATGATTGCAAAACCCCGTATAGTCTGTCAGCAAGGGGGAGTCTTGCCGGAGCAGCGGCAACGCCCACTTGGCCGCCTGGTCCTTCAGCAAGCTGATCAGGAAGTGCACCTTGGTGCGGTCGTCAGGGAAATCCCGAGCTCGCCCCTGAATATACAGCTTGGCCTGGGCGAGAAACATGGGAAAGCTGGCTGGGCACCCATCAAATTTCTCTGGCAGGGCCACTGGGTACTTGCCAGGAGCTGGGGCGGCGGCCCCAGGAGCCGGTAGGGCATCCAAACGCTGCTGAAGCGCTGTAACCGCATTGCTTAGCTGCTGCACGGTGTGGGTCAAGGCCTGGTTCTCCTGGGCCAATGCCACTAGCGCAGCCGCCTGGTCTGCCATGGCTACTAGTTCCTCCCGAACGCACCCCAGCGAAGGGGGAGTGCGGGTGTGGCGTGAGCAAACTGTGCTGGCCCCAAGGGTTTGTCCATGAAGCGAGGTCCAAGTCCAGTCCTGGGTCTAGGGGTCCAAAGGAGGTCAATCCGGCGGGGAGCAAGGCAGGGAGCAGGTCAAGGTCCAAGGCGGGTTCAGGCACAAGGTTGCAGGTTGAGCACACGCTTGCAACTAAGTTGCTCACGCAACTTGGGCTGGGTCTGGCTGGCTTTTATCTGGCCCTATGCTTAGGGCGGTCCCGATCCTCCGGAGACTCGCCTCTCCTCCGGGCCTGGAGGCGAGCACTCCTCCTGCAGACACTTAACTCCCTTCACCTCTCTGCCCTGAGCCTCTGTAGCTCAGGAGAGGCTGGTGGGTTACTAGACCCAGGGGATGCCTCCGCTTCTTCTGAAGAGGCTGGGAGTGGAGCACCTGCAGGCAATGAGTCCTCCCTCCCATCAGGAGCCAGAGCAGACTCTGCTGATGCCTGCACCTGGGGATCCAGCACAGGTGGGGATCCTTCAGGCTCAAGCCCTGGCCCCGGCTCAGCTGGTTCTGGAGGCGGGGAATCCTGTGCAGGCTGGGATCCCTCAGGTTCAGCATCAGAGTCTGACTCCCAGGCCATCACAATGTGCAAGAAAAGCATTGGGGATACCTATGTCCTAATTGCTTATGTCTTAGTAATGCTACAAGCCTAAGTACAGGCCATGGGCATAGCCAGGATTTTTGTTGGAGGGGGCAGGTCTTTTGTTAGGGGGTCAGGCCTTTTTTGGGGAGGGGAGAACCTCAGTTAGCTATGTATTTTTATTGATTTTTATTGATTTAAGGGGGACAGCTGCCCCTCCTTGCTCCCCCTTGGCTACGCCCATGGTACAGGCTAGTAGAGCACAATCGTGATACTTTTAAATCATTGGCAAAACTTTAATCGGTTTTAAGGTCTCAAAGTTGCACCATTAATGATATACTCAGGACTGAATGATATGCCAGTGGTGTTGCCTCACCATTGGCAAGTAATTTTCTTTTCTGACGAGTCAAGCCTACCCCAAATTCTACTTTTCATTGAAATGAAAGGATGCAACCTATTTTTCCATAGCATCGTGCAATAAAGCTGGTGAATAAAATCCATGTCTTCTACTTTTTGACAAAATGGCGTTATTTTTCTGTAACAGTTACGGATTGTTCCTATATGCTAACAGCAAACCAATACTTTGAGTATGAATCTTTATGTAACCACACCTGCACCATCTATGCAGAAGCTGGACACATTAGCAGGGCCTCCCAAAATTTCCTGAAGTATAAAAAATTATTTAGGAAAAACTGTGAGAGGAGGTGGGGTGAACCTAGTTAGGACTGACTCTTGGGTGGGGGGAATAGAGTGCAGCATCCCCAAAAGCCTGGAATCTAGCAGTGAGCAGGATATTGAACCAGTGGCTACAGAGTCACTGGCTAAGGAGCCAGACCAGATTCCTGGCACTGAGCCTTGATGGTGGTGATCAGGAAAACACGGGATCTGAACCTGGCAGACAGTATCCCCCTGAAGCAGATTCTACTGCACCAGGGCCCATAGAACCAGAACCAGGACCCTGATGGGTGCCTTCCTGGGTCTGAAGAACCGAGTATTCCCCAAATTTCCTCACTGGTCCAACAAGACGGGGAGCATAGCAAGCAGGAGGTGGCAGAACATAAGAGATGTGCCTGTCTTGAGGCCAGAGGACTGGCACTGTAGGAACTCCAGTTCTCAGAAAAGGAGGAGGAGGAGGAGGAGGAGGAGGAGGAGGACCAGGAGCTTAGGAGAGGTTCTGAAGGCTTTAGCTAAATCCCAACCCTTGGGAGCCACAGAGCTCTCTGTGGTTCTGCAAGAACTGACCTGCCTTGCCCTGTGAGTTCTTCTTTGGAACCAGAGCACAGTGTGGACTTTCATTAAAACCATCTCATTGTTTTGATCAGATAAATATAGCAACATGCTGTGCAGTTTCACTTAACATCAAGCAGTACTAAATAATGTACTGAAAGGTACTGCTGTACCGGCATGATTTGTAATAGTATAGCATGCAGGGCTGTAGCTCAGTGGTGGAGCATCTGCTTTGCATGCAGAATGACCAGGTTCAATCTCCAGGTAGGGCTGAGAGAGACTTCCTGCCTGAAACCCTGGGGAGTTGCTGCCAGTCAGTGCAGACAGTAATGAGCTACATGGGCCAATGGTCTGACTCACTATAAATTTTCCTATGTTCACAGCAACCATGGAGTCTTTCTCTGAACGAGGCCCTAGAAGCCAATGACTCAAAAATGCCAACTTACAGTCATGTATATATGTGTCCAGAATGAGGCATCATGGGATGCTTATTGTTCAGTGAAAGATATAGCAGCTTTATAAAGGTCACCTCATACATTAAGTTCTACAATGTTCTATATATAGTTAAGAAAAGCATAGTCATCTCTGAAGTTTCCACATTGCCTATCTTACTGCACATATGTGTTGGGAATCTGCGTCCCACCATGGTAACATGGACACATATGTGATCCCCACCCCAGTTTTGGCCATGTGTACATTAGTTTTATCAGCTATGCCTTTGTAAATATGTGTACCAAGAACAGTGGCTTGGATCTAGACTTGCAGCAAGGGAGTTGTACTCCGCTAGAAGAAGGGAACAAAGCTACTCAAGAAGAAGGAGAACCATGAGGAAAGCATGAGAAGTGGTGCTGGGAGCTGCAGGGAGAAGCAGGAATCTGTAAAAACCACATTCCCCCCCCCTTCCTCCAGCAAGATCAGAGGCCCTTCTGTGAAGAGAAGAAGAAGAAGAGGAGTTTGGATTTGATATCCCGCTTTATCACTACCTGAAGGAGTCTCAAAGTGGCTAACATTCTCCTCCCCCCCCCAACAAACACTCTCTGAGGTGAGTGGGGCTGAGAGACTTCAAAGAAGTATGACTAGCCCAAGGTCACCCAGCAGCTGCATGTGGAGGAGCAGAGACACGAACCCGGTTCACCAGATTATGAGTCTACCTCTCTTAACCACTACACCACACTGGCACACTGAGAGAGGGAGCACTTGCAGTCATTGAAGGTCATGTCTGGATCTAACCCAATAAGCACAAAGTAGCTGTGTCTGATTCAAGTAAAGGAATCATTTGTGTCCTGTATTTCTTGAAAATCTGGTTATTCTTCATTTAATTTCATAGGTGGGATTCTTAAACCAAGAAGCTACTAAAATAAATTAAGTGAAGTTTTATGTAGGACATTAATTTTGTTCACATCAAGTGATATTTAACAATTTATATTTCTGTGTTTGGCTTGGCATGATGATACCAAATTGTTTGATCGCTTGTATTTTCAGTATTGCTGTTTAGTTATCTGAGTCATTGCTTAGCTCATGTTCAGGCATGTTCTTCATGGAGCACAAATAAGGCAAAATTTTATCTGACAATAGAGAACGTAGCAGTAGGAACACTGAAGTCAATGGCCAGACTTTTATTGAAATACACCGAGGGCACACCCTGGGGACTGAAAGGCACCAGGCCACTGAAACTATTAGGAGTTACTGACTGACTGACTGACTTATTTACTTTATTTAAGAAACTTGTAAACCACTTCACAGCCTGAAACCATCCTTTGATGTACAGCATGGGGAAAATAAGAGAAAATACAAAAACAAAACAAAACAAAACAAAACAAAACAAAACAAAACACCAAGTTCTAAAAACAATGCAAACCATTCCTACAAACTTGAAAAAAATAAAACTATACAAATGGGCAATTAATATTCCATAAATGGGTGGGTCATACCTCAAGGAAGGGTGACCTTCAGGCAGTCTCTCTGCCTAACCTACCTCACAGAGTAGTTGTGAGGATAGAACAGGAGAGAGAGAGAGAGAGAGAGAGAGAGAGAGAGAGAGAGAGAGAGAGAGAACCATGTGTACCACCTGGAAGAAAAGATGGGATATGAATGTAATAAATAAATAAGAAGCGAAAACATTGACTGTATCAATGTAATCTGCGCATATGCACACCTCCCCATTTGCCTTCAAGGGCATGACAATTGGGGTCTCCCATCTGGTGGATTCAACAGGTTGTAACACCCCTTGGGCTACAAGTTTGTCTAATTCTGCATTGATTTTTGGCTTAAGGGCGAAGGGAACTCACCTGGGCTTAAGCCGGATGGGAGCAATACTTGGATCAAGGGCAAAATCAATGCCCCTCCCCCCTAACACCCCAGGGATCATCAAAAAGCATTGCAAACTCCTGGTACAATACATCAAATTTTTCATTAGTAACTGTAACAGAATTAAGCCCCAAAATCCCCAGTCCCAATGCTGGAAACCAGTCCGTGCCCAACAGACTGGGGCGGTTACTCCTAACAATCACAAGCTTCAGTACGGCTGCCTGGGCTCTGAATTGTACCTTGACGGAGTACATTCCCAAAATTGAGATGCGGCTCACCGTGTATGACTGCAGCGTGGCTGGGAAAGGCTCCAATGAGGGAAACTTACCCCCCAGAAAGAAGGCGTGGGCGGTTCGGTCAGAGACCATGGAAAATCCCGACCCGGAGTCCACTTCCATTTTACAGGGATGCCCTTCAATCTGGACAGAGATGGTTGCCTTCTCCTGCGCGGGGAAGGGCACGGTCTTCCCGTTTATCACGGTGAGGTAGTTGCAGTCATCGACGAGGTGAGTACTGGATGCAGGTTTGCGGTGCGATGATCTCGGGGACACTGCAGGATCGTCGTCGTCGGAACAACAGACCCTTGCAATGTGGTCTAACCACCCACATGCCCAACATGTGGTGTTGCGGAAATGGCAATTCTTCCTGTTGTGGAGCCCCCCGCAGCCGGCACAAGCGGGACAACGGTTCCTGGACACGGTGGTGTTCTGGCGGACCAACTCAACCCCTCGCACGGGGCTCTGGTCTGGACTGGCTACGGGATCTCCCATGAAATGGGTGGTGCTCAATGGTGCTTTCGCTGGCTTGAGTGCATCAGTGGACCCTTCCTTCTCCGTGGCTTCTGTAGCAATGGCTTCCTGCAGAGCAGAGGCGAGAGTGACCTCTTCTTTCACCATGATGCAGCGGTGGGCCTTGCTGCTACTGAGCCCACAGACAAAACGGTCTCTAAGGCTCTCCTCGAGATTGGAGAACCCACAATGCTGGGCAAGCTTCCGGAGCTCGGCTAGGAACATTGCCGCGGACTCCCCTGCTTGCTGCTGCCGCTTGTAGAAATCGACCCGCCAGGACATCTTGGTCGCAGTTGGAGCCAAGTGATTGGTCATTTTGGCTATGATGTCTGACCAATCGGTGGCCTGTAGTTTAACTGGCACCAGCAGCGCCTTTGCTAGCTCAAAGGTCTCTGGGCCACAACAGCTGAGAAACGTGGCCCGCTTCTTAGCGGCATTTGTAATACCCTGCGCAGTTGCGTAGAACTCGAAACCCTCTACGTAATCTTTCCACTTGTGTGGAGAGCTGAGCTGGAAGGGTTCCAACACTCTGACGGCCTCTATTCTGCTTCTGGTCTGGGTGACTGCTGCTGGTCGGTGTAGGCTTGAGCGCAAGCAGCAGTCCTCAGAACCTGGGCCAAGGGAATGGCTCCTTGCAGCCTCAGAATTCCGATCCCACCTTCGTCGCCAGTTGTTATGTCGCGAGTGCAGTGTCTATACGATTTCAGCTCTTCGTGTAATCAGCTCTGGGTAAGTGATTCAGCATGCTAGCAAGTTTATGCTAGAGTCAAGTCTAACAAGAACAATCTCCTTTATTGCATTAGGAACTTGACTGGCTGGAGGGAAAGGGCGAGCTCCTTTTATACTCTCAGGAACAGGAGTTGGGGAAAGGATACATTTAGATTTTGGCGGGACCCAATCAGAGTAAGGATCCAAATTGTGCCAACAAGTTAACCAATAGCAACTGTCACCGCACCTGTTTGAATCACCCTGGAGTGGGAAAGGTGGTTACAGAACTACGGTAGCAGTGAAACTCATGTATACATATTAAACCAATACATAACACCCACAACACAGAAGCTAACACAAGAAAGCCTTTTTCAACTGCCTTCTCATTCCACTCAAATCTTTGCCCTGTTTAAAACTGCTGCTTCTTTCCTCTTGTGTTGCTACATCCCTGCTTTACTCAGACCTCTTCCTCTTCCATTCCTCAGCTGCCTCGTGTGTGAGAGATACAGATGCACTAGGTATTAATAGCAGGTAGGCTCCCTTCAGAGTCAAGAACTTAATAAGTGGGAAGACAAAGCTAGGTTAACTAGAGAGGAAAGTTCAATGAACAGAATAAAATGCATAAGGCTCCAGGAGTTTTATAGCCTTTAAAAAGCACAAGCATTCATTCTTATTATGTATCTGTAACCAATTATCCATTATTGTTAGCAAAAATAAGGCAGTAATTAGGAATGAGTGGCAGAGTTAAGAAGAGTTAAGAAAGCAGCACAGAACATAGGAATGGGAGGAACCAATATGAGAATCACTACTTACCCAGGACAAAACCCAAAGCGCTAAAAGATTGGCAATGTGTGAGAAAGCAGAACCTCTGAGAAGGTATTGGGGACTGATATAGCTCAGCTTGCACTGAAGCTTAGTTTGCAATTCACCCTTGATCACGTTATTATAAGCTAGGTTTCGAGCAAGTTAAAAATAAATGCTTGATTAACATGCACTTATAAATATGCATTCTTACGATGTCCACTCCAGTTCCAGACTCTTTTCTCTGAAATATAGAATTTGAGCATGCAATTTAAGCTTGTTATTGGCAGTAGGCCTCCATATACTATATAAAGAAAAAACATTTTTGCTCAAGCATATGTATGTTTCTGTAGCAAAGACGTATCATGCAATCAGTGATAGAGAAGATTATGCTCTTGAATACATGCAGAAAATCTAAGTTTCAATCAATCAAATGTACATTATACTCAATAACCAATGGCAGAATCCAGCCAAAGCTAAGTATATTTGTCTCGTTGATTTTAATGGGTGATTTAAGCATGTGTTCATTTCTATCTCATTTAAATCAATTTGATTTGCAAATGCTAACTTTGATCCTGCTCTATTACCATTTGAATTACAAGTTTGGGAAATTAAAAGGAAATATTGACATTTATTAAAATGGCCTGAATCAGTGGAACTTTCAGGTTTAGGGTTGAGCTACCAACCTAAGGTACCGGTAAATCCAGGAAAAACAACAACAGCAACATTTGTTATGTTTACTTCAATAGTATTAGGCACATTGATACATACAAAACAGTACAAAGATATTGATATATTTTTGAACATTATACATTGCTCCAGTAAAATGTATTACCTCCACCACCTTCTTCCTTTCATTTTCTGGAAGCATTAAAATGACAACACCATCTTATTTGGTACCTTTGAACATATAGCTCTTTCATTTTTTTTTACCCACATCCAGGTTGCCACAACTGTCAATCTTTTATTGTGGACATTTTCATGCCTTTTATTTTATTTCTAACTTTTTTGTGCTATCAATGCCTCCTAAGAGTTATCCAGTGTTTGTCCTTTTTAATATTCTGTTCTAGCTGGAACAGTGTGAAAGATGTATAATTGCCTGGAGTAGGAAGCACCACTGGGAGGAATGCTTGTCCACAGCAGAGAAGTAGCTTGACATTACTCTGATATTACTTTCGGATTATTTCTAATGAACCAACATGACTGCATTTGAAGAATCCTGAATTTAGCTGCTGAAGAGGAGATTCCTAGAACCAGAGTAAGACAACCTTTGCTGTTGTTGTTTATTTCATTTATGAATCTCTTCCCTTGAGGCATCCTGAAGTGATTTACAACACAGTAACATAACTGATTTACAATACAAAACAGTTACATATATAAAAAAACAGTTAAAACAACTGCAGGTAGAAAAACAATTTTAAAAACAATTATGAATATACACACAGTTTAAATAAACAACAGCACATACATAAAATCAGTTCAAATCCAAGACAGATACGGTACCAACTGGGATAATGAGTTTAGAAGGCTTGTTGAAAGAGGAATGTCCTTGGCAGGCATCAAAAAGACTATTATAAAGAAGATGCCTGTCTGATACACAGTGGAAGGGAGTTCCAAAGGGTATTTGCCACCACACTACACACCCAGTTCCAACATTGTGTGGAACAAACCTCATCGTTGATGGATCTGCAGAATACCCTTTACCACAGAATGTGATTGGTTGAGTGTGTAGGGAAGGAGGCAATATTTTAGTATTAGAAAACTGGCTGGAAAGATAAACATGTCCTCCAATCACTAGCTACTTACAAATAAAGTTTTGCTAATCTAATGCTGCCATATTTTCTTTACTCCTGATCTCTGCCTTGTAGGACAGTAAGTTCCAATTACTGCTAGAGGCAAAACTGAGTAACTAGTGGCTTATATATTTGCATAGAGTGAGCAAGCTGCCTTGTTTCTCTGTCCATGTAGCCTTTGAGGCAACCCTACTTAATTAAGCCTGCACTAACTCTTTCCCACTTTCTAGTTTAAACTTTTTCCCAAACTGCAAATTACTGATAATCAGCAAGGTCTCGCCACCATCTCTATGGCCCATGAAGCCTGACAAAGAATTTTGAACTCAAAAGGTTATTTCTTTGTGGTGATTTAGTTGGTTTAAAAAGGGTATCGCCGTATTTGTCGCTTTTGGCTGGTCTGTTTTATAATGGGCCAAGAGAGCTAATGCTATCTGCTTCAAAAAACACAATACTGTACCAAAAAACGTGGAAGTACAGTCATTCTTACTTAGAACTGGATCAATGTAACGGTGGAATGCGCAGCCAGACCTGCAGGGGGCGGCGTGATTTCTGGTGCCCAACTCGCCGGCAGCAACGTTGCCTGACGAGAACATTGCAACATGTTCAGCTTTGGGCTCAGAAAACGATAGGCAAGCTCATGCAAAAGCCTATAAACATCTCCACAAACTATTTCTGTACTCCTGTCTTGTACAAACCTACAAGAGTTTTGGCAAGCCTCAGGGCGAATCAGCCACTGTAAACGAAATGCATCGCCCTCGTCGTCGTTCCCCGCCCGCTTCTCCTGATGGCAGCAGCCCAATTGCTCACAGACCCATTTGAGAACAACGTGGAAAAACTCATTTCCGACTGAAACGTGTGTCACTAAAGGCGAGGGAAGCGGACAAACTTCTAAGAAGACGTTGTCTAAGTGCCATTTTGGCACAAAAGTCCTGCAAAGCACTGCTTGGAGGCGGTGTGTGTGTATATATATATACACATATATATGCCTGTGTGTGGTTGTGTGTGTGTGTGTGTGTGTGTGTGTGTGTGTATGTATGGTGTGTGTGGAGACTGGACCACCAAAGGTGTGTGTCTGCGCGTTTAGATGTGCGCGCATCTGGCGTGTTTTTGTGTGCCTCAGCCGTGGCTGTGCAAAGAAACCCGCGCCACCTCCTCGCTCCGAGCAGAACCGCCTGTCTGAGGCGGGCAACGGCAGCGCACGCGTCCTCCCTCTCTCACTTTCTCTTGGCAGGGCACCGCCATGAGACGAAGTGGGAGGAAGGAACATTAACTCCAACAGCTGTTTCTTGACCCCGGCTGTCAGTCTGCCCGAACATACATTTTTGGAGAGCCCTATTCGGGGAAACAAAAGAGGGAGTTTTCGGGTGCGGGAGAGAGAGAGCGTGTGAGAGAGAAATGGGCTATGCGACTCCAGGGGCCGCAGCCCCCAAAGCAGCAGAGGAGGCGCCGCTCTCGCTCCACAGGAAGCCTCGTCTGCCTCTGCTGTGGCAGGGCTGGAGCGAAGTAACTTGAAAGCTCCCGGCTCGGCTCCCTTGCCTGCAGCCTCCCCCTCCCTCCTCCTCCTCCTCCTCCTCCTCTCCTCTCCCGACGCACGCGCTCGCTCTCTCCCTCTCTCTCTCTCTCTCTCTCTCTCTCACACACACACACACACAGCCAGCGCCAGTGCTAAGAGCCGTAGCTAGACTACAGTAATTCCCCAGCATGGGCGGCTTGAAACTGCTCAGGCTGAATAGCATTTGCTGTTCCGTCCCCGCGGCCGCCTCCCGCCGCCCTTGCAAGAGCAGCTCTCTCATTCTCCTGGAAGTTGTGCTGACACAGTCTCGCTGCCACAAGAAGTTTGTCAACATCAAACTTCTCCTGCGAGCGAGAGGAGCTGCTCGACTCCCGTTCGCTTTTTTCGTTCGCGGCGCCGAGGCAAGAGCGAGCGGCGGCGGCAACAGTTTGCCGAGGCTGCACCCCGCCCCCCACCGCCCCCAAAAAACTCGCGGTGTCCGCGCACACGCGATGTAACCGTGTTTTCGATACTTGTCTGAACGCCGGCGCTCGTTAATGAGCACCAGTGGCGCAGTAGATTATTTGGCCTCATGCCTAGGAGGCACCAAGAGACCGAGATATTTCATAGCGCAAAAGTTGGAAAGGTAGTTCTGTCGTGTTGTTATGTATGAACTTGGGCGACGCCGGGTTGGAGGGTGGGGAGTATTCATGGCAAGTTGCTAGGCACACAACAGAGGTTCTGTGTTGTAAATGCACACATGGAAAAGTCAAGTTTACTATTTCCCAACAGTTATAAGTGACAGGAGTCTGGGCCGTACAAATGAACATAAAAGGAGAGCTCAAGAAATCTACTGCAGAGGGAACGAAAGGCAATTTATTGTTAGAGCGATGGTTCAGTTACTTTGGCACCTTGATTAGCCAAAGAGCAGAAAAACTTCAACTGAGTCCTTTCCCTAATCCAAGCAGGTCTAGCAATATGTAGCTACATGATTTTTCAGACTTAAAAAAGAAGACTTCTTAATGTTCTCTTGCGTTTCTCCAAAGTTTCTGAAGAGTAGTGGAAGGTTAACCCTTTGCATTCCTTGGAAGTATATGCTGGGGAATGTGCTAAATATAGCCTGCTAAAATGAACATAACAATTATTGTTCTAGAAATATATTTAAAAATAAAAAAATTGTTCAGTAGCACCTTAGAGACCAACTAAGTTTGTTCTTGGTATGAGCTTTCGTGTGCATGCATACTTCTTCAGATACCTGTTTGCAAAGCTCGGATATGGGCATAAGGCCATGTAGGTTGGTGGAGGGGGCAGTAAGAGAAACTACCACCACCCTTAAAACCCCCAAACCCAATCCACTTTCTATGTAGTCCAAAACAATAAAGCTGTAAAAACTTTATTAGGAAATTTTGTTTTTAGTGATTTCTCTCCCTCCTGCTTTTCTTTTCAAAAGTGTAGCCCATTCCAAACTTGATCATCTTGTTGGCTACATTCATAGGCCCACCTTTTCAAAGCAACTGCCTGAGGACTTGTGGAGTACAGTACTGCTTAGCTTAAAATATATGAGTGCTAGCGCTTGTCAATAAATTAATTCTAAATTGATTAATAATCAGTAAATTTGATTACATTTCTTTATTACCACACCTCTATGTGCTTTTTTAAAAGGATATTGAGGGATGTGTTTTAAGTAGAAGATAACTTCCAGAATAGCAAAGCAAAGCTACTCCTAATAATTATAGAGGTAAAGGTAAAGGGACCCCTGACCATTAGGTCCAGTCGTGTCCGACTCTGGGGTGCGGTGCTCATCTCGTGTTACTGGCCGAGGGAGCCGGCATACAGCTTCCGGGTCATGTGGCCAGCATGACTAAGCCGCTCCTGGCAAACCAGAGCAGTACACGGAAACGCCGTTTACCTTCCCGCCGGAGCGGTACCTATTTATCTACTTGCACTTTTGATGTGCTTTCGAACTGCTAGGTGGGCAGGAGCTGGGACCAAGCAATGGGAGCTCACCCCATCGTGGGGATTCGAACCGCCGACCTTCTGATCAGCAAGCCCTAGGCTCTGTGGTTTAACCCACAGTGCCACCCACGTCCCTTAATTATAGGGATAGACCACGTTTAAAGGTTTTCTGCTGGTTATCTGGAGTGTAGAACACTCCTCTTTACAGCAACACATCAGGGCTGAAGTCAAATTCTCATCAGTATTGTGGAAGATTTAAAATACATGGAAGTATTATTTGGACGTCCTGGATGCCTTACTCATGCTCATGTTTGAAAGAGCCCTACATGAACTGTAAACATGTGGGCTTTGTCCACACAACTGGGGACCTTGCCCATCAATGGTTCCCTTACAATTTGCACATACATTTTGTAGGCATGTGGATTCTTTCAGCCATTACACTGCGCCAGTGGGTCAGTGGCCATGATCTATCCACCCCTTTCTGCACAGACAAATTATGAGTGATGGTAGATGGATAATGTTTTCAGGTGAGCATGTTCAGTTTGGGTTATCTGTGATTCTTACTGGTAGAAGAAAAGCCACAGTAGCTTCTCTTTGAAATATAATACCTGCAAGCTTTGGATACATATTTGAAGGAAATGTCTACAATTCTTCTTCAATTGGCATCAGAAACAGCAGTGTCTGTGTAGCTTGCAAGATGGTGGGATCTTCAGTTTCAGCCCAACAGTTGCATTCATTCTTCATTCATTCTTATTTTTTTTGGAAGAGTTAAACATTACAAATAGAAAAGGAGGAACTCAGCATGTAAGGGGAATGGTGTGGGAAGAGGCAAGTTATGGTATGGGGGGGCAGTATAGTATTAAGGTTGGGTTTTTTTTAAAAAAAAATCCTTCCCTCTTCTTCATATTTCTATGTGGATATATATTTAGGTTCTGACTATGCAAAATTCTACCTAGATTTTCAGATGAGTGTGTGTATCTGTATCTATGACTCTCAATAGACTCTTATACAAGGGTTCATTCCTGCTCCACTTCAGCAATGGCAGAGCCTCTGATGCTCCCATAACATTTAATCAGGCTTGTGTTACCCTTACTTTTTTGCATATATTTGGCAATATTGAGACGTCATGTGCACTAAATGGTGGGAATGTTTGAAATCTGCAACACAGCCCTTAGATCTTGCAATTTTTCCGACATGCAAGATTGGTCTCCTCTTTGCAGATGGCATGGTAGGTCTTAATTGAGTTTTTAATGATATTTTGATTGTTTCAGTTTTTAAAATCAGTTTGTTAATAGTATTAGAGTGTCTTTCATTGTTTCTGTTTTGTGAGCTGTCCGGAGAACTTTTGTTAATGAGTGCTTATCTAAATGTAGCTAATAATAAAGAAAGAATCGTCATTCATTTATTTCACCTTTCTTCTATCATTGAGCTCAATGCAGCATAAATAGGGTTCATTTGCAGTTTCCCATCTAGGCACTGCCTGGAACCAGAGTTGTTCATCTTCAGCAAGTTTGCTGCATACCTTCACGCCATGCCTATGCCTGCATTTAGAGTCCCATTTCTTTATTGTTGTGGTTCTCTGGTATGGTGTGTTGGGTGATGTGTGTGCTTGTCTCTCTCTCGTGAGAAAAGTCACAGGTCCTCTAAACATGTTTTGTTGCCTTCTCCACCATGTCAGCCTTCTGGTAGTATCTCTTCACCGGTGGAGCAATTCAGCTGTATTAGGTGGATAGATGCACTCACAGACAGCAGGTACATTATATTGTTATGTTCATCATCTCACAGCCAGCTCTTACAGTGCCTCTGTCCATGGGGCTGTAGTGGATGGAAACCGTGTTACCTAGTACTTCTGAATTAAATTAATTTCACTTAGCTTTGCAAAAGATTATTTATTTGTTCTTTAATCTTCCCAATACTAAGTTAGCATGATTGGAGAAGAATACCTGTTATTTATGACTGGAATATTTACTGGATCAGCACAAAAAGTTGTTGCAAGCAAAACAGGAAAGGGGAAATCCCTGAATCTTAAGTTGTGCATCCAGCTGCCCATTTCCCACTATCAGGAAGGCTGAAGATTGGGAGACAACTATTGCTTTGGCAATGAAGCAGCTCAGACAGAAGTTATATAGGAGCAGGAAGTTCCACCCTTTTCTGCCTCTCATCCAGACCCTAATCCGAGCAAGTGTTTCCATGCACTTCTCCCTCCTGCTGAGTAGGTTTATGTGGAGCTAGATGGACGCTTTGGCAGTGGTTCTGAAGTTCCTCTGCTCCTCTGGCCCTGAGGTGTGAGAGCTGGTCAGGCAGCTGGCAGGGATATCTGGATCCCTTGGTAATTTGTTGGCAGTGTGGAGCTCTGTCGGGGTTTGGGTGCTGGAGCTCCTCGTGCATGGCCTTGGACTGGTTATGCACGAGGTACCAGTTGCGGGGAAAGCGGCCAGCGTTCCGCGTGCTTTTGAGCACGGTCGCCGGCCAAGTCTCACAGTCTGAAGGATGTTGAGTAAGCCAATTGACGACTCCGATGAAGTGTGAGTTCCTAATTGCCTTCTTTAATGAATAGTTGCCTCGTGAAATAAAATATATACCCTGACTCTGAATAGACGGACCAGTTTAAAGAAATTAAATTTTTTTACTTTACTCCCCCCTTTCAACCCCAAAGGAAGACAGACACCGGTTGTATCTTTAGTGGCTTCGGCAGAACCCGCATAGGCTCGTCCCCTGAGCTAAGTTCTCCTAAGCTTAAAGTCCCTGCGCGCCCAATCTTCCGCGAGGCTAACTAAATAAACTAAAAACCGAAATATCTTCCGCGGGCCTAACCCTAGGCTAACCTAAAAGAACCTGTCTAAAACTAAAACCGAATGATCTTCCGCGATCTAACTCTAACTAAAGAAAAACCCATCCAACCCATCCAGCCCGCTCCTAATCCCTTAAACTAAACTTGACTTCAACTAAAACCCAACTAAAAGAACATAAGAAGAACGTACGACTAACCAAAAGAACGTGAAAATCTCGTGCCTAAGCGGGGTGCCTCTGCCTTTTATTCGGGAACAAACGTGACATCATCAATAATGCCTCAACCAATAAAATCACTGTTGCTGCCCTCCAAAAGGGCGGGAAGCAAATTTAACGCTCATTAACAACTTTGAACATGACCGGAACTATAAAATAAAGGCGGATTAATCTCGTAAGTGAACCACACTATTCATTCATGCTTTCACTTTCGCTTTTACGCGCAGTTATACCAAAAGTAGACCTCGAAAAACTCATAAAATAACCAAATAAATATGAATCCATGGCGGATCCGTGAAACGTATTCCGACATATCATCTTTCTTTTTTTGTTTTAAATTAAATTAATTTTGATTTAGTTATATAAAAAAAGAAGGTTAGAGATATCATAAGCATTTATCTGACACAAACATTACCATTTGTTTTGATATAGACCTTGACATGAAAAGGCAAACGTCGACAATGTCGACAGTGTCCACACCAAAGTCTACATCAAAACTGTGATATAAACACCAGCAAAACCATCAACATCCACCCCCTTCATAAGAGGAAATACTTGTACAATAATGTAGCAATAAAGTCATGAAAATAACAAACCACTAGCCGAACATAAAAGGTGATCGATCCGATACACTGTAAACCTTTTAGGCATATATATAAATACTTCAATATGTAGTGTAACACAACAAATCACCTCATAAACATGTATACTTTCGCGTGCAGCGTAAAACAACAAATTACTCCCCAAACACAAGAGAGGACCTGATACAGGTCCAAAATTAAAAATAACGGATAACGACTGCCCAAACATAAGAGAGGTCCCGATCCGGGACCCAAAATTAAAGTATAACTAGAGCTGGGGCTACATGGCCTACCCAGACCCCTCCCCCATTTTTTTTAATTTTTATTTGGAAAACTGAAGAAAAATGGATAAGGTAACGGAAAAGGGTTGTGGCACTGAGGCTACAGAATCGAGGGAACTTTCAGGAAGGTAGATTCTGGACTTACCACAGCGACCACAGGTAACGGGGAACTAGGGTCCGATTCCAGAGAAGGGATTTAAGCCACCTATGTACAAGTGTTTTTCGCCACAAGAGGGGATTTAAGCTACCTACGTAAAGGTGTCCCAGCCAGGATGAGGATTTAAGCCATCTACGCAAGGGTTTCCAGCAACAAGCGAGATGGGATTTAAACCAGCTACATAAGGGTCTCCCATCAACAGCAGGAAACAGAGTGAAGGGAAAAGCTGGGAACCTGGTTTACTGCCAAAAGGTAGCATATAGAGGGGGATTCTTTAAAAGAAAAGAGGGGTACCAAGAGGGTAGGACGCCACCAGACTTGACATATATACCTTGAACAAATCCGAGAATGACCAATTCTTTGACCAAAAGAAAGCATTTCAACTAAGGTATATAAGTGTTACCACATTTTGAACTACAACTTTTGTAAGCACAACGAGGAGATTTAAGATTACTGAAATAAAACATATATGCATGAATATGTCTATGACTAGAACTGCATAAAGACAATGCTTTGACCTTACATAAACATTTCCATATCATCAAAATTGTGGCACTCTAAATGGAAACCATTTCAGAAAAGCTTTGTATATATATAAACACCCATATCATTAATTACCAAGCTATATTGAAAACACATGTAACATGCGAGGCGGATATTTCAAGAAGCATACAAAGGTAAATATGCAATTTTTACAAGTACAATATAAAGTACAAGACAGGTTTAGAACTGCAAAATGGTGTTGGAGAGGAGGATGAAGACGATGAATGAGTTGCCGGTCGTCTTCTTCTCCGACTACACACGACCATGTAGAAGAAATAGTCCTGGAACTCAGGAAAAGTTCATGGAGCTCAGGAAAGTACTGAAACATCGAGTTCTGAAGAAACAACGATACCTGTAGAAGAAAGGAGGTTAAGCAAGCAAATCAGGGTGATCTGCCAGTGAATGCAGGTAAGAGAGTAACTGGAACAAATCCAGGCAGCCAGGAATCAGAGGGCTGCCCAGAGGCAAACAAAAGGCCTAGGCAGTAGGAGGGTAAGGCAAACTGCCCAGAACTCAACTGGTGCTATTTGTTGAGCACTTTTTGAAGAGTTGCTGCATTTGACAGGAAGTTGAGAAGTTAGCGAATAGCTAACAACCAGAGTTAGACATCACGGCTTGCGATGAAAAGGGAGTATCGAATTTCACGCAAAGTTTGTCCAGCGTGTTTCTTGAGTGAAGAATGGAGTTGAACACACAAACAGGTGTGGGAAATAGGGGTTCTTTCCGCAGAAGTAGGGACAGTCCTCCGCTGAGAAGGATTAAGCAACAAGGGCTGTCGTTGAAGATGCAGGCTGGCAAGTACCACGCAGGGTTACATGACTTGATCTTCAGGTGAAGAGTTCCTTGCGGAAGACAGTACTTCTGAGCACAAGGAGGAACCGCCTGAAGAGCCTGTAGTAGAGTTCTTGGTTGATGCAGGAAAAGATACTCCAAAAGAATACCTGGGGAGATGCGGAGCATATTTGCAATCAGGTAGAGAGCAACAGAAAGCAGGTGAAAAGGGTTTGCGATTTTGGTTGGAAACAGGTATGCTGCAAGAAGTGATGGCAGCAATCTGTAGGCACGGTGAGTACCATTCAAAACCAGCCAACAGAATGCCCATGCAAAAGACAGCACGGAACATAGCAAGGAACGTCCCATGGTTGGCGATTGGATCACTGAAACAAAGGAAAGTTTCAACGGCGTGAGAGCGCTGGAAGATGTTGCTGAACAGAACTTGTAGACAGGAGAATTCACCTTACCAAGCAGTGAAACTTTCCAGGGGGACTTTACAATAGGCTTATAGCAAAGGACAGTTTTAAGACTATCAAGGGAACGCTCTAAGGTCAATGACTGTGGAGCTTTATCCATGAGGTACTGACGGAGAGTAAAGGGTTGCATGCGATCCTGGTGTAGCAGCTCTTTGATTAGGGCCTCTGCTGCAGCGAGCTTTTCTGACGTCAGCGCCCATTGGTCGACCCATACAGGGGGTCCTTCCTTCCATGTGAGTGGAAGAGCATGTACTGGCGCTGATGCAAAGGCCCACATCAAAAATGCGTATGGACAACAGTTCTTGCTTTAGACAATAAGTCTCTACCCCAAAGGGTGATAGGCACATCCATAACAAGTGGACGGAGCTGCACCATGGAGCCTGAGTCTGACTGGAAGGTAATCGGATGCACGCTCTGGTGGGCGGGTTCGAAACCTCCGACTCCGAAGACTTCCTGGGTGACAGTCGTTGCCCACTGGTCAGGCCAATCCTTTCTGGCGATCACTGTGACATCTGCGCCTGTATCAAGAAGACCCTTGATCTTTCGTCCACCCATTTCTAAGACGAGATGAGGGCGTTCTTCTGTAATCTTGATTAGCGCCATTGCTGCCTGAGGAGGCAGAGAGTCTACAGGAGCTGTAGGTGTGGAAGTAAGCAAATAGAGTCTGGCAATTTCCAAACCTTTTGTTAGGACACAAGGAACAGTTGAAAATCCTGGAATCAGCAATTGCGATGAATCTGTGATTCGAACTAGGCCTGCAGTCAGTGTGACTGTGGCAGGGAGGCGATCCATCCTAGGCAGGATAAGGCAAATCGAGGTGTCTGGGAATGGACCACGAATGGATGTTGGCAATTGCTGAGCAAACCATGGATTTGAAAAGTAACAGTCCTCTGTTAAGAAGAGTGGTATACCTGGGACAGAGGATTCTTCTTGTTCCTCATTGGCAGTGTCTGAAGACATCTTTTTGGCTTCAGGTTTTTTGCACTGCTGAAGTTGGCAACTCTGAAGCTGCTTGGCGTTGAGTTGGCAAACTTGGGGTTCTTCTGTTAGTAAAAGTTGCTGATGCCGTTGAACCTGCTGGCACTCAGTCAGTTGTGCATCAAACTGGCAGGATGGAACTTCTTCTTTGACACAAGGCAGTTGAAGTTGTTGTTCCTGATAATTGCTTGATTGTGGCGGGCTGAGCTTAAAAACTGGAGGTGACACAAAGGTGTGGACATTGTTAACTGGAGTGATGTTTAAACTTCCACAAGAGGGAGCTGGCTCACTTACTTGTATTCTTTGGCCACATGGAAAGTGATCATCAGCTGGGTTGCAACTTGAACACTGCTGTTTCACCAAGGGCAAATGTCCTTCAACGATAGATTGACCTTGACTCGAAGGTGAGTAAAGCTCAGGTGTTGCAAGGTTGACTTCAGTAGGATGTCTTCTCAACGTTGAAGGCAATTCTGCGATCAGAGACTTGACTGTGATTGCTTGCTGTGAAGCGGGGGTGACATCAGCAGGAACTGAAGGGCGGTTAGCAGAAGGTGAACTGAATGCTGTGTTCTCTACTGGAACTCTTTGAATAGGTAAGGCAGATGATGAAACCTCTGGAACCTGAATGTTTGATGAGGTCACATCTTTTCTCTGGACATCTGAAGAGTAGATATCTCTCTGGATCACTCTTTTTTCCTGATGACCTTGATAAGGAGTAGCGTTGTTCACCTTTCTGGGATGGTTGACCTTCATGATGTTCTTGAACTTGCACCCTATTGTTTTACCGGGGCCGGGGCGCGGCCCGCAGAACCGTTTCCCTGAACTGGAGATGAGGTAGGTGATGTATTTTGTGGATTCAAACGACAATCATTCGCCCAATGAAATCCTTTTTGACAGATGGGACATCTTTCTGGTGGCTTGGCAGAAGGCCTTGGTGTTGCCGTGCACTGCGACCTGAAATGCCCATCGCCTCCACACCCATAGCACTTCTTGACTGGCGTAGAGCTGTCTTGACGTGGCATCTGTACCGCAGCTGCCAAGAGTTGTGCTTTGTAGGAGTGGGTACCAACATTCTGGCAGACGCGTAGCATCTCAGTCAATGTGGCATCTGGGCGAGCTGCAACTGCTGTTAGAGCATTCTTGCAGTCATCATTGGCATTTTCAAAAGCGAGTTGTTTTGTCAGCATGTTTCTGGCATGACGATCTTCTATTTGGCGTTCCACTGCAACAATCAGGCGATCCACGAAGTCCCCATAAGGCTCTTTTGGACCTTGCCTAACTGCAGCGAATCCTGATACTGAGCTGGCATCTGTGCGATTGGGTAATCTGCGCCAAGCTTTGACTACGATGTCTGCTATGGTGACGAGTGCAGCATCGGGTATGGCTAGCTGTTGATTGAGATTGGAGTAATGTCCTGATCCTGTGAGCATATCTTCTGTGGCAAGTGGCGTTGCACGTCTGGCTGCTACTTCTTTCCACTCTTGCAGGCACAGAAGAGCATCTGTAGGCGACAGGAAGGTGCGAAGAATCAACTTCCAATCAGATGGCAGAAGTCTACTAGTGGACAGTCCTTCAAGTAAACTTCTAGTGTAAGGAGCTTGAAGTCCATTTTCGCGTATGGCTTTTCGCAGTTCACATAGTGTTTCAAAAGGGATGGCTTGATATCTTGCAGGTTGTCCTCCATTGGCACGAATCACTGGAAAGATGTGCATTGGATCAGCACTAAAGTCTATTTGTCCCAAAGCTGCTTCCAAAGCTTGGGTTCTGCAGATGGGTTGCATTGCTGTTGGATCTGTAGGTGGCATCAGTGAGTTTAAATCTTCTTGATGCTTTCCAAATGATGAGCCACTAGATGGTGCTAAAGAGTCTTTGACATCTGGATGCCTTGAAGATGGCTGACTATGAAGACAAGATGGCTGACTTGAAGTTGGATGAAGACAAGATGGCTGACTTGAAGTTGGATGAAGACAAGATGGCTGACATGAAGTTGGAGCATAAGGTTGTTGGCTCTGTACTGCAAGTCCTGGCATCTGGATCATCATTGTTTGGCTTTGTTCTTGTCTTGGAATCTGCATTGGCATTGGAGGTGCTGAAGGGTTGGTTAATTGCTGTTGTGCTGCTTGCATTGAAGCTTGGATTGCTGTTGATTGGAAATCAGCTTGCTGCAAAACTGGAGCTGCTGGCTTGAGCGCGGCCTGCAGGGCAGCAGGGTTTGCTGGCAAAAAAGCTGCTTGCTGCTGCTGCTGCTGGATCGCTGGCAAAAGCGCGGCTTGCGATGGAGGAAGCGGGACCGTTGCTTGGAGCGAGGTCCGCGGCTGCTGCTGACTTGAGATCGCTGGCTGGTAAAAGGCCTGCGATGACTGCTGAGCGACTGGCGGTGGGGCAGTCCGCGGCGGGGCTTGAAAGGCCGACGGCGTCTGCTGCACCGGCACAGGCGGCAATGAATCTGGCAATGACAAATTGGACAAGGGCGAGTGCGTGTACGACAACGGGGCCTGAACTGGCTGCTGCGAGGGGGCCGAAAATGGCACAACCGCAAGCGGCAGCACAGGGGCACTATTAAAAGCAGTATTTCCCAAATTCACTGTTCCATTAAGCAAAACATTTCTTGGAGCGATTTGTTGAAAGCAGTTTCTTACTTTGCTCCATACTAATTGTACAGGAATTCCGATTTTCGGGTTGGCCATAAATTCTAACCCGATCCTTTCCCATGAAGCTAGATCTTTCGTTCCCTCCTTAGGGACCCAAGGGCAAACTTCCCCAATGGTTTTAACTAAAAGCTCTACTTCTGATTCAGAGACAGGGTGACCATTTCTTTTCAAAAGGTACAATAAATCTTCACAAAATTTAACTTGAGCAGTTGAGAGTGAGGAGCCCATTTTTTAACACTTTTCCAAAACTTTTCCTCCCCCACCCGTAGGCTTCTACTAGGGGACACCGGTCCTACCCGTAGGCTTTAACCGAAAAACCTGGCACCCGTAGGCTTTAGCCAGAAAACCTCCACCCCCACCCGTGGGCTTCTACTAGGGGCTACCGGCCCTACCCGTAGGCTTTGACCGAAAAACCTGGCACCCGTAGGCTTTAGCCAGAAAACCTTTCCCTCCCACCCGTAGGCTTTTTTCGGGAGACACCGGCCCTACCCGTAGGCTTTGACCGAAAAACCCTGGCACCCGTAGGCTTTCGCCAGAACCCTTCCCACCCGTAGGCTTTAGGGAAGACCTTACCCTGCCCGTAGGCTTACACTAAACTCCTTGCCGCTCTACCCGGGGACCCCTTGGGGCAAAATACACGCGCGCAATTTCTATTTACACTACTTTGGGCAAGCGGTGGATTCGCGCTACTGCAGCGAAATCCTGGATAAACCGGGCCGTTATACCTCACCTCTCAATGTCTGTTTCCGAGCCACTTCCGATATGTTGCCTTTAACCGGAGTCTTCGTGGAAGCGATTTTCGACTACGCTTTGCCTCACACGGGGCACCACTTGTCGGGGTTTGGGTGCTGGAGCTCCTCGTGCACGGCCTTGGACTGGTTATGCACGAGGTACCAGTTGCGGGGAAAGCGGCCAGCGTTCCGCGTGCTTTTGAGCACGGTCGCCGGCCAAGTCTCACAGTCTGAAGGATGTTGAGTAAGCCAATTGACGACTCCGATGAAGTGTGAGTTCCTAATTGCCTTCTTTAATGAATAGTTGCCTCGTGAAATAAAATATATACCCTGACTCTGAATAGACGGACCAGTTTAAAGAAATTAAATTTTTTTACTTTACTCCCCCCTTTCAACCCCAAAGGAAGACAGACACCGGTTGTATCTTTAGTGGCTTCGGCAGAACCCGCATAGGCTCGTCCCCTGAGCTAAGTTCTCCTAAGCTTAAAGTCCCTGCGCGCCCAATCTTCCGCGAGGCTAACTAAATAAACTAAAAACCGAAATATCTTCCGCGGGCCTAACCCTAGGCTAACCTAAAAGAACCTGTCTAAAACTAAAACCGAATGATCTTCCGCGATCTAACTCTAACTAAAGAAAAACCCATCCAACCCATCCAGCCCGCTCCTAATCCCTTAAACTAAACTTGACTTCAACTAAAACCCAACTAAAAGAACATAAGAAGAACGTACGACTAACCAAAAGAACGTGAAAATCTCGTGCCTAAGCGGGGTGCCTCTGCCTTTTATTCGGGAACAAACGTGACATCATCAATAATGCCTCAACCAATAAAATCACTGTTGCTGCCCTCCAAAAGGGCGGGAAGCAAATTTAACGCTCATTAACAACTTTGAACATGACCGGAACTATAAAATAAAGGCGGATTAATCTCGTAAGTGAACCACACTATTCATTCATGCTTTCACTTTCGCTTTTACGCGCAGTTATACCAAAAGTAGACCTCGAAAAACTCATAAAATAACCAAATAAATATGAATCCATGGCGGATCCGTGAAACGTATTCCGACAGAGCTCTGCTGGAGGATCCTGCTTCCCTTGTATCTCCTCTAAGGAGATCTCAGGTTCAAGGTCTTGGCAGGACTCAATCCTTATACCAGTCTGTGTATGTAAGCAGACATAGCATTACCACCAGAAAAGCAGAGGTGGTTTGATGTGCTTCATAGCACTGATCACTGTAAGATAGGATGGAATCAGGATCAGACCCCCCACTGGGTTACCCCTGCCCAACAGGTGATTGGTGCGGTAAAATAAATTGCTCTGTTATAACACAGCCACAGCCATGGATACATGATGTTGTCTTCTGCTTCATTCACAGCTCTCTGGATTGGGGCCATTATCTTTAGCATTCATTTGCAAACCTGGAAAACAGGGTGGCCAGCATATTATGCAGGCATGCAAGGAAACATTCAACATGCACAAACTAGTGCTGTTAAAGAACTCTCACAAAATTAATGCCAAAATGTGGATTTTATGCAGGATAGGATAATAAAGGAACACATCAAAGAATGCTCAGATAATTTGAAGTTCTTTTAATATTAGCAGCATCTGCCGTAGTAAGTTGCTGAAAAGTTGCAGCCATTGGGTATTATTTTGAGCAATTATTGTATGCCAAATGAGGTCACATAGGGCTACAAGAGACGGGGAGGGAGGGAGAATTCTCATGAGTTTCTTAATCAGATTTCTGTGAACAAGAATATCACTGTGGGTTCCCATGGAGTCACGTCACCTAAATATCCTTTTAGAAGTCCAAGGCTCTGGCCAGGTATTGCCTAAAGCAGGGTTAGGCAATGTGGTGGACTCTAGATTTTGTGGACTACAACTCCCATCAGTCCTGACCATTTACCATGCTGGCTGAGCTAATGGGAGTTGGAGTCCAAAACACCTGGAGGGCACCTTGTTGCCTTTCCCTGTTTAAGGCAATACCTGGCCAGAGACTTGGACTTCAAAAAGGGCACATAATTACACATGATATTCAGGAGATGTGTCCCCATGGGACCCATTTCCTACATATTTTTCTTCTTGCTAGTGATTTTAGACTCTGGACTTAATGGTTTTGGGGTGGGTGAGGGTGAGGGTGGAGGGACAATTTACATGGTAAAGTGTATTGCTTCACTTCAAAATGTAGTAAGCCACCCCTGCTGCACAGGCCCCTGCAGAGGGGGGTGGGCAGCCTGGTGTACTTGCTCTGGGTCTCGAAGGGCTAAGCTGACCAGGACCCCCGCTAGGGACTGGCTGCCTTTTTGTTTGAATTTTTAACTTTATTCTAACAAGACCTCAGACAAACTCTGCACTGGTCTGCTGCTGCATTTGGATGCTTGCCTTCTCAGTTGTTCTGCTCCCAAGTCCTACCCTGACAGCACCAGTGACCATTCTGGAATGTTCTGAGCATGAAAAAACAAAGAAGCATGTGGGGCATACATTCTCTCTAGCAAACAGTGATGTGCGTGAGAGAGAAAGTGAGGGAACAAAGAGGGCAGACTGCAGGGAGATAATAACTTTTGGAAGCATTTGTGGTGCAGGCTTCCTGGGCAAGATGGCTGGCGTGTTGCAAGTTTTGGCATTAAAATAGCCTTGGTAACCCTGATTGATAACCATGTTGAGGAGAGAGATGGGGTAGTGCAATCCTGTTGGTTCTCCTTGACCTCTCAGTAGCTTTTGAAACCATTGAACATTATGCTGTTCTGGAGGAACTCGAGGGTGACATACACCTCTGTCTCTTCATTGGGTCAGAATCAAGAGATGCTGTGGAGGTGTTGGAGATTTGCCAGGAAGCAGTGAAGGACTGGATGGGGGCCAATAAAACCAAGGCAGAATCCTGATAAGACAGAAATGTTGGCAGTACAGTGGTACCTCAGGTTACATACGCTTCAGGTTACATACGCTACAGGTTACATACTCTGCTAACCCAGAAATAACGCTTCAGGTTAAGAACTTTGCTTCAGGATAAGAACAGAAATCGTGCTCTGGCGGTGCAGCGGCAGTGGGAGGTCCCATTAGCTAAAGTGGTGCTTCAGGTTAAGAACAGTTTCAGGTTAAGAATGGACCACCAGAACGAATTAAGTTCTTAGTAGGTAGTTCCCCTGTGTAAGCAGTGGCGGAACACTGGGCACCTGGGGTGGGAAGCAGGCGGGGGCGGGGTGCGCCACCCGCAGGGGCATGGCACGCCAAGATGGAACCCTATCGGGATCTGCTGCCCGGGGCGCCCCGCCCCCTACGCCCTGCCCTTCCTACGCCAGTGTGTGTAAGAATTAGGTTTTTAGTATGGAAGTAATCCTGGAATCCAACTTGTCACTAGAATCTCAAGTGGCATCTGTGACTAGGAGTGCTTCTGCCCACCTCTGGTGACTTCCCTTCTAGACTATTGTAATGCACTGTATGTGGGGCTGCCCTTGAAGATAGACCAGAGGTTGCAGCTAGGGCAGAATGTGACTGCTAGGCTGGTAAATGGGGCATCAGGCTGCCCCATTTACCAGCCTAGCATATAAATCTCTAAATTGTTTTGGAACCCAATTACACAAAAGTGTGCCTTCTCCAGTATCAACTATCTCAGACCCTACAACCAGCAGGTGAGGCCTTGTTGGTGATGCCCAGTTGGGGGCTTCCCAGTTGGCATTGAGTAACAGGGCCGTGACAGGGTCATTTCAATGGTGGATAACCATTTGTGGAATCCCCTCCCTGGTGTGGTGTCTCTGCCGGTTTATATATTTTCATGAGGAATTAGAAAATATTCCTGTTTGCCTAGGTATTTGATGAATGAAACGCACTGTTCCTGGCAACCCAGAGATTAAAAAATATTTATAATTTCATTTGCTTTTAGAATGTTTTAACTGTAACCTGATTTAGAATGCATTTTAAAAGAAATGTTTTGTTGAGTGTGATATTAATAATAATAATAATAATAATAATAATAATAATAATAATAATATTGATTGGGATTCAATCACATGCCAACAAATTGAGATTGTGCAATTGTAATAGATTGGAAGGTCTTGTCCAAGAAACCTGCTTCCTCAAAAGATAAGACTATTTGCAATAAGGAAAGTGATGGGGAAACTCACTGGAAAATGTGGGATAATGCTTGCTTGAGGCAACGTCATCCAACTTTCCCACAGACAAATTGCGATGGATGCTTACTAAATAGTCAATGTCCAACCTCCCTGCAAGCAAATCAGGATGAATGCTCAACAAGCTGGTTATCTGGAGGTGCCCACAGATTAAAAACCTCCTCTCATCTCTTTAGGGCAGAGCTTTCCAAACTGTGTGTCGCGTTAGTGTGTCGGCTGCAGTGTGTAAGTGTTCTGCACAAACACTCCTCGTGCTCCTCCCAGGACTGGAAAGGGGTTAGTTTAACCTCCGGTTTGCTAGTAAAACTGAATTACTGTGTTGCAAAACGATGCATGTCTAAAAAAAAGTGTGTAACACCAACATGAAAAGTTTGGAAAGCTCTGCATTAGGACTTCAGCAATAACCCAGTCTACACTGCTAGCAAACTACAGCCAAATAACATGTACTGTATTCTGTTTCCCTCTACAGAATAATCCACTCCTTATTTTCATTCCTCCCTCAACCAACTCTTCACAAAAACAAGGTATCCCACTCAACAATACAAAACAAATCCTTTCCCCAGTAGCTTTCTTACCTGCTTGCCTATTCTCCCCATAATCTCACCAGGGAAGCTGAGGGGTTGGCTATATTGGAGAGAGGTGGGAAAGGAGACCACTACTGTACTGGCATTGGTCAGGCTATTTTTTTTTAATGCTGTTGTGTTAGTTTTAGATTTTTAAAATCTCAAATTGTTGTTTTTTCTTATTGTATTATTTGTTTGACGGGACGTGGGTGGCGCTGTGGGTTAAACCACAGAGCCTAGGGCTTGCTGATCAGAAGGTTGGCGGTTCGAATCCCTGCGACGGGGTGAGCTCCCATTGCTCGGTCCCAGCTCCTGCCCACCTAATGGTCAGGGGTCCCTTTACCTTTACTTATTATTTGTTTATAAGCTTTTGGTTTTGATCAGGTCTTAGATGACATTTTAAAATGTGTGACAAACAAGCTGCAATTTGATAATAAGATATTAAAATAATATAGCATCTAAATAGCAGAGTTGAGACCTGCAATATAGGAATTTAAGTACCTCAAGAGCATTGCAGTTTTCCTATTAGTTCATAACTACTGTTTCCTGCCTGCCCATACTCTTAGCCTTCAGGAGCAGGTTGTCTCTGAGTATATACTTGAGAACGATTTCTAATATAAATGCTGGAGCCCACAATGTTCTCCCTCTTTTTTTCTTTCTTTCTTGAAAACAAAACCACACACTTATGCTTTTTTTCTGCATCCTCCATTCCCTCCCTCTAGCTCGGGGTTTGCAGTTAAAGTGTTGAACTAAGGCATGGGAGAAATGGGTTCAAATCCCCATGACCTTGAGGCCATCCCCTTCTCTCAGCCAAACCTACCTCTGCTCACTTCACCATGAGGTGGTGAGAGTGGTTTCTGTTTTTTTGCTCCTGAGAAGTAAATGGAGTGGAAAGAGGAAGTTGGAAGAGGGACTCCTTCCCACTTTCTCTTTCAGCTCTAAGGGCTTTTCAAGACTCTTATTTTGGAGAGGAGGTCTACATATACACATAAAAAGGTAAAGGTAAAGGACCCCTGATAGTTAAGTCCAATCATGAATGACTCTGGGGTTGTGTCGCTCATCTCGCTTTACTGGCCGAGGGAGCCGACGTTTGTCCACAGACAGTCTTTCCGGGTCATGTGGCCAGCATGACTAAGCTGTTTCTGGTGAAACCAGAGCAGCACAGGGAAACGCCGTTTACCTTTCCGCTGGAGCAGTACCTATTTATCTACTTGCATTTTGACGTGCTTTCGAACTGCTAGGTTGGCAGAAGCTGGGACTGAGCAATGGGAGCTCACCCTGTCGCGGGGATTCAAACCACCGACCTTCCGATCGGCAAGCCCTAGGTTCAGTGGTTTAGACCACAGCGCCACCCGCGTCCCTACATATACACATAGATCCAGCAAATCTGATCCTCTTGAAATTGCATTTCTTCAGTGCCCACCACCACCACCACCAGACCCTTTTGACTGAAGTACAAATAGATCTGGTGCTTTCCAGTGCTGCTGTTAACTCAAAAACATGGGTCTGAGGCACAGCTCCCTATGGATCCTCATCATTTTTACAAGACCACCATCAAAGGATAGGTCACTTCTGAGTCCACAGATCTGTTCTGTGATTTATTGTTAGTTTTGTTGCTATCCTGTGTGTCTTGGATCAATGCTTTTATGGTACTGGAAAGCACTGGAACCGTGATTTTGATTAAGCAATCACCATAGGATTTAATCTGATGGGTTTTTGTTTTTTTGAGAAACCCTATATAAAATCATGCAAATTCAGGAGTACCCTTTTTAATTCTACTGGTTCCACCTTTTGGCCAGGTCTCTTGGAAAAGAAAAAGGGGTGTGTGTGTGTGTTTTCTGCCTGTCTATTGAAAGTGATTTGGGGTAAGGGATGGGCAGAAGGGTGTGCCCCTGGCACTGTCTCAAAATTTCAAATGTGCCCTCAGGCCCCCAAACACTGGCAACCCCTGCAGTTCCCATTCCTCTTTCTCCTTATTCTTGAGGAAGGCACCTTTAATTTTGTTGTACTCCTGTTTTATCGATGGGTGAAAAGGTGGAGCAGAAGCCAGGAAGCACTTGCCTTGTCAATTCTTTTACCTCAGAATTTCTGTCACACCTCTGGGAGAGACAGAAATAAATTAGTTAGCCTGTAGTACAGTAATAAGTTATGGGTTGCATTGAACACTGAATGTTTAAAGCAGGGAAGTTTGGGATATGTGTCTGTATGTGGAATCAGTAAACACATTCAAAAGAATACCTTTTACATCCATGTCTTTGCTTCAAATCATTGGGTTCACAGTTACAACAGCCATACTTTTGCTAACACAACTAGATTTGTGTCAAAGATACAGAACTACATATAACCATATGATATCATAGGTTTAAATGACCACAAACATGCATATACTGTACCGTGTTTACTTGAATCTAACACTTTTGGACAAATTACGTTGTGACAATTAAGGTGCACATTAGATTCGATGGCACATTTACATTCGCCAGCAAATACTTTTTTGGGTTTCAAGGTTCTGAAAATTGAGGTGCGCATTAGATTCGATGGTGTGTTAGACTTGAGTAAATACGGAAACCAAAGAAGGGGCAGACTAAAACTCTGGAGCTTGAGGTGGGGTTTTCCCTGGGACAGTTGCTTGGTAAGTGGCTTCATTTCACTGGTAATTAGCACTCAACAAATTCTGTCTTTAGTATACCTAAGTCTGATAACAATCTGTTACGACCCACCTGAGTATGAGAAATCAGCTACAGCAAATCTTGTATCAGACTCAGAAGTGGGCAACTAGAACTTTACCCAAAAGTAAAAGGCAAGCTGCTGACTAGTTTTGGTTACCATGGGAACTAGAGAATTCGGGGTGGGAGAGGTCAACTGGGAGAAGGCCTAGTTTATTATGCTTGCCTATTTATATGCTTTTTAAATGTTCTTTTTAATATTGACACACAATCAAATAATATGCAGGGTGGGGAAGCCTAGGAGAGATCCCTGATGAAGAGCCTGGGTGTGAAAAGTTGGAGCTGAAAACTGTTGGCTGGACAGATATCTATCTGAAAGCAGAAGAGACTGGGAAGTTCCTGAATAAAAGAAAGCTAGCGGGGAGGGCTCTGCCTGAGAAGATGAAGATCCCAGCCATTCTGAATTTGCAGGCAAGGGAGACCAGAACAAGAGCTGTAAGGAGACTGGTGCTGAGGAGAATCTCATCCTCTTCAGACACCCTCTTGTGTACACATGATGGCTTGAAGTGGCACTGGGATAGTGTGAATGCCAGCCCCACCTTCAATGTTCCTGGGCATGCAGACTTCTTTTTAGACTTTTGCATGTTTAGTAACTGGCAGTTTAATGTGGAATTGCTGCTGCTCATTCATTCACTTTTTTAATATAGATAATACAGATGACATCATTCGCAGATTGCTGTTGTACAGTTTTCAGCATGACTATTTCTTTTTCTTTCTTTGTGCCAATTTCTCAGAAATAGGCAAGATTGCACTGCTACCTTCTGCTTCTGTACCTGGTGCCTTTATATATTTCAAGAGCCTTCTGTCTTTTCTGTTGTTACTACTAAAGCACAAATGTGGGGTTGTTGTTTTTTAAAAATTAATTTTATTTTGCGCTACGTTGTAATATTTCCATACAGTTATAGCATTATTTCACAATTTCCTAGTAGCACCAATATCTCTTGGGCATTTGGGAGGGTGGGAGGGAGATACAGCAACTCAGAAGCAGTCATCAGAATACTGATTCACTAAATTACATAGCTAGAGAAATGGCCTTGCAGGGTTGTAAGCACATATATATCAGGATGTATTGTTAATGCAGTAACTTGCCTCTAAGGTACGTTAAGGAGAAAGTGTGTGTGGAGGCACACACAGAGGTGTATTTCTTCCCACTACATACTAAAAAAATAGCAATTATCTAATTTATATAGTTTGTGCATTTGTTAGGTTAATCAGTACAGCAATAATTTATATTTAGTAATACCCACAATATATGCTATTTGTTCTTCAGCATCAAATTTGGGAGCTGATTATTAATCAGACCTCTAATCCTGGCTTGTGAAATCATCTAGGAGTATATTGCATTCTGGTTAAAATCCTCCAAGCATGTGTTTCAACACCATCCAAGGACATATTGTGAATGAAGTACGGCAAAGGCCATATCTATCTATGGTGGAGAGGGCAAGAATGTAGGGACTAGAGCTACACAGCTTAAGTTACGGGAGGGTAGATTTTGATGGAACATTAGAAGAAACTTTTTGACTGTAAGAAGAGCAGTTTGACCATGGAACCAATCAACTGGTATGGCCTTTTGTGCAGTGTCACAAGGCAGTCAGTACTAACAGAAATTTATAAAATGGTTTTGTATAAAATGGTTCAGTACTATGCCCCTCTGAGGTCTGTACCCTAGGCGGCAGCCTAGTTGACCTAAAGGCATGAGCCTTGATGATGGCAGTGGTGGCAGTGCCCGGCTTGTGGACAATTCGTATACATTAACTGAAGAAGAAGAAGAGTTTGGATTTGATATCCCGCTTTATCAGTACCTGAAGGAGTCTCAAAGCGGCTAACATTCTCCTTTCCCTTCCTCCCCCACAACAAGCACTCTGTGAGGTGAGTGAGGCTGAGAGACTTCAGAGAAGTGTGACTAGCCCAAGGTCACCCAGCAGCTGCATGTGGAGGAGCAGAGACGCGAACCCGGTTCCCCAGATTACGAGTCTACCGCTCTTAACCACTACACCACACTGGCTCTCACTGAAGATGTGTATATTCCCTTGGGCCTTGGGGAGATACTGTAAATGGTTATTCATTTTTGCCTACTGTGTTTTGCTAATTTGCTTTTGGATATAAAGTTTTAAATGTTTTAATTATTGTTTTGAAACTCATTGTATTTTGTCATGTTGTGATCCCTGGGCTCCCTTGGATGGTAGGGTGACAAATACTACTACTATGATTAACAACAACAACAACAACTTGATTCTATGATTCACATAAAATAATGTGACTTTCCTTATAACGGCAGGGGGGGGAAATCCCTGCTAAATTCACAAACAATGTCACTTATGAAGAAAATAATTATCAGTGGGGCAAGTATACAACCCAGCTCTATGCTCTGGATCATTGGTAGGGGGTTAGTCAAAAGACAACTGGAAGAAGCTTTAACCTTTTAAAGCATTGGATAAAGGACTTTAATGAACCGCAAGAAGCAGTAATCCAGATTTGTACACGGATTGTGCAGAGCTCTATTCTATTGTTAGATTTCAACAGTTATGAAAATAACAACAGGTGATCCTTCTATACCATCACATATTTGTGTATCATGTGAGCAGCTACAAAGCAGTTATTCGTGGAAGAATTACTAGATCATAATCCAGCCTTCTCTTCCGTTAATTTACCTCGCTCTTAAATTGATGAAGTAATGGTTGTCTAGTTACTGGTAAGACCACAATGAGTTGCATCCAAAGGTTCAATTCAACATGAGAAAGAAATCTCCCTCCCTTGTAGAAAGGCAGTTTTATATCTCATGCTATAGCATTGCACGAGAAAAGTGAAAAACAAATATGTTCTTCAGTTTGTCCAAGATCATGCATAATCTCTGGCAGAGGTAGCAGCATGAGAAGTGCCAGAGAGACTGTCACAACATTGTGTGAAATTGTGTGAACATGCTAATATGGAAGTGTTTCTGGAACAGCATTAGCATCTATTTTCCTTCTGCTCATGGTTCTTTGGATCCAACCCATAATCTGTTAAATTTATCAGTTTAGTGAGGGGGAGGGGAAAGGTCAAAGAAAAGGAGAGTTATCATGTGAACAAATCCTTTTTATATGTTCTTTGTTTTAAAATATAATGTGGGAAACCTTATGGAAAGTGAGTGATTATCTATCTGCTTAATAATAATAATTCCACTATTATAAGCCTCAAAATTCTATAGCTTATAAAAATAGCATCTGTTGAGCTAATAACTTGAAACTGGATAATCTACCTAATGGGGTCCACAAATGCACCAAATCACAAAAGATCCACAAAAATTGCCACTGCTACAGCAAGTTAAATGCTTTTTAAAAAAAACAAAAAACCCCACACGGACTTTTCTCCGATTTTTAGAAAGTCCTATATATTTCTTTCAATTTTTGGTAGAAACTAACAACTTAGTTTATTCAGGTTTGTCAAGGAACACAATCCAAGGAACATTGGTTTAGTGAAGTGGCAATAGTTAAAAAGGTGTTCCTGCCCCATGGCAGCATCTCCTGGCAAAATAAGTTAGGGCATGTACAGATCGATGTTTGAAGTAGCTTTTTTTTCTTGGACTACAGTGTTTTCTGAGAGACCATCTGCTAGATGCCATGCTCAGTGAATACACCTTTAGTTATGGCATATGATAGTATAATGCAATGGATAGACAAGGGTGCACTAACTTGGGGGGGGCACTTGGAAACCTGAGAAGCTATTGGGGGAGACCACACTCCCAATCTGCAACCTTCCCAATCACCCCACATCCCCCTGTGAATTGACCCATGCCTCTTTGTTGCTTAAATCAGCAGCTGGCAGACTGGTTTAAACAGTGGGAAGGGCTCGCCACAGAGGAGGCCGTTCCTGTGGCACTATAGTAAGACTGAATGAGAGTTCAGTTTTCTTATTCTGAACTGCAACATGATGAACATGAAAGAAATGCTCATTCACTACCGTGTTGAAATTTCCACCGGCCAGCATGCTGCAAGATATCTGGGGTTATCTTTGGAACCTGAGATGCTTGGTGGAGATAAAAGAGGCTGAGTAGGATGGTGCTGCAATTGAGACAAAGTGATACGTAAGTACTGTAGAAGGGCTTTAACATCCCTTTCCAGCCAGTGCAGAACTTACTCGCTTCAAATTACACCCTGCCAATAGCATCACACACACAAAAGATGTGTGGGCTAAGATTTGTGAGTTCAGATGTCTAACTTGAACTTGAACTCCCTGTGAACTGACTTGAACTCCCTCTGAGCTCCTTTTTAGAGGGGAGGGGGAAGCACTGGCCTACAAATGAACTGAAATATAAATAATTAAGCAACCCATCCCTGCTCAAAATCAGTATGTTAACCACCTCCACACTGCCAAGATTCACCATTTGTTGTTGCCTCTTTAAAAATCTATGAAATGGGTGAATTGTTTTTAAAAACGTGCCTTGGCATTCATTGTCGTTGGCTTCAACATCAATCACAATAGTCGCTACAGGACTTCATATACAAAATCGGCCAGGCACAAGAATAGTTTTTTCCCTTGTGCCATTAAATTATTAAATTCGTAGTTGTATAGCTGAAGTGAGGTAAATTATGGGTGGGGTTTCTTTGCTTCTTTGTATTGTGAGAGAAACAGTGTCTGTATGTTTATATTGCAATGTAGCCGAAACAAATTCCAAGTATATTTGAAAATGTACTTGGCCAATAATAAATTATTCCTAATAATTATTCCTATTTTTCCTCTTACCCCTGCTGTGTCAGAGGAGACCAGACCATCTCCCACTGTTTAAGCCAATGAGTGATGTAAGCAAGAAACAGGCATGGGTCAACCCACACAAAGGCCCAGGTGCATCCCAAGGCAATTCAGGACCAGGACAATATGGGGCATGTTTGCTGGTTGCAGGGACTTCAACCTTGCCAGGTGAATTTGGGACTCAATGACCATGGAAAAGTGTGAATGCATGGAAGGTTAAGGCATCAGCTTCCAGTTTCCTGACTGGGGAGCTTGAGCTTGCTGTAGTGTGTGGCTTGTCTCACTACTTTTGTTATCTGGAGCAGTCTGCTTGCATGCACATTTAGTGCCTGCTTTCTGGGGTGAATGCTTTTGTGAGTGCCATTGGTTGGCAACCCCCTGATCAGACTCCTTGTGTCATGGACTAGTGGATATTTTATAAGACTATGGGGCTGCTAAAGGTGCAGCTTTGAAAAACCAAGCAGGGAAGCCTTAAGATCTGCTTATGTGTTATTCCGGAACAGATATAATATCTCAAATTGTGTAGAGGGCCTGGGGCAGCACGCACCAGCTTAGTCCCCAATGCCCCCTTGTACTCCATCCCTTTTATGCTTTGAGTCGGAAGTTTTGAAGGAGGATGGAAATATATTCAGCTGTATATGCTAACAGTCCTCCCATGACTGGGAATACTGGTCATGGGAAGGCTTGTGAGCACATGAACCTACATTTACCAACAACCCCCTTTTTAGACCTTCCTGCTTAACAGATAGGGGGCCAGACACTGGGGCAGGGCTTTCATGTATGACCCATAGCCCTCTTAACACATTCCATAATTCAGTGTAATGGTTGCAGGACAATCTAATTTCCATCTTTTGGGGCAAATGTCAGGAGGATGGGGGGGCATCTATGGGTGATTAACAGTGAATGGGCTGTCATGACATAGGAAGCATGGAAATGGAAAAAGAAAAACAACAACTGTAGGATTTGATTGCTTAAGTGAAAGACAAGGAAACATAGATTCCAGATACAAAATAAACTGGCATTGCTGATTCCCAACATGAATTTTTCCCTTTTAAAATGGCAATAGCTACGATAAGCAAGCCACAGTCATCATAGCCAGGCAGGGTGAAGAAGAAGAAGAAGAAGAAGAAGAAGAAGAAGAAGAAGAAGAAGCTTTTTTGCCTTAGCATTTGACAAAATGCAACTGAACTTTGTTGATGTTGTTGTTGTTGTTGTTCAGTCGTTCAGTCGTGTCCGACTCTTCGTGACCCCATGGACCAGAGCACACCAGGCACGCCTATCCTTCACTGCCTCTCGCAGTTTGGCCAAACTCATGTTAGTAGCTTCGAGAACACTGTCCAACCATCTCATCCTCTGTCGTCCCCTTCTCCTTGTGCCCTCCATCTTTCCCAACATCAGGGTCTTTTCCAGGGAGTCTTCTCTTCTCATGAGGTGGCCAAAGTACTGGAGCCTCAACTTCAGGATCTGTCCTTCTAGTGAGCACTCAGGGCTGATTTCTTTGAGAATGGATAGGTTTGATCTTCTTGCAGTCCATGGGACTCTCAAGAGTCTCCTCCAGCACCATAATTCAAAAGCATCAATTCTTCGGCGATCAGCCTTCTTTATGGTCCAGCTCTCACTTCCGTACATTACTACTGGGAAAACCATAGCTTTAACTATACGGACCTTTGTCGGCAAGGTGATGTCTTTGCTTTTTAAGATGCTGTCTAGGTTTGTCATTGCTTTTCTCCCAAGAAGCAGGCGTCTTCTAATTTCGTGACTGCTGTCACCATCTGCAGTGATCATGGAACCCAAAAAGGTGAAAACTCTCACTGCCTCCATTTCATCCCCTTCTATTTGCCAGGAGGTGATGGAACCAGTGGCCATGATCTTAGTTTTTTTGATGTTGAGCTTCAGACCATATTTTGCGCTCTCCTCTTTCACCCTCATTAAAAGGTTCTTTAATTCCTCCTCACTTTCTGCCATCAAGGTAGTGTCATCAGCATATCTGAGGTTGTTGATATTTTTTCCGGCAATCTTAATTCCGGTTTGGGATTCATCCAGTCCAGCCTTTCGCATGATGAATTCTGCATATAAGTTAAATAAGCAGGGAGACAATATACAGCCTTGTCGTACTCCTTTCCCAATTTTGAACCAATCAGTTGTTCCATATCCAGTTCTAACTGTAGCTTCTTGTCCCACATAGAGATTTCTCAGGAGACAAATGAGGTGATCCGGCACTCCCATTTCTTTAAGAACTTGCCATAGTTTGTTGTGGTTGACACAGTCAAATGCTTTTGCGTAGTCAATGAAGCAGAAGTAGATGTTTTTCTGGAACTCTCTAGCTTTCTCCATAATCCAGCGCATGTTTGCAATTTGGTCTCTGGTTCCTCTGCCCCTTCGAAATCCAGCTTGCACTTCTGGGAGTTCTCGGTCCACATACTGCTTAAGCCTGCCTTGTAGAATTTTAAGCATAACCTTGCTAGCGTGTGAAATGAGTGCAATTGTGCGGTAGTTAGAGCATTCTTTGGCACTGCCCTTCTTTGGGATTGGGATGTAGACTGATCTTCTCCAATCCTCTGGCCACTGCTGAGTTTTCCAAACTTGCTGGCATATTGAGTGTAGCACCTTAACAGCATCATCTTTTAAAATTTTAAATAGTTCAGCTGGAATATCATCACTTCCACTGGCCTTGTTGTTAGCGAGGCTTCCTAAGGCCCATTTGACTTCACTCTCCAGGATGTCTGGCTCAAGGTCAGCAACCACATTACCTGGGGTGTATGAGACCTCCATATCTTTCTGGTATAATTCCTCTGTGTATTCTTGCCACCTCTTCTTGATGTCTTCTGCTTCTGTTAGGTCCTTTCCACTTTTGTCCTTAATTGTGGTAATCTTTGTGCGAAATCTTCCTTTCATATCTCCAATTTTCTTGAACAAATCTCTGGTTTTTCCCATTCTGTTATTTTCCTCTATTTCTTTGCATTGCTCATTTAGAAAGGCCCTTTTGTCTCTCCTTGCTATTCTTTGGAAATCTGCATTCAATTTCCTGTATCTTTCACGATCTCCCTCGCATTTTGCTTGCCTTCTCTCCCCCGCTATTTGTAAGGCCTCATTGGACAGCCACTTTGCTTTCTTGCATTTCTTTTTCATTGGGATGGTTTTCGTTGCTGTCTCCTGTATAATGTTACGAGCCTCCATCCACAGTTCTTCAGGCACTCTATCCACCAAATCTAAATCCTTAAACCTGTTCTTCACTTCAACTGTGTATTCATAAGGAATTTGATTTAGATTGTATCTTACTGGCCCAGTGGTTTTTCCTACTTTCTTCAGTTTAAGCTGGAATTTTGCTATAAGAAGCTGATGATCTGAGCCACAGTCAGCTCCAGGTCTTGTTTTTGCTGACTGTATAGAGCTTCTCCATCTTTGGCTGCAGAGAATATAATCAATCTGATTTCGATGTTGCCCATCTGGTGATGTCCATGTGTAGAGTCGTCTCTTGTGTTGTTGGAAAAGAGTGTTTGTGATGACCAGCTTGTTCTCTTGACAGAACTCTATTAGCCTTTGCCCTGCTTCATTTTGAACTCCAAGGCCAAACTTGCCAGTTGTTCCTTTTATCTCTTGACTCCCTACTTTAGCATTCCAATCCCCTATAATGAGAAGAACATCCTTCTTTGGTGTCATTTTTATAAGGTGTTGTAAGTCTTCATAGAATTGATCAATTTCAGTTTCTTCAGCACTGGTAGTTGGTGCATAAACTTGGATTACTGTGATGTTAAAAGGTCTGCCTTGGATTCGTATCGAGATCATTCTATCATTTTTGAAATTGCATCCCAGTACAGCTTTCGCCACTCTTTTGTTGACTATGAGGGCCACTCCATTTCTTTTACGGGATTCCTGCCCACAGTAGTAGATATGATAGTCATCCGAACTGAATTCGCCCATTCCTGTCCATTTTAGTTCACTGATGCCTAGGATGTCAATGTTTATTCTTGCCATCTCATTTTTTACCACACCCAGCTTTCCAAGGTTCATGGTTCTTACATTCCAGGTTCCTATGCAATACTTTTCTTTACAGCATTGGACTTTCCTTTCGCTTCCAGGCATATCAGCAACTGAGCGTCCTTTCGGCTTTGGCCCAGCCGCTTCATCAGCTCTGGATCTACTTGTACTTGTCCTCCGCTCTTCCCCAGTAGCATGTTGGACGCCTTCCGACCTGAGGGGCTCATCTTCCAGCGTCATATCTTTTATATGCCTGTTGTCTTTGTCCATGGAGTTTTCTTGGCAGGGATACTGGAGTGGCTTGCCAGTTCCTTCTCCAGGTGGATCACGTTTGGTCCAAACTCTCCACTATGACCTGTCCATCTTGACCTGTCCATAGCTTCCCTGAGTAATTCAAGCCCCTTCGCCACGACAAGGCAGTGATCCATGAAGGGGACTTTGTTGATACCAAGGTGCTTTATGGTCACTTTGATTTAAGTGATGCCATCTAACATTGATTAAAGTGATGCCATTGGCCTTTCTGCCAATGTGAATTTCTCCTACAACTGTTTTATAAGCTGTCCTTTGTGCTTATTACCAATGGTAGTATTTCCTCTTCTCTTGAGTTTGAATTTGTATTTATGTATAATTTTATTATGCCTAATGGCAATAATGAACTTTAGTTTTTATTGTTTCATTGCAAATGGGGCATCTGAATTGATAGCCAAAAGTATTAGGGTGTTGTTGTTGTTGTTGTTGTTGTTGTTGTTGTTGTTGTTGTTGTACAACCAGTATTCAGAAATTATGTGATAGACGCTAAACTCTCCTTTTAATGAAGCTTTCGGAACTGCTCCCCCAATTGTATTCATAGCACATCTGGTTGTACTGCAAGGCAATACTAAAAGTGTTAATTAATGTATGGCTCTCAGACTGCAAGGAGATATCAATATGTACTGTATATCCTAGACTCCAAGTAGATATCCTTTTATGAATTGCTAGGACAAAAATATAAAGAGGTTGATACAATTGTACTTGGAAGGATACTCTTAAGGGTGACACCTAATCCTACGATGAGGCAGAGTAAGGCTCCAAGTACGTTAAAGCCCTAAACGGCCTCAGTCCAGTATACCTGAAGAAGCGTCTCCACCCCCATTCGTTCTGCCCAGACACTGAGGTCCAGTGCCGAGGGCCTTCTGCCAGTTCCCTCACTACGAGAAGCCAAGTTACAGGGAACCAGGCAGAGGGCCTTCTCGGTAGTGGCACCTGCCCTGTGGAACGCCCTCCCACCAGATGTCAAAGAGAAAAACAACTACCCTGTTTAGGGATGCTTTTAATGTTTAATAGATTACTCCATTTTAATGTTTAATAGATCACTCCATTTCAATGTCCTTTGCCTCAGGCAGCCAAATGTCTTGAGCTGGCCAAAAAAGTAATAAAATACTGTAAAAACTATTCACCAAATGTGTGTGCCCCAGAGATATTAGCAAAATGATATTATCAGTACTGGGATGTAAGCAGCCGAAGCAGATGTGGAAGGGATACTTCTTCTTCTTCTTTGGCGATCACTCATAGCCAAGTAAGATGTTCCATGAACATGGTCTTAACAGTAAGTGACGGTGAGGCCAATGCTGGATCCACAGGATATAGGCCCAGCATTGCCCCCAGGTATCAGAAGTAGTTTGCTAGTTAATTGCAAGACACCGAACAGCAAGGATAATCCCAGATAAGGTTGTCCACTGGTCTGGGAGCTCAAACCTAACGTGTTTGTCCAAGGAAGCTGGAAGCAGGATACTGGGTGGTTGCAGAGAGGAAGGTTTCCAATTCAAGACCTGCAGATTCCAATAGACCAGACATTTAATTCAGTGTCTCTCAATGTCCCTTTCTCCAGTGTGGGCCAGCAGCACAGCTGAGGCATTCCTGACAGACACTTGCACCGATGCCAGCTAGTCAACATCCAATCCAAAGCAGACTGTGCCAAGGAAGCTGGTGGTCTACAATGACCTGGCATCACTTTGTGGCTGCATATTCAGTGTGTTTCCATGCTTTTGTGAATATTATGTAGTCTGTGAATATTATGATTGTTTATTGCACTTATTTGTTGCTTTACAAAAATAGTCTCAAAGTGGCTTACAATGGTTAAAATCAGTTAAAAATCAGCTTTTTAAAAAAACACGGAAAATTCCTAAAGTGTTGGTACAGATTACTATGGGACGGATAAATCTCATTCCACTCCACTAAAAGATGAGCACCACAAAAGAGGCCAGAATCATCCTGAGGTATCTGGGCAAACAGGAATGCCTTAGCCTGGTACCTTGAAAGTGATATTGATGGTACCAGGCATTCTTCCGAGTATTCAACAAATGGAAAGCCACACAGAAACAACCTGTTTTAATGTTGCCACCATCCATTTCCCTCAGAGAAGGGAGAAGGGCTGATTATGATGACTATGGGGTCTGGTGAGGTTTATGTGGAGAGAGGTGGTCTGAGGTACTGGGGTCCTGAGCCACATAAGGCCAGTCAGCCATCTGGCCACTGAATTCTGCACAAAATGGAGCATTGCAGTATTCTAACTTAGAGGTTACCAGATCATAGACAACAGAAGCGAGGCAGTCATAGACAGGCCATCAGCTGAAGTTTACGGAAAGCACCCCTCAGCACCAGGCCAATAGTGTCTCCAGAGACAGCAGTGGGTCCAGAAGAACTTCCAAACTGTGCACCTGTCCTTTCAAGGGGAGTGGAACCCCTTTCAGAACAGATTGAACCCCATCCATCCTGTCTAGGGAATCACCTTCTAATTGTGCTTCAACCTAATAGTGGATTGAGATTGTGTTTATTGACTCTCATCCAGTCCGTTACTGAAACCCGACACCAGTCTAGTAGTACAGCCACAATGGAAGGCGAAACAGAGCTGTGTGTAGTAATCAGCATATTGATGACAATGCACTCCAAATATCCAGATGAACCCACTCAGTGGTCTCATATAGTTGCCGTTTAACATCCATATTGTACCTAACATACACATTCCTGCGAGTAATTTCCCCTAATATAACTCATATTTGTGTTTTTTTATTACAAAAACAAACAAACAAACAAACAAACAAACAAACAAACAAACAAACAATAGTCTACAGCCTTCTAAATGTGTTTGTGGGAGTGGGAGTTATTCTTATGTTTTGTTTTTGTTTTAACTATCTATTTTGTGCTTTTAGCTTGCATTTTTTATCTCGTGAACTGCCCCGAGATCTTTAGATGAAGGGCAGTGTATAAATTTAATAAATAATAAATAAAACAATAATAATATTTTCCAATAACATATGTGCTCTATGCACGCTTCCCCTTAATATATGCACCAAAAGTTCAGAGAAGTATGAACTGCGGAAGGAAAATTGCTTTTCAGTTTGTCTGTTGTTTGGGAAAGCGTGAATTGGGTCGGTTTGCGCTGAAATACAAACTGAACTGAATTTAACCCCTTTCCTATCAGGGCTGTGTGGTGGACCACAAACCATTTGCAGGTCTGGATGGGGAACAGGGTATGTCCACCTGACTAACACGTTCAGTTCAGTACACATCTAGTGCTGATGATTGCACTGTGGGATTACAGCATCCTCTTAATGTGCCAGATTCATTTCCCCCTCTATCTTGGATGCCATTCAACTGGTGACAGAAATGCCTGCAGGAGGGTTGGTAATGTAGTGTTGACCATCTCTGATTTGCTGGTGACTCTTGTGCACTCAGGGGGGTTTCAGGCTAAAGCGAGCAGCACTTAATTTTTGAGTAAGCATTGTTTAGGATTGGGATATGTTTCTAAAATAGTTTCTTTAACATGCTTTCTGCTTGGAGTGGAAACACGCCGTTACAATTTATACTGTGGTTTGAATTCTCATAATTCTGATCTGTAAAGTTGCTTTTCTACTTTTGTACTGCAATGTTACATTTAAAAATCTAAACGCATAATGACGTTTTACTAGCTGAGATGAATACCTAAACAATTTCACAGTTTCAGTTATGTAGATATAATATGTAAAGTCACTTGATGCCAAGAAGCTCATTTAGTAATCTTGCTGTACCTTACTATATTGAAAAATGACTAGATATAGATTTATATTTAAAAAATTAATGAATTATTGTACTGTAGGTCCACCCACTTCTCATATTTTTTATTAATGGACATATAAATAAGAAGGTGAATCTTTCAGCACACATAGTCTGTTTCAATGACTTCCCAAGTGTACAGAAATGCACGTTTATTCATTGTAAGTAATGCTCTATCTAAAAATTATGTAAATTAATTTCACAATAGAAAGAAGCTGGGTATTATGCTGGTATTACCATCTTAATATAAATTAATTATGGCATTATCATATTATTCTAAATTAATTCTTAATTAATCTGAAATAATTTTGTTTTCGCTAAGTATTTATAATAAAAAGTTCCTAAACTATATGCTGAAATATATATCAGAAGGTCATAAAATTGGAAAGCATACAAGCATTTTGAAATGGGATTTCTCTAAGACAAAAGTACATATATTTCAGACCTGAATGGTCTGCTGAAACACTGTATTATTTGTTTTAATTTTTTCCTAAATCTCACTTCACCCTAACTGATTCTAGGATTGTATTCAGCATGACACTGTATTTTTTTTTAATTATTTTTTAAAAAAACAAACCACTGCCCATCCTTCATAACAATACAACTGTAAATATTTAACATTTGGTATGATGTAATATACCTGTTGCACTGGCCCAGACTGTCCATTCTGTAATAGAAAGGTTCATTCCATTTGTCAAAAACACTGGAGAAAGGGGAAGCAAATTTCCTGCTGTAGATGACTCAGAAATCATGGAAACATTACAAGTTGGTGATGGTGTTGTGCTGCTTGTGAGTGAACAATATGTTGCAGTACTGAGAACGGTCTAGTGTGGCTGGCGGCTAGATATCTTCTGGATACAATGCAAAACTTTAATGTGAGCAAGCATTTTAAAATAAACAGATTTTACTAATTATTTTGTGGCCAGGGATATTTATATGCATATAAATATACAGTATTTAAGTATTTTTATTAGTTTTTTCAATCATTTTAACCCACTTTATATTTAAAACCCAACAGCTTACAATGACAATTATAATAAAATCCATTATAGCAAACAATATAAAACTGCCACCAGAGCAAAATAACAACACACAAAACAACATCTTCATGGGGATCCAAGGTATTTTTGCACCTCCTCTTCTGTCTGCAGCCCTATCTGCTCATTTTAAAGCCCCTATACTGTAAAGATCAGGGGTCTTCTGGAGCAGCTCATGAAGTGTGAGAAGCTTCAAAGAGAAAGAAAACTGGCTATGTATTCCCTTCCATGTGTACACTGAATTGTTTTGCAAGGAAGCCTGGCCTCCATAGATCGTGGGCACCGACCTCTAACCTTAAATGCTTGATAGAAGATTATTTGGCTTCCTAAATACTTATAGAGTTGGGAACTGGCAAATCTAACCAGCTATGTAATGTTAGAGGCATTTCTCTAGAAGGACCCTCCTCACGAGAATTGCAGAATCACAATGACAATAAGACTGCTAACCCATTAAAAGACTAGATCTTCTGTGGCCTATGGGAGAAAAGTGACTAATATATTTATATCATAAAACCTTATGTTTTCCCCTTCCCTGTTCCTGCTATTAACAATTTAAGAGCAGCAGTTTATATAATGCTGATGCCAGGTTCAATCTGAGATTACCTTGCCTAAAGTTCAAATTTGTGCTGTTTTGTAACCTCTGACATGTTTTTACATGTTTAGTAGAACTGCTAATGGGAAAATATGCTTCACTGGGAATGTGATAAAAGTTGGAGGTTTTTTTTAAATAGTTCATATCTATGTACTGTTCAAAGAGAGGAAAAGTAGATGCCTTGCATGTTCTTAACAATATTTTGTTTCATAACATGAGGAGGATACTAAATATTAAATATGTGTTTTTTGGGAAACTATTTGTACAATTCCTGTAATACATAATTATTTCATTTGGAAGCACATTAGGATTCCAAAACATCTCATTCTTAATTGTTCAATTTGACCAAGCAAGATAGAGCATTCCAGTTCTTATCTGAAAGCTTCCTAGAAGCTTCTTATGGGACAGTCTTGAAACATAAATAAGTCTGAATACACCTAGGAAAAATCTAGACATATTTAGCTATATGTAGATGCCCTGTGGGTGCTGTGTTCATATTCTTGACTGGACAGCAGATAATTTTCAAGGATAATGTAACGAAAACTCAAGCCTCAGTGCTGTTCATGGACAGAAACAGGCAAGATTTAGATAGCAGAAGCCAAATAACAAACTTGATCCATTAGCAGGTGTTTGTTCTCAAGTGATACCTTAGATTGGGGTGGAGAACCTCTGGCTTACAGGACTAATTCGACCTGGCACAGGTCCCAGTTTGGCCTGCAGAGCCACCTGCCCCACACCAGATCTGTCCCATGTCAGGTGTGGGGCAGGTTAGTATGCAATTCCAAATGAACAAACAAAGGCTTAAAATGAGCTGTCAATTGTTTCTTTGCGAGTGGGTCTCATCAGTGTATTCAGTGAGTTCCTTTGAAGGGGTGTTTTCAGTGCCAGTCAGCTGATTGCTGGGGGAGGGTGTCACTATGAGCTCCAGTTTGTCCATTTGCAGGTGTAGTTTGATTTCAAACCACACCTGTAAACAAACTTCAGAAGGCACTATGTGACCACTGATCAGCTGATACAGCAGGCCCCCTTTGAAGTTGTTGCCTGGTGTCATAATGACATCTGATGATTGACAGGTGGGCAGTGTTGGCCCACAGGTGATGGAGGAAGTTGGGATCTGGCCTGCCAGCTGGATCCAGTTCACCACCTCTCCCTTAGATACTTGTGAGCCAGAGAAAAAGCAAAGACCTATTTCACACTACTCCGTCTTCTCAGCTACTGTGGCTACTTCAAAGGCCAAGAAATCAACTGAGGACTTTGTATCAGTGAAGCAGGAGCTGAGCTCATCAGTAATATGCATTTGGTGTTCACATGACATCAGTGGATGCTCTGCGTCTTCCTAAATAGATACGTTATGGCCTGTGGAATGTTGAGTAGGATCATGTCACTCCATCCAGTGTGACATGGTATATGGAATGTTAGGCAAGATGCACACAATGCATGGAATGTTAGACTTGGGCCCGGGAGCTCTGGATTCACAATCCCATTTAGCCTTGGACATGTCTAATCAACCTCAGATATTTTACATACTGCTCTGAATGCAACATCAAATGTTATAAGTGAAAATGAGGGCAGGGTGCAGCTCTGCTGGGAAGAAAAGGATCTGGGTTGCTGGTTATGGGGGATTTGGAAGATGACTGAAATTTGATTCTGCAATGAAACGCAGTATTTGAAAAAAAAAATTGTTCCTAGGCAAGTGTCACTAGCTGCTTGGCACAGGCACGTCGCATCAAGGATGATCTCCACAGTGCACACTTCAGTGATCCCAAACAGAGAAACTGTGTTGCACAATCTTTCATGATCAAACTGTAAGTAAACAAGAATGCAGGAGCTCAAACCAATAGACTTTCTTCACTCCTTGTTAGTCTGCAGTAGCCAAACATTAATTTCAGATGAAGAGGGGGGTGGGGAATCTGAATGCTGATGATGTTCTGTGGATATGAAATGAAGATAATTTCTCTTGACTGAACAACATGCATAATTTATTGTTTGGAAAATCATTGGGCAGCAATGCAGTTAAGTCCAAACACCTGGATTTAAGCCAAGTCGCTCTCAGTGGTCTAAGTTGAGTTCAGTGTGATGGGTAAGTGCATATTCGGTAGGATCACTGATGAGCATGCCACAAGCACATTTTATGTATAGCAGGATATTCCCACAGATATCCTTATTGCGGAGATGGTCATGCTGTGTGTGTCCTCTCTGAGAAAGAAAATGTGGTTAATTGAGCACTTGCAGTCATACATCAGAGAAGTGCACAGATGCGATGCTAATATTTTTTCAGAAATGTAAAATAAAATTAGCACAAAAGGTTTACAAAATGGTCTGGGCATTTCTGCAGGAGGGTAGCTTTTGTTTCTGGGTGTGTCTGCGATGTACATAATTTGAAAGGGTTGTATTTTATTTAGTTATATAATTATCTCATAAAGACTGAAATCGGGGGGGGGGGGAGGGGAGAACCTATCCTTTTTCTTTTCCAGCTGAAGCTGGCTCTGCACAGCACGGATTGGCTGACTCTTTTTGGCCTCCTGAGTCTATTCTCTCCTGCTTCCCCAGGCAGATTTTCAACTTTAAACAAATGTGTATGTGCTTTAATAAGATAAAGAATAGACATTCAATTAGCATGGATGTGAAGCAAAAAATTAGAAATTATTCATGTATTTGTATTTGCTTATTTGAAATGAAAAAGTTGTTGTTGTTCAGTCGTTCAGTCGTGTCCGACTCTTCGTGACCCCATGGACCAGAGCACGCCAGGCACACCTATCATTCACTGCCTCTCGCAGTTTGGCCAAACTCATGTTAGTAGCTTCGAGAACACTGTCCAACCATCTCATCCTCTGTCGTCCCCTTCTCCTTGTGCCCTCCATCTTTCCCAATGAAAAAGTAGGAGCACCTAATTGGAGCATGTGGTAGCGGGGGGGGGGAGGGGAAGCAAGCAATAAACTTTGTGTGTCTCCTCCAGGAGAGGTCCAGAGGGTGGCAACAAGAGAATGGGCGTTTTCTGCAGTGGCTCCCTGTTTGTGGAATGCTCTCCCCAGGAAATATTCCTATTCTCTAAGGCCTTTGACTAATTGAACAATCTATTGCCTTTTAATTTCTGTGTGTGGCAACCTCAGGACTGAATTACTGCACTGCATGTGGTGTGGTGATGCCCTAGTGCTGCTAGGTTGTCAACCAAGGCAGCTATCCGAGAACATGCTATATAGGCAACCCCCCATTTACGCATGTTCAATATGAGCACAACTGCCCACATTGCGCCGAACCCGGGCGCGCAGGGGCCAGGGTGCGGTGCCCTCGGGGCAGAATGGGCCAGGGCGTACCAAAATCCCGGTGCCCGAGCCGTGTTCTGTTCCGGTGACCTGCAGGCTTTCACAGGAGACATCACTACTTAACTACAATTCTACATTTTAAAGTATTTGACATATTAATTGACAGATCCATCTTACTGATTCATTGTTACATTCAGATCTGGAAAATGTGTTTTCCTTTACAAAGGGAACAGAAGTAGCAATGTTCCCTATCAAACACGTTCTAGAGTTGTAGCAAGCTAATTCCCGTCTACTACGCAAATAAATTGCATGAACTTTTTTTATAGCGCTAATGTTCTAAAATGTACTTCATTTTATGTTTATAGGAGACATATAAAGATTTTCAGGAAGACTAGTTTCCAGACATGGGGAAAGATTTCAAGACCATGCTATCTCTAACCTTAACTGTAGAATGGAAATGATGAGTCTTTTAAAGAAACAATTCATGGGTTATACATGCAGATTATACATAGCATGTGCGGTTGGTTATTCCTGAAGTTCAGCTATTTTTGGTGAAGTGATTAAAGCTATTTCGCGTACAATGGCAAATGGAGCTTAAAAGAAACTGTACTGCTTTTAATTATATGGCAGCAATTGTGTAGAAAGACCATGTTTAACTTGTGACGTAAGCTAATTGCTTGGAGTAATAATAATCACTTTTGTACTGAATTCCGGCATATCAAACACTTTTGACAACCAATTCTAACACTAAAAATATCTGTGGCATCTCCAGTACATCAGTACATACCTATTTGAACTTCAGCACTTTATCCATGTAATCTTCCCTAGCCTGATTTTTTAATGCCTCGTGCCAGGAACATAGAGGAGAGATCTGCAGACTGAAAGAGAAGTGAATCTCTGCAAGTTAACCTGTGCAGATAAATATCTGGGGCCGGGCAGGAATAAGTCAGGATAAATCACATATTGTTCAATGAAAGATATGTTGCACTTCAAATGATAGACTGAATACAATAACAGTGAGAGTACAACATCATGACCCTAGCAGTTGGGGCAATGCAGCCATTACATTCACCCTGCTTCTCAAGGTTAACACAAATGTATGGTATTTCAGGATAACACGTTATTGTTGCAAATGATGGTATCATTTTTATTACAGAACAATTTCTTCAGAAGTCTTTCCTTAGTGAAGTCCTGCTGTAAAACGTCAGCAAAAGACTGAAGGAGTTTGCTGTTTTGAAACAGCTCACATAAATGTAACATTTTATGTTTTCAGCTTATCTCTACCAAGTTGACTTTTTTTACACACAAAAGGAAGCTGGAATCTATTTTTATATGTGTTATGTTTGTTTACAGTATAGTGCATGACTCCATTTGTTAAGGAGCCTTTGCAAACTCAGGGTGCCTGAATGTGCCTTTGAGGAGTGTTATTCAGTACCTCCTTGTAGTTAAAGGCCAAGCAAAGAGTGTGTATGAATTCTGAAAACGTGGTGCTCCTAAAACTGTCAGACTGAGATAATAAACGTTGAAGGTTAGGGTGGGCAACCTGTGCTCTCCCCACAGTGCTGAGGAGCTACAACTCCCATAATATCTGATGGCTGGCTATTATGGCTATGGCTGATGGGCATTGGCATCCAACATTGGGAGGGCCACAGATCTCCCCACCTTGGCGTATGGGTTGATGGTTATGTCCCCCATGTTGAGGCCACCCACAATGATTCTGTGTTGCACAGAGTAAGCAAACAATTTAAAAAGCCACTTGCTATCTACACAAACCCAATTTGTGGCAGCAGCTCACTTCATAAGCGAGCCAAGCAGCGTATATGGGAAGCAATTTTGTCATTCTGTCATGTTGTGATAGCTGTCCATTGAGGGCATTCCTGGGATGCAGTGAGTAAGAAGAGCCTTGTGTATGTGAAGAGTAGAAGAGAGATGGGACAGGAACGTGTCTGCTGATATGGACACTTTTATTATAGTATTATATATGATTTATTATAGTAGTATAGTTATTTTATAATACTAGCCATTTATTAGCATGCATATAGCACCTGGAAATGTTTAGCTATTGCATACACTTGAAATCTGTACAAAGAAATTTAATAGCACAAGCGGCATTTAGGGCAAACTTCAGTCAGTTGTAAAGTTAAAACAATATGAGTGTCCCAAAAGAAGGACATGCAAAACACAGCTATTCCTGCACTCAGCTGCCATCACCTTTATATTTAAGGTAGTAAAGAAATTGTGGTCTTGTCTACTCAGGAATGTCCTATTGAATTAAGTGGGCTTCCTCCCATGTAAGTTGATATAGGATTACTGTATAACCTGCAAAATCTAGGAAACTGAGGGGATACCCGACTAGTAACCATGAGAAATGTAAAAGCTGAGTAACAATTATTTTCCATAGCAAGCAAACCTGAACAGCAAATGAATGTTTAAACTGTAGCTTAATATTTAATCACTTGTGAACACTGAAAATGGTGTCATTTAAGGAATGATTTTGGGATCTATTTTTATCCAGAGACTTTTCTCACTGCTTTGTGCTGCAACGTAAAAACACAAGTCAGTATGTGCAAGGGTGGTAAAATATGTTTAAGATACATAAAATAATAATAATAATAATAATAATAATAATAATAATAATAATAATAGACTTCAGGAAAAGGCTGCCAGCCATTGTATAATGCATTTCCTTTGTAAAAGAATGGCGTGATTGCCAGTCTGGAGACTGTCCGACTTTTGAACGGAGCGAGGCGGGGCGGAGGGGATCATTTCCCTCCCTGCAAAGGCCACGTTCCCTTCGGGGGCAGGAATGTGTCTGAGGCTGCCTGCCAGTGGTGGAGCTGCAGACAGAAGTAGACCTGGCCACCCCACTCTTTCACAACACACAGCACCCTCATCCACCTATTCACACTCATTCCCAAGCACACTCCAGCCATCCATCACCTGGTTATTCTTTGACACTCACATTTGCATTTGGGGAAAACCTCCCATTTTTAGCAGTGGCAGGTGGGACAGGATGAGCTGGGTGGGGATACACTGCTCTCCCAGGCAGCTTCTGAAGAAGGCAGTGGGGAGCTCAGCATGATGTGGGTGCTACGGCAGGAGTGCCAGATTGAACCTCTGCACCCGCTTCGCTCTGCACTGCCTTGCCCATCCTCCTCCCTGTAAGTGGCAGCTACATGTGGCGTTCAGAGCCTGGGAGAACAACACAGCCCCCGGTGACAGACAGGATACCAACATGCTTGTGTCCAATCTCACTAACTAAACCATATAAAAAAGGCACTACACTACTTAGAGCGCATTGCAGCAATCTAGTCTTGAAGTAACTAATGCATGAGGACCATTCCATTCTTAAGGTTTTATAATTCATTGGGTTATGTTTTATAGCGGTCATGATTGTCTTTACCTGAATGCTCACGGTAATATAAAGAGGTTGCAGATACAACCATCTCCCCTTCTCCATAAACTGTGTTAAGCCTGGTTTAAACCTTCCCTAGAGCAGAATGCCTGTTGCAATCTTAGCAGCCGCTTTCACATTGCTCTGGGACAACTGTAAAGTGTTCCTGATCCCACAGTGTTTTGAACAGAACCAGTGCTTTTTTTCTAGGGGGTACGTATACCCCCTAAACATTTTCTGAATCTTTGTACTTTTGTCCATTTACTGCATTTATTTCCCCCGATTTGAACTATAAAATGGTGATTTTCTTGAGTCAAAATGAGAGTACCCCTAAACATTTATTTAAGAAAAAAAAGCACTGAACAGAACTATGTCTGTGCAATGGGCCACCCGCTTTGCAGACGTTCCTTCAATATGTGGTCGGGGATGGGCATGGAGTGCAGCCCTGCTCTCTGCTTCCATCTGCAGAGTGTAACATCTTCAGAGGACTAAAATCTTCTATCCATGTGGTTAGGGATTGTATGGTTAGGTAGCAGTACCAACAAGAATAACTCAGCTGGGATTGTTTCTGGCTTTGCATGCCTCCTGAATTGCTCCCATCTCATGGCACAGTAAAAGCACTTTATGAAAGGAATCCCATTCTGGCGTTCATAAGTATGGATTTTAAACATTACCCTTTGGTGGTACTTGATATTTCTGGGAACCAGCCAAGAAGGTAACATTTTGGCTGATCAGCAGCAGTTGCCTCTGAGGACAGGAATCACTCAATACTGCTTTTCCTTTTTGACATTTCCATTGCTCCAGCTATGTTTCTTTTATGTCTGTCGAACAGAGTATTTACTTTTTTAAAGCATTTTAACCATACATTAAAATTAGCTACATTGTGACTGATCATGCTGTTGTTGAATTAACCCCGCTGCAAAGTAGCACCACATTATTATTATTATTAATATTATTTATTAAATTTCTATGTGACCCTTCATCCAATGATCACAGGGCAGTTTACAGTATAAAAACACAAAAAGTACACAACACAGTAGCAAATGAAAACAATAAGCTCCCAGTTTAAATGGCCGTAGATTCTTTAATTAGCCAAAGGCTAATTTTGATTTGTACACACATTTACAACTTATAGGGTGTGGGTTTTAAACACCTTTGGTCAGAACAAGACATTATTAGATTATCAGGCCACTGCTGAAAAAAGCAATCCAGTGGCTCCTCTGATAACGTGTGGCAATGTGATATCAGACAAATGGCAGCCGCCATAGGTTATAAAGAAGTGAATAGGTGTGCCATATCAGTTGCTGGGGAACACAAGTAGAAAGAGTGCAGTTGCCCTCAGGTGCTATTTGCAGGCTTCCCTTAGGCATCTGATTGGCTACTGTAAGTACAGGACGTTGGACAGACTTGGGCCTTTGGCCTGCTCCAGCAGAGCTGTGTATATGCTCACTACTGGGTTTTTTTTTGGGGGGGGGGGGAGAGAAGCTATATAAAGCAGCCACCTAATATCTTTCCTAACAGAGCTTGATAAATTAAAAGTGTCCTTTCTCCCAAACAAGCTTCCACCAGATATCTTTAAATATTGGTTGTAGTATTGTAGTTCATGTAACCATAGTGCTTGTGATACCCAGATGGGACATAGACAGCAATGGATTAATGATTAAATCCAGCAAGAGCAGCATGATAGCTATCAAGAAGATCGCCTGTGTGTTTGATGAGAACTGATGCCTGACGACAACCGCCCACCTTCTGCTCTGGTTTGGGAGAGTATGTTATCGCCACCATTCAACTAACTCCATAGGAGCCAGGTAGTTTTCTTCAGAATTTCCATCCCTCCTTAGCATGCACTCCACTCTCTTCCCAAAGCCCTAGAGAAATTCTGGCTGCGTCAGAGCATTACAGCATGCAGCTGATTAGAAACTGTGTTTCAGGCTATTACTCTGTAAAGCAGTAGAATTTTAGCTGTGGAATTTGAAAGTAAGGGAATGAAATTAAGACAATGGTTGGTTGGTTTCTTGAGGCTTACCGTTGACTTAAAGTCAGCAAGAGAGTTAATAAAGCCAAAAAGAAGAGCACACACCAACTGTAAAATGATTCCAGTATGTGTAATAGTTTTTCTGTTGCTCTGCAACCGTATAGTCTGGGATATTATATGCTGGTGAGTACCCCCAAACAGTTGTGTTAATATTTTTGCTAATGAGTTCTGACCTGTATAGGTAGTGTCTGATAATGACTGTAATTAAAAGTCTTACAAGCCTCATCAACTAAATCCTTTTCTCCCTTGAGGCATCTTCTAAATTGTTATTTGCATTTGGTTTTGTATTCCTACCCCCACCCCCAAAGTTTTTAGGTCAAGGTGTTTGCCAGGCTTTTCAGACAATCTGCAGAAAATCAAGGAAGTATTTAAGTCAGACAACAACCCACTATGCATCTACCCCAGAGCAATCTCATGATGTTAGGTGGTACTACTCTAGTATTGTGGTATTTGTGTATTCTTCATTTGCTACTCTTCTAACTTTCTTATTTACTTGTTTGCACAATATTTTCATGGTCATACTGGGTTGCTAACATTCAGCTTTAATCCAACTGAGTAGATTGGCTGCAGAATGAATTGATAGTTGGGTCAAGATATTAGCTAAATGTGTTTGGGCTTGCCATTAGGAAAGCTTGCCAACAATTTGTGAATAGCTATTCAAAGCCCTAGGAGACTTTAGAACTGGCAAAAATAGATATCATTTTATTACACAGGATAAATTGCTCTGTATGTACTATAGATTCGTCAGATTAATGTGAACTGTAGGAAACTTGTGTTGTGGGTATGTAAAACTAAAGAGAAATTTATTTCAGTAATGTAATATTTATTGAAACAGTGACTTTACAATAATACAAATAAAAAGATATGGACTGGAAAAAACAGATTTGCTATATTTTAAGATTTAAAAGCAACTTTCTGATGAAAAGAACCTGAAGCAGTGTACAGTCAAAGCACAAATGTTGCATGATGTGATGAAAGACCAAATCTGAATATAGATGGACTCTGCCACAAACTCTGCTGGACCTCCACATCTAGCGGGAAATTACAGCTTTCAGAGACAGGAAGCTAACTACTCTCTGACAGTCTAAGCCATTGAATTAAACCTTCTTGAAAACGTGATGGGCCGAGCAATCCTATAGTCATATTATGCTGGGGTGAAGATACCTTGCCACTACACCAGCAGAACAGTTGCCAAAGCCTATACTCACCCTGTCGGGGTAGGGGATCTAAAAGTGAAGGGGAAAACACCCACCTCATCCCTGGAAACTTTGCCAGTCCACTCCAGCAAGGGGCACAGTCAGAAATGATGCCTACATGCCACACAGACGAGACGAGAGTCAATCTGAACAAACCAATCTGATCAAATGGCTTTATGTCACAGCATTCCTAACACTCAAGAAATGCAGAGGATCAGGCAGAGGCAGCAGCTGTAGCCAAGGAAACTCTGTGGCATGCTGTGCTAAATGACAAATATGCAAGCATGCTCCAAGGATGGCTTGTTCAGATCTCACCATGGTTGAAATATTTAACTTCACCTCTCTCCCAACAGAACAAAATACATGGATGGCTCCAGTCAGCCAGCCTGCTTGCCTTTGGGCCGTCAATCTGGCCCTACCAGCTGACTCCTGCTCATCCCTTAATCTTATGATAATATAACTTTGGGTGAGCAACACAGGAAAAATGGTGACCCTGGAAGCCAGCCAGCCTCTCTTGAGGCAGGTGCACATGCTCTTTGGGCAATTATCGACCCAAGTGGGTTCTTTGGGCAATGCTCTTTGGGCAATTATGGACCCAGAGGCAGCAGAGCTTCCTCTGGTACATGCAAGTCCAGCCGCACTCTGTGATCATTGAGTGCCATAGGGCAAGGGTACCAGCTGTGGCATCTGCACAGGACCTTGGATTGGAATGGGGATCGTGCAGTGCTAGCCAAATGTGTGGCTGCATGCCACTAGATGGACTTTATCCTGCAGCTTCGGAAGGTGGCTTGTGGAAAGCAAAGGGAGACATACAGAGAGAGCAAGGAGTAAACAACAATCAGTGGCTAGTAGGCTCCAGAGCTGCATACACAGTAGATATTTCTAAGTAAGGGAACAGGGGGAAGGGGAAGCAGTGTCACCTGAGTGATCAGTCAGTACCTCATATCTCAGCATCCTTCCTTTGGAGGGGAGAGGCTCCAGTTCCCCCTCCCTCTTGGAGGATGACGTTTGACTCTAGTGGCAGCTTGCTGTGCTCCATTCTCCTGTCCTGTGATGCTGTAATCTAACAGATCCTCAGCCATCAATCTTCAGTATAGGATTGCATCCCGACAGACTTTGCTATTGTAGATGGTCTTCAGCAAGCTACTTCCTGTTAACTGTGGTCTCTGTCTCTCTGTCTCTGTCTCTGTCTCTGTCTCTCTCTCTCTCTCTCTCTCTCTCTGTGTCACTCCCCATATGCAGAGACTAAACAGTAACCTATTTCACAGGGCTGTGGATGCTCAGATCTCTATTTAGTTAGGGACTTGTAGGATGACCTTGGGCAAGTCATTATCTCCGCTTGTATTTTGTATGAAATCATAATTACTTACTTTAGTCTTTCCAAGTGGAAGACTAAAAATAAAATAAAACTTTACAGCACATTTACAAGACTGATGTGATTATAGCTATGCCACTCCGTTATGAAAATGACTCTCTTTTTCTAGAATGGGTGCTAGAAAGAAAGAGGGTTCATTTTAATTTGGCCAGAGTTTTTCAGCTTGGCTGAGATAAGTAATCTTGAGGCTTTGGGCATGGTGGTTCTGCTGCCTGTGACCAACATTTTGTGAGATAAGCAGCCCCATATAACCAACATGCTTAAGTCTAATTAACACATAAAAGGGGTTAAAACTATAGCATAAGCTGTCGTGCCACACTTAGCTATGTTCACTACCTCTCACACTGGAAGGCAATAGGACATGATGCCTTTGTTTTCTCTTCAGTTGACCTGAGAAGCTTAGCCACATGGCTGTCACAAGCTATGCTTGAGTTCCTATGCCAATAATTTAGGAAATTTCACCACTGCAACTAAGCCAAGTTTTAATGCATTTGCAAGCTTTTCTGAATGCTGTATGGAAAAGCACATGAATCTGATCTTTGGAGAGTTTGTAAGTAAACCATTTTTAATTTAACAAGCATGCTAGGGGAAGTGGAAACTTTGGAAAGAAACATTTTAAGGGGACATTTTTAGGTTTTATTGTTGGTATTTTCACGCTTTACTTTGCTGCATATTTTGTGATTTTAAATCTCTACTGGATTTCTCCACCGAGTGCTTGCCCCAAACTTGGATCTTGGCACCCAGGAATTCTCCTTTTATAACTATTTTTTCCCTTGAACCAACACATTTCATGTGTACATATCTGCTTGCCATCTGCTCAGCAGACACAGCACAAATCTCCTGTCTTTTTCCTACAGAAATTGCCTTATAGTTGTTGACTCACTGGTTTCCCTCTGCTCAGTAAAGGATGTCAAAACAATAAAAATGACATTTGACTCCAGGTGTAGGAGAGGATGAAGGACCACTCTAAATATGATGACATGCAGCTCTGTCCCTCTGTCTGAATCAGCATATGATATTTCATTTGGGGGGGGTGTCTCACCCACATCATATGTTTTAAGTATTCTTATACCACTTTAACTGTCATGGCTATCCCCTCCACCAAGAATCTTGGAAACTGTAGTTTGTTATGGGTGCTGAAAGTTGTTAGGAGACCCTTCACATAGCTACAATTTAAAATCACCCTCAACAAATTACAGCTTCCAGGATTATTGAGGGGAAGCCATGACTGTTAAAGCGGTATAAGAGTGCTTTTATCACATGGTGTTGATGGGATTGACAACAACTGGATTTTGGCTAAGCATTTCACTTAAATATCAGTGTGTGTGTGTGTAATTAAAGTGGGTTGAAAAAGTCAGCTCTATCTTTCTTTACAGAGCTGGCAAGAAGTGAAAAATGAAACGGCTAATATTTAGGAACAAATCATATATCCAGACAAAGTCAGTGATGCAGAGGAATTTAGCCAACTCTACATCATTTATTTGACAGTACCACATGGCAAGCAATGGCAGAGTTGGCTTTAAAAGCTGAAGACAGATTGTTTCTTTAGTTTGTACTTTGGGTGAAGTATAACTGCAGCATAGTAAAGTATCAAACAGATAACACATTCTGGGTATAATTACATAGTCAGCAACTTGTGATATCCACTGTAATGGAGCTGGTCTTAGAGAGGTCACTAGAAATGCTTATAACAAATGTTATGAAGCCCGATGATCAACAGCCTCTTGGATCATGTTAAATTTACTCCCTTTTTGGCTTGAATATGTCACTAAATTTAGCTGTGCTTGTCGGTCATTGTTAACAAAAATCTTCTTCAAAATTTCCCACCGTGGGAGGGATTATGTCCAGCACCTTGAAAGAGGCAGTGGTGCAGATCTTCCTGAAGATCCTCCTTGGATCTATAGGTTTTAGAAAACTACCACCTAGTCTCTAATATTCCCTTCCTGAGCAACATGATTGTGTGTGTGCGCATGGCCAGTAAGCAGCAGAAGGGAAGCAGATTGTCTACACACTCTGGTTTTAGCACTGAAACATCTTCGGTTACTCTGATAGCTGACTTTTATTGGGAGAGACAAGAGGGAGTGGGAGTGTGCGACCATCTTGGTTCTTCTCAGCCTCTCAGCAGTTTTTAGTATCATTGACCAGGATGTCCTTCTAGACTGAGTCAGTGTGGTTGGAGCTGCTGGTGTCATGCCTATCTGCATGGTCAGTACCAGAAAGTAATACTAGGCAACTGTTGCTTAAATCTGTGGCTTTTGAGCTGCAGGGTCCGGCAAGAGTCTTTTCTGTTATTTCTGTTATATCTGTATTAGAGAGCTGTCACCTGGGGATTTCAAGCACAGTACCATCAGTATGCTGATGACATGCAGCTCTGTCTCTCCGTCTGAATCAGTCCATTAACACTATATTTTCCCATATATTTGAAATGCTTTCCTTGTGTGTCCTTTGTACAATACTGACCTACTCAACACATAAGAAATTAATTAATTCCAACAATAGGCACTATTTATTAGGTGGCTTGTAACAGCATTTTTCATCTTTGTGTCCTTATATTTATTTCACATGATAGTGTTTCAATTTCCAAATATTACTTATAAAGTTACTTTACCATCTCCATTTAGTATACAATTATATAATCAATAATTATTTTAACAAATGGTGCAAGAAAGGGTTAAATATTCTATTTTGTACTTTTGTATTATTATTTTTTAATAGAAGGGATAGCAAATGGAATGTCACAGCCACACCATACATTTAAAGCACCCTTATACCACTTTAATAGTCATGCCCCCCCAATTCTAGAACACCCATTAAAAACTACAGTTGAGAGTTATTAGGAGACCCCTAACAAGACCTACAATTCCAAGCATCTGTAACAAACCAATTCCCATTATTCTTTGGAGGAAGCCACAACTGTTAAAATGGTATAACTGAATTAAAATAATTTCCCCTTTGAATAGACCAGAACTTCTTTCCAATCTATCCTATGTAATGCCCGCACTTTGTGCAAGATTGGTTCCCCTCTGAAGTACAGACAACTCCCCATTTACATGGGGGTTACATTCTGAGGCACCACATATTTAAGTGAAGTCGTTTCTATTGGGAACACAATTGAAAAAGCCTGCAAACACACTAGCCTTTGGAAACCCTTGGGGGGGATCCCCAAACCCCACCACAGTTGCTCTCTCCAAGCCTCCTTGCTCAAACTCCCTACTCTCCCCAGGTCTCAAAGGTCAGTGCAAAGGCTTGTGGGACTGCTATGTGCTATTTTTGCACAAATTTTGCCATATTTTCGGGCTCTTCTTCACTCTGCCTCATGGCCCCCAGAAAGTTACCTCGCTTCAAGGTTATTGGAACGAGGAAGGCTGCCTTCTGCCAAGTTCTCACCAAGACTAAAAGATTTCAGCAAAACATTTTACAATTCTGGATGAGATGAGTCAGAGCAACCAACTGCAGGGACTGGCAACGTTCCCACCAACTCTCAGAACTTTATCTCGCCTCATCGCTTTGGTGAAGTTAGCCAGCGCTGCGAGAACCGCAGACGTGATCAGCGCTCATTTTTTGCAGGCTACTAGGAGAGGAGCAGCAGGTTGTGTACTGTGAACCCTTATTTGTTGCAATAGAAGGTAGGAATTTTGGGGAGGAAAAGTGTTGCTGCTTTGCAAACGCGGAAATCGAGCGGGAACAATTCCAGCTGCCTCATGTTTAGTAACACACTTAAAAAAAAAAAAGGAAAAAGGTGGACTTGGGAGGACCTTCACGTTAAACGCTGCCAACCCTGAAACAACGCGCAACGCCCTTTCCCAACACAACACTTTACCCCTGCCCTCTAACCGCCCCCTCGCATACAGACGCGCATGCGTCGGACTAGCACATGCGCTTTCGAGGTGCGGGTCCCGAGGCTCTTCCCGGAGCCCGAGAGCGGTGGCAGAGAGAGAGGGAAGGAAACCGCGCGGGTGCTTCTGCGCTTGCGCTCTGGCGCGCTCTCGCTCCCCTCCCCCGAGCTCCTCCCACAAGAAAGGAAGAGACGGATCCTTGTTGTCAGAAATTGGCGGGAGGCGGAGAAGGTGAGCGAAAGGGGGAGCCGAGGCGAAGAGGGAGGATGGAAAGGAAGAGGCGGTCGCAGGGCGCTCGGGTGCCGCCGGCAGCCCCAGCCTGGCAGGAGGCGCGGAGGCTGGTCTCTCGAGCCTGTTTCCTCCCCGAGGGGCTTTCCATCGCTCTTTGCTAGCCAACTTCGCCTCAGAGGCGCGGTTTGGAAACTCCCGCCCTCCGTTTGAAACTGCCATTGCCGTGGCCCATTCCTTGGGCAGCACTCTTCACTTCCCACATCCCCCCTCAGTGTACGCTCAGTTTCTCTCCCCCCCCCCCACCGTAAACGGGAATGCCATAGGTGTGTGTGTGGGGGGGCGTTGTTGTGCTGCCTTACTGCATGTTTTTCAGGGGAATTCCCACCCCACAGTACACAGATCACTTCTTGTCCATACAAACATGCCGAAAGCAGGAGTGGTTTTACAGGCGAGGAGGAAGGAGAAACAGGCTTGCAATGCGAATGCCAACCTATGCCTTGGCGCAGCTTGGTCCCCTGGGACAACAAGTTTCAGGCCATTTGAAAACAACAAGAAGGCACGTTTTCATTCGGGCGTCCTGCTGCCTCTCCGTTGCTCCTGACTCGGCCAAATGAGGGAAATGTGGGCTGTGGAAAGGTGCACATGTTTGCGCTGGTCATTGGTCACCACAGCAGCCCCGTTGGGTGGTTGGAACTAAGCAGCGACTGAAACTTAGGGAGCAGAGGGCTTTGTAAACGCAGCAAAAGACACCTGTGCTTTCCGAAACTTAGAGCCAGCTGGAGATGTACTAAATATCCCCTGCCAGTGTTCTCTGGTGTGTGTACATAAGGAGGAGCCCTGCTGGCTCAGATCAATGGTTCATCTAGTCCAGCATCCTGTTTCTTACAGTAACCAATCAGGAGCCTATGTAGCCCTGAAGGGGTTTGCGCCTTGTTATTCCGCAGCAGTTTGTGTTCAGAGGAACAGGCGGGATCAACAATGAAAGGTTCCAGTGCTTAATGCTCCTGCTCACTGTTCCATGCCCTCAGGGTCCTTTGCAACCCTACAATTCTATGATTCTAAGAAGGCCTTTGGCTGATTGAACAATTTATGACCTTTTAAATGTTCATGAGAAGGGCATTATCAGTTTGTTTTTTTGGTGTGTATTTTGTGTTCTCATTTTGTATTTTTATGCTGTAAATTTCCCTGTAGTAGTAGTAATAATAATAATAATAATAATAATAATAAACATTTTATACCCTACCTATCTGGGTGGTTTTCCCCAGCCACTCTGGGCAGCACCCAACAGAATTGATGATGATGATGATGATGATGATGATAATAATAATAATAATAATAATAAAGCGATAAAACACCAGACATAAAAAACTTCCCTGAACTTCTCTGTGATCATATCTATCTGTTCCATTCCCCTTCCTATCTGATCTTCTGTTTCCACCTCATCTTTCAGCACTGCAGCTTCTGTGTATTCCTAGTCCTCACTCCTTTTGGAGTTTCTTTAGGCTTTTTAAAAATGTTTTTTTTTTTGTACTGTATTTAGGAAATAAATATGTATGTGGGTGCTGTTTTTTTTTTGCTACAAAACAATGACACAGACATCTGAACAATGAAGATAAAGGAAACAATGTTATGTGTTTCGGGGGGGGGGGAGCCTTTGAAAGTCTCACTTAGGCAGGATACAATGAGACTTTTGTGATGTTTTGGGGTCATTTCCAGGTTTGATGCGGTGTGTGTATGTGCAGTCACACACATATTGAACATGTGTAAATGGGGGTTGTCTGTACTTTAAATGCATCAGTTAAAGCTTGTATAACACACCAAGATGAATCTGAGCACAATACTGTAATGTATTTTGGGTTTTCAGGCACTCTATCTCTCCCCTCCCCACTCCCTCCATTTTTAAGTCTAAGGCAGGTATTAGACTAGAAAAATATATCAAGTGTTTGGTAAAATACCACACATGTCTGATGGATTGCATTCAGCATGATGAGGGACAAGTTGTGCAGCATTGCTATAGGATCCTTAATTCTGAAAACCAAACATAAAGGAAAATTGGTAATGTTACAAGGTATAAGAGCAGACTAAATTCTCATGGATGCTTCAGAATTTAGTACGCTGCTTATATGTGCATTTAATAAAAAAAACTGGCCAATTATTTCCTCTTAAAATGATTTTATTGTACAAGTATGGGGAAAGAAGCAATACTGCATTATAATTTTCAGTTTCTCTGTTATGCCTACATCTGCTCATTTGCTAAAAACAGGTGGTTCTATTTGAAGTGTGTGTGAAGACTACAGTATTTTTACCTGCACTGTGTTGATTACAATTTCACACCTGATAACTGCAATGGGAGATGTAGTAATTACTGACATTTTCCCCAAACTTGGAAACTTCCCAGTTCCTTGTAATCCAGAGTGGTGGTGATATTTGATCCTACTCATACTGTCAATAATCCATGTAAAACTGAGAGATACAAATGGCAGAAGGTTCACCTATACCAGCATTTCAATCCTTGAAAGTGGTCTGCTTGTCTAAGCTCTGCTCATTTTATTGAAGCATATTGTCTGACAGAATGCATTACAGGTTGAAGTGTAAAAAACAGTACCCACTCTGGAGAGGCTTCTGCCTTTGGAAAAGTATACTAGAATTGTAGAATTGTAGAGTTGGAAGGGACCCTGAAGGTCATCTAGGTCAACCCCCTGCAATTCAGGAATCATTAGCTCAGGGATGGGGAGTCTTTAGCTTTCCAGATGTTATTAGATTATAGCTACCAACCACTGGCCATGTTGGTTTGGGCTGATGGCAGTTGGAGTCCAGCAACATCTGAAGGGCTGTAGGTTTGCAATTCCTGCATTAGCTTAATGTCCCATCAAACTGTACAGGTAATAAGTTACTATAGAAATATTATACCATCAAGTAATGACATGAAATCATTGTCCATAAGTAGAAAGTTCATCTGAAGGCAAGGGATTGGGCAGTAGCCCAATTCCTATTGTTTGTTGATCTCTTGTATTGCTTCCTGTTCCTTTGGGAGATCTATATATTCTGTTCAGAGTTAACTATATCTGTCTATACTAACACTTTGGTTTTTTTAAATAGATGTCACTTAACTTGTGTGGTGAAGATTTCTTTCTGGAAGAGAATAAATTCAAGCAATATTGTGCAGAATTTATCAAACACTCACAACAAGTAGGAGACAATTGGCAGTGGAGAATTGTAAAGGTATGTGCCAGATTTTAATCTCTAACCGAAACACTGTGTTGCTAGTTTTGTCTCAAATTTTATAGGCCAGGGATGTGTTTTGATGTCCTGGAAGGCTTGCCTGGTGCCTTCATTGCATATCTTTAAATGCCAGGCAAAAACATTCATTTTCTCCGAGGCCTTTCTTTTGGCCAGTTAAACAATCTGTGGCCTTTTAAACTTGGTGGTGGGTGGTGGGTAGTGGGTGGTGGGTGGTGGTTACTGTTTTGGTTTATTGCTATGTTATGTATTTTTGTATTTTTATATTGCAAACAGCCTTGTGATCCATGGATGAAGGGCGGAATAGAAATTTAATAATAATTAAGAAATCTGTACTCCTGTTTTACTTTGTTACCTTTTCTGCACTATGGTTCCTTCAAATTGAAAAGTAGTTTGGGGATTCAATGTGTGTTTAACTATTTTTCAGGTGTTTTTAAATCATGGAATTATCAGAAAGATTGTATAGTTTTGGAAATATTTACAAAAGTTACCAACCTCCCCCCCCCTCTCTCTCCACACACACACACACACAAGCTTTCCTGTTCACAACTGGCATTAGTATTTATAGAACATAAATTGTGCTTTGAATGATATTCTGATTAACAACAGCTTTCCTATCTAATTGTTGAGAGGGGAGCCTTTTTTGCAACAATTGACCATGAAAATCGCTGTTTGTAGTCTGACCATAAAAATGAGGTAAATTGACAATTCTGAATTGAAATAAAGATTGTTTTTTCTGCATGTGTGGTGTTCCATTTAAAAGTATCTTAGGAAAATATATGTCACATAAGTAATATTTTGGGGTAAAAATAGTCAAGCTTGGGAGTTAAATGTCAAGGCTAAGTGATTTGTGTGTGTGAGGGTTTTGTTTCAGAGCAAATCAGATCTTGATTGCAAAATTTCAGTGCTACAGTCGATTGTTCTACTTATTTATTTTACTCCTTCCCTTCCTCAAATGTGGTCAGGGTATTGTATATGGTTGTGTCTCCCTCTCCCCATCCAATTTTGTCTTTACAACAGCTCAGTAATGTATCAGGTTGCGCTTGAGACCAGATTACCTGTGAGATCACCTTATCCCATATGTGTCCACTCAAACATTTCGATTGGTGGAATTGGCACTACTACAGGTGCCACATAATATCGGTTGCACATTTGTAAGAACTCGATTGTTTAGTATGACAGCAATAGCACTTTGGAATTCCTTGCCTATTGAGATCAAGCAGGTACCGGTAATTTCACGGTACTCTTTTTGGTACCTACTAAAAACACTTTCGGTTAGGCAAGCCTACCCAGATGCTTGGAAAGTTGAGGTAATTTTAATTTGTGTTAGTATTTTAACTTTCCCAGTAGTAATGTACGGAAGTGAGAACTGGACCATCAAGAAGGCTGATCGCCGAAGAATTGATGCTTTTGAATTATGATGCTGGAGGAGACTCTTGAGAGTCCCATGGACTGCAAGAAGATCAAACCTATCCATTCTCAAGGAAATTGGCCCTGAGTGCTCACTAGAAGGACAGATCCTGAAGTTGAGGCTCCAGTACTTTGGCCACCTCATGAGAAGAGAAGACTCCCTGGAAAAGACCCTGATGTTGGGAAAGATGGAGGGCACAAGGAGAAGGGGACGACAGAGGATGAGATGGTTGGACAGTGTTCTCGAAGCTACTAACATGAGTTTGGCCAAACTGCGGGAGGCAGTGAAGGATAGGCGTGCCTGGCATGCTCTGGTCCATGGGGTCACGAAGAGTCGGACACGACTGAACAACTGAACAACAACAACAACAAAATTTTAACTTTTGTATGTTTTTAAGTGTGGCTGTGAATTTTTCTTGTTTTATCGTTTTGTAAACTGCTTTAAGGTTGTTGGTTTTTTTTTTTTAAAAAAACCCCCAACAATAATCAAGTGGGATAGGGATTTGAACTTAGGTTTCCTTGGTCCTGGGAAACCTAAGTTCCCAGGTCCTGGGCATGCAGTATTATGCTACTATAGGAAACTGGAACCTGTCTATACAGATTATGTTGAACATAGCTCATGGCTTTAGTTTCAGTTCGCGTGCCTTGCCTGTAAACAGTGCCAGGTTAAATCCCTGGCATCTCCAGCAAGGCTTGGGAAATATCTCATTTTTAAATCCCGAACAACCACTGCCAATCATAGGCAATACTGAGCTAGATAGACCAGAGATTTGACTTGGTATTGGGCTGCTTCCTATAGTTTTGTGATCATACTTTAGTTCCATTAAAATTACAGAGGGATACAGATGAAGGGTAGTATGCAAATTTATATAATAATAATAATAATAATAATAATAATAATAATAATAATAAGTGCATCATGTTGCATGAGAGTAGCAGTGGATACAATGCTATGCAGTAAACCCTGCTATGATCAACGGAATTTACCCACATGAAAATGTGACAAGAATTGCACCCAAATCCATTAATTTCAATTTGATTTGAGAATACCCAACTTCTGAATTGTAGCTAGCATTTAAGTTCAGAATTCCATAGCTACTGAATATGCTACTGAGATCTTTCTCTTCCTGGTAGATCCTATTCCCCCCAATTGCTTAGATTTGAGTTCAGTTATTGTTCCTCATTGAACATTACAGCTGCATGCGCAAAAAGAATTGGTTTTTTCTAGCACAGGTATGTTCAGAGTTTGGCTTATTGTGTCTTAGTGGGAATATAAATAAAGCATCGCCACAAAAGTAACTCTAAGAACAAGGTAATTTTCTCTAAACTGATCTGTTCTGTGTTCAAATGTTTACTGACAGAAGCACACACACTGATTTGTTTTAGGAGTAAACTTGATAAAAAGAAAGTGCTACTATAGCCCATGGCACTAGCCATACATAACACACACACAGAGATATGTGTATATATGTAATGCTACTTAAAAGACGGAACTAATGTGCTGGAGTGAGACACACATTGATTTAAAGATCAGAGCAAATGAAATAAACTCTGTCAGAAATGATAGATTAGTCAAAGAGTTAAATTTATAGTTAAATTTGCAGCCTTGTTGAGTAATTTAATGCTACATTAATGGGTTCTGTACAGAGACTTGTTTTGAATAGAATCCTTTTATATCAGATGTTGCACATATGCTTTCTGTTGTGTTTGTCTAAAATAAAACTTAATGAAACAGCTAATAAAACCCCAATTTGTTTGTGCTTCCTTTGAGAAATAAGCTCTTAATATGCAGCTACCATTCATTATCAACTATGCAGTTTGGTTCCCTTTCAGCAGATATTCTTCCCAGCTATGTTTGCCACGTGATTCAATCAGTACTTAAACTTTTTTTGGCAAGACTTATTTGTTGAGGACAGCATGCTTAATTTGCTTATTGGAGCTAGTATGTAGGAGGTTTATAATGAAGTTGGGGGGGTGACAGGGCACCTGCTTCAGGTGCAGTCTTTGCAGGGATGCAAAATGGTCCCCAAAGGTTATTTAATATATTTACAGTTAATAAATAAGGTTAAATTATGCAACATTTTCTGTTTGGGATAATTGGATATGTTTTCAAAGAGGCAGATGAAAAGGCAGATAATGGGTTTTCAGGAGGCTTTGTGAAGGCAGCAGCTATGGAGGGAGGCACACTTGCATATTATTGCTGGTTCTGCGTCTACAACCTAGCACTTACAGCTATTGGATATTGCTAGGAGGAGAAAGTGTTTCAGAAAAAGGAGATTCTGCCCAGTTAAGTGTTGATTGGAAAGCGGCAACTGACAGGTTTTTGTACCAAACATTCCAAGCTGTCTTGATCTAGAGCCACAAACAGCAGGAATCTGTGTACTGAAAACTGAGCAGCACCCTTAAAGGTATGCAGCTGTTCTAGACTCACTTTAGATTTTATTAACCATTCACATCAGGCACCAGGCCAAGAATAATTCCTGTTTTATTCTTTTGTACATACAGGACGTGCAAATATACATCTCCCATAGAAAAAGATGCTTCTTTAAATTTATGTGGTGCCAGGTATGAGGAAGGGGTCTGTCTGAGGTGCAGGGAGTTCCTTGAGAGAAAAATAGCATATTCAGGCAAAGTAATTTAACATAGTTTAATTAAACTTGATGTTACAAGAGATTGGTTCAAAACAAAAAAGGATGTATCACACCCCTATTTGACATGAAAATTACTTAAAGCTGAAGAAATGAAACATCTGGTTTTCTTCTGTGAAATTTCGATGAAGCTATATTCCCAAAGAGGTAAACAGTTTTGCTGAAAAATATTGATGTTCCTTTCAGTCTCCCCCAGGAACAAATGTTTTCTCTAAAAGTCGTCCATGTGGCCATCTAGCTAACAAAAAGTTGTTGGTGTGAACAGCTTACATTTAGTTAATAAAATGTTGTTGGAGTGATCTGAACAAGAAAGATATATTTATAGACTAATTCAGTTCATTCCAGGTAAACATAATAATTAGAAAACAATATTGTACTTCATATATACAGGGGACGCGGGTGGCGCTGTGGTCTAAACCACAGAACCTAGGGCTTGCCGATCAGAAGGTCGGCAGTTCGAATCCCCACAACGGGGTGAGCTCCCGTTGCTTGGTCCCAGCTCCTGCCAACCTAGCAGTTTGAAAGCATGTCAAAGTGCAAGTAGATAAATAGGTACCGCTCTGGTGGGAAGGTAAACAGCGTTTCTGTGCGCTGCTCTGGTTCGCCAGAAGCGGCTTAGTTATGCTGGCCACATGACCCAGAAGCTGTACGCTGGCTCCCTCGGCCAGTAAAGCGAGATGAGCGCCACAACCCCAGAGTCGTTTGTGACTGGACTTAACAGTTAGGGGTCCCTTTACCTTGCTTCATATATAATATTGCATATGTCTGCACATTTGCAGATATGTTTAATCTGGTATCTTCTTGCTAGTGGGAGGAGGGCAGTGTAAGCTTTCAGAGACAGGGAGAATGACACACGGGGTGCAGGGTGCATCTCCTTGGGGTTTTGTTGTAAGGTAGCAGGTTTGCTGATAGTTGGGAGTTCATAAGCTGCTTGCCTCAATCTATGCTCTACTATATCTGTAAATAAACCAAATATTACAGAATATTTCCTCAAAGAAAAACCAAACCCTGAGTAGCACTGTCCTTAGAACTTCTCACTTCTTGAAATAGTGTACATTGGTGAGGATATTATAATACATTTCCTCCTGCAAAACTTCCCTGGCTAGCTTTGATTAGTTAAGATGGGCAAGAGTTAAGAGTGCATGTGGATGGGTGCATACTAGCAAGCAGCTTGTCTGTGTCCTTGGGCTACATCAACTAAAAATGATCTCAGAAAACTCTGTTAGATGCAACATTGATGCTCTCATGTGGACTTGCTGTAACAACAGTATCAAGGTCATTGTGAAAACAAGCAATTTTACCCACAACATGCTTTGCACACAAGCTACAGTGGGCAACCAAAGAATCAGTCACATAGAATCATGTTGGCATAGCTGTCAAGTTTTGGATTTGAAAATAAGGGATCAGCAGTCTCATGTCAGTGGTGGGCAGAGCCAGAAACAAACGTGGGCGGAGCAGCAATGTAAACTCCAAGAGGGCTCGGAGCGGAGCATAGAGGAGGGCAGCCAGCAAAGAGGAGGGCAGCCATGTGCTCCGCGCGATGGAGCCCCATCGTCTTCTTGTCTGATCCCATCAAAACAGGACAGGAAGCAGCAGCTGCTCAAAGGCAGCCAGGCTCTGCCCGCCAGCTAACCCTATTGGCCAGCTGAGGGGCTCGGTGGCAATGGATAGGGGCTGATGCAGGGGGAGGAATACACCCCCCTGTAAGCACGGGAAAGGGCTCCCACTTGCTTTGAGGGCTGAGGCTTTTCTCTCCAAGTAGGCGAGGTCTTCCCACCCAGTCCCTGGCCAGCAGGGGAGGAGCTGCTTCCATTAAAAACAGGAAATTTAAGGGAAATAAAAAACAAGGGAGAGCAGCGGGAAACTGCTTGAAATAAGGGAGAATCCCGGGGAAAACGGGATACTTGACAGCACTGCATGTTGGAAGGGACCGTGAGGATCATCTAGTCCAACCCCCTGCAATACAGGAATGTGCAGCTGTCCTGTATGGGGATTGAACCTGCAATCTTGGTGTTATCAGCACCATTCTCTAACCAACCGAGCTAAAGTTTGCTTAACTGAATGAAAGTTTCAGAGGCAATTTTGCCTCTCACTACCAGTGATTGCTTGGAACAAGAGAAGATGGCTCTTGTTTTTATGTTCTGCCTTGGGCTTCGCAGAGGCATCTGACTGGTTGCTGTGAGTGACAGGATGCTGGCGAGTCCCTTTTGTCTGATCCATTAAGGCTCTTCTTAATCTGCAAGAAAGAAGGTGTAAAGTAGCCATTCCCAGTCTGGGTCCTCATTTAGACTATAGACTATAACTGCTGTCAATCCCAGCCAACTTTGCCAATGGTTTGGTGATGGGAGTTGCAGAGGATGCATGTGAGCTGAGGAAAGGAAAATAGGCAGGATCAGCTTGGAGTACCAGAGTGTAGGAAACAGGACATGGGAATGGGGTGAGCAAGATATTCCTAGGACTAAAAGTGATTGCATTGACATGGATTTATCTGTATAGCTTCATGTTAGTGTTGGCTATGTTTTATTCTAAAGTTCCTCTAGATGTTTTAGATGTTTTAATTTTGTATGGATAAATGTATTTTTTCTGACTGCCAGTCGAATAAAGAATGATGATGATGATATTCCTAGGAAGGATAAAATAATGTACAGTACAGTATATTATAAGAAGGTGCCAGAAAATATGAAGAATTAGAGACCAGGGAAAGGAAGTTGGAGAAAAGCCACCTGGGAACAAGAAAGCAAAGTTGCAGTTTACATTTGCCCACCTACCAGGTATCATCTACCTTTGCATCATTGATTCTGTACACATTTCACCATTTGCCCAGTATCTGGCATTTTAAAAAGCAAAAGCTTTAAAATATTTACTAATGAACTGCAGCTAATATTTGGCAGGTGAATATATATATATATATATTCCCACACACTGTCAGTAGACTCATCTCTTATGTGTTTTATTTTGTGTTGGCATTAATTTTCCTTTTGCCTTTATTTGCCCTGATAGCATCAAGTGGGCAAAACAGTGAGCAAGTAGTCCTCACCACCATTCATCCCCAAAAATGTGTGAAAAGACCCACAGTGCTGCATGATTATACATCAGTCTTTGTTTATACAACCTCATCACTTGTTTATTTTTGTGCCCATCTTGATTTTGTTCCTCTTCCAGCTTCCTAATGCATATATTATTTATAGTATAGTTTCATTATCACAAGCATAGTAGATACGTATTTGTTGTATCAATATCGTCCTGGCCATATAATTCCTATAAATGTAAACATATACTGCATTTTTCGCTCCATAAGACGCACTCCCCCCCTCCTAAAAAGTAAGGGGAAATGTTGGTGCGTCTTATGGAGTGAATGCTCCCTGTCAAGTGAGTGGCGGGGGGCAGCAGGCAGCGGAGCAGATGCTGCTTGTTCCTCCCTGCCGCCTCCGTTCGCAAAAGCAGACTTGTTTTTGCAAACGGAGGCTGCGGGAAGGATCCAGCAGCATCTGCTCCGCTGCTGCCCCCCCACCTCCGCCATGTTCGGTGGGGGGCGACAGTGGAGATGCTGCTGGATCCTCCCCGCCACCTCTGTTCGCAAAAACAGGTTTGTTTTTGTGAACGGAAGCTGCGGGCAGGATCCAGCAGCATCTGCTCCACTGCCCACCGCCCCACCTCTCGCTGAACGCGGTGAGAGGCGGCGGCGGGGGGCGGGACCTAGCAGCCTGGGAGAGCCGCCCTGACGCTGTGTACATTGCTAGCAGTTCTTCCCCCTTGCTTTAAAGCCAGCGTCAACGGGGCGGGGGAGGAAGGAGGAACGTTTCCCCCCCCCGCCCCTTTGCTGCTGGCGGTGGTGGCAGCTGCGGAGGAGGAATGTGCAGCCCAAAAGCTGCTTTCTCCTCCTCCGCCGCAGTTGCCGCCAGGTTTGAGGCAGAATATTTTTTTTCTTGTTTCCCCCCTTTTACAGAATAGGTGCGCCTTATGGCCCGGTGCATCTTATGGACCGAAAAATATGGTATTTGGGATTACATTTGCAATAAATTTCTTATTTCTTTTCATAATTGATGTCATTTTAATATGTATCCATTACTTTTGTTCACTTGTTCTCTCATATGAAGTGCTCTTTGTCTGATTTGCATGCTTTCCTGCGTTTTAGGAATAATGTACAGTATTTTAGTTTTATGATGTGAAATATGCAGAATTTTCTAACTTTCACAGACCTTAAATTTTGAAATTTAAGTTAGTGATTTCTAATGCTTTTGTTCTTACAGGGCTTTTTAGTGTGAGTTTTCTGGGTCTGAATACTTTTAATGTTTAATTTTAGAAAGTGCTACTTCACATTTCCCTGATTTACAGATGGTAAATTTTCCAATCACATTTTCAATGGCATATGGGAAGGATACATCCTCAATGCTTCTATTGAAATATCAATTGAACGTTTGTTCTTTTTTTGTCAGTATTTACAGGTTTACCATATTTACCTAACTGAAAGTAGGTCAGCTGTTATGGCTTAAGGAATACCACCTTGTTTTATTTGGATTATCTGATGTTTTTGAGATCTCTTTTCTGAATAGAGGGTTATCTGTTGATCTATATTCATGGCCATTCCTCTGCCCCATATCTATTTTTATTTTCTCTCATTAACACATATAGCTAATATAATATAAACATATATAATATTTTAAAAAGTATTTTAAAGGTGATTTTCCCCCTTTTATTATGTGTAAATCATCCTTTCGCAAATGATGCATTTCCTCCACCCTTACACTTTTGTGTATCCACTGATGTGTTCTTAGGATAAAGTTTGATCTCGAAAAAGGTTTGGGCATGTATATATATAAGCCATATAAACAAAATACCTGGTGGAAAGAAGAGGAGGGAAAAGAGGACAAACAGTAAAGGCAAAGGGATTTTTTTAAAAATTGAACAGTTTAAAAGGCAAAAGAGAGGAAGTAATACTAAATGGATCTTAAATTATTTCCATGGAATGTAAATGGACTTCATAATAAAACGAAGAGAAATATCACACATTGGCTAAGCAGAAATTAGATATTATTTGTTTGCAGGAGACACACATAAAAAGACAATATATAAAACTACTAATAAATAAAGGACTAGGACAAGAGTTTATATCTTCAGATAAAACCAAAAAGAGAGGGGTAATGTGCGTCAATCCTAAATTGGATCCAAAATTAATCTTTAAAGATGAAGAGGACAGAATTATTGCCATCGAAGTGACTGTAGAAGGAGAACCTATCATTTTAATAGGAGTATATGCTCCTATCGATCAGAAAGCTGAATTCTTCAAAACTATAGAAGAGAAACTGTTTGATATTTGATGGCAAATTAATAATGATGGGTGACTTTAATTGTGTGGTGTCCCTAGATTTAGACTGATCTATAAGAAAACCAGACGCTAAAGAAAGGAAACTACCTAATGCTTTCTTCAACATGGTGGCAAACCTGGATCTACCGTAATTGATCTTTGGTGTCTCAGACACCCACTTATCCGGGAATTCACTTTTTCCTCAAATGCAAACAATTCTTCAAGTAGAATAGACTTGATATGGGCTTTGAAAGAACTGACAACTAGAGTAAAAAAGGTTGAGATCCAACCAAGGATGTTATCAATTCACAATGGTATTCTGATGACCATGGCAGGTGAAAAATGTTCTTCTTTCTGATGGAAGCTAAATGTTCCCTACAAGAATTTTTCGACCTAAACCTTAATAAAGGAACAGATCTAAATATGGTTTGGGATGCCAGTAAGGCAGTAATGAGAGGCTTTTTAATCAAACAAGGTGCATGCATACACACCCACACCCACACCATGGAAGCTCGAATTTTGCTAGCCCAAAGATGGAAAATGAGCGAGATCCCTAGTAAGGAAGACTGGCAACTTAAGATGATAGAATTTGCAGAAGCAGCAGGTTTAACATAGAATAAGAGGGCAAGAGGAGTGGAAATTTTTTACTGAATATTTAGAAAATAATTGTGTACAATTGAAAACGCTGGTAGTGTTTTGATAAATTCAACAGTATGGTAAATATTTGAAGGATGTAAAATGGAGAAATGATTAGATTTGCTATAGTAAAATATGCAGGAATGATGATAAGTAAAATGAAGCATGAAAGGGGAAGGAGGGAAGTCAATTGTTACATGGTATTATGTAAAATGTTTATTTTGAGATGTATAAACTGAAAAATTAATAAAAATTGTTTTTTTTAAACAACAACAGCACCACTACCACAATACCTGGTGGAAAGTATTGTGCAGGACACCATTTGCAAGTAAAAAAGACATAAAATAGAGTAGTGAAGAATATTTGTGAATTCTGCTGAACATTTTTAACCATATCTGTTAAGAAATATATATCGGTTATTTGGCTCTGTGCCTCTTTCTTGAGGTGTAAAATTTTCCACTAGAGTCAGAAGTAGCCCATTTGTTATTGTTAGAATTTTTTTCATACAGGGGAGCTCCGCACATATCAAGTAGAACTGGTCTGAAGATAGCCGTCTCTCTCCACTGTTTGAGTACATTTGGAAGTAACCTGTTGACTTTGAAAGTTTTTTTCCAAGCTCAGAAGGTGTCTTCTGGGTCGTTATATCAGTTATGTTTGCCTTATAGGATTTCTCAGCTAAGGCCAGTTCTTGAGCCAGGCTTGTTGGGTAGTTAAATTTTTTGGAATCTTGACGGAGCCCTTTAAGATGAGTTGATCAATCCAGAACAGTGGAAGGAGGGGGAATGGCCTCATCTAGAATTAACTCGTTCAGCTCCCTCTTACTCTCTTCCTTTTGGAGAAAATAATGTATGATTTTGCTCTGTCTCCTTCGGGGTTCTGGGGAGCTGGTTAACGAATCTGGCATGATTCCCAGATCTTTTCATTTCTTTCTAGTAAGTACCATAATAATTATGATTATTTGATGGCAGTTTGCAGAAATCAATTATCTCCAAATGCAGCGGCCTTGAATTTACGAGTCCAGAGTCAATGCCACGCAGCAGAAGGGAGCATTTTGGACTCTCTGCAGCTGCCACCTGGGCTTGCTCGTCAACAGTTCTGATAATTAAGATGTTTCTCTTCCTTAATTTATAACTAGTATCTTGTAAACTTTGACACGGCATTGCGTTTGGCACTGCCTAGTAAAGTGCTCAGCCAGCCCAGCTTCATGCGGCCTCACAGTTTAGGGGAGTTAGAACAATAAAACAATGAGATAAAACAATAAATTAAAGCAACAAAATGAAGCACTAAAAGGAGTTAAGAAGTAAAACGGAAGAGAAGGTAAAAACAAGTGCTAAGGGTTGGTTATGGAGCAGAAACATGCCTTAAGAGTTGGCCTTAGAGCTCAAAACCCTGCTTCAAGCATTTGGCAGTCATCTTCTCCCGCAATCTATATCGGTTAACGAGGCCTAAATGTTTCATTTATTGAATTGCTGAGGTTTCTGGTGAAAAGATAGCAATGTCATTTATTTTCTTTAAACACAGGACTCTGTTGATGATGGCTATATGACTAAAACACACTTTCAAGTGAAAGGTGGAAGTGTCGCAGCAGACATAGAGGATATGGCTAGTGAGTGTGATGAAATAACATTTGCACATATTGGGGTAAGTACAACCTACAAAATTAGACAATAAGTCCCTATGTTATTGAAAACATTTTGATATTTTGCTGTTGAGCTCTGTGACAGTTCAGCCACTGCCTTATCAGCAAGTTGCATAATCTTTGTTGAAGTATATTTGCACTTTGAAGAGAGTCTAGAACTAGTTACACAAAAAGAGATATACACAAATTGGAAGGGTTGCTGTTACCAAAGTCAGGTCCATAGCTAGTTCTGAAAAGTGAGTTGCTTCTGTTCTGCTTCTTGGTAGTCCTATGTACTTGTGTGTGCTTACAGTTAAGTGTACTGTAATCTGCAGCTTTGTGCTAGCCTGCACAATTCAAGTAGATGTTGATTCTCAAGAAGGTGGTGGGAAGGACAGTAGCAGCCTGTGGGGTGGGGTGGAGCTTAGAGCTGCCCTCTTGACTGGTGTTGTCACTCCCCTCCACCCCAGCCCCATTAAAGTAAGCTGCAGTGACACTCAGGGTGGTTTGGATTTAAATCAAATCAATTTAAATCACTAGTCAGTAAGACTTGATTTAAATCACTAGTCAGTAAGACTTGATTTAAATCTTTTTTTTTAGAGAAAGATGCATTCTTGCTGATATAATCTTAATATTTACAACCAGATCAAGGTTTAATTTTTGGAATAATAAATGTTCAAAGTAGTTTTTACAGTTATATCAAAAATTACTGATTTGGTTATACTATTAGAAATACATAGATAATTATGAAATTATTGTGAAGTGTAATAAGTTAACTGTTTATATTTGGACAACTTTTCTGTTGTACTTTATTGGAAAGAGAAAAATAATCATTAGTAACAATTTAAACAATTTATTTAACTAAAACAATAACATTATAGCATATGTATCCATGTTTGTTAACTGATGTGGTTAACTGATTTTTTAAAATAAAAAAAGACTAAGTTTTACCACACATGAAAAACTTAAAACAAATCTTTATTTCCTGATGAATAACCTTTGGACAATAATGTAACTTAAATAGAAAACTATCTTTAGGAAGATTTTTCCTCCAAAAGCATATTTTTTTTAATTTACATTTAAAAAATCCAATTTAAATTTCAAAAATCCTCTATCTATCTATCTATCTATCTATCTTTGTTGATTTTTATCCACCCTGGTGACACTGGTGTAAGAAGGGTGGCTCTGCAGCTCCACAATGCTGCACAGGCTGCTATAAGTGCACTGTCCTTTCAGCTACAGGAGGAAAATGAGTAGCATAGCAGTATGACTGAGGCTAGCTGCTGTTTTGCCTATAGCTCAACTGATGCCTTTGCACCAAATGAAAAACTTGCACTCAGCATAAAGAAGATCTCAAAATCATCTGGATTTCACTTCCTGCACATCAATGAGTTTTTAAAATCCAAAGCACACAAATCAGGAGCAAACAAGGTACTGCAGGGTAACTCATGTGATTTTAGGCAAACTGTGCTACAGTGAAGCTGAGCAAGGCTTGGGCTACTCAAAGAAAGCTACCCTGCAACTAAAGAGAATTAGTTTATAATTCTAAAACAAAATTGTTCTTTTTTTGGGACATTATAGGGAATAAGTTGGAAAACAAACTGGTTGAGCAGCCAAGTAGTGGTGATTGCTAAAACTTACAGGGCTGATCACACTGAGAAGGATCATTGTACTACTAAACCTAAATAACTTCAAAAAATAGGATATTAATTAGGAGACGCCTGGCGGGAAAAGTTAGGAAATTAAAGTCCATACAATCGGCACGAAGGCTGCTGAGGAATACCTTATTAGAGAAACTGAATTTATGCATAGCGCTGGAACAAAGAAGGAAAATGGCAAGGAAGAAACCTGCTATGGCTGCTTGACAGAGTAGAAGACTATATTCACACTACAAAGGGATTCTCTATATAATGGGAATTCAATCTAATAGTTTCTAATAGAAGAAAACATAATTTTTTGGCAGACAAGATGAAATATTAAGGAGGCATTTGAAAAAGCAAATGTAATTCACGAAGTCAGAAGAAAATATGAAGTTCTCAGGTACATCACTGGTGCATTACTGTAGTCACTGAAATTAAAATAAATATAGCATCAGAAGTGAAATAACATTAATTGGATTAATTTTTATGCTAATGAAGGTGCTCCATGAAATGATGGGCTGTGTGAAGGATATGACTTGTCAACAACTAGCATTCTGATCCTGAATGTCTGTCTGCACTATTGGAATAATACCATATTTTATGAAGTTGTTGCAAATTGCTTTCTTTCAGGAAAATTAAGAGCATATAATCATATGCAACCATTTCAGCCATACAAATGAATTAGCTTAATATTAAGTTCAAACCAGCAGTAACAATCTGCATTAGGACCAATCAGTAGTCCCAAAATAGAAAGCTAACTTTCCTGTTTCGCAAGACTTCCCCAAACTGGATATTAAACAAAAAGTGGGAAGAATGGGAGAGGAGATTTTAAAATGTTGCTGGTAAAAAGGCATTATGGAAGCACTGTCTGTGATAAGATGGTGAGTTGGGAAACTTTCAAACTAAGTGGAGTCGCATTATGCAAATTGCAAAGTGTTTTGCTATGCAAAGTTTTTACAGTTCATTGTCTTAGGGCCAGACTATATGTGACTCAGAAGATTTGTAAATTGATTTCCTGACTTCTTTTTTTTAAAGCAGCAATGTTGTACTGGGTCTGTAGTGTGTACCGGTATGTATGTGTGTGTGTGGGGGGCAGGTTTTAACTTTTCTTTTGCATGCCATTTCTCCAATTCAAATGTTCCATGTCATACTGCTGTTAGCTACAGAGCTGGAAAAGACAAATAGCTGTACTTTGATTTGAAGTTGGTTTTTTTTAAGCTGAGTCCAGTTTTTTAGTTCTCCATTTATATTTATTATTCTACTTAATGTTTTGGATTTTATTGCTGTAATTTAATAATTGTAACCTACTCTCTTGGTATTTCTAGGTATCTTTCTGGAAATACTTTGATAGATATGTGTACAGTCATACCTCTTGTTACAAATACTACAGGATGCATACAACACGGGCTACGAACGCGCCGAACCTGGAAATAACGGAATGCGTTACTTCCGGGTTCGGCAGTTTGCGCATGCGCAGATGCGCCAAAAGACGTCACATACATGCGCAGAAGCACCGAATCGCGTCGTGCACATGTGCAGATGCGGCGCTTCAGGTTACGCACGTTATGGGTTATGAACAGGTCTCCGGAACAGATCCTGTTCGTAACCAGAGGTACCAATGTATTGTGCTAGTCTTTCCATCCCTATCTTCGCAGTAGCAGTTTGGGGAGCAGTATGCAGGAAATGCAGGAGATGGCAAGAATAAACATTGACATCCTAGGCATCAGTGAACTAAAATGGACGGGAATGGGCGAATTCAGTTCAGATGACTATCATATCTACTACTGCGGGCAGGAATCCTGTAAAAGAAATGGAGTGGCCCTCATAGTCAACAAAAGAGTGGCGAAAGCTGTACTGGGATGCAATTTCAAAAATGATAGATTGATCTCGATACGAATCCGAGGCAGTCCTTTTAACATCACAGTAATCCAAGTTTATGCACCAACTTCCAGTGCTGAAGAAACTGAAATTGACCAATTCTATGAAGACTTACAACACCTTATAGAAATGACACCAAAGAAGGATGTTCTTCTCATTATAGGGGATTGGAATGCTAAAGTAGGGAGTCAAGAGATAAAAGGAACAACTGGCAAGTTTGGCCTTGGAGTTCAAAATGAAGTAGGGCAAAGGCTAATAGAGTTCTGTCAGGAGAACAAGCTGGTCATCACAAACACTCTTTTCCAACAACACAAGAGACGACTCTACACATGGACATCACCAGATGGGCGACATCGAAATCAGATTGATTATATTCTCTGCAGCCAAAGATGGAGAAGCTCTATACAGTCAGCAAAAACAAGACCTGGAGCTGACTGTGGCTCTGATCATCAGCTTCTTATAGCAAAATTCCAGCTTAAACTGAAGAAAGTAGGAAAAACCACTGGGCCAGTAAGATACAATCTAAATCAAATTCCTTATGAATACACAGTTGAAGTGAAAAACAGGTTTAAGGACTTAGATTTGGTGGATAGAGTGCCTGAAGAACTGTGGATGGAGGCTCGTAACATTATACAGGAGGCAGCAACGAAAACCATCCCAATGAAAAGAAATGCAAGAAAGCAAAGTGGCTGTCCAATGAGGCCTTAAAAATAGCGGGGGAGAGAAGGCAAGCAAAATGCGAGGGAGATAGTGAAAGATACAGGAAATTGAATGCAGATTTCCAAAGAATAGCAAGGAGAGACAAGAGGGCCTTTCTAAACGAGCAATGCAAAGAAATAGAGGAAAATAACAGAATGGGAAAAACCAGAGATCTGTTCAAGAAAATTGGAGATATGAAAGAAACATTTCGTACAAAGATTACCACAATTAAGGACAAAAGTGGAAAGGACCTAACAGAAGCAGAAGACATCAAGAAGAGGTGGCAAGAATACACAGAGGAACTATACCAGAAAGATATAGAGGTCTCATACACCCCAGGTAGTGTGGTTGCTGACCTTGAGCCAGACATCCTGGAGAGTGAAGTCAAATGGGCCTTAGAAAGCCTTGCTAACAACAAGGCCAGTGGAAGTGATGATATTCCAGCTGAACTATTTAAAATCCTAAAAGATGATGCTGTTAAGGTGCTACACTCAATATGCCAACAAGTTTGGAAAACTCAGCAGTGGCCAGAGAATTGGAGAAGATCAGTTTACATCCCAATCCCAAAGAAGGGCAGTGCCAAAGAATGCTCTAACTACCGCACAATTGCACTCATTTCACACGCTAGCAAGGTTATGCTTAAAATTCTACAAGGCAGGCTTAAGCAGTACGTGGACTGAGAACTCCCAGAAGTGCAAGCTGGATTTCGAAGGGGCAGAGGAACCAGAGACCAAATTGCAAACATGCGCTGGATTATGGAGAAAGCTAGAGAGTTCCAGAAAAACATCTACTTCTGCTTCATTGACTACGCAAAAGCATTTGACTGTGTCGACCACAGCAAACTATGGAAAGTTCTTAAAGAAATGGGAGTGCCGGATCACCTCATCTGTCTCCTGAGAAATCTCTATTTGGGACAAGAAGCTACAGTTTAGAACTGGATATGGAATAACTGATTGGTTCAAAATTGGGAAAGGAGTACGACAAGGCTGTATATTGTCTCCCTGCTTATTTAACTTATATGCAGAATTCATCATGCGAAAGGCTGGGCTGGATGAATCCCAAACCGGAATTAAGATTGCTGGAAAAAATATCAACAACCTCAGATATGCTGATGATACAACCTTGATGGCAGAAAGTGAGGAGGAATTGAAGAACCTTTTAATGAGGGTAAAAGAGGAGAGCGCAAAATATGGTCTGAAGCTCAACATCAAAAAAACTAAGATCATGGCCACTGGTCCCATCACCTCCTGGCAAATAGAAGAGGAAGAAATGGAGGCAGTGAGAGATTTCACTTTCTTGGGTTCCATGATCACTGCAGATGGTGACAGCAGTCACGAAATTAGAAGACGCCTGCTTCTTGGGAGAAAAGCAATGACAAACCTAGACAGCATCTTAAAAAGCAAAGACATCACCTTGCCAACAAAGGTCCGTATAGTTAAAGCTATGGTTTTCCCAGTAGTAATGTACGGAAGTGAGAGCTGGACCATCAAGAAGGCTGATCGCCGAAGAATTGATGCTTTTGAATTATGGTGCTGGAGGAGACTCTTGAGAGTCCCATGGACTGCAAGAAGATCAAACCTATCCACTCTCAAAGAAATCAGCCCTGAGTGCTCACTAGAAGGACAGATCCTGAAGTTGAGGCTCCAGTACTTTGGCCACCTCATGAGAAGAGAAGACTCCCTGGAAAAGACCCTGATGTTGGGAAAGATGGAGGGCACAAGGAGAAGGGGACGACAGAGGATGAGATGGTTGGACAGTATTCTCGAAGCTACTAACATGAGTTTGGCCAAACTGCGGGAGGCAGTGAAGGATAGGCATGCCTGGCGTGCTCTGGTCCATGGGGTCACGAAGAGTCGGACACGACTGAACGACTGAACAACAACATGCAGGAAATAGATTTCTCATACCTTTTATCCCTGCCACGTGCCTCTACTCTATCCCTGCCACCTGTGTCCTGCATAACTGGCTCTCAAAATGTTTTTCACTTGTGCACATAAGAACACATAAAAAAATAAGAAGACCCCTGACGGACCCCAAAGTCCTGAATCCTGATGTCACAGTTGCCAACAGGTGCTTATAGGAAGCCCACAAGAAGGACTTGAGCGGAGCAGCACTCTCTGTAATTGTGATTCCCAGCAACTGATATTCAGAGGCAAACTGACTTTATTTATTGTTATTGTTATTTGACAGTGGAGATGGAAAATAGCTGTCTTGGTTAGGAGCCATTGATAACCTCATCCTCCATGAATTTATCTGGTCCTCTTTTAAAGCCATCAGAGTTGGTGGCTATCACAACAACTTGTGGGAGCAAATTCCATAGTTTAACTATGCACAGTTTAAAGAAGTACATTCTTTTGTCTGTCATAAATCTTTCAATATTCAGTTTCATTGAATGACCCTTGGTTCCAGTACAAAGGATGCAGGAGATTCCCTCCTCCACTTTTTCTACATTATGCACAATCTTATTATACACTTCTATCCTGTCCCCCCTTACTCTACTCTTTTTCTAAACTAAAAAGTGCCACATATTGTACTCCAGCCCTTGGTCATTTTGGTTGCTCTTTTTTGAACCTTTTCCAGCTCTACAATAACATTTTGGACAGAAATGACATAGCCATTGTAATTTGTGTTTTGGTAACTTCCAGAGTGGAGTTATTTTTAGTACCTACTCTATTTGTATGTGTGCTTGTAAGTTATTTTAAATGGTTTTAAATGTATTTAATGTACAGTGGTACCTCGGGTTACGGACACTTCAGGTTATAGACACTTCAGGTTACAGACTCCGCTAATCCAGAAATAGTACCTCAGGTTAAGAACTTTGCTTCAGGATCATGCGGTGGCGGCGCGGCAGCAGCAGGAGGCCCCATTAGCTAAAGTGGTACCTCAGGTTAAGAACAATTTCAGGTTAAGAACTGACCTCTGGAACGAATTAAGTTCTTAACCCGAGGTACCACTGTATTTTAAATTATTGTAACCTACCCATAGACCTTAGGGAGAAGACTGGGTAATAAATAAATTTATTGTTACTATTTTAAATAATACTAATAATACTAATACTAATAATAATAATTGTACCCTGCCCATCTGACTGAATTGCCCTGAGTACTGGTTTGCATGTGATGCTAAGCAGCTACTCAGTGATTTGTTTTCTGCCTCTGGAAAAGGAGCAGTGAAGTGAGTAAGATTGAGTAGCATGCACTAGCATGGTAAGCCATGGTTTATTTCAGACAAGGCTTACCATTCGCTGTGAATGAAACCTCTGTGTTGTAGGTTGAGGTAGTTATTGTTAATTTTGCAAAAGGAAAATGTTACAATATTTTTCAAGATAATAAATCACATTGCTTTCTGGCTTTTTACTTTGTTAATGCTTGGTAGCCCAACTAGTGCATGCTAATAAAGTAAATGTGTTAAATATGAGCATGACCTCTCTCTGTCTAACTATTTCAGACAGATCAGAGATCCCTTAACATAGATGTTAATAATGAAAACATTGTTTTTGTTTGTTTGACTAACATTATTCGGAAAATGTGACTACTGCTAAATAGTGAGACATAAGCAAATCATCTTAAATTGTTGGCTATAGAATTACTAAAATGAAGCAATGTTTACTCTAACTCGAACCATTCCTTGTTGAACATCAAATTTTAGAATATTTTTAGTTGAAAAAAACAACAAAATATGTACCAAACTCATATTGTTTGCTCTGGGAGATAATCCCACCCATCTATATCTCATATACTGCACATAGATGGGATAGGAAAATTGCTTTTCTAGAGAAAGCTGTGCCATGGATAACTTTCTTGATATTTGTGATAATTTTACAGATTTCTCCCCCTGTAGCTAATTACTAGGATTTCGTTTTAAAAGCTTTGGTTTATTAATTACATTTACTAATCATTAGAAAGAGGTTGAATCCTATGGCTGTGGTCACATATCATGCTAAACTATAGTTAAATATCAACTGTGGTTTAATGAGAACAAGCAGCATGTTGTTGCATGCTCCTCAAAAATCATAGAATAGAATCATAGAAGTTGGAAGGGACCCTGGTTTGCTTCTCTTCCACCTGGCCATGTTGTGCCAAGAGCAACAACTCACAAGCCTTGCCTTGCTGTGTTGTCTGAACCTGGGCTCATGATTTGTGTCCCCCCCCCCAAATAAAATAAAATAAAATAAAACAAAACACAAGCCCAGATTTGGATGGACAACTCTTGTGGTTGGTTGCTTGTGCCATGGCCAGGTACTTCATACTGCTTTGTATTAGACCATATTTCACTACTCACCATGTTTTAATGCGACATGTGACCCATGCCTATGCGTTAGTAGTAGGTTTAGCATTTTACAAAGCCCAAGATGAGTGCAGTCCTTCTCCAAATAATATATTACCTGTAGGATGAAGGCAGTGATGATTTCCTGTAAAACGCTGAGGATTTACTTAGTTTTACTGTAACTTGATCTATCTATATGTTTTCTGCATGCTTTGCTGCTTGTGGCTACTGCAGATGGCATGACTCAATGTGGAATACGTTCTGAGGATACAAAGATATCTGCTGGATGAATCAGCTGGCAAGTTGTGGGTGCTGAACATGATCTCTTCATTTGAAAGCAAAACACCAGCCTGCTTAAATTTGTGTACTTCCAGTAAAGGACATCATCTTACACATCTATGTAGGCACAAATTGCTGCATCTTAAATATCTATGTAGGCACAGATTTCTGTATAGTCACAAGTACTGTCCATGTGAAAAATCTGGGACTTAGGCCATCTTGCCCATCAAATTAATTGTGACAGCAATATTGTTTTGCATACATCATTGCAGATGAAAATATTCCAATTCTTAGGGTTTATTAAATCTTTTCCCCTAAACAAATCAGTGGATTGGGAATTAAAAACCAAACCATTCTCATTTTTGTGTCGAAATAAATAGCATGAACAAAAATGTAAATATTTGCAAAACCAAAGTATTTGCTAGAGGGCAAAAAACCTGAAGTAAAAACTTAACAAACATTACTTAAGGAAAAAAAATGTAAACAAATTTAATAAAACCCAGCATTCAGTAGGAATGTCAAACTGGTCCCAAGGAAAAATAATGTATTCTAGAACTAAACCAGGAATTAACTGTTGGTTTTGTCAGAAACCCAAGGCAAGGTTCAAGCCAAAAATCTAGACAGACCAGCTTTCTCATCTCAAAAAAAGCATCTAGTAGCCTATAGGAAGTATACCAGCAGGACACAAGCACAACAGCATTATCCCTATGTGTGCTCCCTAGCAACTGGTATAAATTATAGTATAATCAAAATAGTAGTTGGAGAAATAAATTGCACTATGGATTGCAGGTCATGTTTTTGAACATTAATTAGAATTTGTAGCTTGTACCAGCCTTGATGCCATTTCCCTTAGGTGATCATTCCATATGTTTCCCTCATTCAGAAATGTTCTGTAGGCCATGGCTAGGTCTCCTACCTCCTGTTTTAAATATCTCCTGGCCCTTTTACCAGGATTGGGTGAGGAAGGGGAATATATTCAGGTTGCCTAGAAATCAGCATGTGGTGCTTCTTTGGGTCTGTTAAAATACAGTGGGTTACATACGCTTCAGGTTACATACTCCGCTAACCCAGAAATAACACTTCAGGTTAAGAACTTTGCTTCAGGATAAGAACAGAAATCGTGCTCTGGTGGCGCAGCGGCAGCGGGAGGTCCCATTAGCTAAAGTGGTGCTTCATGTTAAGAACAGTTTCAGGTTAAGAACGGACCGAGGGGGGTGGAGATGTTCCTTCAGGTATACAGGACCGAGGCCGTTTAGGGCTTTAAAGGTCAGCACCAATACTTTGAATTGTGCTTGGAAACGTACTGGGAGCCAATGCAGATCTCTCAGGACCAGTGTTATGTGTTCCCGGCAGCCACTCCCAGTCACCAGTCTAGCTGCCACATTCTGGATAAATTGCAGTTTCCGGGTCACCTTCAAAGGTAGCCCCACATAGAGCGCATTGCAGTAGTCCAAGCGGGAGATAACTAGAGCATTCACCACTCTGGCGAGACAGTCTGCGGGCAGGTAGGGTCTCAGCCTGCGTACCAGATGGAGCTGGTAGACAGCCGCCCTGGACACAGAATTAACCTGTGCCTCCATGGACAGCTGTGAGTCCAAAATGACTCCCAGGCTGCACACCTGGTCCTTCAGGGGCACAGTTACCCCATTCAGGACCACACCCGCCCGCCCCCTGTCCCCCAAATACAGTACTTCTGTCTTGTCAGGATTCAACCTCAATCTGTCAGCCACCATCCATCCTCCAACTGCCTCCAGGCGCTCACACAGGACTGCCTTCACTGGTTCTGATTTAAAAGAGAGGTAGAGCTGGGTGTCATCTGCATACTGATGAACACGCAACCCAAACCCCCTAATGATCTCTTCCAGCAGCTTCATATAGATATTAAAAAGCATGGGGGAGAGGATGAAACCCTGAGGCACTCCACAAGTGAGAGCCCAGGGGTCTGAACACTCGCCCCCCAACACCACTTTCTAGACACAGCCCCGGAGAAAGGAGCGGAACCACTGTATAACAGTGCCCCCAGCTCCTAGCCCCTCTAGACGGTCCAGAAGGATGTTATGATCAATGGTGTCAAAGGCTGCTGAGAGATCCAGCAGAACTAGGAAACAGCTCTCACCTTTGTCCCTAGCCCACCGGAGATCATCGACCAGCGCGACCAAGGCAGTTTCAGTCCCATGATGAGGCCTGAATCCCGATTGGAAGGGATCCAAATGGTCTGCATCCTCCAGGCGTGCTTGGAGTTGTTCAGCAACCACCCGTTCAATCACCTTGCCCAAGAATGGTAGATTTGAGACTAGGTGATAGTTGGCCATATTGGCCGGGTCTAAAGATGTTTTTTAAAAAAGCGGTTTAATGACCGCCTCTTTCAGCGGTTCTGCGAAGACTCCCTCGCAGAGGGAAGCATTCACCACCCCGCAGAGCCCTTTGCCCAGCCCTTCCCGGCTCACTTTTATTAGCCAGAATGGGCAAGGATCAAGGAGACAGGTGGTCGGTTTCACTCTTCCAAGCAGCCTGTCCACATCCTCGGAGGTAACAGATTGGAATTGATCCCATGAAACATGACTAGACAGGGCTCCAGCACTCTCCCGTCCTGGCCCTGCTCTCACGGTGGAGTCTACCTCCTCCTGAATCTGAGCAACTTCATCTGCAAAAAAACTTTGCAAAAGCATTGCAGGAGATCTTGGGGTCCCTACCAGGCCCCGGTGATGCAGGTGGTTCTGATAGATTGCGAACCACCTGGAAGAGTCTCCTGCTGCTGTTTTCTGCAGATGCAATAGCAACGGTGAAGAAGGTCCTCTTCGCCGTCGCCATTGCCACTTGGTAAGCTCGAAGTTGAGCTCTAGCCCGTGTCTGGTCTGATTCAGAATGAGTTTTCTGCCACCGGCACTCTAGCCGTCTCAGCGACTGTTTCATCGCCCTCAGCTCCGGGGAAAACCATGGGGTTGTCTGGGCTCCATGCAATCTGAGAGGGCGCTTCGGAGCCAGACAGTCAATAGCCCTGGAAAAAGAAGGAAATGCTCAAATGGCAAGAGTAATGCAGCGATGCGCCTCCGCCTAAGTTCATGAAATGCAAAGGCGGCCCTTGGCATGTATATTATGCATGTAAATCTCTCCCTGCTCTGGAAAGCGGGATGTTTGGGGAGGGGGAGGGGGTGATGGAGGGAGGTGGGCTGTGAGAGGAGGTCCATAGGACTGTTAGACAGCGGCGGGTTCAGTAATTGCTGGGCGGGCTGGGTTCAGGACCCTTGCGGGCCAGATTCGGCCCATGGACCATAGTTTGAGGACCCCTGTTCTAAAATGTATTCTAGCCTATGTTCAAGTCTTCCACCATTGTTGATCTAGTTGTCCATCTTGCCATTTCATTACTGTCAACTCCTTGGGCCACAAGGCAAGGAGAAGGAATTGTATCAGAAGGGTCCTTTCCCCATTCCGGAAGCCAAACAGAATATCAATAGGATTGAGTGTCATGGAAATTCCCAAAAGAGCCATTAGAAAACCACTTGGATCCATCAGTCATTTTGGGCAGGAACTGAAATAGGTTTACATCCCCACATCATCCAACCAGTTCTCTGTGATAACACTCTGGATCAGTACTAGACCGCTCAGCACTTGCACTTGCTAAGACTTGAAATATTATTTTGCCTTCTGGTTCAGCACTGTCCAGATGAATAATACATCTCATTAACCTACAGAAATATCCCAGAAATAAACAAAGATAAATAAACTAATTGCAGAGTATATAAACAACTGTAGGAACAAACCAAATGAACTCTAACCATGATCATCCTCCTGTTAAGATGCTTATGTAGAGTGGTTCTGTGTTTTTTTTTTTAATCTGCTATTATGGCATGTAGAGCTGTCAATTATTTTCAAAAGAATGTTCACACTGAGCAAATTAAAAACAGCTCTAATTCAATTTTTTTGTGTCAGCTCAGTTTGAGTCACAGGGATAGAAGACAAGGTGTAATCCCAACAGCAAACCTCCCTTGATCACCTTGGTAAATATGTTTCATTCTTTGTATAGAACAAGTATCACTCAGTCAGAGTGTAAATGAAGAAATTTTTTTTTTAACAGAATTTATTGACATTTTCATAATATAACACAAACCCAACCCCACACCTACAAATACCAAAACAAATACAAATACAAATACACATAATGTCAGGATTCTTCTTCTTATCTATATACCTTACAAAAAAAAAAATTCCTAGTTCTGAATCTTGACGCTTGACTTCCCCCGCCTATACACCTTCGGTTTTAAATCAATGTACTATTTCCTTAACAACTTTTCTCTATAAAAAATGTAACTTTACTTAAAAAGAAAAAACACAATTGTCTTAATCTTTGCATTATAACCTAAATCTTAACCAAGTATTCTTATAGCTAAACTTATTTCTTCTATCCTTTATCATGCTGCTTTTAACTTAAAATTCAATATCTCCTTACTTATTTAAAATAAACTTGTAATTAACAGACTTCACACTCCGATTTCGGATACCATGGCAGACCATTCAGATTATACATTTATTACTTCAACCCACTCCCCTTCTGTCCATTGTCTTTTTCTGTCTTTCACCAGAACCGGATCTCCAATTATCTTCTTCTGGATGTCCACAGATCCAGGCTGCATTCACAACAAACCTTGCATCGAGCTTCAGGATATTCATCCCCTCCATTCTGGGTTTCTCCGTTTCTTTGTGCCATACTTCTTCTTCTTGTAGAAATCTTAATTCTATGTCCCTTGCCTCCGAGCTGCCACCTCGGAGTCTGGATATTGTAAATTTTCCCGTTCCAGGGCTGCCACCCCCAGAAACCGGCCCCCCTTCCATTCGGAGTTGCCCAGCCATCTCAGACCATCCTTCAAACACCTCTCCCAGCTCTTTGCAAAAGTTTGTTTCCATTGTGTAGAACTTTTGAAAAGCCTCTTCTGTGGAAGATAAGTTCTTTCCATTTACAATTCCACTCAAGACTTGCAGTTTTCGATTAAGCAGTTCCAGTTGAAAGACAGTGAGCATTTCCTCATCCTCCATATCAAAGTTCAGTATCAGCGCAAGCGCAAAGTCCAGCATCTTGGGGGGAAGGGTGGGTATCAAGTTTCAGTTCCTGTCTCTTCCTTCCTTTGTTTCAGTTTTTTCCCACGAAAATCCAAGTCGCCGCCATTTCTCCGATGCCGGAGTATAAAGACCAAAACTTCAAATGGAGATATTTTTTCCCCAGTTAACCCCCGGAGGGAAATCTCAACAGTCTCAGTTTTCAATTTCCAGATACTTTCTGTCAATTAGTGTAGCAGCAGTCACTTAAAGAGTTAATTCCTTTCATCTGCCGAAGGGAGGGAGGCGGGCTGCCTTTCTTCTTTCCCCCAGATCGTTCCAAAGATACAAAGAGTCAATCAATTACTCACCGCCTCTGGGTTCTTTTCACTCACTAAAGACAGGTAGAACTTAGACGCTCATCACAGGCTTTGTCGCCGCATTTACATCCCGGTTGGGGCATGTCCCCTATAGCCCGGCTCCGTCGCCCCTTCACCCCCACTCCCCCTTTACAGGGGGAGCGGGGGAAGGGTTCGGAGCCACAATGGGCACAGCCGGGGAGCCCAGGGAGCGGGACGCTCTTCCCGCACCCCAACCGGAGCCCCGCTTTGCGGTAGCGGGGCTCCTAACCCCCGGGATGGACTGGGTGCTTCGCAGCCGAAGCAACCCACGACCACCCGCAATGGCGTCAGCCGCCGGAAGAAAAATTTCACAGTACTTCTACATTGAAAGCCCAATAATTTCCTGCTATCAGTAAGGTATTTCTGATCTCTTGGGTTTGGTGCAGTGTTTCTGCATAGAGCGAGTTAATGCAGAAATATAGCAGCTGTAATTTAGTGAGTGTTCAGTGTTATTTCTCATGGCATCTAAAATGCTTACAGTGTGAAAAATGAACGGTGAACTCAATGGGTGCTTTGTCATTGGCTTTTGTCAGTGACCTTCATAAAACCCAGTCTCAGTAAAGATCACCATTCTGATCTCCTGTTATTTAATGACAGGCCTGTCCTACTCCGCTGTGTTCAGTAAAAATTCTCAAACTCTATGTAGACTTACATAAGAGTGGGTTCAGGAAACAATCCTAATTAGCATAAAATTTTGTTGCATATTTTTGAAACCGGGAAATTGGATGTATTATTATTATTCATTTCATTTATCAAATGTCTCAAATTGACTTTAAATCCATAAAATACAACAATGCTTACTAACATGTAAAAATAAATACACCCCAAAATGCAATAACCTTCAGATTTTATGAGAGTGAAATGAAAAATATGTCTGTAGCTAGAACAGGCAGTAGCCAGGCATAGTGTGTGATCATTTTAAATAAATTTATTTATTTATTTCACAAAATTTATATACTGCTTGATTGTAAAACAAAAACCCTCAAAGGGCTTTATAAAAAGAATTTTAAGAGTGTAATAAATTTTAATTTTTAATGTTTTGTACCAGTACCAGTCTTTAAGCTCCAGTACAATTCTAATCAAATAAATAACTTAAGTCAGTGTTTTTCAACCACTGTTCCGTGGCACACTAGTGTGCCGCGAGATGTTGCCTGGTGTGCCGTGGGAAAAATTGAAAAATTACTTTATATATAGTCAATATAGGCACAGAGTTAATTTTTTTAACATTTTCTAATGGTGGTGTGCCTCGTGATTTTTTTCATGAAACAAGTGTGCCTTTGCCCAAAAAAGGTTGAAAAACACTGACTTAAGTAATGCAATTCTTTCATTTTTAGCAGGCTCTGGGTCAGGGAGTAGTTTGAAATAACCACATTGGATAATTTCTCCATTATACCAGGTTAGTGGGTTATGCTCTCAGTACAGGATTGCACAGAATTGGAAGTTAATATATATTTTTGTAGAAGAACTTCAAGATAAGAGGCCCTAAGCACGTGGTTTAGGAGCTCAGGAAAGCATGTAAAAAATATTTATATCTTAAAATTTTATAGCCTACTTCATTTCCAGATAATATGCCATTTATATGAGGTTAAGTGTTCTTTCATCATTCTCTTAAACTGTATGTTATTTATTCCATGTTATAATTTTCTTCCATTTCATTGAGGTTATTGTAGTTTTCTAATTACTTCAAACCTGGATAATATACTTTAGAATTCAGCAGTACATGCAAAAAAAAAAGTTGATAAAAATCTCTTAACGTTTTAATAATGCTTTTATTGAGATTTGGAAGATATAATGAGAGTGCTTTCCAAATACATAAAATAAAATTGGCAGAGTGATGTCAGATGTCATAAGCATAGGATTAATGTTCAAATACAAACAACAGTAACACTGTACTCCACGTTCTTCTCTTTACTAACACCAGGAATTTTCTATATTTAACTGAGCAACAGGAAAATTTGGAATGATTATATATATGGCATATTTGTAATGTGTTCTGTATATCATTCAGAAAAAGGAGCCTCTGTTATTTTCAGATACTTAGGTTCCCTTTTCAAGAATAAAGTTGTCTGTAGTGCCCCTGGATAGTGATCCTACAGGCACAGTAAGTCCACTTTCTGTTGTATGCCCTGGGTTATCCTTGATATTTTAATAATCATTCTATAGGATAACCAAAGACTCTTCACCTTTCATGATAAAAGCCTGCTCCTGCTCAGTAATCTGAACACCCGTGCCTCTTTTGCTGCAGCTATGCCTACTTTTGGCTGCTGAGTTCTGAATTGACTTTGGGCCCATCTGCACCATCTCAAAAACCGCCTTGCTTTGGACTTACTTCCTCATTATTTTCAGATGAACTGTTTGATGTTATTGTGGATCAGAGCAAATCTTGATTTTTGCGTGGCTAAAATCCAGCTTCCTACTAGCTGGCAGTAAAGAGGTAGGGTTTCAGAATTGATTGTGTATCACGCAATTTCCCAGGCTGTGGGTGTTTGCCATTTCATGGTTTTTGGGTTCTCCCATTTTCTTCTGTCTCTTAACTCTTCCTCTGTGCTGCTGCACAAGCCCTCCAGCCAATCTCAACTCTCCTCGCTTCATTTCTTTTAGTTGTTGCTGTGGTTGATTTCTGTCCTTTCTGTGCAGAAACACAGGCTGGATTTCCCTCTATTCATTTGTAAGATTCCTAATAGTTCTAAGGGCATTTAGTTTGGTGTTTGCTTGTGATGCTGATCAGTGAAATGCATTGTTAGCTAGAAGTTGAAATGAAGTTTAGTTGAAGGATCGTAGCAATCTAATGATGTCCTGAAATACATGAAAAAAGAGAAGCAAGCAAAGCAATGCCTTTTCCTAATTTCCACTGGAAGCAGTAGTAGAGTCAGTGGGTTTTGTGGGCTGCATACGAAGGGTTCATGGGCAGTTATTTAAAACGAATAACATGATTCTAGATACAAAGTACAAGTAGGCAGAGCTTGTGGTTCTTGTACAATGATATGTGGATACAATGAAAAAACTCAAGAGGTTGGAACCTCAGAGTGCTTCAGCAGAGAAAATGGATTTAGAAAATGTGCATGTGATGTGGACAAGCCCTTTGCTTATTTCCTACCTTCATGATACCATCTCTCTTCATCCCAATGGTTCTTATCATGACACAGTTTAGGAACTGATTACAATGCATTAAAGGTAAAGGTAAAGGGACCCCTGACCACCAGGGCTAGTCGTGTCTGACTCTGGGGTTGCAGCGCTCATCTCGCTCTATAGGCTGAGGGAGCCAGCGTTTGTCCACAGACAGCTTCCGGGTCATGTGGCCAGCATGACAAAGCCGCTTCTGGCGAACCAGAGCAGTGCACGGAAACGCCGTTTACCTTCCCGCTGGAGCGGTCCCTATTTATCTACTTGCACTTTGACGTGCTTTTGAACTGCTAGGTGGGCAGGAGCTGAGACCGAGCAACGGGAGCTCACCCCATTGCAGGGATTCGAACCGCTGACCTTCTGATCAGCAAGCCCTAGACTCAGCGCCAAATTTCATTCACACTAGTGAAAAAGTGGCACTTTAAGAATGAAAATATTTCTGCCTAGATATGATAGTTATATGATAGAATTCATCCATAAATGTCTATCGCAGATGGTTTTCTAACATGTATTGTCCGCTAGTGTAAGAAGTTTAAGCATTCCACTTGATGACTACCCCTAAGCTGATTCTGCAAACTGATTTCTAGCTTTTGGTGAAAGAGGAGATTTGAGTTGGTGTCTGCTGCCCTGTCTGCTACCTCAGTCCCTTCCACCCCTTTTGTGTCACTGACTATTCCCACCAGTGGGAAAACGTGTGTGCAAAGGATAATGAGAAAAACGAGTTTGGAAGTCAAATGGTATAACAAATAGGTTGTTGAACTTAATTCATGGAGTCAGATTCAGGACCCTGTTTGGCCAATTGGTTCTCAACTTCATTTCTTCACCTGTAAAATTATAATTACAAAGACCTGGCATACTAAAATTAGTTTAGCAACTATATAAAGGCAATGTGGGGCTTGTGTCTCTTCATGGAGAACTTCTGGTGTGTGCATAGGGACAGAACAGTCACATAGCTTTTTTTAACAGTTCTCTCAGCCTTTCTGGATTGGGATGGGTAGCCTCAGGGAGACTATCATTAGAGCAAGGATGAAGACCTGTGGCCTTGCAAATGTTGTTGGACTCTCCATGTTTATGCAAGATACAGATAATTCAATGTCAAACACAGAATGAATAGTAGAAATGATGCTAATGTTTCTCACTCTCAAAGGGGTCGTAATAGTAACATCTGGGAGACTTTGTGGGGAGGGGAGTATGTGGCCCAATTTTGGCCGTAAGTATTTTGTAATTGTCATGCCTAAGGGGTAGAATAATTGGCCCTCTAGATGTTGTTGAACTCCAGCTCCTATCAGCCCAACAAGTATGGTTTAGAGCTATCGTTGCTGCCTTAGAGAGAGCTTTCTCTTCCACTCACTATTTGACTAAATAGTCATTAGTCCATCTGTGTTCAATGTTTTGGGTCCAGCTAGGAGTTGGAAAGGCAGCAGATCCAGGAACAAGACCAGGTGATTTGGGGCTTTGAAACCAGGGGCAAAATTCAGATGAGAATTTCATAACACCCCCCTGCTCCCAATGAAAGCCCCATATGGCAGCAAAAAAGGTGAAAGGAATAATAAACTTTCTATTTTGTTGGTTTCTGTTTTCGTTGAAATAACGCAAAGCCATGTGCTTGTTTAGTATTGTGTCTGAGAAAATAAGATAAAAGACCAAGATCTTTATTGTGATAGGACGACTAACCTATAGTTACCAAAAGGCTGACAGGATGCAAAATGCGGAGAGCAACAGCTTTAGTGTCAAAGGAAAAAAACACATTTATGCCCAAATGTCTTGCCACTTAGAAAGTAATATTTTCATACACAAGCTTTATAACTATGTAGTGATATTTTGTAATGTGTAGTTAACTTTCCATTCTGTTATAATTTGCCAGTGAAAATTTGTTTGCCAGACAACTGATCTATCAGATAAACTGACAGGGGAATGCAAACTTCAAAAGAAGACACATTAAATCGCTTAGAAATAGTCAGAAAGCTTTAACAGCTCTCTTGGCTGTTGCACAATGGGATGCAGAAATCGCAATAATGTTCTCCTTCCATCTGGTGCCTTCAAACGTGTTGCATTCATTATTCCAAGCTTGTGTGTTCATATGTGGCTGGCCAGTATTTTCTTAGGAAATCCTTTGATAGGAATAGCCTTTTTAAAAAAAGGATTGTGGTTATGTCATGAAATTCCTGTTGGAAAGAGGATGATGGGCTAGCTAGATGAATCTTCAGTCTGTTCCAGCAGGGCTCTTAGGTACAAGGTACATGTACAAGACAGTGATAAACTAATAATCAGAATCTGCAAGAGCTTTGGAATTCAATGTCTGACCATATAAATCCAGTTTGTAGTTCTCTTGGACTGTGTCTAATGCATCCATTTTGTTCTGAACAGGTCCTAGGTGACTTGGTGAGTCTTTATCATAGAATAAAAACTTGTAGAAAGGATGCTTTCAAGTGCATTTGGAACTTGCCCTGATGATGGTCCTGCACTCCTTTCCTTGTCTACTCCGATGTCACAGTGGGCAAGACATCAAGAAGTGTCAGAGCTGCCAACGACTTGGCTGCTTTGATGTCACAGAGCCACCTGAGGCCAGCTTTAGGCTTCAGAAGCATCAACAAATGCAGAATATGTCTCCAGAAAATGTAAGAGCCCAGCATCTGCACTGACATTTATAACATCCTGGGTGACTTAGCCTTCTTCCCTACAACTTTTATAGTCAAACGAGCAATCTTTTGGTGTTTCTCTTCATGCTCCAATTTCAAAGGGCTTATCTCATGGCTGCTCTGGAACTCTTTTACTCCACCATTCCAGAATTGCAAAGCTTAAACATTTTCCAGAACATAACAAGTCTTAAAACAATAGGTGAGCAAAGTTGTTGACAAAAGAAGTCTGGGAACCACTGATTGGACATTTCCTTTATAGTTTATACAGTACTAGAGGCTTTTCTGCATGCTACTCATCCCTCTGCTTTTTTTATTATTGTACTTTCCTCAAGCACCTCACTAAAAACATAATTATACACCCAGGCTTTTATGGTTGTTTATTAGCTGCATTTTATTTGTATTATATTACTAATGTTTGAAGTTTATAATTAAATGTTTTGTATACTATTTTTAGATGTAAAGGAGGTTAGTTATAAACAAACAAACAAACAAACAAACAAACAAACAAACAAACACTACAAATGGGGAGAGTTTTAAGTCCTGGCAGAGGACCCAGTACACTTGCTTAGGATGCTGGGCTCCTTTTGAATCATGCTCCACATATTGAGCATTTCACCAGAGCAACCTGAGAGGTTTCTGGAATGTCCTTCCCCTTGAGGGCATTCATAAGTCTAAACATCATGCGGAAGCCATTTAAGGCAGGGTGGGGGCATGATTAGGGATGATGTTGGATGAGTTTGTTACTCAGAAGTGCTTTTGCATATTAAGTTTTGGATTGTTCCTAAATATCAGAAGGACTCTAATTTTTTTTGCTACTTATTAAGATAAAATCCGATGAGTTCTTTAATATAACTAACTAAAGTGGGTTATGGGGTAGGCAGAATTAATACTCTGATGCTTCTCACTCCTTCCCCCAAATGAAATTCTCTTTTTGTTCTGATGTTCCTCTTGTGTCTCTGCATTCATTTATGCCCCCCTTCCATTTAAAATAAATGGTTTGTGGAAAGTGAAGACCAAATTATCTAGGACCCAATTTAGTCTTATGGATAATTAGGGAGGTTTAGAAAACCCTAGCTCTGTACCTGATGGACTGGACAATGCTGCAAGGGAGCTTTAGTGCTACACAAGTAGCGTATAGTCCTTTATGAAGGAAATGCGTTAAAAAAAACCTTTCTTAAAATTACTTTGCACTAGCAACTATGCAGCTTAAACTATAATGTGTTGGCTAATTTTATGATAGAGAGATTCAACAGGCATTTAAATGTTAAATTTGTAGCTTAACTTTAGGTCTGCATTTTTAAAATTACTGGTTCGTTGAGAAAATCTGGTATTGAGCTCAACTTTAATGATAACATGCTTGATTAGATGACCTAGTCTCTGAGAATAATTAGATTAAAATAATAAGATATAAAGCTGGATAATAGTTATCTGATACAGAAGGTATTTTTCTATCTGTCTAATTTACCCAATAACCTAAATTCTTTGTATGTAAAAATTTCATTTATTATGATAAATCTTGGGGTGTATATTTATATAATATTACATTTGCTTTCACTAGCATAACTGTCATAGTTGGTTGAACCTGCAAATTGACTGACTGATTCATTGAAATGTTTAAGTTCTTGAAATTTTTTTGGGGGGGGAGGTAAAGGCAGGTGCTAAAAACAGTTATCTGTTGCAAAGACCTATTAGTGCATTTGTTACTTAACATAAATGTCTCTCTATTAGCAGCTTCCTGTTTAAATAGTCTATTTTTTGAATGTGCTGGCACAGAAAAGTGATATTTAATAGGATATATAAGATAGTTCACAGAATAACCAGGCAGTGCTGTCTACATTTATCTGTTTGTTTTGACATCTCTGCTTCTTGCAGACATTACGAGGGTACATTATTGGACATGAAGTTGATTCATATCTGAAAGGCCTTGTTGGTCTAACAATTTGCCTATGTGAAAGTACACTTAACAGCCCTGGAGCTGTGCATTGCAAAGAATGGTTGGTAGTAGCAGACATGCTGTGTTTCAGGCAACATGTCTGCCATTTACAGATCAACATGTCACACAGTGCTTCCCCCCCCCCCCCGATACTCAAGGGTACACAGTACTGGCACCTTAAAAAAAAAGTTATAAGTGTGGCATTTACTGATGTCACATAATCCCTAATACCAGACTACAAGTTTGAAAAATTGTGGAAATTTATACCTATTAAATATTTTTTGGCCACTTTTCTGCATAATGCTACCCAAAGCTTATAAGCAAAGCAAAAGATAAAAAATGATTAAAAAGCAACATTTAAAGTAACACTTAACATAAAAATACAGAACCAGAGAGATCATAGACAAGTCAAACCATCACCTTCCTAACAAGCCTCTTGCCTGAAAGGCCTGTTGAAAAAGTCAATCTTCAGGGCCTTCTTAGAACGCACACTGTGTAGAGATTTGGTGTATGTCCAACAGAAGGATGTGAAGCCACCACAAAGAAGGACCTCTCATTTAATCACCCATAAAAAGAGTCCTTCAGGATCAGACCAAGGTCCATCTAGTCCAGCAATGAGTTGTTGCAGTGGCCAATCAAAACCAAATGCCTGTGGGAAATCTGCAACTGGACCTGAGTGCAACAGTGCTCCTCAATTTGAATTTCCAGCCATGGTCTTCAGAGGGGGTCCAAAGCACCCTCATACCAACCTGTAGGGTGAGCACACTAGGACATACACTTTATTGACATATGGGGTGGGCAAAGTAGGAGAGCTTCCACAGCAGGTGATATTAATCTGCGGGCAGGATAGTATCAAGGTGGTTCAGAAGATAGCTGGGACTCAGACTGTTTAGCTGGGGCACTGCTCCAAAACTTCTCAACATTCAATTTGTGTGTGTCTCTCTGTGTTTTTAAACAAAACAGTACATGACTTTCATTTGCATTATCTGTTTTCAGCACAGTTGAGAATAGTTTTATAGACATAATTTTATAGACGAAGTTCTCTGCATGGCAAAAATGTGCAAGAAAAGTGAAAAGAAGCAAATAAAAGGGCACTTCTCTTTTGATGGTGCTAATTTATGGTGCTAATTTTTGAATTATGGTGCTGGAGGGACTCTTGAGCGTCCCATGGACTGCAAAAAGATCAGACTTATCCATCCATAAAGAAATCAGCCCTGAGTGCTCACTGGAAGGACAGTCCTGAAGTTGAGGCTCCAGTACTTTGGCCACCTCGGAGAAGAGAAGACTCCCTAGAAAAGACCCTGATGTTGGGAAAGATGGAGGGCACAAGGAGAAGGGGATGACAGAAGATGAGTTGGTTGGACAGTGTTCTCGAAGCGACTATCATGAGTTTGGCCAAACTGCGGGAGGCAGTGAAAGATAGGCATGCCTGGCATGCTCTGGTCCATGGGGTCATGAAGAGTCGGACACGACTGAACGACTGAACAAATTTATGGGAAACCAGCTAGTACCCTTCAGTTTCCTCACTGTCTTTGTAAATTAGATAACTACATGTGTAATATTTCTTTTTGTTGTAAGTAGATAAGTAGTAGTTAAATCCTTAGATATTGGGAGGAATGCAGAGAGCCTTCGCAGCCCATCCCTCTAAAAATAGTTTAGAAAACTGTTTTATAATAGAAGTTGACATCGGCTCTGGCAGATTCACAGCTTTTAGGCAGCAACAATACTAACTCAGAAAAAAGATGTTTCTTATCTTTATGCAGTGCCTAAGCAATTCAACAAAACTCTGTTCACTTAGTTCAGAATTCTTTTCACCTAGTTATCCGAATATTTTAATAGGCAACTAAAAACTGGGGGGGAGGCGGAAGACACATGTAAATGTGGCATGCAAGAGGCAGTTTGGTGTAGCCACATTGTATATTTCCTTGGTACCATAGAATATCCCTATTGTTACTAGACAAGTGCAGCATCATTGAGTGTGGAGAATCAATTTGTGTGACTGCCACAAACAGCACCAGCATGAGATAGCACTGACTTCCCATGGTAAGCAAGTTGTAGGGCATGGACAAGCAGTAATGGCTCTTTCTAACTCTGTGCTATCCTACACACTCACCACAGACATATTGTGCTACGCCATACACCCAGCAGTCACCATATTGTGATTGGTGCCCTTTAAATTTTTTTATAACTCAATAAGCCCTGTAGCCAATCAGCATAAAGAATAAGGTGCACCTAAGTCTACTGAAATCAATAGACTTTAAGCATGCTGAGTTCTGCATTGTATTGAGCCGTTAGTGTAATATTCATTGTTTGCTAATTTCTCGTGCACAAACAAATATTTCCCCTCAAAATTGACTAGAATCCAACGAAACAAAAAACCCCCAAACAAACAGCTTTTCATGCACTTCAGGGGGCTTTGGTTTTTAAAAAGCAGTTTGCTAGACCATGTGGAAACGGAGGTGATTTTCAAATCAGCTTATGGTATGGCATGGTACTCTGGTTTGCTTCTCAAAGAAAATAAGTAAAAACCATCTGGGCATAGGCAAGCTTTGGGGGCTTGCATAACATAGAGCTTTTGGATTTTTGCCATTGTAAACTTAACACTAGAGATTTGATACCAATGTAATAATTTTTAATAGTGTGTTTGTATTTCCCCCCGCCCCCCAAAGAGCTGCTTTAAATGTTGCTAAAATTGTAGAGGTTCTAACACATTTGGATTAATCTTTTGAGACTGTTTGCATATGTATACTGTTGTGATTTAAGATGGTTTCAGGCTTATTCTAAACCTTTTATGTAATGTGAGTGACTTTTGGATTAAATTGGAATAATTATGAAAAGGGATTTTAAACTGTTTAATATTTTGCTACCAAATAATCACAGCTTGAGGTGTTTACATTTGATTTCAGAATATTTGGTTTGGCAGCCGTCATACTTTTTCAACAGTATGTTTAAAAATACACATCAGTTTACTGCACATTTATGCCCCTGGAGAGTTTTTTCCCTGTCAACCTCACAGTTTATGCATCATCCCTGTCCAAATTCAAGGACATAAATTTGTCTTTGACATTCATTTCTAAAACTTGCTTTTCTTAATATACATGCACACACATACCCCAAACCACCCTGTGCTTATATTGCCAACTGCTGTACTGCTTCTGTTCATGTTCCTTCTTTCATCTACAGGCAGGCTATCCATTTCTTCTGTTGTTGGCCTGTTTGTCATTACACCGTTCATACCGCTCATATTTTATTTCCTTGTACTTATAATCCACCCTTATTCCCAATGGAAGCACAGAGCAGCTAAGAATTCAACATTGCATACATAGCAGTACACAACACTAATATATTGTTATCATCACATCATAACTGGATATGAAAGCAGAATAGAGCAGCAGTAGTAGAGACATCAGAAATGATAGAATATTAAAATAAAAAGCCAATTACATCTCAGAGGTCTGGACAAGGTAAGAAAAGGTTTTAGCTTGTGCCTATACGTGGTCTGTGTGCTGGATTGCTGAATGTTATTAGGAAGGGAGTTCTACAATTGGGGATCCACCACTGAGAAATAACTTTCTCTTCATCCCATGGTACAGCAGAGCATCATTTCCCTAACAACTTGCATGGACTGGAAGTCTGCCCCTCAGGAACCTACTTTTTCCTTCTAGTCCACCTCAATACATTTTCCTAATTTCATTATATGTTGTTACCTCAACAGTCCATTCATTTCTACTATTTTCCAGGCCCAGTTTTAAGTAGATGATACTGGCTTACACATTCCTTGGATACCTTGAGGCCTGGGATCCACCCATAACCGTAGGCTGTGCCTCTTGCTATATGGAAACTGCTAACCTGTTTACAGAGGCTCACAGGAGAGACTCTGAGAAGATTCAGTAGTAGCAAGTGAAATAAGACCTTTCCCTAGTTCCTTAAGAATCCAACTAGATATGATGATTTTATTTATACCCCTCCCATCTGGCTCTGTTGCCCCAGTCACTCTGGGTGGCTTCCAACACAAGTAAAAACATAATGCAACATCAAATATTAAAAAAGATCCCAATACAGGACTGCCTAAACTTGTGTTATATTTCTTTTGTGTTCTGAATTTGTCTGTTTCACTTTCCATTCCCTTCTTTCAATGTATAGGTCATGTACAAACTAATTAAGTATATTAATATGTACTCTATAATCCAAGTTAAAGTTTAGTTTCATTTAGATGATAGATTTTGAAGACTTATGTTGTCTTTTCTTTGTTCTCTAAGCATAATATTGTGGAAGTGAATAGGCTTCTACAGCAGCCAACACAACCACTGCCAACACAACCACTAATCCTGCAACATTCTGAAAAAGAGCAACTGCAGTCCAAAAAGGCTTTATTTTTTTGGTCAACCAGCAAAAATCTCTAATTTTTGTATCTAAATTCCAATCAGCTTCTTTCTAGCCTTCCTGCAATATTCTGATGGGTGTCACATACCAAGGGCTAGAACATTCATTTATTTGTTAAGTTTCAGATTACCTGTTGTTCAGTAGGCAAACCTACAGTTATTAGTCACAATAATGAAAGCTTCCAAGCAGATAACAATATAACTATTTCTTCTCATCACGCCCATTTGAGCATCTTTTATCTTATTCTTGAAAGAACAGTTGGTAAAGGAAATTATCATACAGTTCCACAGTGCATTCCCAAAACATGCAAGGTACCTGAAGACGACTATAGAAATCACCCTTTCTACAGCTAGAAAGCAACAAATATTAGCTGTTCATAATTATGCTGCTTGGCTCCACGCCCCACTGCTTCAGAGGATATGCATGCCATAATTTTAATACATGTGTGTGAGATGGTGGGTTGTTTCAAGGTTGCATAATTATAATCAAATTAGCATTTGTAAGATAAATTCAGCCACTTAAGTTCTGAAAAACCTGAATATATACAATCACTCCATCTATGAAAGTGTTAAGAGAATATGTAATGTCTGATTATATACTATGCTTTAGCAATTTTAATTTTTAATTTGCAACAAAATGTTAATGAATGTTGAATGAGAGGTAAGACAGGTGCCTTCAAGTTGAAAGAAATAGCATTATCTTGGACACAAGGTAAGTCATAACTGACTTCAGTATTGTTATCTAGTTTCTACATTCTGAAAACACCCAAAAGGAACATGATTTGTTTGTTGTATATGGGCTTTTATGATATTTCCTAATTGCTTCTTGTCAGTTTAGTTAGGTAATTAGTAATTGCATTTTCAGTTTGAATGCTTAATAATTTGCATTGCATTTACTCTTACATATTACTTTGGGTCACTCAGTTTAGCTCTCTCAAGAACCAGACTAAATATTGGCTTAACTGTTCAAAATCCAAAATTTATGAATTTTATTTGCTGTAAAAACAAGAAAGAGTGCTGTGTTATGTCTTGTGGCTTGTCAGCAGATAAAATTTTGATAGTTAACATTTCCCTTATTAAATGCATCGATAACTGATAGTTTAAATGTTCTTTTCTAAAATATGAAAAGCAAATAAATATTTTCTATTTGAAACTGAATAGAGCTACATGTATAGTTTAACTTAAAACTATTATTAACTACTATGCTTCTGGAGTTTTGTGTAGACAGCCCCCCCTTTTTTTCTTTTGCAAAAGCGACAAGTAAATCTGACTGACAAGCAGTACTTCTTTTAAACATATTGTGTGTTTTGGCACATGAATAACATCGCAGACTGCTCAGAAAAGGAGCTTTATAAGGACACAACACAGAGATTTAAAAAGCGCTTTTTTGAGTAGCTGTTTTCACTTAATGTTACTTGCTTTACTTTTAGAAAACATTTTAGAATTTAATTTCTATGTGTCTTCAAAGTATATATTTTTGAGCTGACAGTAATGTCATATTTGAATATGCCTTTTAATTTACCACTCAAACCATTTTTTGTGGGTTTGAGTATGTTGGAACAATTTTGGAATATCCCAGGTGACGCCAGTTCACTTTTATGGACCTTGTGAGATTAGGTTAACAATTAGGCTTAACCGTGGGCTTTCCATGTCCACTCAAACTCATTTAGGCAATATGTTATGGTATCCTATGCTGAACATCCAAAGTTCACCACTGCCTTGACTGTCAGTGGTAGAGGGATGGACTTAAGTCTCAAGATTTGTCTGTTCACTGGAATAGACACATGGAATTTATGTGACTGAAGTGATCATTCCTTGTCACAAGTACCCAACTGGTAAATGATACCATCCACATAGAATGATTGAGCTGGAAGGGACCTTGCTGGTCATCTAGCCACCCCCCCACCAGAGGTAAAGCATCTTTCCTTTTAGTTACTTTAGGGAATGAACAGGACAGAGACTAATGCGATGTTTTTTGCACACCACAATGTCATGCAAGCGTGTAGCACAACCTCACATTTGGCGTGGGCTACCATCAAACATACACATTGCCGAGTTTCAAATCAATTCACTGAGACTTTTTCTAACAGTCATAGAATGTAGTACCCACTTTTATAATGACTTGCTCATAACCCAGGACCACAACTGTGGTCCTATAATGTTCTCAATAAATTATTAGGGCAACATCTTAGTCCTGCTTTTTTTTAATAGCTGGTTTTATTTCCTGAATAAGAGGGAACCCCCCCCAAAAAAGGTTGGAAGTCTTTTTGGTATAGTCATCTATCCAATATAACCAATACAAGCCTTTCCAGATTAGGCATTTGATTAGTAGAACAGATTAATTTGAAATAAAGGCACAGGAAAACTGCAACATGCTTCAGCTGTGCAAACAATCTTGTCACAATCATTTCTAGTGAACTGTGCTCAAGAACCCTACCTCATTTGACCCCACAGCCTGTACAGTAGTTAGCTGAACAGTTTTGTTTTGAGATTTTTTTGCACATAGCAGCACGAGAGATTGTTTGCTAAACTTTCAGTGAGAAAGAAATAATCTGTTATCTGAAAAGTGTGTTTATACATGGCTAAAGAACAGAAAATTGATTATTCATTTAAAATAAACCATGACAATTGATCACATGTTTGAACAGAACAACCCGTGATGACTAGCTGGGACTTTAAGCCCTTCAGTCACTCTGCTAAGTAATAAAAAAGGTAGTCTATATAGTCTAGATATTGTGTGCTTGGCAAATCTACTTCCACACAAGATAGTTAATTCAGCTTGTCCTACAGAGCCCCTGTGATCAGCATTCTGGTTTGTTTGATCTCTCTTCACAGTTGCTATTGAGGCTGAGGGGTGTAACGAAGGTATTTCTTTCCTGATGGAAGTTCTTTGGTGCAAACTCCTCCTGGAAAGAGCTTGTCAGCCTCTTCTTCTGGTACACTTGGAATCACCATGACCTGGTCCCCAGGCTTCCAATCAACTGTGGTAGCAACCTTCTTAGCAGCTGTTAGCTGTAGGGAATCGATCACTCTTAGAATCTCATCAAAATTTCTTCCAGTGGTTGCTGGGTAGAGGATAGAGAGTTTGAGTTTCTTGTCCGGGCCAAAGATGAATACCACACGGGCAGTCAGAGACATACCATCCTTGTCTCTCTCATCTGGGTCTAGCATGCCCAGCTGGACTGCAAGCTTCCGTTTTGAGTCAGCAGTTATGGGAAAGGGGAGCTGCTGTTTGGCCTCCATTGTAGGCATTGATGTCCTTGCTCTAACAGAGATGGTCTTTGACATCATCAATAGAGAGGGCTATCATTTTAATGTTACGATTTGCAAACTCTGGTGCTAGCTTTGCTGCCAAGCTCTGTTGTGCACACTGGAGTAAAATCTCGTGGATGAGTGAACAGGATGCCCCACGAGTTTCCAGGAACTCGTGGAAGCGGAGAGGGCCGTGTGTAAAGGGACAAGGCTAAGTAGCATTAATGCTGAGAAACCTGTGGTACTTGAGATGTTGGACAGCTCCCATCAGCCCTAGCCAGCACTGCCTAGAGTCGGATAATTGGAGTTATGGTTAAACAACATTTTGAGGACCATAGATTTCTTTCCTTGTGTCTTGGGGAGAATTTATGTCAAGGTTTTTCAGAATGTATCAACTGAACTGCAGTAGTGCCTGGGATTTTCAGGTTTCCTGCAATGTGGTTAGTCAAAAGTTTCAGTCGAGGTGAAGGCATAGGAGAGCAACAGGGAAAAGAATACATGGTGGTTGCTACAGTCATAGCAGCCATCTTTGCTCTTGTAGAGGGTCAGAATGCTGGTGTCACACATGTTGTGTGGCATGAATCCTGTTCCCCAACCCTGCAAAAAAAAAAAAGCCATAGAGGTGTGTCATGAGGGAGGATTTGAGGCTAGCTTTCAGAACATCTGTTGAGATTTCATTCTGCCCTTGGGGCTTCCCTGCATACCTGAGAGTTGATGGCATTTTTTAGCTTTTTGAGGGAGGGAAATGCAGCTTTTCCAAGACAGGCAGTCAGGGTGCTCTCAACTGCTGTGTTGAAGACAGTATTTTCCTATGAATACAATTCTTCATAGTGCCCTGCCGATCGCTTCATATGCTGCTGTCTGATGGTCTCTCCAGGCAAGGTTTTTAGTGGTGCAGTTTTTCTGACTGTTGTTCCAAAGGCTTTCTTCATGCCTTCGTACATTTTGTAAGTATTCCCACTGTCAGCTGTAAGTTGAATGCTCTGACACAGCTTTAGCCACAGTAGTCATTGGCATAGCATATGGCAATCCTCTGGGCATCATCGCTCCTTACCTTTCTCAGTGCTGCAAGTTTCTTATCGCAGGGTGATTCTTGTAGTTCACAAGAGCCTCACACTTTGCAGCGATAACAGGCTCCATGTCCTTAATGTCAGCCTCAAACCAGTTGGGGATCTGCTGCTGTTTGCCAAAAGAGGATATAGCTGTATTGTAGGTTGCCTCTTTGATGTGGTTACACTTTACTTCAATGCTGTCTGTAGGACAATTCAGTAGTGTTTGTTTGACAGAATCAGAGAAGTAGACAGAGTTCAGGTATGACTGTTGTCACCCTGTTGATTTGATGCCACACTTTCTGCTTTGGCTGGAGAGGGATCTTGCTCACCACCAGGGACTGATCCATGTCACAGTCAGCACTGTGATAACTCTCTGCGTGAGAGATTTATGGATAACGTAAATTCCAAGTTTTCATTGGATTAATTTGGAAGATTACAATGTTCAGTGTTAAATGTTGGTCAAGTGATTTTCAAAATGCTATTCTACCACAAATAGTTATAAAGTTATTAGGAACACTACATTCATTATGCAGCAGCAACTCTGCTATATACCTGTTTCTATATTTCCCACAATCAGCCATGCACCCAAACTGGTTGTGCATAGCTGCTTAGGCTGAATTTAGCCACTCAATAGTCCAAGGAGTGGTTTATGGCAAGGAGTAAGGAGGTACTTAAAGAATTTTTTTCCACATTTAAGGTATTTCTGACAGCTGAAATAGAAGGCAGAGGAGTTTGTTTCACTGAATGATTTAGTTTTGAATCTTACTCTTGATAAAAAGACTTGACCTCATAATTTGGAAACAGTCTGGTAGCTCAGTGGAATTTTGGAAGATACGACTACTGTTGCCCACAGTTAAGGACTAGGTGCTGTAAACAGTATGAATATGAGTATGTTGTCAGTTAGAAGACTGACGATCTGATTTGCACATTTAAGCAGCCTTTTCTTGATGCAGGCTATACAAAGTTTTGAGTTGAGCTAAAAAGGGAGTAGGGTACAGCCAGCACATAATAATGAGGTAATTAGGATGTCTGGGGTTTTGTATTGGCCCAAAGCCAGTTGCGGTGGTATGGTTAAGGAAGTCTGTGGAATCGTCAGACAAGTGTTAAAGATCTGTGGGACTTGTGTGCAAAACGTTTAAAAATATCTTTAGAAATCAGTTTCTTATATCTGGACTACGTAATATGTTCATTTGTATCCTTTCCTTTCCTTTGATATGCTGTTAACAACCTGTTAACAAGTGAGACTTGATGGAAGTGACTGCATTCCATTGTTAGAGTATAAGACTCCTTTTCTTATGTGTCACCAAGTTTCCATTGTAGAATTTGTGTTCTTGTACAAAAGCACTGAAACTTTTTACCAATGACTCAGATATTTTCTCGGTTCATTTTAAAATGTTTTTGGTCTGCTCCATGTTACAGTGAATTCTAAGTGCCTTACATTAAAAGATGCATATGTATTTGTGTGTGAGAGAGTAACAATAAAATATCATTTACATGTATTCATATTTGTAACAAAATCATAGAAAAAATGCTTGCTAAAAAGAAGTGTCATGCAGGTCTTTAGAAAGGCTGATGAGGCCACAGTTTGGCATTCCTTTGATGGCTTTGTAGTCTGACATCATTAGAAAGCAAAGTTGTACTGAAAGCAAGAAGGATCATCAGCTGACAAAAGTGTCTCTGCCCCAGTAAGAAAGCTTCAAGGTAACAAGCGTATTAGGACCTGTGTAAAGAGAGCGTTAATATAATATTGTCTGTCTGTCTCTCTGTCTATCTGTCTGTGATCTATCAAACTATCAGCTAAAATCAAGAAGGGCAGGAGCTGTATCCCAGTGGGATAAATCTTTGGGTTTAGTAAGACCAGACAAAACTTGTGTTTTATTTTATTTTATCCTACAGGACAACATTGAGGGACCATAGTAAACTTCAATCAGGAACCTAGATTAATCCCATTTTTGAAGAGGGGTTCTACAAAACCGAATGTGTATTTCTATACAGTACAGACCTAGCTACTGGAAAAGTCATAGTAGATCTCAGTCCAATTTAAGCTTCAGCTTTAATTCAGTTAAAAACTAGGTCAGTTTTAATAAACTAGAGTGCAAGTTACAATTGAAACCAGATGATTTCAAGGTAAATAAATATAATTAATTTAACTTCTTGATGAAATAAAATCTAATAAATCAGTGTGTCTGAATATGTCCTAATACATTTTATATGTACTTTTGACTAGCTGCACATTTTTGTATACTGTTTCCCCTAGTACAGTACGTTTTTTTAAATAATTTCACTAATGGCTTTATGCACACTTTCCCCTAAAATAAGCACTTTTGTAAACGTTGGTTGAAGGATTGCATCATAAATTCTGGTTAAGTGTAAATTTCTAAGGGTAGCTGGTTTTGCTTTGTATTTTGTTTAAGTGTAAATTTAATAGATTTGGCTTTAAATGTATTCTGAATTGAGTTTCTCCTCTATTCCTACTTATAAGTGATTAGTTAAATGAGGACACTGCCTCTATTTTAGATACAAAGCAATAAACTGAGATAGGGGCTGCTTAGAAATGAATTGGTAATACATGCAGGACAGATTTTTTTTAAGGCTTAATTGCTGTCCAGTTTCCATCTATTCTGAATAAATGAATCATTGCTCAATGGATCTAGGACTGTCTGTGGGCTGTTGGATAGCAACTGGGCTACATTCCTCCCGTTAGGTAGAAAACTGGGTAGTTTCTTTTTCTCCCTGCAGCAGGAAATTGAGCCCTGCCCCCCCCCCCCCGCCTTCTCAGGCACGAGAAGCTGATTCTGCATCTCAGTGCTGGATAGGAACAGTTCTGTAAGCAGCTCCCTGTCTGTTATACAGCAGAGTGAGTGACCTCAATGCTCTCACTACTGTGCAGGAGGACCAATGGAACCCATCCCACATGTCTCTAGTCTGGTTGAGTAGAGCAGGCATAGGCAAACTTGGCCCTCCAGATGTTTTGAGACTACAATTGCCATCATCCCTGACCACTGGTCCTGTTAGCTAGGGATGATGGGAGTTGTAGCCCCAAAACATCTGGAGGGCCGAGTTTGCCTATGCCTGGAGTAGAGGAACTCTATAGAGAGGTATCGTTCTCTTTTTAGCCTTGAACTGCTGCATATGGGAGATCTTGTTTGCGTATTCCTTGCCACATTACCAGACTAGATGACTAATCCCTAGGGTAAAATCCCATTCTGATCTCCAAAATTATGTGTGAAACGGACTTTAGAACTATGTGGCTAGTTGTAGGAATGCATTTTGAAAAATTGTCATCACTTTTGCTCAGATAATGTTTGAGTATAAGATGATAATTAAACTTACAAGACTGTGTTGAAGTTGCAAACTAGTAGATTGGCTTTTAACTTGGTTTGTTAATTAGTATTTTATTACTTAACCTCAGCAACATACTCAAGTTAATGTATTGATAAAGTATATAGGCCTGATTTTTTTAAAATAAAATTTGCAGAATACATGCCGACAGTGTTTGAATTGACCAAAGGGCACCTTTATAGTGTCATTACCCAACTTTAAAGACTGAGTTACAACAATGTTTTTATTAGCAATGTTGGTTAAATAGAAGACACGGCTCAGGAAAACTGAGAATACACATGGGTCATTTTCCAGCTATGTAAAAAATCTATCTGCAGTTCAGTAAGGAAAAAAATCTGAAAACTGTTCATTGAAGCAGTGATCCATGAACTTCTCCAAATGGATAAAACTTTCATAACAGCTAAACATTTTAAGAGAGTGATCTTACATTTATTCTTAATTTTAACTGTAGGAATTTTACTTCATTTATATGCTACTGTTCAAAATACACCGATTTCACACAGTGGCTTACAAAATATAAAACTCATTTTTAAATCATGTAAAGTATAAAGCAAGAAAATAATAGCAATAGCAGCAGTAGAAATAAAATCGAGAATAAAAATAGGCCCCACAAATTGTTTATGTACTTCTTTCTAGATATCATATTATTAGCAGCATATTTTTCTGCTTTTTTCTAATCCAGGCATTTAAAATACAGCAACTAGTTTCTCATCCTATAACTTCGTGTTTTATTCCTGCTGCACCACTGAGTAGTAAACTGTTTCCTTTTATCCACCACACCCCCACCAGATTCTGATTATGGGTGTTAAATTGATCCTTTACCTAATAAGGAGGAATTAAATAGGAAACTTGTTTTTCTTTTTTCCAGCACTGCATTTAGTCTGCATGTGGTAGCGTGCAGAACAAGAAAAAAAATCTTTCAGCAAGTGTTTAGGAAAATACTTTCCAAAAGATCTGCATGAGATTAGAATAGCTGAGTGTTCCTCTTTCTGGCTTCCTGTTTTGGAATTACTGGTAAATGCCTTGAAGGTTCTCAGAATATCTCAGTTGAGAAAAAACAAGACTAGTTAACCTTTTCAGTACTTCATCCTTTCATATTATTAATTATAAATGCAAAAAGAAAAGATCAAAGTATTCTTAAAACAACTTCATTAAATCTTGCAATAGTACAGTTGTACTTTCTCTTCTGTCCTTAGTGTAGGAGTAGTTCCAAGACGAAAATGTAGTTGTAAGCATACAGAGAGTGCCATCTTCATTCAAGTGAAGATAAAGTTCAGTTAGAATTCAGGCATATGCTTGAGGGAAATGCCCTGTCTTTTCCCCTCTCCCACACCAAATCTATGCTCTGAAAGTTTCATTTTTTTGTTTTGTTTTGTAAATTCAACAGAAAGCATAAAGGAAGAAACTAGACCAGGTCATATTAATTATAAGCATCAGCCGTCATTCCTAATTTAAACATATATATTAATATTAGTAGTCCATATATCTAGATAGCCTAATGAGATTGATGATTGATAATTATAAGATACATGTTCAGACAAGGACAGTCAAGATCCTTCAGACCAGAGTGGTGGGTGTTTTGGTCTCTTTGCAACCATAAGGGCTTGCATGATCCACTTTCGTTGGCATCTGTTGGTCTACACATTACAGTACAGCAATATAAATTAAAAGTACCCAGGGATTATTTTTTCCCAAAACAGGGTTAATACATACAGTAAATTCTGGCCAAAAAGAAGATGCCACAGGACATGCCCCATTTTATGACTCAAAGAGCCACTATCAGCATTACATTTCAAGCACTTATCTGAAGCAACCAGTTCCTTTATTTTAATATGCTGTGACATGCAATATTCCCCAAACCTGATTTTTGTTGAATCAATATCAGTTTGAAACAGTACACATAGACGCTAAATGCAAGTTTCCATTGATTAGGATGTATGGAACACACTTGATTCTCTATTCTATTTGTCTCCAAAATCCTGAAAATTTGCAACATGCCAATAAATATTTATAGACTACTGTTAAAGTTTTAACTTTCTTCAAATATCCAATTTTTCCCTCCAGCGATAGAGGAGATGCCAATGTGCTCAAAGCTGATGGCCCATAGGCAGACAAAGGTGCTATAATAGAATATATTGGCATTTAGCACTAGTGGTGTCTAAATTGCAATATTGCAAATGACAGAAATTCTCCACCCAGTCCTATTAAGTAATCTAATGAATAAATTCTACTATCAGCCCATTTCTTCCATAAAAGGACAGCCTCTTTGTCTTCAAATCTAATGCCATGCATGCATGCATCCATAAATCCAAAAAAAGGTGCTAAGTAAGTCCTCTCTAGTGATTACTTATGCAGGTATATTTGCAGAAAAAGAAGCATGCCAATCCCTCATGATTAAAAAAAAATATGCCTCGTGATATAGACTAAGATCTGGAAAATTAAATTCTCCTTCCAATATTGACAGCTGCATTTTTTCAAAGTAAAAAAATGAGGTGGCGAAATCCCCCCCCCCAAATGAAATGCTGCATTAACTACAGAGTATGAAAGGAATACAATGGCATCTCATATTACATGCATTTTGCTTACATGGATTCAGTTTTACGCACTTGATTGCAGCTTCAGTCAACTCAAAAGTTCCTCTTTTAAAATGACATTCCTGCCGCTTCTGCACAAGGGACACGCTTCAGTGAAGAAGTGGGCAGACAAGGCCTCCTCACCATTGACACACTGTGTTTGGAAGCTTGGAGAGCAGTGATGCCCTGCCTCTACTGGGAGGGGGCTTATTGAGATCTCAGGGGATGTGTGGGGTTGGGGGACAGAAGGAAGGATTACATGGGGGAGAAGAAAGCAAACTCAAGGAAGACAACACATGCTTGTGGAGGCTTCTCTTCCTCTGGCTTGTGTCCATCGTTACTGCCTTCGGCTGTTGCCTTCTCTGCTCTTCCACAGTCCTGGGAATAGGGGCTGCTACGTGTTTATGGTGGCGGTGGTTCCACAGCTGCTCCCTCGGTGTTAGTCACATTCTGCTGCTTCCAGCTGGTCAGCAAAGGATGCTGGTCTCTTGGCTTTGCTGGCATGGAGTCGCTGACACTGTCCCGCCAAGTTGGCAGGGGCTGCAGCTAATTCAAACCTCTGCCAGCAGGAAATGCATGACTGGTGGGGGGTGAGTGGGGATGGGCAATCCCAGCAGGATGTGGTAGCAGTTGCTTTCCAGGCAGGAGGCTGTGCTGCTTGCCCACCCACAATGAGGTAAGTGCAGAACTTTTTTTCAGATGGAACTTGCTGGAACTGAGTTCCAGCACCTCTCAGGTAGGTGCCATTGCCATTATAAGAGAACAAGGGAAGCATTCATGGTGAGTTCCGGCACCTACGGTTTTTCTAGAAAAATAATACTGGATAACTGTAATCTGAACTAGCCCCACAGTTATTATTTAGAGCTACTATATGTGAAAAGAGGAAGCAGCTTTCTAGGGCCCTGTCTGGGCTGGAGGGTGGTGATCCCAGGGAGTCTGAGGCTCTTGGCTATATGTGATTTTGCATATGCATGCTCTGCCTGGAGCCCAAGCCTCAAGTAAGATGTGATCCCATTGTACCACAAAGCATATAAATTATCTGTAGCAAAGCATTCATCTTTAAGTGTACTAGGTAAAAGGTAAAGAGACCCCTGACCATTAGGTCCAGTTGTGTCCGACTCTGGGGTTGCGGCGCTCATCTCGCGTTACTGGGTGAGGGAGCCGGCATACAGCTTCTAGGCCAGTGGCCAGCATGACTAAGCCGCTTCTGGTGAAGCAGAGCAGCGCATGGAAATGCTGTTTACCTTCTCACCGGACCGGTACCTATTTATCTACTTGCACTTTGACGTGCTTTCGAACTGCTAGGTGGGCAGGAGCTGGGACCGAGCAACGGGAGCTCACCCGTGTCCCACTTAAGTCTACTAACTTCGCTCCAAATACTAAGAAATGCCCATCTTCCAAATTGAAAGATAAAATTGTTATCAATCTGTTTAAAATTCAGTATAACCATTTGAGAAATATCTCTAAGAACCAAAATATCTAAATATGTTATAACCTCTGTGTACCAACAGAATTGCGAATTGCATATAAACTTACTAACTTAATAGTGCCCACTAACATTTTTGCTTACTAATAAATCATAATAAATCAGCCACATATAAAACTATTTAGAATTTTGTGTACAAAACCTTGACTCTCTCTGTAATGCCTTATTGTGCACTTCAGCAGCTCCCAATATAAATCAAATATCAAAGGAGAAAGAAAATGGTTTTAGTACTTGATTCTCAAACTAGAACAAAGTTGCTGCCTGGTCAGCATACCAAGGTTGCCCCGAGTTTTGTTACGGGAAGATGCTTTGAGCTCTTTTGCTTTGCTCTTAGTAGAACTGGAAAGGTGAAAAGTTATTGATTCTGAAACCTGAGCACCCTTCACTCACAATAATGTTTTTAGAGGGGATTATTTGCTGTAGCAGTGATACTTCTCTTAGGAAAATGGAACAATTGATTTGTTTGAGATTTATCTTGTTTTCTAGTAATCATCTTAGTTTTAATACAAGTAATTCTTAGCAAATAAATTGAAAATTAGATTCAAATTCAAATTATAGAATACAGTATTGGATTCAGGTAAAATTTTTGAACTCTTGTATATCTAAGTTATGCTGTTTGCTGAACTGATTTCTGCCCTATATTCCAAGTTACCTAGGTGGTGCTCGTAAGGAAGTACTGTTGATTAAACAATAACATTAAATGCAAACTGGTATTGTTTATTTCTTAAGCTGAATGTTAAAATTAAAAGCCTAAGAAGGTCCCCAGACTTTGGAGGTGTTACAGCAAACAGGGCACTTACATTCATCTGTGGTGGGAGTGTCCACAGGAATTGAGATATTGGAATGAGATACTAAAGGAAATCTATACCATAACAAAGCAAACAATAATTAAAACACCAGAATTAATGCAGCTTTCACTGTTTGACTTTTTTGGGCATGGGGAATTGGTATTTAAGAACGTGATTAGATGTTAGTTGCTGCCAGGCTTGTGTTGGTAAAACTTTGGAAGAGTAATAGGATTCTTGCTATCAATCTATGGTACAGTAAGCTTCAGGAAATTGCCATTGCGAATTGTATGCATTAAATCTATGTCATCAAGGGACAGGTAAAATAGAATGCCTTTTTTGCAGAATTGTAGTTTTATTTTTCATATTAATAAACCTGATATTACAAAGATGTTTCTAGCTCAATATGTAACACTGTAAAAATAATAAATGATGCAAGTATTTGGGGACTTACCTGTTAATGATGTCTTAACTCCCTCATGCTTATGTTAATAGTAATGGTTATCTTCTATATTCAATATATAATAAGAGAGAATATTAGTTAAAGCTTTTATATTACTTCAGCTGTCACACATTTTCTCTGGTCCAGAATCTTTATTTGGGGTTTTCTTTTTTGGGGGGTGGGGGGTGGGAGGTTGTTTCATATTTATAATTTTTTTAAAATAGAAAAATCCCAATAACTTTACAGCCTAGTGCATATGGTCTAATTGTGGAAAGGGGAATAACTTAAGAATTGATCATCTTATTTTTCAGATGCAAAGACTTCCTGTATTTTAATCTGATCATCTTTAGTAGCAAAACTGATTTTTTTCTCAGCCCTGAGCAAAGGCACTGGAATTATTGTAGGGAAAGCAAACATATTTTCTCCAAAAATCACTTTGAAAAGTTTCTGGCTCAATTTGAAATATTCCAAATTAATTTCTAATTATAATGAAAAGTATTTTGCCGTAACAACTCTAACTGATTATAATTCTCCCCACCATAAATTCTTGTCAGTCTTAATTAGCTGTTGTTGTTTTTTGGCTTTTATTAAGACAACCAAAATATGTTTTGTTCAACTATTTTGATGTTAGGTAGATAAGAAAAAGTAGAGATCTGTTTGGTTGATTAAATTATTAATTCACCAGCTGTCTGAAATGCTGTAAGATCCGAAATGTTAATCTTAGTTTGACTAGAGTTAAATACTGTAATTAAAAACTCCAGGTAAATTATGGAACTTAAGAGCCAGGATGAGCAACTCTATATTGTACATGTTTTACTCAGAATCAAGCCCCACTGTGATGAATGGGTAAGAAGTCTCTCCTTGTGTGTTAGGTATTACATTGTCATATGCTGAAAAAGAGACATTCTTAACAGCAGAAGTGCACATGTAAAGTTGAATTGGCACTCTTGGTGATGGCACTCAAAACTGTGCCCTGAAAGACCACTTGGAGCCAAGTGATAGAGATTTTTAGCCATCAGTATAAAACATGATTTTCCTTTAGGGAGGCTTTCTGATAATACTTATATGTTACATGGACTCATGTTTGTTTCAAGTATTTTACTTGCTGTTGACTAAGAAATACAATATTTGTATTTCATTATTAAGTAATTTGATTAGTGTTTTTGCAAATTACCTATAACAGATTTTCCTCCTGAAAGCAGAATAGAGAACTTGAAACATGTGAATAAAAAAATTAAATTAAAAAGAGAACAAGTGGCGAAGACTTCCTCCCTTCCTTGTTTATTAAAAATAATTTGTTAAGGTCTCTATTTTAGCCAGTTCTTCCATTAGCTCTAATGTATACATGGATTTCTCTAAGGGAAAACAATAATTGGGGATCAATAGTTGTCTTTTTGAGTTTACACCATAATTGTTCTCTATCTACTGAGTTAAAGCAGGTTTCAGGTCAATAAATGCTCCAAAGAGTTTTGCTTTGTCTGACAACAGAATATGTAAACACTGAACAATTAAGAATAAAACAGTTCCTCAGTACAGAACATCCTTCTTTTTGACCAGCTTGCTCTTCCTTAAAAACATTCTCCTTTTATAACAATCTGAAAGTTTATTTCAAGGCTTGTTTAGCATAAATGTGGACCAGTCTGTTTATAGTTGGAACACAGAGGTAGTCGACAACAGCTGTGAAATTACGTAAAACGAACATTCATAATCCCCTTGCACTCAGTCATTTAGCAAAATAAGCCAAAAAACTGAAAACTGTTTTAGATGTTTGTCTTTTGCCATTACAACAAATGTCTGTTTAGAACTTAGAGAGAGAACTAGTATGCAGAAAATATTATAATTTGTTTAAAAGCTACAAAGTGCAGTATGTAGTATTCCTGGTTTTTTTTTGCAAGTGCTACTGTGTTCAGTGTGGTTTGCTTCCTTAGTTGCAGCCTTAGTTAAGCAGCATTCTATGAACAAGCACTCTAGCTACACAGCCTTGGGTGCGGAAGATTTAAATTAATTGGCTCTCCGAATGCACATTTTTTAGAACTATCTTTGAACATTTTAGCCAGTGTCACAATCTGCTTGTGAATATTTCCGTAGGTGATTTTACTGATGACAGTTAAAATATAGCAAATTTGATGCACTTACTATTTGCTCTTCAGAACAGAGAGGGGGGCCACTTTATATTCTTCAGGCAGGACAGCTGATGACTTCTAAAAATGGAGGTGCTGTAAGACCTATGCATAATGTGAAGACTCCTTCTATCTGTGACCCCCCCCAAGCTACATGTTCAACCTACCGCTTCCAGATTAGATTTATGTACACACAAAAACTGTGTTTCAAATGGAACGCCTATGACGCTCTCTGTCAGCTATGACAACTAACAACTGATATCTTCCATGCTTAGATTATCACTTCCTCTAATGGTGAACTCAGGTAGTGAGTAGTGCTAATAGAACTAGTAGGCTGAAAAGGTGTCATGAGAAACAAGAAGGAGCATTATCCACATATTTGGGAGATTCCTAGACTTTGCAGAAACGCATCACATAATTATCTTTTCTTAAAACAACCCCCCCCCAAAAAAACCAAAAAACCAAAAGGAATAGAATAGGATGGAGATGGGGAACTGGACCTTATTGGCTGGCCAGATCTTTCTCTCTCCTTCTCATTGCTGGTCAAATTTGGGCAGGGGCAACCCACATTTCAATCATCTGATATAACTGGGATGTCTGATGATGGGCACATTGAAGTCCTGACAATTGGACCTATCAGCTTGCCGGCTTGAATAACAACAACAACAATTTTATATTTATACCCTGCTCATTTGGCTGGGTTTCACCAGCCACTCTGGGTGGCTCACAGCACATATCAGAACCTACTAAAACATCAAACATTAAAAATCTCCCGATACAGGGCTGCCTTCAGGTGTTTTCTAAAAGTCAGTTGTTTATTTCCTTGATATCTGATGGGAGGGTGTTCCACAGAGCAGGCGCCACTACCGAGAAGGCCCTCTGCCTGGTTCCCTGTAACCTCACTTCTCGCCGGGAGGGAACCAGCAGAAGACCCTCGGAGGAGGACCTCAGCGTTCAGGCTGAACAATGGGGGAGGAGACGCTCCTTCAAGTACTGGTATACTGGGCTGAGGCCATTTAGGGCACTTTGAATTGTGCTCAGAAACGCACTGGGAGCCAATGAAGATCCTTTAGGACTCGTGTTATATCGTACCCAGCAGCCACTCCCAGTCACCAGTCTAGCTGCCACATTCTGGATTAGTTGTAGTTTCTGGGTCACCTTCAAAGGTAGCCCCGTGGTAGAGCGCATTGCAGTAGTCCAAGCAGGAGATAACTAGAGCATGCACCACTCTGGCGAGAGAGTCTACAGGCAAGTAGGGTCCCACCCTGCGTACCAGGATGGAGCTGGTAGACAGCTGCCTGGACACAGAATTGGCCTGCACCTTCATGGACAGCTGAGTCCAAAATGGACTCCCAGGCTGCACACCTGGTCCTTCTGGGCACACTTACCACGTTCAGGACTGGGGAGTCCCCCACCCTACCTGCCCCCTGTCCCAAAAAACATTACTTCTGTCTTGTCAGGATTCACCTTCATTCTGTTAGTTGCCATCCATTCTCTAACTGCCTCCAGACACTCAAACAGACTTTCACTGCCTTCACTGGTTCAGATTTGAAGGAGAGGTAGAGCTGGGTGTCCTCCGCATACTGGTGAACATCAAGCCCCAACTCTCTGATGATCTCTTCCAGCAGCTTCATATAGATGTTTAAAAGCATGGAGAAGAGGACAGAGCTCTGATGCACCCCACAAGTGAGAGCCCAGGGGTCTGAACACTCATCCCCCAACAACACTTTCTGGACACAGCTCAGGAGGAATGACCCCCCCCCACGTGCTGTTCTAGGGTGACAAACATGGTTCCCCCTGTCCTGATTTTATCCATGCAACAACCATGTTAGGAAGGTTAGGCAATAACTGACCGAGCTCACTCAGCGAAATTTATAGCTGAGTCTAACATACTTGGATCAGAATGAATGGATCAGTTAAAGAGGCTGGGTGTGTTCAAGTCTAATTGAATTTAATCATATAGTTGAACACTTTATATCAGTGTTCCATTTATAAACATTTCAGGATTCATTTTGCTTATTTACTTTCATTCCTCTTTATGCTCTCTGTGTAGTCATTCATTTTGGTTCTGCACAGAACAGGATTTCAAGCTTCTAAACCTACTGAAACTAGGAGCTAAGCTTTCTCCCTGGTTACTTAGATTGTTCATGCTTACATATTATTAATAATCTTTATTATAATGTTTCCCATTCCCTTAATGGTTTTTCAGTAACATATTTGCAGACTTGGGAGCCATTGAGCATAAATGGGATCCAAAACGGTTGCATTTATGCAACCATTTGACATAAATCTAGTTATATTTATATATAGAATAAATGTTATTACTTCTGCTTACAATGAACAATTATTTCAGCCAGCCCAAGAGCTTCATATATGTGTTAGGAATTCATATAAAGAACAATTAGTTATTGACTTTCTCCTGTTTGTTAAAATCACCCACAGTAAAATAGTTTCAAAAAGATTATATTCTTATCCAGGGCTGGCAGTATCCTAGGAAATAATAGTTTGGACAGGCACTGTTAGATAATTGCTTTTGTCAATTGGGAAAACTGTAAAAATGAAATTGGAACTGTAGAAGATACACATTTTATAAAACTAGTGATGCAAATGCAGTGTGTTTAGTAAGTATAGAATTGATATTTTTCAAAATTTGAACACATTTATTCAAAAGGTCTGGTCTCATTATTGGAAGTGCTATTTTTGTTATACAGTGTTGAGCACCCATTTGGACCTGGCTGAAATGGAAAATTTAGACTACAGATGGCTTTTCCTAGACCACACACAATCCTTCATAGAGGTTGATTCTCCATATACAGTGGTACCTTGGGTTAAGAACTTAATTCGTTCAGGAGATCTGTTCTTAACCTGAAACTGTCTTAACCTGAGGTACCACTTTAGCTAATGGGACCTCCCACTGCCACAGTAGTTCTTTACTCAAGGTACTATTTCTGGGTTAGCGGAGTCTGTAACCTGAAGCGTCTGTAACCCGAGGTACCACTGTATTAGACCACACTTGCTCATATAGTTGTTTGACCCAGACAGTTCACTTTTTAAATCAATGGCCACAAACATATTTCTTAAACCCCTCCTTTACAATTTGAAAGTGAAGCTCAATGTGTGATGGTCTGTATGCTCCTTGTCATGAAACATTTGTAATAATAGAAGACACTGAAGAGGACTGAATGTCTTAAACTGAGACTAACTAATTTTTCCCATAGTGGAAAAAAGCACACACTAACGTATCAGTAAATGCGATGTCAACTCTGTTATCATATTTTTCAGTTGTGTATTCCTTGTCCATAGTTCATATAAAGCAGCTACTCTTGATTTCACTCAGTTTTACATTTTGCCAACTACCATTGAGATACTACTATTGGATTATTTTATTCTTCACTAATTGTCTTTCAGGCTTTCTGTCAGGAAGCAAAAATGTCCCCAAGACAAAGATTTTAGCTGATTCATTGTGCCCAGGAACACTTCAAATGCTACATTTAAAGTTTGAACATGACCTTGTAGCAACAGTGAGAAAAAAAATCTAATGCCACAGAATAGAAAATTTTAGGCATACAGTATTTGGTTATCATAAGGTATATTTGTATTTTATGTTTCAGGGTGCTCAATTTTGTGTGGGTGTGGGTGAGATATATATATACACTCAACAGATTTATTTTAATTTCAGTATTAAAAATGCATGTCCTGAGGTGTTGTAACAGTTTAACAGTAGAGCTTTTTAACTGTAAGAATAATTATTCACGCAAAACACTGTGTGAATAATATAAATTGCATCAACCATTCAATTGTGAGGGCTTTTTGTGTTGGCTTTGTTGGGAGTATGATGCTGACCTGTAGTATGTAACCAAGAGATTTGTGAAAAATAATGGTTTTAATTACAAACTTTGATTTTAATCTAATTTAGTTTTAATCTAATTTAGTGATGAATGCAAATTTACTGCTGATAACTTTTTCTTTCTCTTTCCCCAATATAAAGTTCAGTATAGCCATATTATGACCTCCAACTTTCCTTTTGTGAATCATTGTATGAAGGAACAGATTTGGGGTGGGATTCGGATTGAGCATTCAACCTTGTCCAGTGGGGTTTTATAGGCACTTGAGCAAAGGACTGTGGCTCCACTGGGTATCTATTCCCACTCAAGATAGAAGGTTGACAATTGAGATTTTGATGGACACCTAACCTTGCCCAAACAAGGGGGGGTTACTTTGAGGGGAGGTTAAAATGGGGTTCAGATTGACATTTGATCATTCCCAAATGATGCTTGACTTTGGATTCAAATGAATATTTAATAGGGTCTGAGAGGTGTGGTGGAATTGTGGGCTGAGATCATAATCTGGCCTTCCCTAAATGAAAGATAAGAGTTTAGGTACACCATTGGCAGCTTGTTTTACCAGAAACAGAGGATAATTTGGTGAACTTGATGGTTGCCTTCGGTTGTCCAATGGAGCAAGTGATTTTTGGGATTGGGATGCATTTTTGAGATGAGTGTCTGGCACCCAAATTAAAACAAATGACCTTTTTACAGATCAGACTTTGGGGGTTTAGATGAAAATGTGGCATCACAAAAGGACTGGCAGAACTTTTGAGGTTCGAAAAGGGTTTTGAAGAACTCTGGCACTGCATAAAAGACAGAGGGGTGAGTTTTAGAATTCATTTGGCTCTTTGGCTTTTCCCCCCAATTGTGGGTGACTTGAAGTTAAGGAAGTGCTAGACTTAGAGGAATGAAGTTATGGTGGATCATCATATGGCACCTTCAGTAGTATAACTTTAGGGCTGAGTGGGAGCTATTTCACAATAATAGGGCGAGATTTGTATTGGGATATAAGTGTAGTTCTTGTTTTGGACAAAAGAAAGGGGAATTTTGGTTATTTGGCTCTGTCCAAAGGATACAGGTAAGTTTTGGGGTCAAGTGTCTAGATTCTCCCAGATTTGATAAGTAACTTTTGAGGTTTGGTTGGGACTTTGGGAAATCCAGAGATGTGAACTAACTTATGGAAGCTGCCTACATGAGATGATTTTTGGGTCCCTTATTAATCTTGTTTCAGCTGAAGTGGGAAGAGGACATTCCCAACCCTAAAAACAGTAAACAAGCAAACAGACTCTCAGAGTATATTAACCAAAACACCTGTCAGTTCAGAATAAAAATATAAGTTGCAGCTTCTAATTCACATTGGGAAATTGCAGTCGCTTTTTTAAAAAGCTGAATTGCAATTAAATTTACACTCAACTAGTACTGGATCACATCACAGCCCAACCAGGGCAGTGTTTATGTGGTAGCAGAGTGCTGTGAATGAGTTTCCAAGTGCTGCATGTATCCTTGAAATGCTTGCTTCATTATTTTTGTAGTAATGGTACATCATCTTGTTTAATGAAGTCATGCTAGGTTTATGTAGATTCCCCCTGTCCTAAGTTCTTACTTGCTGATGCAGGAGGCTTTGGATTTTGAAGTATCATTAGGGTTAATCATCTACTTTTAGATTTAAGTTGTTGTTGAGATAATGCTACTTTCCCAAGATCATCCTCAGACTTTATGCCCAAATTGAGATTGGGCCAGTGTTCTTTCCCCAATCTATTCTACCCTCTGGACATTACTGGATAACCAACACTTAAATAATTAATCAATATTTTCTATTTAATATTTTCATATTAAAAACATACATGTAAGTGGAAATTTTAGTCTTTGACGTAGCCACCTAAAAGATCTCCCTATCACATTCTAATTTAGCATGAGTGATTTGTAGATGGATTGTGTCCAGTATGGTATGTGCTCCAGAGGGCAGGACCTGAACCAGTGGATTCAAATTACAAGAAAGGAGATTCTGACTAAAAATTAGGAAGAACTCTCTGATAGTAAGAGCTGTTGAACAGTGGAATGGGCTGCCTTGGAAAGTGGAAGACTCTCTTTCATTGCAGGTTGTAGAACAGAGGTTGAGTGTCAATCTGTCAGCGATTCTTTAGCTGTGATTCCTGCATTGCCGGGGGTTGGACTTGATGACCCTTGGGGTCCCTTCCAACTCTACAATTCTATGATTCTTCAATTCTTGTATGAAGCAATGGGGAGAAAATTCAGAATGTGGTGGTAGTCTTGTACCTCCACTGGTGTCACTGAAGAGTTGGTTCTGATGGCTTTGATAGCTTGGGGTTAGAAAGGGCTGATTCCAAGCTCCAAACTAGAAAGTTACAGCATTGTCAATAACCTAACCACACATTTGTGGGTGAATTTGTTGTGCATAATGACTGCTGTGTCTTACGCTTTCTCGGCTGACATCACTGATTGCTCTTGCCTAGCTGAAAATGAGGCAAAAACATAGAAAACAATCAACATGTTCATGTTCTAACATGCTTTATTTGGCAAATATCTTTTTAAATGTTACATGTTAAGGATGACTATGGCAGCCTAGAGTGTATTGACACCCCTTACATTGCAGAGATATGTTCAACAAAAATTAAATCCATATTCAGCGATCAGCTTAATATTTGAGTTTTCAAACATTTAGTAGTTTCTGGCAGCACTTCAGAAAGCTCCCTAAAAGTGAGGTTGAAATGTAAGACAATATTGTTGAGTCTAGAGAGGGGAGCATACATATTGAGAACAGATAGACAGTAGGAGAGGGGAAGAGAGTGCCTGTTGGTTCAGTGACTCATGGAAGCCTTTTGCTTGTTAGCATTCAGTTTTTCTCCATGCATAAAAGCTGCATTTTGGCTGTTCATAGAATTTGCTTTTTAGTGTGGCTTAATTTGGCAGTTGGATGCCCTCATACAACACTTCCAATCCCAACAGACTCTGTGTTGTATAAGATAGAAACGGCACTGCTGGTAAGATGATTGCAGAATCAATGTGAGCTGTGACATCAGCACGACAAGCTTTGCTCTGACAACATAGGGATATTCCTTTTCCTGGGATCATTTTTGCATTAATTTTTAGGTATTGAATCATGGAGTGCAGGCAAACAAACACTCTGTTGACAGTCTCTCAGGGTTCATGGTAGTGTGTCTCATGATCTAAACTTTTGCACTGTATTGCAGCCTGTTGCGTATAGAAATGTTGCAGTGAAGGCCAAAGGCAACACAAAATATTGTTCAGAGAGATAAAGGCAATTAGGAAAAAAAACAGTTGCTTGTGATCACTGCTCATCATCCTTTTGCCTCTGATAAACAGGTTTTGTAAGATTGTGTTGAACCCACAACCCTGATATTAATAGTATCATGTTCTACCAAGTGAGCTATCCCAAAAAATTAAAAACAAATAAACATGAATAGAAAATTATTTTTTAATGGAAGGGCTGGTGCTGTGATCTGCATGTTTTAATAGATCATGTATCTGTTTTATGATCTATTAAAACATACAAATAACTAAGTAAAAACTTCACAGCAGCAGCCCTTTCCTTACAAAAAGTTCCCAAAAGCCTGTTGGAATAAGGAAGTCTTCACCTGCTCATGGAAGGACAAGGAGCCAGCCAGTCTTAGCAAGGGAGTACTACTGTCTGGGAACAGATTTATCAGAGTACACAACTGACTTCTCACAGTTTCCTCTTGCTCTGATAAAATTGTTCTATGCAGATTACAGTTTCAGATCTTTTTTATACCAACAGTCCTTCATATTTCTCCCCTTACTTTGGCAAAACGAATAATCTGTGACCAAGGACTGCTTCTTCCCTGACCCGTGCCCCCAATTTTGAGAGACTTCCTTTTGTCTTATTTACAGTTTTATTCACATTAATCTTCATAAAGCAATGGTTGGATAGAGGACTGACATAATAGTGCAAGAATGACTCAAAGGTAGCTTCTGGTAGCATTTTTGGAGAACATCTTGGAGACCTGAAGAGAACATTCAGCGGCTCAATGTGTCAATAGCCATACTTGTAGTTTATCCCTATGATGATTGCAAAGAGACTAAGCTCCAGTTCATGCCTAACAAGAACAAATATTGTGCCCACACATTCCTTTGTCTGCTTCTCTTCTATGCCATAATGGAAAACCCCCATTATTAAACCACAGTGTCCTGTTAAACCACAGTTTCCCATTAATCTGAATTGTGGTTTGATATGTTGGTTTATAGCCAGATATTAAACTACTGTGTCATGGTTAAAATGTAATAGGAAGTGGTTGTTTAATATGCATTGGGAGTTTTTTCATTACACAAAAGGAGAAGGGAGTGCATATATTCAAGGCTCCTTCTTGGTCTAGTAAATTGTGGTTTATTGGACCAAGAACCTTTCATCTGAACCAAGTTATTGATTATAAGGCTGCACCACAAAGACCCAGATTTAGAAATGAATCATCCCTTTAGGAAGCAGATCGTGGTTTCTCATTATTTCACAATCATTGGCATGCTCCCATGAGGCTAGTGCATATAATATGGTGTGACTAAGATTACATGCTGTGAATCAGAAAGTATGTAGTTCAAAAGTCATGTAAGGCATGATTTTGACATTCATTTGTTGAAACTAGCCATGGGTATAGTTAACCACAAACCCAGGACAACACTGCAAACTGGTTAACTGAAACCTGAATCAAAAGCATCTGAACTCTTCTCAGGCACCTCTTAGGAAGAGAAAACACGTGAGCCTAAGACTTACTGCAGCTTTTGCACATTGCACTAAACCATGGTACAGCCATACACTTTTTTGTGAATGCGGGCAAACAGGCTTATCCTGAAGATGCTATTGCAGTAGGATCAGAGACAGAAAGAACATAAGAAGAGCCTACTGGGTCCAGCCAATGGTCCATCTTGTGCAGCATCCTGTTCTCACACTGGCCCAGGTGCCAGGAAGCAGGACCCAAGCTTAAAAGCACTTGCCCCTCCTGTGGATTCCAGCAACTGGTATTCAGAAGTGTTACTGCCTCCAACTATGAGGAAGATCATAGCCATTATGGCTAGGAGCCCTTATCTTCCATGAATTTTTCCAATTCTCTTCTAGAGCCATCAAAGTTGGTGGCCATCACTGTCTCCTGTGGGAACAATTTAGCTATGAGCTGCATGACGAAGTACTTTTTTAAAAAATCTGTCCTGAATCTGCCAACATTCGGCTTTATTGGATGTCCATGAGTTCTAGTGTTAGGAGAGACGTCACCTCTTACTTGCCTTTTCTCTAAACTAAAAAGTCCCAAACACTGCAGCCTTTCTTCATAGGGGAGACACTCCATCCCCTTGATCATATCGGTTGCCCTTTTCTGAACCTTTTCCAACTCTACAGTATCCTTTTCGAGGTGAGGTGTACAGAATGGTACACAGTGTTTCAAATGCTGTTGCACCATAGATTTGTAGTACAAATGTAACAATAAGTGAAATTTATTTTCCTACAATGAAGATTCTGTATAGCTCCCTTAAAACACTAAAGCTTTTGTCTTCCTTGTAGCAACCAACTGAGCCTCAAAGAATATGCCAGATTTGCCCTGGAACTTTCTGGAGAGAAGATAGTTCCCTCTGTGTCCCCACCCTGACTTTATGCTAGGTAAAGTTGCAAGCTATTCTGAAAGAAATATTTTGTTGAAATTACATTTGCCACAAAAATTAACCACAGCCAATTGTTTCTGCAAAACATTTATGTTTAAAACTTACTTAAGGCAGAGCATTCCTTTCGTTTGATCGTCTATAAGTTGTTAGTGAAACATTATTTTTTAATGTGGAGGGGGTGGGATTAGTACTTACCATAATATTATCCAGAATTTGGTTAGGATTTCCCATAAAGCTGTTAAATTGTAGAAGGATGATTATGGTGAATTCATGCAGATGCTCATGTTTGTAATTAGTATAAAGCTTCCTTGCTTCTTTCCGCTTACTGCCATTGGAGTACATAGAAATTTAAGATGCAGTCTTATTTCTTTGGCAAAAGAAAAATAGAAGCTTTTACAGGAAGCTTGAGGATTTTGGAAATGTCAGGCTTTCAACATTCCATGTTTCTTTTTTGTTGCAGAAAGGTTTGTTTTTTCTTATTATGGAGCTCTGTTTCCACTTCTCAAATAATTTTAAGCATTATTTGGTGTTGAGAGAGAATTTTCTCTCATGTCAATTTGGGGGTAAGGCGTTGTCTTTCCTTATAGCATGCTTGCCTTACTTGCTTGAGCCATTTGGATTTGTGTTACCAAACTATTCCTTGCCTGCAGGGTTTTTCATTCCCACTCTGTGTTTGTGGCATGCTGTAATGTGGTATGCGGTCTGGATGTGGATTAATATCTGGTAGAAGATCCTGTCTTAAAGTATGATTTGGGGCTTTGAGTTCCTTCCAGTCTCATGATTTCATGTTTTGGAGCTGAAACTGAATTGCAATCGTCATTGCCTTCCTGGCCTATGTGGTCTAGTGGTTATTCAGTCTGAAGGAAACTCTGTTCACGTGCCAAGAATTGCTGTTCTCCCAATGCCATTCTCCATGTCTTTTGACAGCCATAAGTGTTGGGGGGTAGGTGGTATTGTGAGGTGGTCTGATCCCAGAAAATTATATGTAATTGACCACATATGTTTAACTGCTGGATTATATAGGGGAGGATTAGACACAACTCAGTAAGTTATGCCAAAAAGCCAAAGTAAGCTTGAATATATTAGACTCATGGGGACTTCAAGCAACAAGGGTGAATTCAGGATTAATAAGGAACACCTGGGAGGTGGAAACAAATGGTAGAGATAAAATCTAACCAAGCAGACAAGCCCCAGCAGCACCCTTACATTAAACTAATTTCAGTTCTTTATTTGTTTAACTTTGTACTGATGTAGTCTTCCATGTTCGTTTGATCTGGTACTCCATTTGCCCAAGGTGAAGCGTACCTTTGTAATTGTATAATTTGGGGTGTAAAAAGGGCAGTATTTCTCACAGAAGTTTAAAATATGTGAAGCCTTGTGGAAAGTCATTGTTGGTACACAATATTACTGATTTGTGCTCTCCAGAGTAGGAAACCTAAAATAAAAGCATACAGCCTATTTACTGGATTCATCTTCTTCTTGAGACTTTCCTAGACAATTATTTATTGCATGGGGATTGCACCATATCCCACATTAAGGAATTTGGAGTTTAGGGATACAATATTTATGTTCCTAAAACTTAACAGATTAGTGCTACTTTAGTGTTCCCTATTAGCACTAAATGGTTTGCATTTGCTTTTTTTCCCTACATCTTTCAGATCCAATAGCTTTTCAGCTAATCATATAGAAACTTTGTGCCTCTTCTGACTTCCTGTTGATGGGATCAAGACTTGACTCTGCAATATGAATTTTGAAGGGAGTAGCAGTAGGAGAGCAAAGGAGTTTGTTGAAGAGGTGTAGGAAGGACTGCAGTCTTGCAAATACATCCATGTCATGTCACCCTATTCCACTATCACTTTTTCATACTGTTAAAATGCATAGAAGCTGGATCTTCAATGCTGGAGAATCTTGCTTCAGAAAGGATCTGGACCAAGCTTTGTGTGACATTTGAGGATGGGGAAGAAAAGTTGCAGCATCTTTTTTGTAACAGTTGCCTTCTTTGTTTGACCACAACTTCTGTCAGCGTACCTCTTCCTCAAGAGTAGTCTTTGCTCACTTTGTGTTCTGCCTTGACCTGGACCAGTCAATGCCAAAGTCAAATTAACGATGTCTGCTAACAGTTGAACTTTGTGTGAAGGGTCTTGTTGGAAGAGCCTTTTGAGAAGACAAAAATCCTTTGTTTGCAAACAGAGAAATGTATATGTTGTATTAACTTTACTCTCTCAAAAACCTCCCAAACAATTCTAATATAGTTTTAAAGGGAACAGAAGAACTGATACATTTTGGAAGCACACATAATACTTTAAAAAAAACCAACCACCCGAAGATTGACAAATTTTGCATTTGTAAAGCAACTTGTATCATTAATTAGATGGCAACTACTTGTCTTTTTATTATTAAACATTTATTGCACTAGGTATAGTGCTTTAAAGCATCTGCTCAGTACTCCATTATGATAGCACAAAAATGCATTTACGTGAGTGTAATAAAATAACAGATGCTTCCTGATGACAACTTCCCAATTTGTTTAGGAAACATTCAGTCCCAGATTCAGTTTTCCTATGCAGTGTGGCAGCCATGCAAGTGAAATTATCATGGAGAAGAAAATAAGTGGGAAAAATCAAGTGATTGTGTGCTGTTTTTCTAGAAAATATTAGTTCCTCTTGAATTAAATTAAGTTAAATCCTGTTTTGAAACAGTTGAATATGACAACTTTCTACTCACCATTCTGTAAGCAAATCTTTTCATGACAGACTTTAATTCTGCCTTCATAAAACCAGTGAAATTTACATTAATGCAACCAGCATAATGCAAAATGAATTGAGCAGTAATAGAACTATTTTTTGTACTGCATTGTTTCAGTTGCATTTATTAGAGTAGTTAATTGTTTGTTATGACACATCCATTTATTTGTACTATTTCAGTTTCAATATTTTAGACGGCCTTTCAGGGGTACCCTTTCGAAGGCAGCACACAGTATTAAATACCATTTAAAAACAAACCATAAAATTATCAAAAATTAAGGTGACCTCCAGTTATGCTCACTCAGTTGCCTAACACACTTCACTTGCACAACAGAGTTTCCCTTTCCTTTCCTTTCCTCTCCAGTTACTCATCACAAGTCTCCAGAAACTGCTCCAGAAGATGGGGAAGGAGAAGTTCCATTTTGCAAATGGAAGTTGATTCACATGGTGGTGGATGTCACCCATATTCTAAAACACACTAGTGCATCTAAAAGATTTATAGGAGCAGCACAGAAACTATAACAGCATAATAAACCAATGCACATATACAATAAAATGACTTTTTTAAAATCCGCAGCAGTAAATCCTAAGACTAAATATCAGTTAAAATCATTTCAGAATAAATTGCATGCTGAGGATAAAATTGCTTGTTTGCTTGTGGTGCATGTCTGTCTATGGCCCTATTTGGGCATTCTGCTTGTGTGTAAAATCAGTACCTAAAAAAGTGAGAACAGGAATAAATCTCCTAAGATCTGCTCTTCCTGTAGCCCCCCTCAAATCATGAAGGGCAAAAGTCTGAAGTGGAGAGCTTCTTCTGCTGAGGAAGGCTTCCCATGCTGTTTGGAATGCTCAACTTACTTATTGAATCCAACTTTGTCATCTCAGTGGACTTAAGTTAGTCAGGCCTATTGATTTCATTGGATCTGCCCTAAGGCTGACTTAGCTGAATTAAGCACCATGAATTGAATTCAACGATGCACTATTAACAATAAAAACAGATTGCATTGTCTTTCAAAATTAAAATATCCTGCTGTGTCAGCATTGGTGAAGAGGACAGAGGGGTTCCTCATAGGAATGTTTTGTAATTGTGGACTATCACTCCTACTCTGAGTAGTCTGCATAGCAGGAGAGACTAAAAAGGAAAAACTTGTTGGTATATATACGTGAAGGCATGGTGCGGGAGGGACTTTGTTTACCATAACCAGTTGGTCACTTTTATGTGCACCTGGCACAGCTGTGATGTGCCAGCATGGAAGGAAAAGGAAGGGCTATTTTAATGACCATATAGGGTCTCTTTATACCTTGCTTTTAGGACATGAGGCAGAATCATGGCCAAAGAAAGGTATCCTATGGTGTATTATACATTTCTTAGTGATGATCAAAAAAATTCTTTGCTTCATTACTACTTAAAGTCATTGCTAATCATTATAGCTAAAGCTAGGATAATTTGTTTTAAAAGCACAATTTATTTTCCTTTGCACATAATACCAAACATAGAATAATCTCTCAGATTTTGTGGTCTTTTCATTCACAGGGAGCATCAAATACTGTAAAGGGTGTATTAAGGTGACTTAAAATGAACTTCAGTTATAACATGGCTCAGCTTCAGAAAATGATGCTATCAACATTTGCAGAGACCAAAGTTGACTTCCCCTTGGTAAATTCTTTTCATCCACCCTATTGGAAGTACAGAGAAAAATATTACACATGAGTACTCAAGCCTTTATGTCATGCATCCTGTTACTACTGTTTACCAAATAAAAAGGGATTAGAGCTGGCCTTAAGGAGGATTCAGAAGTCCTTGTATGTTTATAGACCACAGATATAGCAAGTCATCATGTCTCTAGAAACAAGGCAGGCAAAAATGAGAGCTCTGAATATCTAGTAAAACCATGCATGTTTTCTTTATAAAAAGGCATGTTGTGTTACAGTTGTCTATTGAACAGGTTTTCATCTTTTAAAAAATTGCTTCAGCATCTTTCTAGAAAATACTGCTGTTCTGTTTTCCCAGTAATTATCTTGACTATTTTAAATCATGGGGACGCGGGTGGCGCTGTTGTCTAAACCACAGAGCCTAGGGCTTACCAATCAGAAGGTCAGTGGTTCGAATCCCTGCAACGGGGTGAGCTCCCGTTGTTCAGTCGCAGCTCCTGCCCACCTAGCAGTTCAAAAGCACGTCAAAGTGCAAGTAGATAAATAGGTACCGCTCTGGCGGGAAGGTAAATGGCGTTTCTGTGCGCTGCTCTGGTTCGCCACAAGCGGCTTAGTCATGCTGGCCAACATGAGCTGGAAGCTGTCTGCAGACAAATGCCGGCTCCCTCGGCCTATAGAGAGAGATGAACGCCGCAACCCCAGATTCATTTGTGACTGGACCTAACGGTCAGGGGTACCTTTACCTTTTTATTTTAAATCATATACTGGTTTTATTTTCTGAACAATATCAGGCTGTTGGCTGATACTAAGTTGGAACATAATGTTAAGTGTTTAGTCAAGTTTAATACAACTCTACCATCTTTAACATGATCCGTTCTGGCATTTTTCTAATGTAGGAGGAAGAATTAAAGTTCATTAACAACCTGAGAGGCATATGATACCGCCAACTGTGTTCTTAGGGAAGCTGTTTTTTCAGCCATTCAGCCATTCAGTACTTACCCCAGAAAGTTCAGTATAGTGAATTTTGAACTCACAGCTGGTTGTCACCAAGTGCACCTACAAATTCTATGGCTGTATAAGGCATGAGTTTGGAAGCATGCCATTACTCAGCTTGTGCGCACATATGCACGTTTTTCTGGCAGGCGTGCTGCCTTTATACTGTGAATGCATCAGTTGTGTTATCTTGACAAATATGTTCCAGTATTTCCTTTTAGTTCACTCCATGAAACATGTTTTTTAAAAAGAAAAAAGAGAAGAAGTAGTTAATGGCCTCATTTGCAAAGCCTTTGAACACCAGTACTTGCCAGTAAATTAATTTGTTAATTGTGATCTTTTGGGAGGGTTTAATAAACACCTCTGCATTAGGCTCCACCTCCCTTGTAGCTTAGATATTTTCACCATATCATTATTTACTCCTACTTCAGTAATGGTCTCCTTTTAGTCAGCTTAAGAGCTCTGTTTTCAATAACATGGTTGCAAAGGTTTATAAACTACAAAAAATAAAAATAAAAATAAAAATCAGTTGTGCAATATAGTAGCAAGAACAGAATTGGAGGGATTGTGTGGATTTTTCTTCTCTTCAAAAATTGAAGCAAGCTGTTTATTTTATACAGTCGTACCTCGTGTTGCGTTCGCTGCGGGTTGCGAATGGCACGGGTTACGAACGCGCCGAACCTGGAAGTACTGGAATGGGTTACTTCCAGATTCGGCGGGTCACGCATACACAGATGCGCCGAATTGTGACCCGCGCGTGCGCAGAAGTGGCGCTGCAGGTTGCGGACTGCTTAGGATGGTAACAGGGCTGCAGAACAGATCCTGTTCGCATCTAGAGGTACCACTGTATATGAATGATGATAGCAGTGCTCAAATGCCTTCTGTGAAATATGTTAATATTTGGCATTTTTAGTATCTTTTCATCTTTAAGTAAGAATATCATACTTTGAGCACAATATTGTATTATTCATAAATAAAACATTTTTTTTAAAAAAAATATTACCCCAACACCGGGAATAATACTCCCCCCCAGATTGTTAATTAAACAAGCCATGTTTGTTTATTTTGGGGGTGGGGGTGTTAAATTTAATTTTTTTCCAGTTTTGCTGCTTTTCTTTATTTTTGTATGACATTGACATATATGTTCTTACTTTAGTAAATAATTTTTTTAAAAGAATCAAGCCTACTATCACTTTCAGTCTTGACATTGGCATTTGTTCCACATAAATTGAATTATATAGGAAATTATCTGATGTTATTTTACTATTCAAATTGACTGGAAGATTGTCAGCAGTAACTGTAATGTTTCACAAAACTAAATTGGCATGTTGACAAAATGGGTAGAATGTATCCATGCAGAATATAGAAAGTGGTAATGCTGTTTGATAATAACTTGTCCATCTACCCAGCCTAATTCAACATGCCACCGCAAAGTTGCTTAAACCAGGTTTAGTAGCAAAACATGGTGCAAGCTGGAAGTGTCATTAAAATTGTACAATTGCTTCAACATGTGTTGATTTCTGTGTGAGTTTGCCTATGTCAGGCATAGGCAACCTTCGGCTCTCCAGATGTTTTGGACTACAATTCCCATCATCCCTGACCACTGGTCCTGTTAGCTAGGGATCATGGGAGTTGTAGGCCAAAACATCTGGAGAGCCGAAGGTTGCCTATGCCTGGCCTATGTGAATTGACCCAGGCTAGATTTATATAACAGTTCACTCCGCTGGTGCATTTGCACTGCACTGACATTACCGCCACCTCTTTCTTTCCATCCCAGTATGCAGCAGTGGCATAGGCAACTGGGGAGGTTAGTGCTGGCACCCTCCCTGCCATCTGCAAGTGCCTACAGTAAAGTACATTGATTATCCTTTCTTGGGTTAGAAAGAACATTACAGGTGAAACACATAATAGGGAATTGGTGTAGTATCATGGCTAAGAGACTGAACTTTGAATCAGGAAGTCCCATGTTTAAATCTCAGCTCTGGTACGAGCTCACTAGACAGTCTTAGGCAAGCCGTTCTGTCTTAGCTTCAGTTGTGCTTTCTGCATTATGGGAGATAATAATACTGAATTTCTCCTAAAGGTGTGTTGCAAGGGGTACAATTAGATAATGCACATGAAGCACTTTGGATGCTTGAATGTGTTTAACAAATGCAAATTACTAATTTGGAAGTGACCTGCTCAATTCATACATGCCCTTTCCATAGTTGAGTTCTGAAGGGCGGAGTGAGTTTTACAAGTTTTCTCCAGGAACTTGCCTATGATACCATTAAGAAACCTTTCTCTCATTAAAAAATATCCTATTTTAATTACCGGTAATGCGTCAACAAGTAAAGAGATAAAGATACATGTGAAAGTTTTAAAAATAAAACAAAAAAGGAAGACAGACTGAAGAATGTGAATTGATTGCTAAAATTATAATCTTATGATAAGGCAGGTGACGGCATGGTGATAGGATTTATGATTAATTAAGGTAATTATTCATTTGTATTTCATTCCCATTCTCTTTGGTTATGTCCACTGTTAATGTTTGTTTCAGGAATGTCTAGATGACTCTCAAGTGGCTGGAAACTCTGCAGCATCTGAAGTGATTCGCTATGAATATCATGTTTTGTACTCCTGCAGCTATCAAGCTCCTGTACTTTATTTTAGGGCATGTTTTTTAGGTAAGATGTCCTCTTGATGAAACAATTATTAAAAAGAAAAATGTGCACATGGAGTATTTATGAGAAATAGAAATTGTACTGGATTAGCAGGAAAATAAAAGGATGAAAAAATATTAGCGTATGGTGGTGGTTGTGTATATTTCAGATTCTGTAAATATCAGTATCCTGGGGCAGATGATATCATCTTAGCCTGAATAAGTTTGATCTTAAGAGTCCTGGCAGCAAGCCTATGGTTAACTAAACCTGCTGGCAATTTCTTTAAAAATAATAATAGGAAAATCTACTGTGTCAGACTCAGAAATGGAATACCTGGGGCCGACTTCTGAAAAGATGCCCTTGAATATGTACTTTCCAGAATTTTCATTTTAAATTAATAATGTATTCTGGCTGAGAATGATTAAATAGAGAACACCACTTACTTTATCATGTTTCAACAATTACAATAATAGTTTTAAAGCTCTTTGTGCCAAAAGTTAGCTTTATGTATTTTCACTGGCTTTTGGTATTTTCTTTTCAATCTGTGTTGCAACCAGTGTCCCACTGTTGCTTCCCTTGTCAGGAAAGTGGAACACTGCCTCCTCCAAGGCCACTGTTAGTAATACTTACTTAATTAGCTGGCATAGAGTGATCATACTTGTAGCAGTGCCTATATGCTACTCTGCTCTGCCCAAGGAGTCTGTACCTGAGGCCAGTGAGTTGGAATCCTGAGGTTGTTTTCTAAACTTAGTCTCCTGTACAGCAGTATCAGTAGCTTTTGTGTTTGGAATGATCTGTTAGCTTTATCTAGATGAACACATCTGAATGTTGCTAGTGATATCTTTTTCTTTTTAATTAAAAAGTAGCTTAAGCTGCTTTGAATGTGTTTGGTAGATTTAATCACTCGCTGCCTTATATTGTTTAATGGCTTTTAATTTTGCCATGTTAGCATTTTAACCAGCTCTTTGGATGTGAAATGGAAGAACAAATTTTCTGACTCCTCTGGTAAAAGGGATTTTAATCTGAGGTTCATTTTCACGCAAATGACAATTCAGGGTATATTTTCAAGTTAGGATGTAGGGAATTGGGGACATATATCAGGCTTCATTCCTAGTAATAGTTCCCTAATTCACACATACCACACTGCAATTATATACGTGGTTATTGCAAACATTTAACGAAGTAGCAAATGTTTAACTTGTCTGCAAATGGCAGGATAAATAAAATCTTGCTGCCCAAGTCACTTAGTTGTTTCAAAATATACAGTAGGCACATTAATTTATTTGTAGTGTGATAAAATGTCATCATATTTGTATTAGATTGAACAATAGTATATACCTCTTAGAAGCAAGTGGGGAGTTTGGGAATGGTGATGCTGCAGGTAAAGGAAGTAGGGCAGTCCCCCCCCCCACCTTTTTTTTTTACAGTACTGTATTTTCACATAATTAGTATTCACTATAAGCAGTTAATCACCAGAGAAGAGCTCCCAGAGACAAAACAAGTTGTTTAGCTTGTCAGCATCAGGGAATCGGAGGTGTTGAAACATGACTCCTTATAGCTGGAAGTGGATATTACAGAAGCTGATGGATGATCTAATGCACAATCTTTGTATTGTGTGCCAACAGCTCCCCTTGCAGTACAGAGTTTTAATTGTTCCTGCAAGTATAATTATACATTTTAGCACTCTTCTTGGGGGTTTTTCACAATAGAAAATAATGACTTTTGGAGGATTTCTACAATAAACTAGGGCCTCATATCTTTTTAGCAGCCCCCTTCTGACCTAAATAGTGTAGCTTATCCCAATTTAACAGATCTTTCCAACAGATCTTAGGTGTCCTTTATATGTAACAGCAGTGGTGTTGGAGCTGCTTTACCATGGGCAAAAAATTCCTCCTTGAGCACCATTAGGTGGGGCACAAATATACACACGTGCCACACACACACATACATCACATCACATATCAGCAGAGTGAGTTGTGCAGATTGTTTCCTTGCAGACATTGCTTGACTGGGATCAGGTTCAACCATTTTTTGTTACAATTTTGCAAGGCACTTTAGGGATAGATTCGGACAGAACTGGACACCATGATTAGAGCAAGTCCTACACTGACTGTTCTATCTGTAGATCAGTTTTGATTATTGCAATACTTAAAAGGACTTTCCTGGATCCAAAAATATTCAAAAATATCACTGAGTGGCAAATATCCCATTTTGGGGCAATTTAGTTAAGAGGGCGATGGCTGTCCAGCTTCAGGCATGCTTGGAGGAAACTGATTAACTAGACCCATTTCAGTTCAAATTCTGACCCAGTCATGATATTGAAATTGTGTTGGTTGCCCTGGTTGATGATATTTGCTAGGATAGAGATGGAGGAGTGTGACCCTGCTCGTTCTCTTTAACCTGTTGGTGACTTCAGTACTGTTGACCGCAGTATCCTTCTGGAACGGCTCTGAGAGGTGGTGGTTAGAGGTATCGAGTTATGATAGCTCCATTAGCACCTTTTAGGCCGTTCCCAGAAAGTAGTTATGAAGGACTCTTGTTCAGTGCCACTGAAGTCCTCTGCTGTCCCACAGAGTTCCATGTTGCCCCCCTCCCCATTTAGTATCTGTTTGAAGCTGCTGGGAGCTGTCATCGGGAAATTGGGAGTGAGCTGTCACCAATATGCAGATGACACCCAGATTTCTCTTTCTGTTCCACCTACATCAGGAAATATTATTTACTTACACCCCAATCCTATGTATGTTGGTGTATCAGACTTGAGTCATTAGTATAAAATTGTGGTGTGTGACATTGCAAAAGCCAGGTTTAAGATTGTGTTGTTAGTGTATAGTGTATATTAAAACACACACACACATATTTTGGAGCATTTTCAAAACATTTACTTCCATCATTAATTAAAAAAATAAAATAAAACCAGCAGAAAACATAATATTTAAAATTTTAAAATTTTTGGAATGTGTCTATGCTAGAGAGAAAAAATACATCATTTTTCTCTTGGTTGTATTTTCACCACTTCCATACATAATGCTGCTCCTGCTTGCATGATTCATGTTGCATCATCTGTATGGTTGTGATTTTCTGGCAGCAGTGTCCTATGAGCAATTTCTGGTGAAATGTATCGGCTTAGCTGCTGACAACAGATAAATTAGAAATGTGATACTAGTAGTGTATCAAGAGGCAATCCTAGTTTTAACAAGGAAGCATGTTTAGCAGGGCGACATGCATAGCATTTCATCCTAAGTTCATTTGGCATAAGATGAGCTTTCTGTGCAGACTTCCCTGCACCTGTCCATTTTTGTGACTCTTCAGCTCATGTATATGCATCAAAATAGAAGTGTATGTAAACATCATGTCTAAATTTCCAACATGGAAAACATACCACGTGAGGATTCATGATCTTCAAAACGATTGTTGCTGGAACATTTGCCTCTGTATGACAACTGAGGAAGAGTAATAGTCAATGGGAGCATTATTTTTTTTTTTTTATTCTTTTTTTTATATAAGAATTTATTGGTTTTACAACAAACAACAAACAAATACAACACCCACATTGACCCAACACCAACTGAAAGTAAACAAATACACAAACACCAATAATTCTTCTTCTTATGCTGTAAAAAAAAAAATTTCTTGGTCGAATCTTGGTACAGACTTCCCCTGCCTTTTCGCCTTCGGTTCCAATCCCAATTATTACTTAAATAACATCTTATGCCATCATAATCTTAAAAACTCAAAAATCCAAAAGTTAAAATCTAAAGCTTCTTTCAAACAAATCTTGTTTCATAATAAACAATATTTTCCCATTCTTAACTTAACATAAATCAAATCATGTTATAGCTTCATGTTAATTCCACACAAGATTCTGGTTCTTATCCATTTATTTCCAACATAAATCGTAACAAGTATCTTCATTAACTATAACTGCTGTTAATAACAAAAATTTAAAATACCTCTTTTCTTTCTCTAAAACTTAAAGTCTTGACACACCAGTTTCAGGTTACCATAATACATCCCTTTTCCTTTATACCTTGATACTGTTCACCCTATCCCCCTTCTGTCCATTTTCTTTGGTCGTCCTGCTCCAGGGCTGCTCCTCGAAGTGTCCTTTTTCTTTGCATATCCACAGATCCAGACTAAATCCACAGTAATCCTTGCATAGAACGTCAGGGTGCACACCCTTTCTCCCAGCCTCTCCGGTTCATCATCACAATCTTCTTTTATTTCTAAACATAAACATAAAGTTCTCACCTTCACTCCCAAGCTCTCACCTCGGGAGTTAGATATAACAATTTTCTCCGTCCTGGGTCTGCCACCCCCAAGGGACGATCCATTACTCCGGAGTAGCCATATCTTTTCATCCTGTTGTTCAATCAGTCCCTTCAGTTCAGTGCCAAGGTTCTCCTCCAATACAGCCATTTCCTGTACAGTCTCCTCTGTGGGGTATAACTTTTCTAACATATGACAGTTCAATATTTCCAATTTTCGGTTGAGCAGTTCCAGTTTCAGTAAAATAATCCTTTCTTCATGGGTCATTTCGCAGTTCGTAACCAAGTCAAAAACAAAGCCAAGCATGGCAGAAGCGGGCATAGGTGTCAAATTGCAGTTTCGGTTCTCAGACTTCTCCATCTTAATACCAGTAACTTTCCATTCAGTCAAAGTCCTTCACGGCCATTTTCCCTGAATCCAGGGCGCAAGAGCCAAAAATTTTAAAAAGAGATACTGTCCACCAGTTTGTTCCCCGAAGGGAAATCCAAAAGTCTCACTTATCAAATTTTAAATACTTTGTAGCCATCGCTGTAACAGCAGTCTCTTAAGCTGGTTATTTTCTATCCCCCGAGGGGAAAGAGGCAGGCTCCCTTTCCAAGTGTCTCCCAGGTCGTCGTCAAAGCGCAAAAACAAATCAAATCCAATACTCACGACACCGGGATTCTTTAGCTCGAACTTTGACAGGTAGAACATTAACGCTCATCGCGGGGGCAACCGCCGCTCCACGTCCCGGTTGGGGCATGTCCCCTGAAGCCCGGCTCCGTTTTCCCTTCACCCCCACTCCCCCTTTACAGGGGGAGCGAGGGAAGGGTACGGAGCCACAGTGGGCATAGCCGGGGAGCCCAGGATACGGGACGCTCTTCCCGCACCCCATCGGAGCCCCGCTTTGCGGTAGCGGGGCTCCAACCCCCGGGACGGACTGGGTCGCCTCGCAGCCGAGGCAACCCACGACCGCTCCGCAATAGCATCGCCGCCGGAAGTCGGGAGCATTATTTTATAACCACTTCATTAGGTGCTATCACATATCTGTGAAATGCTAAGTGATAAAGCTTTGATCTCTAAAAGAGGCAAAACTCACCCCAAATTCACACTATTGTTTGAATGAAGCTTAATTCTTAGCAAGAATTCAGAAGCCTGAAATTTTCCCTTTTATATTTATAGATAAAATGATTTTTTTCTTTTTACCATTTATGTGTATCATGGTAGTGTTGCTGATGTCACCCATTTTAGGTTCAACACAGCAATCCAGGTGTGGGTCTCAGCCTAGTAGAGTAAGACCTTCTGATCTAGATGTTATTATGGGATTAGAAGAAACAACATAAAGTGCAGTTTGTTGTTTCTGAGGACCAACAAATTGAATTTAAGACATGGTCAGGTATTAGATTATTTTATGTATTTATGTGTGGTTATATCTATAAGATATAACCGCTATATATATATATATATATGTGTGTGTGTGTGTGTGTGTGTGTGTGTGTGTGTAGGCGGGTGGCGCTGTGGGTTAAACCACAGAGCCTAGGGCTTGCCGATCAGAAGGTCGGTGGTTTGAATCCCTGTGATGGAGTGAGCTCCCGTTGCTCAGTCCCTGTTCCTGCCAACCTAGCAGTTCCAAAGCACGTAAAAAGTGCAAGTAGATAAATAGGTACCGCTCCAGCGGGAAGGTAAACGGCGTTTCCGTGTGCTGCTCTGGTTCACCAGAAGCGGCTTAGTCATGCTGGCCACATGACCCGGAAGCTGTACGCCGGCTCCCTCGGCCAATAAAGCGAGATGAGCGTCGCAACCCCAGAGTCGTCCATGACTGGACCTAATGGTCAGGGGTCCCTTTACCTTTACTTTTATATCTATAAGGTTTTTTACCCTCTTACCCTCTTTACAGTGATTAAACAGTGAACATTTGTAAGAATAGCAATTTCAAATATGAAATTTAAATTATGTGTTGACAAATATAGAGATTGCCATACTTATCTAAAGCAAAAAATCCTTACATAGCATCCAGAACATAACCACTATCAGCAGACAAATGGAGGAGGGGAATTCCACAGCAGGAATCTGCTTGCTCTTTGTGTGCTCTCCAGTACTAAAAACCACACAAAGGAGATCACCAGGAATCTTTTCAGTTGCATTTCCTCTTATGTGTGGTAACTTAGGGCATGCTCCAGCCGCCTCATTAGTAGTTGTGGCTTGTGTATCATTTTATCACATAATGCAATAAAATCCTATGTCCCTACATAGATATTGTTGATTTTGCTTGCTCACTGTTTTATTTTCCCACATTGAAGTTACTACTGGTAAGATGTCAACAGAGAAGTTTGTCCTCCATTTTGAGTGTGCTCAACAAAAATAAGATAAAACTGAATCTGATGGCAACAGGATTTCGGATTGTATCTAAAGATGACATTCAAATGTTAATTGGACGAATAAATCTTGTTTATTTCACGGACATGAAAATGTCAGTGGAATAAAACTATTTATCACAGGATAATGGCCTCCTGACACCTGATAAATGCCAAGATAATGATACTTATTGAAAAAGCATCAAAATAGTCTCTCATTTGTCAAAAACAAATACTTGGGCAAAGATCATATGTTTCTTTTCAATATAGTACCGGTAACTTCATTCTGTTATAAAACCTTAGCAAGTATCCAGGATACAAGAGTAAGCACCAATCAATACTGCATGGTGAGGCCTCTGAAGAGGGCAGTTATTCTGCTACGCGGACATGACAGCTATAAAACACTCAGCAGGGTTGGGCCATGTTCCACCCACCCCCAGCCACATACACAAACATCCCAGATGTTGTGGCATCTTTTAAAGGAAATAGAATTTTCTCTGTGTTTTCTGTTTTTGCTTTTGAATTATCTGCATTTTGTGTGTGTATGTGGAGATACATATATTACAATTATTATTTTTTTCCAGATGGAAGGCCTTTAACTCTGGATGAAATATGGAAAGGTGTACATGAATGCTACAGGGAGCAGCTCTGGCAGGGCCCCTGGGATACCATTACACAACAGGTTAGAGGCTTCTTCCACCTATTACAGCATGGAATTATTTTAGTTGAATAATGGATACCGGTATCCCAAACTACACCTTTATTAGTCCAGAAAAAAGGATCAACCCTAAAAAAGTCCATTTGCTAAATGTGAGAGATATTAATAGCGATAAAATATGAAATAATTATACAGTCTTTATTACATGGGTTTTAAGCAAAACTAGCTATAGATGATTCCTTTTTTTTTTTTTTACTACTGAAAATCTTTCTACAGACCAGATGGAGGTGAAGTTCTGAAATAGATAATTCACCTCTTTCTATGAGCCAATGTAAGTGGAACAATTCCCAGTTCCATTTTGAATAAAAATAGTTGTTCGGGAGAAGCTATATCTAATGCTATATTTAAAGGGACAGGAAATGTGTGTCACAGGCTCACTCTGGACCTGCCCTTCTATATAATAGAAATTCAGATTAATTTCGGTTGTAGTTGACAAGCACCTACAACTGTGTTGCTGTAAATAGAACTTTTCAGTTAACTGAAAAAGAGGAGGGAACAAATTCTGGCTGAGGCCAGTGCTGTGGTATAATAAGCATGTATTAATCCAGCCTTATTTGGTTCTATTAGAACAGTGGTTTTCAACTAGTGTGCCTTGAATGATGGTTCTAAGTGCCGCAGGCAACACTGGCCTCTGTCCCTCTTTCTTTCTTTTCCTCCCTCCTGATGTCCTCCTGTGTCTCTGCCTTTCAAAGCTTTGCACAGCTGTTTGTTGCCTCAGCCCTGGCTACAAGCTCCACAGGTGAATGGTGCCTCTGGGGCTGGCCAGGGGGTGCTGGTTGTCAGGAACTGAGGAGCCTTGGAGTAAGCAAGCAAGGGAGCCCAGCCAGCTAGTCCACCAGCCCTTGCTCTTGGGAATGGATGGACAAATGGGAGGCTAGGCAGGCAGGCACCACTGGCCTTTTTGTGCTAGCTGTGTGAAATGTCTGCCTGGTATCTGAGTGTCCAAAACCGAAGGGAAGCCTTTCCACCATGCAGGCACAGTGGCGTCTGCTGTTGCCTCCCAAGGTGAGTAAGATGGTGGCCTCATGTTCACCTTTGGCCAGTCTCTATTGGGCCACTATGGCTGGGGGCATCCTCTTCCGAGGCCCCTGTTGGACTGTGTGAGGAGGCACAGTCTTTGGAGGGGGGGCAGCTCAGAGACCAGGGGTGGCAGCAGTGGCTGCCCAGAGGACTCTCAAGGACAGGAGAGAGGAGAGAAGGCTGAGGGAACACTCCACAAGGGAGGGTGTTCAAAAAAGGGTGAGAGTTGCCAGCTCTGCAGGCAAGGGGTGACATAACTGGGCTCCTGAGCCCCACAGGGGCACCGCAGAAATAATGTAGTTGGTCAAGGCAGCCGTGGACTCAGAAAGGTTGAAAACCTCTGTATTCGAAGGTAACAGTTATCATAAATGCAGAATTTTCCTTTGTTGAGTTTCTGTAAAATTAAGATGCAATTATTCTAAGATATATATGTATTTTGCAAAACTTGGAAACTAGGGCATTTTCAGACTGTCACTCATTTGTGAATGGGATTCAGTTATATAGCAGCACATTCAAGTTGCGCAGTTGGTGAATTTTGCACGCTTGTGCAACTAATCCCCCTCCCCCGCCCAAACTTGGATTTTTTTTTCAGTAAGGAAAATGATGGGGCAGTACACTGTAAAGTGTGGATAATTACTCAACACAATGTCATATAACCTCTCCAGCAACAAAAATCAGTTCAACAGACAGTTGACATCAAAGAACTTCCCTGCCCATTTGTGCAAACAAATCAGGATAAATGTTCAGTTAACAAGTCATCTGGAAGCAACCATAGACATATTTAAAGGACTTTGTTGGAAAGATTGGAGAGACATTGATTCAAGCACAGGGTAAAAGGTATAATCCTTAATGAGCCTCCTTCTCACCCCCTTCCTCTCATTTGCCTCTGAAAAGCCTGTCTTGGAAGGGAGTCTACAGCAGGCTTTACTATAAGTAGCAGGGGAGAAATTCTCATTGCTGAGTTTAATCACATCCTGTCAAAAGTGCTTGCATGCTAAAATCAGGTGCTTTTAACTCTTGCCTATTCTTTGACTTGGAAAACCTCCCCTTGAACTTTGTGTAGGGGGTAGTTGTATTTTCTCAGTGTTGGGAAAATACTTCTCTGTGATTGGTGGAAATTGATGGTGCTGCCATAGGCATTGGGGAAGTTTCTGGAAGTGCCGCAACATTCTGTATGGTTTGGTATTCACCCATTGCTTTCTTTGCTTGGTGCCAGATAGTGCACAAATAAGCTTGGTTGAGGTTATTCCAGCATGCGCTAGCTGCTGTGGTGGCGCAATTGAATCGCCACTATTAAGAAGCATGGGGAGAAGAGACAGAGTTCATAGGGAATTTATAAGATGGGTAACCTCAAAATGAATATTACATTGAGGGTGGGGATATGGAAGATGTAGAATTGAAGAAATGTTGAATAAAATAAAAACAGTTGATTTGAGGAAGGCATCTCTTAATTATGTCAAGTGTTCACTGTGATATAGGCAGTAACCAATTTGACACATGTTTAGCATTGTAATGCTTTGTCAAAATGGATCAGTGCAGTTTTGAGGAGAGAGAGGCTCCATGAGGTATCTATATTTATGAGCTGAAATCACCAATTTGCTCTACACAGATTCAGAAACTATTCAGATAATAAAAAACTTAGATGTAAATTAAAACTAATTATAGATAATCCAGCCTTTGTAAAAGAGATTTCTGTGGTTAAAATTTATAATAATGTAATAAATAATAATGCAATAAAAATACAAAATGCTTTCATTTGGCAACTAGAAACCAATTTGATTTCTTTTTAATTCACTTTCACATAAATACAGAATAAATGCCCCGGTACCCCTGTTTACAAAGATCTGGCTTCTACACCTAAGAATAGTTGTAATAAACTTTTCCTTGAGTAAATAGAGTTCTGAGCAAATGAGCTCATATTCACTAAGGCTTAATCAATAATGGGATATATAATTGAATACAAAGCTAGTGGTTGAGTAAGCTAATGAGAATGAACAGATTGAGCCTTTAAATCATCAAGTTGCCAAGAAAAAAATATAGAATCATAGAACCGTTTCACATCTTTGACAAGACTATTGAATTCCTTCAGTGTGATCATCCTTAGACTTGTATGTGCCCTCAGTTGCATAGAAATAATACAATATGTGAATCAGACACACAACTTGGTTATGTAAGATAGGTACAAATGGAATTGTATTGTGTAATAGTTAATTATTATAGTTTATAATATACCTTTCTTTATCCCTTTCCCCCCATATTTTCACTTTTTATTTTTATTCTGTTGTTTGTTTTAAGTGTTGTTTAAAAAAATGAATTAAAAAGAAAAGAAATACATACACAACCTGGATGACAGTCCAAGCTGATACTTGGAAATATACATTCCTGACTTCATGAGTACATTCTGAAAAGTAAGGGTGTTTAGGATTATAGCCCAAGTTAAAGGACTGTGGATTGTGTGATCTTGGTAGCCTTCTTTTGAGCCACTAAGAATATGAATTTCTGCAGTCCTGTATATATTCTTCTGATTCATACCAGGGTGCTCTCAGGTGGTCACAGGTATAAGCAATTTATAAGGTAGCATTTTAGTGAGAATTTGGTGGTGGCATCAAATGTTTGTTCTAGGTGGAAGTATTTGTGGGTAGGTAGTCCATCTGTCGTAAGGAAGTGGTGTGTTCTAATGTTCCAGTGTTAGATAGGGTTATAGATCCTTTAAAGAATGGGTTTGCATTTCAGGGATCCATTTCTATCACTTTGAGTCCTTTTGTGTGGTGTACACGTCACCATCTTAGGCTAGTATACCAGATGAGTATGTATAATTACTTTGCCCCAGAAACTCCCAATTTTCTTGTATGGCAACCATACATGCATGGTTTATGATGCTAGCTTGTTTAAATCAACCATTGTTAAGATTCACCACAGTTTAGAGTTCCCTTTCTGATTTATCCTTCTGGCTGACCAGAGTACAAGGGGGACTGCAAGAATCCGAGAATCACCATGGCTCATTCTCATTTGAAAGTAGCTAGAATCACGAATATCCCAAAGTTTATGATAGCCTCTACTTGTATGAACAGTATGTATAATAATTGTTAGAATTTGCTTTTAAAGCACCTTATGATCCTTAAAATTGATTGTACAAAAGGATTATGCCTAACAAGTGTTTTTTTCCTAAATGATTTAACAGACCTGTTGAGCGTATATAATTCCAACCAGAATCACTTTTTATATTGCCTGATCCAGTTAAGCTGAAGTACATGGACTCAAATGTGATTTAGTCCATAATGTGTAGGTTTCAGTGGCATACATACAAATACTTTGGCTGAAAGTATTTTGCATTATGCATTGCAAATAGCATTATAATTGAAGTAGCAATGGAAAAGAAAAAATAGATACACAGTTTATATTTGATGGTGTTTAGATTTCTGTTGGATGGTTCTACTGGCAAGCTGTGTTAAAGACTCAAGTTGATAGCTTCTAGAACACTGTCCAACCATCGTCGTCCCCTGAGCCATATGCCCCTTAAACTGGGGCTGTCAGTGGAACCATTTAACAGAAAAGATCATACCTTAATTCTAAGAGGAATTTGAAGAATATGTATAGTATACATACTGAGAGAAAAAGTTAGGTCATAGAATCATAGCATTGTAGAGTTGGAAAGGGATCCCAAGGGTCATCTAGTCCAATCCACTGCAATGCAGGAATCGCAACTAAAGCATCCATGACAGATGGATCCAACGTCTACTTAAAAGCATCCAATGAAGGAGAGTTCTCCACCTCCTGAGGGAGTCTATTCCACTGTCAAACAGGTCTTGCTGTTAGAAAGTTTTTAGTCAGGTGTTCAGTCAGAATCTCCTTTCTTGTAACTTGAAGTCATTGGTACAGGTCCTATCCTCCACAACAGAGTAAAATGTGTGACACTAGATTAGTGGCCCTGTTCATGAATATCTTTGATGAAAGTGTTTATACATAAGTAAATAAATTGGCCTAGTTCAGAGAGGTTTTAGTGATAGTTCACATTGGGAAAAGGGCAATGTGATTTCATGTGTGCCAGGAGCTTAAAATCCCTGGCATCTCCAGGATTTCTGCCATCAGGGTTGTAAAAGTTCTCTTCCTCAGAACCACATCATTGTAGGCTTAGTTCCCTTACTACGAACTCTGAAGATATTTCAGTGCTATGTCATGTCTTTCATGTGAACAGGTACCATCTTGTCCACACCTCTGCAATATCAGCATCAAGTTGCACTATTTTTTACATTAATCCAGCTTTTATTCTTTCCATTGTGTAGTTAAGAACCCAAAAGACATGTTTTTTTATAGTACAACAGTAATTCTGTCCATTGCATCACTTAATTTATGGCAGTGTTAACACAAAAATCAATAAACATTTCTAAAATGACCAAGTATGTTAATGGTGTGATATTTTTTTTCTTAAAGGAAGGAGATTCTGAAATGTTTCTGGAGGGCTTTGATGTAGTGGTGCTGAGGCACAGCAAAGTGACATTGTGGTAGGGAAGTTTTATATCTTAATACTTGAGTCATGTGTGGGTAGCTATTCTTAGACATATTGGAGAATTCTGTTAAACAGAAGAGGTTGCGTTCAGTATAGTTTAACAGAAGGCTGCTAAGTTTTTTTCTGTGAAATTTCTTTGAGCTATATCATTGTTGTTGTTGTTCAGTCGTTCAGTCGTGTCCGACTCTTCGTGACCCCATGGACCAGAGCACGCCAGGCACACCTATCCTTCACTGCCTCTCGCAGTTTGGCCAAACTCATGTTAGTAGCTTCGAGAACACTGTCCAACCATCTCATCCTCTGTCGTCCCCTTTTCCTTGTGCCCTCCATCTTTCCCAACATCAGGGTCTTTTCTAGGGATTCTTCTCTTCTCATGAGGTGACCAAAGTACTGGAGCCTCAACTTCAGGATCTGTCCTTCTAGTGAGTACTCAGGGCTGATTTCTTTGAGAATGGATAGGTTTGATCTTCTTGCAGTCCATGGGACTCTCAAGAATCTCCTCCAGCACCATAATTCAAAAGCATCAATTCTACGGCGATCAGCCTTCTTTATGGTCCAGCTCTCACTTCCATACATTACTACTGGGAAAACCATAGCTTTAACTATACGGACCTTTGTTGGCAAGGTGATGTCTTTGCTTTTTAAGATGCTGTCTAGGTTTGTCATTGCTTTTCTCCCAAGAAGCAGGCGTCTTCTAATTTCGTGACTGCTGTCACCATCTGCAGTGATCATGGAACCCAAGAAAGTGAAATCTCTCACTGCCTCCATTTCTTCCCCTTCTATTTGCCAGGAGGTGATGGGACCAGTGGCCATGAGCTTAGTTTTTTTGATGTTGAGCTTCAGACCATATTTTGCACTCTCTTCTTTCACCCTCATTAAAAGGTTCTTTAATTCTTCCTCACTTTCTGCCATCAAGGTAGTATCATCAGCATATCTGAGGTTGTTGATATTTTTTCCGGCAATCTTAATTCCGGTTGGGGATTCATCCAGTCCAGCCTTTCGCATGATGAATTCTGCATATAAGTTAAATAAGCAGGGAGACAATATACAGCCTTGTCGTACTCCTTTCCCAATTTTGAACCAATCAGTTGTTCCATATCCAGTTCTAACTGTAGCTTCTTGTCCCACATAGAGATTTCTCAGGAGACAAATGAGGTGATCCGGCACTCCCATTTCTTTAAGAACTTGCCATAGTTTGCTGTGGTCGACACAGTCAAATGCTTTTGCATAGTCAATGAAGCAGAAGTAGATGTTTTTCTGGAATTCTCTGGCTTTCTCCATAATCCAGCGCATGTTTGCAATTTGGTCTCTGGTTCCTCTGCCCCTTCGAAATCCAGCTTGCACTTCTGGGAGTTCTCGGTCCACATACTGCTTAAGCCTGCCTTGTAGAATTTTAAGCATGACCTTGCTAGCGTGTGAAATGAGTGCAATTGTGCGGTAGTTGGAGCATTCTTTGGCACTGCCCTTCTTTGGGATTGGGATGTAGACTGATCTTCTCCAATCCTCTGGCCACTGCTGAGTTTTCCAAACTTGCTGGCATATTGAGTGTAGCACCTTAACAGCATCCTCTTTTAAAATTTTAAATAGTTCAGCTGGAATATCATCACTTCCACTGGCCTTGTTGTTAGCAAGGCTTTCTAAGGCCCATTTGACTTCACTCTCCAGGATGTCTGGCTCAAGGTCAGCAACCACATTACCTGGGGTGTATGAGACCTCCATATCTTTCTGGTATAATTCCTCTGTGTATTCTTGCCACCTCTTCTTGATGTGAGCTATATCATAAGCGCCATTATTGCTGAACATGTTTTGCCCTCAAAGTTCTTGTTTCCATCATAATGCAATCCTGCCGACATAGACTTTGGAAGTATTCAGGTCTGGAGAGGGTCATTGGCACCCAGAAGTCTAAAGTCACACCATTCTGCTCTTTTGATGGAAGTTCCATTCTACTACTGCTTCAGGGGATAAACACAGCTACTTGTTCCCCCCACTTTATATGACCTCAGAATTTTCTGTGGTGCATGTTGAGTGTTTGAATTTGTGTGGAGACTTGGAATAAGAGTCTGAGTATCCTGGGTATCTGCCTGTCACCCCCTTTTTGTAGATGAATGGAAGAGGAGCACAATCCTCAGGTGTAGATAATCCTAGCACAACTCTTCTTTTTTAACTGGGTAGGGTTTTGATAAGTGCAGTGACATACCATGCTGATGAATATCTTGCTGCTCAATACACCTTCACTATTACCTTTTCAGTTGTCACAATTTTAGCACATTTATTGTTTTTTAGAATTTTAGATTGCTGCTAGAACCCGTTTCCTTTTTCTATTAAAATATTAGCACAAATGAAAGAGTTTGTAAAACTATAGTGAAAAACTTTATTTTTTCACATTTCTTGGACAGCTCTTTTTAAAAGAAGCAAACGCTTAGCACTAATTTAAAAGGTTTTTTTTAGGGGGCTCAGATTTATTAGATTTTTTAAATCTAATAAATCTGAGCCCCCTAAAAAAATCTTTTTTTAAAAAAAAAGATTGCCCAAGTGAATTGGGCCTTCTTCACTCCAAGCATTTGTGTCACACCTTCAGGACTAGATGGTGAAACATAGCAGGATGTATACACAGATAAGGGCACAATACATACCCTTTGATAGTGTGGAAAGTATTCTGCAATTCTGGTAGTTTACAGCAGGAGAGCAGTGATTAGTAGCACTAGGAATTATCTGTCTGGTAGCAGCCTAAGATATTTGTTAACATGTGTCATTTTTTCTTGATTTAACAGGATTTTTAAATTTTGCAGGGATTCAAACTCTTACATTTTCTCTTATCAGGTTGTATTTATACCAAATTCTGCTCCAATATAATTCGTTCCATCCGTACACAGCTTGTTAGATTGTCTTCTTATACCTTAAAAAACCCCCACAACTTCAGAACATATTTTAAGGAGTCATTTAATAAAATGACATGTAAGATACTAAAAAGTTGATAGCTAAATTAATTTTATTTTGGCAAGTATTGAAAAATATGTCATCTGTTTATTTTCATGAAAGAATAAGTGATGTGCCAGTTCTGAGAACAAGAACTAGTCTGCCAATTTTCCAGTATAAACTTTTTTTTTTAAAAGTGTTTAATCAGTAATAAACTTAACTGTAACTGAATAGTAGACGGTGCTTCATAGTGGGTTTTGTTGCTGTTGTTGAATTTATGCAGCATCTTTGTTGTACTTGTCAAATAATGTTTCTCCATTAAGAAGAGAGATCCTTGTTCTTAGGAGTTTAGCATCCTGCATGAAACAGGAAACTAAACAGGAGGGCAAAGAAAAGGGCAATGCCAGCAACAGTTAAGTCTTATCAATAGGGCTATAGTCCACAGATATCAGAGAACTATAATTCCCATCATCCTTGAATACTGGTGGAGTTGGCTAGGACTAATAGCAACCCAGCAACTTATGGGAGCAACACCAGTTTGCCACTCTGACTTACAGAGGTAGGTTATTATTCTGTACATGCTAGAACAGGCAGTTTTTCAGGGTTTTGTGTTAATATCTGAAATGCATTCACCACTTTAACAAAATAGCCACCGACATGTATCTCCTGGAGGTGCAAGAAAACTGAGATAGATTGTATGTTGTAATTTTTTTCTTACCAAGTGTCGTGTACTAGTGAAGGGAAGGAGGGTCATAGTCAGCTTGCTATATGCTACCCCAAGCAACTGAGTATAGCTCAGTGTTTCCTTCTTTCCCCATGCAAGTTGACCATGTTCTTTACAGTCTCATTTATTTTGAAATGGATGAATATTCATTTTATAAATATGGTACATAGGCAATATGAGATCACTGTTGGGATTTGGATCCAATATCACTTTTGCTTGAACCTGGGGAGTAAAGATGGGAATAGAAGGGTGGGCACTGTTTCATAAGCAGCTCACAGGAAGACCCCGATGAGATCATTTTGTTACAATAAGTATTGGAAAATAACCAGGTTGCATTTCCCTAGTCCTTGAAAGGTTAAAGGTAAAGGTAAAGGGACCCCTGACCATTAGATCCAGTCGTGTCCGACTCTGGGGTTGCGGCGCTCATCTTGTGAACCAGAGCAGCGCACGGAAACACCGTTTATCTTCCCGACGGAGTGGTACCTATTTATCTGTTTGCACTTTGACGTGCTTTTGAACTGCTAGGTGGGCAGGAGCTGGGATCGAGCAACAGGAGCTCACCCTGTCGCGGGGATTCGAACCACCGACCTTCTGATCAGCAAGCCCTAGGCTCTGTGGTTTTTCCCATAATAAATCTGTTAGTCTTTAAGGTGCCACAAGACTCATTGTTTTTGCTGCAACAGACTAACATGGAATGATGGTACCTTAAAGTTCTGTGCACATGTAGATAACAACGAATGACTTCTATTGCTGAACAAACGCTCCATCACAGAGTAGTTGGCAATTTGTCATTGTATAAATTTGAATTACAAGTCTTTGGGGGGGGGGAATGACAGAGAGAGAGAGAGAGAGAGAGAGGTCTCACTGTTTCTATGGCAGCTTCTGATATATTTGCCTTCACTTGATTATCCAGTAGCATTTCAAGTGATGTCTTGCTAGTCTCACTTTTCTAGGTGCAACAATCACAGCAGGGAAATGCGTCTCTATTTTATTAAATCTAATAAAGTGTAGAACAGAAGTAGCCAACATGGTACCACATTAGCTCCTTCTTGATAGAGGATACTGAGGAGAGACTGTATCTCAGTGCAGAGCACATGTTTTGCATGTACAAGGTCTTAAATTTGCAGCTCCAGTTACAATAAGCTCAGGAGGAGAGCTTCAAAAGTAATCAACCTGAGACCCTGGAGAGTTGCCAGTCAGAATAGGTAATCCTGGGATAGTTGTAGTCTAAATCAGTATAGGGCAGCTTCATATTTTCAATATGTCTTATCTGAAAAGCAGGATTCTCAAAACAATTTTCTTAGGAATGTGTGCTCCATATATAAAAGGTAAAGGTAAAGGGACCCCTGACCATTAGGTCCAGGCGCAGACGACTCTGGGATTGCGGCGCTCATCTCACTTTATTGGCCGAGGGAGCCGGCGTACAGCTTCTGGGTCATGTGGCCAGCATGACTAAGCCACTTCCGAGCAGAGCACGGAAACGCTGTCTACCTTCCTGCCGGAGCAGTACCTATTTATCTACTTGCACTTTGACGTGCTTTTGAACTGCTAGGTTGGCAGGAGCAGGGACCGAGCAACAGGAGCTCACCCCATCACAAGGATTCGAATCACCAGCCTTCTGATCGACAAGCCCTAGGCTCTGTGGTTTAAACCACAACGCCACCTGCTCCATATATAGTGGCCTTAAATTGAAGCACTCTATTCTGTGTCTTTATACTGTGCTTAGCTTTTCTCCAAAATAAGTATTATAAATATTGTTCAATGTGCACAACATTGTTCCATATGGAAGGAATACTGGTATGTTATCGTCTCTGGCTGAGACTGTGGCTGCCCTGTTTCTTGCAAACTTAAACAGTTCCTTTCTTTCAAACCTCAGTATTTGATTCAGTGAACATATACAAGGGCAAGGTAGTAAGTCAACAGAGGAATGTTGCCAGAAGCTTTTGATTCAAAATGTGCTACCTAGCTAATTTGTAATTAAAAAGTAAGTTTATGGAGAAAATAAAATAAAGTTTCCCACTTTGAACTTCATTTCCCATTGCAGAAGGATTTGGACCTGATATTTCTTTTCTTTTTTTTGTAATGGCTGAAATAGTGAGAGTTCCAGTTTCTTTTCAAAAACAAGCTTCCAAATGATTGAGTGCTGTATTGCGAGGCTAGGCTCTGGTTAAAAAATGAAGCATTCTCCCCTAGTAACAGCAGGGCAGCCTGACTAATGGGAATTGAGCACTTCCTTTTCTGTCATGATCCAAACAGAGAGAGGCCTTATTAAGGGTGTCCACTTCCGTTTCTTTTTTAAAGGGATTGTTTAGAAATCTTTATTATTTAAGCAATGTATAGGCAAACATGACCCTTGTTCTGCTGTTTACCCATCTACTTTAGCAATCACTGTGAACTCAGGATTGTTGTACTTACTTTGTCTCATCACTATCTTGGAGCATATTTGGAACATTGCTATTTGAAATCCCTTCGCTAAATCAAAATTCCATTGCTTTTTTATACCCCAGCTGAGTGGCGTACCTTTAGCAAACATGTATCAAATTGTATATACGGGTTCTAGAATGATGTGTTGTGTGCGGGTTTGAGGACATATCTGAAGGGGGATGTTTTGGTGGTCAGGCGCATCTAGTCTTTATAGCCCAGCCTTTCCCTACCTGGGCCCTCCAGATGTTGCACCTAAATTCTTAGCAACCCTAGTCAACAGGACCAATGATAAGGACCAAAACATCTGAAGTGCACCAGATTGGGTAAGGCTGCTTAAGTCCATGAATTAGTTAATTTCAACCTTCACTAGTCCAATGTCTATCTGGATGGCAGAGCACTGGACACAAACCTGTGTATTTTAATTGCATGTCAACCATTCTTTTCTCAGAGTTTTCAGGAAGTAAAGTTTATTATTATTTCCTCCTCTTAGTCTGAAGAATGGCTGAAGTCTCAGGTGGTATTGAAAAAAATGTTCAGTTACAAACGTTTTCTGCTGCCCTTGATAAAAGTCTTGACATCCCTCTATGAATGATTTTCATCAAAGCTATATCATGCAAACTGGATGTGACAGAGGATGTTTTGGACAACAATCCCTTTCCACTATAGGAGAAATGGAGAGCCCATAAAGGCTATGATGGATGCTCCAAGGCAGTTTAATGTAGCACTAGAGAAAATAGAAGCCATTACTACTGGTGGAGCTCCAGTTATGACAGGGAAAATAAATGGTGCTGTTACAGGAATTGTACCAACAACAAAATACCTGCTGTTTGGGGGAAGGGAAGTAAAACACACAATACCAGCTATCCAGAACTAATTACCTTGCTGTAATGCCCAAAAGTGACATTCATTGTTAATTGAAATTTGACATGGATAATATTTCACATATTATTTTAGGCATTATCTCACTTTGTGCTTAAAGTTGTATAACACAGGCTGAAAGTTTTGTTTTGTCGGTGCTAGAACTTAGGCATGGTTTGCTTTCTCTTGGGATGAAAAGAGAGTGTTTCATATTTTTTTCTCATTGAGATCTAGTAGAAATGACATTTTATTTGGTCAATGATAAAAGAAGCATAACCAGAAAGATTTGTCTTTATTGAATGCTGCTGTTGCACACGCTGGAAAAAGTAGCTTGCCCCATAATGTAATGGCTTTTGGGGCCATCAAACTCCTAGTGTAGGACTGCATTCCTATTTTCAGATTGCAAAACAAAAAGCTTTTTAAAAATATCACAGCTGCTATCTTCCTGTTTTCGCTCTGAATTGCTCTATAGCAGAAGATAAAACTAATTATCATTAGGTTCAATGTGTCATTAAGCATTTCCTGGCTTTCCTTCATAATAAGATCTTTTAAAAAAGAGAGTCAAGCAGAATCTTCTGTCTGACAATCCATGATAAAGAAAATGGTGGTGGGAAATTAATTTGCCTGGTAGGTTGGTGGGGGGGAATTCTGGTAGACCCTTCGTTTCATGTCTATGATGCTGTCACATTCTTTGCACGGAAATAATGCTTTAAGTTTCAGAAAAGTATTTTCACTTTTTGATGCTTTGTTCCTGTCCAGAAGACACTTTTGCTCCTATACATGTCAGGTTGCCTCCTGCAAAATTCCAACACACATTAATCAGGAAATGTCTACTGCAGTAGCCGTTTCACCCACAAAAGATTAATTTATAACTAAACTAAGTTGATTTTTCATTTAAATAGGTTTGTGCTTGCAAAACTCAGTGTGATTCATGTTTCTTTTCATCACTGATATATAAGCCTGACATCTGGAAACTAAATGCTACTTCCCCTTTGTGGAGAGTATTTCCAGACACGAAAATTAAGGAAAACTTCATATAGTAGAAAGTTTTTCAACATATGTATTTTGGCATTCTTACTTTGTTTATACATTTCTCTTTCTATGTCTCTATACTATTTTCTATATCTCAATCCCAGTTGGTGGCTTGGACAAAGAAAGAGGAAGCAGTAGCTTTTGAAACTGCTCTAGGAACTACACAAGGAGCGAGTTTTCCATTATCAATTCCCCGAGCTGCTAACTCTTTCAATAACCTTCATTGCATTGGCAACTATCCACAACTTGCTTTAGTGTGCCTCCATTTCATTGGTTTAACCTTGGAGGTACATCAGACTTTTTAACAACTCACAAACCAAAGGACATAGTTGAGCTTATCATATAAAAGTCTTAGCACAAAAGTTTGAGAAATATAGCTTCCTTCCAAACTACTTGAGTGTTGAGTGTAAACTAAAGTAGCAACTTTAGGGGATTGATATAATCAGTCAAAAGTGAAAATTTGCATTTTTTTGTTTCAGAATAGTCTTGATTCAAAGGCAATCATGTTTACATGTACCAAAGGGAGGGTAGGCTTGCTGCTGAATGAGGTAAATTATCTGTATGATGTGTCTGATGTGTGATCCAGAGTGCACAATAGGGATCACTCAGCCTATAAAGAGAAGACTTACCTGGATCTGAAATATATTTCATTTATGAATCATTTCCTGTGAAACATCCCAAAGTGATTCAACAATTTTAACAGTAAAAATGTATCTAAAAGCAATTTCAAGCCTAATACAGAGACTGGGAAAAGAATATCCACTTAAAAGTGTTGTTGGAAAAAGAAGTTCTTTAATAGGTGCCGGAAATATAATAGAGGTACCAGCTCTTTGATATGTAACAGGTATTTCCATACTAGAGGTCTGATTCCTACATTTGTATGGGCTCTCTTGCAGAGTGCAGTGATCATTTGAGTATATAAGTAGTTAAGTGATCTTCTAGGTAGTGTGGTGTAATTATTAGAGTGCCTGACTAGGATCTGGGAAACCAGGGTTCAAATCTCCACTTGGCCATGAATCTCACTGGGTGGCATTGAGCCACTAACTCAACTCTCAGGTTGTTGTGAGGATAAAATGGGGAGGAAGAGAACTATATGGTACCTTGAACTCCTTGGGGGAAAGGGAGGCTATAAATGTGATACATACCATAATTAAATAACTAGATATCTAGACTGGGTCTCAAACTGTATAGGCCTTTGTACACCAGTACCAACACCTTATACTTAGCCTGGTAGCTAATTGGTTGCCAGTGCAATTCTTTTAGTGGTGGCGTAACATGGTGGCAGTATTCTGCCCCAGTGAGCAGTCAAGCTGCTGGATTTTGCACTAGCTGCAGCTTCCAGGCCATCCTCAGGGGCAGCCCCACATAGAGTGCATTGCAACAATCCAATCTGGATGTTGCCAATGCATGGTGTTGCAGTCCAAAAATGGCCATAACTGGTTTTAAAAAAAATAAAAATCAGCCAGAGCTCATAAAAGGCACTCAGGTCACCTGGGCCTGTCATTTTACAGAGATGGATTGAACCTACTCCTTCAGGGGAAATTGACAATAATTGACCCCCAAGACTTTGAACCTACTTCTTCAGGGGTGATTGACAATAATTGACCATAATTGATAAAATCTCAATTTGAAGTCCTAAGGTAGGTAGGTGTGTATGTGTGTGAATGAGGGGGAGAGAGAAACAACTTGAAGAAGAGTTGATGTGTTCATATTCACAGCACAACAAGACATGGGCAAGACATAACTGGAATGTATGCATAAGTAGGGCCACAGTGTTGTTATTTAATACCATTGATGTCATGCACACTATCCAATAGATTTCTGTGATTTTTGTTCCATCCTTTTCTAGACAGCATTCCACATTCCAGTGACCCTGCTAGTTCAGGAGAAGATCTTATTTTCCCAGCAACAATATATTTACCGGTATTTTGAACTGTGGGAAAATGCAATATCCTTGACACAGAAAATGGTGTATAATAGCAGGATGACCTTCATTATATCAGAGCCATTATCTGATGAAACAAGATAAAGACACTATGCTGGGTACAGAGACTCAAGATGTAGGTCAGAGAAAATGTTTGGGGAAAGGTTGTCAGTTCATTGTTTTAGTGCAACAGTGTTCTGACTGTTGGTAGCATAGAATTAGATTAACAAAAACAACATGTTAAAACAACAACAACAACAACAACAACAACAACAACAACAACAACAAAGTATCTAAAAATATATACTGTACAACTAAGGAGATTATATTATTTTTTGTTGTGTGAATAGTCTTAATGATACAATTTTGTGAAAATTCAGCTTGTGAAATTGCTTTTGTGTCTAGATGGAAAATCAGGAATTCTAACAAAAATCTGAACGTGTGTGTTATTGGTTAAGCTGATCATGGTGTGTGTGTAATTAATATTCAGTATCTTCAGCAAAACACTACTAACAAAGTAGTGTGTATTGTATGTCAGTAAGCATCCTATATTGTGGGAAAGAACCCATCACAACAGTGATGGAATTCCAACTTTACAGAGTGTAGGAGGGCAAGTGCCTGCCTCAATAGCTTATAACCTGCAATTCAGTAAATCTGGAGGGGGGGGGAGTGTATGCAGGAGTAAACAGAGAAGCTGTATACAAGTTGAGTTAACTGTAAGGAATGGCTGAGTTTGTTCCTGGTATGAGCTTTCGTGTGCATGCACACGAAAGCTCATACCAGGAACAAACTCAGTTGGTCTCTAAGGTGCTACTAGAAAGAATTTTCGATTTTGTTTTGACTATGGCAGACCAACACGGCTACCCACCTGTAACTGTAAGGAATGGGAACAAGGTGGTTGTGCCAAAGGCCTTATAGAAATTGTCCATGAAGCTGTTAGCTGCCTAGGACAAAGGTGCTTCTCTTTGTGGCACCCCATCAGTAATGCTAATGAAGCAAGTGAGACCACAATATTTGTGCCTCTCTGATATTAGAGCATATTAGCCCGTGTCCTTGAGAGAAGAGACAAGCAGAGAGGAAAGATGAGAGAGGCAGGATCCAGAAGCACATGGCAAGTATAAATATATTGAGGAACTGGAAAGCCACCAGGAGAGAGAATTTATGGCACCATGGCTTCTCATGCTGACTTTCTAGTTTGAAGAAAGGATAGCTACCTGCTAGCTGTGTTATAATTTGTGTTTGTTAATTTTTTTGTCATTGATAAAACTCTTGTTGCCAATTCCAGGACATAGTCTTTTTCAGAAATCTGTCTTTGCTAGAAGTATTTTCATACATTTCAGATTCAGTCTAACAGCTGAACGAAATAATATATTTTCATTCAGATTGGCATTTACTTCATAATACAGAATGGCATCAGTTCACTAGCATGGATAGCAGATGGTAGCATCCTTGCATGAATTTGTAGTTTGGGCTGTCTTCTGAATTAAAATAAAAGGAGCCCAAACAATTTTTAGTGTTCTACTACATAAACTTTGTTGAATTAGTAAATGTTGCTCTGTTGGGGTTGTATCCGATTGTGTCTTTCCATTGACAACAGGCTCTTTGATCCAGTGGAGATTTATGTGAGTGAAAAAGGGGATGGAATCTTTTCCAAAAATCCTCCCTTTCTCCTGCAGTCTTTCCCACACTACTTCCCAAAGTGTTCTCAATCCTCTGGAGCAGATTTGTTTGGGGCAGGACAGAGATACAAAGGAAAGGGGGAATTAGCAACAAAGTCCATTTTAGTATTTCAGGTCTATACATGGGATTACAGGTTTGCAGAATCCCAGTTTCTGGCTGGCAAGTCAGTCTTGAATGTTGGCACTTGCTGCATTTTTTTCCATTGTGTAATCAGACATGGAAATCAGTCCTGAGTCTACAAAAGTGTAGCTGGTAAATTGAGATCTGTAGCAGTGCAGATGTAGGCTGTGCTTTAATGTGAAAAAAACATTCATTGGTTTCAATGTACAGTACATGTAAGTTGGTAAATAGAGAAAGCATTAGTATTCAATCTTACAGATGGCCAGATAATTTACTTTCCAGCCTTCCTTAACCGGGTGGCTGTGCTGGCTGGGTCTGATGGGAGTTGAAGTCCCAAACACCCGTATGGCATGGGTTGGAGTGCGGGGAGGCTGGTCTAGACTCTAGTCGTATTTGAAATTCTTGGTATTTGTTTGGAATGTATTTTTTAGGCTTGAAGTATGCTAGGCTCCAGTTTAAAATCATTGCATTTGAGGTGTGTGTGTGGAGAGGGGGTGTCATTGCAGAGCATAAAGGTAGCCTCAAAATGTCTTCCTAGCGAATACTGTTGTACTGCAGGAATACATTAAAAAATAACTCTTGTTGTGAACCAATTGCAAATTCTGATATTCAAATCCAACAGTGACTAATATGCTTAGACAACTCTCATACTGCTGTAGAAGAGTTCAGTGGATCCAGCGTGGAACAGACCAAATTACAGAAATAAACATGGAATTTGTGGTACCTCTATAATTCCCTCTCCATACCTTCAAGAGAATAAGTTCTTTAAGGATTACATGTTTTTATTTATCCAGCAATTCTAATCCCTTATTTAATCCCTTTAATTTCTGTTTCCCCCAATAGCTTATTTTCTCTTGTATAGTCTTTATAAAGTGATGTTCTAACATGAGCTGGTGTTCTTAAATATCTTCAGGATGTTCTCAAAGTATACTCATCTTACTATTTTTAATATAGACTATCTATTTAATCATCTGGCCTAATATCCAGATGATTCACTACTATGATTGCACATAGTTATAGTTCGTTGGCACACTGAATCCCTGAGGCCTAAGGCTGTTTTCTGCATGTACATACAGGTACTAGGCTTGGGAACAGCTAAAATATTAACAAATGGCAGAGAACCTGCATACCCAGAGAACCCAGTAGAGGTCTTAGATAGCTTGATACTGTGTAAATTCATTTTTAGTAATAAATTAATAAAGTTTATTGTGTTTCTTTTAAAATGTTTACATCTTTCATAGCTTTGTATAATTGATATATCTCTTCCTGTGTCAATATGCTAAATTGTGTTGGACTATAGCTTGATTATATAAATTTAGTTTTAACATAGGTCACTTTGATGACTGTTCAAAGTCTAATGAGGATACTCAAATGACTGTCTCCTTCCATACATTCCTGTCTGCTCAGTGAGATCAACTGGTGAGATACATCCAAAGTGCCATTGGCAAGAACGTGTAAAAGTGCCTTCTCTGTTATTGTGGAACTCTTTGCCCTGGAAGATCTAGCTTACCATCATTACTGTGTTGGTTGAAGTGCTGTTTGAAGATGTTTTTGTTTCAGCAGATTTTCAACCTGGTTGGTGTCTGATGATGCCTGGATTTCTCACTCTTGGTGCTGTTATCTATACTGGACCTTTGTGTTCTAACTTGTTTGTGTTTTGTTTTTAAGTTTAAAATGTTTATTTTTTAAAAAAAAAAGAATGTTAATTGCTTTGGGTGTTTCATTTATTAATATTTCTGTAGAGAAGTGAATATGACACATAAATAAATGAGTGTAATCTATCAGAAAGAACATTGGTCTTGGATTTAGAAGTCCTAGTCTAAAGTCTTAGATTTAGATGTATTGGTGTTTGGCAAGTCGCTATTGCTTAACCTTCCATTCCTCATCTGTAAAATGAGAACCCTAAGAAAACATTACAAATGCAATAATGATTGTAAACTACTTTGGATACTGAAAGTGCTATATAAATAATAAAAGCATGGCTGATCTTTTTCAGGAGCATCCATTGCTTGGACAGCCTTTCTTTGTTCTTCATCCTTGTCGGACAAATGAATTTATGTCTGCGGTGTTATCCAGTTCATATAAACAAAGCAGGCAAGTAGTATCAAGTTTATTAGGTTCTCATATTCACGCTAAATAACCAAGTAAAAGTGCACTGTTGTAGCCAGACAAACTCAGGTTAGAAATAAGGCACAATTCTTTAACTTGTTCTTTATCTTATACTGTAATAAACCTGGGGTGTTGCTGATAGTCCTTGGACATTTTAGGAGGTGTTTCTCAAATTTCATGTTCATAATATTTACTTGGTCTTCTTTGTTATTCATGCGTGGACTAGGCTCCTCTGGAATTTCTATGATTAAAAGTCTTGAGTGGAAAATATTATCCCCAGGGGCTTCTTATGGCCTCTGGCTACTCATGTATGACCCAGGGAATTCTGAGAATTTGTGTTTTCATTTTTTCTTCTTCAAAAGAAATGTTCAGCTGCATAGTTTCAAAGATAAATGTGTGATGGGAGACAAAATTACAAGCAAGGTCTGATCTTCTAGCTTCCATGATTTGGAACTCGAGATATCCTTTCCCTAATTACTTCCGTGATTTAGAGGGACTCCGCTTAGAATATACTAATATTTTGCAATGCTGTACCCACTGAACCCAACCTTGCAGGTCTTCAGAAGATCATGTAAAATGTTCTTGTTTAAGCAGGCTTTATGCTAGACCTAGCTTCAGAGCTTTAGTAGATTTGATTTGGGAGTATGTTTTTTAGATCTGTTGAGATGTTTCATTGACAGTTCATTGTGTTGTTCTTTGTTTCATTTCTTTGGTTGTAGCTTTTATTGTTATAGATATGCTTTGTTTATAAAGAAACTCATTGTTTCTGGATTTTTACAACCTTAAAGTTGGCGGTTTCAGATTATTGTTACACAAAACTTGGAACGTCAGAACTTCCAATTAGGGCATTTTGGGATTTCCCCCTCCTCCATAGTAATGATGTGTGCAATGTTTTATCAATTTTATAAAAATTGGTAGCCATTTAAAATGATATCCAAGCTTTTAAAGTTAGCTAGAGTGTAAAAAAGTTATTTTCTTTTTGCTTTGTAGGAATACAAACTATATTATTTCATGGCTGAGTATCGTAGGCCCAATGGTGGGTCTCAATCTGCCTCTGAGTTATGCAAAAGCCAATTCTGAGCAGACTACAAGTGCTGACTAAAGAGGTAAAAAATCTTACTTAAAATTGCATATTTAAAAGCCATGTTACTCTTTTCCAATTTGTTATATACTATTCTGGATCTGCTTATCAATGCTTAAAATAAAACATTGTTTTTGTTTGTTAATATCTTCATCATCACCTTAAACCTTAAACTTGTACGTCCTTTTTATTTCTGATTTTAGCAATTGCAGATTATTATAGTAAAAGTGCTTCACATCTACCAGCTAAGCTGTCTGTGATGGTGGTTGGCATTCTGGCTTAGGATACTTCATCTTTTTCCCCTATGCATATTTTATTGCCATTTTTTTTTTCTTCTGTAACTTTTGTTGTACACCACCCTGATACTTTGTACAAGAATGAACACACACACACACACACACACATGTAAAACATATGGGGAACATGTGGTTATCCAGAAATTGCAGGTCTTCAGCCGCTATCATATTTGGTTATTTGCCATGTTGGCTGGGGCTAATGGGGATTAGAAACCAACGCTACTTTTCATGTAAAAATGGTGCCCAGAGTATCATTTGCTTTTCCTTTGGTTGAATGACTTGTACAATTGGTTTTGTAGACATTCCTTAACTGTAAAACACATTAAATATATATTGAAGGGCTTTCTCTTTAGTTGTGCTGCTTCTGTGGAATCCCACCCACCTATAACAACAACTGGCATTTTGGGCATTTGGTTATATGGGGTGGGGCTTACCTACCTCCCCCAATATTTTATTAAAGTTGGCACCCCTGCTACTTATACCCAAGCACTTTTTCTCTGCAGTGAAGCAGTATATTGAAACACTGCCAATAACCTTTTTAGTAGCTGAAGGAGAGGTCGCCAAAAAATAAAATAAAATAAAATCAGGAGTGACTTAATTTAAGCAAGTCTAGTGCATGCTGATATCTCAGTGATCATGGGCAGGAGGAGGAGTCACGCTAAGACCAGACCATGTCATTACCGAGGAGGCAGGTTTAGTCGTTGTCTGAAGACTATCCCTGCCTCCAGGTCTGGTCCTGACCGGATGGATACTGGAATCAGCAGGGGATACCCACATGACCTGAAAGTGTTGCTGTGTAATGCCAGGTCAATGATTAACAAAACCACTGCCATCCACGACTTGATTGTGGATGGAGGATTTGACCTGGCATGTGTAACAGAGACCTGGTTGGATGAAGCAGATGGGCCTGTCCTTGCCGCTGCTTGTCCACCAGGTTTCTCTTACGCACAGCAACCCAGGCCATCTGGGCGGGGAGGGGGGGTTGCAGTGATTTTTAGGAAGTCATTAGTTTGCACCAGGCGTCCTATTGGGAAGACCCAGTTTTCTGAGTGCATGTTCTGGAAGTTGGGCAATAGGGGCAGTACAGGATTCCTTTTGGTGTACCGACCTCCCCGCTGCACCAAGGATTCCCTGCCCGAGCTGCTTCAGGTCGTGGCGGATATGCTCCTGGAGACACCTAGTTTGGTTGTCTTAGGGGATTTTAACATCCATGCCGACACGACCTTACAAGGGGCCGCTCGGGACTTCGTGGAAAGCATGGCCTCCATGGGGCTGTCCCTGAATAAGTCTGGTCCAACTCATAGCCGCGGACATGCCTTAGACCTGGTGTTTACCTCTATGGATGTTGGTGATCTGACACTAAGTAAAAGTGAAACAAAAGAAGTGCCATGGTCAGATCACTTCCTGGTGCAGCTGGACTTCTCTGCGACCCTTCCCCTCTGCAGGGAGGTGGGACCGATTCAGATGGTCCGCCCCCGCTACTTAATGGATCCAATTGGTTTCCAGAGAGTGGTAGGGGATGCATTATCCCATGTTGATGGCCTTTCAGTTGATTCCCTGGTGGCCCGCTGGAATGCGGAGTTAACCAGGGCTATTGACTGTCTGGCTCCGAAGCGTCCTCTCCGATTGCATGGAGCCCGGACAGCTCCGTGGTTTTCCCCGGAGCTGAGGGCGATGAAACAGTCGCTGAGACGGCTAGAGCGCCGGTGGCGGAAAACTCATTCTGAATCAGACCGGACACGGGTTAGAGCTCAACTTCGAGCCTACCAAGTGGCAATGGCGACAGCGAAGAGGACCTTCTTCGCTGTTTCTATTGCATCTGCAGAAAACAGCAGCAGGAGACTCTTCCAGGTGGTTCGCAACCTAGCAGAACCACCTTTATCACCGGGGTCTGGTAGGGACCCCAAGATCTCCTGCAATGCTTTTGCAAAGTTTTTTGCAGATAAAGTCGCTCAGATTCAGAAGGAGGTAGACTCCACCGTGGGAGCAGGGCCGGGGCGGGAGAGTGCTAGAGCCCTGTCTAGTCATGTTTCATGGGATCAATTCCAATCTGTTACCTCCGAGGATGTGGACAGGCTGCTTGGACGAGTGAAACCGACCACCTGTCTCCTAGATCCTTGCCCATCCTGGCCTATAAAAGCTAGCCGGGAAGGGCTGGGCGATGGGCTCTGCGCGGTGGTGAATGCTTCCCTCTGCGAGGGAATCTTTCCAGACCCGCTGAAAGAGGCGGTCATTAAACCGCTTCTTAAAAAAACATCTCTAGACCCGGCCAATATGGCCAACTATCGCCCAGTCTCAAATTTACCATTCTTGGGCAAGGTGATTGAGCGGGTGGTTGCTGAACAACTCCAAGCACGCCTGGAAGATGCGGACCATTTGGATCCCTTCCAATCAGGATTCAGGCCTCATCATGGGACTGAAACTGCCTTGGTCGCGCTGGTTGATGATCTCCGGCGGGCTAGGGACAAAGGTGAGAGCTGTTTCCTGGTTCTGCTGGATCTCTCAGCGGCCTTTGACACCATCGACCATAACATCCTTCTGGACCGGCTAGAGGGGTTGGGAGCTGGGGGCACTGTTATACAGTGGTTCCGCTCTTTCCTCCTGGGCCGTGTTCAGAAAGTGGTGGTGGGGGATGAGTGTTCAGACCCCTGGGCTCTCACTTGTGGGGTGCCTCAGGGTTCTGTCCTCTCCCCCATGCTTTTTAATATCTATATGAAGCCGCTGGGAGAGATCATCAGGGGGTTTGGGTTGGGTGTTCATCAATATGCAGATGACACCCAGCTCTACCTCTCTTTTAAATCAGAACCAGTGAAGGCGGTGAAGGTCCTGTGTGAGTGCCTGGAGGCTGTTGGAGGATGGATGGCGGCTAACAGATTGAGGTTGAATCCTGACAAGACAGAAGTACTGTTTTTGGGGGACAGGAGGCGGGCGGGTGTGGGGGACTCCCTGGTCCTGAATGGGGTAACTGTGCCCCTGAAGGACCAGGTGCGCAGCCTGGGAGTCATTTTGGACTCACAGCTGTCCATGGAAGCGCAGGTTAATTCTGTGTCCAGGGCGGCTGTCTACCAGCTCCATCTGGTACGCAGGCTGAGACCCTACCTGCCCGCAGACTGTCTTGTCAGAGTGGTGCATGCTCTGGTTATCTCCCGCTTGGACTACTGCAATGCGCTCTACGTGGGGCTACCTTTGAAGGTGACCCGGAAACTGCAATTAATCCAGAATGCGGCAGCTAGACTGGTGACTGGGAGTGGCCGCCGGGACCACATAACACCGGTCCTGAGAGATCTGCATTGGCTCCCAGTACGTTTCCGAGCACAATTCAAAGTGTTGGTGTTGACCTTTAAAGCCCTAAACGGCCTCGGTCCTGTATACCTGAAGGAGCGTCTCCACCCCCATCATTCAGCCCGGACACTGAGATCCAGCGCCGAGGGCCTTCTGGCGGTTCCCTCACTGCGAGAAGCAAAACTACAGGGAACCAGGCAGAGGGCCTTCTCGGTAGTGGCGCCCGCCCTGTGGAACGCCCTCCCGTCAGAAGTCAAGGGAATAAACAACTACCTGACATTCAGAAAACACCTAAAGGCAGCCCTGTTTAGGGAAGTTTTTAATTTGTGACTCTGTATTGTATTTTGATTGTTGGAGGCCGCCCAGAGTGGCTGGGGAGACCCGGCCAGATGGGCGGGGTATAAATAATAAATTATTATTATTATTATTATTTCCATCCTGTTCCATTTCCCAACTTTTGATTCTGCTTTTCATTATTTCTGTTCCAGATTCTGAACAAGAGCATGGGTAGTGGCGAAGCATGAAGATGTCCCACCAGTCATGTAGCACAGCTCAGACAGGAAACTGAGGATAACATCAACATCACCACAAGAAGCCTAAGTAGAGGCTATGGTTCATTAACATTCATGTGTTAATTATAACCAAGTCTTAGGAAGCAATTCTAATTGCAACAAGTATGATACATGGTCTTGGCAGGAAAGAAATGTCTGTTCTCTTTTCCCAAACTTGATACAGTAACTGTTTGGGGGTAACTTATTTCTGAAGTAATTCACAAAGTATATCCACAAAAAGACAACATTGGTGATTGTCAAAGGAATTTAAACTTTCTACCTACCTTAGCTTCTGTTGTGGTTTCAGCTGCTCCTAGGAAAAGGGATTATTTTGTAGGAAATGGTTCCCTTGCTGCTGTTTTGCCTTGGCTTAGACCCATTAGCAACATTTATAAGTTACAAATACAGTCGTACTTTGGGTTACGTCTGCTTTGGCTTACGTATTTTCGGGTTACATACTCTGGTAACCTGGAAGTGTTTTTCAGCGTGCGCGCAATCCGTGCATGCGCAGAAGTGTCCTGCACAGTTCGCGCATGCACAAAGCACGATTTTCGGGTTGTGTACTTTTCGGGTTATGAACGGCAACCCGGAACCAATTAAGTACATAACCCGAGGTACCACTGTACACAGATTGCTTCACACATTACAGAAAACACTTTCCTTTCAGAATCAGCATGAAACTGCTGTTGTGCTGTTCGTGTGTTAGGATCAGACATGGTGTTTATAGGCTTCATACACATGAACATCTAGAACTGGCTGTGAGTTCTCACGTAGTCTGTACACACAGTAATATACACATAGCAATGCACACATTTGACTTGGGACCAAACTGGGTATGATGTGGCAGTCACATTTGTTGTTTATGTGTCTTCCGTGAGGATTTTTGACATCAGAGGTGCTGTGCAGTATGAGCACTTCCTTTTTATTACCTTTTCAGGGTCTGTCACCTAAACACTTGAACCCTCAGATTTGTTCCAATACCAGAAGTGAGCCAGGCTGTTGGGGGGTGGATTGGCATGAGGACAGTTTCACCTTTGTACCTCTCTGATAGTACAATTAAACTTCACCACTGGCCTGCCTGTCATTATATGTGAAACAGGAAACATGGCTGCTGTTTTCCCACCTAGTTTGCTTCATGTTATTTCTACAGTGAAGCATTTTCCATGTAGGAAAAATGTAATGTTAAATGTTGACCCTAAATTAAGCTGTCTTGGCTTTAAAATCGCCCTTGATGTTTTGTGTCACTTTCTTCCTGCCTTCTCTTTGTGCTGCCTTTCTCCTCAGTGTAGGCTTCGTAAAAGGTACAGCTACATTGAAAACGTGTTTAGTAGCAAGTCGTTGTAGCTTCAATTAGGACTCTGCTAAATGCCCAATAACAGTCTTCATGTTACATATGTTTATCTGGCTTATCCATTCAAGAGGTTAATTAACAGTTAATATATGAAATCAATTAGCAAAAAACGTCGAGATATTAATTTCACTTCCATTTAAATCAGTCACTCCTCTATTAATGTCAGTCACGTTGCTGAGATGCATCATAGCACAGATATACCTCTTAGTTTCCCTCCCACTGTCCTGGACGGACTACACACAATCTGTATTTGTTACTGCATTGAGTGGGTGTAGTTTAATAGAATAACGAATATAAAGATGACTAAAAATTCCAGTGTTGCATTGTTGAAGTTAAAAGTAAAGTCTCCAAAGTTCACTAACTGGTAATATATGGTACCAGCTTTCTTCTTAATATTAAAAAAATGGTTTAGCTTCCACTTAAGGTAGTTTAGTGGGTTTTATGTTAACTTGGGCTTGTACTAGTCTTTGGTTCATGAATAAAGACTACACCTTACTTTACCTAGGTAAGTCTCCACTAATATTAAGTGGATTCCACATGAATAATTATAACCACCACAGTGAGAAGTGTTCCTCTGGCCCAGTTTGCATGTGACATTAAACCATGAACTTCAATTCATTGTCAATGAACAGGAAGATTATGTGTGGTGTTAAAATGTTTGTGCTTCACTCCTCCCCTGCTCCTGATGCACCAGGCGGGAAACAAGCCACAGACTGGCATGTGAACCAGAGCCGTAGCGTGGGGGCTACTGTGGGGGCTGTGGCCCCAAGTGCAATTTTGAGAGGAGGCACAAACAGGTGTCCCCACAGCAGGCTCCTTCATTGGAGCCTGGCTCTGCACCAGAAGGAGCTGCACCTTGACTGCGATGCTTGTGCCTGGTGCAGCTCTGCTCCCTGGGTCAGACCTGACCTGGTGGCGGAGAGCAGGAGGATAGTGGGCAGCAGCTTTCCTACTCTGGTGCAAGGGAGGGTGCCCTCCGTGCCTTGCCCCCCCTCAGGGGTGCGCCCTGTGAGGATCTGAAAGGGTTACACACAGCTCAAGCTTCGCCGTCCCACAGGATCTGACGTTATGTTATGCTTTGAATATGAGACTTCTGTAATTCTCAGACCGAGTGTGAAGACCGTGTGTGCAGGTTGGTTTCGTTTTTGCTTGTATCGGAGAGGAGCCATGAACGCCTCATCTCCTGGCATTTGATTTATGCTACGCTGTAATAAATCTGCTTTGCTGACAGAGAAGGAGTCAGTGTACGTTTGTTCCAGACTGCTGTTTTTACACAGACGATATTGCAGGAAGGCTATGCTTCGGAACGCTGTGCATTTAGACTCTGCTATGAAAGTGAAAGTATTTTTGAACTGTGTAATCGGGAAGCCTACCGGACCCATTTTGGTGATTTATGGCTTCTGAACGCAGGGTTTTTATTGCTCCTGACCCCTCGCAACACAAAACGCCCACCCTGGACTGCACTGGCCGATGTGAACCCAGGGTTCTGGTCTGTTTTAACCAAACAAACCACCAGTAGAAGCCAGGGGTGTTGTTCTTGGCTACCTGCTTGTGGTGTGTTTGGGGGAAAACAACTGTTCTGTGCAAGAAATAGTAGGAGCTGTGTTTCCTAACCTGGCTCCCTCCAGATGTTATGAACTCAAGTGACCCTTGGACATGTTGACTCTGCCCGATGGGAGTTGGAGTCCCAGACATCTAGAGGGCACCAAGTTGGGGAGGGATATATTAGAGGATAGGAACATGAACAGCTGACTTAAACCAGTTCAGATAAATGGTTGATGAAGCTAGGGATATTGCATCTGAACTTTGCCTTAGTCCATGTAGCCCAGCATTGTGTACTCTTAGTGGTAGTGACTCTCCATGGTATCAGAAAAAGAGAGGTCTTCTCAAGGCGCCTGTTAAAACAACAACTTTTTTTTTTTAATGCAGAAGCTGGGACCTTCTGCATGCAAAGAATATGTTCCAGCATTAACTTTTGATGTCTCAACCAAAGAGAACAGGATTGCAAGCTATGCAATGAAGTGTTTTGTACAGTTCCCTCCTCTCACATCTAAAAGTAAAATAAATTACACAAAGCAAACAAATAAACAATTTGTATTATTTGTGGGAGTAACACAATTTGCTTTCATGCAAATTTTGGATTTGTTTTTTGTTTTAGTCAAGTATGCACAAGGGACGCAGGTGCCGCTGTGGTCTAAACTACAAAGCCTAGGGCTAGCTGATCAGAAGGTCGGCGGTTTGAATCCCCACGACAGGGTGAGCTCCCGTTCTTCGGTCCCAGCTCCTGCCCACCTAGCTGTTCGAAAGCACGTCAAAGTGCAAGTAGATAAATAGGTACTGCTCTGGCGGGAAGGTAAATGGCGTTTCTGTGCACTACTCTGGTTCGCCAGAAGCGGCTTAGTCATGCTGGCCACATGACCTGGAACTGGAAGCTGTCTGCGGACAAACGCCAGCTCCCTCGGCCTATAGAGTGTGCAACCCCAGAGTCGTCCGCGACTGGACCTAACGGTCAGGGGTACCTTTAGAGTATGCAGAGCCTTTTATTTTGGCAATATTTTTCACTTTTAAAGGAGTGCTATTTCTCTAGAAAATGATAAAGTTTTATATGTTCCATTTATGAGGGCAAGATGTTTGGCACAGTTCCATTACCCTTCTCCTGGTTCAATAGAGTTCAGACAGTCACCTGGGATTTTCCTTAAGTATGAGGAATTTACCCAGTGGCCTAATGCCAGTGTTTTCAGATTAAGAAGTTATAGTGCTTATAGCCATCAGTGAAAATGTAGGACTGCTGCTTACATATTTTAGGAGATCCAAACTATTTAATTCTTTTTTCCATTCTGATGCAAAAGGATCTAGCTTGTCAGACTATCAATAAGTCAGTCATTCAGTGGTGTATCTTCATCACTGGCAACAACCAACAAAACCCATTTTCTGAAAACTATAACTTTATACTAGTGATTCAAGCTGTTTGAGTGCTTTTTATTCATGTTAGGTCACAATTCATGACTGCGAAGCAAGAATTGAGACCAAGAAAACATTTCTTCTATGGCTTCTTCATTTTCTTCCCTCCCAGAGAAGTTTCTCTAGCAAAGCTAATTTGTATCTCTTTTCAAGATTTTATTTTTTAACACAATACTAAAAAAAACAAAAAACCAGGAATGTTACGGACTGGAAGGAAACATAAGGATGCTATTCCATGCTGTGCAAACATTTCCCCCTGTTTCGTTCATTACTGCAGACACCCAGGTTGCCTTGCTGAAAGCATGGCATTTTGCCTTTTGAAACCACATTGCCTTTTGCAGTGCATATGGCAAATGGGTAACTGCACAGAGGACTGCTTAAATGCTTTCTCCCCAACATAACTCCAGAGGTTCTCTTAACTGACAGTGTTCCCTGCCTGCCCTTGTTTTGAGAAGCAAACTTAAATGTTCAAGTTGTCATCTGTCTCTGCAGCTGATAGACCTGTTTTCAGTGTCTGCTCAATATTGACAAGCATCCTAGCTTAACTTCTAGCAATAGAAAATGATAAGATAAACAAGAAGCATTTTGAAACAGAGAAAGTAGGGACCTTACCAGACAAAGTTTTTCCAGATGAGAAATATGCAGTGCTCCAGCTATAATACATACACCTCTGTGGAATACATCTTCCCCCACCTTGTGCAGTGGAAAGATTAAACCATTCTGAATATTTTAAAGTACATAAACCCAGCTATTAATCAGCAACAGACCCGTAACTGGTTTTGGATGGGGCACGGTACAAAGTAAAATATGTGGATATTGTAATCTGGAAGTATCTAAGGGTATAGGCATCCTATTTAAAAAATGTGGTTGCAGTGAGCTAGGGATATTGCTTATTTTTTAAACAACAGCAAGACATGCAATTTTATGAATATAGAAATATCCACAAAACACATCTAAAGGGTTATTTACATCAATAAAAATGACTTATGAACCATCCTTCTAAACTAACAGCTGAAATGCTTCAGAAACAACCCAGTATTTGCAGGAAAAAAGCATTTACAAGTTCTGTTCTTTGTGTACTTTTAATTAGTTTATTGCCAAATTCACTACTTCAGAACTTGACTCTCCAGAGACAGTAGATGTAACTACTCGGGGCTATGCTTAGCCCAGGTTGCAAAAAGAAGGGAATTGACTATATTAAATGGCAACAAAGTAGGGGACCGCCCAGGGGAATATACCCACTTTTCAAAGGCGGGAGGAAGTGTCATAGATTATATATTGATATCAAGATTTGCCTATAACCTTGTGTTGAAGTTCCAGGTGGGGCATAACACTGAGAGTGACCATCTACCACTAATCTTAGCACTAGATGGTCCACCTCTTACTAAACCTATGGCTAATCTATATTTCATCCCCACCGCCAACCTGAGCCTACCTGCACCTAGAAGAATTAAATGGACTCCCATCCTCAATACCGAGTTAATCCATCTTCTTCACTCGGAAGAAGTGAAGACCATCCATTCGGCCATCGTATCAGCTAATGCTGCGAGTTTGGCCCTGGACCTATTCAAAGAGCTATCGGAGAGGCTGAAAAGCTTCCTAACATCACAAATCCTCAGAACCTCCACAAAGAGGGCAAAAGACTCAGCGAGGTGGTTTGACGCGGAGTGTAGACAAGCAAGGAAGCTACTGAGACTAACATACCGCAAATATAGAAACTCCGGAGCACCCTCTCTATTTGCGGCATACGTCTCTTTAAGACGAAACTACAAACAAACACTAAAGAGGAAAAAACAAAAAGCCGAGAGAACGGCATGGGGTTGTTTAGTGAAGGCTTCAAACGAGAAAGATACCACCTGTTTTTGGCGTACTATCTCGGGCCTCTTGGATCAGGAGCGCAATGGGCCCATATGCACGGTCGAACCACAGGAGTGGATGAGATATTTTCAAACTCTGTATCAGGATGAGGAATCCCAACAAAAAGAGATCGGTGCTCAGACAGGGGATTTACCATCTTGGCATCCAGTCTCTGCAGAGGAGGTAGCGAAACTAATTGCGCAACTTAAGAACAACAAAGCTCCGGGCATAGACTATATACCTGCAGAACTCCTGAAGGCAAATATAGGCTGGTGGGCCCCCCTTTTGACAAGAATGTTCTCCTACATCGACTCTACAGGCATAATCCCTGACTGCTGGACAGAGGCGATAATCATCCCAATCTATAAGAAAGGACCCACGTCAGACCCGGCAAGCTATAGACCGATCAGTCTCCTCCCTGTACCCAGCAAATTATATGCCAAGCACCTTTACATTAAATTAATTAACTGGGTGGAATCCGAGGCAATTCTGGCAGAGGAGCAAGCCGGGTTTAGACAGGGCAGAACGACAATAGACCACTGCTTTGTATTAGCACACCTCATTGATAAATATGTCAAAAAACCACGTGGGGTGCTATACGCGGCCTTCATAGACCTGAGGGCGGCCTTCGACTCAATTTCACGAGTCAGACTTTGGGCCAAACTGAATGCAACTAGCATTGATAAAAGACTATTGGGATTGATAAATTGCCTATACAAAGATACCAAGCTTTATGTAAGAACATCACTTAATGGGCAACTCATTGGCCCTATTACAGCCACCAAAGGGGTCAAACAAGGCTGCATTTTAGCCCCGGCCCTATTTAATTTATACATCAATGACATGATCAACTGCCTAACAGCCCCGGAGTTTCATGCCCCCAAATTGGCTGAAAAACCAATTTCAGTGCTCCTGTACGCGGATGACGCGGTTCTCCTTTCACGAACTAAAATTGGCCTCAAAAGATTGATGAGGGAATTTTCGGCTTACTGCAGGAGAGAACAATTGGTGGTCAACTGCCAGAAAACTAAGGTTATGGTGTTTGCCAGGAGACACAGAACACACAGATGGGCAATGGATGATCAGATAATAGAGCAGGTCAAGGTCTTCAAATACCTGGGAATCGTCTTCCAGTCAACAGGGTCGTGGGTGGCACATAAAAAATATGCCAGTGAAAAAGCATCCCAAAGCGCTAAGATTCTGTCGCGCTTTTTCTATACAAAGGGAGGCAGGTATATCCCAGCAGCCTTAGAGGTATTCCAAGCAAAACCTCTGGCACAATTACTCTACGGGGCTCCAATTTGGGCGGGGAATCAGTGTAGCATCCTGGAAACGGTCCAATCAAAATTTCTAAGACAGATCTTTGCCGTTCCACCATGCGCACCAAATGCGGCTCTACGTCTTGAGGCCAGCCTTCCATCTGTTGAGACACGGACTTGGCAAAGAACATTGAATTACTGGCTCCGTCTAAATCTAAATCCATCTGGGCTATTGCATCTAGTCACACGGGATGTACACAAAAGCTCATGGGAAAAGGCTGTACACCAAAAACTCCTCTCGTGTGGCTTGCATGCACAGCATTTACTCACATTGGGCCTATTCAAGGCAAAAAGCATCATAAACCATCGCCTGAAGAATATCGAACAGCAAAATAACCAGGCCATCATTAAGAAATTCAGTGCATGGTACATTCATCTTCCCCCCTCCTACCTGGACTCCCAGGCGGCATACCTGTCCAATCTAACTATTCCAAAATATAGACGAGCTTTTACGTTGACCAGATTAGATATGCTACCTTCCGCTGTTCTTGAAGGCCGATTCTCAAAAACACCATTCCAGAATCGACTCTGCCCCTGTGGAGTCGGTAATGTGGAGACTGTATCACATGTACTCCTGTCTTGCCCCTTATATAAAGACCTGAGGGAAGAGATCGTCACGCCGCTTATACTCACCATTCCAGGCCGCTCGCCCGAGGACATACTGTTTTTCCTCCTGGCAGACCAGAATACCCAGATAACGGAGAAGGTAGCCAGATTTGTTGAGAGGGCCATGAAATTGAGGGCTGCCAGCTGAATAACAGTGCCCCCTCATAATTAAGATCTCATTTATTCTTGTTTTAATTGTGCCGAATCCCGATTCAGCTCATTTTATTGGTTATATATGGTTTTTATCAGTATCTGTAATATGTTTTGTTTGTTTGTTTGTTTGTTTGTTTGTTTGTTTGTTTGTTTGTTTGTTTTGATGCAACGGCCTGTGGGCTATGCAAATAAATAAAGTTTGCTATTATTATTACTTCAGAACTTGTATAGTTAGACCAGGTAGGTTACTCTGTTATTCCTACTTGGCAGTGACAATGGAACAATGTAACCTGTAAATGATGGTTTGCCAACTCTCAATTTTCTCAGAAGAGCAGAAAACGATAATATAAATTCTGATGTGTGTATATATTTGTACCCCACACTATCTTGCAAACTGAAGAGAAGAAGCATTCCTAAAAGCAGCTAAGATACCAAGTATATACAATTTAGTCAGTAAAATACTAACAGCTTGAGCTCCAAATGTTAGTCCAGACAGAAAGGTTGCTTAGGCTGCGTACAAACCATGGATTTAAAGCACAGTTCTCCCCCCCCCCCAAGAATCATGGGATGTGTAGTTCACCATCACAGAGCTATGATTCCCAGTAGCCTTAACTAATTACAGTTCTCAATATTATTTGTGTAGGGTGTGTGTCTTAAAAGTATGGTGGTTATTGCAGCCATAGTTCCTAGGAAATACTCCTGCTCAACTTTTGGCAGACCTCCAGAGCCAAAGATTTCATCATTGTGGGGTAACCACCAATAATATTTCAACATTTTCTTGACAGCACACTCCTCATGAGTAATTTATTTAAGGTTTTTCATTATAACCTAACAGTAAACAGTGAAAGAAAATGAGGGGGGGGGGAACAGAGCTAAAATAAGAAAATGGTAAAGTTTTGAAAAGCACATGTTACGCATTTTGGTGGTACAAAACGGGAAGAAAAGAAGCTATTCTAATCATTAAATAATGTCATTTGTCTTGGGCTTCTGCAGAGGTTATTGAAAATTCAGTCTTCTGTTTTCAAACACAAAAGCAGGAAGCTGAGGAACAATATAGAAGAAGATGAAGAGGGAAGCAAGATGTTAAAATGAAATGGAAATGCAATGAAAAGGGAAAGAAGGTGAGCTGGAGTAAGTTGTTATATATGAACTGGGCCAGGCATCAAGTGTACCAGGTTGTAGTAGGTGCAGCTTTGGGGCAATATGGCTGTAATCAAAGTGCTGGTACTAAATGGGATAAGAGGCAAAGGAAAACATGGCCTAATTTTTAATAACTTGCCAGTGCTCCAAAATGCAGTTGTTGTTTTTACATAGGTAACAGTACTGATAAGAGGGTACATTTGGGATAGTTCCAGATGACAAGAAGTGAGGAAAGTTGTACTTCCAGGGAGAAATATCCAAAGCATGAGAATTGCACTATTTGAAGGTTCCAAAGGCATATCGCTTATATGTGAGCATTCAGGAACTGAGGTTGCAGCTGTATAAATTAGAACTCTCTTCCATTTGGAACATTTTTTTAGCATTTTCATTGTTTTATTTGTATCTTTATAATTGTATCTTCTGTTGTTGTAACCCACCCTGGTTCCTTATGGTAAAGAATGCATAAGAAAGCGTATCAATAAGTACACAACTAATCATTCATTGCACTAGAATCATCAATAAAACTTTGTACCAGAAAGAGGCAATGATAACCATCCCTGGTCATTGTTACCACCTGATTTTAATTGAAGGAAACCCCTCAAAAAGTCAGGTGCTCAGGTGCAAGTTACTAGGAGAGGCTGGGTCTCCTCTATAACACACTGCCCAGATGACAGGACACGCCGACAATTGAGATCAGCAAAATCACATGATTAAGTTCTTGCTGCACAGTAACTTCCTTTTGTGATTTGGGGGCTCAGTGAAACATAGATGGACAGGAAGGAATCACCGCCACTTATTTCACAGCAGGAATTACGGCGTCATCTCCTGGCCAGTCTTCTGCTTGCCAACAAGTTTGTTTTCAGAGAGAAGCTCAGCAAATAAGCTAAGCAGATGGAGATGTAAGTTGCATTAATATGCATGGCTAAGAGACAAACTGCCACTTTTAGTTGAAAAAATCCTCAAATGCCTTATGATCAAGCAAAACGTAGAAAATAGTGAACATTTTTTTGAGTCCAGCTAGTCATATATTAAGCAAGGTAGTGGTGGAGTGGGTTTATACGTGAAAGGACCATGAGCTCAGTTCTATGAAAAAAAAAGTCCTAGGTTGAAATGGGAGCACTCTTTTCATTAATGTTATGTATGTCCTCCCTTTTCAAGGCACTATTTTGCACTTGCCCCCTGTTGGTGGACTTGGGGTGTGTGTGATGGGAGTGGGAGCAAAGCATTCCATAAAACTGAACCCGAGTGGTGTGGAGCAACCTCTCAGGTAGAAGCCTGAACGAAGTGGTGATGCCCTGTTCATGTGGTTATAGGGAAAGTGCGTCTCACTGCTAGAGGTGCTTTTCCACAGGGAGTCTGGGCTTGTACCTGAGTGTTCATAGCAAAAAGCACAGGTGGAGAGTTCCTGGGATATCCTGAGTTAATTAACTGTCATGCCACAGGGTGAAAGCCCAGCAATAGTGACATCTCTTCTCATCCGGTCTATTTTTAGCAAGATGTTCTTGCCTTTGCTGAAAGGGGTGAACATGGAAGTTCTCAGAAATGCAGAAAAAGGAATACTCTTGACCTAATTAACACAGTCTATTAGCAATGTGCCCTCATTCTTGCTGAGAAAGGGACAGGCTTGGGCTTCTCAAGAAGTGTGAAAGGGTGCTTAATTTAATTAGGTGTGTGCTTGCTGGTTGATACTCATTTATTACTAATGGGAGATTATTGGCTGAATTAAGGGTTTAGCTTGCATGTAGAAGTGGTACTGGATTCTGGATTTAATTGGGGCAAGGTGCAGACTGTTGCTTATGAATGGCATGTGCCTGGGAGGGGATTATCATTGGCTCAAGGCACAAGGGCTTTAGCTCTCCACCACGGCGATACTTTCACCACTGAGAACCAAACAAATTACATAGGCTTGGGTCATGTACAGAGTTCAAACTGGACAAAGCTTCCTTGGAACATGCATTTAAAGTCCAGTAAAGCTTTCTATTATCACATAGCTAATCTAGGCTAGCCACTTACACACCACCCCAGCTCTGTCCCCCACGAAAAGAAAAGGATATGCATCATCAAAGAGTAGTGGAAAAGAAGACCGCAATTTGCATAAAACTTGCAAACACCAATTTATGTACATAGATGCAAATTTAGAAGATGTTAATTATAATTTCAGTTGAAATACGCTACATATTGTCATAATGGGGCAGGCTAACCAGGGACCTGTGTGCATTCTGTCTGCGATGCAGGTGCTGCTGGTGGGCAATTTCAACACCCCTGCTCCTCTTTTTCATGGTTTATTGTATTCATACTGGTTTTGCCTTTCAAATAGAGGACTGTCCTCTAAAAAATAGGACACACAAGCTTCTTAGGCTCCACTCAGTGTTGTTTTGATTGAGTTTCAATCAATACCCACATACAAATACAAAGTTGTTTTAAAAAAACCAAACCCGAGGTCATAGTACTAGGTTGGAAACTAGACTGGCAGACTTCCAGCTCCAACCTCTTGTTCATATTTATACACCTGGCCTACAAAACAGGAATTTTGATGAGTGTTAGAAGGAGTTAGACAGAAAAATAAAATAAATATGTTGTCATTTTCATTCCATTCTCTCCTTTTAAATCCCTTTGTTTTATAATCTTACATGTAGGGATGGGGCTACATAAAAATTAATAGCAGAGGAGCTATTTATTAGGTGTAAAACCATTTTTATATTAAGGTCAAGCAACTGGATCATTTTTAAACATTTACTTTGGCTTCAAAGGCCCTACTTTGGCTTCCTTGAGGCAACATTTATTTTCCACCCAGTAAAAAGTGTGAACTTGACTCAGCTGGCAGGAAGTAATGCAAAGGTACACAAATGCTCTCACTGGCAGACTCTAGGTGATCTCTGTTGGGCAAAAGAGGGTTTTGCTTGAAGTGTAGAGTTAGCTGTTTCAGTTTAACAAGTGAAGACCCCTGCCTTTTCTTTTTAAAAACAACAACAGGGAATCTCTCTTATTCTTGCCCACTCTTTTTCACACACGCTCTGCTGCCAGCCAGTTCTTTCTCTTGCCTGAGAAGAACACATAGCAGTCAGTTTACATTCACAGAAGAAGAGTCCCACTAGGTCAGACCAAAGGCCCATCAATTCAACACCCTTTTCTCATGGTGACCAAGTGGGTCTTCTGCAAAGCCAGCAAGCAGGACCTGAGTGCAGCAGCAGTTTTCCCACAGAGATGATAGAAATCAGTGGTTAGCTTTTGTGCACAGGATATGTAATTGTAAGGAGCAGACTTGCTCACATTTTCAACTCAAAGCTGGAGAACAGCTGGAGCTTGTTCTTACACCAAAGATCCACATCTTTCTCTCCAGCTTAATTCTGGAGCTGGGGAAAGGAGCTGGCCTATGCTGTGTTTTAGAGGTGTGGTACAAGACCAGGGACAAGGCCAGCCAAAAACACGTTGACCCCTCTTCAGACTTGCCAGCTTAAGATAGCAGCCCAGTTGTGTTTCTGAGCTTTGCAAGGGTATGTTGAAAGTTGGCCTAGTCAGGAGACACTTCCTGCGATGACCCTGCTCTCTGACTACTACTGTAGCATATTCTATGTGGACTTGAGAGTGCAGAGTACGTGCTTTGGGTTTGGCTCCATTATCCCTGACAACAACTGGGCAGGTGGGAGACCGAACACTGGAAAGAAAGCAATTAACAATGATGCTTCGAACTACTGTAGTGTGTGCAGAGTGGTTTTTTCTTCTTTTTTCCTGGCCGGCAGCCATGTAAGTGGCCTAATAGCTTATATGCACGCCGGACTTTTATTTGCAAATTATGTATATAAAGTGCTCCCATCCATTTAAGATGTAACCTAATACCACAGATAGTCAACAATGAGCACTTTGATATGTGACTCGTTTTATCTAATGGAAGTTAGATGATGGAAGTTGTAAGCCGATGCGTACAAGAAACATGTCCAGTATAAATGAAATGCACACACCCAGAAATACTAGGGGTGAGGGTGGAGGAGGTAAAGTTATTTATTTCAAATGGTTATATCCAATCTTCGCATTCATGAGGATCTTCAAAAGTGCCTTAGCAAGAATGAAAAAAGCTCATGCAGCAACAATAAAGCAAAATGTAATTGATAATTATCCCAAATACTCTCTAAAATAGGAGGATTTTTAACTTGTACTCTAAAGCTGACTGGAGAGGGGGCATGTGAGTCCTTGAGAGGGAGTTCTATAGTCTGGTGCCACAACTGAGAAAGGCCCTGTATTGTGTGATGTGCACTGTACATTAGAATGCCTGAGGAATATGCAGCAGAGTCTTTGAGGACAATATACCGTGAGTGAGTGGATAGGTTCATACAGAATAAGATGGTCCAAAAAAATATTCAGGCCTCAGATAATTTGGGACTTCATAGGTAAAAAACAAAACAACTCAAAATGGGCTTGAATTGTGAGGAAGAGCAGCTGAACGAAGAGCAGTTGTAGATTGTACTGTATTTGCTTCCTGATTCCAAATGCTGGTTTCTGCAACTGCAATGAAGTGGATAGATTCTGTTGTTTGGAAGCCCAAGAGACACAGGCAAATGCTAGAAGCAGCTTCATACTACAGTCCTGTGAACACATGTCAGGGACTAAGCCCCATTGAACATAGTAGTTCTTCCTTCTGTTTAACTGCGTCAACAGGATTGCACTGCCAGGGGCTTGCTTTGCATTCTTCATGAAAGAAGAGAAAGCTCTACTCACTCCAGCTGAGTTAGATTCAAAGTGAGGTGCCAAAGGGTTAGGAAGGGGGCCCTTGGTTTTCATAACACGTCTGCATTGTTTAGCCTTGGGATCCCCTTCCGCTCCTTATTGTGAAATTCCTTCCAAGATGGTTAAATTTGCAAGTAGCAGAATAGAACAGGGGGGTTATGTAAACAAATTATGTGGATCGTAAATGAACTTCCTCCTGAGGTTTGAATTACCATTATCTCCTTTTTTGGGGAAATTTTGATTTGTGCCACTATATTGTGAGTCCAATTTTTGTATATTTTCGATTTAAGACCATTGCTATGATTATTTTTTTTGGGGGGGGGGAGGGTTAGACATACTTGCTGTTGAGTGATAATTCCCCTCCTTCACTTGTTCCAAGTAAACTTTTTTCCATGCCATTAAACAATAAATCTGTTGTCTTAACTACTTCCTTTAGCTCACTGAAAACCTCCCTGAAGTCCCCTTTTCTGATTTGTTGTTGCCTTCAGCAGCATTGGGAAAACCCCACTCTCTGTTGAGTGAATGTGTCTGAACGAGCCTCTCTACAGTTCTTTCCAAATATGTATCTCTCAATTGTTCTTCCATTCTGTGTATTTTCTTACGGGGAAGCCAAAAAATATGGTAATAATCTTATAAATCCTTCAAGACTCAGCAGGAGCAGTCTTCCCTTCTAGAGACAGAAGCAGTTTGGCATGCCTTGAAGTAAATGGGAGACATTTAGTCCTTCAATGCATCAAGCTTGATCAATTCAACCCCTTACATCAAACAATTCCAAGGGATTTTCCACTAAGAAGCTCTGAACATTTTACAGTCAACAGCCCATACTCCACCTTTGAATTTTTCTCAGCATCTTAAGAGTGGCATCTAGTGGCAGAACGCCCTCATATCCCTAACTGCCATTGTGAAGCAACCTTAGCTGCAGATGTATGCAAGCACATTTCAGAACAGGAGCCATGTTAGTCTATAAGGGCAAAACACACTGTAGCTCTTTAGAAGCAAATTTATTAGGAATCTGCAATTCAGTGTTTATGAAATACCTTTTTTTGTTCCTTTCTAGAGGGGTGTGTGTGTGCATACAGCACCAAAGACAAGAAACCCTAAAACGTGAGGAGGCCTCCAAATGGTACTGAGGAGAACAATAAATACATTTAATAAAATATTAAGCTGCCCAGTGCACATCAGTGAAGATCTTCCTTTCAAGATGCTAAAAGACAAGTCATATAATAAATTAAAAAATAGATCTCCTAATGCAGAATTATATTGCTGTATACATAGTCACTAATTGTAATTAAACACTCCATATTAAAAAGGCTTATTATGTATAATGAAATAGATTTTAAAACTGTTACCTTAAGCAATCAATACAAACGATGGATCTATTACAGCTAACATGCTTCTTTTCCCACTACAGAACATAAATGCTCAATCCTTTCTCATAACTAAAGCACTAATTATAAATCCCTTCATAAGCATAAATTCCTGAAAAAACTTAAATAATCACTAGCAAGTCTAATCTTTTGTTATGAGTTGTGGGTGCAAGACACCCTAAGTTCTGAATCAAGCTAGTGTTAGAATTTAATTGAGGCTTGTGTGTTAAAACTGTGTGCTAGACTCCCACGTATTAAAATCTAATCATTTGTGTATTAGGCTGCATCAGACACCTCTTTAATCCTTGGAAATCGGCAAATGTCAAAAGCTAAATTAGTCAGGCTAATTAAGACAACACAGAGCATCAAGGGCAAAACTCATTTGCAAATGAGTGGGCTCCCTCCATCCTTCAACTTAGAGATAGGACTCAGCTATATTAGGGGGGGAAACAACCTGTTTTGAATGCGTTTTAAACATTACCACATGGTAATGGAGAGCAAAATAACATTTCTAAGCAATTTTCCATAGTGTTTTTCCCACTTTTGTTATAACCATTTAATTTCTGACTTATTTATACTGTAGTGTTTTTTTCCTGTGTGTAGGTCCAACCTTAGTTTAAAAGACAATGCCATCGTTTTAGGTTAGAGAGTTTAGAACTGTAGTTAGGAGTTATGCAACAGAGTTTGTAAGCAGTCAGAGAGCAACTTTTGAGAGCAATGGTTAGGGTCTGCTTAAGTCCAAGGCTGCTGTGGATATGAGAGAAGCCAGGACCTCTTGGGGTGTTAATGCTGGGTTCCCTTCTGTTGTAAGCTCAGGTTGTACGTATGTGTAAATTAACATATATATTTTCCAAAAGTAAACACAGAGCCTGGGAAAAGCGTGCCTTGAAACCCTAGAATTTTGTACTGCTCAGATTGTGGTGGCGTGCAACACTGTTGATGTTCTTGAGCCATTTCCAGACCATTGGTATTTTGCAGAGGAGCTTTGATTGCTTACTGGCAAATACAGATCACATAATTCAAGTGAATTTGGCACTCATATATATATATGTGTGTGTGTACACACACACACACACACACACACACACAAAATCCAAAAAAGAAGAAAAAAGCTCCAGACTTTTTGCAGTAAGTAAAGTACTGTAGAAATGCCCTGGCAAATGTGGGTAACAGTTATTTGGTGTGGCATCATATAACTTCTCCACAAATATATCAGAATGAATTCTCAAAAAAACCAGTTTTTTTATTGCTGTTCTTTATTCTTTCCCACCTGTCAACAGAAGGCCCCAGGGGGCAGGTTACAGCATATAAAAGCACAATTAAAACAGTAAAATAACAGCAGCAAACCCGATAAAAACCAAAGCATGAATATACACTTCAACTTGTTGGAACACTAGAAAAAATCGTACCCTATTCTGGTTACCGCTGCACCAGATAGTATAGCAATATCAGCATGGGATAAAGTGTTACTGTCCCATCAAACAGTAGTTGGTATCTCAACACTACTGTAGCAGAAACTACCTTTTTATGAGGGGTTTCCCAACATCATTGTCCCTTGGAAAATGCGTGGGTGGTTGTTTACTATATATTTACTACAACTACAGACCACATTTCTGCCAAGGCACATAAGGCAGCTTCCAATTTTCAAACAGGAAAACAAAGAGATGGTATGAGATGTAGAGAGATAGAATCAGAAGGAACAAACTCCCTTGCCCTCACCTCTGCCTTCCATCAGGGCACACAGACCTTTTTTTTAAAAAAGCAACCCCAGGGAAAGTGAGGGAGGGGCAGCCCCAACATTTTTCTCTGCTGTAGATGGTTCTCTCTGGAGCAGATGATATGCTGAATTTAGCGATAAGTTAAGGCTGCCATCCTTTACTCACTTGCCAGGGAGAAAGTCACACAGAACTTAGTGGGACTTACTAATGCGTAGGCAAATGCTGTAAAAATATGGCTACAACTATCCTTGGCTCCAGCTAGCATGGACAATAGTCAGCGATGATGGGAGTTGTAGTCCAAAAAACATCTGGAGGGTGCCATGTTAGCTATCCCTGGCCTACATTATGAAGCCAAATAACGGTGAAATCATCGCTCACTGACTTAACACACAACTTTCACCTCTTTTGTTTTCAAAATATTCCATTCTGTAAAACCTTGCTTCCCAATTTTGGTAAGAATTCAACAACCACCATAAAACAAATGCAAGATTATCTAAGCCACATAAATTTACCCAAGGCAGCTACTGCTGACTGAGGAAGTGTCTGCCAGGTTGCGTGCAGATTGAAACCACCTCCTGGCATGGCACCATCTAAGGAGAGTAGCTTTCAAGAGACAGGCCACATGGAGGGATTTCCCATGCAGCTGCTAAGGCTGAACCGAAAAGCAAGCCCTTACTGGATCAGATCGTCTGTTACCTTCAGGTACATATCTGAGACAGGATAGCCCCCTCATCTTCTCCAAGCTGTGCCAAGGCATGGAGCTGGATCGAGCATCTCTAGAGCCATACTGCCGCCAATGTGGAACATGTCTATGACTCCCCCTCTTCCACTACCGTGGTGCCATAATTGAGAGCAAGCAGCCTGATAGAAAGGCGGCTCTCTGCCAACATGCCAGTAAATGTGCTGTTACTGCAGACAATCCTTTGGGGTTGTATTCTGATGAGTGAGCAGTTTCCAACAACAATGGTGCTCCTCTTGGCTAAGGATTGCTGAAGAAAAGGATAACGAAAGAAACAATTCCCACTACGCCTAATATAGCAGCAGTAAGAGCAGCCTCTTCATAAATTGCATTAGGTAAAGGTAAAGGGACCCCTGACCATTACGGTAGGTCCAGTCGTGTCCGACTCTGGGATTGTGGCACTCATCTTGCGTTACTGGCCAAGGGAGCCGGCGTACAGCTTCCGGGTCATGTGGCCAGCATGACAAAGCTTCTGGCGAACCAGAGCAGCACACGGAAACGCTGTTTACCTTCCTGCCGGAGCGGTGCCTATTTATCTGCTAGAAGATGCATTTACTCGAGACTGAAAGCGTAAGCTGATTTACTCTGTTCTTTGGAAGTGTACTAACTCTTGCCATCAATATAGTGATTGCATCCGTGAAGCAGGACAGTTTTAGCTTCACATATTTACATTTCCTCCGCAGCGTTGCCAAATCTGAAACATGCTTTGCTCTTATTTCCAGCACCCTATTAAATAAAAGCTTCCCATTGCTTTCTGCTGGAAACATGGGGAATCCTAAATTTTATATGCAAGAGGTTTAGAGTAATCTTTTGAGACTACTATTAAAATTGGTTGCCAGGCTCCCTGCACTTTTCTGAAGCAAAGGCTTCCTGGGCCAGCTGGCAGCTCACATAAATGCTACTTGTTATGATCTAATGGTTTTGCTTCTGCAAATGTTACTAGATTTGGGAACCCCAAAATACAGTAATATAAACAGAGTTTGGGTGCCTTTTATTTTGAGTTTGGGGGTGCTGCTGGAACCAACCCTTTTCAGGGCAGCTGGGTGTGGTGTCAAATAATAGAAACCTGAAGTTACCTAACGGACTAGAAACCAAGAGCTGACAAGGATCTCAGAAAATAGATAGCAAAAATCCTTTTATGGCGGGGGTGAGGAGGGGAGGAGACTTAGCGGTTGTGTTGAAGGTTGAAGGAAAGGCACAAGGGTTTTCTATATGATTGCTAGAGAGAAAGATAATAAAAGCTGTTTCCATTTATCCATGGACATCTGCAGCTACATCGAAACAGAAGACTGGTAGCAAGTATTATCCCCAAAAGACACTGAACATATTATGGCTTCAGACATGATAGTATGGATCTAAAACGTTTGCCTTGGTTAGCATACTCTGTTTTATGTATGACTGTAATGACTTCCTTAATTAAAGAAAAGGTACTGGAAATCTTGAACTTTCATTTCTAAACAATCTACATATAATGCCAAGACAACTTTAAAAAAAATCACTGAGGTATTTCTTAGAAGAAAACTTTATTGATCATCTTGATAACAACATAACTTTACGACCGGGGTCTCTCCTTTTTGCCTTTGTACAAGGCTAACAGAGAAACATTTGCTACTTTGACGACCTTGAAACGAACTCCTGGAATGTCACCAACAGCATGACCTTTCCGACCAAAGCCAGCAACCAGAACTTCATCGTTCTCCTGGAATTAAAACAAAACAAGTCAATTATTTTCTTGCCGTGAATAAGGAGTTTGCAAGTATCAAACGTTATAGCCAATCAAATTCTCCTCCACCCTGCTCACTGGCAAAGCCTGCAGACCTATTAGCAAGATCTATCCTAGATAGGGGTGTCTCTTTTCCTGAACTGCTGAAATGCATTTATCACCATTCCTGAGGAAAGTGTGGATTCTTAGAAACCAAGTTCAAGTGCGAAATATTGTCCTACACTCACCACCATAAAATTAAATTACAAATAATATTGCAATATCGCCCCTGTTTCTGCTACTACACAGAGCAGCAAAACATACTAGTAAAAACTGGGTGGAGTATTCTTTGGCATATTGTTTTATTAGGGTATTTTTTTGGATAAATTACCTCAATGAAATTCAAACAACCATCATTAGGGACAAATGCTGTTATTTTTTTGCCATTCTTGATCAGCTGGACTCGGACACACTTCCTGATGGCAGAATTTGGCTGCTTAGCCTCCACGCCACTAACACAGAAAATAGAAGAAATATATTTAGCACATGTGTCTCTGCGATGTCTTGCCTATTACAGCAAAAAACACTACATTCATCAGAACTTTGACTCTAAGCAGATATATTTCACAAAAGTCCTTCAAACTAAATAGAGCCACCCAAAATATCAATTGTTTTTGTATGAACAGCCTGAATTCACTGTGTTTAGATGAGAACAAGATATTAATATGAATGTGCTGTTAATTTTTCAATAGATGACCCAAATTGGCAACACTACTCCAAGCTATGCAAGTTTTATATCTACTTTTTTCCTTAAGAGTTAAAATACCTAAATGGAATATGTTTGAAATGAAAAGACTAACTAAACAGTTGAGTATTTGTTATTTGTAGAAACATCTACTACTGATCAATTAATCCCTGGACTGGCTCAAACTTGAAATTTCCTAAGGGCCAGAATAAATTAAACCACTAATTTCCAGGTGCAGGAAATAGGCAAATGTTGCCTCTGTCTTGTGTATCAACAATTGAATTTAGATTGTATTTATGTCACCAGTACCGCTATGCAGTACGGAATTCTTTACAGGAAATTCGGCAGATGCAAATGAACACCCTATACGTGTTTTTGATGAAACTCACACTTTTTCCAGGACAATTCCTTTGGCATGGGAAGCTCCCCCAAAAGGGTTGGCTTTCAAAGCAGTGCCCAGATGGGCCTTCTTGTATTGTTTGTCATGCCACTTCTGATCACGTCGGTGACTGCGCAACTTCCTGGCAGTACGAAGACCACGACACTTGCCTAGAAAACAGTACATTAGAGATTACAGAAGACAAGCGCCTAAGTTCATACAACTACCAACCACCATGTACCTCAATTCACTCTAGTACCCCCTATCTGCACTGTGACAGAATACACAATGCCCATTTTTTGTCTTTATATTTTGTTGTTGTTGTTCAGTCGTTCAGTCGTGTCCGACTCTTCGTGACCCCCATGGACCAGAGCACGCCAGGCACGCCTATCCTTCACTGCCTCTCGCAGTTTGGCCAAACTCATGTTAGTAGCTTCGAGAACACTGTCCAACCATCTCATCTTTATATTTAAGACTACACTAAACTTATGGAACACTTTCTAATACCATTTTTTTCCTTGCACAATTGCTTTTAAAGCCTTGATGGTAGCCAATAAAACCTGGCAATAGGGTGGTCTGTGATTAACACCTTATCTACCACACACTTATGGATGGATATTTCTCCTGGTCAATTAGAATAGTTCACATTACTGCGTTGTGACCCTCAGAACCCTATATACATGTGACCCTTAGTACTTTTGGAGTTCCATCCTGACTTCCTTCTGCAATATATTCTGACCTTAAGTATTCAAAATTCAAGGGAGAAAATAACTCCAAACAACTTTAGAACCAAATATCCGCATGTAAACCACACACAACATTTCTAGATTCATTCTGACCACAACATGAGTTTTTGAACTGCAGGAACTGGAACTTGGTGCCCATCTTGCAAACTATCTATTAGTAAGCTGAGCTGCAAACCCCAGCTTCCTAATCCTGTAGTTCACCCAGGATTACACATGTAATCCTGGTGGAAGTTTATATGGCACCACGCAGATTTTGCAGATATGTCTGCTGCACACCTCTTCCATTCAAATAATAATTCGCAGGCATGACTTAACGATTGGCATTTCCCCATCAAATACTTCCTATTCTTTTATTTTTATACCTTGATTCATACAGCCATGCACTTCAACGGGGGTCGGGGTGCTGATCCCTCAAGCCTTAAATTATTCTACTGCCTTATTCCTTACAGTGGACAACTAGATTTCACTTATTTGAAGCATTCCCCAGCCTTCCTCCTAGCCGCTGATCGGCCTTTCTACACGCACTTTTTAATTAGCAGGCAACGCCACATCTTGCGGCAGCGAGTTCCACCGGTCATTACAAGCCGCGTGAGCGACTTCCGAGGCCTGCGCCTGTCGGAGGCGGCCGTGCACCTAATATCTCAAAGGATCGGGCGGCGGCAGCTCTAGAAAGAGCTGAAGGGGGAGGGGGCACAATTCCCCCTGCATATCAGGGGCCCGCGGGGTCTCTCTCTCTCTTCTCGCCGCTCCCATTGGGATAACGTGGCGCCCCCGACTCGGAGCCACTCACCCATCGTGCCGTCCGACGGTCCCGAGGAGGAAAGAGAAAGGCCCACAATTCACCGCGGCGCAGAGACCCCGCTCCGAGGACCTCGGGAATGGGCTGCCTAAGCCGGTGCCTAACCGGGGAGGGAAAAGTTTGAGCAGGTTAGCAAAAGATGGCGGCTGCCGCGCGATGCATTTTGGGAGTCGTAGTTCTCAGACCGCGCCATCTCTGACACACCCGCCCCTCAGATATTAAAAGACCATACACACCGTTCTTTTCTGTGCTTATACGTAACGGGTGTGTGTGTGTGTTACAGAGCTAGGAAGACTTTGCAGCCGGTGTTCTGGTCGCTACTTCCGCCTTTCCTTAGTTTACGCCTTTATTTCTCGCGCGTGGTACCGTGCGGCCTCTTCCACCACGGAGAAGCTACGGCTAGAGCGCCTCTTAGGCCATCCAATATGGCCGCTTTTATTTTTTTTAAGACGGAAGTTGACCTCCCCCCCCCCGCCACCTGCACGTTCCTAATTTATCAGTAGAGCTTCAAGTTATTTCTTGACACGCATACACACACCCTTCAGCTTTCGGCACTCACCCGGCGCTTCGTTTTCACAGCCACCTCTTTCACCTCAGTGAAGCGTTTCGGAAGGTAGGGACACAGGCGCGAAAGTAGACGCCCCGCGTGAGGTCCTCGGCGAGAAGCTGCCGCGGTGGGTTGTGGGTCATCCTCTCTCCCTCTCTCTCTCTCTCCCTCTCTCTCTCTCTCAGGTTCCTTCGGGCGAACCGGCGGCAGCTGCAGCAGGAGGAAGAAAATGGGTGAGCGGAGCGGGGCCTTTTTTGATTTGGGGACGCGCGAGTTGCCCCTTACCTGGGTTTAATGAACTGCCTTGTTAAGAGGTTCTCAATAACGAGGTCGAGCTGGCTCGAGATCAGAAATGGCATGGCAAACACGTGTTTTCTGTGCAGACGTGACGTTTCAGTTTGCGGGCTGCTCTTCTTTATGGGGGTAGGGAGATCCTCAGAGCAGTTATCACTCCTCTTCTGCACACACGTGTCTAAGGTGCCGGTGAAAAGAATGCAAGGCAACCTGAAACAAATCGTTATGGCAGGGGTATCTTTCTCCGAGGTATCTACTTTGATACTTTTTACACCCCAGGCTAAAGCCCACCCGCCTCTTCCCCCCCCCCAATGTTTCTGGACTGTAGTACCGTTCTATGCATTTTCTGCTGCCCACCATTCTATTATTGAGTTTACTTTATTATTATTATTATTATTATTATTATTATTATTATTATTATTATTACTATTTTACTGGAAATATTGATTCACATCCTTGCTTGTAGGGATCCAGCAGAAACTCTTAGGTTGAGGAAGGGTGATGGCATTTTTGCTGATTACCCTGCAGCCCCTCAGAGCCACCTCCAACCCACTGCTGCAGCTTTTGTGGGGGCTGCAGCAAAAAGGAGGGTTTTGTGCAGATCACTTACCCCTCCCGCTTCCTCCAAGTATGTAGGGCAAACGACTGAAGGATATATATTTTTTGTAATAAAATAGAATATATTTAAGTTCAAGCATCAGAAGCTACAGCAGTGCTGGTTTAAATGAAGTCATTTAAAGACCAGCTTAGGGAAGTTGGCATTACTTGGTGCCTAAAGATGAAAGGCTTCTCAATTTGTTTTGTCTTTTCAGGCAAGTGCCGTGGGCTTCGGACAGCCAGGAAGCTGCGCAGTCATCGCCGAGACCAGAAATGGCATGACAAACAATACAAGAAGGCACATCTGGGTACTGCTTTGAAAGCCAACCCTTTTGGGGGAGCTTCCCATGCCAAAGGAATTGTCTTGGAAAAAGTGTGAGTGAAGCTTCTTAGTGGGACTAATGAGAGAGAAACTCTGAATGTTTGGTTTGTTTGTTTGTTTTGTCCTAGCACCAGAGATGGTATTGAAACATTGCTATAGCATATAGTAAAACATTTGTGTATTACACCAGTTGTTCCAAATCTGTACAGACTTAGGCATATCTAAGATCATTTGTAACAGTGGACTTAGGAGACTCTCAGTACTGTTTTGTGGAGGGGAATGTAAACATTCAGGCCAGAAGTTAATGAAATTCAGGATAGTATAGATTGAGAATTTACCGGTAACCATGAATGAGTTCTTTAACCATGCTCATTCACACACACACAAAAGCTTTGTTGGTAACACAGATATCATAGTGTTGGTTTATTTCTAAAACTGCAGGATAAAATTTCTGTATAAATGTTTTGCAGTCAAAAGTCCTAAAGGATTCACTTTCTGTAGAGTTTTTTTTTAATTATTCTTGTCACTGTTCTTATAACTAAAGGTAGAAAACACTGGATAACTTTCCCCTTTTTAAATTTGTGATTAGCCTATGGGGTGATCGTCAGCTATGTTTTACTCACAGCAGACCTAATAAAATGAATGAACATGGCTAAGTAAGGTCCATTAATTTTAGTAGGTCCATTGTTGCGTAAAACTTAGTTGAACAAAACCCACTGTCTACAAAATTACGTTCCACTTCATTATTTTTTAAAATTAGTTTTAAGTAGTCTAGAATCAATTACTGTTATGTCTTCTGACTGCCAGCACAATCCTATAAATGTTTAAGTAAAAAATTACTTTGAATTAAATATAAATTTGAATTAAATATAATTAGCAGTGGAACTTAGAGACTTGTTACTCAAATCATTTATGTTGTACACTTCATGTTTCAGTGGTGTTGAAGCTAAGCAGCCAAATTCTGCCATCAGGAAGTGTGTCCGAGTTCAGCTCATCAAGAATGGAAAGAAAATAACAGCCTTTGTTCCTAATGATGGTTGTCTGAACTTCATTGAGGTAAGCATATTCCAGAAACGGTTATTTATTGTATTTATTTATTTTCTTGTATAAATAAACTCACTTTTCATCATATTAATCAAGGGTAGGTTACAACAAAGTCCTGAGCCAACCAGGCCAGTACCAACATAAAATAGCACAAAACATTTTAGAAATATAAAGATAAAGGACCCCTGGACAGTTAAGTCCAGTCAAAGGTGACTATGGGGTGTGGTGCTCATCTCACTTCAGGGTGAGGAAGCCAGCATTTGTCCTCAGTCAGCTTTCCGGTCATGTGGCCAGCATGACTAAACCGCTTCTGGTGCAATGGGACACTGTGCTGAGTGCCAGCGTGCACGGAAACTCCATTTACTTTCTTGCCACAGTGGTACCTATTTATCTACTCTAACTGGTATGCTTTTGAACTACTTGGTTGGCAGGAGCTGGGACAAAGCAACAGGAACTCATCCCATCACGCGGATTAGAACTTCCATCTTTATGATCAGCAAGGCCAAGAGGCTCAGTGGTTTAGACCACAGCGCCACCACTTCATGTTTTAGAAATATACACAGCTCTAGAAATAGTTCTTTATACAACAAATGGTATAATCACAGCAACCAGTCACAGTACCTACCCCTTTAAAAGTTTGAGCAAAGTGGTGCTATTGGTGAATATGCAGTTCAACTGAGAAAAAGAATGAACTAATTGAGCCAAACTACTTTATTATAGCTGCTTGTAGTTATAACAGCTTTAAAAAAAATGCATGTGTATTTGTTGTGAACAAACACTTTTTCCTTTTCATTTTAACTGTAGGAGAACGATGAAGTCCTGGTTGCTGGGTTTGGTCGGAAAGGGCATGCTGTTGGTGACATTCCAGGAGTTCGTTTCAAGGTCGTCAAAGTAGCAAATGTTTCTCTGTTAGCATTGTACAAAGGCAAGAAAGAGAGACCAAGATCTTAATATTTGTTGCTGCATTCAGCTATAATAAAACTTCTCATTTGACAATATGTTTCTGAGGAATCTTTTCATAGTAGTTTAGCTTTTTTTTAGTATGGAAGTAATTTCACAGCAAAATTCTCTCTTGTACAAGTTGGGTTGTTTTAGCTTTTACATGGCTTTTCTTGCTGGTCCTGTGCAAGTGTGGTTTCTAGTTGGTCTGTATACGATTGCAGCCTCAGTTGTAGAAGAATTTGGTTCCATTCTGTACCACAGAAATGAAAGCGGTATAAAGGAATGTCTACATATTAGCGACACTTTAAAATTCATTGAGTCCTTTAATCCTTGTGCAGCAATGTGTCACTTTCTTTTAAGTATTGACATAACTAAAAGTTAAATGACAATTTTTGCTTGATGCTTATGTTGCTGGGCTTGCTTATTTAAAAAAAGGAGAAAACTAGCCTTTTAAGGAAAAATTGATTTTTTTTTGCAGAACACAATAGTCCATATTTGTTTTTAGATAATGGCCTTTTGATTGGAGTCTTAAAATGACTTACTTTGACATGCTGCCATTGATTGGTTGAAGGCTACAAGGCTTTGTACACTTAGTAGTAAATAAGCCTATTAAAACCAGTGGGACAGAGTTCTGAGTAAATTGGATAGATTTATGAAATTTCCTTTAAATTATCAATAGAAGCTTCTATAGGAGACTGAGTCCAACCTATTTTAATTATTGATTTACTGAGACAATTTAATGCAGGTTTATTTGTCACTTCAGAGGAAATTGCAATGACAGTAAAGTATTCAGTTCCACATTTATCCTTGGATTCTCAGCAGCATCTTGCTGTGGCCTTTCACTCGTATACATATCAAACCAAGATTAATATTTTGATGTTCCATTCCTGTCTAATGTCAAGGATTCGCCGACCTTCCTTGGATGCCAGCTGCTGTATATCCCAGCCCAAGGTGCAGCTATACCTGTGCAATGGTAAAGCTGCAGTATCAGAGAGATTAAGCAGACAGAAACTGTGATATACAGTAGGTGTGCCCTGTCCAAAATGTCATGTGTTGCATGGATGCAATGCACTCCAATACCATTATCAGAACACAAACACAAGCAGTACAGATGTTCTGCTCTACACGTTCAAGTGGCTGGTGTCTTAACGACACCATAAACCATAAGGTGTTGCCTGGCACACGGCTACCTATTTGCACTCTTGAATTATCCTTGTGCCTAAACAGGGGAGCAGCTCTCCCAACCATAATAAATGGAGAAGTGCAAGGGCCACCATGGCCAGAGAAGCAGAACATGTTGAAATGATACTACACAAAGAGAGAGGACAGAATTGCAACTAGGCAGGTTGGAGGATAGGATACCGATTTCATTGCACAGAAGCCGTCTTAGCCTACAGGAGCAGGATGCTAGTCTGGCTCAAATGGAACTACCGTGTTTCTCCTAAAATAAGACACCGTCTTATATATTTTTTCGCTCAACAAAACACAGTATGGCTTATTTTCAGGGGATGTCTTATTTTAACCGTGTCGCATCGGTACGCTGCATAGCCACACCTCTCCAGGCTGTTTTAATGGGAGGTACCACGTCACTATGGCTTATTTTCGGGGTATGGCTTATTTTTGGGGAACGGCTTATATTTCGCAAATGCATAGAAATCCTGCTATGGCTTATTTTATGGCTATGTCTTATTTTAGGAGAAACAGGGTAGTTACAGGTAGGTAGCCGTGTTGGTCTGCCATAGTCAAAACAAAACAAACAAACAAAATTCCTTCCAGTAGCACCTTTGAGACCAACTAAGTTTGTTCTTGGTATGAGCTTTCGAAGTGTGCATGCACACGAAAGCTCATACCAAGAACAAACTTAGTTGGCCTCTAGGTGCTACTGGAAGGAATTTTTTATTTTATTTTGTCAAATGGAACTGTTCCCTCGGTAGTAGGGGGGAGGAGGGAGATCCTGAACAGGTTTAAGATTTGGACAAATAGCTACGTCTGAGTGTGCTATTTAGCTCAAACTTAGGGAATTTTGCTCGGCTTTTTTCTCAATTGTATATAGATTATGCCTACAAAATGCTTGTTTCATAGTAGAATATAACATTTAGAAAGCTTTGTTATGGTTGGGAACGTCGTACTTGTTCTATGCTGTTCCCTAAGCTCTTAAGGGCCTACGCATTATAACTCAAGAACCAGATGAGAGGGAGTGATCAGAGGGGAAGAGGGACACACGGGTGTGCGCGTGCCAGCTGGGGAATGGGTGTAACGGTGTTATATTGCTCCCTATGCCAATCTTTTCATACAGTACTTCCGTTAGGATGGGTTGTGTTCTGGGTTTTTTAAGTACTGATTTTGATCAAATACTAGTATTATTAGATTGCTGGTTTAAGCCCTGCTTTCCTTAAAACACCCCCAGATTTACTTAGGCTGTTTTCCATTGTTTAAGACTGTTTATGTTTGCTCAGAGACACATTTACTCTATTTGTTCTTGGCTCAGGTAGCTTGTGGGCTGGTTTAAATTTTTCTCCACCCTGCAATGGGGGGCCAGAAATAATTTTTAAAACAAGGGGAAAGAGCTTGTGCTTGGCATGCCAAAGGTCCCAGTTCCAATCTCTCAGCTTCAGGTAGTACTTGGAAAAACCTGTCTTTCAATAGAACTTACCTCTGAGTAGAAATTGTTAGGATTGTGCTGTATGTATCTATGTAAGTCACAACACCAGGAACTGACCTAACAGTATTTTATGGCTACTTATGGAAACACAAGTGGTCAGAAAACAATATTCTGTCAAGAAGGGGGGGGGGAATATTGGAGGTGTGATGGCTTTGTAGTGTGCCCCCAAAACTGATTCAGTAAGTATGGCATAGATGTGTGGGTATGAAAAATGACAGCCACATTAAAAAGACGTGTACCTGTTTCGTGTTCAGCAGCTGTGATGTGTGAAGGCTATTGCACTTCACAGAGTGTTTAGCATGAAGGGATCTTCAGTCCTGATGTGTTACCAGCTTTCTCTGTTCAGAGCTTTTCTCACCTCTGCTTGCCTGAGGAGGTGCTAGTCGCATGTATGAATTATCCATGCTGAAAACCATAAAACCTGGGGCCGTTGCCATTCCCTGGATTAGGCAGCGCAGCTGGTGTCTTCAGGTCTTCATCAACGTTTATGTAATCCTGGTCGACACAAGGTTTTCTAAGTTGTGCAACATGTTCTGACTTCTTGCCGAATGTGTAAAACCAGAGAGGATTGGGACATTGGCTGCCTCTGTTAGGGGAGCAAAGAAGCAATACTGCCTAACCATTCTGTATCTTTCACATCCTGTTCAAATAGCAGTGTTGTTCACTAAACAGTTTTCTGTCAGGGAGGATCTAAGAAGATACTACCTTCCCTGCCTATGCTTTTCTTTTTAATATTTACCGGTAAAAGTTGTGGAATTTCACACTAGCCAGCTACATGGTTTTACTGTAAACATTCTTGGCTGATGCCAGGCAAGAGGATTTCAGGTGGGTAGGCAAAGAGATGTCAGCAAGACAAAAGAAAAGAAGAAGAGGTGGGTCATTTACCATTGCGAAGAGCCTCCATATTGAACCTGTTGGTGTGAGGTACGCTGCTGCGTCACCATTATGGCTCTGTGACACCTCCAGGCTCAGACAATGAGTAAACTACTTTCAGATATTATTGGACCAGAACTCTCATCAGCCCCAGCCAGCATAATGGGAGTTAAGAACCAACAGGGACCGCCTCTTTCCATATGAACCTACTCAAACCCTGGCAACATGAGAATGGGCCTTCTCTGCAGTGGCCCCCTGTCTGTTGAATGCTCTCCCCAGGAAACTTCTCCTGGTGCCTTCATTATACACCTTTAGGCGCCAGGTGAAAATCTTCCTTTTTAACCAGGCCTTTGGTTGATTTGATTGACATCCTATGCCCTTTTAAGATGTGTTTTTTTTGGGGGGGGGGGGGTATTTTGTTGTTTTTTATTTGATTATGTATTTTGTGGTTTTATATTTTGATTTTATTCTGTGAACTGGCCTGAGTCCTCCGGGTATAGGCCGGTATACAAATAATAATAATAATAATAATAATAATAATAATAATAATAATATCTGTTAGGCACCACATTGGCTACCTCATGGGTGCTGAATACCAGCCATTGGATGCAGGGCAACAATGGGAGATCTGGTGGTGACTGACCCGAAGTAAGACCTTGAGGTCATCGTGGATAACTCGAAGATGTTGACCCAGCATGCAGCAGCAGCTTTAAAAAGTCATATTCCATGTTAAGGCTTATTAAGAAAGGGATTGAAAATAAAACTGCCAATATCAGAGTTTCATTATATAACTAATCTATGGTGAGGTGACATTTGGTACGGTTCTGGCTGCCTCACCTCAAGAAGGCTATTGTAGAGCAGGAAAAGGGCAACCATAATGTTCAATGGGCAGGAGCAACTCTCCTATGAGGAAATACAGCAGCATTTCAGGTTTTTTAGTTAAGAGGTGAGTAAGACGACTTGGTAGAGGTGTATAAAATTATGCATGAAGTGGGGAAAGTGGATAGAAAAAAAGTGTTTCTCTTCCATAATACTAGAAAGCAAGGTGAATCTGTGAAACATGCACACTGTAACTTTAAAGCACTTCCAAAAATATATTCTTTCCTTCAAATAATACCCTCACAGAGCTACTGTTCCCACCAACTCTTAAACTACAGTGCCCAGAATTCACCTGAAGGGGGGGAAAAGTGGACTTTGAATGTGATTTCAAGGTGTAGTGTGTGTACATTCGGTGAATGTTGGTCAACTCAAGACAGACAAAGGAGAGGACATCTTCGCACAGTGCATAGTTAAACGATGGAATTTGTTTCCACAATATGCAGTGATGGCTTTAAAAGAGGTTTAGATAAATTCGTGGAAGATCAGGCCATGGCTACTAGCCATGATGACTGTGCTGTTAGAGGCAGTATGCCTCATTACTGTTTTTTGGAGGACTCACCAGTGGGGAGAACGGAAATCCTGTTTGTGGGCTTCACATGGGCATCTGACTGTCCACGGTGAGGACAGGATGTTGGGCTGGATGGGTCATTGGCCTGATCCAGCAGAGTTCTTCTTATGTTGGATGGTAGCTGCGCACTCAGTTCTGTAAAGGCAAGACTTCTACTGATGTGCTCCTTTAAGCTTAAAATGCTAGCAGGAAAAGGCCAGCCTAACCTTATCAACCCATCTCTTGTTTTTGCTTTGAGATGATGGCTGCATTACAGCTCATTTTTCTGCACAATGCTAGTTGGTGAAGAAATGCCCACACAGCAGTTCCCAAATTGCTTACCATGCTGGAGTCCACTTGTCTTTATTTGGATTTCAAGGAGGCTCCTAAAAATGGCTGGACTCAAGCTTGCATCTGGAAAGCGGATTTTGATGATCGTTGCGGCATGCGATTGGCAACATCCTTTTTGCAAGTTTAAAACCAAATACCTTTTCTAATGATAACACATTCAGTTGCAGAATCTGAAGGACGGTCAGCGTACATTTTTGGCCTGGTTACTGCTGACAACTTACATCTCGCCTACTTAGTTATTAGTAATTTTTCTTTTCCCAAGGTCTTGTCTTCTGACAAAGAAGGAGACAGATGTGGGAATTTTAAAAAGAACAGTGAAGCTGTGAAAATGTGCTGATAGATAAAAGGGTAAAACTTGCAAGTGTTTGCATCTTTGGTCACTGAAGCATTCATGTATGGAAGAGAGGTTTTTGTTGGAAATGTTTTCATTTCTGGATTGATGGCCCCAGAAAATTTAAGAGAGAGGGCATAAATGAAGTTCTAGGATCCTTGGGACCTGGGACATGGGTGGTGCTGTGGTCTAAACTACTGACTGAGCCTCTTGGGCTTGCCAATCAGAAGGTTGGCAGTTCAAATGCCTGCGACGGGGTGAGCTCCTGTTGCTCGGTCCCAGCTCCTGCTAACCTAGCAGTTCGAAAGCATACCAGTGCAAGTAGATAAATAAGTACCGCTCCGGCAGGAAGGTAAACGGCATTTCCGTGCGCTGCTCTGGTTTCGCCAGAAGCAGCTTAGTCATGCTGGCCACATGACCCGGAAAAACTGTCTGTGGACAAATGTCGGCTCCCTCGGTCTGTAAAGCAAGATGAGCGCCGCAACCCCAGAGTCATCTGCGACTGGACTTAACTGTCAGGGGTCCTTTACCTTTACCTTTTTAGGATTCATGGGAGTTAGCCCTGGGGCCTGTTTTCAGTGGAACATATGACTAGTAAGAATATGGCAGTCTCTGAGCTTATAAAATGTTCTTTTCCTTAGAGGGTTCAAATCCCACTCAGCTGGCAGTGGGGAGATCAGGTTCTCACAAGCCTACAGTCCTCATGTTTTTGTACTCAATATCATTTTTTTTAATGCTCTCTAGAAGACTTGTAGCAGAAAAAAGCTTCTTTTCAGCAGTTCCCCCCCCTATAATTATAGAGGTTAAAATGTTGATGCCACATATGAATTAATGTCTTTTGAATGCTTCTAAAGTCTCTTCCAGCCCTTTTTTTATTCCCTCAATAAGGTGTGTTGAAATAATTTCAGTCCTGTCTGTTTACATCAATTGAAATTTCACCCCACCCCCACCCCAGTCCCATTTCTGATCTATATTTATCTCCACAAACAAATGTTTTACTGTGGTTTCTTTTTTTCAAAAAAAAAAAAGGGTGTGTTTTCTGCCAATGCACTCCAGCCATTGGTATGATTCCTCTCTTTGTTTCGTTAGGCTGGGCTTTTGTTGTAAGACCTGCATTTGGGTTTCCTGTCAAATGAAAAGTGACCAGGACGCATACGGGCTGGAGAAGGATTTGGAGATTATCGCATACTCTCTGTATCACTCAAGGAAAAAAATAATTAAAGATGGTAAATCCCAAAGCCTAATGGCTGCAGATGCTAAACCCCCTGCTTAATCCTATATCTAGGTTGCATTTGACTGGCCTCCTTAATCGGTCATTTCTTCACATGATCACATCAGTAGGTATATGACATTAGCTAGTAAGCAATAAAGGCAGCATATATTCAGGGCTGCATACACATTGGACCCAAAGAACAACTAAATTCTTTCATCCAAATTTTGCAATCCAAATAAATTTATTAAACTTTAAGATGTCGCGGGACTCTTCGTTATTTTTATTGTAGCAGATGAACCTGACTAATACATCATCATCATCATCATCATTACTATTATTACTATCCTCCTCCTCCTCCTCCCAGTGGCAGACCTTGGGATCTCAAATTTCAGTAGCACCCTGTGTGATGCCAAAAATTGTCCACCTTCTCATGCTCTATTCTAAATTAAAGTTCCAGTCTACTGTTGTTCCCCTGAGGCTTTGTTCCCAGTATTACAGAAGCGGTCACACTCCTCAAAATCCACCTCTGCTCCTCTTCCACCCTTTACCCTAAGTTCACAGGGTGGAGAAACATAATAAGACAGTATTACGATCAATTAAAACAGTTAATCAGAATAATGGGGTGGCTCCTAACATCTTTATATATCTCAGGTGTCAAGGGCAAGGGTAAAGATTCACATCATATGCCAATGCAAATGTAGATGGATTTATTTTGCTCAACTTATTCTGCTTCCGTTCTTTGGATTTAGGATTTTATGAGCAAGGACTGAAATAATGAGAAAGGGCAAATGAACGGAGAGCAGAGAGCAGACAGTTTACACAGTAATAAAGGACACTGGAGCCTATAACTCTTGAGAGTCCTTGATCATTACACGTCTGCTTGCTGCAGGTCCCTGTTTCAATACGTGCTGCCCAGATGTTTCAAACTTTCATGCATTACTCCACACAAAGCTACATTTTGCACCAGCAGGCAGTGGGGGGGGGGGGCTGTGCTGCTTACCTGATTTCCTAATGCTGGGGTTACTGCTACAGGTAGTTACTGGCAGTGAAAGGGTGAGGTGGCAGAGAGATTGGTTCCACCACAGCCCCTGCACCATACCAACCTGCTCCTCCTCCTTGCCCCTTTCCCTTCTTGTTAACCAGCAGTGAATCTGGTGTTGGGAAGGCAGGTAGGCGGTTTAGCCCACCCTCCCTTCCAACCATTAGCGATAGAGATCCAGAGTGGTGGTGGTGCTGGGCAAAATGAGAGAGACTTGGGTTCAAATTCTGCTCTGCCATTAACCCTCCTCCTCCACATTTCCCGAATTTAAAGTTCAGTCCTTCATATTTCCACATCACTGTGATTTTTTTAAAATCAAGTTTTTTAAAAAAAGGTTCTCGCAAGACTGTGTCAGCATTTTAGTGTACATTTCTCCCACTACACACATTTTTCTATGCAATTTAAACGAGCACGTTTTTGCAAGCACTTTCTTCTAGTAGAATGCATTTTTGGTACATTTTTTCACGAATATGTGCATTTTTGTGCGCAGTATTTGCTTTGAAAACTGCGTCGCAAAAATTCGGAGAACTGTGAATTTCAAAGGATATCTGCCGCCCCATCCCTAACTGCAGTCTTATCTTCATTTAGGGAGCTTTAGCACGGAAGCGCACTTGTCAAAAGACGCTTCTTAATGCTCTGTTTTCTCAAGTTTTCAGTTGCGTCTCCCCCCTCGCTGGCATGAATTGTAAGTCATAAAATAAAGCTGGCTCTATTCAATAGAGAAAGACAGCTCAGGACAGCCTCTTACTATGTATAGAGAGTACAGAGTAGCCCATGTGGCCTCAGATGCTGCTTCCCATTGGTTGGCTGTACTATCCATCACATGGTTCCTGAGACTACTGGCTCAGCTTTCGTTGCTACACATGAACAGATGTGCTCGGTCTGGAGGGACCGATTCATTTCTCAATGGAAAGCAACACCACCTTTAGGCTTTTAGTTCTCTTTTTCTGTGTAGGATTCTCAGCCTCTGTGGACCAAATATTTGGAAGGATGGAGAGGAGGTAAGTCGTTTTGTGAATATTTGTAAATAGCACGGGTGTAGCTGAATTAATGTTGTTTGTGCATGGGAGACCGTAAACATACCTTGTATTTTACATTTACAAGGTGGTTGGTTTCCTCCCCCCCCACCCAAAAAAAACCACATATTTTTTTTAAAAATGCGAAATTAATGCAAAAGCAAATTGTTTCAGCTTTTAAAGATTCTGTAAGCTGGTTCCGTAAAAGCAGGCTTATGAACTTCAGTGGGACTCCTCTTGAGAAACTGTGTTGTCAGTTGCACATTAACGGGATCCTCTTTCATGTGATTTTATAGCTGAAGCTTGAAGATGAGAGATGAGTCTCTTTTTGCATTTCTCTCTGCTTTTGTGACTTCACCTTCCTTCTGAAGTGTTAGTAGCAGAGATATAAATAAAACAGCGTAGGTGTAAAACATGCTTGCAGAACACATTGTCGATGGCCTTTTTTAAATGAAAAACAAACAAAAGGAAGCTTATTGTATGAATGTAGATGCAGTTTGAGCTTTATACAAAGAAGAAGAATCAGCCTAATCTAAGCACTCCTGTTTTCATCGCTGTGAACCTGTAACACACTGTTTCATTTGTGCAGTATAAATGGATCTCAGACATTTCAGCAGGTGTTGGGAGTCGACTTGAGGGAGGCAACAAAGAGAAATAATCATAAAGGGGGAAATAGCTAAACTGAATTCTAAGTATTTTGTCTTGCAGCCACTAATACACTTAACACATACAGGTCAGAAAACACTGATGAGGATCACACAACTACTGATGAAATCTGTGCATTTAGGGTAACAGGGGCATGTGGTGATTTGCTTAAGCTTGTATTAAGAGATCTGTGGCTCAGTTAACTGATGAATTAAAATGTACTGTAACATTTAAGTTGTTTGCTCTGATGATGGTAGATTCCCAATTAAGGAGTGTTGCACGTCACGGAGTAGGTGATGTAACTTTCAAAGAACTGATTTTTTTTAAAAAAAACTTTTACAGGGTCAGTTCACAAGTTGGCTCCAGATGTCTGATTTTATGTTGATGAAAGCATGGTCATATGCTTGGTTTAACAGGCATGCAACATAATTTTGAGGTGGTGGTGATTTTTAAACCTGACATGTTCATTCCTCAACCATTAACTAGTAAGTAGGAGGTACTTAACTAGCAGTTTTACTTGATACTATTTTAAAGTTTGCATTATCTTTCAATGTATGTTAAATTTCTGCAAAAAGCAAAGATAAAGGAGTTAGGAAAGCAAGTTAAACCTTGCAGGAGCTGAGCTCATAAGCAAGACAAAGTTCCTTGTAAGAGTAAAGGGCCTTTTTCAATTAAGTGTCTGTTGAAATTATTTATTTTATTTCAAACCATTTATATACCTCTTGATTGTATACAAAACAAAACATTGAAAGTGGTTTAGAGTTATCAAATCAGAACTTCATAAATGGATGCGTGTCAGTGATGGTCTCCTGAATATATTGTATCTACTGTGTTGTGCCTATCAACTTTCAAGAAAAATATTTGTGGAAAATATATCTATATACTGTATGTCTTGAATGTGATCTGCACTGTTTGGAAAGCAGGGTTCTCTTTGACTCTGGAGTTTGCCAAAGGGTGTGATTCTTGATTTAGTGCCAAAGTCACTGGGGAAACTTACACCTGGAAATAAAAAGCAGGAGGTCCTTCAGGGAAGAGGCTGAAATTATTGCTGTTGTATAAGAATATACAACAGCATGCATATAAAACACGTATTCTTATATATCTCATTGTCTGCACTACTAAGGTTGCTTCAGATGAAAAATGTTTGCACGTTGTGAGTGTAGAGAATTGGCTTGCCTGAATTCCATCTGTCCTGCATGAGTCCAAATAGACAAACAGAATTATCATAGAAACATAGAATTGTAGAGTTGGAAGCGACCATGAGGGTAATCTATTCCAATGTGCAGATAGATTACCACAACTACACAGCCTTCTGCTTGCTGCTGATTGGATATGCATGAGCATTGGGATGCACATCCCCGTGGGAACATGGGACTTGGTATAAAGCAGGTTCCTTCCTATTTCCCCATATAACCTATTACTGTCTACTTTGACTGGCAGTGGCTCTCCAGGGTCTCAGATCTTTCACATCACCTGCTGTTTGATCCTTTTAAACTGGACGTGCCTGGAAGTGCCTGGGAACTGAACCTGGCGTGATTTGCACACCACGCTTATATTCTACCATCTTAATTGTGATATTCACTTAAACGCAATTGTACTGAGCCCAGTAAGGTTTTTAAAAACACATAATTCAAAATAAAAATAAAATAACCTACTGTTATATTAAACAACATACAAGTCCTTATCATGCCCTTTTTTGCAATATCATAGCCCTGGATCATCTGTGATTCAGTCATATTAATTAACAAGTTCGTTGCTAACAAACTCTATCCTCTTGCATGACCTTTTTTCCAATAAGCAAACCAGATTTTTGTTATCTTGTTGATGGATAATGCCATCTGATAAGTAGGCACTTATACTCTTTTATACATATAATCTTACGTAATTGGGCATTACTTAGTGATTAGCTGTTCCAGTGCCATTCATTAGAGCTAAGCCAATTTCAGTTCTGCTAGTGACAGATCTGGAATAGATGAAATAACCAGCGCACAGGTATTAAATGATATAATGGGCCTAGTATTGCTATGTTTACATCCAGGTTGCATTTTGCTTGAAGGCCCAAATTATATAACACATGGATCATGGGCTGTGTGCAGATTACTAGTTCTGCGAAACAACTGAATTGACTTTCCCTACTGTGGCATCAACTCTGATCAAATGTCAGAAATGTTATAACTGTACAAAGGTCATGAAGAAGGGGAATAGCCTCACTGAGTGGGGAGCCAGTAGCAACTGCTGCTTCTAGCTTCATACAAGTCAGTGGAGAGATGAAATTAAGTAGATGGGATCCTGGTTTGTCTTTTCAGGGTTCAGTTTGAAATACAATGAAAATGTCAGAAAACAATTTGACCAGAGACAATATAGAACACTCACAATATCTGAAGAAGTGTGCATGCACACGAAAGCTCATACCAAGAACAAACTCAGTTGGTCTCTAAGGTGCTACTGGAAAGAATTTTCTATTTTGTTTCGACTCACAATATAGACACAGATGCCACAGGCAATGGCAATCTATGAAAGGATATAATTGATATATAGGCTAGGTATGTATATATTTTATTTGTGTCCCTACCCATCTCATATCTCCAGCTCTGACCTGAATGGGGAAGGTGAGAAATGTCGGTTTTACATTGCCTGTAGCTCCAACTCTAAGGCCATCTTGCTTGCCAGGGTCTGGCTCCCTTCTCACCATGGCAAGGAGGGCAAATTGCTGTGCTCAATGTTAGGGAACTTTGTTTCAGAGCCAAACTTGGGCTGTGCATGCACTATACCTTTCCAGCACATTTGAAGCACATGCCTTCCCTCAAAGAATTCTGGACACTGTAGTTGACCCCTCACAGAGTTCCAATTCCCAGCAAGTTGCAACCCTTAAACTACAGTGCCCAGAATTCTTTGTGGGAGGAAAATGTGCTTTTATGTGCTACATGGAGTTACCGGTACATGTAACTTTACCCCCCAACAAATGGCTCTTAAAAATAAAATGAGAAAATGAAAAGCAGCCCAGGGAGATGGCAGTCAGGAGTGGTTGGAAGGGCAGGGGGTTGCCATCTCTGTTTCATCTTAAAATTACTCAACCCCAGTTGCTTTTCTACCTATACCTATATGTTTTACACTGCAATGGAAAAGCAGTTTGAGAAGATGATTTTGACAAGAAAAACAGTGGTCAGGATAACATTAAGCGCCTCTTCTCCACCTGTTCTTCCTTTGTTCTTAATTATAGCCTCCAGTGTGTGCTTAATTAATTAAAACAGAAAAAAAATGTGCCTGGAAAAGTTACTTTAAACGTCACATAACATGTATTGTATCCCTTAGATGTGTTGTTATGGGAAATCTACAGAACACACAGAATGAATCCTAGGCCGTGTTAACGCATTGCAAGACATTCACACAAGCCCATGGAACTATGCCAGCATGCAAAGAGTGTGTCACGGTTTCCTAGATACAACGGCGACGAGGACAGTCTGCAAATCGCAAGGAAGCAAATAACCATCCTAGGCAGAGGCCTCTTTGTGACAAACACCACCTGCTTCCCTAGAGGAGTGGGAAGCTCGCTGTTTGTATCTGTCAGTCTGTGGCATTCTGCAGAGGCTCACAGATTACTCTTGCCACCAGGTTTCTAGCAGAGTTATGCATATTTCATTGGGGAGTGCACATTTAGCACTTTGTGGATGTTTTCCTGCTGAGAGTAGAATCTTGTTACTTTGGCGTGAAACACGGTTTCATTTTCTGGTGGTTTTCTGGGAGGCAGAAGGCAACCTCCCATAAGTGTCAGATTCTAAACCAGCATCTCATAGCAACTGCTCAGGGACACGCCATACGCCTCGCTGGGCGTCTAAACAAGCATATCCACCTTCTTGCTGTGAATTGATGTTTCACACCAATTAGGCTCCTTCTGAGACGAACTTTTCAAATGTGACATAAACCTTCGTTTCGTTCCAAACATCACACGAAGGGCCTTCACAGCAGCTGTGCTAGAAGTGCAATTCTCCAGGTGCTCCTCTAAACCATATGGCCTGGCTATGTCCTCTTATCTCACATTTCTAGACAGATGCAATTAATCATATTAATTTTGCCCCTGGCACATTTTGCAGCTTTCTTTATCTCTCCTGTTATGTGTTATCTGTCTAAAACATGGGCACTCACTAACTACCAAGAAGTGTTGATGTGAAGGGTATTGGTGAATTAAAAAAAAAAAAATCAGCAGGACTACAGAATATTGTCAGATCCCTCAGGCTTTTGTCATCTTCTATTTTTATGACATTAATATTAAATCAAAAGGGCACAAGAAGAGCCACCTGCACATGTCCAATTGCCCATTTAGTCCAGCATCCTGTTTTCACACTGGCCAACCAGATGCCTCTTCTGGGAAACACTCAGATAGGACGTAAGCACCTACGAGGTGACATCTAGGGAGTCTTGGGGGGGCAAGGCCCCCCAATATCTTCAGGGACGGACCGGACCCCCCCTTCCACGGCAATCCTCAAAAGGATGTGCCAGGGCGAAGAGGCTTTGCCTCTGCCACATCCTTTTGAGGATCTCTGGGCAGGGGCATAGGAAGGGGGGTGCGGCCCGAAACGGCAGCATGGGGCTTGTCTCCACCAGGTGGACTCCGTGGGCAGCTCTCCCTGCCCCCGTGGGCAGCTTGCCCCTCCCCTGCCACTCCAGGTGCTGGAGCAGCTAGCTACGCCCTGTCGCTGGAGTGCCTTCCCAGAGGTTCTTAGGCCTATTGTTCTGAAAGCAAATGATGGATATTCCAGTAGTTAGGATGTACCAAGGAGACAGTGTTAGAAACTGAGATATGAAAGCTAGGAGCTAAATGGCACCATAAACCTAGGTTATGGATGCAACAACGGTAAGTCTAGGCGCACTTTTTTAATAACAGGAATACAAAGCTGAAAATGAATGAACTGCAGCTAAAACATTATGTTCATTTTTCACATGGTCTAGTCTTTCCCCTGCCTACCCCCCTAATATTCTTAAGAGGGTCTCTTCTCTAGTTTTCAGAGAATAGCTGGGAGTGGGGAGGCAGTTTTCCACTCTATAGTTTTTATCTGAAATCTTAGGCGCAGTACTGGGCCCAGAGCTCAGAAACTACTCACGCTAATGAAATTCCCAGTTGGAAAAAGGAGCCTAGAACAGTGGGGTTTTCTGAACACTGCAAGGAGAGAGTGGATCATAGTGAGTGTCTGCAAGAAGGCATCCCAAGGTGCAAGAAAATGGACCTACTAGCTATAGCCACAGAATGGACAACATGGTGGCTAGTTAAGGCTGTGTTTTCCGTGGCCTTTGAGATTTCATTTGCATTTAATAAATGCATTGTTTTTCAGGTTATCTTGCAGCTCTGCTTTAGCTAAACACTGATCTCCCCCAGCACAAGTACCGGTATGGTCCAGAAGTTGAGAGAATAGTGCTGATTTACTGTTTTGTGTGTCTGCTTTGTTGCAGTTTCTTTGCATTCTCTGACCAAGACTTGCTACAAAGAAATGGTAAGGTTTTCAACTTCCTTTTGAATGAAGTGGCACCAGTGTTCTTGGTCACTGTATACAATTTATGATTTTTTTAAAAATGTATGGAAGCTTTTTGTCCATATGAGAACCTGGCCAAGGATTTAGGACGTTGTGTGGCTTTAGTTCTCTGACAAGAGTCTTTCCTTTGCATAAAACGGGCATTCTCAGTGGTGGTGCCCTGGCTATGGTCTGCTCTGACACCTAAATTATGTTCCAAAACCCAAACTTAGGAAAAAAAAAATCCAACCTCCCCCCCCCCTCCTGCCAAAGTTTCTTTCTTTGATGTATATCAAAACGCAAATTGCTTTGCCTTTGCTGGGTTTTTTGTGTGCTTACGGTTTTAAATATATATATACCGGTATATACTGTATATATAAATTTTTATGCCGGCCTGTTTCTAAGCTGATTCTGAGTTTTTATGACACCCTTTTTGATATTATTTTATTGATTTTACTGTATTGGTTGACTTTTGGAAATCACCCAGTGAACTTTAATTGATGGACAGTCTAGAAATAGGATATACAAACAAACAAACAAGATGACTAAAGCCTCCCATTCAGTACTGACCACACTGGAACACTGTGTTCTTACTGCATTGTAAATATACCCTTTCCTCTTCCTGTGGGTGGGACCAGGTATGTCTAGAAGTACAGGTAGCTAAGCAAAGGGTGCGCAGTGCTATAGCCTGAGAATGACAGGGAAGATTGAACAGGAGGGAGAGCATCTCAAGATGTTTATGAGCACCTGCTTGCTTGGCTGCACCTTGGAGAAAGTCCCAGAATCATTAAAAGGCCCAGTTTTGATTAGCTGTTCTTTCTCAAGAAAGAAGAGGTACATACATGTACTTCCTATTCTACCCAAAATTCAGTTTGTGGCATATTATGAAAAGGGTAGTCATAATAAAAAAATGATGGGTGGTATTCAGCTAACTTTTACTCGGAGTAGATATGTTCGCCATGTTCATTATTTTCAATGGGTCTGAATAAAACTTATATGAATACAACTCTGTAGTGTTAGAATTAAATTTTAATGAGAGAATTGTAGAATAGGAAGTGGTATTCTTTTTTTTTTCATTAAGTAATGTATGTTGTTGAAAGGTGTCCCAGCCTATAGACAACAAATATTTTTATTTCTTCTTCTTCAGGCCGACGATATGATGGCAGTGTGAAGCCAAAACTTAATTTACAACAAATAGCATTTGCACAGGTATGGAGGTACCAGGAAACTGGATTGTAAGTTCTTCCATGATGCACATAACCATACTTTTCTTCTGAATTCTATAGGGTAGCTGTTAAGCTGGTCTGATTTTTTTTTTCAGTGGAATATGTAGTTTGTGTATTGGAAAGCTGTTATCTTTTTCAACCATGGAGCAAAAAATCAAAATAAAAAATCAAGGTTTCGGATATATTTTGAAAAGTGTTTGGCATCTTGTAAGTTCTGTTTGATTAGACCAACTTTTACTCTGGTACAGTTTCCATTGACTGCAAAGGCAATGCTGTATAATCAAGAGACATTAAGATCTTAGTTGCAAATATTGGGGCAGAATGCATAATTTTGGTGCAGCCTCTGAGTTTGTAATCTTGGTGTGGACTTTGCTTGGATAACACATTGCTTACTTCCTAAAAATGCAAGGTACCTGTTTCAGTGACCCTACAAAAAAAATTATACTAATTCTCAGAACCAGTTTTGTATTTCCTCAAAACTTACAAGTCTGCAAATATCTGAGCTACGTACTTGAACAATTAGGGGGTGTTCACATGTTATCTTGCACCTGTGCACAAGTTGTTTGTACCTGTGTTCGGCTGCTCCTGAAAAAGAATCTACCGTGATTCATTTCCTTATGTCAGTTTTCTGCCCTCGAAGTCATTAATGCCATGTTTTCTCTGTTACTCACTGCTGACCTAAGATTTGATATCTTGTCTTCCAAGTTCCCACAAAACCACTGATAGCTTTTAGGCCTCAGTTTGAGAATCTATTCCCTAAGTGGACAAGCAAATAGTTTTGTTTGGATCTAGACAAGAAAGATAAGCAGATTTTCTTTTCACACCACCACACTTCCACAAAAATGTAATTACAATTGCTTGCTTACTTTCTACATTTCTATTTTCTACATTTGTTGAACTCCTAATCTGACTTTTACCATGGCACAATGAGTTTCACAGAAGTATTTTTAATGAACTAAGAGATATTCTTGCATAATGGTGAGTAGGGGAAAAACTCATGTCCTTCATATCACATAAATTGTCCACTTTAGCTGATCTGCAGTTGGAATGTCATCTGGAAAAGCAGGGAATAGTTAATCTGGTGCCTTCCAGATGTTATGGACTACAACTTCCATCAGCTGCAGCCAGTATGGCCAGCAGCCAGGGATGATGGGAGTAGTAGTCCCATCTTTGGAGCTCCACATTGGCTGTCCCTGAATTGTTAATGTGTGTCAGGTATGCTTTGCTATGCTCATATTAGGAGCTCACCTGAGGATTATTATTTTAGCATTTCTGTTGCACAGTACTAACAACGTATATCCCATTTTATCCATGCAGAATCCTGGAAGCCAGTTTTTAAAACTGTCTGGTGAGCTTTTATGCCTCAGCCAGGATTTGAACTTTTGTGTTTCAAACCTACCCACCTACAAGTCTCTGCTTTACACTGAGCCTTGCATTGGGAGTAGGGAAACTAAATTACTGCTTTTCAGCATACTCCACAAACCCTTTATGGTGAAATGCTTTATGCTGAAATAACGGGGACTGCATTTGGCTTAAAGATTCAAAGATAATTTGCATGCTGCTATTGGTATTATTGTTACATTGCAAAGGCAGACCTGCTAACTCTGAACTCTTCCTTGATTATATGCAGATTGTGAATTACAATGGAAGCAGCAAAGAGAGTTCAGAGAGAGAGTCTGTCATCCACACTCACTACAGCCCTGTCAACATCACAGTCAATGGAAGCCATTGTATTCTTTTTTGGGCTAGAAGGATCATGATTAGGTTTCAGAATCACACACAGCTGGACCTAACAGACAAGACATTTGGTGTTCATGCCACCGTGGATGTTGCAGATTCAAACTGCAGTGAAGAAAATGCAATGTAAGACCTACTGTGTTCATGAGTTGCTCATGCCTGGTGTACAATTGAAGCAAATTTAGAAACATCCACATACCGGTAGTATTGTCTTTGTATCGGTACAGCCTGTGATGCTACGTGGCTGAGCAGTTTCGATGGCTTGAAATGTTCACCAACATCCCTATTGCTCAGGCTATAAAGTTAATACAGGTATTTGCAGTCCAGCTTCTGTGAGAAAGGTAAACCTGCCAGTTCATCTGAGATGAACACTTCACACAGGGCCAAGAGACAGAAAGAAATAGGTTTGTTGTGCATGCTGGGTGGACTGGGGAAAGCATCCAAGATGTAGGTGAGAGGAAGATCTGAGAGCCATGAGCCAAGATATCTGAAGGAAGGATGCACAGCTAGGCAGTGGATTGAAAAACTGGAACCTGAGGGAAGGGTAGGTGAGGAAATGTTGGTTTGGGGAAACAGGGAAACTGAAGCAAGAAGAGGCTAATTATACTACAGATTCCAGAGTTCCCTGGGAATAGGGATCAATTTTCAAACCACTCTGGGAATTGTAGCTCTGTGAGGGGAATAGGGATCTCCTAACAATTCTCAGCAGCTTTAACAAACTACCACTCCCATAATTACTTGAGGGAGAAGGCCATGACTGTTGAAAGTGTTATCGTAGTGCTTTAAATGTATGTGTATTGTGGCCTAAGAAAGAGCATGATTCCCAGCTCCCTTAGTAAGGTGGTGGTGCAATCCTTCCAAATCCTTCATTGGATTTGGAAGATCTCAATAAATTTAGGCTAGTCACAGTTCTCTTCCGGGACGAGCTTCTTCAGCTGATGGCCATTGACCAGAATCTCTCAGTTTGAACACACCTGGTTCCTTGGCCATCCTCCAAGTGTCTCCTTTGCAGGAGTATGGAAGGTTGCCACAAGAGAGAGAGGAACAGACTTGCAACATACATTGATATTTGGTTGTTAATTTATAGCCTCTATGGTTTGCTGGTTTTGTTAATGGCTGTTTAAATTGTGATTATGTGGATGGTTGGAAGTTTTAAATAGGTTCAATTTATTTATGATCACTTTGAGCCTGTGGGTTTATGGAATTGCCTCAGTTTTTATATTTTACTGTCCTGCGCAAACCCCCAGGGCTGTATGTTACGAGATGAACCCCCCCCCCAGCAAGTTAGCTTGAGGGAAGTGTTGCCAACCTTGTCCCTGTGGGTGCCATAGCACCGGCAAAAGGGTTCTTTGCTGTCTCCACGCACCATAATCCTCAGATTTTCAGCTTTCATGCTTTTTTTTTTTTGCATTTGTAGAACCTGATAAATGAGGCAAAACATACAGGCTCAATTCTCATTATTAGCCTGCTTCACCTTTTCAGTGTTTAACTTTGCACCCCCCTCACCCCTCCACAAAACGAGGGAAAATCCTCACCCCCCAAAATATTATAAATTTGTAGGTAAAAGGCAGAGAGATGCATTGGGGACAGAGAGGGAGAGGTATGTGTGGCCTGTGTGTGAGAGGAGAGGGGGGGAAGGGGCATGTTATGCTGCTGTCTGTGAGAGGGAGTCAGCAGTGTTTGTGTGAGGGAGGTATGACTATATGGTCTGTGTGTATGGGAGAGGGAGAGATGCACGGGGGGGGGGGGAGAGCTGTGTACATATGAGGCGTGTGAGTGTTGAGTGTGAGAGAGCTGCCTGTGTCTCTGTATGTGTGCTGGGAGTGTGTGCATGTATGTGAGGCAGTGACTGCAGTGTCACCCCCTTGCATGTTTCTCCTGGTACTAGTAGGGAATGTTCCCTGTTGTGACTAGAAAGCAGCAGCATCACAGTGCGTGCTTGTGAGGGATCAGTATTGTGTGACCTCCACAATCAGGACCAGCAAGGAATCTCTCTAATTTTGTGTTATGTCATGCCCCCATGTCAGTCATGTTGTGTTATTCCAGGCGCCCAAATCCGGCACTAGGGCCTACAGCACTTCCTCAAAACTCAAAATGTGCCCACTGGTCCAAAATGGTTGGCAATCTCTGGCTTGAATAATACAGTTTAGCTACTGTACATTTCTTCTTTCTTCTTTTTCACATTTATGGATCTAAGCTGACATTGTTCTTTTTTGTCATAGGCTTTCACTTAATTTTGGTGACATTGACAATTTGAAGGGATTTGTCATCAGGTATGTCTTCAAACATGAATTCATTTTTTTCCCCTGGATCAGGAAACATCTTATATTAAAGCCTGTTTGAACTGTTTGCTTATCACTAAGCAAACTGGAGGCTTTAATGCCTTTTAGATAGTCCTATAATGGAGGAAAATGCTGTCATAAAACACTACCTTAAAATACAATTCCATTCATTTCTGTAGGAGAGTTAACCATGTGTCTAACTCTTTCTCGTTGACGTGAATGCGGCTTAGAAGTATTTAACTTTGACTGGCAATGTGCTTGGTGTTGATAGCCCCAAATGTGAATTTTATGAGTAGCAAAATTCTGTCCTCAATTGACTGGCAATGCAAAGAGGTTTTTGCCTGACCCCACAATTGGGTATTTCCCCTTGGTAAAAAGCAATGGAAGGAAACAGCGAGATCTGTTGCATCTATGACTCTGTTTCTTTTATTTCTCTGATTCCTCCTCTCCCAGATTCATGCTGACCAACAGTTATTACAAGCTGTCCATTCAAAACTGGTTTACCTTACATAGAATCCAACTCATTTACAACCATTCTGTACAAGCAACGTTCAATGCGACACAAATACATGCACCAGCGAGCTACTCCTATCACTGTGAACATGTTAGCAACTTGCAGAGGTATGATGCGCTCCTGACGCCCAGCTCCACAAATGATGCAGCCAAGCTCTGGGAAGTCACTTTTATTGACTTTCAGGTAATATGAGGAAAAACCAAAGCAAGTACATGTGGTCAACCTGTGGTCCCCCAGGTGTTAATGGACTACAACTCCCATATTCCCTGACCATTGGCCATGCTGGCTGGGGCTGATGGGAGCTGGAGTCCAACGGTGTTTGACGGACTCAAGTTCCTGCCCCTGATGTGCATGGTGGCAGCAAGAAAGCTTAATGATCTACTGAAAGCAGATTACAGGGATTTCAAGGTATAAGTGAAAAAGTAGGGTTTGAACAGGAAAGAATGTAGTTTCACCTTCGTTATATGGCATGCAGTACAATTGTAAGCATATTTACTCAGAAGTAATTCTCATTATGTTGATATATATATATATATATATATATATATATATATATATATATACACCCACACACACCCACACACACCCACACACACACCAGTATATATATTTATATGTTGTAAAGCATTTTTATCCCCCAATCAAAAGGATTACAAATGCCAATGATAAGAAGAGTCCCTGCCTTCAAGTTTAGAATCTTAAATACATGGCACAAAAGGAAAAAGGGTTAGGAGGGAGGAGAAAAACAAAAATTCAGGAACTTTTTCTTAGTTATGTTCAATGGGACTCTCTAGGAAATGTGTTTAGGACTGTAACCATAATATTGTTTAGGGTTGATTCATTTGTCTATGGGATAATTTTGGAGCAGCTTGCAAGACAGGGTTCAGGTGTCGCCGGACTACAGTTCCCATTGTACATGACCCGATCATTGGCTATGCTGGTTGGGGATGATGGTTGAAGTGCAACAACATCAGGAGGGCCACAGTCTTACTACCCGTGTTGAATAGACGTTTGTTGATGACTCCGCTTGGGCTTCATGTGCAAAGCAATAATACTTTCTATGACGTTTGGAAAATCTTCATGCAGGACTATGCTCTGCATCCCCAAATATCTGCCCGTCAACTTCGTGGGGGAACATAAGAAGAGCCTGCTGGATCAGGCCAGAGGCCCATTTAGTTCAGCATCACAGTGCCCAAGCAGATGCCTTTGGGAAGCCCAAATGCAGGACACAACAGCCCTCTCCCCACTTGTGATTCCCTGGAAATGAGAAGTGATCCAGAAACCACATAAATCTGAGTGCCTATATTTAACCTGACTTACAGAATAATCCTAAGCATTTTAACTGAGTAGCAGTGAGGCCTACTATGTTTAACAGGGCTTAGGAAGTATGTCTAGAATCACATCCCATGGATAGCTAAACACAGTGCATTTGTCACTGAAAATGACAGCTTCACATTTATCTTTCACTCCTTTTAATGCAATATTTAGGTGGGAAAATACATGTCGTGGCACCACCATTTCTCTCTCTCTCTCCCCCCATGTGGGATGGGAGGAAGCAATAGCATGTTGCTATTTCTGGTGACAAATGCACATTTAATAAAATGTCTAGTTTGAGCCTTCCTCTCATTGCCTTGTTTTATGTGGATATACCGGTAGATCCCTGATTGCTCTGCCTTCCACAGTTCAGTGACAAGATCACTCTTGGGTCAGTTGCTGAGGTCAGCTAAGGAGAGGATATAATGGCTGCTACTGACTCTTATCTCCTTATGAGGCTCAGAGGAAAGGGCGAGAGGGCAAGGCTAACTGCTCACTCCAAAAGAGACAATTTAGCCACCAAGGAATCTCCCCTTGTGTCTCCCCTTCTTGTGGGATGTGGAACGAGCCAGCCTCCTTCCTTTGAAGTTGCAGTTGAAATGTGTAGCTGAGATTCTCAACAGCCTCAAGTTCTGTCCTGAGGCTTTTACTCATCTGCATGGTGGGTGCTGGAGTCTAGACATCTATCATCTGTTTTTGATCACAGAACACTGTGGGGGAGTTTACCTTCTGGAAAAAAGGTCAGGTGGCAGCTTCTGTGTCAGGATAGTCATATCCTCAGGTGATTCCCTATCTGGTATTCCCATGGTTTTGATTTTAAATATATAACTCAACATTTTTACATGAGAATATTTAAAATCTTAAACTGATTAGGCTTTTGGGGAGAGAGTCTTTTTTCCTTGCTTATTTTTACATGTTACTGAAAAAATGTACTTGTGCTGCTGATACACGTAGTAATCCAGTATAATATATGCAACACGTTGGTGTCACACAATAATCTCCAAGTCACTTATACATTCTTTATCATATATTAGTCATCAAAGTTCTGAGAAGAATATATAAAGTCTTATACAAAAGCCACAAGGACTTATAACCTGACAAATCTGAAAACAGACTGTTGATATCTAATTACAATGTGTGTTTTTTTCAAATGTTTGATACCATCTAAATATCTAATTCTAGTATGTCTTCCAGATGTTAAACTCGGTCTTTAGATTTCCTTTGAATAAATTTCTTCCTGGAGAGAATTTTTACTTAGAAACTGGCTGCTGGGCTCCTGATTCTTCTGTGTTTGATGGAAGAGCAGTCTACACACCTTGGGTTGTTGTGCTCATGTCCTGCTCGCAGACTTTCCATTGGCATCTGGCTGGCCAGTGTGAGAACAGGATGCTGGATTAGATAGGTCATTGGCCTGATCCAGCAAACTCTTCTTATGCACAGGCCCATTACCCAGTGTCTACTGTAGGTGAACTGACATGACGCCCCTCAGATAAATACAGAATCATCTCTACCTCTGGAATGGGTTTTTCTAGAGTTCCTGCCTTTCTCTTTCTCAGCATGTATAGCATACACACTCACTTCAATCCAGGTATAGTGGGAGTTTCTGCTGTTTTGACTCCTCCAATCCTAACTTGGTTTGATAAAATTAACCTCCTGGTTCTGTGGCTCACTGGGCTATTTTCATGTATAGTTTGGGGATCAGCGGAAGAGTCATGAGCAATGTAGATTGGGAAGGGGACATTATTGAGCCCCTGTAATAACTTGGATGAATGATTCAAGATATTTCATAGCACTTCTGGACAAGAGCAGCAGGATCTGTGGCACAGAGTCATGTGTTGCAATGCTCCCTTGGCTCAGCAGATTGGAGAAGGGCCTATGTATGTTTTGTAGAGGACACTGTTATATAAACTCAGATCTGGACTTGACTTGTGGTGCTCATTTTGAAAAGGTTGGCAACCACTACAGTATTCAGAGATTCTTTCTGGTAGACAAGGGGGTAGGACAGGTGACAAGTCACAGGGAGATAAGGATAGAACTCCAAAAATGCTGTACATGGAACAATAAGTGCTGCTTAATTGCAATTCTAAAGGCCCTTAAAATAACTGTAGATGGGTGAGCATCCCATCCCTAGTGGGGAGAAAGACCTATTTCCCCCAAAGTTCCAAACATATTAATAACTTGCAGCCCCCATGTGATCTCGCCAATTCTCTTACTTGGTAGTTATTGTTGTGGCATCTTGTGTGCAACTGTTGTCTCTCTCCTTTCGTCCTGGACTGCTCCAGAGGTAGAGAAGGAGGCATCTGAGCCCTAGCTCTGTTTTCCATAGGCAGGGCAACCTGGGCGGAATTGCATTGCTCTCCTGCCTTGCCAACACTGTGTGCCACTTCTGGTTGTTGAGAGGAGAAGGGGGAAAGCAGCAGGGAACTCGGCATGATGCAGGTGCATCAGCAGAACACACCTGATGCTCTCTGTGCCCTGCTTGCACCGTGCTGAGCTCCCCACTGCCATGCCTCCTCCCACTCACCGTAACCAAAACATTGACAGGACCCCTACCTGTGGAGTCCTGTCAGCCACACCTGGTAGGGGCCTTGGGAAATGTGGTTTCCCCAGGGCACTAAACAAACATCAGGTGGGAGGTATTCTTCCACAGCTCAGGTTAAAATCAGAGCTGAGTAAGAACGTCAAAGAAGGATGTTGCATTCTGAGAGTTATAGCCTGAGCCTGAGATATATGGACTTCTGCATCACCCGCAGCATCAGCACAAGCAAATTCTGCAAACCTTTATGTCTATATCTGTATAAACAGGTCTACCTCAACAAATCAGTTGATTATGGGTTGCCTTGGTAGCAGACAACAATGAAATAGTACATTTTAAAGCCAGGTTTACACTGAATTACAACAATTGATGTTCAAGAATCTTGATTGCGTGTCAAGGCCCTCAAGCCAGCCCCCCAGAAGAACTTATTCATACAGACACAGATTTTGGCTTAAGGTTAATGGGCAAAAATTAGGCCACAACTTTATTGATTACAGCATACGTGAGCGGTATTGGCTTAGGCATTGCCAATAAACTGTAACTGACTCCTGCCCACCTTGTAGGGAGTCAGGAAGGGTATACCACCAAAAAGGGAGCCACATCGGGGGAACCCACCTGCAGCTCTCCTCGGTGTTCCCAGAGGCCTGGCATGGCCCTGGCCCCTCAAGCGGACTTGATCCAGGCCCCAGATTCCTTTAACGGAATACCCTTGAACATGGAGAGGCAGGCGATGGCCGACCTCCCCTCCCCCCCCACATCAATAAACCAATGCCTAACCGCCTAACCTTACAAAGTTGTGACGATTGCTAAGAGGTAGGCGAAAACCAAGTGGCCTGTGCCAATTTGCCAAATGGAAAAATTCCTACCCATCCCAAGACAGGCGGCCAACCAAAGTCCAAAGCAAGGCCAGGAGGCACCTAAAACAAAAGGAAGGGTGGGCGGGTGTTCAGCAGCATGAAGCAGGTGCTCAGCCCACATCACACTGCCGCTTTTATACAATCACCCCACTCAATTGCAATTAGCCAAAAGAGGCCTGGGGTGATCGTGGTGCCACTCTGGGGTAAAGGGCATCACTCCCCCCACGCCAGAGCCAGTGTGGTGTAGTGGTTAAGAGCAGTGGACTCGTAATCTGGTGAACCGGGTTCGCTTCCCCACTCCTCCACATGCAGCTGCTGGGTGACCTTGGACTAGTCACACTTTTTTGAAGTCTCTCAGCCCCACTCACCTCACAGAGTGTTTGTTGTGGGGGAGGAAGGGAAAGGAGAATGTTAGCCGCTTTGAGACTCCTTCGGGTAGTGATAAAGCGGGGTATCAAATCCAAACTCTTCTTCTCTTCTTCTTCTTCTTCTTCTTCTTCTTCTTCGCCCACCTGCAACCAGGACCATCCTTTAAGATGATCCAATTTAGCAATGGGGAGAAAATAATGACATGCCTTTAGCCTGGAGAGAGAGGAATTTTTAATCCACACCATTTTATTCTTTCAACAGATTCAAGGATTCAACATTGAAGACGGGCAGTTTGCTTATGCCAAAGACTGTGCATCTATGTTCCCGCCAGCAATTCTGATGGGCCTGGTGATGTCTCTGATTTTGCTTCTAGTTCTGGCCTATGCTCTCCACATGCTGATACACTTGAAATCCCTTGACAGGCATTATGAATGCAAAGCTTCTCCTGCTTACTTCCCACAGATGAAAGATATTGATACGGTAGATGAAAAAGAACCCCTGAGAAACAATGGGATTGAAGTATATGAACTTAGAAGTCAACAGTACTCAAAAATCTATATTTAGCAGTTGTTGTTTTTTTGTTTTCCATGGTTAGGCAGCATACTATTCCTGAGGAACTTTTGCATCATGTGGACTCATGTTAGAATTTTGAGCATCTCAACTTTGATTTAAAACAAGATTTCTAGTCCACATGGTTGTAAAGGGGGAAAAACGTGGAAGTGCTACAACAGTGTGTGTCCTAATTTCTCAGAAATTCAGAAGCAAATCAAAATAACACCAATTTACATTGTGTTTCCAATAGCGTAAGTAAAGAGCATGGTTTTAGAAGTGACAGTCTCATGGTCAGGAACATTTTAGACCCTTCATATTTAGTGTATGGAATCTAGATGCCCAGAACACTCGGCTAACAAAATGGGAACTTATGACACTTCAAAAACTGCCAAGACTTCCACCCCAAATGAGAGGAAAACATCCCAGCCGAAGGTGCATAGCAAAAATTGAAGCTTGATCAAGCTTCTTCAGAAACTAGCAAGCGAAGACTCTGCTCTTTTTTTTCTTTTTCTTTTTGCCATGACATGGGAAGACTGAACTACAGTTTTGCATGAAGCGAAATGACCTGCCCTACTTAGAGGCTGATGAACAGAGATTCTCTGGTGCTGAAATGGCACCAATCTTTGGGCAGAAGGAAACAGCTGCACTTGATCTAATGCAGACATCCCTAACTTGGAGGCCCTCCAAATGTTTTGGACTACATTTCCCATCATTCCCAGCAATGGTCAAGTAGTTACTTGTAGTCCAAAACGGTGGGAGGGAATCAGCTTGGGGAAGGTTTATCTTAAGTGCCCCAGTGAGCACTTTCTGCAACATACATATGACTCCAATTTCGATGTAACAGAACATGTTAATTGCTGATCAGCTGCCAAATGATGCGTACCTATTATTGTACCTGTTTGCATTATAGAAAAGTGATATTTCTGCTAATCAGCAAATGATGTGCTGCTTCTAAAGATGTTATGCAAATTGTGTCAGTTACATCTCAGTGTTATGCAGATTTGCCGTGGATCTCTTTATCTTGTGATGCTTTTCCAAGGGTGCCCTCAGCACTGAGCAAATTTCTCACTTCTGTTGTATCTCAATTAAGTTATCAGCACTTTCTTTTTTGATGTTCCATTCTAATACTTAGCTAAATGTTTTTTACTACATGACTTCTCTGATAAATGATCAAAGGATATCAGACTGTTGGCATTAATTTAAAAAAAGGTGTCATTGAGAACAAGGTAAAAGAAAGATGTCAGCGGGAAGGAAGAAATTAATGTAACGAAGATTAGCTCTGATACTGTAAAAGTAAAGCCCTTGTCTTCGCCACTCATTTACAAACCTTTGCAAATCGCATTTCATAATGAAGGCTTTGAAAACACTGAATAAACACCCCTTCAAAAGCAATAGGCCTCTTAGCAACAGTATAGAGTCCACTGATGGAAAGACTTCCTTAACATGTAGAAACTAGTTCAGTACTAATTTGTTAAATTAACCAGTTTTAGGTCAATCTTGCTTTGAGGTCGAGCACAATCTGGATTTCTACGATATAGTACTTGGGTTCCCTTGGGTTATGCAAGGAGCTTCCATCCTACCTTTAATGCCATTGGGCTCCAAGAGGCACTTTAGGTGCATTCAAGTGGGATTTTAAAGTAACTCTCCCCACACTGCTAGAACAGAAGATCCTAGCATTACATCAACTACAAAGCTGCACCTTTAAGTCAGGGGTGTTCTGGATCCTTATCTACCCCCCCCCCCATAAGCTAAGTTTGACAGGTGGGTGGAGCCAGCTACCTGCCAATCATATGACATCACCATGATTTCAGGTAAACTATTTTTGCCCATGCTGGTGAACAGCGTATCGGTGGTGCCTGCCAAATCCCTTTGGCCCCACCTTCTTTTTCTTGTCCCATACCTGACATCATATATAGATCTACGGATACAAGGCAGAGCCCATAGATCATAAAATCAAAAACTTGGAAGGGACCTTGAGGATCATCTAGTCCAATCCCCTGCAATGCAGGAATATGCAGGTGACCCTTAGGGAATCAAACCTGCAACCTTGCCATTATCAGCATCACACTCTAACCAACTGAGCAGTTCAGGCCAAATGGGGAAGCCTGACAGGCCCAACTATTTATACAGGCTGGAGCTTCCCCACCACTGCTTTGAGTGTGGACCTTTTCCTTCACATGTATTGCCAATGTGGGAGGCCTGAGCCAGACCAGGACCCTACCTACCATGGGGGATAAGGAGCTTTATAGCTTTATGCTTGTAATATGCATTGGGAACTCCCATTTGCTGATTTTTTTTCTCGTGCAAATTGCCCGTGAAGGGAGCCTGAGACAGATCAGGGCCAAAGTCAACAAGCTGAAAAATAAAGCTAACAGAACATATCTTGACAGGGGTTTTTTTGTGGGAAGAAGGCACAAAGAAGATGCTTTCAGCAGCCCCCATCCTTGGGTAGCACAACCTCTTCTTTATCGCTATTGCTGTGGTGGGTTCACTTGCTGTTTTGTTCTGGGCAGTATCTGGAAGGGTCTGGTGCTCCTTTTCATCACTCATGTCACTCCTCCCTCACTTGGGGAGGGTAGGTGAACATGGAGTAGCAGCAAGAGGAACAGCAGGGTCAGGGGGCTCTTCTCTTTGGAGATGTGCCTTGACGGGTGTCCCCTGATCTCAATACTTGACACTGACCCTGTATCCGGGTCTTCAACATGAGTTAGTATAAAATGGCGGACACACAAAATGATTTACAAAAACCTGTGGCTGACCATGTGAAAGGTAAAACAAGATTAAGAGTGGACTATTGCAGAGATGGGATCCTGTATGTACAGCATGATTTATGTCTCTTCATTTACAAAGTAGAGCAGCCAGCCTGGCATACTGACATCTCTCCCTGCAGCAAATGCTCCATACGTTTTCTGCATCAGTCTGTCAGTAGCAAGAAAAAAATAGAATTGTCTATGAGTGCCAGCAGTTTGGTAACTGGAGAGAAAATGGGGCATCTCACCTGAGGCAGTGATAATGAACCTGTAATAGCCAATTTCCCTTGTAATAAAAGTAGCTGGGTGAGGGGAAGACATGTTCTGCTTTAAATCAGTTTAGTGTGTTACATAAAGTGGCTATTGGGGAATTTATGTGGTAATAACTGGAATGCACTGTTTTGAGTTATTTATATGGTGTGACAGATGTGCATGTTGTTGTTGGGCTACTTGGAGGGACAATCTCGGGCAATATTCTGACAAATAAACCCAAATGCAGGTCGATGGAATAACAATGAAACCCACCACAGGCACTTCAGCACAGTATTTTGTTTATACGGTACACAAGAGCCCTCTAGTGGCCATTTGTAAACATTTGTTGTTGGAAAGATGCTATTTATTTATTACAGGATCACAACCTTTCTTCGAACCCACGAAAACGAGAAGGCAACGAATTACCTTTTGACATTTGTAGAATGCTTCCTCGTGGTACAGAAAAGGATGGAGACAAAATTTTTTTTTTTCTCCATTAGATGGTTTTCTTTTCACTTGATCTCTTGTCTTGTACCTTTTAGTCTTGCCCTCAATACTTTTGTCAGCCAGATCTCTCTGTCTTGATGCTTACCATGTTGTGATGCTCTACAAACCCCTCTACTGCACGCACATATGGCAAGAGGTGGGGGCATATTGCAAACTGCAGGTAGGCTGAAAGTTGGCCATGCTATAAGGAGATGCAGCAACAGAATCTCAGAAGACATCTCACTGCAGACTGGATTGGAAGGTTCTGTAGGCCTTGCTCACCTGAGGGTTCCCCATCCTTGCTTGATGTGATGATACGTCAGATAATGTTCCTGTATTACTCCTGCCAAGTCCCACCCACCCACTAGTTGTGTCATATTGGAACCCTGCAGAGCCTAAATGTGGGGGGGGGGACACAGTTTTATTGCTCCCTCACACACTCATCTTATACGTCTGATACAGACAAGCAGGGTGGCTCCAGGTTTTGGAGGGTCTTTGGGCAGGACACGCTCTCTTCACCTCCCCTCTGTCAGGGTGATCCCACTGTAGGGTTGCCACCCATCCCTAGAAAAATGATTGTCCTTTTTTTTGGAGGGGAGAAAAACATCACCTGTCCTGTTTGGACTTCAAACGGGATGCCTTTTTCACATATTCAAGCTCCTTCTCCATCTCCTCCAAACTGTGTGGACAGAGAGTGGGTCCGGTGGAAGGAGAAGAGTGAGAGCCTGAGTGGGAGTTTGTGCTGGCAGAAGGTGGATCCATGAGGAGGAGAGCCGAGAGAGCAAGAGTCATCGCAGGATGCGGGCAGAGGGTGGTATAGGGCCAGGAGGAGGAGTTTGAGAGAGTTTTTGAGTGGGCAGAGGGTGAGTTGCGGAGACCGAGAAAGGGGGCTTGCAGTGCATGGGCCTGCTATGGTGGAGTCTCAGGTTTGGTGGTGGTGGTGGTGGGTGGGTCAGAGACAAAGACTCAGCATCAGAGAGCAAGAGAGAGAGAGTAATGGATTGCTATGAAGTCATCTCTGCACCAGGTAATATAATATTTAACCCCTCCCCCCAATTTCCTCCCAATCTATCCCGTATTTTGCGAGGCCTGTCCTTTATTTTGCCTGACCAAAGGGGGCAACCCTAGCCAACCACCATCTCCCTACTGCCATGGCAACCAGCTGCGGCCAGTTCTTCTTCTTCCTCCTCCTCCTCCTCCTCACCATCAGTATTATTGTGCTCTTGCTTGCTAGGAAGAGCACTGGCAGGCATGCAAACCACCATCCAATGGCAGCTGTTCTCCCTTCTCCCTACCAGCACCTGTCCCCTGTGCAGGTAGGGAGAAGACAAACAGGTGAGGAGGCGATGGTGCAGAGACTGTTGGCAGTGGGCTCTGCAGCAAGAAGTGTGGGCCACGTTGGGGCTGATGGGAGTTGGGTGATCCACAGGTTCCTCACCCCTCATCTAGAGGAAAGACAACATAATTTACCTGCATTTTTGTTTGTTTGGAATATACCTAATTAACTCCCAATAGATTCACTTGCAGGTTTTCTTTCTCTTCCTGCACTGTGATACCTTTCTATTTATTGATTTCTGTCTCTGTTCTTACTATGCAATTCTGATGTGACATTTTATGACCCTTGCTAGTGATGTTTGAGCATCCTGAAATACTGTTTCAGCCTTTGATGCTCCTGCTATTAAAGCAGAGCAGTTACGTGTAAAGAGAGACATCTTTTTTTTTGTTTTTGTTTCCCTTCTTCTTTTGCTTTTGAACAGTAGAGATGTCTTATATTAACAAGCAGGAACATCACTGTTAATTCTTTCCTCATACAGTCTCTTTCCCATGGGTCAATTTTGCCCTTTTCTTTCTGCATTGTTGTAATTTCCCCGTTCTCTTTTTTTTAAAACAAGATGTAGCAAACTAAGGCAGGGGAGCTACCACAAGCCTCAGGCATACTTCTTCTTCTTCTTCTTCTTCAAAAAAAAAAGGTCAGGTCAGGGATGCCTTGAAGCATCTTAATGGTCCAAAGGGAGCACATTACTCACTAAAGGGATGCAGATGCTTAAAGAGGAAAACAACTCTTTTAATTGTGTCAGCACGGAATTGCATATGCACAAAGCCTTTCTTCTTTATAACCTGTAAAGATCCCAGAAGATTACTGGTTGGGTGTCACCTGAGAAGGGATTAGAGGAAGATTACAGTTACACAAAAGATTTTCACTGAGTAAAGAAATGGAAATTATTCAGCACCTCAGGCAAAAAACCTGTATATGATCAGATCTTTATAAAGGCTAGAATTAGGATCAGCGAGAGAATAGCAGGGGATGCTGTTAGACCTATGAATAGCTGTTGGGAGGGGGAAAAACAAAACAAAAAGTATTTCATTTTCATTCTATATGAAATATGTGTACCTTAAGACAATTCAAAGAGGCACACCTCGTATTCTCCTGTGGCAGCAGCAGAAAAAGCAATTGTATTATATTCCAGCAATGTCCACCAGAAAACACACACAAAATAATTTTGCTCTCTGCAAAACTGCAATGCTTTCCTGGCACCTGTAAAAGCAATTTTCTTCTTCTTCTTCTCAGATGGCATTGCCCCTATCAATCCTTGATCTTATGTAAGAAGCTGACATAAGATTATGTCAGCTTCCTTATGTGGTAGGATTAGAAATTTATTGCAGAGCTCCTCTGCAGTGTCTCTAAAGTAGGTTACCCATGCCTGCTCTAAAGGTTTTGGCCAGCAAGAGGAAGACCCCAAGTCATGAAGAGAAGACAAATTTAGGGGGTGAATGTCTGTTACGTATAATGGAGAAGTTAGCCTTGCATTAGAACAATACTGGCAGTAAGTCATCAAAGGATACTCTGCTCTGGGTGACCCCACTTTCAGAGATTAATTGAGTGTGGCACTTTGACTAAGGATTGCCTTCCCAGACATATTTACAGCTCCATCCCTTTTTACTTACTGTCTTTTACACCAGGTTGGACCTCAAGTTGCTGTTAGGCTATTTCAGCCCATTTAAGTGAAACTTATTAAATTGCTGTTTTGAATTCTGATTTTTATTAATTCTCAGCTGCAGTCCTATACTCACTTACCTGGAGTAGATATGTATAGGATTGCATTGTTAATTGTTTTCTATTCTGATTTCACGTGGTTAAATTTTGTAAGCTGCCTAAGGGGTCTTCTGTGGAAAGGCAGGATAGATTTCTTATAAACAAACCGATAAGGTTGCAATAAGGCTACATATATTTATGAGACTCCTCTCTCTTTATGTGCCATTTTAAGTTTAATTCCTTCAATGCAGATTTGGTTAGAGTCTCTATAGGTCACTCTAATATGATGTATGTGTCAACATGCACAGCTTAAATAGCAGCTGGTGTGTTACCACCTGCAGGAATGATGAAAACCCGCAGCAATCCTGAATGAAAAATAAAACGTGATCTTAAAACAATACTTGTCTCTTCCTCTGACAAACTCTTTCTCCCCTCAAGACGGGAGCATTCCTCTTCACTGGAGATTCAGACTTTCAATTAATAACAGACAAAGCCTGCTAACAATAGACAGGCATCCTCTATTCCTGCAGGTGTTTGAATGTTCTGTTGCACACATTTTTGAGGTCAGGAGGATGTGACTTCTTGTTGAAATCTGCAAACACAAAGGGATAAAGACAGAGCACTACTTCAGGTAAGAATAATAGTTTCCTTGGCTGAAGGCCATGCTACATTTTTGCTAACACAATGCATCTGTTTTCTGTAAGTGAAGTATTACATAATTATTTTAGGCAGGAAGAATTAACAAAACCTACTAAGGCTGTAGGTAATTCAATGCCAATTCGACTCTTCCTGTATTTTTTTTTGTTGAACATCAGGAGGTGGAAGGGATTCAGAAATTAAACAATAACTGCCTAAACTCTGCTTTACTCTATGAATGAATTCTTAATGCCCACCTGAAGGAGCACTTACTGGTTTATTGTCTGTTTTACTGGAGACTGTCTCAGCTTTGGAGATGCTAGTTACAACTATCTTAAATACATTAATGTGAAGATTGCATCTCGGTTCTAGACCCAGAAGCATGCATCCATGGACTTTATATGGACTTTATGCTGCTCTGGGAACTAGATGCAGCTGCAGTGTATGTTAAGCAATAGCTGTCAAGTGTACAGTATGAATTAACTTGTATGTACATTGGAAGCTGCCTTACAGGGAGTCAGACCATTGGCCCAACACAAATGGTTTGATGGATGAGACAGAGCCATTACGCTAGTTTCCTGGCATTATGCTAGCTTACTGACGGGGAGGGACAAGGTGGCAGAGAAGCTGGCATAATGCAAACACAATAAAGGAGCCAATAAGGCATAGGTCTAAGGTGTATGTGTGGCATAGGCCTAAGAGTGTCGGATAAATGCATGGAATTCAACAAAAACATTAACATGAATCAAAGGCAGAGATAAAAGGGAAGGACTCATCCTTTCAACAATTGAAATAACATATTTATACAGATGTGTTTGTAGCAATCCGCACAGGGGCCTGTAAGGTTTTAAAAATCAAATGCCATCATGGAAATAACCCATTTTAGACAGTGTAATTCATTCCTGTAGGCAAACTACCAGTAGGCTTTGATGGCAGTCTGGAAAATCCTAGTACACAAAGGTGGGGGGGGTAGTTTCTTACAGGAGCTCCACATGCACATTGAAAGCTAATTCAAATTATTTTGCTATCTAGGGCAAAAAGAACTCTCCCCTGCTCCTTCCTAGCAATGGTGGTGGGTGATTATGTTTCTTTCCAGAGTGTTACACTGGTTTGTGTTGCTCTTGCTTGTTGCATACAGCTGCATGGAGCAAATATCTTGGCAGAGATGGATGGTGTACCTCCTTGAAGATTTTTTCGACCCACGAATTCTGAGTCAGCCATCTCTATTGCCTATTGGGTCACAAAGCTTTGAAATGGAGAGCTGTCATTTGCAATTCACATCTACTTGGAAATAAGTAGGTTTGATTACCAGTTAGGATTATCTATGAAGTGCCCCCCCCCCCACTCTAGATAGCAGCTCTGACTTAGAGGAGCAGGGGCCATCAGAAGAACTTGCAGCAAAGGCTGTGGAAGAGATAGATTCAAGTACTAGGCCTGAGAGACCTTTGCATAGGACTTTTCCAAGACTGCTTCTCAAACTGGAGTCCACTGCCAGACAACCAGCATAAGCCATGAATCAGGAGAGAACTAATAGGGAGATGATGGAGTGCTTGGGTCCAGCCCCGAAGACTACCCTTTTAAAGCTTAATACCAGTTGCTGGAAACCACAGAAGGGCAGTGTGCTCTTGTGCTCGGGTCCTGCTTGTGGAGAACAAGATGCTGGACTAGCTGGACCATAGACCTGGTTCAGCTGGCTCTTACATTCTTATGTTAAACTCATCACCCCCAAGAAAAGAGGTGGGGTAAGCTGGCCTGAGCAACATGAGAAGTCCTCATTTGGATGCCAGAGCAATGTACTACTTTGAGCTCTTCTGAAGCTTTGTAATTCTTCCTAGCAATGTAGGCTTCTGCTCAAAGTCAATACTGTACATTAAAGCAGGCACTTGGGGTAAGCTGTGAGATGTTGTCTTGTGGCGTCAGTGCTGGGGTAGGGAGTGTTAATCCTGCTCCTGAACCAGGCTTGGAGGGAAAAGGCAGGCGTAATATGAGATGGAGAATATGATGGAGAGAAATGTTGGAAGAACATATTATTTGCAAGCACCATTGTTTCAATTGACCCTTGTAACTAGCAGGTGCTTTTATGTGTCCAAAAAAGATGTTTGAAGATGGTGTCCTGGGTTCCCCACATTTTGTGTAATTTGGCCATACCCATTTGAATTAGTAACAGAGTGGGCTGCGGGGGGCACACTATTTTATCGTGTTAATATGCTATTTTATAGGGTTGTGTGTGTTTTTTTTAAGTGTCTGGATACTTCTTTCTCCTTTTAGCTTTGGTGATTGAACTAGCTATTGCTGGCTAGATGTACAGACTTTATTTTTTTCAGCAAGGGACTTAAATGTAAAGATTTTATTTACAATGCTTTTTACAAGCCAGCAGCTAAACTTGATTATCTCCTATAGGGAAAATGCCTGACAAATTTTGTGGGAGTGTAGTCAGTGTGAGAGCTAAGGATCAAATATTTTATGTTACACATCTAAATTTGTGAGTGTGGATCTGCTTTTTTTTAAAAAAATAGGGCAGCGAAGCCAGCATACAGACACAGAAACAGCTATGGGGAGGATGAGAATGTTTGACCTAGGAGGCTGGGGGAAAGAGCGTCATGCCGAGATGACAAGTTCGTCATTTCTAAGGCGTCATCAGAGAGATTTGCACTCCTTGAACTCCTGAGTTATCCAATTTATCTGCTATTGAAAGATAAAAGGCAGAGCCAGCCCTGTGAAGGTTCAGCCTTGCATCTCATGAAACCTATGTCACATCTGATTCCCCAGGCATCACCTTTTGTCTGAACTTGTCTCATTTTCTGAAGCATTCTTCCACTTGACATGGAAGGAGTAATAACTTAAATGGCTTGGCCAAAGAATTTTAAAACAAGCAATCATACAAATCAGTTGCTTTCCCCTGAAATTTATGCTTTCCTTCCTTAGTCTGAAGCACTATTTGAAGTATTCTGAATCAATAGTATTATTGCATTGTGTCATTTAGCTATTGCACTCCTGGTCTGCAGAAATGAATCACTTTCATCTTCCTTTCCTGTGATTTTCCTTGCAAAGGAGGCTCGGAACAGCTTACATGTACAAGCGATCATTCATATTTCACCAGGCCATTTTGTAAGTCACGTTGATTGCAATGATGAAACACAGGATGGGACTAAATGAAGAAAGAAAACGGGTAATGATAATCAGGGATGCCTATATTAATTAGGGGCAAGTTCCATGAGGGTCATTTCCGCAGCTGATAATGCTTGGCATGGAAGAGGAAGGATCCCAATTCCTGGATAAATTCAACCACCAAATAAAAAGGAAAGCAAATGCAAATGGTGTGAGTTTAGCAAAGCCTATAGCCAAGTCACTGCTGTTGCATCTGCCAAGGCAAATTTGAAGGAGCTCAGGTTTCTCTGCAAAACAAGTCTTGCAATGAAATCCAAAGCCTTCACTTAAAAGCTTTATTATATTAACAAGGAATTGCATTTGTTTGCTATTTTATACATTTATTTCCCTGTAAAAAGCAAATGTCATGTAACAAGCCTGTAGTTATAAGAAGAAAAGTATAAATATCTACAACGTACTCATATTGTCTATACGCTGAATGTGCACATCTGGTGTGTTAGGGCAAGTCAGCGGGTCAGGGCCTTCTGAAATTGTGGGGTAGCGCTGTTGACTCTTCATGGGGTAAAACAGGGGTGGGGAATCTGTGGCCTTCCAGATGTTGTTAGTCTACAAATCCCACCACCCCTGACCATTGGCTATGCTGGCTGGGGCTGGTAGTAGCTGAGATCCAACAACATTTAGAATAGCACAGGTTCTCTCTGGGTTAAAGAGAGAAAAGGGAATACTTTTTAAATTTATCTGTCCTCAGTTTACCTTCACTGCATAAAAAAAACAAAAACTATCCCACTGGGACACCATGTAGTGCAGTGTTTTTCAACCACTGTTCCGCGGCACACTAGTGTGCCGCGAGATGTTGCCTGGTGTGCCGTGGGAAAAATTCCAGCCAGAATATCAGCTTTGTGTTCAGCCAAACAGGCCCTGGTTAAAGTATTTTAACCAGGCCCTGAATAAAGTATTTTATAATTTTTCATATTTCTGTTTACTTACTATTTCATAATAAAGTAATTATAAAATACTTTCTTTGTGTTTATTTGATTCCTATTCAAGAGAATTACTTTATATATAGTCAATATAGGCACAGAGTTAAATTTTTTAAACATTTTCTAATGGTGGTGTGCCTTGTGATTTTTTTCATGAAACAAGTGTGCCTTTGCCCAAAAAAGGTTGAAAAACACTGATGTAGTGTCTACGAACAAAAGATTAGCAGCCATGTTGAAGGAGAAACTAAGTGCTTATCTCAGAGGTGATAGTCCCTCCTTTGCTGAACTTTACTCTATTTCTTATACTCCCTTAACCCATGAAGAAACATTATGGTATGGATCCCTTACCAACCTAGGGTCACATTTGGAAATTAAGAATCTGCTATGGGCACCAGAAAATACCAATTTCACAGAGAACAGACAATGCATAGAATATTCTGCTGAACAACAGACAAAATACCTTTGCACACTCCAAAAGGTTTGGTTGGTTGGTTGTAAGCCACTTTGGGTTGCTACTTCCCCTACATTTGGAGGAAATAGGTAATCAGGCCTATTGTTCTCCCTCAGTCCATCTGCAAAGCTCAACATATGAAGAGGTTTGAGCTGGTTGTTCCAGCTTGACTGCATGGCTCTTATCAGCTGGATGGGATGTTGGAAATACATACAGACCTTCCAATCTTTGGTATTCCCTTGGGTGCTGATGATGCATCAGAGAGGATGGCACAAGGAGAGGAAGACTGCTCTCTTGAGTCCTGCGAAGATCCCTCCATGCCTGGCCAAGAACTGTATCCTTAGTATTTTTTTTAAAAAAATCCTTTCAAAATCACAATAGGATTTTTTAATAGAGTGATTATCACTTTTCAGAAAGAAGGAAAGCTGTGCAGATATTTTGACCATGCAGGTATTATTGTTCATTGATGCAAATTAAGAAGCAGAACGACGATGACAACAACAACAACAACACAGTCTTATTGTTTAGGATTTAATGGCTGAGCTAAGGTGACCCTGTTTAGGCCATGCTAACATTTCGGTGTAAGTAACAGTTGAGTAGCTGTTACTTTACATAATAACAGCCACCAACTTGGACAGCTTTAAAGGTGAGTAAGACAATAGTCTTGGAGGTTCAGGCTATTGATTGGTACTATTCATGAAGGCTGTATATGACCTCCATTAACAGGGCCAGTATGACTCAGGTGTCATTTCCTGGTTTGTAGTATATTGGGAAACATGAGTAGGAGAGTCGGCAAACTCCATGCTGTTTGTCCTGAACAACGTACATTTTAAGTGTGAACATTTAAATTATATTATGGAAAAATATATATATTTTTAAATATGAAAGTCTTCCATACATCAGCTGCATTCTTCTTAGTTTGCCAGAGTCCTTTTCCAAAATGGTATCTTTCTAACCACTGGCATCCTTCTTCCATGACAATCTCAAGAGAGACTTGCTCCCTTGTCCCTCAAGTACTTACCACTTGAGAGTGATGCTATGCTCTACACATTTCAGTCCTTGTTACACCATGGGAAGATTCCGCTCCCATCTTTTATATTCTCAAGGCTATTTTCACTTATGATAAGCTATATCCATCAACACTTTACAGCTCTGCTGCGATGGGAAATCCACTTAAGAAGGCTCCATTGCTTTCTTTGTCTATGGATAGAAGTACTTTCCGATGTTATACTTCTTGTTCTGAAATATTCCCATGGACTTCAGTGAAGCTATTCCAGTAAGTAGGTTAAGGCTGACAGCTTAGGCTGAGCAGAGCTATGATGGCGTTTAAGATATATGTCTTCCTCTGCTTTGTGGCATATTTAACCTTTTACATAACAGGTAAAAACTGGTTTTAAGGTTATCTATTGCTTGTAGACTTTTCTATAGTCACTGATTAATAATACCAATAATCTCAGTTTATAGTAGTGGAGCACCCGAGCTAGAGGAATCTATCTTGCTCTGTGCTATAAACAATTCTAGAAGACGAAATACCGGTAGGTATCAAATAACTATTTAACAGAGCCTTCCGATGGGATGAACCATAGTCAGGGCACCACTATGACTTGGTCCAGATGTATTCCTGGTCTGCCTAAGAGGTACAGCATGGTCTGCTTAGATATTTTTGAAATATGAAATGGTATCTAAATAAATAATTATAAATAATAAAATAAACATAATAGTCCTGAAGTAATAAACCAGGCTGAGAATGGGTGGATGCTGTGCCTCTCTCCTCTCTTTCCTCATGTGTTGGGATAAAATATTTCTGGGGTTCATCAAAGTGTATGAAAGGCCAGGAATTAAGTAAGTAAATAAATAAACAAACATTTCCCCTAACATCTGAACTGGAAAACTATGCTTTAAATTTGGACTACAAACCAGGATATGGAACTGGTTTGTAGCATCAAGACTGAACCACAGTTTCCATTTTGGATATGCCCAGACAATTATGATGCAATAAACCCAGAATTCCTTTATTCCAACACACAATTAAAAAGAGGAGAGAAAGGTAGGTGGGCACAACGCTCATTCTCTGTCTAATAGGCTATGATTTATTAGACTCGTAACTCCCCTATAACTCTTGATAATTGCATATTAAGTGGCATTACTGAGCAGTTAAGTGGGAGGCAGATATAGTTAGTGCATTTCAGAGCATTTCAGGCATGAATAGATCCTTGAAATTAGCCACCCCATAGATACATGCAACTTCATATCTATGAAGTCTGCTTCATTTCTGTAGCCTGAATGCTGCTAACTAAAGGGGCCTCATTCTGCTTTGACTGCAAACACTCCATTGGTTGACCACCCAAAGTTTAGATCTGCAATTATTTGCTGAATTTATGCTGCAGGCTACAAAGAACTATCTTGTCTCAACGTCGGAAATGAGTGGAAAAAGAACTGAGCTCTTTGTGACATGTGTTAGCTGTTATATAGATTATGGCTCTCATCCAACAAATGTTGTCATGCGTGAGCCCCATTCCAATCACAAGTTTGTTGTGACTAATGTAAGCTCTACTGGTTTCAATAGAACTTAAACTCTGGTAACTTCAGTTGGGTTGGATTTTAGCAGCTGTCATTTTCTCCAGATCCCTTTCTACTATCAAATGTGTGTTTATTTACTCAGATCATCCAGCCAACGAGTAAGAAGAGGGTTTGTGTAAACTGTGGTGGGGTTAAGGGATCATATATCTATAGATCATTTTTATTGCAATTTCCTGCTGCCTTCTAGGATGATGCTGTTTAAACCTGCAGAGCACTGGCGCAGCAAGAGCATTTGTAAAAAGAAAAAGAGACTCACATTTAAGATGAAAAAGATGATCCACTAAGGAGCAATTTACTCTGTTATATGTTTATAATGAATCTCTTGTTGGAGGCTATTTACAGTAGCTTGTTGACAAGACACATATGCTTTACTGGGGGCAAAAATGATAGCAAGCAGCACAGCAGTATCTCTATAGCTTATTGCTGCAGACACTTCAGGGAATCAGTAGAGGGCATCCCCTGCCTTTGTTTCCAATTGATACTGTGAAGCTGGGAGGTTTACTAGCACATTTTACAAAGCATGGAAGGAGATTGTGATAGCTGGAGCTTTCAACCAGTATTTGGAGTCACCGAGGCTGTATACACACTGACCATTTAAAGCACATCCCAAAGAACCCTGAGAAACTCTAGTTTGTTAAGGGTGCTGGGAATAAAAGCTCTGTCAGGGTAAACTACAGTTCCTGAAATTCTTCAGGAGAAGTCATGCAGGAGAAGTTGTGTGCTTTGAATGTATGGCATGTATCATAACACCATAATACCACCATAATACATAATAATATATAATGTATCATGATACCGTAGAATCATAATGGCGACAACTATGAAGTAACTTGGATTTCCACCCCACAACATGGACACTTACGGAATTCCCCCTTGCCCACAAGTGACGCTGACTCACAGGAGCATATTTGTTGCGACAGGTATGCTCAACCACACGGTGACATGTAATCATACATCTGGAATGAATTAAAAGTTTCACACAAATGTTGGCAAGCACTCTCACACAGAAGTGTTGTGATACAGAATAAGAGCTCGTGACGTTGGGGTGAAGTGCCCGCCTCAGGCGGCGGAACTGCGCTTTCACCGCCGAGAGGGAGGCATTCCAGGGTGCAGTCGGCAACACTTTGAGGAGCACTGTGGCTCCCATTGAGTTTGGCAAGAGCTGGGGTGTGGCAGTGGCAGAAGTGGGCCATGGCGTGAGGGGTTCAGGAGGTGACAATTCCTATTTTGCCTCAGGTGGTGAAATAGGATGGGCTGCCCCTGTACAGAATAGCACACATGCATCATGACATAGATTCATACAGCACACTGTGACATGGTTGTACACTGGCAAACAGGCACGTAGTATAATAAACTCACTTTTTCACACACACACACATGTCTCAGTATTAACTCTCCAACACAGGAACATGCATGGTGCCCAGTCTGGCTTCTGAGTATGTTGCTTGGTCTACTGTGACACAGCCAGGGCTCAGTGGGGATTTGAACCCTGGTCTCCCACACCCCAGTCCCAAAGTGTAACCACTATATAAATGCTTGTGTTCATGTATACAAAGATGCACAGCTGCACTGGACAAATACACCAGCAATATTTTTCTGATGCTGGCTCATATCCTGTATCAACGACAAAAGAATATCATTGTCTTTTTTTATTTAATCCCAAGAATTTGGAATATATTAACTGGGGCCTTGGAGGAAAACACTAAGGTGGTTCCTTGAATAACAGTTCAATATATTTTCTTTTGGAGTTGCCTTTTATGTTAAAATAATGAATAAATGTTTTTTAAGTGGGAGGATGGCTATCTTTTCTTAAGAGGAGTGCAAGTTTGCTGCTGAGGTAAACCGAAGTGACATAAGAAAAGCAATTGCCTGCCAACAACATGATGATATTGGCTGGTTGTCCTCTTCCCTCAGCTATTGCTGTGCTGAAAAGAGAACTCTTGTTTTGAAAGTCTCCTCCTATTCTTTATACTGAAATGGGTTGTAATTGGAAGCGATGGTCTGAATTAGAGATAGGGATTATTTAGACTGAGCACCAAGATAAATTTCCAGATAAACACAAGAGAGCAATGATCTTCCAAATAGGAATGTGCAAACCTCTTCATTTGGCATGCTTGAAAATGGGATTGGCATGACACTAGTAAATCCGATGGACTACTTGCTCATGAGAAAAAGCGAGAGAGAAAATAATGCAGCCTGCCAAGAGCCAGGCCCAGGCCCTATGCAACTGGAAAAAAGATAATACCAGCTCACATGTGGGAAAATCTCAGGTCTGATTCAAGTACCCTGGGAGAACAGAGGACTGTGGATTGATGTAAAGTTGTTCAGGGCCAATCTTATTATTAGGCAAAGTGAGGCGGCCACCTAAGTTGGTAGATGACAGAAGGTGAGGAGCAGCATTAAGATTTTGCAGAACAAAGCTGTATGTGCCACATAGCCTGCCCTGTGGCCTCTGAGTGGCCATCTGCCCTCAGGGAGAACCAGTGTGGTGTAGTGGTTAAGAGCGGTGGACTCTTAATCTGGTAAACTGGGTTTGATTCCCCGCTCCTCCTCATGCAACTGCTGGGTGACCTTGGGCTAGTCACATTTGTCTGAAGTCTCTCAGCCTCACTCACATCACAGAGTGTTTATTGTGAGGGAGGAAGGGAAAAGGAGATTGTTAGCTGCTTTGAGACTCCTTAGGGTAGTGATAAAGCGGGATATCAAATCCAAACTCCTCCTCCTCCTCCTCCTCCTCCTCCTCCTCCTCCTCCTCCTCCTCCTCTTCCTCTTCTTCTTTGGTGTGGTGTAGCATGCTCTCCCACCCCCAGTGCTGAAGTAAGTTTCAGTCTGGTCAGAACGGGAGGGCTGCCATCATGTCTTTTGCTTTAGGCAGCAAAATGTCTAGCTCAGAAGGTGGTTGTGATCTATTCATCATGTGTCTATCTTGATTTTTTTGTTTTTAGTGTACAGGCATTTCCACAGAGCATTTTACTGAGCCATTTCACTCCTATAGAGGAAAAATATTTCCTCACTCTACACTCTGATAGTGCCCAGTAGTTCTGCAGCTACATATAGGACAGCGTGGCTATTTTGTCCAGGTGAGAATACCAGACCAGGTTCAAATTCAGCTTCTGCTGGATACCTTCAAAGCAGATTTCTTTGGGCTTTAGTTCATGGGAAAGGATGGGATATGGGCCTATGGTGCCTCTACAGTGAGCTCACCACTAAAATGTTAAAACAAAAAATAAAACAAAAAAATAAAAAAATCCTTCCAGTAGCACCTTGGAGACCAACTAAGTTTGTTCTTGGTATGAGCTTTCGTGTGCATCTGTATCCACGCTACAGGATTAATGAGGAAAAAAAAGGTTACTCTAAAAAGCGCCCAGATAATACAAACAAGAAGAGCCCTGATGGATCAGACCAAAGGACTATCTAGTCCAGCATTCTGTTCTCACAGTGGCCATGAGATGCTTGTGGGAAACTTGCAAGTAGAAAATGAATGCAATAGCTTTCTCTTGAGTTGTGATTTCCAGCACCAGCTATTCAGATACATACTGCTTCTGTCACTAGAGGTAGTACGTAGACAATCATGGTTAGAAGCTGCTAATTTTCAATTTTTTAAAGAAGAAGAAGGGAAGGTCCAGCATCAAGATCTGAAAGCAATGTTGTGCATTGACATGTCCTCATTGCAGTTACCAGATTGCACTCTGGTTTAAGGCATTATGGTGAGTTGACCAAAAAAGGGGCTGGTGACTGAGCAGAGACAGTCATGAGGGTGAGGCTCTAGGACCCTACTGGAAAGCAGCTTGTCACACGCAAAAGGCACAAGCAAAAATAAGAATTTAATGGATTCTTTTAACATGCTGAGAGACTAAACACACAACTGAGAGAGGCACCCAGGTCTAACCACTGTCCATACAAAAAACCCACAGCTCTTCTTCTGATGTGGGAAGAGCGCATCTGAATCTGCCTTAAGTGTTGTGTGAATCAGATGAGGTTCAAGTTTAACTTTTGTTTCTTCTTCAAGAAGAGGGTTTGAGGAATGGATAATCATAGAACATCAAAGGGGAATGCAGTGATCTGTAATTTATACAGGATCCAAACAGCTGACACATTTTAGATCTAGTCTTACAGATGGGAGGAACATATCTATGGATGCCTCTCCTTCCTGCTGTATCAACTGTGTGCAGTTTTGTGTGTCAGAAACTAGAGCTGCTTTTAAGGCTATTCTTGGATTCAGGGCGTATTATGCTAGGCAGAGACTGGACTTAAAACATTTCACAAAGTTAAACATTGTGGAAATTTGTTGAAATCAGAAAAGTGGTGTCAGAGGGAGGAGAGGGGGAAGAATCACACAAGTTTGGTTCCAAGTTCCTTTCCAGATAATTTTCTGCTCCAGATTCCATGGGAAAATTCTATTGGAATTGCTCTTTCTCTGTTTTGAGGTTGGAGCAAAGCATTTCTTTTCTGTATGCTGTTTTTGTAGCTGCAGATTATTAGAATCATAAAGATGGCAAATGGGGAGGCAGCAAAGTATAACCACGAATGATCCATACCTTGTGTTCTCATTAGGCTTCTGCTGTGATGTACAAAAATGGTATAGCTTGTATGAAAAGAGGGATAGGAATCAAGCCTCTATAGAAAGGTCTTTCTATGCATGGTTGCTCAGAAGTCCTGAGAGCAACAGCGCTCTCCTTGCTTGTGATTACAAAAGAGCATGAACTGTAGTATAGTGCCTATACAAATAAGCGTATTAGTGAAAACAACATAAAAATGCATGGTATTAGGAGATATTGTCTGGTAAAAATGTCTATATTAGGGCAAAACCGCATACAAAAATATTAGCATTAACACACTGCTTAAAAAAATTGTAAACTGATTTAGAAATGTGTATATCAGAATTTAAGATTGGAAAGATGAGAAATTGTGAGAAATGAAAATGGAGAGAATTGGACTGCCCATGAAGATGACAGGGCACACACTGCCTCTTGTTAGACTATTCTTATATTGAAAAAACCCATCTGACTGTGAATGGGCTCTGAGTTCTAATCTTTACAGGAAAAAGCAGCTGCCCACACCTTGTAGAAATAGGTCTACTAAGGAAAACCAACTAGGACTTCATTCTTCTTCAAAAAAGTATTTTATAGGCTTCATTCCTTACACCCTCAACAGTAGTGCTTTCAGTCAAAAGTGCCATTAGCAAGACATTTGTCGTCACATAAAATAGGTCAAAGGCATCTGGGGTGACAGCTGTAGAAACCAGCACTTGCTTCTGGAGCGTAGATGCGGCTGAAAACCTAAAGCAAAATGTTTGCCATAAAAATGTTTGTGACTTTTATAGTCTGCTCCTCAAATCATATGGCACAATTTCTACTTCCCCGAATTTGTGAGTTGGGTGCTGATAAAATAAACTTGAAGAATTACTGGGAACAGAACAGCTTTGAAATGCAGTTTTCCCAGAGAAATTACCATATTATCTGAAGGTATGCAGACCAATAAAACAGAAAGGATGCTCTCTGCTCACATTCTACTCGTAATTACACATATTTTCCCCATACATAAAATGGCACAGCCAGGTTTGGAGGCAGACAAATTTATCATATCAGAACAGCTGCAGGCCTCAAACATTTGAGTGACAAGCTTTATGTATATTCATCGGGACACCCTAAAACGACACAGCGCCTATATCTGGATGTAGGGTTTTTGTTGTTGGCAGCTGATTGGGCTGTCAAAGAACCTATAACTGGAGAAAATGAATGAGGCTTGCATCTTAATGTGGGTGAAGCTTAATCTGGCTATTTTATAGGAGGACAGATCTATTAACTCTTATTAAACCATGATAGCTAGATGGAGCCTCCATGTTCAGGGAACATATGCATCTTTACACCAGATGTTGTTGCCTCCAGGCTGTGCTTGTTGGCTTTCTGGAAGCAACTCCAGTTGAAAATGGGATGCTAGACTGGTTGGCACTTCATTTAACCCAGTTGGACTCTTCTTCTGTTCTTGGTTATATAAACTAGAAGGTGTTTGTAGGGGGTGGGGCATGGAGAGCAAAAACAAAAAACAAAACCACAACCAGCCACTCTTGTTACTGTGACACCACTTACATTGTTTCATTGCTTACCAATGTGTATCAGTTGCTTTTTCACTAGAAATACACAGTGCGACACACAGTCCATAAAAAACTGATAAAAGTCAATTTTGGAAAAAAAGAGAGAGGAAACAACGCAGACACAACACAAAAAACCAGCAGCACGAGAGAACTCCTTTAAAATTCAAAGCTCTTTCTGCATTGCAATGCTTCAAAACGCAAGACTGTCAGCGTTTATGCCAGAATAATTCTGAGTAAATTATCATTTCATTCTAGTGATTTTATTTCTTCATGGAGCTTCACACACACAAAGATACAGGGTTTTTGTTTTTGTTTTTAAAAATATATTGTGTAAAGCCTACCTAAACGGTAAACTACTGGGGCTGAAATCTTGTCTAACTGAATTGTGTATGGTGGATTAATGTTGTCAGTGCTTGCTTCATGTTGAACGGATTTCAAAGAGGAGGACTTCACAATATGTTCATGACTTTCAGAGTATTGTTGTATTCTATCAACTTTGTTGGGAAGTTTCCAGATAAACTGTACAATCCTAGACATGTCCACTCAGAAGTAAGTGCCACTGAGTTCAGTGACACTCCCATGTAAGTACCATATGTATAGAATTCCCACTTTCCAGGTCACTTTCCAATGAAAAGGAGATTGTTGGGCTCTTGAAATATGTAGCCACCATGTGATATGTGGTTTGGTCCTGAGTGCCATAGAAATGAATGGAACCAGCTAGTCATTGTGATTAATGAAAATAAAACCTCATTATTTTTGATGGGATGGAGCAAATATGAACAGACTTCTTGAGGGACACGGGGAGGCCTTATAGGTCAGTGGCAGAGGATTTGCTTCACAGGCATAAGGTCCTAGATTCCCCAGTATCTCCTGTTAAAAGAGTCTTGGGCAGTTGGAAAAGTCCTATGCTTGAGACCATGGAGAGTATCTGGCAGCTGGAATAGACAATACCTGGCTAGATCGGGGTGGTGAAACTCCTGCCCACAAGGCCGTTATCCTCTAGTCATATGTGAGGTATGGGGTAGATAGAGATGTGGCAGTATCCTGTGGGCAATTTGGTTGCACAGCTGATCATCCCTGCAGAATGCACCCCTGTGTTCAGTGCTTTGCTGAGCACAGGGCTGGCAACGTCCCTTGCGCTGCAGTTCCCAAGGGCCTGACAACCAGTTGGCTGTTGGGTGCTTCTTGGGAAGTGCTGCGCAAAGGGCTTTGACAGATGGGAGGGACAACCCACTTGTCAATCAACTGCCATCATAATAGGTGTTTGTCAAGCAGGTTGTCTGCCTATTTGTCACAGCTGGCCTTCTGGGGTGGGAGGACAAATAGCCAAAAAGGTTTCCCACCCCTGGACTAGATGAACAAACAGTTTGATCTGATGCACATCAGTGACCTGTTAGGGATGGTGATGGATTCTATTGCAATCAAGTTCTAAAGCAAACTTATCCTATCTGCACAGGTCAGACCCATGTACAAATCAGAAAATGAGCCTGGTGTGAAATTCACAGTCTGGACGATTCCATTATGAAGCTTTTTCAGGTGCTCTTCAGAGCCTGTGTTGGATGTCACAATCCTCCATTACTCCACAATCCTCCATTACTTGATTTCAAACTGGCTCTGCAAACTGGATTCCATGCTTCCGTCACCTCCAGCTGTGTTCAGCATTGACAGTCTTTATAAGGCATTTGCTCTGAGGGTTAATTACACAAAGTAGTTTCCATGCTTTGTGATTTTAATGTAAAGGTATTTCTCAAGATCTTTTCAACAACTTGAAATCCATTTGCTGAAATCCCCCTTGCTGAGTACATCCATCATTACCTCTTTCCTTCCCTCAAGGATGAAATCTACATTTGATGAGGAAAAGGTAGTCTAGGAAGAATTCCAGGTATGTGCATCTGGGTAATTACACCCCTTTTAATCCAAGTAATGTCTGCTCTGCACCAGCTGTGAATGCCCTCCCCCTCCTGTGTGAGTGGCATGTTGTTGACAGAGGTAGTGACTGGTGACTGGACAGATGCTCACCTGTGCATTATAGAACAGTTCGTTTGGCCTTGGCATGACAAATTACATGAACTCCTTGTCTGGGCATCTCACATTAATTGAGGTTTCAGTCAATCCTTTTATGACAAGCTTTTTCTTTTATTAGTGTCCCTCTGATATTAAACTTGATTCATTTCTGCAGCGTTCCTGATTTTAAATATTTGTGCCCAATCCCATTAAATATAATAATCAGAAAGTATTGCTGTCATCATGTGCTCAGCCCCCTTAACAGCATGCACTGATTTGATAGTTACTTGAGAAGGTTCATATGTTCTTACAACAATAGGGGTCCATAAACGGTGATGATGGACATTCCAATATCCAGTTGGTTATCTGAACACCACCCTTTCTCCAAATATAACTTTGGCTCGCACCCCAGAAGCCGGGCAATTAAAAATGTTCCAAATCAATTAATCTAGCTGATTAATTTATTTAAAGGCTGCTGCCCAAGTTTTAGCTGCAATTGTTGCCCTAGTAAATACTGGGTCAGTAGAGATGACAATTTATCAAGTGATAACTTACTATGGAGTGCATGGAATCACTTGGAAAGTTCCTATTTTGTCATGTCCTGTGAAGTGGTGAGGAGATTTTTAAACATTCTTCTCTTTCCCCAGATTTCTTATTGGATGCAGCTGGGTGCTTAAATGTTCCTTACCACTTGGTGAATTTTTAACCAACTGGCTTACCAAGTGGTTATATACAAGCACTGTTGTAAGTTACCACTCACTAGAGGATTGTCTGTGTCCATCCATTGCTGTGGGAATCTCATTTTCATATACATATTTTTTATAATTATCTGTCTAGACCATCCTCTGGATCCCATCTCTAGAATCCCTGTCAACTTGCCTGTCACTTTGCTACTTGGCTGTAAATTAGCTTAGCTACCTGCATTTCTTCTGCCAAGCACCTGACTGCATCATGAGAGACATTTTACGCTTTCTAATCTTCACATAGGTGTGAAGCGTATGTGTTGTAGGTATGTATGTATTGGCTGCTATTCACTTGGCTGCTGAGAGTGTTGGCTTGCTTCTTAGCTAGTCTAGGTCCTGCATCCAGCAAAAACATATGTGTTCAATTTAACTCTATAGGAGTCTTACTGATCTTGAGAAGGATTACTTACAGTTAGAAACACTGGTTCTTACCAAGTATTGGAGTGGATTCTTACAGCAGCATTCATCTTTGTTTGTCCTCGTTACACACGGACAGTCTTTGTGCCATTCTTTATCACCTAAAGAGGCTCATTATATGTGGGAAATGTGGGAGTCCCCTTCTGTGAATGGAAGTGGCATTCTGCTTGTGGAAGGGGTTCCCTGTTTTTAACCACAGAGACCCTCTCCCAGGTTAGGAAAAATGGCACAAAGCCTGCTCAGATGTAACCAGGAAAAAACAAAGATGAATACTTTGGCAAATGGTTTCCACCTTCTGGCTGAGCAATAGGGAGATCTGACGTGAAAAGGAAGGAGTCTGCCTGCATAGGCTAATGTTATCCTCTACAGGCCCCAGGTGGCCAACTTCAAGGAAACTATATCAAGTCATCTCAACTAGTGGAAATGAACAAAGCCAAGACAGATGGAGAAGCATACCATGGTGAGCAGATTAGCGTGTTGCCTCCTGATTTAGGTCAGATGTAGGTTGCTTCCCAACAATCTGTTTATTGAGTATTCATCCTGATATATTTGCATACAGCTTACAGGGAAGTTAGAAGGTTATTGAATAAAAATAGAAAAAGAAAAGAAAAGAAGGTTATTGGCTATTTACTGAGCATGCATTCTGATTTGCTTGTGCAGGTGTTGCCCCACATTTCCACTGTATGTCTCAATCACTTTCCTTATTGCAAAAAGTCAGATTTTGTGGGGAAGCGAGATTGTTACACAAAAGTGCAAATCAATATTTATTGTGCAACCTGAATTTGAATAATTATTCTAGCAATAACCTGCCCCCTCCTGAGTTTGTTTGCCTCACACTTGGATTGCTCTGGATCGATTTTGAAAGAAGCCAGTGACTTGGTTTTACTACATAATCATTGTATCTATTCCAGTTGCTAGTCCCATATATTTCTTCTCTCCTGGAGAAGGGAGTGGCTGTTTCTGGGGCTGCCTAGACATGACTTTGTTAGCGTTTGTCTGTTCACATGGGTGACTCACTCCAGGAATATTAATAGATGGGATAGGAGCCAAATCAAAGACAGTCCCATTAAAGTCTTTGAGTTTTCAGGGTGCTTACAAAATCAACATGCTGTGCAATGTTAATATTTGACCAGTGAAACTGCAGCTTCCCTTATCCCGACTCTGGCTCTGAGCCATATAAAACACAGGACAGATGTTATGCTTTAGTAGGGTCAGGGTTATCAAGAGGGTGTGATTAATAGCCCATTGCTTTACTTTTTGACACTTCATGTTTTGTTTATTGCCAAGGAAACGCAGAAATCATTGATAATTTTGTCTCTGTGTAAAATACAACTGAATAGAAAGTACAGAGAAGAATCTTGATCCTGTACTCTTTCTTGCAGTACCCCAGATTATTGGGCTGAAACTTTTTGGATCTGAGTGCTACTGATACAGACATGTCAAAGGTCAGAGGTTAATGCCTCTTCACAAAAATAACAACTGTGAATGGAAACAAGGTGTTCTCTACTGTATAATGATTTCCTATCATATGATCAAGGCAAAAATGTTAGAGTTCAGAAAACCACTGACTTTTAGGAAGGCATCAAAGTAATTTGTTAGTCTTTGATGTAGGAAGTTATTTATAACATTACAGTGCTTGCTGATTGTATGATATGGCTCCTAGCAGACATGGATGGTCAGAGTTAAAATAACATTGTATAGTGGGAAATCTGAAGCTTGGAAATGGATGATGTAATTAGTTATATTAAAGGTTTTTTACTTGTTTGTTAAAAAATACCTAAGTATTTTGGAAAGGTACCCCTTTTCTGTGAGGTCTATTTCATCAGTTATCAATTCCTTAATAGAAACCAATTATTTGCATAGAAAGGGTGTATCCAGTAATATTTGAAGTGGCCTGCAAATGCAGGTTTTTTTTTTTAAAGGAATGCCCCAGTTTGGCAGATGCTAAACCATACATCTTTAGTCACTTGTTTGTCTGCAATATATTTTTGTTGGGTCCTCCAACAAAATGACTCTATTTACTTCTCCCCTCCCATTTTATATTCTTAACAACTCTGTGTCAGGAGTGGGAGACAGGAGCAGGTCGGCAATAAATCGCACGTCGTCAGTGAAGTTAACTCTCTATTCAAGGAAACATGGTCAACTCTGAAGACCGGGCCTAGTGAGCACAGCAAATCATCCCAGTAGATCTTGCCCTTATGAGGCAGTTGTGGAGACTGAAGGTCCTCACCTTCCCACTGTTGTCTAAAGTCTCTTCATCCTCTGGGTCCTTCTTAAGCAATATGAGACTGTGTTACCATATCTATCTCTGCTGCTCCCTCTTTATACCTCTTCTGGTTTGGGGAGACAAGGGGGAACTGGTTGCAGTTAGGCTTCTTCACCAGCCAGACTCATCTCTGCCTCTTGGTCCCCTTCCTGTCCAGCCTCTACTTCTGCCTCTGATTCTGGATTGTTCTCTTCCTGCACACTAAACCCTGTTACCCCTTCAGCTTCTGACACCTCTTCTTCCCAGTCTTCTCCCTCTTCTCCCTCTGACTGCTCATTGTCATCCCACCACCAATCCCTGGGCTCTGAGCCTTCTTCCCTTGGGAGTTCCTCAGCACGTGCTTCCCATCACTCTTCGGGATCCAGCCAGTGCATGATATCCTTTCAGGTAGGCTAGACTAAGAGATAGTGACAGACTCAAGGTCACCCAGTGAGCTCCATGACTAACTGGGGATCTGAACCTGGCTGCCCCCTGTTCTAGTCTGACACTCTGAACACTTTGCCACCCAAACAAAGCCCATTAAAGCAAAACAACAAAGAAAAAACACTTAAAAAATGAAAAAAAGCTTTTCTTAATACAAAACATTTTTACCTGTTGCATAAAAGTATCCAGTGAACTGCCTAAGCAGTGGTGGCCCTACTATTAGGCAGAGTGAGGTGGGAACCTCAGGTGGCAGGTGCTGAGGGACAGAGAGCATCAACAAGGTGTTAGAGGACAGAGTTCTGTGACCCACCTAGCCTGCCTTGCACTGCCTAAGGAAGCCTGATGCCCTTGGGTGTGGTAGAGGACATTGTCTCAACACCAGCATTGAAGTAAAATTAAATTGGCAAATAGATCTCTCTTGACAGGGAGTTCCACAGGGAGGACACTGCTGTTCCTTGTCTCTATCGGCCTTGCCTTGGACAACAGCAGAACCCAGAGAGGATGAAATGAGTGGGAATGGAACTGGGTTGTTCTTACATCAGTTTCAAAGAGTGCACATGCAGTTTTAACCTTAGCAGTTTAGTCGGAGATGGGAAACATGTGGCCTTCCAGATGTTGTCCAGCCAACAACGTCAATTGTCTACAATGATGAGAGTTGTAGTCCAACAACATTCATAATCAGTGCATGGATAGCTCAGTTGGTTAGAGCATTGTGCTGATAATGCCAAGGATGAAGGTTTGATCCTTGTATGTGACCGCTGCATATTCCTGCATTGCAGGGGTTGGACTTGAAGATCCTCAGGGTCCCTTCCAACTCTACAATTCTATGATTATAACCCATGAATTATGCATTGCGAATTCTCTGATAATTTCTATTGATTTTATTGTAAGTTTGATATTGTTCTTAGTAATCATTTCAAACCAAAGCAAAACTTCACATGTTACTTATTGACATGAATTATGTTCTTTGCTCCTGGATCAGCAGTCGTTCAGTCTATATATCTAGAATAAGAATCACAGCATCAAGGCTGACATCCAAGTCATGAAAGATTCTTCCTCCATAATTAAGCTCTGTCCTCCCCATGCTCTTTTCTGTGGCTCAAGTAAGATAAAACGTCCAGCTCTTTATTGCAAGGGAAGTTGAGTAACAGGTTCACTGGGATGTCAGGAGGAGGTATTTTAAAAGGCTCATTGGCTCTAACCTTTGCCTAATCTAATCTGTTGATCTTCCTGCCTTTACAACTGTCATTCAAGAAAAATTAAACCCAGTAGGTGAGACTGGTGGAGTTAGACTGCTAGACTGGAAGAGCATCTAGAAGATTAAAAAGTGAGAGAAAGTGAATGAATTGTTATTTAAAAGAAAGACTCACGAAATAATCTGATGAAAGAGACAAAGGAAATAAGATGGGGTTGAAAATAAATAGCAATGAAAGTTGAAAAGGAAGGAAAAAATCATTGAACAGAAGAGAAAAAATGTTAAGATAAGTAAGTGCATATAAAAAGTAACGCTTAAGAACAATAGTGTGTTGATGAAAAAAGATGGGTAAACGGTTGAAAACCATGAAAGAAGCTCAAAATAGAGCATGGCATCCCAAGATCTCATGCCAGGGGCTTGTCCCCCCCCCTGGAAAGCAGATTCATACAACATATAAAGGTTCAAAAGAACTATTGAAGACGGACTTACTTTTTGGCAAAACAAAAAACTTTAGATACTGTAAATGAAATCCCCCAAATTTCTTTTGCGGCAGAATGTTGAAATTAAATTAATTGTATTTGTTGATCTTCAAGCTGTGAGATGAGTAGATGTATGAGATTGCATGTTGGTCAAGAAAGGAAAAAGCTAGCAGCCCTGAATATATGCCTTTGCTTTTCATTTCTGCAGGGGTTATTTGTTTGTAGGGCTGGTATAACTTTGTTAAATTGCCAAAGTGCGCTAGTATAAAAATCTCCATTCACCGTGATCCTGCTGAATAGACCTATGTTTCCATGCACAGATCAAGCACTGGATCAGGAACAGCAGACACACATCTGGTAAATCCAGCTGTGCTCCTGTGTGGAGATGTTGTCTAGTAGTGCTACATTGCTTTTAATGGAATACTTAACACATGCTCATCCACATTTTGGCACTAATACTAAGAACATTTCCGAAAAGTGTGACTAGACTTGAGTCGAGATGCCTGTCTTCAGGGTAGCTTTTTATTTGGGCTGCAAAGGGATCAAATAATCACAAAACCATGCCTATTATGGGATAGCATCCATTGCAATGTGAGACCATGCCTGTGTGAAGTGGCTTGCGCAGATACTGCCTTCTTATCAAGTAATTGCGAGGCCTGTCACTGGAGGCAGGTTTATCAACCGATAACCTTAAGTACCACTTCAGCTGCTGCTACTGCTTTGGAAGGAAGTTTAGATACTAGCAGCAACAATTCGGGCTTCGGAGAGAACATAGAATTCGTGCAGTCCCCGCTCAAAAAGCTTAACAAGTCAGAGACAGAAATGGAGGAGGGCAATGGGAATAGAGGAAAGACATGGCGGTGAATGATGGTGGGAACTGCAGGTAAAGGAAGCAGAGGGAGGATTGGGAAGCAGGTCTGAACAGAAGAAGGAAGAGTCTTGGTGAAGAAAGAGAGAGGAAAGGCAGCAGTTCTGCAGTAGAGCACAGATGTTGCTTACAGAAGGTCCAAGGGCCATAGCTGAGTGGTAGAGCATCTGCCTTGCATGAAGAAGGTCTCAGGTTCAATCCCTGGCATCTTCAGGTAAGGCTGGGAGAGAGCTGCTGCCAATTAGTGTAGTACTGAGCGAGATGGATCAGTGGTCTGATTCAACATCCTATTGTAAGTTCCAGATAGGGCTCTAAAAAGCCCTGGCCTGAAATCCCAGTGCTGAATTGCACAGACCTGAGTTTCCCCACTCCTACTTTAGAGAAAACCTAAGTAAAAATTCTTCATTTAAAAAGGAAAGCAATACAGATTTCTCCTTTCTCACTTCAAAGCCTACTTTGTGTTGCTGAATTTTCAGTAGTGAAAATTAATTATGCTTGTTATTGTATGCACTGATTCATTTCCTCAACAGACAATAACAGTTTTCATAGCTTTCTTTTATCTGGAGTGTGTAATGGTAGCTCCCCCAGTGCTATCTGATTTGGTAAGGAGCTGTTCCTCTGATCCACATTCCATTGTCAAAACAATGGCTGATTAAGCCTCTTTCTTTTACCAGAATGGAACGTTGTTCGCCATGCTTTTTATTCCCATGAATCTCTCATCTTGTATAGTTCTAGGTTTACCATTCTTTCTTTCCATCTGGTTTTTCTCTGCTTTAAACACTTGTCTGCTACATAATTTCCCAGGTGAATTATGTTATTATATCTACCACAATTTCCCCGTTTTCTTGCTTAACTTTAAAATATCATGGTGTGAGTTACAGGAATTCAGACTGTGATGCTGAAATCAAACAGGATTGTGACATCTTCTCTGCTGTGCAGTTCTTGCTGGATGAGTATTCAGCTGCTAAAAATGTGTATTGGTTATCCACAAACTCAAGAGTTTACACTTTCCCTATCATTTGCCATAAAAATCCTGTTACTTTAATTAAACATGAGGCCATCCAGTTCATCCTCTGGAACAGGGTTGGGGAACCTGTGGCTCCCCAGATGTTGCTACAATCCAGCTCCCATCACCCCTGATTATTGGCTATGCTGGCTGGGCTGGTGGGAGTTGCAGTTCAGCAACATCTGGAGGGCCAAAGGTTTTTCTTTCCCTGCTCTATAACTTATTCTTTGTGTTTACAGTGACTTCTAACTTCAGAATAATTTTGTGATCGGTTAGCTTTCCTTGTAATTCTTCCCCCAAGTTTTTCCTGAGAATTCTGGGTGGGGTGGGGGATGGGGATCAGTTACTTAGAGCTATTCCTGAGAGATATTGACAGACCCAAATCCTGCCCCCTCTAGCATTCTTCATCACGGCCCCCCTTCTCAATCCAAGTAACCTTTATAGGGTGATGGTTAAAAAAGGGCACAGTAGTGGATAAGACTTGTTGGTGACAGGAGAGGCCTCTAGATTCAATGCATCAGACTGAGAGATGTGGGAAACTAGCCTTGTATTCAAGAAGGAAATGATGCGTGGGAGCATCCAGGCCATAGGGATGGGGCTTAGACCTCTACTGCCATCAGCAAGCCATCCAGTTGTTAGTTCCCTCAGCCTAACAGGGCCTGGCTAGTGGCAAACATAATATGTTCTGGCCTGAACTTCATAGATAGTTTTGGGTGGGATTTCAGAACTGGGGCTATTTAGTTTTCTAAGCTGCACTCCCCTAAGTCTATTCACTTCAATCACTGGTGCTCCCCAGAGAGAGCACGACAGATTCTGCCTTCTTATTTAAGTTTTTGTAAGATCCTGGTTGACCAATAAGGCTACAACCCTTGCACTGAATATTGTCCTAAAGGACACTGGCCCTAGTTCAGCTCTACCTTCATGCAGCCAGTTGCTCCAGGTGGAACTGCACAATCCCACTCATGTTAAAAGTTTAATTGAGTGAGTTCAGTGGTGTTGGTGTTGGGTGCAGTAATCAGGATACTTCAGTACACTATTTCCCTTTCTGGTGCAGGGTAGCTTTATTTAGAAGCTTTGTCTATTCCAGTGAACTTTTTGAACTCGGCTCCAGTTCTAAATTTACCCGGCCGTGCACTGAACCAACTGCTTGTTTGATGCATCAGTGGGTGGAGATTCACTTGTGCAGCTGCATGCATCCATTTCCTGCACTCTGTAATTTGTACAGCTGGGCAAATAGATAATAAGGAGTGATATTATGCAGCATACAGATATTAGTCATACTCTGAGTAGACCCATTGAAATCAATGGAGTTTAGTCCATGGCTTTCCATAGCTCTGCTCTGAGTACAACTAACCCTGGCTACCACCCAAAGATTTTAGCATGAATGCAGCTATCCCCTTCCCTTCAACCCTTCTTCCTCTACTATCTCGCCTGGCAGCAGGACGCTCCCACTCTTATCTGTCTGACAGGAACTGAGCAGATCCTCCTTCCAGCTGCTGATTACAGAGTCCCCCTCAAGGTCTCATTTTCTATGTGTGTGTTTGTGGGAAGTGGAGATGGCCTTCAACTGTTGAGTGTCCTTCTGCAGTGCTGGATCACCTCCAGAGTCCCATTTCTGACTCTTCTGCAGGTGTATCGTGGCTTCCCACAGGGTTGAGAACCCACAATTCATTTTATTAAAAGTTATTTTTTAAATAAATCATCTTTTTGTTGTCAAAAATGTGTACCACTCAAAACAATTACTTTCCCTATAATGAGGGAGATATTTAAGAGCAACCTTCATCTGAATAATTATATTTATACATCTTTTCAGTATTTTGTTGTACATTAATAATATGCAATGGCTCTACTGAAAGGCTCCTTGTTCTTTTCCTTGGTTGAAATCCAATTTGCGCTAAGTCACTTGTTCACTGCCAAGGATAACAATCTGTAGGCAAGAGACAGGAAGCTAACAGGGTCTTACTCTTCAAATTGCCTTTCTTTTCTAATAAAGCTTTCTCTCATCCGTTTTGAATAAGATTGCAATTTCCCTCTCCTATTTCTGTTTCCCTATATTCCTGTCACAATGCTGGTTAGTTATACCCATTTTCAAATGTAATAATGGTTAAAGCTTTTCTTTTATATACTTTTGGAACATCAGGGAGGGGTGGAGCAGTTAAGCAAGAAATGGTATACTTTGGGTTAAAAGTATGAAACTTGGCATACTTATACATGGATCCATATTAAACTTTTTTGAAATAAATTGATCTCAGGAAGCACTGTCCTTTGGGTGGCTGGGACAGTGGCAAATATGTACTTCTGCCTTGTAGTCTGAGATCATGCACCTTGGGTTAGAAGTATGAAACTTGGGGATGAGGACAATGTATACTCTCATCTTTTAAGTTTTATTCTAGTCTACTTTTTTAAATACCTGCTCTATGGTTCAAGGAGTCTGCAGTGACACTCCCAGCCTGTAGGTGTCACTGCTATCTCTACACCGCAGCCTCCATACTAGTAAGGACCACCCACTCCCAACACTCCTCAACCACACGCCCTATTCCCAGCAGCCCTTGCAAACCCCACTTATTCCCAGGAATGTGGGCATAGAATTACAGTCTAAGTGGCATTTAATGGCTGTTAGTGTACCTTGACTGCTGAAATACAGAGATAGCACTGGGGTCTTCCAGCCATTGTTTAATTGCTGGGGGAAATCGTTTTTCCAGCACTGAAATGTGAAACTTTACAGTGCTATGAAAGTTTGTAGGGGTGCATTTCCTCCTGACCTTGAGACAGAGGAAAAAGCAGAGTCATACAGAGTCATGTACCGGTACTTAGCATTCGTATTTGCACTCTCAAATCATTTTCAAAGCACTATCTTGTTGCAACTCTACAAGAAGCCCTGTCCTAATTGTGAGCGAGAGGCTGGAGGTAAGGTGGATACTTGAGGGTGGCTTAGTCAATGTCAGGCTGGAGATGCAGGACCATGGATAGCTCCAAGTTGGTTTGGCAAGGTATGAGGCTTTTTAGCCCACTTTTGCCAGATTATCCCTTCATAGCCCCACCCCATTCCTGAAGAATGGGATGTCTTAACAGAGTAGTTTCTTGGCCTGGAGCCTAGCATTCTGTTGCCTCAGTCATCTCCTACCTCGTGCATTGCCTGTGCTGGCAAACAAACCCTGGAGAAGGTAGGAAGCTAAAGGTAAAGGTAAAGGGACCCCTGACCATTAGGTCCAGTCGTGTCCGACTCTGGGGTTGCGGCGCTCATCTCGCTCTATAGGCCAAGGGAGCCGGCGTTTGTCCGCAGACAGCTTCCGGGTCATGTGGCCAGCATGACAAAGCTGCTTTCTGGTGAACCAGAGCAGCGCACGGAAACTCCGTTTACCTTCCCGCCGGAGCGGTCCCTATTTATCAACTAGCACTTTGATGTGCTTTCGAACTGCTAGGTGGGCAGGAGCTGGGACCGAACAACAGGAGCTCACCCCGTTGCAGGGATTCGAACCGCCAACCTTCTGATCGGCAAGCCCTAGACTCTGTGGTTTAACCCACAGCGCCACCTGGGTCCCATGGTAGGAAGCTAGTCCATAGCTAATTCCAAAGTTTAACTATGAACTTCATTTCTAGTATTATGAAATAGGGGGAAATTATTGCCAACTTGCTCCACATCATGAACAATTGTATTGAGATTTCTGGCTCAGGAAGTGCTGTCTCTGAGGGTTCCAGTTCAGGTATCTCCAGCTTAAAAGTATCTGAGTGAATAGGCTCTGATTTAGGCTTGGTGTTTGGGCCTAAATATGGATTCAGCACTCTTTTTTTTTGGCTTATCCTGCTGATCTTCCCGATCGTGATAGTCATTGAGTACTGTTCTCAACCACTGGATGAACTGTTTCCATCTGCCCCCCCCCCGCTTTGTCTTACTCCGTGGTAAGTTTTTGGAGACTAGGATATGCTAGCAGGTGGGGTGTGAGTGAGAGTGAGTGAGTGAGTGAGGGCAGAATTGGGGACTCTCTTCTGCACCTGATTTGGACTGCAGGGTAGGGTTACTCATCTTTGGCTTACTCAAAGGTAGGCTTCAGCCAGTAACACAAGATGAGTGCCGCAACCCCAGAGTTGGACATGACTGGACCTAATGGCCAGGGGTCCCTTTACCTTTACCTTTATGAAGGTAAAAGTCACATCCACTGCCCCACTCACGTTTGTTTCTCATCACACACACCACTGGTATGCAGCCCTCAGAGGGTAACCTATAAGTCAATATGGACTTTGGTCCTCAAAGTGTTCCCTCCCCCTGTGTTCGACATTCAGAATCTGGAGGAGTTGGCGATTGAAAATAATTTCTTTTCTTCCAAACCTTACCGTTTGATACAAGTGAAAATGTGATGTGATCCTTCTCAAAATGTAAATAGAAAAAAAAGAAACGCCACAGCTATCTTCCTTGAGTGTAGGAATTATCTAGAAACCCCGAGAAGCACAGATGGAGCAAATTAAAGGATCCCATGCAGATTATGAGAGTGTGCTCTGCATTATCTGTCAGTGCCCTCTGCAAAAAGAAGAAGAAGAAAATTCTTCCTGAGGGCAGGGGAGGCCTTGGCTGTAAAAAGGCTTTTTCAGTTAGTTTTTGAACCTTAGCTGCAGAAAACCTGGTTTGCTTTAATGTGGAATCTTTGCTTCAAGGAACCCCTTTCCTGTCGACATCACACAGCTAAAAATGGAGGGACGTCTGCTTGCTGTAGTTATTTTAATCTCCAGCCTCTGGGTATGTTGGTGGTGAGCCCAGCTGCCTCGTCGGACTGATACCGCAAGATACTTTGTATTGAGCTATGCAGTGCATGTGAGGAAATAAATGAATAAAATAAAAAGGAACTTATTCTGCAAAGGCAACTTGAACTTTAATAATGCCATGTTGTAGACAACATGTGAGCTATTCATTTAAAATGTTTACACCCTGCCTTTCCTCAGTGAGTCCAAAGTGGTCAACAACATAAATTAAAGCAATAATTCTGTAATATCATTTTTTGAGATGTGGCAATCTGTACCCAGTATTCCAATTGTTGCATGCTATCATATACCTTTCCATAAATTTAAGGCGCATCTACACATTATTTTCTTAAACAGATTGAAATCCTCAACCTCAACCAAGATTCACCAGAATGAGTGAGTGAGGATGTGGTAGACCTCGGGATCAGCCAGTGTAAGTCCGCCAAAAGGGGCATCCCAAGGGTATAGCAGGAGTGGGCAGAGAGACTGACACTGAATCCTAACTCTGTTCAGCTTAGTCATGTGACCTGGGAACCTGGCAGAATTTAAACCAGCAAAAAGGGGGGTGTAAATTAAACTGTTTCCTCAGAGTTCCTGCAGTGTTGCTACAGCCCCTTTGCATTTTTCTATGCTATCATTTTTGTTGTGTGGTGACCAGAAGTTTACACAGGATTCCAAGAACAATATACTGTAGTAAGGTGCAATCCTAACTATGGGAAGCCAGAGTAATGTACACCAGTTTCATTTAAGACAGCTTAAAATGACACCTGCTCCAAACCCCATTCAGGGGCAAGGCTACAGTCCAAGTATCTGCAGCATAAAGACTCCACCTTGGTCCATCTGCTAGCTCATCTAAGTCCCCAAGGGCATGTGGCCAGCATGACTAAGCCGCTTCTGGCGAACCAGAGCAGTGCACGGAAACGCAGTTTACCTTCCTGCTGGAGCGGTACCTATTTATCTACTTGTACTTTGACGTGCTTTCGAACTGCTAGGAGGGCAGGAGCAGGGACCGAGTAACGGGAGCTTACCCCATCATGGGGATTCGAACCGCCGACCTTCTGATCAGCAAGCCCTAGGCTATGTGCTTTGTCATACAACAGACTATATTCCATCCACGCAACAGTCAGGGTTTCTTCCCCACCACCTCTCCATCTTCCATGCAGGAATCAAGAGGCATTATCACAGTGAAGGACACATTCCAGCTAGCAGAAAGCATTCAGGGTGTTTGTGGCCTGAGGAGAGTATTCAGGATGAAACAGGGAAGCTTGGATTCTGAGTCTGAGGTTCCTTACCCATGGTAAAAAAACAACAACCTGTTTTGAAGCTCTGTCCAACTGTGCATTGAGTACTCATTGAACTCTACAGTCCAGACCCTATTTTGTTCTCAAAATCAAATTTTAAAGGAAAGTAGGCGGGAGAGATCTATGGTTTATTTAAATTTGTGTCACAAAACTACACATCAAATGCCACTCCATCCTTTGGTCCCCATATATTGTTGGATTACAACCCCCATAATCCAGGGGGTGGGGTGGGGTCCAACAATATCAAAGAACCAAGGATGGGAAATGATACTCTACCACAGGCATAGGCAAACTCCGGCCCTCCAGATGTTTTGAGATTACAATTCCCATCATCCCTGACAACTGATGCTGTTAGCTAGGGATGATGGGAGTTGTAGTTCCAAAATATCTAGAGGGCTGGAGTTTGCCTATGCCTGCTCCCCCCTTTCTCACAGGAGTTCAGAATAATGTCTGCCTGGTTTATCATTGTTTCCAAATTACGGTTAGCTCTTGACCATCTAAATAGTCTCAATAATAAAGACATGTCCATAGATGCTGAATTTAAATTTTGGGCTATAAATGAGTGAAGAGTCAAATTCACTTTTGCAGATCCAAATAATCACTTGCTAAGTGTCCCAAATGGGTCAGCTGTTGCCAATTGCTCTGAATGACAGTAATGTTTTATTATACTTTTGTAGTGAGGCAAATGGAGCTGGGGTATAAATGTTTTAACAAACCATCTTCCTGTTAGCTCAGTAAGTGCCGCAGATCAAGTGCTCTTGAGTAATTGGTTTACAGTTCTGGACCTTGCAAACCATGAAAATGACAAGAGTGGGCTGTCACTGTAAAACAGGGTAAACTTCTTGGGTTCAAAGGAGGTCACACCTTTATAAGGTGATCTCTCTACAGTTCTGAAAATAAAGTTAATTGTATGATTTTTAGGGGGAAGTCACAGCCAATGTCTTGTATCCAGACTAAGTTGGTGACTCTAAGTTTGAAACCAATGGGAATTAAGTAATGACTAAGTTGAATTCAGTGGGACTTAAGTGCAATTGACTTGCATATAAACTATACATTTAAAGTACATGACTATTGGGAAATATAGTTTGTTAAGGGTGCTGGGAATTGTAGTTCTGCGAGGGGTAAACTACAGTTACAAAAATTATTTGTGAGAAATCATGCACTTTAAATGTAGAGAGGGATATACAGGCATCTGGAAGCAACCCCCCATTGATCTAGGGTTGCCCTATTTCAAAAAGTGAAAATCCGCACACAAAAGTTGAGCTTTTTTTTTTTTAGTTTTGGAAATTCTGGACTTATGGCAACCCTACATTGATCTTAGTGGAACTTCTCAATAAATGCTTATAGGAATGCCCAGTTTGTCTGGATCCCACCCAGTAGCTTGGATCCTAAGTTGATCATCCATGTAAATGAGGGAGTGATTGCTATAACTAATCACTTCTCATAATATTCCAAAGAGTTTCCCAAACACAGCAGTAGGCTTTCGGTGGAGGACGGGACTGCAAAGGTAAGGAGGAGATAGGAAAGCACAATTCCAGCCCATTAAATCTGCTCCAACTCATGGAAGGGAAGCTGGGATCCAAGTCACTGGCAAGAAGATTCTATCAATAAATATTAAAGTTTCTATCCATCCATCCCAGAGTCGGCCCATCAATGAGGTAGGGTGAAAACCTGCCTCAGGCAGCAGAAGCACAAGAGACGGTGTCCTGCCCCCCACCAACTGCTTCCACCACTGGCAGAACACCACTTCTCTTTCTGGTGCATGACATTGCTGTTCATCTTCTCAGCCTTGGGGTGGAGAAGACGAGTGGCATCACCTTGTGGAACACTCCAGCTCTCACCGAGTTCAGCATTGTTGCTTGTCTATCCCCACTTAGGGGCAGAGAAGTCAAGTGGCAATGCCTTGTGGAATGCCTTGACTCTTGCCAAGTTCAGTAAGAGGGGGGCATTCTGGTGGCAGCGGAAGTGATGTGGGTGGGGCTTGGTAGCAAGGGAGGCAGGGAGTGGCACATTCCCACTTTGCATCAGGTGGCGAAATGGGATGGGCCACCCCATATCCATAAATCCATTCCTAGATAAATAGATAGATGTTAATGTTTTATATGGGTTTTTTAAAATAAAAAATTGTATAATGTATTTATGTTTAAGTTTTTATATGCAAGTTGCTTCAATAACAAGTGATCAATAATTCTAAATAATAATAATAATATTAATATTAGATAATAGATAATATATATTTTACTTACTTATTAGACGATACATTTCAATGATGTGACAATGAAATGGTGCTATAACATGCCCCCCCTTGATATGCTCGTGGGTGTTTACAATGGAAAATGCACTAGTACTTTAGGCAGTATACAGTTCCTTGGAAATGCCACTGCTTTTGGAATTCACAGATTTCAGTTTGCCAGTCAAGGCGTGGGAATAATAGAGTTTCCCTGACATTTTAAATTAGCAACAGATGACCCAGATCTGACTCCTTACAATGTCCTTCAGAGTCCAATTCTGTATGATGACGAGAGCTGACCTTTGCATGAACAATCTCCATTTTCTCTCTCCTCATGTCTATTCCTCCAGGCAAAAAAAACAATATCTCAATGTATGACTGTAATTTTGCTGTAGAGGAGACAGCTGAACCGTCATCTTGTTTGCTGTTCTTCCCTGCACATGCTATTAATTTGTGGATTTAATATACAATATTCTTATTGCATGGTGGTCTTTGAGCCATGCAACTCCTGAATCCATGACTTTTTTTAAAAAAACCAACTCACTGCTTTGCAGACATTTATTTGAAGGTAATTTTACTTGCAACTGGTGGAATAGGTAACACTTCTGTTCACAGAATCTGTAGCTCATTCAGAATTGTGTTGTACCTAGTGCTGCCTCAAAACATGGAACCAATGGAAGCCTATGGAAGATTAAATTATTTTAAGTGTCTAGGTGGAGAAAAATCAACAGGTCAGTCACGTTTATGTTCATATATTAGGGGAGGGATATGGCCATGTAGAAACAGAAAATTAAAAATAATAAAGAAATGAGAGGTAATTTAAATGCAATGGTGTTTTGTTGTAGACACTCTTCAGCAGCGGTTAACAGTGCAACGTGAAAAACTGGCAGCCAAAAAGGTGCAATATATAGAGATTCATTTGACAGTTTGCCAAGAAACAACTAGGTTGTTACAATTTAAAAAGAGGTACTTTCCCCCATTACAACAGGTAACAGCAGAATCCGGCTTTTATGTGGGATAGGAAAACAGGCAGATTGGTTTCTATTTGAAATGTTTGGTTTTCATTGATAGCTCCCTTCTTCACACTATGAGAATTGGGCCTTTTAGTGTCATGGCGCATAGCCTTTGGAATTCCCTCCCCTTCAATATTGTTTCTGTTGTATATTTGACAGCTACTGAAGACCTTCCTCTTCCAAGAAGGCTTTTAAGTAGATATCTCCCCCAGTCTGCAACTGCATTGGAATTGTTTTTAGGTATTGTAACTGTTTAATCATTTGTGTGCCTTGGGATCCTTTGGAAGGAAAGGCGACACATAATTTTCATAAATAATCAAATGTGTTAATTCCTATTCTTTTGATTTTTATACTGCCCCTCCTCTAAGGAGCTGAGAATAGTATATACAGTCCTGCCAATTTATTCTCACATCAATCCTGGGAGGTAGGTTAGACTGAGAGATAGTTACTTCCCACAAACACCCAGAGATCTTCATAGTTGAGTGGCGATTTGAACCCAGGTTTCCTATCTTCCTTCTTCATAACACTGGACCAAACCCCTCCTTTCCCCCCTGTTCTTTGTAATTAAAAAGCTGTTGTTTCAAGGCACAATCTGTATCATATTTTGCTAACCTATATGATGTTGGTCTCTTCACGGACTTGATTGTTCTAAAGAAATAAGACATATTTCTACATAGCTGAGTCCATTATTTGAAATGCAGACCAAAAATGAATATAAAAAGAAACATAAATAAAAACTCTATTTTATGTATGTATCATATAAACAGTAAAAATATTTACATTACTTAATTTTATGTGAATCTGTTCCCAGATGAGAGTGGAAAACTAGATTCCCATCTTAGTTGTAAACCATCTTCACGATTTTGAATGAATGTATCCCCTGGGGTGTGATAAATAAAATCCAGTAGACTGAAGCCAACATAAACTTCTCAAAATTGAAACCTTTCCCATTGTTGGAAGCATCATTTCAAGGATTTTCCAAAAAGTGTTAGGGAGTAACACTGGAGATGTCTGATTAACCCTTATGTTACAACTGTGAATTGTATCTGCGGCATTTTGCTGCCTGAGGTTAAGGACAAGAATGTGCCCACATCTGCAGATATGGAAACTGGTTGGACAAAACAAGTGACTCTAACTTCAACATAGGCAATGGGACAGTTTATTCTACAGCACCTTACAGCAGTTAATTCACCTTAGAGCAGCAGAGCTGATAGCCAATATGGAATGGGAGGGAGTTGCAAAGGGTAGGTACTGCCACACTAAAGGACCAATTCATTTATCATATGTGGTGGACCTCCTGATAAGATGGTGTCTGCAGGATGTCCTCTCCCACAAAGTGCAGTGATTAGCTGGGTATGTAAGGGTTCAGTTGAAGAACCACTTTTGTCTATAAAAAGGAAATATGTCTCCATTTATAGGATTGCCAGTGTGGTGTAGTGGTTAAGAGTGGTAGACTCATAATCTGGGGAACCGGGTTCGTGTCTCTGCTCCTCCACATGCAGCTGCTGGGTGACCTTGGGCTAGTCACACTTCTTTGAAGTCTCTCAGCCCCACTCACCTCACAGAGTGTTTGTTGTGGGGGAGGAAGGGAAAAGGAGAATGTTAGCTGCTTTGAGACTCCTTCAGGTAGTGAAAAGCGGGATATCAAATCCAAACTCTTCTTCTTCTTCTTCATATTATAGCAAAGTATATGGAGGAAAAGGTTGGTGAGGATTATTTCTTTTAGTGTGGCCATTGAAATTGTAACCTGAATTGTGGCCAAAGACATCCCAGATAACTTCAAAAGAAGGTGCATTAAACTCAGCCCTTAATCTGGGACATCTTACAAAAACCCTCTTAGTGCTGGGGTGGTCTCTAAATTTTCTTGGCAGTATTGGCTTCATAAGACAAATTCCAATAAAGGAAAAAAAAGTTCTCAAAACTGATATATGGAAGCCAATAAAAACAACAGAAAAAGCTTAAAGTACTGTATCTAGTCTAAGAACTTTGTTCTCTTTTGGAGCTTGTCATACCTTGAGTTTCTTTTTCACTGGATCAAAAAGAGTGGGACTGCAAGTGAGCATAGCATGTTCCCTTCTCTTTGTAGTCCCAGAGCCAGGCCACCTGGCCTCACAATGCTGACTTTGGTGTTCTCACAATCTCTTAACTCAGTATGTGGCCTAGTTTTCTCTCAGTTAATTCACAGTCGTGGCCAAATGTTCAAAGCAACTTTATTAAGCACATAGAGGGCTAAAAATATTGCTTCAGTTGCAAGAATGTATTTGAGTGGGGCATGATTCTTATTTTTTCTTTTTATCATTTTCTTCTCATAAATTCTCTGATGTGATTTAATGGAAAAAATCATTACAATAAAAACAATATATATATATATTGATGATATATATACAATTGGAAATAATTCCATCTATAAAAACAATTCCATATATATATATATATATATATATATATATGTGTGTGTGTGTGTGTGTGTGTGTGTGTGTGTATATATATATATATATATATGAACAATTATAGAAAATTTCAAATTTAGTGAGGATACAGGCTGGGGTATGGATCCCCAGGTAAAAGGCTTGTTGAAAAAGAAAGTTCTTCAGTAGGCTCCAAAAAGACTAAATAGAGTTGGAGCCTGTGTGATATGTAAAGGGAGGACATTCCAAAGGGCATGTGCTACCACAACTATAGATCCTGTTCCTATATTGTATGGAATGGACCTCCTGATAAGGTGGTATTTGAGGAGGCCCTCTCCTGCAGAGTGCAGTGATGGAGTGAGTATGCAAAGGGTGAGATGATACTTTAGGTATCCTGGTCCCAAGCTGTATAGGGTTCTGTATGCTAAAATAAATATTTAACTCTCTAGTAATTATTTGAGTAGTGTCATAACATGGTGGTGATGGTCTGCCCCAGTTCAGCTGTTGCATTTTACACTAGCTGCAGCTTCAGGGTCAACCTCAAGGTCAACCTCACACAGAGATTCTTCAGCTCCTCCTCCTCCTGCTGGTATCTTTTCCACTTCATTGGAAGAATGAAGACTTATATTGAAAAACATATATAACAATGTAATGCTTCCTAAGGATGATAAAACCCCATTAAGTTCCTAATCTTCAAAATACTTCTACCAGGGATGATTTACTGAAACTAATGTCACTCATCTCTAATAGCATGGATTAAAGATGGAAGATGGAAGTGCCACATTCCTCCCCCTTATCACAACTGGGCTGCTGTACCTTTAATAAATTTATGTCTGGCAGACATTTTGCAGATGAAACTTCTACATGATCACTGTGCCTTTTTTTCCTCAAAGAGCTGCTCCTGTTTAGTTTCTGTCTGCCAGGCAAAGCACCTTATCAGGGAAAAGTTGACAACTGTGACTGCCAGGTCAATATTAGTGGTGGTTTTTAATAAAAAGTTGTGGAGTTGAACTGCCACCCGAACAAAGAGTGATGAAGTATTTTATGGTGCAAACACCACGCATTTCCAGATTATCAGTAGCACAGATTATGGCAGGTAACCGCAAAATAATCCCACAGTGACTGTGAATCAAATTACAGTAAGGCAAGAAAAAAAAAAAGCTGATTCATATTTTCATTTGGATGGACTTTAGTGAAAGAATTTCCTTCTGGTGGGACTGTTTCAGTGGTAAAACACCACTTCCTGTAAATGTCTATACCTCCATCTGGGTTGTGTTAGGATGGAAAAAAGGGTTTTCATCTGTATCCTGCTAGCAACTCTTTCAACAGTAGACCTTAAAATATAATAAGTATTCTTTCTCCACATGTTCCAGTAAAATATTATTATGGCTGTTCTTTAGTCTAGTTATATTTAAGGCTGTTACCAACTTTCCCCATTAAAACAGGGGGAAAAGGTTTATGTACTGTTATGAACAGAGAGCTATTCTAAGGGCTCAGCGAGACTTTCAGTGGCAGACAAGGGGCCTACTGCTTTCCCCCTGTGAACTCCTCCTCACAACAAGCTGCTTTCCCCCATGATGCAACAAACATGAGTGATAGGAAAGAGGTAGGCTGGGTAAGGGTTCAGCACCACTTGCAGCTTCACAGTGGCAAATGTTCCCTTCCTCCAAACCCTTCTTGCCTCTTATCTCCATGGCAGCTGCTGAGGGGAATGCTCTTGAGTATGACTTTTTTGGTATTGGATCGGAATGTTGTTAGGTGTGATCTTTGCTGTCTACTGCGTTGTTTCTTCAGCTTGTAAACTGCCTTGTGTATAGTAATATAGAAAGGAAGTATACAAGTAAAAAGTGAAGTGAAATGAAAAATAAGTGGCAATACATTTTCAAAAAAAGAAAAGAACAACCTCCTGTATTCTACCCATAATCCCATGGAGTTAAGTAAACTTAACTGGACTGTGTCCAAAATGCAGAAGGCTTCAGATATTCAGATAGTATGGTAACAGAAAGTTTCTTTGGTCCTTTTGTAGAATATAAGCAGAGTAGACAGGTCCAAAATTTTCTGGTTCTTAATTGTCTCCATAGCTTTGAGAACTGGCACTTGGAATTTGGGAAACCCTAAGTCAGAATCAGGTTTAGCTGGACTCTCTGAAGCTCTGCTCCACACAGTCTACACTCCCGCCATCGGTGTTTACACAGTTTTTATTGGCAATGCTTTAGCAGCACATATTTTCTTTGAACTTTACATCAGATAACAGGGGAGGTTATACTCGGAGCAAACCGAACCATTAGAGCCTGTAATAAATAATTATGAAACCGTTGGGGCTGAGAGATTTATCACAAAAGGAGGTAATATTTGTCAAGAAACTTTAAATTATGACCTGGCATGTTAGCATGGGTATAGAAATAAAGTCTGAAGTTGTTGGGTTTAAGAAAAAATCATTACAAACACAGGATACGTTGAAGGCGATTGAAACTGGCTAAAGTATTATTTTATTATTTATATCAATTTATTCTGGGGTTCTTGTCTATATTGCCAGACTAGCCTGCAATAAAATCTTGTGAAAGCCTGCAAATGCAGATAATTAACAAAGAGACACCTAAAAACAGGCAAGCAGAGAAAAACAATTTAATGCAGCACAACTTAGAAATCTGAAACAGACAACAGTACCAACTACCTCAGAGTCCCCTATTAAACATGTAGGTCTTCAACAGGTAATGGAAGAATGCATGAGCTGACTTTTATTGCATTTCATTTTCTAGCTTTTCTTGAGTCAATGCATTGGCTTGCTTGTGTTGATGGTCATAGCCTCTCTGCGACATTTATTCCACCTTGTGACTATTTCTGATAATTTATATTAAATTGGGTTTGTACAGTCCTGCTGGACTAGGATAAAGATCTACCTCAGCCTGCACCAACCTTATGTGTTCCAGATGTTTTGGACGGCAATTCCCATTGTCCCAGGGGTCTATTTTGTTCAGTGTTCAAGGAACTGGTGTTCAGTCTTCTTCTGGATGGAGCTGCACTCCCCCTGAAGGAGTAGGTATTTATGATTGCCCTCTGTCATTTGAGGCTCAAGTGGCTTCAGGGAGCAAGGAGTGCTTACTTCCAGCTCCTCCTTGCCATGATGCTCTTCCTGGGAAGCAGGGGAGATAGCACCTAGGTGACCCTTGATGCCGTAGTTAGTGGTAGAGGCCAGAGTAACTAACAGATTGAGGTTGAATCCTGACAAGACAGAAGTACTGTTTATGGGGGACAGGGGGCAGGTGGGTGTGGAGGACTCCCAGATCCTGAATGGGGTAACTGTGCCCCTGAAGGACCAGGTGTGCAGCCTGGGAGTCATTTTGGACTCACAGCTGTCCATGGAGGTGCAGGTCAATTCTGTGTCCAGGGCAGCTGTTTATCAGCTCCATCTGGTATGCAGGCTGAGACTGTCTCTCCAGAGTGGTGCATGCTCTAGTTATCTCCTGCTTGGACTACGGCAATGCACTCTACGTGGAGCTACCTTTGAAGGTGACCTGGATACTACAACTAATCCAGAATGCAGCAGCTAGACTGGTGACTGGGAGTGGCCACTGAGACCATATTACACCGGTCCTGAAAGACCTACATTGGCTCCCAGTACGTTTCTGAGCACAATTCAAAGTGTTGGTGCTGACCTTTAAAGCCTTAAACGGCCTCGGCCCTGTATACCTGAAGGAGCGTCTCCACCCCCATCATTCAGCCCGGATACTGAGGTCCAACTCTGAGGGCCTTCTGGCGGTTCCCTCACTGCGAGAAGTGAAGATGCAGGGAACCAGGCAGAGGGCCTTCTTAGTAGTGGTGCCCGCCCTGTGGAACACCCTCCCATCAGACGTCAAGGAAGTAAAAAACTACCTGACTTTTAGAAGACACCTGAAGGCAGCTCTTTTTAGGGAAGTTTTTAATGTCTGATGTTTTATTGTGCTTTTAATTCTGTTGGGAGCTGCACAGAGTGGGTATAAATAAATAAATAAATAAATATAATAATGCCATGTATGTTATTTTTCAACATGTCCATGTGTCTTGCAGAAAGCACTCGTACTACCCCTTTCCCTTTTATCTCCTTCAAAATGTCTCCTGTAAAGAAGACAGCATGATGTGATGTCATGGCATTGCATTGCATCATGAGTTATCATGCTTCTGCAACAAGTGTCAGCCAACCAGAAACCCACAAATGATGGTGTGACCTCAAATGTTTATGATTTATTTGACATTCATAGGGGATAGAGAAATAAATCAAATGTTGATTTCGGCAGCAGCTACACAGCCTTTGTTAACACTGAGCTTCAGCCCAGTTAGGAAAGTTTGCACATATGTTCTCCTGCCCTCCCACTGCTACTGTATAACAGACATCTTCTGGGAAAGCCAGTACAAATCTCTTCGGCATTGACTCATGGTTTTGTAGATCCATGTGTTACCTTCTAATACCTTGTGTTTTATTAAACTGCTTCTTAAAACACAGTGCTTTCAGACTCCTGTCCAAGTTAATTTCATCTGTACTTCATGTACTGTAATTGTTAATGTAGCTAATAATGCCCTGCCAGATACGAGATTGAGATTTGCCAGATATTGAAGGCATATGGCTGAAATCTGTCTTCCATTGTGCCTATAACAACCAGTTAAGTGGTGATTTTTTACATCTGCCTATAGTTTAAGCAGTTAAACACTTGAGGACTTTTAATTAAGAATAAAGAACAGTTAAATTCAACTTGCTTAATTTCAAATCCACCTGATAATAATGACTTTGAAAGTTCATCTGGGCAGTATCAAACCCTTGAGTTTATTGGAATGGTGGCCATTATAGGTAGAATCAAAGGAAGTTGTAGTGAATTACTAAGAGTCTATTTTCAGAAATATATACTGAACAGTCAGCTAAATTGATAGTAAACAATGTCCTGACTGAGAATTGCAAAATAATTAAAGGAATGAGACAAGGCTGCCCGTTGTCACTCTTGTTATTTTTGTTTCAATCAGTTCTGGTGACTGGCAAGTCAGATTGTTTCAATGTATGGCAAAAAGATATTTCTAAATATATCTGGCAAAGGAAAAAACCCAAGAATAAAATGTAAAATATTGATAGATGCAAAAGGGAGAGGAGGTTTCTCCATGCCAGATATGAGATTATATTATGAAGCATCTTGTCTTTGTTGGTTGAAGGAATGGATTACATTGGAGAAGCCACATATCTTAGATTTAGAAGGTCATGAAAATATTTTTGGTTGGCACGCTTATTTGCGGTATGAAAAGGTGAAAGCACACAAAGGATTTACAAATCACATAATTAGGAAAAAGTTGTATAGAGTATGGGATAAATACTGTTTCTAAAACCTTGCAATGGTAAATCTAGTTGCTAACAGCAGATAAACTAATTAACTATTTGTTTTTGTAGCCAATATTTTAGCTGTCCTAAGCATTCATAGTCGCTAAGGATGGAATTGGGGGAATAATTTCAGGGAAGCAGAGTCTGACTGAACATTAAGAGAAACTCACCAGTGTTTCACAGTGTTTCTGTGAAATATGTTTCACAGTGAAACACACGACTTCAGGAGGTGGTGTGTATTCAGTGTACTTTCACTGGAGACATTGAATGGGTGAGCATTTGACAGGGATGCTGCAGTTTTAAGATGCCAACACAGAGGTGGGGGCTGGACAAAATGGCCTTAAAGCTCCTTTTGAACTCTACATGATATAATGACATGAACTGCTTGGAGGCAAAAGCTAATCCTACTGCCTTCACACACAGTTTGGTTCCTGAGGAGAAGCCAAAGTCTCTTTTAACTGAATACTTGCAAGGTCAAGGCAGTCCCCAAAGCAGTGAAAGTGGACTTAGGTATCAAGGACTATTAAGGATGTGCTGTTATGATATAGAAGAACAAAGTAGTTTAAATTAGAGGGCTGATATAAAGCCCCTGTAACATACCTACCTTTATTCATGAAATAGAGGATAGGAAAAGTGGTGAATTCATTTGTAAACTGGTTTCATTAAAAGGCCCTTAAATCGAAGGGGAGCAGGGAAGTGACAGCTTGACCTGAGCTCTATAGGTTACCAGCAGTCCACATGGTAAGAGGTCTCTGAGTTAACAAGGAGCAGCTGTTGCTGTGACTTGCACAGAGCTCCCCGTCCTTTGGTGAAAGCAAATAGAATTATCTTCTATGTTCATGTGAAACTTTTAGAGTTCACAAACTATGCCAGAACTTTGATATAGCAGTCCATTTGACTAGGTTACAATGAGCTGACAATGGAAAATTAAAGGACTGTGGACATGTTTGGCAAAAGAAGGCATACAGAAATTGGCATGGACAGCAAAGAAGATATAGACTTTATTATTATTATTTTTAACCAGTCTCTGTCAACTGCTCTAGTTTCTTGTTGATTACATCAGTGCTGAAACTTAAGGTATGCAGAGGGACTTATAACTAAGTTCTGCAAAAGAACACAAATTCAAACACAGATACAGATCCCATCAAATTTCCCATCCCTTCTACCACATAACTGATATGTACTCTCCTGTGAAGATTTACTGTGTGGAGTGCTTTCTAATTTGGAATCGTTTAAAATATTTTGTCTCAGTTCTCATTATTTCCGTATTTTGAGTAGCGATGTCTTAATATGTGAGCTCTTCATTTTGAGCATCTACTGGCATGCATACTTAATTGAATTAATTGACCTGTCCAGGTTGAGAAAAATAAACATCTCAATGAACCACCCTGTTCTAGTTACCACAGCCCCAAGTTAGAGACAAATGAGAACTTGATGAAGGATATGTGACAGCAGCCCATTCTGCACTCTTCATCTTGACTGCAACTGGCCTATATCATGACAGAGGCAATTGGAGATTGACAGTATCATCAATAAATCAACAGACCTAAAGTTAGGAACGTCAACTAAAACACGACTCTAACTTTTGATATGCGAATAGATGCATATTTCAGCCTTACACGTGGTTCAGTCTCACTAGAGTTTATGTTGCGTGAGATCAAAAAGAAACATGCACCCTTTCAAGAGGAAAGAATAGGGACAAGTTTATTGTTTTAATTTATTTTCAGGCAAAAAAATCCTCCTTTGTACTGCTTTTTGTAATAAGCTAAGTGCTTGCTATCATGAAAAGTGCACGGCAGATGTCTTTCATTTATCAAAACAGAAGGGGTGCTGAAAAGAGTGATATTTCTGGTTTCCCTGAAGCAGCAAAGTCTTGTAAATAAACAGTAGTGGATATTCTGCACTCTGCCCAAGAGACCTGAGGATGGGAACCTGCTATTGATCCTGCAGACATGGGGCTCAAGCTTCGGTCTCTCGGGATATCTCTACACTGTAATTCTGGCTCCTTTGTATAAACCACTATGAGAAAGGGCTCATTTTCTTTCCCACTTGTTATGGGCAGGCAACAAAGTTTGGATTTTCATTACTTCTAGGTGACTTGCACAAGTAGCTACAGAAGGGGACCAGAAGGATCTGGATCTTAAATTTAATAATAATAATAATAATAATAATAATAATAATAATAATAATAATAATGTAATTTAAGATCCAAATCCTTCCGATTCAAATCTCCATGTGATGATGATGATAATAATAATAATAATAATAAGTTTAATATGTTTCCAAGCACAATTCAAAGTGTTGGTGTTGCCCTTTAAAGCCCAAAATGACCTCGGCCCAATATACCCGAAGGAACATCTCCACCCCCATCGTTCTGCCCGGACACAGAGATCCAGCACTGAGGGCCTTCTGATAGTTCCCTCACTGCAAGAAGCCGTGTTACAGGGAACCAGGCAGAGGGCCTTCTCGGTAGTGGCGCCTGCCCTGTGTGATGCCCTCCCATCAGATGTCAAAGAGATAAACAACTATCTGATGTTTAGAAGACATCTGAAGGCAGCCCTGTTTAAGGAAGTTTTGAATGACTGGTGTTTTAATGTATTTTTTAATCTTTGTTGAAAGCTGCCCAGAGTGGCTTGGGAAACCCAGCCAGATGGGTGGGGTATAAATAATAAATAATAAATGATGATGATGATGAACTGGATTGTTCAGCCACACTCTAGTCCATTTTAAAATCCCATAAAATGTTCTCAAGAGTCTGCTCAAATGATTTGGCAATCATGATGAGTATTTAACTTCTCCCAATTTATCTACTGTTCCCTTTGTAGAACAGATAAAGACTGAAGGATCAGGCAGTTTCTGCATTTAAAAATTCTTGCACTACAAAAACACAAATCTTCAACCATGTCCTGGAAACTTTCCTCTGCACATTTAAAAAAGAGAGTAGAAGAATGTAACATTGGAAGTCGGCTGTAATAATCTGGGCCAGGATTTCCATATGCATAACCCAAGTGCAGGGGACTCAGAACCAGTGGTCTGTTGTTGCTGGACTACATCCCCCATCATCCTCGAACATTTGCCATGTTGGCTGGGCTGATGGGAGTTGAAGTCCAGCAATATTTGGAGATCCACTGGTTCCTCATTCCTCCCTTTGCATTTTGATACATGGACAAGAACTTTCCTGATTTGTGTCTCTAACTGCAGCTTTTCCTGTTAAACTACTTCTGATGGTTGGCCCGGAGATGCAATGGGATTGTGGGCCTGAAAAGCTCTACTGTATGCATGGAAATATAATGTTCAGACCTTCAGAACCTGCCCTTATTAGAGGTTATTGCCCTTGAATGGACCCTCATAACTATATTTGGATAGATTTTTTTTTTTATGTTTGTGAACTCTTTCCCTGGTCAAATATCTTACTTCATTTCTTTCCCTTGCTGCATGCTATTGGAAAGAAGGGATCTGGATCTGCCAACAAGTTGTATAGAAAATACAGGCAAACAAATAACAATTTATCTGCAGGGTGCTTTAAAAAACCCAGACTCTGTGTTGGTGTCCCTTAGGACTATGTTAAGGATAGAATAATATATAATGGTTTTTTTCCAGAGCATAGGACATTAAAGCAGAATCTTTTAGGTTCCCATATCTAATGGACCATAACCACCTCCCCTCTTGTTAAAAAAAACCCTATTGTTTATGTTTGTCACCTTCAGCTGTTTTCAGTTGCTACTTTCTCTGTTTTCACTTCATTGTAGTAGACAGCATTGTTACAAACACAGGAATCTGTCCTATACTATGCCAGACCACACGGGGCCATCAAACTTAGCATTTTCAGTACATTGAGTGGCTCTTCAAGGTTTCAGACTGGGGACCCAACCCTACCTGGAGATGCTGGGGATTGAAGCTGAGAATCAGAAGATCTAGCACTCAGCTCTGATTCTTCCCCATGTTGACCAATGCTGCTGATACTTACAGTTTGCTTGTCTTTGAAACGGGATGTGAGAAAATATTTGTAGAAAGTTGACCATGTAGATTCCATCATTCTACCTTTAAAAATATTACTTCTTGGTGAATTTGTCCTTGGAGCCCAAGCTTATCTGGTTAAATTTTTGCTGGCACTGTTATCGACCTATTTTACCCCGTTTTGCACAGTTAGTTTTAAAACAATGCATTATTGCACACATTTTTGTATGTGTTTCCCTACAATACATATTTTTCCAGTGCCCTTTATTGATAAAATACACATTTTATAAGCATTTTTACTTCAATATATGTTTTCTTGCACGTGCTTTTTATGCACCAGAACTGTACTGCAAAACCTGGAGAAAGGCACAATCCATTTGGCAGCTGCATTCCAATCCACAAGCAAGTTCTGGACTGTTGAGTTAGGTCAGTCTGCTGTGAAAAGCATTCTGCTGTGGTGAATTCTTCATTGCTATGGGAGAGATTTTAGGCTATAGGTGCCCATAGAACCGAATGCTGATATGGGGCGAAGCTTCATGTCACAGGAAATAGGACAAGGAAAGGTGGTGTGTGTGTGTGTGTGTGTGTGTGTGTGTGTGTATCTATATCTATATATATATGAGAAAGCTGCACAGTATTAGCTCCCTGAGATAATTTACACAAATCCACTCACTATAATCCTACCAATTAAATTGCATTAACCAAACTGGATGAAGTAGTATCTGCAGCTGGAGCCACCATCTGGATTTATGGGCAAAATTCCAGTTTATTGTCCTTCCATTGCAACAAATTGTCTATGAGAGATTAATCAATTCTAGCGATTTGCTGGTGCACACAGAACCAGAACACTTTCAAAATAGAAAAAAAAGACTTTTAAATATCAACATTATTCTGAAGAATAATATATCTGAAGAAGTGTGCATGCACACGAAAGCTCATACCAAGAACAAACTTAGCTGGTCTCTAAGGTGCTACTAGAAGGATTTTTTAAATTTTTTTATTTTGTTTTAACATTATTCATTTTTTAATAGAATAGAGTTTCTAGATCCTAAGTACATGGCAGATGCAGGATTTGTACCCAGGACTTCCCAGCTTCCAGTCCATTCCTGCAGGTAGGAATTCCTGCAAGAGCCACACTAGCTCTTATGTTCTGTAACAAATATTGTCCTGGGTCCTGGGTTTCCAAGTCTAGAGTCTGGCCCAGTGTTATTATCAGAGGCATACCTAGACACCCCTGCGCTCTTGGCAAGGAGCTGTATTGGTGCCCCCTCCATCACTTGTGCCCTAGACAAATGTCTCCAAAGCTGGGGGAGACCAGAAATTCATAAAGATTGCTTTTTGGTGCCTTTTGTGAACCACTAGTGTTTTCCACTGCATTCATTGGGGTCAATTCTTCTGTGCTCCACCTCCCCTCCTCCTCCACCATTGGTCCTTCCATCTGCCTGTTGTCCTGCCTGCCTCCCTCCCCTCCTCTTGCAGTTTCCCTTCCTTCCTTCCTTCCTTCCTTCCTTCCTTCCTTCCTTCCTTCCTTCCTTCCTTCCTTCCTTCCTTCCTTCTTTTTCCCTCCTCTTGCAACTCTTGTCTGCTCTCTCTGTCTTTCCTCCCTCTGAGCATCATTGGGCACTCTGCTGCTGGCCAATTCAGGCGGCGGCCCGGTAGGGTTACTGCAATGGCCCATGCTAGTGACTGGATTCCTCTGCTGAGGCACCCAGAGGAACCTGAACACCTCACTCGGCCATCAGGAGCAGCAGCTCAGGGAGCACATGAACCTGCTGTGCAAATGCTCAGAGTGTGAGTGGAACTCACTTCACAGCTTCCAAACAATCTACAATCACCCTACACAAGCATGGCAATAGAAAATTCTAATGAATTTATTTATTAAGCCATAGGAATATCTATTAAAAAAAGAACCTATGCTTTTTATTAGTTTTCTTACTTAACAAACACGCACACACAATAAATTAACCAAAATAATAAAATAATAACCTTTTTCAGTTCTTCATATTTTTTTGCAACCCCACCACATATGAAACAGTGTCCCTTCTGCTTGTTAACACCTCCAGCAAGTATCAGATCTTGTTTTATACATTTTGGATAAGTTTCTGGGAGTTATATACCACCTGTAGAACATCTTCAAAAGATTTTCCTTTAGTGTATAACAGGCCATAAATTTCCATTCTTTCTTCCATAATCTTTCCCATGCCAATAGTTGGATATTTTTACCAAAATCTTTTGCCCACTTAATCATTACTTCTGTCACCTCTATGTCTATTCTTAATTATATTTTGCTGTTTCAGTTGCATAAGATGTAATTTACATACAGGGCGGTCTTAAAGGGATCGGCCGCCGTGGCGCTACGATCCCTCGGTGCCCCCGGCATGCTGCCTCTCCGCCCGCCTCCCTCCCGCGCTGGCTGCCCCTCGGGAGGGGGGGTGGGCGAGCAGGGGATGAGGGGTGTGGCGCTGGAGCGGCGCGGGGCTTTGCTTGCCCTTCCCAGCGCTCCAGCTGGGGCTCCGGAGGGCGGCCGGCTTGCATCCCACCCGCTGGCGCGCAAGCGCCCGCCCGCCCACGGGGGCGGGTTGGGGAGGGGGCGCCCGGTATGCCAGTGGGCTTGCGGGGGTGCCCCTGGGGGGCCCGGCGCCCTGGCGCGCCGCACCGCCCAGGCCCTATGATGAGACGGCCCTGTTTACATAAGAAGCTGACATTTTGGGTGTTCAGTTGATGTAGAAAGGGAAGCTTGCAGCAGCAATCCCTGTCCTTATGACGTATGTGTGTTCCTTTTCAGCCTCAGCCCTACACATACACATACCTGCATGGAACAGTTATGGAATGATCAGAAACACTCTTACATGTCCATAGAAGTATAGGGGTGCAGTGCAGACCTTAACTCTTTATCCTAATCAATGTTGGAAGTGGTGTGGCAATAGAGGAACATATTATTTACCGATACGTATTTGCTGGTCATGCTTGTAGGTAATCCAACAAAGGGCAAGGATCCTGAACAACAAAGGGCAAGGATCCTCAAATTCACTATTGGAAGGCAACCCATTTACAGTATTCTGTAAAATTAAGTTTAAAAGGATGTCAGCTGTCTGAATTTGCATACACCTCACACTTGTAAAATCTTCTTAGTGTCACTCACATAATACTCTCAGCAAACTAAGGCCTTGGTAAAATAAATTTATTCTGTAAGCAGCTTTACCACATTTACATAAACATGGGAATTAGCTGAGCTTTCGTGTGAGTTCCAGCTACCATATCTACCCCGCATGATTGCCTGTGAGCTCAGTCCCTATAAATATAAAGTTTGGCTTAAAATGGTGAGGCTAAAGAATAAAAAAAAGTTGAAATGAAATGAAACAAACACGTATTTATATTAAATAAAATAAAAAATTCCTTCCAGTAGCGCCTTAGAGACCAACTAAGTTTGTTCTTGGTATGAGCTTTCGTATTTATATTGTGAGGGTTAATTTGGACGTTGACTTACATATATAAACTTTTTAATTTACATTTCCTTTTCATGAGATTGTTACAAGAGGTGGTCTAGCATCTGATTGCTATTTATTTTGTTTGTAGATTTTTTTTTAAAGGACCAGACAGAGAAAAGATCTATGAAAGACTGTTAGTCATTAATATAACCTTTATATTGGGTGGTAGAGTCAGACTGTACCAGTAAAGCAGACTGTACCACGTTGCAGCGCCATCTTTAATATCTCCCCACATTAAATCTCATAAAACAAGAACAGCACATAGGCCAGTTTCTTCTTCGCTGCGCTAAATATCTACTATCAGAGACTTTTGTTGTTGTTGTTTAAAAAGCAGGAATAAAATTTTAACATGTGATTTCTCTAACTACATCCTATCACCTCATGTGTAAACCAGATAGTCAATTATGCATATTAACTGATGAAGGCAGACAACAATAACAAGAACAGAGATGGCTCAGTCATTTTGCCTGCTTGTGAACTACAGCACAGTACTTAGGTGGAAACTATTGTTAACAGCAGAGTATAGGATGAAAGCAAAGAGGGGTAAAAAGTAGCTAAAGTTTAAACCACCACATCTAAATATTAGGAGGACACCCCCCCACACACACTATTTGAAACAATTTGAAATAGCTCTTTATTTAAATGCCTGGAAGTGGTTTTCTTCTAAAACCAGCAGAGCATCAAACAATGAATTCATTTAGCAGGCTCTACCCAAAACTGTATTCCCATGTGGAGTAAAGGATGTATGTATTACAGTTGAGCAGATTGCTTCTAGCTGGTAGGTAAGAAATGAAGTCTGTTTCTCACATTTGGCCTGGTAACCCCTGCCAAAAAGAAACCACAACTGCTACATGCTGAAATTTATAATGTAGCTTTCCTAGACTGAATTCTAGGATTTAAACCTTAGGATATCTGTAGTAGAAGCTTCTGAAAACCCAAATAATTTAGGCTCCTCCTGTAATCTTTAGTCACCACCCACTATGCCCGCTAGAAATAATAATAATAATAATAATAATAATAATAATAATAATAATAATAATAATTTGATATTTTAAAATTGCATTGATTGCATTGCTGAATACATGCATCAGGTTGCTAAAGACTGTATTGTATCACACAGTAGCAGGGGGGAATCTACAGCCAGTGGGAATAATTAGGTCTTCTAAACTTCTCAGTTGGACCCATGAGGCAGTTTTAGCCAAGTTACACACACTTGTGGGACAGGTAAAGACACAGATCCCTGCCAAGCCCTCTGCGTTTGTCCCCATGGCTTGATTTCAGACTGCCTGGGCAAAGGAAAATGCATGTTGTTGTTTTTTTGTTTAGTCGTTTAGTTGTGTCCTACTTTTGTGACCCCATGGACCAGAGCACGCCAGGCACTCCTGTCTTCCAATGCCTCTCGCAGTTTGGTCAGACTCATGTTGGTAGCTTCGAGAACACTGTCCAACCGTCTTGTCCTCTGTCATCCCCTTCTCCTTGTGCCCTCCATCTTTCCCAACATCAGGGTCTTTTCTAGGGAGTCTTCTCTTCTCTTCTCATGAAGTGGCCAAAGTATTGGAGCCTCAGCTTCAGGATCTGTCCTTCCAGTGAGCACTCAGTCCTGATTTCCTTCAGAATGGATAGGTTTGATCTTTTTGCAGTCCATGGGACTCTCAAGAGTCTCCTCCAGCACCATAATTCAAAAGCATCAATTCTTCGGCGATCAGCTTTCTTTATGGTCCAGCTCCCTCCATACCCTCCAGCATATCTCCAATGAAAACAGGGGTGTCCTCCTCCATAACAACAACAACAACAACAACAACAACAACAACAACAACAACAACAACAACAACATTATTTATACCTGCCTATCTGACTGGGTTGCCCCAGCCACTCTGGGCATCTTCCAACATATATAAAAACATAATAAAACATCAATCATTAAAAAAAAAAACTTCCCTATACAGGACTGCCTTCAGGTGTCTTCTAAAGGTTGTATAGTTATTTATCTCTTTGGTTCGGTTGTCACATAGCTCTATACCCTCCAACATTTATCCAATGAAAATAGGGACATACTAAGGAAAAGTGGGACATTCCAGGATCAAATTAGAAACTGGGGCAGCTTCTTTAAATCTGGGACTGTCCCTGGAAAATAGGGACACTAGGAGGGACATATAATATGTCTGCTGATTGACCTGCCCATCTGTCAAAGTCAGCCCACTGACAGCTTTGGGAAGTAAGAATCTGGGAGACGTACAAACCAGCTCCTATTTTCCTACTCTGCCATGCTGGTTCTAAATGTGAAAAGGTACTCTATATAAGGGTTGCAAGGTCCTTGCCTGGAAATAATGCTTCTGTCTTTAACAGTGCAATTCTACGCATGGTCAGCCAGAGGTAATTCCTTGAGTTCAGTGGGACTTGCAATCCAGTCCTAACCATGTCTACTCAGAAGCAAGGCCTGATGAATTCATTGGCTTTACTTGTGGGTAGGTGGGGTTACAAATGCAGCCTTACTCCCAGATACAACTGCAGCCTAAATGTTTGAAAGCACCAAGAAAGGTGCAGCGGCTGCTCCTTTTCCCCATATTTCTCTCTTTCTCCTTGGCCTGCTGAGGCCTGCAGGGATTAAATTTTGCCCAGCATCAAGCAAAGGGAAGCTTGGACCATCTGCTTACGTTGACATCTGCTTGCATCTGGTGACTTGGGGGCATTTAAAAGACTTAGGGCAGTGTTCCATTGGGCACTGTCTGGAACAAAGAACCCATGACTCTTATAGCACATTATTAACTTTCAACTAAACTTTCCTGAAGGAGCCTTCTCCTGGATTACGAAGATAAACACAGCCTAATGAAGGATTCCATAGCTGCTGTTATAGCCAAGCACAAATCTGATGAGGCAAGCAAAATATGAACTACCTCATGTTAGGAGTAGGCTAAGGAACTGGATGACAGCTGAAACACTTCTGGCGTTTTGGGTGGGAGTCTAGAATTCTCACCATATGGAATGGACCACAATCCTAAGTAGTAAAATGGAATAACTAGATAGAAATATAAACTAATGTAAGACCCAAAGCTGCTTCAAATCCAATCAGACCTTTTTTAAATAAAAAAAACCCCTATGCAAAACCACGTATTTTCCTTCACATAATCTTTTTTTTGCTTTTGGGTCTTTAGATATTACAGTTTTCCACAGACCAATCTATTACCGTATATCGCGGCGTATAAGGCGACTGGGCGTATAAGACGACCCCCCAACTTTTCATGTTAATAAACAGAGTTTGGGGTATACTCACCCAGCCCGGGCTCCAAGCGCAGAACAGCCTCCTGCCCACGCCCACACCCACGCCCATGGCGGCTGAGGCAGCAGCTGCGGCTGGAGCACCGGGGAGAGGCTCCATGGCGGCTGAGACGGCGCACGCACGCACGTTTAGACGGCGCACGCAAGCAGCCAGTGGTGGGGCGGAACTCCGCGTCACGTCGCATGATGTTGCCAGCGTACAAGACGACCCCCGACTTTAGAGAAGATTTTTCGGGATTTAAAAGTCGTCTTATACGCCGCGATATACGGTAATGACTTTGAGATTATTTCAGGCTATCTTTTCTCCATATTTGATTTCTATAATGAAGATTGTCCCCATGATATCACCCTAACTTAAGGTATGTTTTAGTAGTGGGAAGTGATATTAATGCTTCTTTCATTCTCCAGTAACTTTAGTCTTGTTCTCATGAAATATATTGGATGAATGCACCTAGAAGGAAGAATGGGACTGTGGCAGCAGGGCCAACCTCTGAGCAACACAAGCTCTCCATTTACACATGGAGTCTTCTCTCTTGGCACAATTATAACAGGGTTTTCGATAGCAAGATGAAGGCCCTATGCATGCACAGTTGTGCATACACAGAACCCATGCAGACATTCAACAGAATAGGCATATATCAGCCCTTTAATTGAATTCACTCACGATGCATATACTCCAAAAACAGGGTTTTTGACCCTTCATACATGAGCATGTTGTCTTTCCCCACAGGACACATGAATGGCTGGGCCCTAAGCAAACAACTCTGCAATATTTTCTGGGATGTAAAACTGCCAAAATTTGGCTCTAATTAAGTAGCTCATTTTGATACATGAAACTGAGAAATTACTTGGAAAACTGCTTTTTTAGGGAGTGTGGAAATCCCAGGAGAATTCTGACAGGGAGGGGAGAGCCACAGGAAAAATGAGAATATTCTTTTGTATTTGAACAGGGCCTCTTTGCATTTCCAAGTGCTAATCTTCGGTTTTACTCTGTCTAGCCTAGAAAGGAAACAGGGCTACTGTCTGTGCAGAAGATATATTTGCACCTTTGCTCACTTTTTCTGATTTACATATTACATATTTCTTACGAAGAAAGCATAAAACATCCTCCCACCATGCAAAGAATCCCCCAGCGATTAAAGATAAATGCAGGCGCTCTGAAAGATCTGCTGTGGAATAAGCATGATTGATACACCAAGGAACCCACAGATCAGATCTGATAGAGCCCATAATGTGCAGCTCTGAAAGGATAATAACCATAAACTCCCCCACCCAGTTATATAAATATGCACATTGACAGAGAGACATGCAAAAGCTTTTGAGCTACACCACTTGTTCTACTGACTAGGATAATGTACAGAAAAGGAGACAGCTGGGTAAGCAGCTGCTTTAGCATACTGTTTGCAATAGACTCAATATGCCAGGAATTAATAGACAGTGGTTTAGCTGACAAAACTCTTGCTCAGGATTGAAATATTGACATCCTCATATATGTGCAAGTATGCTGAACATTAGCATACCTTTTTTTTTAACAAGAATTTATTGGTTTTCCACATCACAACAAATACAAATACAATAGAAAAAAAAGACAAATACAACAAGAAAAACAGAAATAAAAGAAAATACATACCTACACCGGAACACCAACACTCCATACATTTAATTAAAATCTTATTTCGAATCTAATTAGGGGGACTTCCCCCGTTCTCTCCTCTGCTTCCAATTCTAATTTACTTTAGTAACTTTCTATCTATTTCAACAATTCATTCACCTAAATTCACAATCTCCATCTCTAAAATTTAAATCATTTAACATCAAAATATCAAAATACAACTTCTTAATACAAATCTTAACTTCTTGTTACCTTATCTATCTCTTACTCCACTAAAACTGCTGCTGGTATTTCTAATTCAAACCTTATATAATATTAAACTATCCTTCTTTGAAAACAGTCCAAGTATCTCTTCTCTATTCCAAATCAAATTTTTTAACACTCTGACTTCGGGGTACCATGGTAAGCCTTCCTAATACACATCTAAAATTTTTCACCCTACCCCTCTTCTTACCATTTTTTCTCCCCACCTCGGAATCACCCACCAGACTTCCCTCCACCCCTTTCCAAAACCATTGTCCATAATGTCCTCTTTTCCCTTGTATCTAAGGGCCAAAGCCTTGTCCAGAAGCATCCTTGCAAAGCTCTTCAGGAAATATAATACGTCACCATCCAGCATCTCCATTTCAAACTTCCAATCAACTTTTAATTGTAATTCCCAAGATTGTTCCTTCATTTCTGGGCTCCCACCCCAGAAATCGGATATAGTATGTCTAAATTCAACCATGGGCCTCTCACACCCACAGGGTTTTTCTTCTTCTTGGAGTTGCATAGTCACTGTATCTTGTTCTTCAAATATTTCCTCAAGTTCCTTAGCAAGGTTCTCCTCAAGTTCATTAGCAAAGTTCTCAGAAGCCTTGCCAATTCCAAAAAACTTTTCGTCGACATTCTGATTCAGCAGTTCTAATTTCTGGTTCAAGAGTTCTAGTTTCAAAAGAATTATCCTTTGTCCTTGGGTCATTCCCGGATCTAAAGTCATTTAAAAAGCGAAACCAAAAATGGCAGAAGCAGGCAGGAAATAACAAAGTTCAGTACTTTTCCATCTTTAGGTCTCAAGTTTCAGCCGCCATTTTCCCTTAATCAGGGTGCGAAAATTATATTCCACCAACTTTGAGAAGAAATACTTTAAAAGTCTCAATCCTCCCCTAACAGGGGTTTTGACAGATCGTACTCGTCAGAGAAACTCCAATAGAAACATTGTATCAGCCAAATGCAGCAACAGCCAGATACATTGTTACTTCTTCCAATTCGGCAGGGAGAGGAACGGGCTTCCTTTTGACATTCCTCCCCAAAAGCCAATTAAATTTTTTTTTTAAGGCCAATTAAACTCCGTACTTACAGCTTACGGGGTTCTTCTTTTTTGCTTCAATTAGGTAAGAACGATACGCTCATCACCGGCGGCAGCCGCCACTTAGCTTCCCCGGCTGGGGCATAACCTCCACAGCCCCGCGCCGTTGCCCTTTCACTCCTGCACCCCTTTTACAAGGGGAGCGGAGAAAGGGTCAGCGCAAAGGGGCCAGCTGGAGAGCCCACACCACGGGACGCTCGACCCGCGGCTTAACGGAGCCCGCTGCGCGGTAGCGGAGCTCCTAGCCCCCAGGGAAGCCAGGGTCATCTCGCTACCGAGACAACCCTCGACCGCTGGCAATGGCGCGCTCGCCGGAAGTCAGCATACCTTTTTGATGTGATTACTCAGTGGGAAACATTAATTGAAACTTTGGGTATGCGAAGGATTCTGTAATACAAAGTCCAGATTTAACTCATGTGGCTCCTAGAGAATGACAGGGTGGGGATTTCAGCCAGTATAGAAAGCAGCATCTGCAATGGGAAGTCACATATTGCACAAAGTTTTCTACAACAGTCCTCCATGCAGACTTTGCCACTGTTTCCCCCAGTTGTATGATGGGCAGTCATTGTGGGATGAGAACCTTTGCTGTATTTTGCTGGTTTTGTTACTGTGTTGAAGGATGAGTCAAATCATGACCCTGCTCATCTCCCACTGGCTCCTCTGTTGTGTGTTCACAATGGCTGCAACTATAAAATCCTAAGCAGTATAACCTAGGCTGGGTCTATATTGACCCGTTTAACATTATTAGAATGATATTAGATATATCGTTCTAAAACATTGCAGGGCATACTTGTAATTCAAGGTGTTTCTTACCTTTGTTTTTCTCCCTAAAGAAACACTGTCTCCCTACTGCTGGCCTGCTGGTTGCTCTGCAGTACCTTCTGCTTTACTTAATGTTAAAAACCCATGAGTGCAGATCCGCCCGAATGGAAATTGATATTTGGTTCTGAAAGGCCACACATGGGCAACACACAAAAAGGCTACAGCCATCCCTGAAGCTGTGAAGGTGATTGATAAATACTTTACTACTGATGATGCTTCCCTTTGACTTGAGGAGGAATGGCTGTGGGAGACCTCCCACCAAAGGTGAAGAAGCAGGGGACCAAGCTCTTAGTATGGCCAATATTGATATTTACAGTGGGAGTACTTCTGCTGCCCCTGTGGATCCTGCCACCCAAGGCAGGCACCTCACCTTGCCTCATGGGTTGTCCAGCCCTGCCAGTAATTGAATCTGGGATTCCCCCCCCCCCCAATGTAAACCAATTCCTGGTGGGAAACACCCCTCTCCCGCAAGGTAAGCAAAGGGAAACCATATTTGTGTTACACGTACTTTTGGGTAAGGGTTTCAGGGGAACATTTCATGTCCCACAAGCCTTCAAATCCATTTAGCACTAATAATAACACCAATTTTCTCTAACCCTACATTGATCTTATTTACTTTTATCCATCTCCTATAAACTCAAAGCCTTTCAAATGAAAAGAGAACCAGTTAAGAATTGCCAGCTTTAATTCAGTTTCACCTAACTTGCCAGCTAGAGCTACTACAATAACTTAAGTCCGGGGCCCTGCTTTATCCAAATTCTCCCCAAGTAGCAATTTGTTCAGGAACAAACTGAAATGACTTTGAGAATTTTAAAAAAATGATGTCTGTATTCTGTCTGTAAAACTGTGATCCATCTTCCTAATTAAAGCAAGCTGAATGGTTTCCCTAAATAATGGAGGTGACAAATTCTCCAGCGCTGCTTAAATACAGTAAATTGGTGTGCAAATGAATTAACCATCCACCTCTGAGCTTAATGTGAATCCACCTATTTTTAAAAATAGAGTGTTTTGACATTAACTTCTACACTCTCCTTGAAATGCCAGATGAATTCAAATGAAGCTAGGTCCCAACTACTCAGCAGTTTACCTATTTGCAAAACTAAATAAGGCCTGTAGGTACGTGTTTGCTGACTCCCACCCTTCAGCTATTGACATTGAAACTTCTATACTTCACAGCAGATTTATTTTTGTCGAAACACCCCCTACCTCCAAAGGATGGCTGTCCTGGCCACTCTTACTGTTCTTTAGCAAAAACTGGAAACGGGTCAGGATTGATGACTGAGTCAATTTTGCTTCTCTAATTTTCACTTTTTAAAAATCTTAAATTAATTTCTCCACAGTTCTTCAAGTATCTGTGACGTGCTTTTGTTTTTGATTTTAAATCCTCATGGGAATCCATCGGAATCGAATTTCTTCTAATAAACACAGAGCTGTATTGAGCTATCCTGACCCAGTAATGGGACTTTCTCCCCCGCTCCTTCCCTCGCTCTCACCAAATTCAGTCCAGAAGGCTGAGAGAACCCACAGAACAGCAAGGAGGGAGAGGAGGGAGAATATTATGTTGCCTAAGGAGAAATCCTTGCACTGACAAAAAGATTTAGCACTATGTTGGACTCCACCCATATTTTTTCTATGCAGTTTTCACTAATGTACACATTTTTTTTTTTGCAATGTTCCCTAATATAATGCATTTTTGTATATTATTTTCACTGATTTATGCATTTTACACACATCTTCCCTGAATATATATACATTGTTGTACATATTATTTGGTTAGAGAACTCGATTAGTGTACAGTATTGGTTTGAGAAGTGTTATTGTTAGCTAGCATGGTCAAAGGTCAAGGATTATGATAGCTGTAGTTCAAAACAGCTGTAGGGCACCAGCTCGGGGAAGACTAGTCTAGGTCAAATGCAACCACTATGAGATTTTTAATTCTTTCACTCTTGGGCATGACCCCATTTAATATTAAAGCTCTATAATATGAAATAAATTCGGAAGTCAAAATGTAATCCCATCATTAGCTAAACATATTAGGAAATCAAATTAGAGGACACAGCATCCCCAGTAAGGCTAATTAAATGAAATAGTTTGTTCAAATAAACACTCAGTTTAATTTGTGACAGAATGTATATCGTTTTACCTCCTGTTTACATGAAATGGTACTCTATTGATTGGTGTTTTCCTAATGTAGTGTTCAATGAGGAGCTGCCTGACTGCTCTGAAGATCTGTCCTGCAGAACAAAATGGAACCATGCTGTTCCTTACTCTCAAATGTGAAATTTAATCCTCTCGTTGATAAATTATGACATGGCCAAAAAAAAGAAAAAAAAAGATTTCAGAACAGAGGATTATAAAAGTGTAATCTATGGCACCATGTAAAAATAGCATGCTGCATCAAACATGCAATATAAAATTAAATACAGTAATAGCAGTGCCATAATTTTCTAAACATCTACATTTGTTTAGAACGTTATAACAAGAATACTAAACAAAGACTGGAGTGCAATGTGGTAGACAATTACTTTTATAACAACATAATCACCCATAAAGGTACAGTAAAGGGACCCCTGACCATTAGGTCCAGCCATGTCCAACTCTGGGGTTGCAGCGCTCATCTCGCGTTACTGGCCAAGGGAGCCGGCGTACAGCATCCGGGTCATGTGGCCAGCATGACAAAACCGCTTCTGGTGAACCAGAGCAGTGCACGGAAAAGCCGTTTACCTTCCCGCCGGAGCGGTACCTATTTATCTACTTGCACTTTGATGTGCTTTCAAACTGCTAGGTTGGCAGGAGCTGGGACCGAGCAACGGGAGCTCACCCCGTCGCGGGGATTCGAACTGCCAACCTTCTGATCAGCAAGCCCTAGGCTCTGTGGTTTAACCCAGAGCGCCACCCGTGTCCCATAATCTCTCCTTATTCACTATAAGCTATAGTTAACACGTTTTTCAACGGGCATATTCTGGAACAGGTAATTTGCTGGCAAACCATATGAAACTGTATTGTACATTTAGTCCTATTGTCTACCCAGCCAGCATTGACTAGATTAAGATGCTGTAGCTATCCAAGTCTCAGTGGAGAGGTGTTTCTTAGTCCCAGGGCTTTTTAAAAGCTGGAACTCACAGGAACTCAGTTCCAGCAACTTTCAGGTGGGCACCATTGCCATTTTAAGAGAACAAAGGTGATTTCATGGTGAGTTCCAGCACCCTTTTTTCTAGAAAAACAGCACTACTATCTAAGAAGCTTTAACTCATGAGGTGAGCAATCTGTGGCTCTCAGATGTTGTTGGACTTCAACTTCCATCAATCCTAGTCAGCACGGGTTGTGTCAAGGATGATAGGAATTGCAGTCTGACATCTAGAAGGCCACACTCCCTACCCTTGCTCTATCTAGAGGTTCCAGAGGCTAAATCTGTGAATGAAGTCTTAAGTGTGCAAAATGTGTACTCTGCTACTGAGCTACAGCTTTTGGTCTCCAATATGCAGAGCGAAAGTTGTCAGAATGGTGTACTTCCTTGCTTAGATTTCAAGCAATGAGCTAATGCTGAAGAAACACTGAATGAGTCACAGAGAGAGAGAGAGAGAGAGAGAATGAATCGCTTAGAGCTTTGTGTGATGTCAGTGGCAATGTGTTTCATAGTGTGCCCCATATTGAAAATTCACTCTTAAAGGCAGTGTGAAGTTTCTCATGCTCTAAATCTTATTTGTCCGTTCCAGGACCCAAGAATGCACTGTCTGTTTCCATAAAGCACTAGAGGGCAGGCTAGCCTATACTTGTTCTTTACTAGGGAGTAAAATAAACTATGCATTGGGTAGGTCATTAACTGTGCAATGGGAAAGGGGGAAACAGCACAGTATGTGATAAGAATGAGGCCAACAATTGCAAAACACTTTATAATATTTTCCTTCGGGGCTACTAACATTTAAGCCAAAATGTAGCTACTAGACTAATTCAGCACTGACAAGAATCAAGCCTTTTGTCTGTGTGTGTTGGGCAGAATCTGTTCAATATGAACAGCTGATGATTTAGGAACAGGCTGCATGACAACGAGGAGGTGACTTTCTTTGTCATTGGCTCATACAGCTGACTTCTAACAGCCCAGTTATCTGCACTGGAGATGCCACTGAGGGCAGGGAAAGCTTTGCCCTCTCCTCAGACTACATGTGATTCAGGAGCAGCTTTTATTTGGAACAAATGTCTTCCACATTAATGTTAGTAACAATTTGATGGCTTCATGAACTAGGTTTGCATGCCAAAACACACTAATCCCTAAAAAGCTCGGACCTTTGCCTGGCAATCACAATTCTGTCAAAGCCAGCCTCAAATGTCACATGGACTAGTATGTACAATTAAGGGACATCCCTGATATGACATACTTGCTCCTCAGCAAATGCTGGAGGCAGTTGGTGGTGTCCTGATTTGGGTGTGGGAATGAAACAGGTGTAATATAAATATGGAGAAGGAGAATAGCTCATTGTTAGAGCCTTTGCATGCAGAAGGTTGCAGGTTCGATCCTTGACACCTCAATGTAGTGTTAGGAATGCACCTTTTAATGCAACACATCATTAGCTTAAGGCACTAACTATGGCATGAAGATTGCTTTACAAAAGGATTAGAGAAATTCATGGAAGTTGAATTTCAGTAACTGATCTTGATTGCTACAGTGCAATCTCATGTATGTGTCTACACAATAGTAAGTGTAATGGAATTCAGGGAAACTAGAACTGTGTACACACAATGCATTTAAAATATATTCTCCCAGAGGAATCCTGGAAAATTTAGTATGCTCCTCACAGAGCTACAATTCCCAGCATGCTTATACTACAGTTCCCAAGACTCTTTGTGTGTATGTGGTGTGTGCACAGATTTTCACTCAGGATTGCAACTTAAATGACCAAGGCAAACATAGCTCCATCCAAGGGTGCTATTAACAGGCTTGGAGGAACCCAAAGGAATTGCAGAAGTACAACCAATCTTTAGGAATATAACTAAGTGGGCCGAGAAAAAACTGCCCAGTGAACACGGAGTGAACCCAGTGGCCATGAAATGATGGCTGGGAAATGGAAAAGTGTTGAGAGGTGGAGGAGAGGGGAGGAACACAGCTGCAGTGCTGGAATCCTAAGCAGAGCATCTGGCTACACTGCACTGTACATTTCCCTCCACATAAGAGCACAAGAGCCTGCTGAAGTAGGCACCCTGTTCTCAGTGGCTTAGCAGATACCTGTGAGAAGCAAGAGCCCCTGAATACCAGATGCACAAGAAAAACAACAGGGGATGGGCACCCCCTGGTTTTGAGTTTCTAGTGGTGATCAGCTGCCACCATTGTAGACAGAATGCTAAACTAATGGATCCAGGTTTGACACAGCAAGGCCATTCTTGCTTTCTTATTGCAGGTGATCTAGGCATATGGCTATTGATTACTGGGAGGAGGGTTGCTGCTTAGTGGGTAGAGCATGCACTTTGCCTGTGGAACATCCTAGGTTCAGTCCCAGGCAACACCAGGAAGGGCTAGGAAGGACTCCTGTCTAAAACCCCAGAGAGCTGCTGCCTGCCTGTGTAGACAGTACTGAGCTATATGGATCAACAGTCTGCTTCTAGTAAGGTAGCTTCCTATGTTTATATTTCTTAAAAACTTCTAGGTGCTGTAGAAAACTAGATGTTTAAGCCCACAGGCTCAAAGCATAATTGCATTGGGCAGGAAAGAGAGGGGAGGTAAACAAATAAATTATGTTTATGCACAGAGTGGCAAATATACATCTTCCATCAGTTAAGTGTATGAAGCAGCCTCGTTAATTGATTATACAGAAAGCAAACTGGACTAGCAGGTCATTTTATCTTAATTCAATGACTTGGTCCTATTTCCCCCTGTTAACGTCTAGTTCCGTGTGTGTGTGTGTGTGTGTATGTATGTGAAGAGGTTCTGCATTTTCCAGGCTGAAATAGGAAGGAATCATGGCACAGAGCCATTTAATGGGGCTTAAAAAGTGGCCTGAATAAACTAGCTGTGTAATTGGAGCTTATGTATCAGTCGTGATTTCAGCTTACAAGAGCCATTTTCTAGTTCCCATTCCTCTCCTGCTTGCTTGAGTCCCCCCCCCCCTCGGGTGTCAACAAATCAAACATGTAACACTCTTCCCCCTGTCTCGAGTAATCTTCAGAATACTGTGCTTGCAAATGAATTCATTTTATGTGCATGAGAAGGAAACCACAGCCATAAAACTGGAGGGGTGAGGAGAGAGATTTCTTAAGCTGTTCTGTCTAGCCCTCATTCAATGTGGGAGATTTTCCTGTGCTCGGAACATGGTGAGAATTCCTTCCATCACCTCACAGCCAGGAAAGGAGGCTGCTCCTCTGTTTGTCAGAGGAATGGGAAATACTGGTGGTCAATGGGAAAAAGAGGTTTGGGAGCCAAAAGGTCTAATCCCTACACCACGTGTGGGGAACCTTTGACCCTTCAGGTGATGCTGAACTATAACTCCCATTAGCCCCAGCAAGCCAGGGGTGATGGGCATTGTAGTTCATCAACATTTGGAGGACCAATAATTCCCCACATTTGCCCTACACCACACTGGATCTATATTCCCTGGTATGTAGACCAGAGCCATACCTTCTCATTTCTCTGCCTGGAATCTAGTTGGGCTCCCAAGGTTATATCTCTTCCCCTGGAACTGGAACCATGGTAAAGTTTGTTGTGGAGTTTCAAGTTCCTGAAATGCTCACTGATCAGATAGACTGCTGCTGCTGCTCCAAAGATGTTGACTGAAGAACGAAAACTTATTGCTAAGCCCTTGAGCAAATTGATAACTGGTTTTTCATCTACCATCTTGAAAGTGTGCTGCGATGCTAATGTAATGCTACAAATCTAATATAGTACATTGAATCCTGGATCAGGACCTAGAAGACCAGGGTTGAAAATCCCCACATAGCCATGATGGGGACCTTGGACCAGTCACCATCTCTCAGCCCAAACTACTTTACAGGGTTGTTTTAAGGGGGAACCGAGGAGGTGGAAAAACATTTTTGATACCTTGAACTCTATGTTCTCCATAGGTGAGATATAAGTAGAGCAATTAATTAATATAATAAACAAATAAACATTATTTTAGTAACTGGCAACAATGTGCTCACATGATCTTTGATTCCCATTTTATCACCTATAAAGTTATATTTATACACTCTTAATTCTTGGTAATCATGCGAAGATACCCTATTATGCATAATGTTTGAAGGTGGCAATGGAAGTTGCTAGTCATGTTTGTGACAGCATTCCTGGAGATAATTTGGTCTCATTGGCCTGGCTAAAACTAAGGCTTTATCAGGTGCATTGGTGGAGTAACTACAATGTTTATGATGTCTCAAGGCAAACATCAGCAAGCACTGAATTAAACATCAGACTTGGTGTTAGTCTGCAGACATGGGAGGAAAGTTACACTGTACCAGGGTCATATTGCTCATAACCTTTTTCATACGAGCCCTGTGTGTTCAAGTACATTCAAGACAAGCCAGTGTCAGTTAAAGCATAAAATTGTTAGAACACTAAAATATGGTATTGTTATCCAGTCCCACTCATCATTAAGGTTTTAAGCACATGTTGAATTTTCATGGCATGGTATACTTACACACATTACTAAACAAATTATGACCAAAGCTGAAGTACTGCAGAAAATGGGTTTGAAGTCCAGTATTTTTACAAAAGTATGTTAAGAAGTTACAGAGCATTAGAATTTACAAGAACCAAAAGGACTATCAAAATGGCCACATTGTATTCAGATAGACAGACAGACAGACAGACAGATAGACAGACAGATTCCTGCATTGCAGGGGGTTGGAATACAATGACCCTTGTGGAACCTTCCAACTGTACAATTCTATGTTTCTATGAAAAATCTGAAATGTCACCATGTCACAGAAAATGCATGAGATATAGACTTAAATGACAAAACACACCCACACACCTGGGTCTCTGCTGACTCACAGAAGCCAAGAACTAATCTCTTACTAGCTATAATCCTCAATGTTCATTCATTCCCTTCTAGTGAGACATGGATTGGACCCTTCATGTCAACAGCACAGCAGACAGCTCCTAAGCCTCTTAAATTAAAAATATATTTGTCGAATATATCTTGACTGGATAATTTATTTTTACTAAAATGAGATGTAATCCATGAACTCTCTTCAGGGCAAAGCCAGATAGCCTTGTTTTGGATTCTGAGTTTTGAATCTTGGAATGTATCCTGATCTCTAGATCCTGTGCAAGCATTTTGTTTTGGACTTCCCTTTAAAAATGAAATGAAAAACCAGTGCAAAGGACATTTCATAGGACTTACTTAATGGAAGTTTCCTTAGCTCTCTTTCATGAAAGGTAGTAAAATTGTCCCCGTAAAAATTGCTGGAGTGCTGGTGTCTTACAGCACAACTCTATACATTTCAAATCAGACATAAGCCCAACTGAGTTCAGTAGGATTATTTTCAGGCACATGTGTATAGGAGGGGTGGGGAAACTTAGCTCTGGGGCTGAACTTGGTCCTTGGAATCCTCTCTAGGCCACACACCTCATGGACCTTGCCTCACAACCTGTTTTTCCCTGACTGGAATGTGTCCTGGAACTCTGATAGTGCCTCTGGACCGGTGTTTCCCAAAGTTGGGTCTCCAGCTGTTTTTGGACTACAAATCCCACCATCCCTAGCTAGCAAGACCAGGGCCCAGGAATAATGGAATTGTACTCCAAAAACAGCTGGGACTCAAGTGTGGGAAACATTGATCTGGATGGGGGATAGAGGGTGATTTGTGTGAAGCCTATCTACTGTACAAAGGAAACACTCACACTTGCTGTTCTGCCCATTTTTTGCCTTGGGCTCTGCCCACCACCGAAAGTGACCCTCAGAAGGTTTCCTAGATTGTGGCCCTCAGTCTGGAAAAGGTTCCTCACCCCTAGTGTACAGGAGAGTCACCTAGGACTCCATTCACATTCTAAAGGAGGCTTCCTCAACCTCGGCCCTCCAGATGTTTTTGGCCTACAACTCCTATGATCCCTAGCTAGCAGGACCAGTGGTCTGGGATGATGGCAATTGTAGTCTCAAAACATCTGGATTGAGGTTGAGGAAGCCTGTTCTGAAGCCAAGGACCAGGCAGAGAATCTACCCATTTGCAATTCCTTTACAACTAAGAAACAAAAGGGTGTTTGTTTTATTCCATTTCCCCACTCTTTTGGGTCTTAGCTGGACTAACATGTGGATAAATACAATGTGAAGCTATGGCCATGTGGGAATCCTGCATGAAGGTTAGGGATGGGTCAATTTGTCGGATTCTGGTTTCTCTGAGTTTCTCATTCTCCAGCCAGTCCTCCCCATTTCCCAATCAGTTCTCATGAAAATACAACAGTGTAAATTTATCCTAAAAATGTATACACATTTTTGCAAAACAGTTTTTCATAATACAATTTTTAGATGTTATATTCACCCATATACGTACCTTCATGCTCACGTCGTTACCCTCACATCTGCCTTTTTGTACACATTAGGATTCAGAGAAGTGTGAACATCGGAGTATGGCTGCATTTTGGTTCATGTATTATTTTGGAAAGTGTGAATTACATAGGTTCACCTTTAAAGGTGAACTGAATCAAATTTCTCCCTTACCCCGAAGGTTAAAGCAGTGAACTGTCAGAATGCATTTACTAATTCATATCTTGAAAAAAAAAACATTCAATTCTCAAGTAGGAAATATACATGAATTGACATTTTACATAAAACTTAGCCAAAGTAAAATAATATTGCTATACTATCTTGCTGCAGGCTCTCCTGCAGGGAAAAGAGCTTATGTCTATATGTTGTCTGATGATTTCAGTAACATGAGGAGCTGTATGTCATTTACTAAATAGCCTATCTTCCCCCTCCCCTTCTTCAATAACTGAAATCCAGCAGAACTTGAAAGGATATTAGAGTACAGAAAATACCATATGAACGCATGACTTAAAATTTCCTCAGCTGTGGTATGATTTGATTGTAGTCCCCATTATCCTTGACCTTTGACCCTGCTGGCTGGGGCTGATGAGTGCTTGTACCCAAGAACATCTAGGTTCCTCATCCCCGACATAAAAGCTTGGATTGCCTCTTGAGAAAACTGTTGAGTGGTAGACCTCACAAGCGACATGCATGTAACAGCTGGGTAATCAAAGGATGTAGAAACTCTATTATAGCTCTTTATTGTCATACTCATAGCTTTAAAAAAACAAAAACAAATGAAGACCTGAGATTTATTATATGCTCCTGTTATTTATCATTTCAGGCAGAGACAAATCCTCTTAATTCTTGCAAACTATATAGCAATGCACAGCTGTATGTATATCACTGACTTCACCTAATGATAAAGAACAGCTCCTAAAGGGAGCTTAGAATGCATTTGAAGCAGCACTGCCTCCCTCTTTTACCTACTGTTTCAAAAGTTCCTTTATTTTAAGCGCCATCTCTGAGCTTATAGGCTGAATAGAATCCTCTGTTTATGACCCTCTGAATGTTTTTCTGCTAAGTGACTAAAAGCCTGTGGTGGATGCCTCATGCTTCACCTTCTTGCATTTTCCCTCTTTCCATTCTCAAGGCTGTTAGACGAGACATGTGGTATACAAGGTTCAAGATCTGCAAAATGAAAAGGGAGGCCTGTTTAGATTATTTATTCCTTGCTTCCTTACCACCAGCTGCCTCCTCACTCCCGCTTTCCCCTCCAGAGCAAATTCATTGCAGGGGAAGCTGACTGAATCTCCTACCTTCTTGGAAATAGGATTGTTGTGGAGTTAATTGTAGCTTTCATCGGAATAAAGCTGCCAGATGTGAGGTGCAAGTAGGGGCTCACCACTGCCTCAAAGCATATGGCAAATGAGAGAGAGAGAGAGAGAGACGAGAGAGAGAGATGAGAGAGAGAGAGAGAGAATTGTTTTGCTCAGTTATAAATTAAAACACCTGTACTTCCCAACTCAAGCACTCTGTGTACTTGCTTTCATTTATGTAAGCTGGCACAGAGGAATAACTGGTTGCAACCAAATATCTTTCTTCCATCAATTCTTAGCACAGTGTTATGCCAGTGTCAAGAGTTTTGAGGATACTGCAATGGCTGTGGTCTCACATGAGCTGAGTCTGTGCTGGCCAGTCAAGACATTTTGCTGCCTGAGGCAGAGCTGAAAAATCCCTCCCACCCCAAAGTCAAAGTAAGTGCATACCACTTAAGGCTAGCCAAGTTATTTTGACACCTGGGTTAGAAAATCCCAGAAATACCTCTCCCTTGCAGTCAAAGCTAATAAGGATAATAAAAAAATAGCTACTTGTGTTAATTATGGTTACTTTCCGCCATTTCATGACACTCAATATCACCTTCCTGAAGTGGTTACCTCACTCTGCTTAATAGCAGGGCCACTCCAGAGCCAGACAGAAGGCAGAGGTGAGAAAGTGGAGCTACAGTGGTAGAGGCTGAAGACTGCTCTTGGTGTTGGCTTCTTCTGGCTTGATGGGGAGCTAATAAGATGGATGATTCTTGCCCATTTTCCTTTGTGACACCTCTTCCCTTTCTTTCAACTGCTTACTACTAGTAATGCCTCTTCAACATGGATGGAAAGGAGACAGAAAAGAGAGAAAGAAAATTTTGTTTGGTGTGTGTGTGTACCAATATATATGTGTATATATATATATATATATATATATATATATATATATATATATATGTATGTATGTATATATATTGGGAGCTGCCCAGAATGGCTGCGGAAACCCAGCTAGTTAGGCAGTGTATAAATAATCAATAATAAAGTATTATTATTATTATTATTATTATTATTATTAATAGTATTTAAAGGTGACTGTTGCAATTCTAAGCACACATTTTGTGGATAGAATTCCTACTGAATAAGTGGGATTTCTGAGCAGATATACCAACTGTCAGCACTCTAAGGCTGCAATTCAGTCTACAGTCACCTAGGAGTAATCCCTACTGTACACTGGTTTATGTGCCTCTGAATAAAAGTGTGCAGGAAAATGCATATTGAGGGTATGGTAAAATCTTGAAAGATTGGAAACTATGGCTGTAAAGAAGAAAAATTTTTTTAAAAAATGTGACAGGAACAGTGTTGTTGCCCTGTTTTGGATAAAGGCAGATTGTAAGTTCTGTTGCACAAGTGGGAGTTGTTCTGCTTGTGCAATTACTTTGTTTAATATAACCGACACTTTAACATAAAAAGGGCATTGACAGGATGGAAAAGGCAACAAGATTGGAATGAAGTTCATGGTCGTTAATGGTTCTCTATACGTACATTTCTGAACAGAATGCTTTCCTGTCCTGAAACAACTTCCAGATGGAAGCTGTCTTTCCAAACCCCTGTGCTATTTCATTATCACTGAAAAAGCTGTGTAGGAACTTGCTCATAAGTTGCTTTAGATCTTGGGAATCCAGGTATGAAAGCCACCAAAGGAGTTGTGACCTGACGCTGATGTGCTATTGAAAAATGTGGAAGTTGACCAAACCTAGAAGACATTTCAAGCCTAGGGCACAAGTTGATGGAGCGACCTTCCTAAAACCTAGCCTTTGATAAATAAAGCATAGCTCAGGGCCAAATAACACAGTTGCTACATTGTGGACACATGTAACACTCTCACATTATTTATTTTTTTGTCCTAATGAAAAGAAGGTGTGAGAGACCGTGAGCTGGAATTGATGAGCAGGGGCAGAGCTTGCATGCCCCCCTGGTTGATTTCTGCTAAAAATCAGTCTTCCCCAAGCTGCTTTTGTGCCCATGGTGGTGAAAAGGCCAAAGATGAAAATGTATGCAAATGTGAAACCTGACAACTTTTCCCTTAAAGGAAAGGAGACTACTATAACATTCTGCTGCTGTGTAATATCTTGGTTTCTTCTTTCAGGTGAGTCATTTACAATGGAATCCTATACATGCCTACTCAGAATTAAGTGCCATTCAATTCAATGGGACTTGTGTCTAGGTAAGGGAGCATATAGGATTGCAGTCTAAATAAATAAGTGGGTGGAAGCGCCTGCTCTCCCAGAAAGGGGTACAACTGTAAGAGGTGTGAACCTTATAGATGAGCTGATAAATGTTTAGTTGGGAGCAAGAATGGGGAAAAGAAAAGGTGTTGGCTGGCTTGCTGTGCTTTTTCTGTGTCTGGGACTGTTTTGTAAACTACAAATGATGCTGTATAATGCTTCTCATCTTAGCTATCTTGCACAGGGGCAGCAGGGAATTCACACATTCAGCAAGATCTGGGCAAGCCTCGAGTGTGAAAAATCTGATACATTCAAGCACAGCGAGCAGTGCTATCACTGACAACATAACTTATGCAGCATTCATTACTGGGTTGATTGTCATTTAGTGTGTTTTCCATGTGTGTATTATAGGCCACGTTAAAAAAAAAACACATCTGAGGGCGCAGAGAAATATAATCTTAATTGGTCTGTTGGTAAAAACTGATTTAAAACATGGCCAGAATTCTGTGCTATATAAACAGAGTTGGGTTTTTAAAAGTTCTCACAGTTAAATGGCCAAGTTAAACAAGATCCTACTGTATGTTGGCTTCTCAGCAGAAACATGAAGAAATAAATGAAGCGAAAAAGGGAAAATGCCTAGTTTTCTGCTTATTGGGGTTGTGCTCTACAATAATAATCTCCACATACAGACATTCTTTTTCATCATTGTTGTCAACATGGGTGTGAATAAACCATAAAGCATAACATTTCCAATCCCTGGTGCCTGCATAACATCAGCCAGCAATGGTGGTTTGCCAGTTTTCCTTTCCAACTCATGTATGGCTACGGTGATCTGTGCACTGGGCCTGTTTTTAAAATACAGATAGAGTGATTTGTGCATAAGAGTATAATAAGAGCCATATCAGACCCATCAAGTTCAGCAGCCGCTCTCATGGTAGCCAACCACATGCCTATGGGAAGCCAGCAAGCAGGACCTAGTGCTTTCTCCCCCTGCTGTGCTTTCAAGCAACTGTTATTCAGAGGAATGCTGCCTCCAACAGTGTAGGGGGAACATAGCCATTGTAGCTAGTAGCCACTCGTACATCTTGTACAGTGAATTCCACAGTTTAGCTAGGCCAGGGTGCAACCCCCCTTTTTGCCTGGTTTTGGATCAACCTTCAGCTTCAATGGCTGGTCCGGGCTTCTAGTATTATGAAGAGGGATGCAATAACGCAATATGCTAACACACAACACTTGGGTGCTGGTGGCCTACACATGACTTGAGGATTATGCTCTAACTCATGGTTCTCAAGTCTACAGTGTATATGACTCCCAGCCAAAGCATGCGAAGGTGGGGTGGTGTGAATGGCAGCATGGCTCTTGGTGGTGTGGTAGCACTCACCATGATGCACATAGCGGTTGGGCAAGGTGACAATGAAGTTGCAGGGGCTCCGGGCTGGTGCAGTGGCCCACAACTGTGGAGTATCTGCTAGATTGCTGCTGGAGCTCCACCAGCTTTGCCTCATCCCTATCTTGACAAGGGGCAGGATCACCCCCAGCAGGAGGATGCTCCCTCTTCCTTTCACTGCTGATGGCTCAAATAACTGCAATCTCTTGAGAACATTGCTTCATGGGCATCTCTAAAACTATGGCTGACCAAAGCCACTGGTTTGGAATACTTGTGCAGCTGGGCTTGCCCAAATTGGGCAATCCATATGACAGGGTTTCAGTTTGGTGCTGGAAAAGCAAGAGACAAACAATTTCCTTCCCAATTATGTGGAAATAATGTTGTATCTTGTTGAAGATGTTTTCCCACATCCTGGTTGTGTGAAATGTCAGGCTGAAGCAAACAGCTGTTTCTCCAGTGCTTTGGCTGGTACTTTGTCCTTTACTTATTATTGCATGCTTAGTCTTCCTTGAACTAAATTTTGGTTTGGGACATGGTTAATAACTAGGTTTCATGCCAGAAATTGTGTGCAATTGAAGAATCATATGAAACATGAACCAGTCCAAAACTTCATTTTTGCCAAATTCCTGCATAAAGCCTGACAACATATTAACAGTTAGTGTTTGAAGTCCACTGACTACAAGTCTCTCTCTATTTTTTAAGTAGTGCCCATCTGTATCCACCTGCTGGGTTTCTTCTCTGTCATCATTTCAATTATTGTTGAAATGGTATCTTGCAGAGCTGGGTTGGCTATCTCAGGGCTTTCCAGATGTCTTGGACTCAGCTCTCATCAGCCCCCAGCCAGCATGGCCAGTGGTCAGAGGATGATGGTGAAGTTAGAGCCTAACATCATCTAAGGGCCACAAATTACATCACTCTTGTGCTAGATCACCCAATATAGGCTTGTAATCAGTGGTTGTGTCAAAACTATTTCAAGAGGGCCATGCGTGGCTTACAAGCTTCCTCCTTGGGCAATCACATTGGACACCCGACCCACTCTCCCTATTTTAGGGCGTTGCGCTTGACCTTGCTAGGCTGTCGTGTGTCGCCTGCTTTGGGGCAGGGGCACGGTAGAATTTCCCCCACTCAGCTGATTAGCTGGTGCCATTTGGGTTTCTGCCTGCTGCGTAGCAAATCGTCACAACTTGTAAGGTTGCAGATAGGCTCTGGTTCAGGTGATAGGTGTGGCACGTGACTTGGCCACACCTATGCAATGAAGGGGTATCCGGTAAAGGAATCCAGGGACTCACTGGTTTGGCGATCCCCGAAAGGGGTTCGGCCCACGCCCGAGTCCAGGGACATCAGGGCGGCTGTTTGGTGTACCCTCCATCAACTGTCCCTGGTGTTCATCCTTGGCTGTCCTATGAACGTGGCTCTGGGATGGGCGCTGCCTGCAAGGGTGCAGGGAGATAGTCGAACCGGAACCTATGAAAACACTCACTTGATTGTAATAAATAAAGTTGTGGCCTAAATTTCTGCCAAAGTGCAAACCAAATATCTGACTCCTGTGTGAATTTAATTTGGGGAAAGGTAAAGGGTCTAAACACACAATTCACAATTTCTCCTCTAAAGGAAAATTGTTTTTCCTTGAACAGCTTCTCTACAGAAGCATAAGTAATGAAATGGCATAAAGAAGTAAATAAGCAAGCCAGTTGCAGGGATGCTTGCTCAGCTCAATGCCTCTGACGTGCAATCCTGCCCTCAGAGCACGCTGGGAGTTGCAAATGTTCCTGTAGACATAGGCATACCCAAGGGGGGGCAAGCAGGGAGCAGCTGCCCCCCCTAGAAGCCAGCTGCCCCCCCCCCGAAGCAAAATGATCGGCGTCAATCATGCTGAGGAAGAAGTGGGGCAGGAAGAGAGAGAGGGAGAAGAAGGGGAGGCAGTGGAGGAGGAGGAGGAGGCTGCTGTCCCCGCCACCCGAGTTCCTCCCTTTGCCCCCCCTTGCCCAAGGCAGCTCCTGTCCCGGAGGCGAAGGAGGAGCGGGAAGGGCCTCAGAATGACGAGAAGATGTCCCGACTCTACCGACCGAGCAGAAACGCGGCCCATGTTTTTGTTTTGGGGGGGGGGGTTTCCAGCATCTCTCCTGCACATGTCAAGGTTCACGGGGTAGCTAAAGGCAGTTTGGATATGTATGAAGCCTCTTTGGAAAGGGGCAGTTTCAGGTACTGCTGGGGACAGAGGGAAAGCGGGGGCATCTTGCCAGCTCTGTTGGAAACAGGGGATGGGGTGTCGCCAGGGCAGGACTTTGGGGGCAGAAGTCCATGACCCCATTCATAGGAACAAGCAGGACCCACACTATACACAGCAGGGCTATCAAAGCATTCCCCCCCCCTTACATTTTTTTTCAGAAGCATGTTTTCCCCGGCTCAGCACCATTTCCCCGCCTCTCCCTCACTGCATACTCCCTCCTCCTCCGTCCTCCCGGTGCAGCCATTGGGCGGGCAGCTCTGCATGGCTGAGAGCAGGAGCTGGCTCAGCGCCATTTGCAGCAGCCAACCATGCCCGAGCCTGCTGCCAGCTGTTTCAGGTAATCTGTGCATTTTTCCTTTATTTTTTAATAATGGATGTGGATGGGGTCTGGATTGAAACGAAAGTTTTGAGCAAGTTTTTTCAAACCCAAGAAAAATGATATTAGTATAAGACATGTAACTAGGAATAAAAATTAATTTTTTTTCAAGCAAATCATTGTAATAACTACCGTAATAAAGCACTGCTATAATTATATATAATTTTCTTAACATTTTGGTTTCATTCACCTTTTCCGTGCGAAATGTCACAACCTGAACAACCATGGCTTTGCCCCCCCCCCAGTTTTGATCCTGGGTACTCCCCTGCCTGTATACTGTTTGCTAGATGTTCATGTGATCAGCCAAAAACAGGACAAAGGAAGAAAATTGGATAGGCACACAGGGCATCTCCGAAGCATGTGAAGTGTGTTGCTATCAGTGGGAAAGATCTGTGCATTTGCTAAAATGTGTCAGTTAAATGGCCATATTGTGTCCTCTTTTAATGAATATTCTGGAGAAAACCTTCATACAATTAATTACACTTGCCCTTTCTCTCTCTCTTTCATTCTTGAAGATTTGAGTTGACTTTATTAGTCTCCCTCTGTTGCTTGTGAGCACTTAGAAAAATAATAATTAAGGGGTTTTTTTATAGTCAGGTTTTGCCCAAGTTTCTCACAGTTCTACTTACTAACAAAACAGATCATATTGCAGATATACCAGGCGAGACAGGAGAGTTATTTAGCTGTAGCAGGAAGGGAAGGTAAGGACAGAGTTGATATTTGTTTCACTTCTGACACTTTCCATTGCTTTGGCAATGTAAATAGCCTGCCCTGTTTGCATTGCCATTTTAATTCTGCCTCTTCAAGTTCTTCTTCTCTCCAGCTTAGTTTTTCCCCTGATACTATTCAAAGACAAAAGTTCTCCAGTCCATCATCTTAGTCATTGTTGTGATCCAGTTTCAGCATATGATATTCCCTCAGTATCATTACATTCTGTTTTATTTCCTTTCTTATGAAAAGGGAAAATTAATGTCACACCCCATAGTTTCGGTACTTTGTTCTCTTTTTAGAAGTCCATGAGGAAGTCCTCCTGCACAAATTATCCTGAAATGAATTTGAGCTGTGTCAGAGTGTTATGTGATTTTGGACAGATCCATTCATAGGAGTGTCCCAGTAGATCATACTCCATTCTATCGAAGAGTCCTTATGGTATTTAAAGGCTAACAAATGTTATGACAGCATAGGCTTTCATAGACTAGTGTCCTCTGTGCATATTTTGAATACATTTCAGTTCTGATTGAATTGTTACTATCTGCACCTCTTGCATTTCATTGCTCTGACTCCAAAACTTACAACCCTTTACAATAATCTGTATATACTGCAATTGAGAGTTATAATTCATGTATCTGATGAAGGAAATTGAAACTTGTGAAAGCTTATGCCATAGGAAAATTTGTTAGTCTTTTGAGATTGCTAGAATACTTTTGTTGTTTTTGCTGCAACATACATCGCTGCCACTTGATAGCTGAATAAGTCTGCTGATAAATTTTATTTACATCTGGTAATATTTTATTATCTATTGATTACATGCCTTTCCGCCAAGGAGTTTGTTCTCTCATTGTATCCTCACAACAACCCTAGCACAACTGTGGCGAGTGGCACAAAGGCACTCAGTCAGCTTCATGGCCGAGAGGGGTATTTGAACCCTGGTCTCTCAGGTACTAGTCTGACACTCAGGGGCTTTTTTTCAGCTGGAACTCACTAGAACGGACTTCTCAGGTGGTGCCATTGCTATTATAAGAGAACACAGGGAGGCGTTCATGGTGAGTTCCGGGTACCTCTTTTTCTAGAAAATAGCACTGCTGACACTGTGTTCCTATACTTCCACTGGCTCTCTAAATTTTAATTTGAGACTCAAGTATCACACTGAAGGTGTTACAGCTTTTATAGACAAGATCTGTCTTTTACACGAGGGTGGGAAAAGTTCTGCCACCCCATGCAAGCTCAGACTCACAACCTTCAGATCATGAGACAGGCACCTTGCCCATTGTGCATGCATTTCACAATTCTTTGTGTTTTTCTGCCATAATTACATTTCATTGTTCATGAACAACCTGAGGTTTCACTTCTCACTTTTGTGTAATCTTCTGGTGTGTCTATTACCATACATCAGATAGCCCCCTCCCCCACTTCTGATCTGAGAATTCCACTTTTCAACTTCGTTACAATCTTAATTAAACCAGTACTACTTCAGTTGCTTTGCGCTGTGCTCAAATAAGGCAACTCCCTGTTTGTGCTGGGGTTGTGTTCTTGGCCCCCACTCAAGTTGGTGGAGTGTGCTTAAGCCTGCCCCATCCCACTCCCATTTCGCCCCTTTTTCCGGCCACTTCTGGGTCTGTGGTGTTGAGCGTGTGTGTGGTCCACATCAATCAGACATGTGTTAAATGATCCCTGCCTGTTCTTCTTTGACCCTCCTGTTGGAAAATTACACTCTTCCACCCTTTATTTATTATGTCATTACTGCTGTACAGGCTGAGTCTTTCCCTGTGTGGCATCCTTCTTCAAGAATGGGGACTTTGGAACTTTTAATTTTGTTTGCATCTTGTATTTGCTACAGAAATGGCAGAACCTGACTGCACAGGTTCATTCATATTGATAACTAGGAGCCAAAGCAGATGACAGATGACATGCTTGACTGTTGTTAATGTGACAGTCTTTTGTTGTTGCCATAGCAGGTGCAGGAGATGATCAAGATCTGAACTGCAGGTGTGGACATGCCCCTTTCCCTCCAGCCATGATCTTGATGACAATGCAAGCTCCCCCACACTCTGAGGACAACCAGCAGCTTCAGCATGGGCTGATTTCTTGGGACTACAACATAGGGATGTCAAGAGTCATTGTGAGTCTGCTTGATGTGGTGAGCCACTGAACTGTAGTTATCATCCTTCTCAGTGAAGAACCTTCCGGACTGGTTCTGCCCAGTCTAGCACACCGTTGTCTCCTTCTGGACAGAAAGGAGTATAAAGAGCTCATTGTGCAGCTAAACAACAGCTTCTTGAGCTGTGGTGTGTTGCTGTATATTGGTCGTTCTTTGGTCCTGACTCTCAGGTGGTCCTCTGCTCCTGTTTTATTCGTCCGTCCTGCCTCCTGGATTGTTCTTTGGTCCTGCTTCCTAGTTTGTCTGTCTCAAGTCCCCTGTATCAGGGTGCCAGTGCTGGTATGCGGAGGACTCAGATTCTGATGATGCACCCGTTGCCTCACTTGAGAAGAAGCCTCACCATTCCTTCTCTGCTACTCAGTCTAAGGACATGGCTCTCCCATCATCCATGGAGACAGAAGTTGACTCTCCTCATCCACAGCAATGCAGGAATATATGGTTGTAGACTACTGGTACTTTAAATATTGCTTACAGCTCTTCCAAGTGAGTGGGAAGCCACTGAAAGGTCCTGGGGCTAGTAAGCTTGAAAACCTCTGGTTTAGAGGAACAAGGTAATCCTGTCAATAATGTATTAGTTACTGCACACAGAGGCGTAGGAAGGTCAGGTGGTACCCGGTGCGGAAAATTTCTTGCCACCCCCCCACATTGATTTTTTTTCTTTTGCCTGCAAAAAAGGTTTTACATTATTTCCTATTTTCTTACAAAGGAATGTGGATTCTGGGCCTCTGATAACAAGTAGGCGACTATGGACAGATACTTAATCTACAGGATGGATTGTGTTTTGGCTTGTGTTATTTTATTTATATTATTGTTTATTTATTTAATAACATTTATTATTTTAAAAACCTGCAAAGTGGTTACCAAAACAAAAACAAACACCACAGCAGTAAAATCAAGAAAAATTAACAATCCTACTTTAAAACATACAAAAGCTAAAATATTAACATTTAAATTTCTTCAACTTCCTAAGCATCTACGTATGCTTGCCTAAAGAAGAATGCTTTTAGCAGGTGCCTGAAAAGTGTCTAGCAAAGGCACGTGCTTTGTTGCAATAGGCAGGGAGTTCCAAAGTGCAGGTTCTGTCACAGTAAACAATGCAGTACAGATATTATGTGGAACCTGTAGTAGTGCTTGAAACTACTGAAGGGGAGATTTTATTTATTGTGATTTCACCATGCTCTGTATTATCTGAAAAGGAAAACATTTATTTAAAAAACAGGACTGCACAGCAGCAATCTAGTCTCATCATGAGCAGTGGGACTTATTTCCGAACCGACGGTGCATAAGATGGGCTGCAATCCTATGCACCCCTTGCATCCAACTTGTACCTAAAACTCTGCACAAGCCTGCACCAGAGATTGTAGAGTTGGAAGGGACCCCTGAGGGTCATCTAGCCAAACCCCTGGGGCAATGGCAGGAATCTCAACTAGACCATCCCTGACCGATGGCAATCCGTCTTCTGTTTTTCCCCCGCAGCCAGGACACACACAATGGAGACTGGAGGTGGGGGGAAAGATAAATTTTGACAATGGGGCAGATTTGTCAGGCACGTGCAGGAACAGCTTGAAGACTTTACACAGGTAGAGGAACCCCACACAGGTTTCCCCGCATGTAATGTAACAGGCAGGGAGCCAGCTCAGATAAAGAGAAAGACATTGGGGGAGGGACAGGACAAAAGAGTACCAAAGTCCGCCCATTTTAATCCTCTTTGGAATGGTGGCGCTAGGGCTCTGGGACCACCCTCCCCAAAATATTTACTTGTCTTCAATGTATTGTTACCACTGTATTCTATAGTACAGATCCTTTTTAAATTAAACACTTTCTCTAAAATTAAAACGGCAGAAGTAATCGGTAGCATAGATATCAAAGGAAAGGCGAGAGAGTAGTCTCTAATAGATACAAGGGAGACACAGATACACAAGCACACAGAAGTAAATAATCCAGCCTTGGGGAGTAATTGTTCCTTGATAATTTGTCACCCCCCTCCATGATGGCACATGAGGCGACCTGCCCCCTTCCTACACCCCTGACTGCACAGGTTTCATAGGATGATGTCATCTATGTGTATTCATCGATTGAATCTCAGCAGCTCTTTCATAGCAGGCTACAGTTCTAATAACCTCACTGTGGAACATCTAGAATCACATTTAGTCTTCTACTTCCTCTCCTTCAGAATAAATGGTATATCCTCCCCAAGGAGGGGATATGTCCAGAATTGCATCCAGAATTGCAGTGAGCTTTGACAAAGAGATGTAATGTGGAATACTTGCCACAGCTACAGTACGAAAAGAAGTAATGAAAAAAATACTTCACTTAGCAAAAGCCAGTGGTATTGAAACCCCAGATTTTTTACGCTTACTGTGTGACAATCCCACTCCCATTTTAAAAACACAGCGGAGTCCTAAACTTTATGCAAAAGTTAGATTGCTGTATTTAAAGAATGAACTAGTCTTTTATAACCCGGTGTTTAAACTTTAACCCATCCCCCTTTTCTAAAGAGTGAGAGAACATTGTTATGATAACAGCATATTTATCTTTCATCTGTCAGCAATTAGTTTACAAAGCTAATTCTCTGACTGTGAGCCAGGTTGCGAGGGAAAGCCTTTGTTGCAGTGTGTTTTCAGATTGCTGTTAATCCACTCCCACCGATTGATCATTGCCCATATGGACTGTTACCAAAGTGGGATTATCTACAAGGCTGATAGAGGAAGCCAGAGAGATATCTGGTTTATTTCTGGCTTTCCTTCAAAGGAAGTACAGAATGAATTAATAGGGTCAGAATCCCCCCCCTATATATTTCTGGGTGTCTCATTGTCTGCCTACCACTTGAAAAAGAACCATTCATTTTCTAAGTAATTAGCACATACGGACATCAGTCATTTCTGTTTAAACTTTGGTAAAGAAGGCCATACAAGAGGTGACATCATTTTCCTCCATATGTTTCTCAAATAGATTGGGTAGAGAATAGATGGGCTAGAAAGGGCTGAATGGAGTCCCAAATAATGTAGATTGAGAAGCCTGATTTGAAAACAAAAGTGACACATTTCTAGCTTTCTGGATCAACAAAAACCTTTATTGATTATTTTTTAATGTCAAAGTTCTCATAGTTGGGGATAGTGTATCTCAACTTGTACAGTTGTAGTGTCTTATTCATCCTTTAATGTTAAGAAGAAGAAGAAGAAGAGTTTGGATTTGATATCCTGCTTTATCACTACCCTAAGGAGGCTCAAAGCGGCTAACATTCTCCTTTCCCTTCCTCCCCCACAACAAACACTCTGTGATGTGAGTGGGGCTGAGAGACTTCAAAGAAGTGTGACTAGCCCAAGGTCACCCAGCAGCTGCATGTGGAGGAGTGGAGACGCGAACCCGGTTCCCCAGATTATGAGTCTACCGCTCTTAACCACTACACCACACTGGTGTAATGATGCTGCATATATTTCAGCCATCATTTTAGTTGATTGAATAATTATGGACTACGCTGGTGATATCAGCCACAGTAGGAGTGATGTAACTTTGGCAGTAGGAATAGACACGAAGATTTATACATGGAATTATAGACTTGTAGAGTTGGAAAGGACCATGAGGGTCATCTAGTCCAATCCCTTGCAATGCAGGAATCTTTTGCCCACCATGGGTCTTGAACCCACAACCCTGAGATTAACAGACTCATGCTCTACCAACTGAGCTATGCCAGCAATCCATGTGAGTTGGAATGGTTTAGGACCAAACACTGAGGCAATGGCAATCGTGCTACTTAATGGAACATATAAAAGTTGTTTTAAGTCTCCCTTGATTCTATGGAAATTACTCCTGAATGGTTCTGTGAAAACTCATGGCACTTTTGTTGAATAAATAAATGCAGATTCATCAGTGCCGCTCTTATGCTAGTAGGGGGGTCCTATTTAGTGATCTAGGATGGGCCTCTCAATATAGGACAGTATTCTCTAACTCCAAAATTGGCTCTATTGTCACAGAGGATTTGGCAGTAATGATTTTTTCCTTTGTATTTACAGAAATCTAACTTATACGACCAGAGAGGAGCCCCAGAACAAAAAAATTCTCATGCTTCTTCATACAATCATAGAATTGTATAGTTGGAAGGGTCACCAAGGGTCATCTAGTCCAACCCCGACTCTGATACCAGAAGAGGGTGAGGCTGTCGGAGAGGGGAGAATGACTTGAAACAATGGGAGACAGAGCAATAAGGAGCAGCTCACAACCTTCCTTGCATTCTCTTTTAATGTAAGGAATGGAAAGCCACAGTCACTTAATATAGGAAGATAGCAGGCATATGGAGGGATGCACATGGCTGTCTCATCATGCCTAGGCTAGTGCTCAATCATTTACCTACAAAGTACCATTAAAAAAATGTTTGACATTCATGTGCACATCTGTGAATATTCATAACTTTGCATAAACAGCAACACACAATGTCAATGCTGGGATAGAAGCATGTAGGAATGACAACAGTCACAGAAGGTAAGAAAGGAAATGGGATCGGCAACAAATAGAAAGCAACAGATAGTTTCACAAAACTGTATGTGTGTGTGTGTGTGTGTGTACATGTGTGCATGTATACACATGCATGTGCACACACGCACAGATATACAGATATATCTTAAACACACCAGAAGTGGTGATTTAATGACATAAAATCCTCAGGTGAGCTTAAAGAGAGTACTCATATTACCACTGACTCTTTGCACAATCAAGCAAAAGAATAGTTTCTTTAAAATGAGAATACATTTCCTAGAAAAGTAAAACCTTTTTGTGAAGTGCGGGTAAGAAATGTTACAAATAAAATAGAATCTGGATAAACTCAGGAATTTTCACTAGGGCAATTTAAAATAAAATAAGCACAGCAGAAACACTTCTAGGGATGCATCGGAAGGTTGGATAGAGTGTGCTGTTTCATTTACTGCAACGCCTGAAAATCATAGAATGGTAGGTAGAGTTGGATCTCTCCTAATTTCACGAGAAACTTTTTTTTTAAAGCAAACCCATTGTTTGAATCTATTACAATGGGTCGACTGAGAATTAGAATGAATGCTAGGAGAAATATGAACCAAATGGGCTTCGTGGTTTGAACTAAAATGGATAAAATTAAATATATATTGGTAAGCATTTCATGTTTATAGAAGCTGCATGTATTATATATGTCCTGCATACTACATCTGTTTCAAGAAAGTCTTTAATCAAAACCATGTGATACAGGAGAAATGATCAGCGAATCGAATTCCCATCCCTGCCTCTGGAGTTCGCAAGTGCATCCCTTGTTCCACCACATTAATATTTATTATGCTTACGGGGAAGCTAAGACACTGGGATCTGTTTGCAATTACCAAATTAAAATGCAATTAACCAGTCGCAGAGAACAAACAGTGTTTCCTTTAAAATATTTAAAGAGGTAGAACTGAGGATGCGTATAAAATTTCCTGGCCTAGGATGTTTTTACTTATGGAAGTTTCCATGAAATATCATTGGGAAGGCTGATTTTTTTTTTCCTTTTAAAAAATCCCTAAGCCAGAAATCTATTTAAACCAAACAATGCTCTTTAAAAAAAAATTGCTGGTGCAACAAAAAGATTTGTTTAGAACATTATATACCTGGTGGAAACTTCTCTGTAGTTATGTTTGCAGACCTTCTTCTCTGTCAAACAACAGTTACAAGTGTGTATAAATCAGATGCATTCTCCCTTCTCTGAATGGGCTGCTTTTGACAGCATCCGCTTGACAGCTTCCTCCTGGAGGAATAAGCACTGAAGGCTTTGTAAGCATCTGTTTACAAGTAGGACCAGCAACGTGGAGTGCTCCTGTTCAGGATATGAGCCAGCCAGCCCAGCCATCTTTCAGGATATTTTATTCCACACACCACTGCTGCATTGTGGCACTGAGCATACCCTCCAACATTTCTCCAATGAAAATAGGGACGCCCAATTCAATAACAACAACAACAACAACAATATTATACCCCACCCATCTGACTGGGCGGCTTCCACCATATATAAAATAATAATGAAACATTAAACATGAAAAAACATCTCTATACAGGGCTGCCTCCAGGTGTCTTTTAAAGGGTTGCTGCCATATGTCTGGAATTTCCCGGACATAGCTGTCAATATTTTTTTTTGGTGGGGGGAGAGATTCTGCAAAAAAGCTGAACAACTCTTGTGTCCGGATTCTAAGGAAAAGCAGGACATTCTGGGATCAAATCAGAAACAGGGACGGCTTCTCTAAATCAGGAACATCCCTGGAAAATAGGGACACTTGAAGGGTCTGAGTGTTTAGTACAGTACTAATGTATTTTTGCCTTCCATTGATAGTTCTTTGGGTCCAAATATTTACAAACTGAACTTTTATGAATTTATTTTTTTGTGGCAGAATGAAAGTTCTCTTCAATTGAGTGCCCTTGGCTCCACCAAAGGAGTTATCTTTGTTATCTGCCTGACACAAAAGAGAGGAAATTCTGCACAGGTCTGAATGATTTCCTTATATTCCCAGCTTTGGAATGGGAACTTCCTGCTATGGGGAAAGACTTGGAACATTTCTGCTTGCATGTCCAGTCCCAAAACAACATCTCTGGTGATCTTTCCTCAATTTATCTTTCTGATGGAATTCACAGCTTTTGGAGTCAATTTAGTCGCTGTGGTTGGTATGGTTAGCAGCCAGTTTTACTCCGGAACAGAAGGTTAAGGCTACATGCCTAAACTCTAGGGAGCAAGCCCAATTGAGCACACAGTCAGACTTACTTCTGTTGCAGTGTAGGTTCTTTGTCTTATTCCAAGCAAGACAGGCATAGCTATAAGATTTAAACGGGTTCCTTTAGGTAAGATGATCATCCATTACATGCTGCAAACAGAAGCAAGCAAGGGAAGGGGAAACTGAAACTAAGCTCACAACACAGGAAAGCCACCCAGCCCCCTCTCCCAGATACATTAACCCCTTAGTGACCTTTTCTTCTCAATGCAGTGAGTGTTAATTCAAGGCTGCTGCCTATTCCAGCAACTTGTGATGAAATACGTATAGATTGTGCTGTAACTCTGCTTTCAGTTTTGAAACAAACTATGTATGATTAGCACCATGCATTCCTTTACTCATAGTCTTTTTTTTATTAACCATAACAATTTAATTGGCGTCAGTGGGCTCTAAAATTGCTTAATATTTCTATATTGTCATGTTGGACATAGTAGGGATGGGAACTCTTCAGAAGTTGTTGAACTCCAACTCCTATCATCTCCAACCAGCATGGCCACTGGTCAGAGATGACACTACTCATAGTCAGGCCAGCTGCCATGATCTACACAGTGGAATGGTTGTGGACTCTCCTTCCTTGGAGGTCTTCAAGCAGAGGTTGGAGGGTCATCTGTCATGGGTGCTTCATTAGGGTTGCCATATCTCGAAGAGCAAAAAAGAGGACAGACCGAGCCACTGCCAGACCGAGCCAGGGAAAAAGGCACGCGGGCGCGGGCATGTAGGGCCACTGCTGCACCCGTGCGCCTCTTTTCCCAGCTTGGGCTGGCAGTGGCTGCAGTGTACACAACAGCCTACGCCCAAGCTGCCTGCACCCACACTTAATGCACAGAGAATGCAAGTGGAGATGAGGCTACCATTGATTGTTGAGATCAGGTGTATTATTAGCCCAAATTGTGATTCTGCAATAATTTAGTAGAACGGAATACTCTCTGCTGGCAATGCCTTGCAAACACCTTGTTTGTTTAACACACTGTGCTTTAAATCTTGATTTCCCACTGTCTCCCCCGTATTTGGTCATATTATGTCTGAGACAACAGGAGGGGAAGCCTAGTTCAGCTCCTGTTGGACATGGTCCAATTACTGTACTTGGGGATCTGATTAATGGTTTCCTGAAGGAAAAGCAAAACTCCAGCCCACCAAAAGCTAAGTATTATAGAAGTAGCACTTTAGGATTACACACTGTCTGTTCTTGAGTGTTGCTGAGAATTTTGTTTTCTCTACCTCTTGGTGTGAAGAAAGCACAAGGGAGAAGTTTCAAAGTGGTAGTCTTAGTGCTGCAATTTGCTTTGTCCAGGAGCTTTAAAAGACTGCATGGAATACTAGATGCTGCAAGCTTTCTTTGGTGAGGCATTGGAAACATGTGGCTTTTTATGAACTATAATACTTTCATACTGCAAGGTTAGCCAACATAGTACCCTTCAAATGTTGTTGGACTCCAACTCCCATCATCCCTAATTATTGGCCATGCTGGCTCAGACTGATAGAAGTTGTTGTCCAACAGCATAAGGTGGACCACAGGTTCCCCATGACTGTCTTAAGTCATTTACTTCATCCAGGAAGCTGCCTTACACTGTATCAGACCATTGGTCTACTTAACTTGTTAGGTATTGTCTAAACGAGTAATGAGGATACCTTGGCCCTCCAGTAGCTGTGGTACTCTGCATCCCATCAGCCCTAGCAAGCATGGTTAATGGTCAAGGATGATGGAAGTTGGAGTCCAACAACATCTGGATGGAGACAGGTTCTGCATTCCATCTACACTGCCTGGCACCAGCTTTACAGAGGTCCTTTCCCGTCCTTCCTTGAGATACTAGGTTTGAGCATGGGACCTTCTGTGTGTGCTTTGTCACTGAGCTAGGTCACCCAGACCTATATAACTTGCCCTGTTCAACTGAATATCAAGTTATATTGACCTCATATACACTAAAATATATCATATAAAGAAGAACATTTCACATTCTTTTGGTAATCATGCACTCATGTTGCTACGGGGAATTGCTATAGAAATGCTGTGATTGAATACATTTGTGCTTGCCAAACCTGATTGCTCCATAATTAATAACAATGTGCTAAACCTCAGCTTGAGACTATAACATATTTTCTTGCAGACACAATTGATTGAGCTATCAATGTTTTAACTACCAATGAACACTCAAGTCTTCTCCGCCACCCCAGTCTTCCTATTATGTTGCACTAATCTTGTGTCTTCCACTGAATTCTCTTCCGCTTAGCTGTTACTAGCAAGCTTAATGATTAGTGAGGCTTAATGGTTAGTGATGCCTGCTGGTGCAGTGGGGAATTGACCCAAGCGATGTGGCCCTTGGCTGGCATATCCCCCCCATCACTGGCCGGGCAGCCATTCGGCAAGGGGGCTGGGGTGCAGTGGCAAGGCCCAGAGACACCAGGTGGCAGGCAGGGCAGTACGGTGATCCCTGCATGGGGGGTCCTGACTCAGCCCCCTCAAACTCATGCACACAGGACTATGTTCCCCGACCTCCCCATGCTATGCCCCTGATGCAGGGGCCAGGCTGGTTTATGTGGGAAGAGGCAATCCTTGAGGTACTGGGGTCCTGAGCTGCATAAGGCTTCATAGGTCAAAACTGGCACTTGTGGGGCATGGGGAAGGCTGCCACATTAGAAAACTGGTTAGGGAACAAAAGAAGTAAAACACAGAAAATCATGGCCAGCACAGAGAATTGTGTATGTGTTCTAATTCTTTTTGGCATTTTTACACACACACACACACACACACACACACACACACACACATCCTAAAACTGAAACATTTTCTTTAATGAAAAGGTTTGTTCTTTCTTGTGCACTCCACTGCCTTATATTGGACCCTTGATATTCTGGGTCTCTTTGACCTAAGGTTGAAACAGCACACAGCTAGATAATGGAGTTGGCTTAAAACAGTAGGGGGGAAACATCCAAGAAAGGGAAGAGAATATTAGTATTGCTTTAATAGCTTCTCTATTCATACATTCAAACTGCAGAGACATAGGTGAACATTAATGTTACTCTTGGGCCATGAATGAACATTTTTTTCCAGGTGATTTTCATTCTCAGCGTACTGGAATGTAATCAGCTTTTTAGCAAGGCATTTCCTTAGCCATTCATTTCTGCTAGACCTGGGAACGAAGCATTGCTTAAACGGGTTATTGGCTGGCATCCTTATGTAATGGAAAAGGACTGTGTGTGCATTTTCTGTTGAGAGGATGGCCACAACAATTACTTCCTCTGTAGCAAGGGCATCTTTAGTATAAGCCAACTGCATTCTGCCTCTCTTGCTTGCTGATTAAATTATCAGCCTCCCAGATGAGATAGTCTTCAGCCTGTCCAGAGAGAAAGCATTACATTGTTTTATAAACCAGTAAAATCAGCACTTTCCAAACAGAGAGTGATAAATTGTCAGACCTGTAAGTGATTTGACCTTGATCTCTTAGCCAAAAGTTATGGGAACGGCACCAACGCGGCATCTTAAAGCACCCATGTTACAAAGTCCCATTCCTAAAACAATTAACTGCCTACTGCAATGACATGTTTCCCATTTCTCCCCTCCTGTTCCATTATGTGTCCTCCCAGTGAAAGAAAACACGGCTGTTCCTCCTCCTCCTCCTCCTGTCAAGGCAAATGACTACAAGAAACATATTTCACTTCAGATGAAACAAAGGCCTCTCCCTCCTGGCCAAAGTGTAAGATGTCATTGAAATAAACTTTCATAGAATCGCTAAACTGTTCTGCTATAAATGAGTGGTTCTTGATGCAGCTAGCGATCAACAAACTCACTTCCTAATTAAGTGCAGGAGCATAATGAGGAACAGGGCTTCCTTTGTTTAGCTAGCTTGTGTGAACTACAGCCACAATTCCCCAGACTCTCCTAACTCCTTCATTCAAAACTTGTAATTGGAACATAAGGAACCAGGTACTACAACAGCAAATGGTTTGACAGTGGCTCCATTCACTGCCAGCCAGATGTGAGACACTTTCAAAGGGGCTGAATGACTCATATATTGCCTGGTGTTGTATGACACCATAATCTCTGGTTTTCAGACCTACCATCAATAGGCACTGTCATCTTTAATGCAATCTAATGAGGCATTAAGATTTACAGAAAGGACAGACAATTCAAACTGAATCACCAGGAGAACAGGCCAGTGAGCAAGCAGGTTGGCAATTCATTGCTTCAGTTTGCACAAACAATATGCTTTGAGCAAGGGATGGAGGTTTTCTTCTCCTGAACAAGGGATGGCAGGAAAGGACAGCTATGCCTTTGGTCTTTGACTGGTGAGTTGGGTCTCACTTCTGAGTTGTGGCCTGATCTAAGAGGGGTTAAAGCAACAGTGCTGCCACCATACAAAAATAGGGTACAAAATTAGGAAATGGATTCCCAAAAAGCATGTTTGGTTTAAAAGTGGGACCCAGATACTGATGGGGAAGAAATTCAGTTCAGTTCAGTTCGTAAGGTGAACCTAACTAATTCACACTTTCCAGAACAATATGTGTACTAAAACACAGTCATCCTTTGAAATTTGCAGTTCTCTGAATTTTGTAATATTGTTCTCTAGCAAAGTAATGCACACTGGGGTAAAGTGCCTATAAAATGCATATATTATATGAAAATAACATGCACAAGTGCATTATATAAGGCAAAATTGCTTTGCAAAAATGTATGTATTAGACAAAATTGCATACAAAGATGTGTATAGGTGGAAAAATTCACACTAAAATGTGGCTGAATTTTCATGGAGACTTGTTAATTTTTTTAAATATGCAAACTGATGTGCAGAGCTCATCTTAATAGTAGAAAAATGAGAAGCTAAGAAAAACTTAAATTGAAAGATTTGAGCATCCTTAGTCCCAGGTCTGAAAACATGGTAGGCTGTTGAGCTAAAATATACCTGAAAAATATGATACAGTTCAAGCAATACATTTTCAGCCACAGTTGTAAGCAGAGTTTTTGAGTACAAAGCAAAGCCTGGCTAGGTCCAGAGACATCTCTCAGATTGTGCTGGGCATTACCTGGTGTTCTTCAAAGTCTCCAGCACACCAAAGCAGTGGTGACATTGCTGCTCTTTTGGAGCACTTGAGGCCACTTGTGGCAGGATGTGTCAAACACCTGCTCTGCTATTTCTAGAATGAACCCAGAACTGTATGGAAATCAGCAAGTTCTGGGTTTCTTATGGAAATGCTTCCACCCTTACCCTACATGCTGATTGGAGATAGGAAGCGAAGGAGGTAAACTTGTATGTTCTTACTGATGTTCAGATGCATCTAGTCTCTGAGAACACATAGCCCTATTCCCCACTTGCAAACAAAACATTTCCGCTCTCATTGCAATGGCAGAAGCTCACCTTTGTCTGTAGAGAAGTCATTCCGTGTGCCAGATCAGCTGAGTCTGAATCATCTAATGCCCCTATAAGGTAGGTGCTGACAGGCAGTAGCAGAGTGAAAAATGTGGTTATTGCTATGTTAACAAGTCTCTCCATAAATCTATCCTAAAAAAGGGAGCTCTTAGATGAGGTGTGGAAATTAGCAAGTGTGGAAAAGGAGAGCTGTAAAAACGGAACTGTAAAATAAAACACACACACAACAATATTAAACACACACTCTTTTTGTTAACATCAAAATCCACAAAAGCATTAGATTTGCAGATTCATCTAAGGAAACTTCTGAAATTCCCTCCCCTTGCATATGACATCTTTACTAGTAGGGTTATGTTGTTGACCTAAGTCCTATCTTTTCACTCAGGCCATTGGGACATTGAGATGAATTGCTTGAAGAGACTGACATGGATTAGAAGTGTCCCATTTGCTGCAGTGAAATAGTTGTGTTTGGTTGCATCAATTGTTTTGATTTTCATTTTGTAATTGTTTTCTTTGTTTTACTGTAAATATGAATACAGTATGCCACCTTGTGATTCTGATGGAATCTGATGAAGGCGACCTAGAAATATAGCAAATGAATGAATGAAATGAATGTACTGTGAGTGGCATAGGAGAGGGACAAATCTATGCTCATTCCTAATTATCCCCTGCTCGACATACATGCCCACTACCCTAGTAGGAAACTTGACCACAATAAGATGGGGTGTAATTCCCCTCCTGTTGACTCCAGTGGGAGGGAACAGGATAAAAGCTGAATCACTCCTCTGTGGAGTTACTATTTGCAGGCCATGGGCAGCTCAGCCTGGGGGTATTACTGACTTTGGGATTGCTTGATTTTCTTACTGTCTTCACAACTAAACTGCTTTTTTCAGTTTCTTCGTTAAACAGGACATTTGGGGGTTGTATGCTTCAGTAACATTATGTGAGGGGAACCAACCTCCTTCCTATAGGCATTGTGGTTCACTTGTAAAGAGGTGGGTGCCCTTGGGGTGGGTGCTGTGTTCGTGTTTCCAAACGAACAAGGTAAATACTGCCTTTTGTGGTAATACGAGCACTAGAATCACAGGATTGTGCCATTTAGAAACATTTCATGTTTTTTTTTTCAGATTGATGGCCTGAAGAATTCTGGTGACGTGATCCTCTCCCTGAACAGACATTAATCATATCAAATAATGTTTTTGTTTTGTTCTATTTTTCATGCGGTCTTCAGTTTCACCTCAATAAACCACTTTGGAAGACAATAGAGAAATGCACATTTGATGTTATACAAGTTAAAGAATGTTCACATAATGCCCTTGGGTCTTTGAGAAAGAAAAAGAAAAATGTCACATAATGCAAGGGATGTGATTCATTTAAGTACAGCCAAGAGGAATAAAATCTGATTTTTTTTAAAAAAAAACCTTTGTTAAATATTAGCATAATCTGATTAATTCCACAGATCAAATAAACTGAAAGCAGAAATGTATGTTTTATATATGCCTTCTAAACCACAATAAAAATATTGTAGTTAGCGCAGCCAGGTAAAAAATATGGCAAGAATAAATTCATCTTCTGTCATTCTATAGGATTATACTGACTGATCTTTTCTGGCATAATTTTTATCTGTGCTGACATGGCTTTGTTAGGTTAAACAGAAATAATCTTGAAATGTCTGCTGTTGGTAGGAATGAAATTCAGATTTAAAATATTTATTACAAGTCATCATCTGATTTGGGAAACTAATGTGTACCTCCTGTATTTCAAAATGAAATTTAGCTCTGCTTACATTGGAATAAGGTTGCTACTTATGAGACAAATCAAGAACCAGAGTGGATTGATAGGTAGAATTTTAGATCTGCTCCTGAGAGAAATATGAGATGTGAATTTCTGCACTGGCTTTATGAAAACTAAACATCCTGATCCAGCAAAAGACACCCTCACAGACAAGCAGCCTGTTCCTGCTGCTGCAGCATATCTTAGTGTGTCTGAAGATGTGGACCCATTGTGCAGCAGCTGTGGAAAAGGCAAATTCCATGCCAGGGGTCATTAGGAAAGGAACTAAAAAAGAAAACTGCTGGTTTTATAATGCCATTATACAACTCTATGGTGCAACCACAATTGTAACTGTCTACAGATCTGGTTGCCTGGCCTCAAAGAGGAGGTTGCAGAGGTGGAAAAGATTTGGAAAAGGGCAACTAGAATGAAAGGGGGTGCAGCAGTTCCCCTTCAAGGAAAAGTTGGAGCATTTGGGGCAGTGGCGTAGCGTGGGTTGCACAGCCCAGGGCTGTGTGGAGGGGGAGGGGAGGGAGGGGAATGGATGGAGTATGCATGTGCATTAAACTGCCTAATGGTGTCCGTATCACTCAGAAGACGGCAGCTGCAGAGATAAGGAAAGAAGAATTGTTCCGTTGTCTGGAGAGGTCACTTCCTGGTTTGCACAGAGAAGCTGTTTATAACAGAGCCCAGCAAGGGAAGCATGCAGCTGTACTGAGGCAACACCAATGCCTCCTAACAATTTTGCTCCTGGCGTAACCGCCCCTGGGACCCTACCCCCCCCCCCATGCTACACCACTGATTTGGGGCTTTTTTGTTTAGCGAAAAGATAAGTAAGAGGTGACACAATAGAAGCCTATACAACTATGGTATGGAGAAAGCGGAAAGAGCAAAGGTTTTCCCCCTCTCTTATAACACTAGAACTCATGGACATACAATGAAGCTGAATGCTGGAAGATTCAAGACATATCAAGGAAAGTGCTCATTCATATTCACACAGTAAATAGTTAAAACCTAGGAACTTGTTCCCACTGGAGCCAGTGATGGCCACCTACATGGATGGCTTTAAAAGAGGATTAGGCAAGTTCATGGAAGACAAGGCTCTCAATGGCTACTCTAGTTGGCTATGCTCTGCCTCCAAGACCAGAGGGCAGGATGGCTCTGAATACCAGCTGCTGGAAACTGCTGGAGGGAAGAGTGCTGCTTGCATGCTTACCACAGGCATCAAGTTGGCCACTGTGAGAACAGGATGCCGAACTAGATGGGCCATTGGCCAGCAGGGGTCTTCTTATGTTCTTCCATATTTTCAGTCCCTGCATATCGCTCTCACTCTGTATTACAGTTCCAGTTACAGGTAGGTAGCCGTGTTGGTCTGCCATAGTCAAAACAAAATAAAATAAAAAGTTCCTTCCAGTAGCACCTTAGAGACCAACTAAGTTTGTTCTTGGTATGAGCTTTCATGTGCATTCACACTTCTTCAGATACATACTGTATTACAGTGTCACGCAAATAAATTTTAGTTGATTAATGGTGTGAATTTTAAATGTCCAGTCAATGAAATCTGCAAACATCTGCATATGAATGAACAACAAAGATTTTCATATGAATAAACAGTAACATCTGCATATGAATAAGCAACAAAAAGTTGTTTTTATAAGCAGAAAGCGTTCTGTCTTTGTTTCTGGGTGACACATGCTATATGCTTCCTCTAAGCACACGTGGAATTATTCCATCTGAGAGAAGATATATACACATGCACACACACTTCTCTCACATGGGAGAGAAAGATGTCTATAGTGTCAGCGTTTACTTAGGGATGAGTTTCACATATGCAGCGTATTTTATCTTTCTCACTTTCAACACAAAGCTAACCTTGCCTACTCAGAAGAAAGTCCTATTGAATTCAGTGGATATTACTTTCAGGTAAGTGGGGTTAAAGCTGCAGCCTTTTCTGTTTAAGACACACACCAGAATGACTGGATAGGCCACTGCTTCCCACCATGTGCACATGAGGATGCAAGCATGTGTTTGTTACCGCACATAAAGTGTGAAATTCCCATTAATGCAGGCAGAAAGATATTAAATATTGTGCTTTATCCAATCACTTGTGGAGGCACAGCTGGTTTCAGTCACATTTATGAGCAAATGTCTAAATCATGTTTTACATCTATTAGACTAAATAGGAAAGAAATTTTTGGAATCGAATCAATGATGCAAAATATAAATGATATGTGTAGGAATGTAAATTATATGCAGCAGTGCAGGGGTGGTAAGAATAAGTAACAACAGCTGTGAAAGAATTAGAGGAAGAGAAGTGAACTCACTTGGGAACACTGTAGTTGGGACTTGAGGTGCCAGCACATTAACAGTGTAAGACTATTTATAGGGTGGAAGCTTTGAATGGCTTTATTGACTGCCACATTCTCACCCTTAATGCTGAACCCTTCCTGCTGTGGGCAGGGGTGTAGTTGTGGTGTCAGGGTGCAATGAGAGGCAGAGAGAAGGCCTACAGACCCTCCAAGAGTCCCTATTTTCCAGGGACATACCTGAGTTAGAAAAGCCGTTCTGGTTTCTGACTTGATCCCGGAATGTCCCGCTTTTCCTTAGGACGTCCCTATTTTCATTGGAGAAATGTTGGAGGGTATGGATTTATCCAACCCCTGATCTGTCTGAAGGCAATCCTGTATAGGGAAGGTTTTTTTAATGTTTAATTTTCTATCATGTTTTTATATATGTTGGAAGCTGCCCAGAGTGTCTGGGGCAACCCAGTAAGGTGTGTGGGGTATAAATAATAAAATTATCATTATGGAATGGGACATCACTATTTTCATCAGAGAAATGTTGGAGGGTGTGGGCCTAGATGTAGGGGTGGGGCTGCAGGGCATGTTGTCTACAGTAGCAAATCATCCCAGGCTGCCATTGCATTTCTTAATGAAACATCTGGCGTGGCCAGTTGGCTGCTGTTTTATTTTGCATTGCATTTTTTAATTTTTATTTACTGTACTAGTAGGTAAATAAAAAAGTAAAGGACCCCTGGTGGTTAACTTCAGTCAAAGGCGACTATAGGGTGTGGTGCTCATCTCGCTTCAGGCTGAGGGACCCAACATTTGTCCACAGAAGCTTTCCAGGTCATATGGCCAGCATGACTAAACTGCTTCTGGTGCAATGGAACACCGTGATGGAAGCCAGAGCGCATGGAAACGCCATTTGCTTACTAGCACCTTGGGATTTCAAATGAAAGGCATGATATATGAAGTGAATAGTGGTTCTGTCCTTGTAGGTTAAAAATATGGCTCCTCCCGTGAAGACTCAGCAGTTTGATATCCAAACTGATGCAACGACTTGAAGAAGCCTGAGATGAACAACTGCATTTGGATATACATTGCATATAAAATAATGGCAGCCAGGGGTAGGGACTTGGAGCCTAAATGAACACACTTCTTTCCAGAATTAGAGGCTGAATTTAATCATAGGCTAAAGTGAAGTGGTACAGAAGAAAAAGGCTGAATTAATTTTATGATAAGTAACTCTTGACTATATAAGATTTCTGCAGACATAACATGTAAAATTTTATTTCACATATTGCAGTTTTCTTTTATTTACAGCTATAACCCTATTGCTTTTTTTCTTTTAAGGTGTGGCCATATTCATGGCTTTTCATTTCTATTAGTTAGAATGGAGACTTCAGATGCTGTACCAATATGTTGATACTTAATCATACCAACAATTTCTAGTGCTAAGCCAATGTGTTGGTACTTAAATCACAGGAAGGAAAAAAACAATAATCCATCCATCACTAGTAGGTCTCAGGTCAGGTTACAGCAATATAAAATACATTAAAATCAGCATTTAAAATCCTATTCATAATATTACTTGATTAAATTAAGTTTAAAATGCAAGATTGTACAACACTTCTTTCAATTAAAAAAACTATTTCTATTATTTTATGGTGCATTACACAAAGAAATAATTTGAAGGTGATCTTCCTTTTTTGTTTTGTTTTCTGAATCGTGCTGAATTCTGCAGATCTCATGCATTGGTTCACTCCGTCAGTAACCACTATTACCAAGGTCATTCCATCTTTGCAAAATAATCTTTTGATCTGTATTGAGACTAAACAGGTATTTTCTCTGTTTACTTTTGGAAGCACTGAACATTAAAAAGCTAACCCTGGGGAATAAAATATTAAAGAAGCTTGCTTTGTGTGCTGAAGTCTAGCCTTTGGAAGACATTGGCAACAAATCTTGTAGAAATATTGCTCTATTACCTTAAGTCCCTGGTGGCAAAATGCAATCTTGAACACTGATCAGAATTTAACAGTATTTATGAAAGAGAGTAAGGCAAGAGCTACAAGCACCCTGAATGCATCTGGAATCATTTTGCTTCTGTCTGAGAACCCCAACAACAACAGTTGAGATCTGAATTTGCACTGCCTGGTTATTTCATGTCTTGTAAAAAGCTTTATTACTGGGTCCAAACAAGCCAAGTTTAGATTATTTTTTCATGACTCACAATTTCCATGACAAATGAAAATTTACTACTGAGTTGAAAAGTTAATCATGATATACACATATCCAGCACTGAAGTTCAGGGCAGGGGGAACCACTCTAGCCACCGGTTTAAGTAAGTCAATGGAACCGGAGTGGGTAGGGTGGGTGGAGAGCATCCTAATACCTCTGAAATAGGCCAAATGCAGTTCAAATTAAATGAAAGTAAACAAGATGCTTGCTCAACCTGCTGAGAGCCAACATATCCAAGAAGTTATTCATGAAGCATGTCACACATCAAAAGCTGGGGCTGCCATGTGCCATTCTTTAGAGAGGATGAGCCTCTTTCTGAAGTACTCCTAGATTTAAAGGGCTGCCTTGCCCAAGCCTGGTTTGAAGCAGAGACATCACCTTGCCGACAAAGGTCCGTAAAGTTAAAGCTATGGTTTTCCCAGTAGTGATGTATGGAAGTGAGAGCTGGACCATAAAGAAGGCTGAAGAATTGATGCTTTTGAATTATGGTGCTGGAGGAGACTCTTGAGAGTCCCATGGACTGCAAGAAGATCAAACCTATCCATTCTGAAGGAAATCAGGCCTGAGTGCTCACTGGAAGGACAGATCCTGAAGCCGAGGCTCCAATACTTTGGCTACCTCATGAGAAGAGAAGACTCCCTGGAAAAGACCGTGATGTTGGGAAAGATGGAGGGGACAAGGAGAAGGGGATGACAGAGGATGAGATGGTTGGACAGTGTTCTCGAAGCTACCAACATGAGTCTGACCAAACTGTGGGAGGCAGTGGAAGACAGGAGTGCCTGGCGTGCTCTGGTCCATGGGGTCACGAAGAGGTGGACACGACTAAACAACAACAACATGCTCCCTGGCATCTCCAGGTATGGCTGGGAATATCCCCTGTCAGAAACTTTGGAGAGCTGCTGCCAGGCCGTGTGGACAATATGGAGCTAGACAGCCTGACATTGCCTAAGGCAGCTTCCTATGTGACTAATTATCATTTTTCCCCCTTTGAAAAAAACATTGAGCACTCTACCCAGCTGACCTTTCTATCCCACATATCACAGTCCTGTGTGTATTGATGTATAGAAGGCCAAGGATCAGCAAAGACTTGAAAGTGGGTAAGCAGCGGGCTTATTTATTCTTCCCTCTTTTCTCTGGAGATGGATTTCAAAAGTGGGAAATTAAACCACGGTATTCACATCTAGCCCAGTGAACAGACAGATGTTCCTCTTGCAGTAAAAATAAGCAGCAACCGCCTGGTGAATGTTAGTCTGCAATGAGATACATTTATAGATCAGATGTGCTTCGATGCACAAGAATAAAGAATAGGGGCTTAAACGCTTGTATTTTGTGAAACAGTTATGACTGTGAACAAGAGTGAATCTAGTGCAGCCTTCAGAATTAAACTCTGGATATCTTCCAGCAAGCATAATTTCTTCTCATGATTAGCCACCTCACACTTTCTCCTCCTTAAAGATTTCACTTAGCAGTGCTGCCTGCAAAATAATAATAAAGATTCTATAGTTGTATATAGACTGGCAAACAGGCACAGAAAATGCACAAAGCCTTGAGAATATACCGTATGCTGATGAATCAGTCTAATTCATTCTCCAAATATATAGGGAAGATCTAATTTGCAATAGAAAAAGCTCAACAAACCCGGAGAACATCCACTGAACTCTTAAAGGCTTTTAGGATAATCTGAGTCTGTCCAGCAATTTTGAATCCACTTGAGGACTCTTATTCCCCCCACCAAACAGATGCAATCAATGGGCCCCTCAAAAACAGTCCTTCCAAATCTGATAAACAAATCCAGCTATTTCAGATGTCATAATCTTCTTGTCCCTCAGCTTCAAATTGTGTAACATGGAATTGTTGTTTTCTCAAACAAAATCCCTATTTATATGAATCTTGGATACCTCTACAGGAAAGTAAGGACATTTTTGAATGTCTTTTTTTCTTCTATGCATGTCTGGCACCTGACAGACATATGTCAGTTCAAATAAGCAACCAACCCTACCAAGTCTACAATTATATTTTCCTGCTCACTTTGAATGTGTGAGGTCAAAAAAGCACCATTATTTGATGGAGTATATTTGTAACCAGTTAGGCTAAGACACACACACACACACACACACACAACCTGCAGCAGTATCAACTTTATATAGAAAAAAATTGCCACTGGGGTGAGTAGAATATCCAGTCCTAAGAAAAAGATGGTGTAAGTTTTTGTTTTTATATCAGCTTCTGGTATGGGAAGCTGCACGAATGGCGGCAGAATCATGCTCTATGTTTTGTCTTGTTGCTGCAGACAGCTCTTGTGTGGTAGAATTGCCACCTGGACAGTGGGAATTACTGTTGGGAAATGTATATTTATTTGCATTCTGCCTCAAGTTTCCTCCTTGTCAGGAACAGTGCATAATATGTTTATAAAACTGGGAATTGCTACAGACTCAGCCTGGAACACAAAAGACTTCACATGAAGCAAAGACTTACTCTCCAGCAGCCCCGATCTTCTCAAGGAGGGCTCTGATTTTCACAGCGCTGCTCCAGGCTCTGAGAATTTTTAAGAAGCAACTGAGTGGCAGAAACATGGGATGAAATGCCTTCATTTAAAGAGCACATATAGCCCTTATAGCCTTCTTTTTTTAAAAAAAGCAATAGGTAGTTGGTTTTGTGGCCGCACACCGACCCCATAAATTGGATTAAAACTGAAGCATTGAGAACAGACACATGACAAGCTGTCTGCCCAAAGTTGTATGCCAACCTCTGTTTTTTGTTTTTTACCCCAGGGAGATGCAAATGACAAAGAAGAGCTGGGCACCAGGGCCTGCCATGGCCTGTTTTAAATGCCCTTAAGCCCGACCCCAGAAAGCCCAGCCATGCCAGCCTGCCTGCCATTGGACAATTTGACAGGCTGACAGAACAGGATTTTCCGTGAGCTGAAGCTCACCCTCTGGCGGGGATCACACCCTGACTCCCAGCCCTGCATCGTCGGTGGGAGGGGAGGCACTGGCCATCCCACAAAGCCACTGCACCCCTAAAAGGAATAAGCGGAAATCTATAACTTGCAGTCACATAACCAACTGCTCTGCATAAGCCAGTACGCCGAACTATGGCTCAGTGAGACTTCACGCTTCCGGATAAGAGTTTCTTTGCATCTCCCTGATCCTTCCCATGACAGTGCTAAACTAAGTCAAAGCTTGGCTTACCATGTCATCCAAACTAGGAATTGTGCTTAGTGAGGAGAGGCTTAATCACAAGTATGGGTTTGGATAAGATACTAAGCCAAGCCTTAGCTTAGCTCCATGCAGCTGGTCAGTAAAAAGTGTTCCCCTAAAGGGGGAGGGTGACACCAAGCAGCCCAATGAAGACTGAGCATGCTCGGTTGCTTCAGAATGCTGACTGGAAAAGGGTGGGCAGAAAACTGGAGGGGAGAGCAATGGAATGGAGTATTCTGCATATGGAGTTAGAACGTTATATAGGTGAACTCCACACTGCAAAATCTTGTTGTAGGTTTCACTTGTGTGGTATAACCCCCACCATTAAGGATGTCGGATAAATTATCCAAATTCACATTTATGCAAAAATTCAGGGTATTTTGGAACAAACCCCACTTCCAATCTTATAACCTCTACATAAAAAGGTCTCTGTGGTGCAATGGGTCAGTGCGTCCAGTTCTTAACCAGAAAGTTGATGGTTCAAGCCCATCCAGGGACAGCTGTGGGCAGGATTCCTGCATTGCAGGGGGTTGGACTAGATGACTCTCGGTGTCTCTTCCAACTCTACAATTCTATGATTCTGTGAAATTTACAACTGGTTCTTTGAACATATATTTTAAAAAGGTAGGCAGCCTGCCTGAAATGTGTGGAGAGTTGGGAAGTAGTTGACCAAATTACACTACAAAGCAGAGATAAGTACACCTGGAGACTCCAATGAAAAGAAGAAATTTTGCTGGAGGGGTGAAAAAAACCTAGACTCCTTGCTTTGGGGTACATCTCTGTCTATTCCCAGGCCTAACAGTCTTCACTGCAAATGGCATTTTGCTCAACAAAAACTTAGGAAAGGATGGAAATATCATAACGGTTTAGTTCCTTTGCTGGTTTCTTGCCTTTTGTACAATACTGGCTTTGCAGATGGAAAATAGCATCAGAAATTTATTTTGACTTGAAACTGCTTCTGTTTTTTAATAACTTGAATTGTTGTAGTTGGTTTTTTTTTATTAAAAAATCAGCATAATTATTTTCTTTGATCATTCTAATTGCAACTGTCTGCTTCTGAAATTTTGTTTTTGCACAATCATCTGTAATGAATGAAGGACACTGGCAAATAGTAGCTGGGAGCAGAGGAGGAGTTGGAATGTTTGGCCCTTCTCAGAATTGCAGCATAGCTTGAATTTCAAATAATTGCAGACCCATATATAGGAGAGGGAATGCAAAATTGCTGAATCCCAGGAGCCATGCTACCTGGCACAACATGTACCCCCAATAATATAATTAACTATAATGGTTAATTAACTGCTGCAGATAATGTTTTCTATTACCCTACAACTTTCACTTTGTTTTTCATGCTCCATGTTGCCTACTTGTCTTGGGATTCTTGTATTCTCTACACAATAGCCCAGTCCAGACATTTATTAGTCCAGCAAGAGTCTTTCATTGCATAGAAAACATCTCATAGGACTTGACTTGGATGTTCCATATGAATACTTGATTCATAAAGACTTGCCACATTTTTTGAGGGACACATATTTTGCAAACTAGACATCTATGTGATTGGTCACCCATGGCTCACCTTGACGGTTGTAAATAGTGACTGATGTTTGAGCCATTGAAGGAGCCACGACTAGCACAGGTCCCTCTAACATATGGTGTGTGGGCCTGACAAGATTATGCAGGGGTGCCAGCTCCTGGGGGCTGAGCCCTTTTGGGCCTCCCAATATTTTTGGGGTGGGGGTTGCCCCCCATGTTGAAAAAACATGGAGGTGGAGCATGGAGCGGAGAACAGCTCAGCTTCAGTGGCTGGCTCCTCCTCCTGCTGTGGAGGGGAAGGAGGGTTGAAGCAGCCTCCCGCCGGTGGTGGCGCCAGGAATGTTTAGTTGGTGATAAATCACAATGCTGCAAACCAAACACTGCTCAGCCCTAAATGAACTGCCTTGCATATTTTTATTAATTTATAGTTAATAACGTATGAGAACATTCTCAATTGCCTAATTAAATGCAAAAGTAGTTTTTCAACCTCTCCCTTTGGGTATAACTTATATTAATCGCCTTTACAAATTGGCTTGTGTATTTGATTAGTTTTCAGTCAATAGCATTTAATAGGTAATATTGGTTTAAAGCAAATGTATTTTTTTGCATCAACCTATTAGGGCTGCCCTTGCTTGTAAAGTAATCCCTCTAACCTTTATGAAGGCAAATGCAATTAAATCCTGCATTTTTAATTTTACAAAGCTGTGGGCTAGTTTGTATTTGTTTTTAGCATAAGGAAGGTCCCTGTGTTCCTGTGCTCCTATGTTCCACATGGCTTTCGAGGAGAATAAGGGGTTAGCAGTTAACGTTTTGTGTGCCTATGGAAGCAGTAGTTTTGGAAATCTGCTCTGGTGAACATTCCGAATCCCCAGCCCTGCCTACACTGCAGTCTGATAACAATTCCATGCTGTTGGAGGGCTCCTGGGTGAAATTGTACCTGATTCATAAATTGTCCATGCCTTGCGGGTGACACAAATGTATATTCCAAACCAGGTAGATTTGAGATTGAATACCATCATTTATTAAAGTGTGTGCAGTATTGTGAAATACAGCAAACTGGCTCATTTCTGCTACTGGCATTGCATGCCTTGTGGATTGGTTCTGACGACACACTGAAGGATAAGAAGCAGAGAAACTGCACACCAAGGTCTATTTTCACAATGAGTGTATCATGGGAGCAACAATTTTTATCTTTTTGTGGGAAAGGAGCCCATTTTCCCCATATCACAGTTCTCATTCTGGTAGACCAATTTTAGGAACAGGTTTTTCCATTTATGTTGCCTGCTGCAGTAGTATCCAAAGAACCAACCCTAAGGCACATTTATTTAATGTATTACATTTTTATCCAGCCTTCCTTGCACCATGTTAGGCAAGGCAGTGTGCACTCACTTTATTTAATATTTATTTATTTTAAAAATCTATTTCATAAAAAGAGAAGTTTACAATAGTTATTTGTTGTTTAGTCATTTAGTCGTGTCCGACTCTTCATGACCCCATTGACCAGAGCATGCCAGGCACTCCTGTCTTCCACTGCTTCCTGCAGTTTGGTCAGACTCATGTTGGTAGCTTCGAGAACACTGTCCAACTACCTTGTCCTCTGTCGTCCCCTTCTCCTTGTGCCCTCAATCTTTCCCAACATCAGGGTCTTTTCCAGGGAGTCTTCTCTTCTCATGAGGTGGCCAAAGTATTGTATTTCTATTTCTATCTCTCTCTCTATCACCATCATCTATCTATTATCTATCTATCTATCTATCTATCTATCTATCTATCTGCTGGCAACATTAAGGGAAAATATCATAGGGAGCTGCTGGCTCAATATTGTCTACACAGACTGGCAGCAGCTCTCCGTTTTTTTTTGGCAGGGTTATCTCCTCACCCTTCTGCACGTAAAGCACATGCTCTACTGCTGAGCTTTGGTCCTTCCGCGACTAATCCCTCTCCACCCGATCTGGAAGCCATTGTATTATGGTGCTACTATATCATCATAGTGAACAGCGTAAAATCAATACTAAAACTACATCCATAAAACAAGGACAAATTAATGGAACAGATCAATATATCAGCATAGCTTTCCTCAGCTGGTTTTAATGTCATTTAGATTGGTTTCATTCTCTCCTCCTGCCCACTCCCACCCACAAGATAAATACTAATTCTTTTGATTTCTAACCAAGACAAAATAGGAGCAGGAGTCTGAGTTTTTAGGCTTGGCAACTGTCCCCTCCATCTATAAAAATCAAAAGCTGAATGTGTGTTATTTCTGAGAAAAGATGAAGGCATCGCTCATCTCTGTTGTAAAGGAAAAAATTGAAATTTCGGCAAGGCTGAAGGAAACTTTAGTAAAGGCTGAATTTAAAAAAAGAAACCCCCTACAGACAATAAACTATTTTTCCAATTAGCTCTGTGCCTCATACTTGTCCTAATTCTGAGCTGGGAATGAGCACCAGAGGAGTACTCCTTGTGTAAAGGTCAAGAGGACCCAATGTTGCCAAATTAGATTCTCAAACTCAGAGGAGGAAAAATGCCTAGAGGTGACTCAGGCATTTTGCTACAGCCATAACCTCCACAATGACCCAGACATGCTAGAGGTACAGCTGGCAGCATTGGTACTCCCCCCCCCTTAAAAAAAACCAGCTAGCAACTCTGTCCTTCACATTCTCTCTCTCAGTAATGAGTAGCTCTGAACTGGACTGCATCAACTATCATGGGATAACGAAATGAGGCCCAGATTCTGAAGTTCCTTTTCTGCAATGCTGATAGACATGTGGTCAAACTAGAGGTGAACTGGGAGACCTATGAGTAGCAGGTGGTGAAGTGACAGAGGCACCATCCTGGCATTGGTGGCACTGCTACTTCCTCGGATAGAATGGGGTGAGGTCAGAACACAGAGCATTCTCAGATGAAAGATGGAGAGATGTCTATCATCTCTCTGTGTGTGTGTGTGTGTGCGTGTGTGCGTGTGTAAAAGTAAAATAGACATTTGTTTCTGTACCCATCTTTTCCTCTGGCCCGGCATGTGACCCTCAGAAGTTGCCCAGAAGAAAATGCAACCCTTGGGCTGACTATGATTCCCCACTCCTTAAAAACTGTAACCGGATGAGAGTAGCTACTGAATAATCAAAACATCAATATGAATAGATAGCTATAGATTTAATTTCTATTTAATTTATCCATAAATAGAAACAATTTGTTCTGTTCTATCTTGCTGTGTTTTTTACTGGTTTAAAATGACTGCCAGAGCTTTTTATTATTATTGTTGTTATTACAAAGTTCACAAGACCATTGAAAGGTTTGAAAACCAGGATCTAGCTGATGTTTGGTTCATCTCTGCAGCATCCAGCATTTCCATCTTGTTTCTGAAGGGATCTGCCTGCCTGCCTGCCTGCCTGCGGGTGTCCTAGCCTTCTTCTGCTTCTTTCTCTGTGTATCCCCAGGGTGCTCTTCACTAGAAAGAGAATCCACAACAAAGTAGTTCAGAAGCTGACGGGTGGGTTGCCTCTGCCCCAGTGACCCCGTTTCTGATTTCCATCTCCTCTCCTCTCCTCTCTTCCCTGTTGTTCTTGTTGCTTCAGCTGCTGCTGACTTTCATCTCGCAGAATCCACCGTCTTCAACCAGGGCCTGAATACCATTTCCCTCCGGGGCTGATGTCAGCATTCCTGCAGTCGGCATGCAGAGTCTTGCTAAGTAGTACTTAAAGTGTGTGTTTAGATACTGTATCTTCCTTTGGCTGTTTTTGGTCCTAAGGACAGGCCTCTGTTTTTGTCAGAAGAAGGATTCACTTTAATGTTATCCCTGCAAGTGCATTGATTGATGTTTCCTTAAACACATATATACCATTTGTAGTTGCTGCCACCTAAGTAGTAGCAGCCATTCTAGCCTGAATTTTTTTTGCAAGCGTGATTTTTAATGCACGTTTTTCTGCATTCATTTTCTTTCACCCTAGTTTCAATATCCTCCCTTTTGAAGATTTATTATGCTGGTGAAATGATCAGTGTGCTTTCCACTGACTCCAGGATTATTAGTTCACACTGCTGAATTTCTCCATGTGATTTGCATGGGTGCAAAGAAATGTGGAAAAAGGGTAGTGTGAACTGATTGGTACACAGTGAGCTACCGTGCATGTCTGTGGTCAGGCAGCATTTTCCGCTAGTAGCCACAATCACCAAGACAGCTGTAGGGTGTATATTGGCAACCAATTTGCAACAGGGAGTTGTGTACCTGCAAGCATAGCCACATGTAGAAATTTAATGGTGCCAGCTAGGAATGGTTGAACGTGTTGCATCTCCCCTTCTCCTCAGATTTACCTTGAAATTTAGCTGGAGGCAGGCAGAGGCGGAGAGAAATAGACTCATTTCTTGAATCAGTCCCAGGAAGCTCCCCTCCCTTGTCTTTCACAAACAAAAGCATTCTCCTAGAAACAACTAAAGCCTCCTTAGGAAGCTTCTCCCTTTGCTTCTCACTTTGACGTTCTTTCGTTTAGCAGCCATAATTATCGAATAACTGGATAGGAAATGACACCTGAAGCAACAGCTCATTGCAACCTGTGATTTATTGTCACAATCCTCAGATGCCTACAGTGTGTTTTTACAGGAAAAGTCAATGCTATAAAATGCCGTTTTAGAATTTGCTGAGCAGAGAAGAGTTATATTTGTGTGTGTGTGTGCTTGTGTCTGCTAGATTGTTGCATTGTGTACAATAAGTAATTCCTGGTTGCAGATTTCATTGGGTAGCATTCTTAAATCACAATTTATTTTCTAGATAAGCACTGTTTACATTAATCAGAGCACACTATTTACCTAGAAGGCTGTAACTCTGGTTTGTGATGTGAGGGTGCTTTTTGCCCTAGGGAAGAAGAGTTCTCAAATAGCAATGCAACGTGAGCTGGCGTAATAGAGAGTTCCTGTGCTATAGAAATCAACGGCTATTATTCAATCAAGTTAATAAACCTCATTCGCTGATTGGAGAGCTGTCATCTGGAGATACTGATATTGAATGAATGGGATAATTTATACTTCCTTCAGGAAGACAGAAAAAGGAAATAACATCCTTTCAAAACTGAATCACAAATTTCACTTCCCCCTGAGAAAACCCAGTGCAATCATTATTATTTTTTCATTTCATTGTCTAAAGAGTTTCCCACCAACCTAGGGGAGAGGCATGGATAGTCCAGATAGTCATATCAAGGCCTTCTGGGGCAAGAGTTAACCCAAGGAAGTACTGGCAGAGGCATACTGTCAGGGAGGTGTGTAGGAGAAAATATGGCTTACAAAATAAGACCATACAGGTGAAACTCGAAAAATTAGAATATCATGGGAAAGTCCATTTATGTAAGCAATTGTTTTCACTAGCTACTGGAGTTTAATATATGAGATAGACTCATGACATGCAAAGCGAGATATGTCAAGCCTTTGTTTGTTATAATTGTGATGATTATGGCGTACAGCTGATAAAAACCACAAAGTTGAAATTGTTAATTTGGGGTTCTCATCAGCTGTACACCATAATCATCACAATTATAACAAATAAAGGCTTGACATATCTCGCTTTGCATGTCATGAGTCTATCTCATATATTAGTTTCACCTTTTAAGTTGAATTACTGAAAGAAATGAACCTTTCCACGATATTCTCATTTTTCGAGTTTCACCTGTACAATATACGACTTGTGTTCCATTTGCCTCAAGAAGAACACCATGTCGCAGCATCCTTCTAATCCTCTGCAGTGCTTTTCTTGTGGTGGTACTCAATGGTACACAGTGCCAGAACCCCTTTCCCCTCTCAAATCTTGCAGTAATTTAAATGGAGGTTGAGGAGAGCAACCGTGACTTGAAAGGGGATTGCGAAAAGCAGGAGGCTGAGGCAGAGACAGCGAGGAAATGGAGGCCCTTGCAGGGGCGAATGAAGGCATCATGACACCTGGGGTGGCAAACTGCTATGTACAGCGCATGTACGGCATTGCACGCATGCACTGTACGTTATGGCACAGCACATGCGCTGTACATAGCACTTTGTCGCTGGCTCCGGGATCCTCTGCTCGCGGCTGCAGCCGCAAACAGAGGATCCTCCACATGCAGCTGAAGTGGTGCGATGGCTGCTCATGCTGCTGCGAGCCCCTGCAGGGTGCCTTCTTGTCACCCCCCAGACATGGCACCTGAGGCGAACCGCCCCACCCCCCGTTGCAACGTCACTGGGCCCTTGTTTGGGGCTGTAATTGCTCTCAGTCAAGAGTTTGCCCTGTTCCCCTTCGGCTGCCCCGCAATGCATGCTCTTGTTCTGGGTGTGCTGTTGCCATGTTGCCAGCTCGCTGTGCCATTAGGTGTGGGGAGAGAGTGAGCACTGCTTCCCTTTCATCTGTGCTTCCTCTTTCCACGTCTATGGGGCAGGAGTGGGAGGAGGGAGGGAGGGAGGGAGAGAAAGAGAGAAGGGGCAGGAGGCAACAGCCTCTGCTTCTAGGGCTGCCATCCCTCCACTATGTGGATGGGGCAAGCCATAGAGGCGAGTGCAGATGTTGCGACTGGTGGCAGGAAGGAGGAGGAGGAGAGAGTGTGAAGAGCAGATGGAGCAACATATGGGGGAGAGGCGCATCTTGAAATCAGCACCTGCATATTTCATGCAAATACATTTCTTTTTCTTTTTCTGGTGGTGCCTTTCCTCTTTTTTGGTGCTGTGTAACTGGCCGTCCTCACTGCAACGAGGAGTGTAGGGAACGTAAAGGCAGGATGAATCCACAACGTTCTTCTCCATCTCTTCATTGACTCAATTTTAATGAGAGCCATACAAAACAAATGTGATTGTTCATGGAACCTTAGGAGCCTTGCTTGTAAAGATGCCCAATAGCTCCTGCAAATACTGTCAGGATGGCTCGAAGTTCATTCATAAGGACAACACAGCCTCACAAAAGAATTGTTCGCTCAGCTGCTCCTTGAGCTGACCTTGCAGGCAGGCTTCTTTTTCTTGTGTGTGTGTGTGTGGCTTGCGGCTTCTGCTAGAACACTTTAAAGTCTGACTCTTTACCTTGACATCCATTTCCCACTGGAAACAAGATCTGGGTTTCTCTTACTGATCTAAGCTGGAGAGATCGTTGTAGTGGCAGGGCAAGGTGCTGAGAGAAGGTCAACCCTGCAAGGAGAGAAAGGAATAGATCCACAGATTGAGAAAGCAAATAAAAGACATTTTGTGCACCGTTTGCTGTGTAGGGGTGTGTGTGTGTGTGTGTGTGTGTGTGTGTGTGTGTGTTTAAAACTATATGTAGTAGGGATTATGGCAGGCAATCACATGAGCACTTTAGTCAAAGCATTTTTCCCTGGCCACCAAGGTATGTCTTTTATTATTAAAGGAGAGGAATGTTCAGTGCACTTAGAGGACATCAGGGTAGTTCAGTGCATGTCAGCACTTGCAGCTTACTATAATGAAATACTTTCTTATAGGCTGCGGTGTAATCTCTGAAAGGATATTTTGATTGTTCCTTTCATAATGTTATTGAAGGTATTTCAGTTTGGGTAATTAAAATGATAGATGGAAAGTGCACAAACACATTCACAATTTTTTTATTTTCTTTTTGCACGAACGAGGTCAGTTTGCTAAGTGCTGTCTGTCCTTTCACCAGTTTACTATGTTACTTTCTCCCCTATTGTCTATTACACAATAAATCCTGTCTCAGCTGCATCTTTTTTCCATCAGCAAAATGCAACATTGGCTATTGTGAAACCAAATCAACCCAGCGGCTGCTATCTAATCCCTGTGTGCACTTGTGAACATCTTGTATCCCATGCTTTCCAGCATGTGGAGCACCTTGTGTCTAAGGAACTGTGCTGGGATCAATATTTATGATACTATTTTGCTACCATATATCTTATAGTCTGGGGGTGTAGTCATATAACCCTTAGGGGGTTCCATTTATTATAATGGGCTGGAGCACAATTTTATTTCTAGTTCTCTCAGTTTATGTCCCATGTTATTCCTGCAATAAACATTGTTTGTTTAGCTAGCTTCTAAAGTGAGTATGGGTTTTATTTATATATAAAAATACTGTATGTTCCTAGATAAAAGGATCATTATGGTGAACATAATATGGTAATGTCAAAGCCTTAAAATATTATGGTTGCAGTAGTAGTAAGAGTAAGCAAGACTTGCAAAAGCAATTTTATACAGATCAGAGCCAGTATAAAATTTTAGTACTGGGGGTCTCTGAGCCTATACAGCAGGAATCTCTAGATGTTGTTGGACTACAACTCCCATCACTCCTGACCATTGACACGGCTGGCTGATGAGAGCTGGAATCTAGCAACATCTGGAGGGTACCACATTGATTATTTTCATAATTGATAATTGATTGTTTTCACAATTCATTTTTTCATATACATGAAATAATAGCTTACTTTGATTATTCGTTTCATTCTAGTTTTGTGGAAGAATGGGAAAACCTATTTTTCAGTATGTTAACATCGAGCTATCTTATGAGAAGTATGGATGTTTGGTTCTTAATTCCTAAATTCTCAATTGTGAGCTTTGATAATTAAAACAATCCCACAGACTAAATAGAATTTCTCTACTGAAGAGATAGCCTTGACCATGGCTGTTTTAAGGGGGGGGGTCACACTTCTATAGTACAGATAATAATCCCCTTTCATGGATGTGATAGCTTTTGTGTTATCATGAAAGAAATGCTTGAATGTTACATTTGTTCACATTTAGACATGGGATCAGAATCCAATGTCATTTGTCACACTCTGTGCTGTGGCCTGAATGGCACACCATGATGGCAGTGAAAAGTGATTTTTTGGCTTTAAAAAAAGCCGTTGTCAACATGACAGAGCAATTGGTAGGCAAGGCAAGACTTCTAATGTACTGTGTTAGAGATATTGGCAATAAGTGATCACACCAACATGAAATATTGTGCTGGACTGAATACTTTAAATTCTTTCCTGAGAAGATTTGAAGATGTGACCTGCTCCCTTAAGAAATCAAATATGATAGCTGTTATAATATTAGATAAATAAGTTTTGTTCTTCAGCATTAATGCATTAAGGCATTTGTGAGGAAGTCCATTAAGAATGGGCAAGTTGAACCTCACTCATAACTTCATAACTTGGGTGCAATGACTGAGAACAGAATGGAGAACAGGAATGGGTGGAAAGACGGTATCTGCCAATGACCTTCCTAAGTGAGAGGGTTCATGCAGGAGAAGGCAGTCCTTCAGATAATGCCAGAAGAGACCTTCAGTGCTGTGCATGATGAAGTCCCATTAGTAGACTTCTCTTCAAAAAAATATTGTGGGCAGAACCCAATGATCTACTTGTACAATTAACAACAAAAGTCTGGCTTCCCTTGCAATATAAAGCATGCTCCACATGAAGGCCATTACCAATTATAAGGGCAATTCAGCTGAGGGTCCTAAAGGAGAGTCAAAACCTTCATGTGAAAAAAAACAACAGCTCAGAAATGCTGTGCCTGCTGCTGCTGTTTTAGAGCAGAAATAACAAACGGCAAGGGGTTTGCAAGATCAAAGACTTCAGAGGGGTAATTAGAAAAATTTGAAAATTGCTTCTTATTAAAAGAAAATCACCACAAAAGGAGCTAAAAATTAAAATTGTTTCCATTTCATCAGGAAAAGATTATTCTTATCATATTGTTGACCAAAAAAGGGACTTGATTGCATTTGTCTGTGGCATAATGGAGTTACTCTGATAACAAGTGGCAAGAGGGAAGAACACAGACTAGACAGAAAGTGTCTGCCTGCATTAGAAAGTCACTCGTGGGAGCATTATGTTCACTACAGGCAAAGAATTATGGGATTAGGTTGATTTGCTGCACTTTTCCTTTAGTCTCCATGTGGTATCCATATGGAATAGCAAAAAGAGATGCGCTTCAGAGCACACGGACACCAGCTAGTTCCCATTAGGGGTGTATTTTGTTTTCGCCGATGTGGTTCAGGGGCCTGAGAAATCACAAAGGATCTGAGGGAGCCTAAATACAGCCCCTGTTGTGAATAAGGATGCACAACCTTATCTTTTGAGGGCCTTTACACAGAAAATTTGGTTCTCACTTAATTTCCCCCGCTCTTAGATGTCATGCTTTTTCTTTCATACTTAACTCGCATTCATATTGTAATAAGAAGCATCTGTCAGCAGATCAGGTCTTTCGTAACATGCTCGTCTTTGTTATCACAAGAGTAGACTAATATTCATTTTTGGTGGTGCTAATTATGGGGAGAGCATCCCAACACTGGCCAGTATGCTAGGAAGAATAGGCAATTTTGTAAGGTTGCTGTAGCATCTGTTCAAATGAAGTTCCCTGAGGCTAATGAACAGTGCTTGAAACCACAACCACCCCTCAATAAAACAAAACTCAAGTCATTATTATCAAAAAATTACTACATATTTTGGAAAGCTGTTCATCGGGTTTTTTTCCTCTATGCATTTGGACACCTCTTAAAATATAAAAGTTTTGCACAATAGTTCCTGAGATCAAGGAGCAGATTTTCCACAGTGTTTGGGTACAATTGGACACCATTCTGCATCAAGACAGTATAATGTATCTTTCAACTTTGCACTGATTTTAACCACTGATTTCAAAACTGTACTGATTTTTTTTTTGTTTCTTTGATTTCTTGAGTAGCCTTGAGGACGAGGCTGTTAGTTTGACTTTTTACACATTTAAATCAAGTTTTGAATTTGCATATTCCATAAGCAAAAGGGCTTCATGCGTCTCACATTTCAGATTTTGATAGTGCAACTCAGGTGCAATAGTGTCAAAACCAGAAGTTTTATAATATGAAAAATATGATTGGCTTAATTTTTATGAATTTCATATGCCACTTGTAATTAAAATTTTGAATTTTGTTATTATTATCATCATCACCATGCTGTTGTTGCTGTTGTTATTATTATTTTTCTTTTTAAAAAGCCAGGCAGCGCCCGCGGGTCTCAAACTGCTGGAAGCGATTGGGGGATCCAAGCAATGCGTTGGTCGATGGAACCACTGGGCTGAGCTGGCTCCTCTGTTGTTATTTTATTATATAGATGCATATTTACCTGCCTTTCACCATGAGGACCCATAGCAGCCATCTAAAAATGCAATATTAACACTGTTAAAATAGATTACAATCAAGAGAACAGATTGGGTCTAAAAGAAATTTCTCATGCATCAGAGGCCAGAACAAAGAGGTGAATCTTCAGCAAATGACAAAAACTACATAATGAAGGCCCCACAGGCATACCTCTGTGGGAAGGGAATTCCATAGCTTAGGGGTTGCCCCAGAGAAAACCCTCTGCTAGGGCTGGTGGCACGCAACCAAATGGTGATCTCAGGACCTGAGAGCATCTGTAGAGAAAGAAGTTGTAGTTCAGCTATCTGGGACCTACATTATTTAAAGCATTAAATACTAATTTGAGCACATTGAATTGGATCCATAAACAAACTAGCAACCCCTGCAGCTGTTTTAAAACAAGAGTTATGGAAAAATCTTTCTAGTAGCACCTTAGAGACCAACTGAGTTTGTTCCTGGTATGAGCTTTGTGCATGCACACGAAAGCTCATACCAGGAACAAACTCAGTTGGTCTCTAAGGTGCTACTAGAAAGAATTTTCGATTTTGTTTTGACTATGGCAGACCAACACGGCTACCCACCTGTAAGAGTTATGGAAGTTCTAAATGGAAACCCAGTCAGTAATCTGGCTGCTGCAAATGCAGATCCAAATGGTTCCTTAATCAACAGCTGAGTGAAAGAGGTTTTGAATGAAGAAAGGATTCAACTATTTCGTTTGAGGGTATGCTTTCAAAGTTTTCCCATTTTCAAAAAAAAAAAAAGAAAAGTGATCTTTGGTAGTAATTGACTCAGAGAACAACTGACAATGTCGATTAATATCAGTCTGATATATCCAAATGGTTCTTACTTCTCAGTGAGTGTAAAGTGGGGTAGCATTTTTGTTCTCATTGATCGGAGGTCAATGGCAGTGTGTGTCAAAGTGACAATTTCTAGTGTTATGTAGCCGATGGACATTGGCACTGCTCAGATGAGCTGCAGCAGTTTCTGAATATAATCATTGTAGTGTTGCATATAGTTTCCTTTTGTGGAAGTATAAACAATGCATCTGGTACAGAGCTACTGAATCTACAATCTTGGACATTCTCTTGAAAATTCTGTATCTTTATCAAGACGTTATTTTTAGTTTATATTCATGGATTCCTTGTATATGGTTAAGGGACAAAATGACTGTTGTGCATAGATAATTCTCTCTCTCTCTCTTTTAAAAAAGGTCCTATGAATAGCGCTTGAGCATATCAAAGTGCTTCATTATTTGTCCTTTCTTGATGATGGCAGGGACAGAATTCCAGCTTTCTTTGCAGCTGTGTGTATGTAGAACAAGCCAATAGACATGTCTGCCCCTTCCTGCAAAGTTCAAACATGAATGCTCATAATATCATGTCACTAAGTTCTTCCGCCAAAAGCAATGGCTCATTCTATTCCACCTGCTAGTTTAAAAATGTCATTATTTGTATTTCACACTACAGCTGATATTTTAATCCTCACTTTGAACAGATGGGCTGTATTCATTTGGAAAAGGCACTGAACTCATTTAAGTAACACCAGATTTGTACAATGCTGTGTACTTCACTGTGGAGTCAGCTGGAGTGCAGTTATGAAGATGGGATTTTGTGTCAATTGGTTGTTTTCTTCTATCAGTAAAGAGTTATAAGTTAACCAACTCCTTTTCATATTCTTCTTTTTTAATGCCTTTGCCTCCTCTGGAGAGATCCACTTAGGGTTTTTTGGCTCCAACCGCCTTCTATGCCTTTCCCATATGAAGATGGGATTCTGATATAGATACACACACACACACACACACACACACCGCACAATGTAAAATACATGCACAGCTCAATCGGAGGCCACCTTCCTTGGGAATAAGGCTCTCTGAGTTCAGTGGGACTTACTTTCAGGTATATGTGCATGCAATTTCAGCCTTAGTGCTATATCCAGTGCTATTTTTCTAGAAAAAGAGGTGCCGGAACTCACTATAAACGAGTTCTGGCTGAAAATATCCCTGGCTATATCCAATGACCCTCTGAGCCAATGTCAACAGTGCTTTTCAATGTGGCTTTCAGCTGATTCTGTGTATAATCCATCTTTTTCTTTTGGTGTTTCATTTTGATGTTTCATGTTCTGAAACAACAAATGAATATGTGATGAGCATATGCTTCATTGCCCTACTGTACCACCTAAGATTATTTGACATATTCACAGACATCTCTGCTCTCTAAGAAGCTGATCAGAGGAAATGTGTGTTGGTATTCCCTCTCTTATTCAACATGGATCAATTCCCCCATGCTTTAAACGGCTCTAATTTTTACCCTTGTGTAGGGATGGGGGAGAAATTAGAATGAGTTTGATTTTAAAGGCAAATCTACTAAATCTGCACTTTCCCAAAACAACCTGAGGACCAAAACACAGAATTTCTGACACCTCCAAATTTTGAAATAATCTTCTCTAGCCAAGTAATGTGTACAAAATTGCCAAGAGTAAAGTGTGCATGAAAATGCATATTGTGGTAAAAATAACATACAAAAATCTACTATATTAGGGGAAATTGAACTTCAGTGTTTTGTTTCCAGGGGGTACTCAAGGGTATGCAGTACTGGCACTTTTGTTTTGTTTTGTTAAAAAGTGTGGCACTTACTGTAACAATTTCATGGTGAGTATCTGCACCTATTTTTCTAGAAAAAAGCCCTGCTGAAAAAAGGAGGAACTGAAAGAAACCAAAATTGAAAGATTCACCCATCTGTCACCCATTTGTGACATGGTTATATAATATGGTCTATAGGGCCTCTTAATGAACTCATTCATTTCAGGTAAATCCAATGGCTAGCCTAGCTGCACCATAGATACGTAGATAGATATAATCTAGCTGTTTGCTTTCTGGATAGCTTCCATGTTAGTGACCCTCTTTGCATTTGTCTGCACAGAGGAGAAATGATTCCCACCCCCTGTCTTGGCATAAAGCCACTTTGGATGACTGCCCATTACTAAGTAAAGAGACTAAAGTGGATCTTTCAAACTTACATTTAAATACTATTTTAGTTGCATGTGGATGAGATCACTTCCTAAGTTAATAACTAACAGGAATGACGGTTTAGACTGCTTGCTGAAAAAAGAAAACAAAGGGAGATTAAAGACACTTCAGGATCTGGATGGTTGCACTGAACTTCACAGAATTTCACATTTTAATCTGGTGCAGTGAAAAAGGCAGTATGACGGCATGATATATTATTGTGCTTGAATATGGAATCCCTTTAAAATGGATTAGGAAATGTAGGTACAAAACGAATGACATTTTGTCCTTATCATATAGCTCTAGGCTCCGCAATGTGTTCTATGGGTGATGCTGACCCAGGAGACAGGAACTAAATAATGCTCTATATCTGACCAAGGCTCACCTTGAAGATCAGCGGACCAAAATAATTATTATCGAGGCTATAGTCATTACAAAGTAACGATCATTCATTTGGGGCCACTCATTTCAAACTTGGCTTTGGTCAGAAGACTTGAGCTAAACGAAAACCACTCCTCTGATGTTGCAGCCTCATTCAGAAGTTGTGAAAAGAAGGGCAGGGCTTATTCAGCTATGTCTGGAGGTGAGAGGAGGATGTCAAGGCCAGGAGTACAGACTTGTGGGTGCTCTCCAAGTGTCAGGGACTCAATAGATGAGGAAGAGAAGTGTCAGGGACTCAATGGATGAGGAAGAGTGGTGGGCACCACCTGCCTAAGGACCCCCAAGGGATGACACAGAAGATGACTTAGACCCCGAATTGTGGTGGTGGAACACTGGGGAACAGTCTGGGGAAGCGACAAGATGGGAGGTGCTTGAAGCAAGAGGCTTGTACGATCAAGGGGGGTCCAGAAGAAGGAGGCCCTTCTAGGACAGGGCTGGAGGCTGAGAGTCTTAGTGTCTTAGTGTCAGTGCAGACCGAGACAAAGACGAATCAGAGATTGTCTCAATGAAAGCAGCTTCCTATGCTCCTATGTTCCAATTTATTTTCAGCAACAAGCCCTGGGTCAGCTACATTAAACAACAAAAGTGAGGCATTTTGTTCCTTTCACATAAAACATTGCAGCTACTTCTCCCAGAACAATTACAAATGGAGCTAATCCAGTTCAGGCTGCATCACAAGATACTCATAATTCACTCTACAGAGATTGTTTTGCCAACCAGTTAAATCTTGTGAGAAAATATTCTATTCTCTTCTTTTCAAGTCCCCAGAGAAAGATTTGCCTAGAATTTAGTTGGGGTAGCGTTAATGTCTCAATATTGTACATACATGCCATTTGTGGTTTTTCAAGAAAACAACTGGTTCCAAAAACTCAATAAACTGGCCTATAATGCTGATGAATTTGAGGTTGTTCCTGCCATTTATTGGGTTAGTCTATGCTCAAATATGCAAGCCCAACACATTTTTCTGCCTAAGACAAAAGACAAGATGGCGCCCCCTATCCCACCTATATAACCCAACTAGACTGAAAGTAAGAACACAAAAACAACCTGCTGTATCACAGACCAGTGTCCCATCTAGTACAGCATCCTGTGCTCAACCAGATGTTGATGGCAAGCCCACAAGCAGTATTTGGTACAACAGCACTCTCCCTGCCTGTGGTTTTCAGCAGCTGGCATTCAGAAGCCTACTGCCTTTGACAGTGGAAGTAGAACACAGCCGTCCGAATTAGCAGTCACTGACAGAGCCTTATCTGAATCCATGAATTTATCTAATCCTCTTTTAAAGTTAGTGGCCACCACCAACTGTTAACCAACAACACAGTATGGCCATATGCTGTGTGAAGAAATACTTTTTGGGGGGTCTGTCTTGATTTTTTCAACGTTCAGCTTCGCTGGATGTCCACAAGTTCTAGTATTATGAGTGAGGGACAAAAGCTTTTCTCTATTCACTTTCTCAATGGCATACTTTTAGATACTTTTATGGTACCACCTCTTATTTGCCTTTTCTCTAAACTTGGCTAACATAGTGCAGGCACAGGTTGGAGCCAGTAAGCCATGGTACACCTCTTGTTATGGGACAGCACCAGCTTCAGCTCAGTACTGAAGAAATGATGCTGACCCATGAGAAGAGCTTTCGATCAGACAGTTTGGTTTCTAATTAGCTTTCTTAGAAAGGCTCATTTTAGAAATTAAGCATGGCACATTTTAAAGATGGGCTCGAGATAATGCCTGATTTCTCCCCAGCATCTCCCCAGTGAGAATGAAAGGAATTTTACTCACTACAGATTCCTGTTGCATTGGTAGCTAAGTTTTGCTTGGAGAACATGAGTACCAAACACCCTCACCCCAAGATACCTGTACTTTTTTTCTTTTGCAATTAATTAATTGCTTTATTTAAAAATGGTTTTATGGAAGAACTCTGTTAAGGAATTTAAAGGATGGGAAGAAGGCATGGCAGAAAGAGTATGAATAAGGCTGTAGGTATAGCGCAGTGGGAAAGTGGATCAAAAGAAAGTGAGAGCAGAGGAATGTTGAATGAAATGTCATAGGTGCATAGGAAGTTGGTTTATGCCAAGTTAGACCATCAATTCACCTAGCTTAGTACTGTCTACAGGGTTTGGGGCAGGAATATGTCCAAGCTCTACCTGCAAATGCTGGGAATTGAACTTGGGAGATACTGTACCACTGAGCCACAGCCTTTCTCCTTAAAGGAGACATTTTTCTGGAATGTTATCAGTGCTTTAGGAGCTGTCCGTGTAGTACTCTTGGATGATCAGAAGGTGGTTGCTAGTCCTGGTGTAAATGCACAGACCAGTGTCTGCAACAAGGCATGTTGTTATAGTTAAAACCAAATGGCCTTTAGGTTGATAGCTACCATATGTTGCAAGTTTGCCTTTCTGACCAAGAACATCTTCCAAGACCAATAGTTACTTTGTGGTGCAACAGCTTGGGGAAAAGGGAAGATTATTGTTTTTTTTTTTTGTTTCGTTATGGAGGCCAATAGCTTTTGCTCTGAGCTCAAAAGGGATTTTTTTTAAAACAATGTGCAGTTTTACTTTCCCCTTACTTCAAGTCACATGCTAGAATCATAGAATCAGTGCTCACCCCCCCCCCCCGGAGTACTCAAGGGTACGTGGTACTGGCACCTCTCTCTTTCATTGTAAAAAAGTGTGGCACTTACTGTAACAACTTCATGAGGAGTACCGGCACCTATTTTTCTAGAAGAAAAACCTCCACACACTGCATAGAATCATAGAATTGTCAAATTGGAAGGAACTGTTTGTGATGTTCCTGAGTTTCATAATTTGGGTTGTGGTGAAAACAGCCCTGTCCCATAACTTGGAAACGACAAGCTTTCTATGGTCTCAGCCAAAGACTGCCACATCCCAATTTTTTCTTCTTAGGAAGGAAACCTCATTTATTTCAAGGGAGTTACTTCTGAGTAAAATATACCAAAGCCAGCCATTTGTGCTGTATTCTGTAAAGGTAGCGCACCTGGGGACTGACATAATGTGGGCATGAGGAAAGTGCTTAAACAAACATATCCAATATAACTCACAGTCAACATTTCCACCAGTCCAAAGGGAGAATTGACAGATCTAATCCGGGGCCTCCATCCTATAGATCCACGCTAACGGACTTGCATCAACAGCTCCCAAGAAGGTGCCCATTCACATAACTGTCTCTGTGCAATTATTTCTGGCCCGGGAGTCTGCCAGTACCCTACATGTTCCCAGTATGTGGATCACATGGCACATGTATGAACTTGGGCAAACTCCACTGAAAGCAATGGGACATGCTTCAACCTTCTCCCAGTGCTTTTAGGGGGATGAAGTCAACTAACTTTAGCAGGAATGAGGCCATAATATGTTTACGGGTAATAAGCCAGGGTGTATATCATTCTGAGGAATAATGGACAATAGTTTTAGAATGGCTTGCTCCTAAATAGAAAGTACCCCAGGGAAGCTGGCACTGACAGCAAGCATTCATAGGAATAATTTGCCATGCCAACAGATTCGTTGAGCACTTGATTTTAACATGCAAAATGTGACTAAGTAGGAAAGGCTGCCTTGGACTCTTCTTCATTCCCAGCTGCTTGTCACTTTTCATTTCTTGTTCCTTCAAAACTGAGGAGGCCCTCAGAACCACAACACAAGATAGCCCAGCCAATTCCTGTAAAAGTTTCAAGAAAACCAGTATAAATTGCTTATTGTGTTACTGGGTTTATACAATATGTGTTTATTTAAAACTTGTAACAGCTTCCAGCTTTGGACATGCAAATTCCAGGGAGATAATAAGAAACTGATCTTCACATCTAAATGTCACCTTTTACTGTGCACATTGTTGTATATAAACACAGGGTGGGAAAGAATATTATGCTCTGCCATTGAGGGGGCAGCATGGCTATAATGCTTAGAATTGGATGCTTTCCTGCAAAATTCATTTCCTCCCCCTGCATGATCCTTTGACTCTGCTGAGTGAAGTAATGTGTTCCTTAGGCCAGAATCTAGTTCGCGGAAGGAGGAGGTGCCACTTTTTAAGGTCAACTGCTAATTAAAAATTGCAGCCTGATTTTCTACTCCTAAACTGGCTTAGAATAGATAGTACTTTATTCGGCTATAAGCCCACAAGGTAAAACAAATCAATAAATAAAACAGCATTTTACATTCTAAAATGTCAACTAAAATATTTCAACGCATAATCTCCTTCGCATTACAGTACTTACAATCTCTAGATGTACCGTATTAAGGCCTTGAAGATAAAGATGGTACATAGAGTTTACTAGATTTTTAATAGTCATGCAGCATTCCATGAAGTCTTTTATATGAAAGAACTGAAATCAGGAATCTGGCAACTTGTAACGTTCTATAAGAGTCTATGTCCTGCAGTAGATAAGCTAGATGCAATTCAGGTGGTTTAGCAACAATTTCCAGAATGATTGAACTCAGAATCCTTGATCGGGGAACAATGTATAATGGGCAATTAAACAAGATATGGTAAAGGGATTCTATTGATTTGTTATCACATGCGCATAAAACAGAGGTTTTACCGTTAGAAAATCTATTGCTCAGAACATTTGAGGGGAACACATTAAATCTGGCTCTAACAAATGCGAATCTGTGTGACGCAACCGATAAGGTAGACAGATATCGAGGTATCTGGGACATAGGTGTAATGCCCATATTTATCGGAGAACATGTACCTCCACCTGTAGTAAGATTTTGTTGCAAATCAACCTCCTCCAATCTTTGTTTGATTACCTTTTTAGCTGTAATTTGATCTAAATTTAGTATATCGGAAGGAGAGATTCCATAAGACAACAGTTTGGAATGGATTTTTGTTGCCCATGGGCTGGTGAATTCATCTCTCCACAGGCACTGAATAAGATGGCAATTTGGCAATTTATGCCAAAGGGACAACTGGCTTAGAAATATTCTACCACAATAAGAGCACCTTAGAAATTATTCTCTGATTCTGAGAAGCTTCAGAAACATCGAAAGACTTATCCATGGAATTCATTCATTCATATTTTAAAGTTACTAGTAAACATTTGTCATAGGCATGATTCTGGAGGTGTCTTCAAAGAAACAGAAGTTCACAGGATGGAGAAAGTGTAACTCCGCCTCTTCTGAGCTGCATTAAAGTGCATTTTGTGCTACAATTAACTCTTTTCCTGATGGGGGAACGGGGATGGCACACTTGCCATTCAAGCACTGATCCCAGCTCTGTGACAGCTGCTTTTCTGTGATGTACTCCCCACATGACTCCTCCCAAGGGAGGCCCAAGACAATCTGTTGCCTAAGGCACAGGACAATATGGCACTCCACCCCATTCCTCATACAGAATCTGATCATACTGGTAGCTGTTTGTAGGACAGCCATGCCCTCACAGTGCACACCTTAGGCATCAGGCTAACTGGGAGGGATGGGAGGGACTGCAGCCATCTCCAGCATTTGCCACCTGAGGTGGCCACCTCACTCTGTGTAATGGTAGGATTGGGTTCCCACCTGTTTGTGGAATAACATTCCTTTCAAGCTAGGACAGGTGCACACTACATGCACTTTCCAGAAAGGCATTTTTGTTCTGATAAGTTCACCCAGATGCATAAATGATTCTTTGCAATGTCTATTCTGTATGTTTTGTTTTGTTTTGTTTTAAATGTATATGGTGTGTGTGTGTGTGTGTGTGTGTGTGTGTGTGATATTTTTAAAACTGTTTTTGCCATTTTTAATGGTACATTGCCATGAAACAATTGTACAGAAGGCAATTGACAACAATACTACTATTACTAATGGTATGTTTTGCACAGGCTGGTGGAAGGTGTTTTTATCACAAAACACTGGCTTTAAAAAATTGATCACTACTTCATTATTTATTTGCAAAAGCTGTTCCATTTGTCTTTTGACTTTATATATTGGTATGGAGTACACAGAGTTCCTCAAGCACCATTTTCATCTTCCCCTCCTGCAGCCCTCTGCACACCCCCAAAATCTGGAGGGCTGGGGGACCCACTGGGGAAGGGAGAAGAGGCGATCACAATTGCATTGCGTGAACAGAAGTCTTCACACACTGTGTTTGAGACTATCTCTTATAAATCCAGAAATCAGTTGTTGATTTCCTATCCCTGTAGGCAATGCAGTGGAAGGTTTAAGTAGTGGGGGGGGGGACTTCTTAAGGCATATTTAAGAGGCATGGAACCTCGGGGTAAAAAAAAAAATCAATAAAGGCATAAATAAACCTTGGAAGTCAAGCTGCAGAAGGGACTTTTCATTCACAGCACGTCAGAAACTGTTCAGGTATCCGCTAGCACCACCACACACAGTGCTTTGCGGCTTTACTTCCTTGCAATGTCGTATCAATGGCAGCTCTCCAATCTCCCCTGAGCCTGTTATTATCCCCGCTGTATTCCTCCATAACACAGTGTGAGGTTCTTTCCCTTGCAACATGATTTCCCATGCCATTCATAGACCTTGGGTAGGTTCCAAGGGTTTCCTAATCAATCTGCCATTGAAAGCTGTCAGATCTCATTTTCATTCCTAGCAGCTCAGATGACTATGCATTTAATATCTGCCTCATGCAAAACTTTCTCTCCCTTGTTCTTGTTTACTGCTTCCTTTGTCTTGCGGCATTTCTCCTCCGCTTCTTTTCTGGCCCCTTCCCATATAATCCCTTCTAGAACTGTGTTAGAATAACTGAGAATATTTTCAAATAAACAAAAAGACCCACCATGCCATTAGTACGATGTTTATTTAATGCCAACGGGGTTTTAAAATGCGAAATGTTTTGTCTCCTTGAGGTTAAATGCAGTGGTTTCTGAAAGCCTTTATTAGGAGTATCTGCCCAAGGAACCAATTTATTCAGCGATGCATAGTATTGTGCCATTTTTGACCTGGAAATTCATTTCCACAATTAATTTAAAACGTGTTTACTCTTTACACTAAATTCTTAAGAAAGCACACCTTAGCACATTAAAAAAAAACCTGAAGTACAAATAGTACAAGTAAACAATTAAATCTTGATGGGTCTTCTCATTCACAACATGGTAGCAGCTTTGTTAGTATTCTTTAGAACAGGGGCAATGAATTTTTGCAGGCCAAGAACCACATAAACTTGTTGGAAAGCTACTGGGAGCCACATTCCAGCAGTGGGTAGGGGCAGACCTGCACTCTTAACTCACATACAATTGCATGCACAAAGAGAAAAGCTATGAGATTGAATGTTTGTGGGGGGGGGGGGAGAGACTCAGTTAATTTCATTGTACACAGGTTGTACATTGACAATAAAGGTATTATTGTTATTATTATTTATTACAGAAACAGAGCATGTATTTAATTCTTAGTACAGTACCTCAGGTTACGAATGCTGCAGGTTGCACGTTTTCGGGTTGCGGAGTGTGCTGAACCAAGAAGTACCACAAAAATGCTCACACAAATCTACCAAACCATTCCACGTTCTGAATTCTATATCCAACCAAAGAGAGAGCAATGCAAGAAGTCTAACAAACAAGCCACAAACAGAAAACTCATTCAAGTTAGTGCAACAGGACAATTTTAGTCTTTAAATTTCTTTAGCCAGGCTCCTGTAAATATTGATGAAAATAGGTTCAGTCAGATGAAATATCAATGATGATACGCACAGGTGTTAATTGATGAAAGCAAGTCCAATCAGATGAACTATTGAAGATGTTACGCACAAAAGTTAGACAGGGTGCCGGCGTTTGTCCCTAAATGAATAAATGCTTAAGCCAAGAAAGAACTTAGCATATGAAGTTGAAAGTGTGTAAATGTACCAAATCCTTGAGAAAGAATATTTTGAAGAAGAAGACTAGATGTTCTAGTTAAGATGAGATGTAACATGTAAATTTGTATGTATGAAAATACAGTAAACCCTGGGAAAGAATTTACTGAAGAAGCCCAAAACTGTCCATGGGTGAAACAGGGGACAAACGCCGACACCCTGTCTAACTTTTGTGCGTAACATCTTCAATAAGACAATCTTCATGGAGACAATTTTTGCACTTTCCTCTCTGTTTTGATTTTCTTGCAGTGGGTCTTGAAGAAGAAGGAGCTGCCTCTTGACACTTGGCACATCAAAACCCTTTCCTCCCTCTGCTGAACAGCTGGTGGCCAGGAGGGGACCCAGAGGGCTAGGTGAAATTCATCTGTGGTCTGCATCCAGCCTGCAGGCCAGGGATTCCCCTGCCGGAAGGTTAGATTGTCATCATCCACTGCTAGTCCTGGGATCCATTCCACAATCTTTTTTTCCAGTATCATGTGTACTACTAGTTCAAACTGTGTAGAAAATAAATTCCTTCAGAAGGGAAACCAAAGCAGCTAACAATGTAAAAATAAGATGAGACTGACATTGATAAATACATATAACAATTTAACCAGAGAGGCAGTAACAATAATCATCAGCTAGCTAAAAAAACAAAAACACAGTCCAGGAGAAATGCAGCAATAACACAATATTTCTGGACAGCAGATAAATCACTTCAACATGTCAGGAACTTGCTGGACTAAGAAAAAGGAGGCCTCCCTGGACAGAGAGTCCCAAGCCCTGTACACAACTACTGAGAAGGCTTTCTCCTGTATTCTCACCAAATATGTCTCTGATACTGATAGGGCACAATGCAGACGCCATCCTGCAGATCTTAATACATGATCAGGTTTATATTATCAAAGGTCGCCCTTCAGGTAAACAAGTTCTTAGCCATTTAGGACTTTGAACTGGGCTTGGAAACTAAATTGGCAGCCCATATTTTAGTAGGCATTGTTTTTGTTTTAAATTTGGTTGATTGCAATTTTTTGTGTGTGGTTTACACCTGCACCGCCCACACACAACATACCTGGTATCTGTATTGTTAATAGGTGGGTTACACATATTTTTAAACAAATTAAACTGAGATGTAATGACAGCACATGTGACCATGGTTCTACAGCATGGGAGAGCTTATGAACAGGATCTCGTCTTCAGATCCTGCATACAACACGTGGACAGCAGAGGACGGCAGGCAACATGGACACGATAGCTGAGGGGGCAGTGAGCTTGGCTCCCTTCCCCCTTCTCACAGTGTTGTTTGAAGGAATAACACTCAAACAGGGCTAATGTGTCCCCGCGACAGGGTGAGCTCCCGTTGCTTGGTCTCAGCTCCTGCCCACCTAGCAGTTTCAAAGCACGTCAAAGTGCAAGTAGATAAATAGGTACCGCTCCGGTGGGAAGGTAAACGGCGTTTCCGTGCACTGCTCTGGTTCACCAGAAGCAGCTTTGCAATGTTCAACCACTTAACAAAAAGGCAACAGTTGCAGAGACATCTCCTTTTATGTACTTGATCGTAGGACGTGTTTCCCAGCCTTAAAGCCTAATAATCATTGTTGTAGGATCATCTCCAGTTCCCCAAAGTGACTCCAATAAAGAGTGGTTCACTAAATCAGAGTGGCTGATTAAATGTATTGACTGGGACTATCCAGTGTGAGCTTGGTACAATATGTCCTGGCTCTAGTCCTTTTTGTGTTTCTTCCCTGGTTGACTGATATTGGCAAAAACAAATGCTTTTCAGAATTCTGTTTGTTTATCCCCTTTTTTTATATATGCACAAAAAACTATCTGCAAGCTGTCAACGTGTACTCCAAAATGTTATAGTCTAACCCAATATACACACACACAACTCATTCTAAAATGAGTCTGCTTTTTGATGGAACAAACTTTTAGTTATAATATCACTTAGCAGGAGAGCTGAATAACAGCATGGTCAGCACATAGTGCAGAATCATGTACATAATGCAGATTTGGCACATAATGCAAAATTGCCTATCATGGCAAAGATTGTGTTTTATTTGATGCAAGGCCAACCAATATTTAGATTTGGGTGGGCAGAGGATGAATCCAAGCAGCAGGGTTACACAGATTCATGGTCTTTATCTTTGCCTTGCATAGTTACATCAAAAACTACTCTTCCAGTCAGGAAGTATGCAGGTTTCAGCTGGATGATGGACTAATCTCTCAAGTTCAGTTTTTCTCCATTTCATATTTTTTCCAATCTTAAGATCAGTACACCACATTTCCACATCAGCTTGCAATTTGTTTGTTTTTTATGTGCTCAGGAAAATTTGTCAGCATTTTAGTGAACATTTCTCCCAGTGCCCACATTTTTCTATGGAATTGTGACTAATATATACATTTCCCCCCAAAATGATTTCCCCTAATATAATGCATTTCCTAATATCTGCTTTTTATAAACACTTTCTCTTCATGTACAAATTTTTTAAACACATTTTTTGTTGGTTAGCCGTATTGCAAAATTCTGAGAAGTGCAAATTTTGAAGGATGTCTGTGCTATGGTCCATGTATTGTTTCAGGATGTGCAAATTAGGTAAATCCACATTATAATTCATGCCAAACTGAATTTATCCCCAGTTCATCAAATAAAACATAATTCAGTGTATAGCTTAGAGAAACATAAATTAAGGAAAGACACGTTAAAGGCCAGAATCTTAAGAAGACCTAGGCAGAAGAGAGAAACTATTGTTCACTATATCCATAGAGGACCAGGAATGGGGCAATGTGTTTTAAGCCACCTGACAAAAGATTTATGATATGTAGGGGCATATCTTTAGGTGGGGGCTAGGGCCCCCTCAATACTAAGCGGCAACATGGCATGTGCTACATTAGTGCATCATGTGATGTGGTGCGCACTATGTCAGTGCATCGCGCAACGTGGTGTATGACATGAGATGGTGGCCCCTCAATAGCAGTGGCAAGCAGCTACTCCTGAAGATAAGTATTACAAAAAATAAACAAAGACATGCCTTTCACATATAATTGTTTTTATTCTGCAGAATAAAGGTGGAAATTTTTTGGAGAAGGGTCATAGCTCAATGGTAGGCCATCTGCTTTACATGCAGAAGGTTCTAGGTTCAGTCTGTGGCATCTCCAGGGAGGACTGAGGGAGACCTTTTTCTGAAATTCTGGAGAGCAGCTGCCAGTACACAATACTGAGTGGGATAGGCCAATGGTCTGACTCAGTAAAAGGCAGCTTTCTCTGTTCCTAATTTGGATCTACCGTATACAGTTTTGTTCCAGTTTATGTTTTGAAATGGCCCACCAGTTGATCATTTTCATGTGTTTTCAGTCTTACTAGAGGGCAGCAATGGAGGCCTTTGCTAAGGTTATCACACTGGTCTCCCCTTTGTTTGAAATTCCTTTTGCTGACAATTAAGTGTGTGTGATGAAATGTAAGGTGGCAGTATCTGGGTATGCAGATTGTGATATTAGCTGGGGTTTGGAGAAGAAAATTGGAAAGCAAAACATGCACCATCTATTGATTGGATTAATGTGCACTCACCCCATTGCTTAAATGTGCCCCTTTGCCACAAAAGATCTTTGCCCAGCAATACTTTCTTGCCTGCTTTTCTGATTGAATCTCTGTGTTGGTGGTATTAAACCATGTTTCACTCCATGTAGACCCACTAAAATTAATGAACATGACTAAACAAAATCGAAAATTCTTTCTAGTAGCACCTTAGAGACCAACTGAGTTTGTTCCTGGTATGAGCTTTCGTGTGCATGCACACTTCTTCTTAGTCAATGAACATGACTAAGTTAGGCCCATTAATTTCAATAGGAATGAGCAAAACTTAGTTGAACACCACCCCATTAAGATATCCATTAAGATAACAGCCTCTCTAGCGCTACTGAGAGGAAGGAGTTGTGTAACTAGAAATGCCTTAATTTATTTGATTCAGAACAGTGCTGGGGAAGCTTTGGCTCTCCAGATGTCGTTGGACAACGCCCATCATCCCTGACCATTGGCCATGCTGGCTGGGGCTGATGGAAGCCAGACTCCAGCAACATCTGGAAGGCCACAAGTTTCCCATCCCTTACTTAGAAAATACAAAAAAACCAAACATTTCTATGACCTGGAACCCTGTTTCTGGAACATGGACCCTGGGAGCAACTGCCAGCTCCAAAGGAATGGTGAATCGTCAGCTAAGCCAGCTGTCATTGTGATGATGGACGCCAAGGGTCCCAAAGAAACTAATTTTAAGTACAGGTGATTATTTGTTACAGTCAGAGATGGTTGCTTCCCCTTTTTAAGGGCTATCAGTTCCAATCACATTGCCATAGCATGACAGCTAGTTAATTTTATGAAGAGAGGGCAAGTGGGTTTTTCTTCAGGGAGTCTAGCAGAGCTGAATCCTCTCCAATGGATCATGCAGATGCCCCCTGACAGAAAAAAAATCCAATTATCAGTTATGGTAGTGCGTGTGAAAGGGAGTGGGAATGCTGTTCCCAGGGAGCATTCAGAATCTGCTATTGGTAAACTGCTGTTGACAGTTCTTTCCCACTCCTAGACTCTGGCTTTCTTTTTCGCACATTGTTTCATTTTATTTTATATGCCATTTCCCCCTGCCCCTGGCTATTTGGAAATGGGCAAGCGCCAGAAGGGGTGTGGGAAAAACAACTGCTGTATCGTATAAAGTCAAGGCGAAAGCCGCAGTGCATTCTACCCAAAGTCCTGCTTTCCACTCTAACACAGTTTAGCCCTGCCGAAGATCCTACAATATTGCCTTACAGAAACTTCTTGGAAAGATCAGGCCAGAGCTCTCCAAGGTAATCAAAGAGAAAACACAATTTTGGCATGCGCTTAAGATGCAGAATGAAGAACTTAAGGAAAGCATAGGGAATGCTCCCAGTTTTTTTAAAAAATGTGCATGAACGTCTGCACAATATTAAGAGCATTCTGTAAAGTTATAAAGGAACATCTCTGGGGTATCCCAAGCCTTAAAGCATAAGAAAACTTCAGCAGTGAGAGAAGGGTCAATACTTATTAAAGATAAAACTATAGACATGGCAAATGTCAAAGGTGCTTGTCTTTACAAGCCAAAGCCCTGTCATTATGACAGGTGGATTGTGTGTCAAGGAAGAGCTTGTGTATAGAAGGGACCTATTGGTGCAAAATTGTATGCATTCTGTATTTCCCCCCCTGTATTCATGTAAGTAGTCTTGCTGTATGGTGACAAATCAATTAATAACAATGGGAATGACAGACCACTGCGAAAGATCTAGGGTGGGGAAACTTTCCCTACTGACAGAGCCCCTTTTTGTATAAATGAATTACAATAGGCTGCTAACACTGGCTAAACCTGCCTTTAAAAGTTCAGTAAATAGTCTAGCTGCTTATGGGCTTCTAAGCCCTACTGACAAGAACTCCTCCCTCCAGCCCAACTTTTGGGTGGGGGAAGGAAGATGCTTGGGATTTACTTCCCCAAAGCCCCAAATGCCAGATCTTACAGAACTTTGTAACCTATCCTTAGAGCACAGCCATGCAGTTTTAGCACATGGATGATGTTGATGAGAAATTCTTTTTTAAACCCATGAAACCAAATGTCCAAGTATTTTTTTTTTTTAAAAAGATAGTAGTTTGAGAAAAGGAGGGTGGGGGAAGGCAAAAATCACCCAGAGGTACTTGTGGTACTCATTGGCATGCTGGGGTACTGGCGCTTACCTGACCTCCCAACACCTGAGTCACTGCTACTTACTGGGAGATGAAGCGACAAAGCATTGGGATGGCCAGTGTGGGGCAGATGCATAGTGGAGTCCATCTGGCACTCCTGCCATGTGTTTGCACTGCCCTGACCTTCCTGCCACTTCTCCCCTCTCCCTCTGAGTAAGCCGCTGTGACTCAGCTGTTGGGAGGCTAGGTAACTGCCACACAATGCTGTCCACTATTGGAAGCTTGCAAATGAAATAATAATAAAAAAACTAATGTAGTTAGGTTCAAATTATCTCTTGAGAAGTGTCCTGAGTATCCTTGGAGAAGTGAGGTTCTGAGAGAAAGCATCTTGGGTCTGTCTGGATGTTCCAAGAGACTGAGAGTGAATCTTCACATTTCATGCAGTAAGAGCAGGACCCTTTTTGGAGATGGGGAGTTTTGTCCATAGTGAGATATGCTCCATCTCTCATTGCAATGGTCTCTGTGGCCAATCGGAAACATATTTTAGAGCATGGGTAGGCAACCTAAGGCCCAGGGGCCAGATGTGGCCCAATCGCCTTCTAAATCTGGCCTGCGGACGGTCCGGGAATCAGCGGGTTTTTACATGAGTAGAATGTGTGCTTTTATTTAAAATGCATCTCTGGGTTATTTGTGGGGACATAGAAATTCATTCATCCCCCCCCCAAAAAAATAGTCCGGCCCCCACAAGGTCTGGGGGACAGTAGACCAGCCCCTTGCTGAAAAAGTTTGACCCCTGTTTTAGAGGATAGATCCACCTTCATAATGACTCTTTATTAACATTATAAAATTCTGACTCATTCTTGGGGGGGGGATTAAGCAAGGAGTTCATCACAACCACATCCTCTGCTTCCTTCTTACTGTTCAGAATTTAATAACTTTGAATTTTGCTTCTTCTCAATATGCTTTAGGGCTACCTTTCTTTCTAGTTGTGACAAAACTGGGTGATTTTTAGAAGTACCAAGGGATTCTCCAATAGTCCAATGGGCTGGTATAGCTTTAGGTTTTTAAAAGCATATAGCAATTGATCCGTGAACATCATTAATCAGCCAGCATTTAATAATTCACATCCAAAAAAAGCATTCCATTTCAAATTGTGTGTGTGTGTGTGTGTATAGATTTACATTTTACCAAAAAAATTAGCCAAAGTAAAATGATATTGCTGCAAGCTTTCCTACTGGGAAAAGGGCTTATATCTATACTGTATATTGTTTGTTGATTTCAGTAACATGAGTTGTATTTCATGTACTAAATATAAACCAACTTTTCCTGATGTACAATATAAAAATTATATAAAAATCTCATTTTCACAGGTACTGAACTCCAGCAGAACTTGGAAGGAAAATGGAATCGCTGGCTTAAGTTTGTAGAGCCAAGAGTAGAGAAAATACCATGCACATACTGATTGAATTTGTTCCCAGGGGGGCATTTATTGCAGAGTATTATTGACAAACACAGATGGTTTATGAAGGCACTGAGAGTGTTCATAAAGAAATATAGGTTTTTAAGTTACTAGTCTTACCCTAAAAAATAACCAAGCAAAGAGAAGATAGTTTCAAATAAACATGTTCTTCTAACACTGTGTTCATGTACAGTGCAACCTTATACCTGTCTACTAAGAAGTAAGTCCCATTGAGTTCAGTATGTATAGGATTGCAGCCTCAAACACCTGCTTGTTTTTGACATATATGAAATAAAACAGCATCAAGAAAAACAAACCCACAGCCTGGGGGGAGGAGGGAACTGTTGTGCTGGGAGGCACTTACCAATAATGAATTCATAGGGCTCTCTCAGAACAACGTTACTACATCACTATAAGAGATTGTTGGGTTTTCCCTTCAGTGGGCATCTGCATGGAACATGTTGGGTGATTCAGCTGCACTAAATTTCCTGAAGCAACAACCACTACCCAACCCATCCATAAAAATGATTACTTGATAGCTTGTCAAAATGAATAAAAAAATATATATATAAAAAATTGTCCAGTAGCACCTTAGAGACCAACTAAGTTTGTTCTGGGTATAAGCTTTCATGTGCATGCACACTTCTTCAGATACAAAGAATACACACAAAAGCTAATACCCAGAACAAACTTAGTTTGTCTCTAAGGTGCTACTGGACAATTTATTTATTTATTTATTTATTTCGACTGCGTCAGACCAACATGGCTACCTACCTGAATCGTGATGGCTTGTCAGTTACTGACTTACCACAGAATGTGTTCAGAATTTCATTCTTGAGCTAGGGATATGTAACTTTTTTTCTTTCTTATTATAGCAACAAAAACTTAGGAAAAAAACCAATTCCATACCCTCTATCAGAATACTACCACTTGCCACTACTACATGCATGTCTTCTGTAATATTTGAAGGAGTGATTGTACAATATGTTCCAGGCAGCGTGGGGGGAAGATCTGAATTTGAAGTAACTTGGAAGAAAGGAAGACGCTGACTGAGGCAGAGGAGTTCGACACAAACTTTTTAAAGTGGCATCACAGTGCTTTAAATGTGTGGTGTGAATGTGTCCTCCATCTTCAAACTGAACTTATGAATTTGGAATGGAGGAGTCCTTTAAACATAGGACTGCCCTCTAGCCCTTCAACTACAGGGCTGTGCTCTGTTGGACACATGGCCAAAGGGGTCAGGCCCTATCTGTCTTCCCTCCTTGCAATTATTTCAGCACTTATCTCACTGTTGGACTGTCACCCTTCACTGTTCCCTCATCCTGTGATTCCCTGAGTTGGGAGAGTTCTCCCATGGCAGAATACTTAATTGCTGGTTTTTTTAAAAAAAACAACAACAACAACATTGTATTTGTGCTCATTTTAGGTGTTTTGGATCCATTTCCAGACAAAATGAAATCTGCTGTCATAAAACATTCTAGAATTTTCCTCTCAAAAGCTTCTAAAAGATTTAACAATAAAGGAGGCAGCCAAAGAGACAGACCACTTGGAAGAGGGTCCTGTGTAACATAGGCTTCAGTTTCAGTCAACCGAAACCCTTTGCTTTATACTGCAAATGACTTTTATTTTGTATAAATGTACAGGAGAATAAAGAAGAGGAGGTTTTAAAGCAGGCACTGGAGCAATATCTGACTTAAAGAAAGTGCACTTAAAAATGCCCTAATAATGAATGATCTAATATCATACCACACACACTGTGAGAAAGAAGGCCAGGCAAAAGCCTCCAGCAAAGTCCATTATATTCTTTCCGTATATGTTTCCAATTTCTAGACATTGTAGGAAATGACGATCAGTTGATAAAAAAATATAGCTGTACAGCAACTGAATGTAAATATGATTTACTTCTTAATGCATACTAAAGAGACTCAGCAGTTTTGCTAGAAAGCCTGTTGGCCATATGAAGCCGAAAAAAATGCAAGATGTTGACAACCATCTGATTCATGCGAAGGTTCACCCTGGATGGAAAATTATGATACAGACACTGTCAAAGAGCGATACCTTCACTAGATGAACCGGTAGGGCCCTTTTGCTTCAACACTTTACCCCAAGTATTGCTTGCTTCTGCTGAGCTGTAGATCTCTCATTCCTTCTCTCTAATCAAGATGCAGCATCCAACATGCCCTGAGAGAAAGACTGAGGAAACTCTGTAGGGGAAAATATGAAATGAGGAAAAAGGTCCAGAGGCAGAGAGGAGGTCATTTGTCAGCACAGCTTGCCTGTTACCTTTTGACCACTAATGAGAACATCACAGAAACTCCCAGTGCAACACAGTGGTTTCCCAGCTGCTGTAGACAACTGTTCTGTGTTTTGTTCCTCGCACAACACATTAACTGGCAAACCTTCTTTGCCTCATCTCTCTCCAAAAGCCATACATTGCAATTTCCTGCATTGCTGCTCACAAAAGTTAATGTGGGATTTTGCAGGACAAAGGGATCCTCTGCGGCAAAGGCTGTGGGTTAGCGAGGGAGATTGTTGGAAAGAGATCCAGATTAGGAGGACATGGTAAGGCTTTGAACCTTTGCCAGGGCAGACAGGGCTGGCAAAAGGGAAGGCAATTAGAACTGTTGTTCTGGCGAGATGGTTTTGTTATTAAGTGGCTGCTTACTGCCTTTGGAAAGGCTCATCTCTTCAGGGGAGAGGATTACTAATGTATCCAAGGAAGCTCGCACCATGTAATGAACATGGCAGTAGACATCAAGAACAAAGAAGAAAGGAAGCCAAGCTCAGCTGGGCCCTCTCTTCTGGCAGAAGGACCAATATGGACATGGATTTATCCCTAATAGGGCACTCATGGGAAGGTGTCCAGGTCCTCCATCTTGAAGGACATGGGAAATAGCAAGACACTTACAAGTCTGGAGTGTCTCAAATGTGAGGGTGCTATCTAAAGCAGCCTTTCTCAACACTGGGTTTCCAGAAGTTGTTGGACTACGACTCCCATCATCCTTGAACACTACTTCTACTAGCTTTGGATGATGGGACTTGCAGTCCAACAACAGCGGAGGACCCAAGGTTGAGAAAGGCTAGTCTAGAGTAGTGAGACAACCAGCAAAGTTTTAGGAGGAACACACACTCATTTAGTCCTCTATGCAAGAACATGCTTCCTGCCCCCACAGCCTTCCCTTAAGCTTTCTTGTTACAGACTAGCTTTCATTGCTTATCACTGACCTTGCACTGGTAAATTATTGTGGTGCCTTGGTGTTCCCCAGGCCAATCAGAGAGGGCTGAATATATTTTGCTGCCTGAGGTGAAGGGCAAGATGGCACCCCTTCATTGTGCGTAACAGAAGCCAACTGGGCTGGCAAGCAGGGATGAAATAAAAATTTGATCCTGTTTGCATTTAAAAGTGATCCTTTCTGGGTGACCTTGAACCAGTCACTTTGTCTTAGTCTACCCTACTGCACAGCATGGCTGTGAACAAAAAATGGAAACTACCTTGAGTTCTTTGCAGGGCAAGTAAGATGTTAGTGTAGCAGTAGTAGTGGTGGTAGTAAATATAAAGGAGAGGTCTATTGCCACTATACCCTGCTGGTGAGCTTCCCATAGGTATCTGGATGACCACTATGGAAACCAGATGCTAGATTAAATGGAGCTTTTAAGCAGGGTACTTCTGCCAGGGTGGGGTGGGGGGAGACTGCAACTCAATAGCAGAGTATTGTGCATGCAGAAGGTCCCAGCTTCAATCCTTGGTGCCTCCAGGTAACAAAAGATTGCCTAGCAGACAATATGAAATAATATAGTGCAATTGACTTTCGGGATTGGTGTGTTGTGTGACAAGCACACAGAGTGCAATGAGATTGAGTGGGGGGGGGAGGCTCGGTTAATTTCATTGTACACAGGTTGTACATTGACAATAAAGGCTACCACAAGTCAGAGTAGACTGGGCTATATGGATCAGTAGTTTGACCTGTTAGAAATCCACTTCTTGTGTATGCTCTTAAGCACAGGTCTCAGAAGGAGGCATGCCATCTTTGCCCTCTGTACCATTAAGGAACACTTTCCTACCTGTAGTAAAATATTTCCATGCTGGGGAACAGCTTCTTCTGCTGAACTTCTGAATTTTAAAAGCTCACGAGACTCGAGGGTGGGCATCGCATGTGCAATGTAATCTGACCACTGCACCCATAAATGATATTGTTTCCACAACTATGATACTTTTTTGAACTAAATATGTGATTGGACCTACTTTAAACTTATGCCACCACCACTCAATCCATAATTCTCCAGCTCACAAGTTTAGGGCTATAATCCTAAATATGCTTACCATAGTAAGCCCCATTAACCACCATAGGACTTTCTTCTTAATAAATGCGCATAGGATTGCCTTGTTAGAGGAGCATCTTATTCCTGGCCCTTTCTGCTCCATTTGGTGTCTCATGTTTTTTGAAATGGCTTTCTGACTGGCTTCCCCTGCATTTTCATCAATGAAGGTCATGTTTCCATGACCTCATCTCTTTCTACCTTGAAGCACTCCACACCTGCACCCAGCAGGAGCAAGGCCCTTGATTCTCTATTCTCCAAGCCCCTAATGGCTGTTGTAGCAGCCAACTGTGATGTTACAAACACAGAATTACAAGAAGTCACCTGGTGAGGGAATAAGCAGCTGGAGCAGATGAAATCTTCACTACAGAGTATCTCGTGGAGCCAGAAAAAACTGGAAAAAGAAACAGGGAATAGTTGTAATCAATGCATTTGACAAGCTGCTCACTAGGATAACTTCCTGAAATGCAGCCAAACATTTTAATGTTTGTGTTATATCATGGGGAAAGCAATTATACAGTCATTGAGTCAGACTATTAAGCTTCCAGGTAAAACAGCTGCTCTGTCTTTCCTGAAATAGTTCTTTCTTCAGCTGTACTCCATTAATGTGGAGGAATATGGAGCAGATGCATTCATACAATTGTTCTTTCCTTGATTCTGTGGGGTTCCTTGAAGAGTATTGTTACGGTGGTGGTTGGGTGAAGGAAGCCTGAGAGCTGCTCTATGCATGTATTCCATTACTCGTTTGACATTGGCTTGGAACCAAGTTTGCATGAGGAGATGATAAATGCAGATACTTTGCATACGGGATGTTTTTGCTTCCTCTGTTGGAAGCAGTCTTCCTGAAGACTGGCAGATATATCTTGCATGTAGACAACCCACTTCCCTGAGACATGGCCCAATGGCCCATAAACACCCATGGGGGAGGTGGGGGGTGGGTGGAGAAAGAACTGCATGTGGGCTGAAACCAAATGTGAATAATAGTTTGTCTTGAACCATGTTTGGTCACTACCCAGTGTACTGAATGTATATATACAGAACATGTTTATGTGTAGACTAAGTAGCCTGAGTTACAGCTGTATAACTGTATACTGTACAGAAGAGTTACAGCTCCCCTCTTCAGGTTATCAAACATTGTTGAACTTATTGATGATCATCTCCAAAGGTCTACATTTTGAGATAGTGGTGCTTTTGTATAAAAAATGGGTTATTGGCAACAGATTTTTCTAACACTGGATTTCCCCCCAAAAGGGAAAATCTGAATGAAATGGAACTGCTCATGTAACTTTGATGTCAATGGTATTGTGTGGATGTTATGACAAATGTCCATGCATGAGGAGGACTGATGCCGCAATAAACACCTCCCTGGAAACACACATCAACTGATGCATTAGTAGTCGTAGTAGTATTTAACGACTACTGGTATTATTTATTAATTATTCACCACTTTTGCAAAGGTAGCTTCTAAACAGTTTGCAAGTACAAAACCTTATTACAAAGAATAGGAACACACATAATTAAAATACACAAGAGTTTCCACCCTTAAAACATTAAAATAAATACCCACAATTAAAATGTATAATAAAACAAGCACATTAAAACAGTACAAAAATTAAAGCAGAAGGTTCAAATAAACAGACCAGAGGAATTAAACAGGTGTGTCTTTAAAGGCCAGTGCATAGGCTTGAACAGAATCTTAGAGAGCTACTCTGGAACTACAAAGAGGTTGCAGGAGGTAAGGATAACAAGTGGTTTGGAGCCAAAGGCTAAAGGTAGAGCGCAGAGTAGCAACTAGGGTCAAGAGTCAGTGGTTGAGAGGACTACATTTCACTTTTTGTTTGGTCAGCCAGTCCTGTGGCTCTCTAGCTTGACTAAGGAAGCAGTTCAGATGTTGTTGTTTTTTTCAAAAGAAGGCAATGATAGTTCTTTCATATTTGTACCAAAAACAAAAAAAATATTTTTGTATCATTTAAAGTACATCTATATAGGAGTGATAGAATTATTATTATTATTATTGGTAAAATTATTCTGTGTTATGGACTGATAAAGCCTGCAAACAGAAACATTCCCCAGAAAGCACATTCTTCATTGTGAGGAAATATTAAAAATATTAAAAATATGTAGCATTTGCAAATGTAGACATTTTTGTTTGTTTGTTTCTTGATACAGCATATGCAAGCTACTGTGGGAAGTGACAATGTACCAGTCAGTTAGTGTGATCATTAAAAGTACACAAATCACATGCTAATGTCATTTTCATTTGGGCTGGAACAACACAGAGCCATTATGGCCATGGGTTTCTAACAGCTGGTAGCATTACAAATTGAATTTGTTAGCGCAGTTGGTGGTGACTGTCTATTTTTATATCATACGTTTTCTTGGGGGGATGCCTAAAAGGTGTTAACATGTTGTTCTGATCCATCAGCACCTCATGAAGGTGAGGTGTTGATGGATCATAAGCCAGCTGTACGTCTTGTAATGGGAGTCATATGGATGGAAACTTTAAGGCAGCGTCTGCTGCTATGGAAAGTAGATAGTGATTTGATGAGCATTGTACATTTGGGGTAACAAATAAGATCATTAAAGGAAACATTTATGGTTGCTAATTGCAGGCAGTTTCGCAAAAAAAAAAAAACATCCAATTGAGAACAAATGCAGAGGACTTCAAAGCATACAACTGAGGTACTCAACCCAATTCTAATAGGTACCAGATTGTCTAATTCGTTTCTACACCTTTTTATTTTACACTGAAACTAATTGTTACATTAAAAGGACAGGAGATTTCAGCTTGTACCATACAAAGTAAAATATTGATTTCCTTTTTACATCATGATTGAATTGGTTTCAGCAAAAACTGAAATACGTGTGTGCAATAAGATCTTCACTATCTGTTTAATTGTTTGTTTGCACAATGTAGTAGAGAAAAATCTATTGCTGATCTGTTAAAAATGGCAACAATTGGTCAGTGTGTGTCAGAAGATAGACCCCAATTTGCCTCATCATTTGGCTCCCACACAAAATGGATGCATACCCCACCACATTGTCTATATGAGGTTGCCAAGGGTCTCCCTCCCTCCTTCCTTTTTCTTCAGCTGACCTCAGAATTAAACTCTGAGAAGAGCAGGCTGAAAATTTGATGGGCATGAGTTTGGCCAAACTGCGGGAGGCAGTGGAGGATAGGGGTGCCTGGCGTGCTCTGGTCCCTGGGGTCACGAAGAGTCGGACACAACTGAACGACTGAACAACAACAAATGGGGCATTTTTCTAGCTGACTCCACTACCCGGGGCCCAGGGCTGCCCCTGTCATTAGGCAGAGGTGGCTGCCTCATGCAGTGGATGCTGAGGAGGAAGGAAGCAGTTGGAGGACAAGGAGATGTGTACCACATCCCTGCTCTACACACCTTAAATTAGCCTGATGCTCTCAGGTGTGGTAGAAGATTATGTCCCCACTGCTGAAGTAAGATCCAACTGTCAGTCAGGTCTGTTGATGTAATGTGAACAATGAGTTGAACTACCCAGTGCTTGGGCTAATTGTTGATTTAGCAAATCTCCCAGGCCTGGATGTTCAGAAATAAGAGATCAGGTGCAGTGGATTACCACTGTATGACTTCCTGAGTCATTCACCCTCCTGTTGGTTCAAGAAATATTCCTGCATGTAGAGCTGGGCATAATAGTCTCTAGGGCATTGCTTTCATTGGGTTTTGCCTTGTTCTGTTGCACATCCTGATGCTGTTCTGTTTGCTGATGGGTCTGACTCTGAATCTGTGAGAGTCAGGGGAAGAAGCTGTGGATTTTACACATCAGCATAAACTAGCATGGTGATAGTGTTAGTGGATCTGCATATACAGTGCTTTTTAAAAAGGGTATTCACCATGAAGTTGTTACAGTAAGTGCCACACTTTAAAAAAAAAATTGGGGGGGAGGTGCTGGTACTGCATACCCTTGTGTACCCCCAGAAAAATGCACTGCGCATTTATGTATCTTTACTTCAAATACCAGAATAACTGTATATAGCAGATAGCAGTTTTTAGCTTTGTCTTGTGCCTGGAGACAATAAACACTTCGTGACGTTGAGCTGTTTGGGAGAGGAGTTTTTCCCTTAACCAGGGACTCTGGGAGAAGCTGTTTCTGCTGGGAGTAGGAAATCTCTGAAGACTCTGTGGGGCTCTGCAAAATGTGCTGCTACATCACACTGGTTGAGCTGTGGTGAATGACCAACTGATTCCACAAGTCACCAATAAGGTCAGCTTTGAAACAGGAGGCTGGCCACCATTTTGTCCTTCACCTGAGGCAGCAAAACATCTTGGGGTAGCTCTGGGCAGGGAGGCCTCTCAGGGTGCACAAGTAGTCATTCTGCTGGTCTAACAGCAATATACTCTAAACAAAATAAAAAAATAAAAAAATCCTTCCAGTAGCACCTTAGAGACCAACTAAGTTTGTTCTTGGTATGAGCTTTTGCAGTCATTAACAGTCATCAACAGGTTTTCCACACCCATCAGCCAATCACCCATTCCCACCACCCTTCTGGGTAATACCCCTCCTCACTCTCTCACTATATATAAGGGTCTGGTGACTTCTATTTCAGTGTATCTGAAGAAGTGTGCATGCACACGAAAGCTCATACCAAGAACAAACTTAGTTGGTCTCTAAGGTGCTACTGGAAGGAATTTATTATTTTTTATTTTGTTTTGACTATGGCAGACCAACACGGCTACCTACCTGTAACTAGCAATATACTCTCTCATGCCTATGCATTATTGGACTATAGGATTGCTCTGCAGATAAAGATAAACGAGTAGTAACCACATCCACTTCCCATAAATCACCACATGAAAACACATCCAATACTGAAACAATTATATAATTTTCTCTGTTGCATTTAGGATATGATTCATAGTACCTTCTGTGAAAATAATCACTATTAAAAGCAATGAGGCTTCAACATAAACTGCTTTAATTTGGGTGGCTATTTACACAAAACAGCCCATGGTCACTTTATAAAGCAGGAACTAGCTGTCCTTGATTTATGACTATGACATTATGGTTTTTATTTTCCCTTATGGCAATTTCCTTACAGTAATAGAAGTGACTTTAATGTGTTTATGTCAGTTTCCAGACTGATAACTCAGATGAACAAGGAGCTTTAAAATAGCAGATACATGCCGGTAATGCAGCATTGCAAAATGCAGACCGGGCTCTATCTTGGAAATGATAAGGTGACTTGCTGTTACGTGAAACCATGTTAAGTCAATTGGCCCTTCCTGCCTGCTTGGTGTGATGGAGGTAGGAAGACAATATCCAGCTGCCTCAAGTGCTTGAAACAAGTTGCCTTTTAACTCAGAAGTCTCCAGCATGCAGTCATAACATTATCTTAGCCAAACTGATGCATTAAAAAAAAAATCTCACAAATTTACATCAATGAGTTGGGCTCCGTGTTGGAGATGAAGTCTTTGCAGTAACTGCTAGGTATGCCCTGGGGGGTACCTGGCTTATCACAATATTGAGTAACTGAAGGCTGTAGCAATCACAAAGGAAACCTTTCTAGTTCAGTCACAGAAGCAACATATAGGTCATCAAATGCGTTTGACAAATGTTCATTCGTTACCAGTGCAAAGCCCTACCAGGAACATCCCCCCAAAGGAACATCTGGGGGCAAAAATTGTACCCCTTTCTTGCTATTTTTTCCCAACACACCACTGACTATTGCACTTTCTAGCACAGGCATGAGGAACCTGTGGCTCATTGGGAGCTGCTGGACCCCAAGTCCAATCATCCATGACCATTGACCACGCTGCCCTCAGTCTGAGGGTGCTGGAGTTCAGAACCATCTGGAGGATCGCTGGTCGCCATTCCTATTCTAGCATAATAAAAACTCTGCACAGTTTATGCATAGTGGGTTTTATGTGCACAAATCCCAGTGCAGAAGTTATTATCAGTGTGTACGGAAAGCAGGGCATGGAGATTGATAAGGAGCAGGCATGATTCTAATTCCACCTTCCATGCATATATTTATATGCACCTTGACCACCTGACACGGGGCTGAAAAATATTCAGATTATGCAAAAGAAAGGATGCACTGTAGTTTCCAGTAGGGTTTTTTTATGCACTTCCTTAACAATTTTATCACAACAAAATAAAATATAAAAAAAATCATTCCAGTAGCACCTTAGAGACCAACTAAGTTTGTTCTTGGTATGAGCTTTCGTGTGCATGCACACTTCTTCAGATACAGTTAGGCCCAAGTATCTTCAATGGAAATAAGGGCAGAAATGAAAGATTGATTTTCTGTACCCTCAGGTTCATACATAAATATTATGTATCTTTCTACATAGCCTGATATGTATGTGCTGCAGCAGTATTGGATAAGGTGTAGGAGCATTATTTATAGTCAACCTTTTTACTGTCCTGCTATAAAAAGGTAAAGTTAAAGGACCCCTGACAGTTAAGCATAGCTGTCAACTTTCCCTTTTTTGCGGGAAATTCCCTTATTCCAGCGCCGTTTCCCATTGCAAAAAAGGGGAAAGTTGACAGCTATGGCTGTTTCCCAATGCAAAAAAAAAGGAAGGTTGACAGCTCAGCAGTTACATCCAGTCACAGACGCCTCTGGGGTTGTGGCGCTCATCTCGCTTTACAGGCCGAGGGAGTCAGCGTTTGTCCGCAGACAGTTTTTCCGGGTCATGTGGCCGGCATGACTAAGCCGCTTCTGGAGCAACAGAACACCGAAACCAGAGCAGCGCATGGAAACACTGTTTACCTTCCCCCCGGAGCAGTACCTATTTATCTACTTGCACTTTTTGGTGTGCTTTCGAACTGCTAGGTTGGCAGGAGCTGGGACCGAGCAATGGGAGCTCACCCCGTCACAGGGATTTGAACAGCCGACCTTCTGATCGGCAAGCCCAAGAGGCTCAGTGGTTTAGACCACAGCACCACCCACATCCTGCTATATTTGACCATGTAAAGTGGAATGCCAGCACTTACCAAACCTGCCTTGCTATGGGTAGCCAGCAGCTATCCATGGAACCATATATTACAATATACCCACTATGACATATGGTAGTCACTGTAGCTTCTCTCCTATAAATATCATTGCATGAGAGGAACTGTGAGTGCCCTCCACGTATCAATGCCATTCTCTGCAGCTTTTGATGAGTTAGTTGATTAATGTATTATCTACTTATGAAGGAAACTTACATGGTTTAGAACCCCAGAAGATCAGGGTTCCAAGTTGTGCAGGGAACCTACACGCGGGGGGAATTTCCACTGCAGAAATCAGCACCCAATATGTGGAGAACTGCAGGGACAGGAATACAAGACAGGGCTCAGGGATTGCACCCCTACTCTGCGCTATCAATCATGTGAGAAGGGGGAAGTGCCTGAAAAGGGCTTATGTCTATAAGCTAAAGTTGCTAAGGATAGTGGCTCTTAGAACTCTACTGATTTGAGATGAGCACATTTTCTATTTAAAATCTCACACCAAATCTATTTAAAATCACCTTGGGGCAAATTGGAATTGATTCTTGTTATTTCAAGACTACTTGAGGTTAGGCGTGCCATCTTGGTGGGGCTGTGGGGGCAACCCCCCCCAAAATATTTCACTGAGGGGGCCTGGCCCCCTCAGTATTCCACAGCCCACACCCTGTCACACCCTCCAGAAAGGTCTGACCAGTGGTGGAGCTTCATGCTCTGGCACCGGGGGCAGGAAGCAGGCGGGGGGGGCGGGGCTGGCGCATGTTCTGGGGGCGTGGCCCACAGCACTGGTGGGGGGGCAGCCGAGATGGAACCCTACCGGGATTGCGCTGCCCAGGGCGCCCCGCTCCCTACGCCCCGCCCTTCCTATGCCAGTGGGTCTGACAGGTCCTTCTGGGGCTGCAGTGGGCTCCGTCGGGCCCTCTGAGGATGCCACACACACCAGGCACCCACAATGTTGGGCGGAACCCAGAGCACCTGCTTGAGGTATTGTTAGGTACTATGTTCATGTTCTCCCCAAGGATCTCTTCTCTAACCAATAGCCTGCTCCTCCAGTTCTGCTCAGTTCCAAAGACTTGTTAATACTTTTAAACACCTTTTTCTGTTTCCAGATTTAGCTAGCAGTCCTCAGCTCAGTCAGTTCCACTTAGGGCTTCTGAAAGAACTGAGTATGCATAACAGGATATTGCCCTTCATTATTTATCTTTTCTTATGATTGCTATTTCCAGGGTTCTTAGGCCTGTAGTGACAGGAGCTGTCTGGCATGTGATTTCTGATAAGAGAGAGGTGTTCACACATGTGAATGCAAGAAGGCAGATAAGTGACAGTGTGTCAGATGAATGAAGAAATAAATCACCTATTGAGAACCACTGAAGCAGCAAACGGGGAGTGGGGGTGGAGAGTGGAGATTTCCCAAGACGCTATTGTCTGAGCTCAGACACAGTGAGAGGGAAACAAAATTCGTCTCTGGAAAATGTTGATTCCTAATTGAATCTACAAGTTGCAATAGGGAAGATTTCTCAAGTCTTAGGGAGGGTTTAACTGAAAAATGCACACAATGCCCTTCTTATAACACTGTGAATAAAGAAACAGCTGCTCAATTCATTGTTACGAGTTTCCATGGCAAGAGAGGCAAGTGATAGGGCAAAGTTTGGAGACTCTGCAGGCAAGATGCCAAGAGGAAGGTTTACATTTGACTTCTTCCACTCTGTCAGAAGCATGAAAAGCATATGCTTGTTGCTGCCTCTACCTCGAATGTTGTCCCATGAATGATGAGATTGCAAGGAGTGTTCAGTTTTCTTCTTCTAACCCCTTTGCTGGAAACTGGTACAGTGGTACCTCGGGTTAAGAACTTAATTCGTTCTGGAGGTCCGTTCTTAACCTGAAACTGTTCTTAACCTGAAGCACCACTTTAGCTAATGGGGCCTCCCACTGCCGCTGCGCCGCCAAAGCACAATTTCTGTTCTTACCCTGAAGCAAAGTTCTTAACCTGAAGCGTTATTTCTGGGTTAGCGGAGTTTGTAACCTGAAGCGTCTGTAACCTGAAGTGTCTGTAACCTGAGGTACCACTGTACCAGTAATTTGCTCAGTAGCCATTACAGTTTTATGGGTGCTTTTAGCTTATTTGGATATAGTTGTTGGTGAAAATAGTCAATAAAGGTGTTGTAATGTGGGGATCGTGATTCAGCAAGTGATTTCAGCTCTGACATAGCAGGCAGGAGACAGCTTCTTCGTGTAACACTATTTATTCAGACAAACAAGACTGGGGAACTGAGGAGAGGGATGCTACATTTATAGGGACAGAAAGACTGGCTAGAAAGGATACATTTTGGAGGGAACAATCTCAAGCAATCACAAAGCTGCCTTTTGGTGGAAACCAATAAGACTGAGGATCCAAATGCAGCAACTTGAATGAACCAATAGTAGCTGTTCCTTCTGGAACAGGACGGCAGTTACTTTTGCCTAATGTGAATACAGACAATAGTAATACAGATATTATAACCCTTGAATCAATACACAACAAAAGGAAAACACCATTACTTTGCACCCCCAATGGCTCCCCACACTCCAAGAGAACTCCTGGAACAGCACACAGAGGGAGGAGAGGGGGGGTAGTTCTGTCTGGCAAATGAAAATACTTGTCATGAGGCAATGCTCACCTTAGCACAATGCTGAATTCTGCATCCCTGTGTCCATTATCTTAAGCAGTCATTCAGTATCTTACTTTACGGAATAGGAAGAAGTTTTTTGACATCCAAACATTGGTTTGTGCTGTGGTTTGGCCATTCAGCCCAAGCTGTTGTAGGAGAAAAAGCTAGTGCTGGAGGCAATTGTTAAGCTTTTAAATCTTAAAATGCATGATTTCTTCTGCACAGGAAGGACTGCTGTTTGAAGACAAGCCAGCGTGGGGGACCTGGCAGATGTTATTTCAATCCCTTGCAAACGCACACTCTTTTGAACAACCCTTCCACTCCATCTCATAGTTATTTATTTTGATCCTGAAATGCATTTCATTTCCCCTCACATTATGCTGAATAGTGCTGAATGAAAACTAATGCACACAGACCAAACATTCCTTTAAATCTGAATATTGTTGAATTTGAGCTATGGATGATGAAATAGATTACAGCAAAGTAAAATATGAAATGTTGTTTTAGATTCTATACTGTTATGTGCAGAGGCATCCATAATTCCTGGAATTAGCAAAAGTTAGGAATGATCAAACTTTGATTAAAACTGTGCCAAACACTGCTGGAGTAAAACAAAATAAAAAACAAAAAAATTCCTTCCAGTAGCACCTTAGAGACCAACTAAGTCTCTAAGGTGCTACTGGAAGGAATTTTTTTTTATTTTTTATTTTGTTTTGACTATGGCTGACCACCTACCTGTAACTGGAACTGCTGGATTAAGTTTAGGATAACAAATCAGTCCAACTCGAAAGAGATGGCTGGAAATAAGCCATTAAGAAACAAAGGCTAAAATGGCTAGTCAATAACCCATTAACAAGGCAGAAGACTTTGCAAGGCATGGAGGGGGAAGTTGCCAAGGTTTCAGTGGGCAGTGATGTAAGCGGAAGTCGTGTTTGGAAAGGCACAAACACACCCACACCCTGGGCCTGCTTGTCTGCAGTTTGACAGATTTCTTACTGAGGGGCATTTCTCTCATGACTGCTATTTTCAGACCAGTTTCCCACAAAACTCGGGGGGGGGGGGATTATGTGAATCTTTCTTACCCATCCCAAAACTGTGAAGGCTGCCCTTGCAGGAAAGTCACTGTAGCTATCCTTCTGAAGTTTGGCAGGAGTCATGTCCACAGAAGTTCCTTTTTAAATAAAATATCAGTTTTTAAAAGTGCCCAGCACAAAACTCTTTGAACATATTTGCCTGTAATTTGGCAGGCTTGAGGTGCCAGTATTTTGTGTGAGGGATTCGTGCAAATGCTGGAACTTTAAGTTGGCTAAATAAAGTGGATTAAAGTTCCCTCTTGCCCAAGTGCAACAAATTCACTTTAAACCCCCCTAGACTTTTTGCAGTTCTAAAAGCCATGGGGAAATGAATTGAAAACTGTAGGGTTAACAAATGATTAACGTGAAGCCATGTAAACACCATGCAAGGAATAGGATGAATGCAGGATTAATATATATAACTGCCCCATAAACAAATCAGAGTGCATGCTTTTTAAAAAGAAGAGTGCATGCTCAATAAAGATGTGGCATAATCTAGCCAATGTGTAAACTTTGAACAAGTAAATCAAGATGAATACTGAATAAACAGGTTGTTGGAAGAAGTCCTATATTCACAGTGGATGGGCTATTGTGCCTTGAAATTTCATTCACTTCTGTCAAAAAAGGGGGGAAAGTTATGCCATTGCTTGATTTCCCATGAGTGAATGGGAAGAATGAAGACTCTTCCCACCCCCCACCCCCCAAAAAGTAGGCTTGACCTCAGACCCTGAGCTGAATCAGGCAATCTCCAAAGTACTTTGAACTAAGGCAGGCTGTTTTCCAAAATGCCGAATTAGGACTGAATTCTATGGTTGGTGTACACCCCTATTGTTTACCATGTTATTGTGCACTGCACTACCCAACAATAATCTCTATATGAAGTAATGCAGAGTTGTCATTCATTTGGCAGGTGAAGGATCCAGAAGCACAATGGTCCACAAATAATCAAAGATCAATTTAAAAAAATCCCTGTCTCCTATTCATTGTCTGAGAAAGAAAAACAAGCTGTTATGCTAACTATACAATATACTATGCTGTAGAATCTGATTCTGGTGATAACTATTTGACAGATATTAAAGTGAAATATTTTTCTCTATTACACTGCACTTGTCAAGGCAAAATCTTCTGTCTATCCATCTTTCCATCTAAGCACTCCAAAGAGCTTGGTTAAGCCAGCAGTATAAGCTGGTTTCCTTTCCTGTTTTCCAATTCTGACTTAACCTACAATACTTGGCACCCACCTCCTAGTTGAACATAGTTCATTACCTAGAACTTGAGACCACCACTGTGGTCACAGCAAACCGTTGGCACATGGGAAAGATTGTGGCTGGTTTTTATGACCATCAAAAGCACTTTCCAATTGGAATCCCACTTGTCCTTTGAAAATACACTGAAAAAAGGCACTCTTGTTTTCCCCTGGCACATAGGCATAGGATATGAGAGCAGGGTTTTGGTTAATTTCCACAGGTGCATATATTATTTTCTCTTCCCTAGAAATAATAGCTGTCACCTATTGCATGACCTAAACACCCATTACATCCTGCTTTGTAACTGCATCTCTTAATACAGTATATATGCACTGGGAGAAAAAGAGATAGACACCTCTGCCTCCAGTCACATAGGATATCTCCACATAAATAATTGACAAAAGAGCAGGATAGTTCTGTCAGCTTAAGATGCAGGTGGAGCAGCAAAAGCATCAAAATGGAGAAATGAAACATCTGGCTTTGATACTCTATGACAGCTTTTTTTGCTCCACATCTGTACATTTTCTTTCATTTTGGCAGACGGACAGCTTTAATACTGCTGTTGTGCTGTAGGGTTTCTCTCTCTCTCTCTCTCTCTCTCTCTCTCTCTCTCTCTCTATATATATATATATATATATATATATATATGCCTTAACAATGAGCCAAGGCAGTTCCAGATATTCAACCTTTGTCTGATTCTTTAGAACGTTCCCTGCTCCCATGCTAAGCATCAGTGGATTTTGCAGGAAACTGTAGCTCCCTGGACCATGTGTGAGATGAGCAGACCCACCTTTTCAATAGACTGGACTTGAGAGAAAGAGAAACCAGACAAGCCGTTGGCTCTCTGCCTTGTGTGGTTGTAAGTAAACGTAGTATTTCCTGTTCTTGCTACAGTTCCAGGAGCTGTAATAGACATAGCTCTGGCTGGCAGAGACTAGTTGAGCAATGCAACCTAATAAAACACTGGCCCAAACCCATTTTTAAAAATCATAAAGCTACAGTTAAATACAACGCAATAAATCTCAAGCCACTATACAGATGTTATCATGCAAGTCTACTTTATTAAGTGAAAACTACAGTAAAGCTGTCATGACTTAACATAGAACATTGGATTCAAGATCTAGCAACTGTAATAAGATGGTGCTAAAACATGCTAAAGTGCAGTTTTATCCTAGTAGCTGCCTATATTTATTATAAGTAAGAACAGTTTAACAACAATGGAAGAACAAGAAGGATCTACTTGACTTTACTATGATTGTTACTTAGTATGAGATTTAGTGTGTTGAGTAAAATCATCAGTTTTCCTTGCTGAGTTGGTAGTTTGCCATGGTATCTCAGGTCTATGACAATTAACCAAGCTTTTTATGAACTATAATACTTTCATACTGCCAGGTTAGCCAACATAGTGCCCTCCAGATTTTGTTGGACTACAGCTCCCTTCATTGTTGCTCATTAGTCATGCTGGTTGGGGCAGATGGGAGTTATAGTCCACAATAACTGGAAGGTACCATGTTGGCTAGCCTTAGTCTATAGTTTACTGTACCCATTTTATATTGTATGTATAGGGCAGGGCTGTCCAACAGGTCAATCACGATGTAGTGGTTGATTGCGGGGTGGCCCTGGTCGATCCTGGTCGATCGCAGGATCATCTTGCCCCCCAACCCAAGAAGCTCTACAACTTTGGCTTCCCTAAAAAAAGCTCAACAACTCTGGGTAGATCACTGCTAGTGTTTTTTTTATAATGGTTGTAGATCACAGTCTATTGGACGTTGGAAAGCCCTGGTATAGGGGCTCACATGATGAAATGCTTTTTTCACACACAACCCATACACTACATTGGGTTCCCATATTTCAAAAAGTGAAAATCTGGACACAAAAGTTGTTAAGGTTCATTTGGGGGGGGGGCAAAGTTGTTGAGCTTCTTTTAGTTGTTGAACTTTCTTGGCAAAATCGCAAAACAACAACAACAAATTTAGAAATATTTTAAAGGGAAAACAGCAAAAATGACACAAGTTGCCATGCACCAGATTTTCCCGGACATTTCACCGATTTCCACCCAGGCACTGCTTCTAACAGCAGTATTCTGTGTATGTCCGGAAAATTCTGAACGTATGGGAACCCTAACACTACAACTAGATTAGACTCCTTGGAATCTAGATTTCTATGTGCAGGGTTGTTGTTTTTTAAAACACACACACAGAGAGAGTAGCATTCCTTTATGTGGCCCTCTATTTGCAGTCTGAAGTGGTACAATCTATATAAAAATTTATAATCTCTGTAAGAACTCGGGGAAGGGAAGATTAACTGTTTAACCAGTCTGAGAACTGCAGTGCTCTGGATGGAACAGGGGTCTCTTATCACCCTTGATAAACTGCAGAGCTTCAGAGTACATCTGTTTCAAAACCTGTTTGAATTTGGAGCCAACTTGCATTTTAGATAGGACTGCTACCAAGTAGACCCATTTCAGGCAGTCAAAAGCCTTGAGGATGTCTAAGACCATGACTACCAGGGAGAAGGTTGCCCATTCACTATGTTTGATTATGTTTAAAAGTTTTCTGATTGGTTCAGTGATGTTTTGATGGGGGACAAAACCATCTTGGTCTGGGGCTATTAGTTTATGTAAAAAAAAACCTTAATCCTATTGACTAGCACTAACGTACATATTTTATAATCCTGATTAATTGGAAAGGTTGCCCCAAAAGATTCTACCTTCTGTTGGCCATTAAATGGTTTTGTGAGAGCTACAATCTTGAGCTTGTTTGGAGGCTCTAGCAGGGGAGTGCAGCTATCATATACCCTTGACCGAAGAACGGTACACTCCTTCTATCTGGGTTGGTCGTCCTCTTTCACTGAGCGTGCAGCTTTGGGAGGGATGCACATGGAGCAGTGAGAGAGGAAGGGGACACCTGCCTAGCCAGCCAGATCAGCCAAATCAACCCTGATGATCAATAGGGTGACAGATGTCGCAGCCAGATCACCCTCACGTCTGTGAGAGCTACAATCTTGAAGTGGTACAATGTTTAGGGGAGGGATGTTCCTTTCATGAGGTTACTAAGTAGGCAGACAATATATGGGAATAAAGTTTCTTTGAATTGTTCATACAGTTTGAAAGTGAAGTCATCAGCTCCTGGAGGTATATGTGGTTTCAATTTTTTTTTTTTTTTTTAAGAACATTGCCAATTTCTTTCTAGTGAGATAGGGCTATCTAGGAAGGTTTTCTCATCATGAGCTAACGATGGTATATTTAAGTATTCTAAGAAATTGTGAATATCTTTTTTGGGGGGATTGTGGAGTATATAATTTAGAACAAAAGGAGGAAGATTTTCAGCAGATGTCTTTAGGTGACAATGTTTTAGTGCCATCCTTTTTTTTTGAATACTGTGTACCCCTAACTTAGATTTTTTCCTTTTCACATCTTTCTGATGAAAGTCTAGAGTTTTACCTCCATATTCATAAAAGCGTTGCTTCATGTATAAGAGGTTGACTAGTGTGTTATCAATTTCGAAATAGGTATATTTCTGCCAAGTGGCTCATGGGAAGGACCTCTTTGCTATAGCGATACTTTTGGATTGGGGTTGGCTGAATAGTGCAGAGACCTGATTGGCCAGAGAACATGAAACTTACCAAAATGCCTCCCCAGGGCTTTTTTTTAATGCCGGAACTCACTGGTACTCAGTTCCAGCACCTCTCAAGTGGGCACCATTTGCCATTATAAGAGAACAAGGGAGGTGTTCATGGTGAGTTCCGGCATTTATTTTTCTAGAAAAATAGCACTGCCTAGATAGAAGTATAAAATGTATGTGGGACAGGAAACTGTATATGGCTTTAAGATTGGGTTTCGTAAACAAAATAACTTGACATTTTGCTTGGGAGGGTTGTGCCTCAGTAGCCCTCCTGTACAAGCCTTCACTGAGTCGAAATGCTTCTTTACAGGATCATTAGCACATCAGTATATTCACTACTGATGAACAGAAGCTGACTTGGTTTCCTTCACCCCATTCAAAATCATGTCTATATAGATAATTATATAGCAGAATACATTGGGTAATGTTTGAATTAGAGTTTTCAGTGAACCAATTAAAAGTTTCCACAATAGTCCATCTGTTGTCAATCAGTGCAATAGAAATCATATGTTTGTCTTTTGGTCCCTGAGCAAGTCCCTCCACTCTCACAGGGGAAGGCAGACTAAATCAAATTGATCATCTTTGATCTGGCAGCTGAATTATTCCTCTGGAATAATGCATATTGGTTCAAGCTGTTTCTACTGCAAGCCAAAATCATGGAAGCCATTTTACAACTGTGGGCCTGAAGATTATCAGGGGGATGAAATATCACTAATTGCTCTCAGGAATGAGAGCTAACAAGAGAGGCAAGGAAGATGAAGTTCAGGAAGGGAAAGGAAGACAGATGTGCTCTTAAATTTGATTTTCTATTTTTTTCTAAATTGTATTTCAACACCAATATTATTCAAAATACTTTGTCTGCATGCAGGGGAAAGAGACACTGGATAAATGGTATTTCCTTTTCTAGATGATGTTTTTGCTCTTCATTATTTTACTTTTTGATTGTGTGCCAAAGTTGCTGCAGAAAGTTTAATACTGCTGCTGGTGACACTGGTGCTGAGTTATTGACAGCTGTCACATATAAATTAAATTGTAATTTACCATAGAAAGCATCTCTCTCTCTCATCACCATCACCATCACCATCACCATCACCATCATTTTAAAGGCCAGAATCCTATACACACTTACCTGGGAGTAAAACTGATTTGAAATTCACGGGACTTACAGTACTTCCAAGTAGACATTTATGGGATTCAGTGTAAACAAACTACTCAATCTACACTGATATTTCACACATACTCAATAGGACTTACTTCTGTGTATATAAGACTTTTGTAAGTTTGTAAGATGTTATTTTCCTGTTCGTTGCTAAATAGCTCTAAGGCCTATTGCTTAGTTGGAGCTCAGAATTGGGATTTGCTGTCTCCCAAACACTCTTCGACCAAGCTGCTGTTGAAGGGTAGTGAATGTGGGGCAATACTGGGGCAATCCCATGTGTAATCTGTGGCAGCAACATGGATAAAGAGCTTACTAGAGGTTAGGTAGAAACATGCTAACAGAAGCAGTATGCCTAGTGAGGTGGAGCTACTTTGCTAACTTTCTGGCACTTGGTATTATTATTATTATTATTATTATTATTATTATTATTAATCAATTCTTTATTACGGTCACCAACCAGCACAGTAAATTGCATTACATTGTCAATATTTAAAATTTTGAAATAAACTAAAATAACTTATCTACAAGGAATCAAGTATTTATTTATTTATTTTGTATGTCACTCTTCATCCGAAGATCACAGGGCGGTTCACGACATAAAAATACAAAATGAGAAACACAAATACATAATAAAACAAGAACAAACCAATAGCTCCCTTCCCACAAACACATTTAAAAGGCCATAGAATGTTAATTCAGCCAAAGGCCTGGTTATAGATAAACATCTTCACCTGGTGCCTAAAGATATACCATATAAAGAAGGCACCAGGCGAGCCTCCCTGGGGAGAGCATTTCACAGATGGGGAGCCACTGTTGAAAATGCATGTTCTCTTGGTTCACTGCTCCTTAGTGGAAGGGAGGGAGCAAGGGGGCAGGGAGGTCAGTGTGGTGGAAAAGCAGAGCATCGGATTTGCTCCACTGGTATGTTTGTACCACATGACCTGCCAACTACCTCACTCCCCCCTCCCCCATTCCTCTCCCTCTTGGTAAGCAACAGCTAGCTCATACCCTCCAGCATCGTCCCATTCCACAATTATAATTTTACTATTTATACCCCACACATCTTACTGGGTTGCCCCAGCCACTCTCTCTCTCTATATATATAAATATAAGAAAACATTAAACGGTTAAAAAAACAAAAAACTTCCCTATACAGGATTGTCTTCAGATGGCTTGGGGGTTGGATAACTCCATACCCTCCAACATTTCTCCAGTGAAAATAGGGACATCCTAAGGGAAAGTGGGACATTCTGGGATCAAATCAGAAACCAGGAAACTTCTCTAAATCAGGGACATCCCTGGACACTTGGAGGGTCTGCTAGCTAGGAAGCTATCAGAGCAACTCTGCCCCACCTGGTCAGCTGCTTCTACATGTTGATGAGTAGGGACGTCACTCCAGCAGCATTGGGGTATATATTTAAAGCCCTTGAATTTGGCTGGGCACTTTCATTGTAGCTTAGCTTAAGGGTTGGTGTAGCTCTGGAACATGCACATTATCTTAGGATCATCAAAAGCAGATCAAAGGAGAATCTGCATCTGTTTTGTCTATTAAATGGACAAAAATGGTACTTGAATTTGTTTTTATTGTTGATGGTCTTAAATTGCTTTGGGATGTTTGTTGGGAAGCGATTCATAAATGAAATAAATAAGAAAAGTAAATATTTCCAGTACAGTGGTATCTCCGGTTGTGGACAGGATCCGTTCCAAAGCTCTGGTCAGATCCCAAGGTTTTTGCAACCGGAGGTGCCTGTTCTGTGCATGCGTGTGGTGCGGTAGAGCGCTTCTTCGCATGCACGTGGTGAAACACGGAAAAATACTTCCGGGTTTGGCGCGTGCGTATCGTGAAGGATACGTAACCAGAGGTGTGCATAAGTAGAGGTTCCACTAGACAAGAAAGCTATATGAGGGAAACAACATAACTTAAGTTTCCTTTTGTTTGCCTTATGTATGCCATATATTAAAAGCAAGCATTTCTATGTGCTTCATATAATAAATCTGGAATGCTTACTATGGGTAGAACAAAGATGGTAACCACAATTTATTGTGACAAAACCTATACTTCATGATTGTACAGTGGTACCTCGGTTTACGAACTTAATCCGTTCCGGAAGTCCGTTCTTAAACCAAATCCATTCTTAAACCGAGGCACGCTTTCCCTAATGAGGCCTCCCGCCACCGTTGCCCTTCCACCATTCGGCTTCCGTTCGTAGACAGTGGTAAAGTTCACTAACCGGAACACTACTTCTGGTTTTGTGGAGTTCCTAAACTGAATAGTTCGTAAACAGGGCTGTTCGTAAACCGAGGTACCACTGTATTTCCTTTAAGGGTGAAATGTTGGCAGTTGACTTTCAACACTGGGGGAAAAGTTGTGGGCAGCATAATATTCTCATCCTCACCCCCAAACTAGCTGTCAACCATTTAAAGCAGATTTTGCTGGAGAGACTGACTTGACTGTACTGCTGGTCCCAGCAACTTAAACAGGTTCAACTGACATGGCTTTTGCCAAGGAGCTTGGAAGCTACAGAGGCTAAAATGAGTTGGTGGAAAATATCTAGAATACTTCTATTTCTGATGTTCAGGCTGTGAGTTCCATTGACTTGCAGAGCTAAGATATTCTTAGACATAGAGTTGACCATAGAAATATGGTAAGGTTATCTGCTGCACTGACTGGCACGGCTGTATTCTGCAAGCAGTGATGAAGCTGCATCAAGCCTATACAGAGAGCTACTTGTATAACAGGCCAGCATAGCAGGACTCTGCATTGCTTGTGAAGGGGATTTCATTAGATGTACCAGTCTGTGCTAGGAACAGTAATGTTCAAGGAGGAAACATGGAAACTTCCTAAAGAGACAAGCAGTATTATGTATGGTCAGCAGAGGGAGCAGAGACACTACCCCCTGGTACTCTTGGTAGGGATCTGTGTCGGTTTTCAGCAGAATTGCTTTTCGAAGTATCCTCAGGTTCCCCAGTTCAGTTAAAAGGATGTTTAATTTAAACATAGTGTAGGGTTCCCATATGCTATCTACAGATGAAATCTATTTTTTAAAAGAGATCAATAGGACTCTTCATCATGCCAAGTTCCTCTCCCCAGCCCCTTGAACTGTCTCTGCATCTTCTACTTGCCTTTGCAGGCATGTCCAAAGTCCATTTCGGGGGCCTAATCTGGCCTGCTGGTCAGTTTAATCCAGCCCCTGTGGTAATTTATTTCCTGGGGTAAAATCCTAAAAAAAAAGCTCAAGAGTTCCTACCCTAAAAAAAGCTCAAAAACTTTGGTTGGCCCTTTGGTCAGTCCTCACAGCACTTCACTTCATCAAATCTGGCCCTCTTTGAAAAGTTTGGACACCACTAAAGCCTGCATAGAGGACAGAGGACTCAATTTTACCTGCACCATGAAAGGCTGCTGAGAGAGTAGAGGAGGATAGACTTATTAGGGGACATTTGGACAGAAAATGGACAGAAGCTCACTCAGTTCCCCATTTATTTAACAGACATGCCAGCTCAAACTGTGTTATAGACAGTCTTTCTAAATGAAACTGGGGGACGACGACGACGGGGGTGGGGGGGACTTGTGTATCTCCAACTAGAATTAAAGGTGATCACGTTATGCTATTTGTGGGAACTGTACATCACCTTGAGATGATTGACTTGAGAGGTGACTAATCCTGGAATAACAACACCACCACAGAGGTGCAGCAATAAAACTGCTGGCACATTTGCAAAGCTAAGCGGGGTCCAGAATGGCTTCAGATTGGATGGGGAACCCATGTTGAGACTGCTGCATTGCAGGAGATAGGACTAGATTACTCTTAGGGTCCTGTCCAACTCTATGATTCTATGAACTGCTTAGCTAAAAGGTGAAATGGACATTTCAAATAGATAGGATAAAAAGAGTTGAAAAATTAGGAGGAATGGTCAGGAAACAGAAATGATATCTTGGAGATCCTTGGTAATGTGATTCCATCCATCAGGCATTTGCTACGCATACCTCATAAGGTCATTGTGAGGATAAAACGGGGAGGAAGAGAACATCAGTGCCCACCACCTTGAGCTCCTTGGAGGAAAGGTGGGCTATATATGCAATAAATAAATGATCAATATTGACAATTGGTGAGCAGAGGCCTTTTAAATCAGAGGCTATTCTTCTCACAGCAAACAGCCATGATAGCTTGAGATAACCAAAGGGCAGTTCTGATGAGAAATGTACAAAGGACACCTGATAGCATCTCCTCCATTAGCAGCTATTAAGATAGAGTCTTTTGCTCCCTCAGGTATAAATAGATTCTTAGTATCCTAATCCTCTGGCATCCATTTGCACATGCAGGGATAACAGATAAGGAGAGCCAAGGCTTAATGCTGAAAAAATTATTGACTCAAGTAGCTCCTTTCTCACACAACTGCTTTAAAAATACTCTCTCACACCTAATGGGGGACCCCACCCCCATTAGGGACTCTGTTGTGGTCAGAAGCTCAGCTAGCATAACTTGGCAGATCACATTCTGTTTCAATTGAACTCTACCAACATATGCCTGTTGTTTCTAATCTTGGCTTTTATTTGTTTACTTACTCGTTTTAAAATTGGGGGGAGGGGGGGCTGATTAAAAGAACATTCAATTACGGTTGCCATACATCCAGTTGGCAGCGGTGTCCAGGTGCAAATACCTTGGAAAATCCAGACATATGGCAGCACATGTAGGGAGTGCCGTTTTTGCCGACTTTCCATAATTTTTTTTCTCAAAAATGGCATGGGGGCTTTGCCAAAAAAAGCTCAACAACTTTGGCCCCAGAAAACCAAAGCCCAACAACTGTTTGAAATATGTCAGCCCCAATTAAATTCTTATAAATGAAAATGGACAGATTGTGACCCCTTATTTTTTAAAAAAATAAACTCTTTTGGCTACCACCGGTGGCAGGCAGACTTGGGTACTATGACACCCTGTGCAAGGCCAAAAATTGACATTGTTCCCCAGCCCTCATGCTACTTTCCCAAAGGCAAGTAAGGAAGCACTTGGCTTTGGGAAGGAGGTGTTGCAAAGGTAGTTCTGTTATCAAGAACCTGTTGATATATGCAGAACTGTGTCCACTACAGTTGGGGGAAGATGAATTTATAATACATACAGTACATACATACATACATACATACATACATACACATACAAAGCTTAAAATCCCTTTCTGGGTCCAAACTTGGGCTGTGTTGAACATTAGTTTTGGAGAGAAAGGAGACTTTTAGTTTGCCCAAAGCCATCTAAAATATTTTTCTCGTTTGTAGCAGTTTGAAGGATTTTCAGTCTCAGCTGTCCACTGACTGCAGCACTATTTATTAAAGTTAGATCTCTTGACAACTTTGTCAGGGTGGGTGAGTCAGATCCTGGTCCTTTGGCCATAGATCTTTCAAAGTTTAAATTAAGAATATATTCAGATAAATGAAAATTGATCAAATTACCGGTAGCATTGAAAGTTGTATGCACCAAACCTTTGATACCCCTGTAGCCCCTATAAGAGCACTTCTTCACAGCCACATATTACCCCACTGGCATGACCTCTGATGACTTCATTTCCACTTGCCTTTCTGAGCAAATTGAGTCTACAATCCTTTGGAGGTACAGTTGTATCTTGGAAGTGGAACAGAATCCGTTCGACTTCCAAAATGTTCAGAAACCAAAGTGTGGCTTCTGATTGACTGCAGGAACCTCCTGCAGCCAATCGGAAGCCACGGAAGCTCCGTCAGATGTTTGGCTTCCAAAAATACTTCACAAACCGGAACAGTCACTTCCGGGTTTGCGGCGTTCAGGAGCCAAAATGTTCAAGAACTAAGCTGTTCGAAAACCAAGGCACGACTATATTTAAGAGGTTCCAGGCCTACTTTATATACCGTAGATATTGATATACATTTACTGGATTCAGAGACAAAGAACGTCCCCTGCGACCCATATACATTTACAGCCAATATACATTTTCTCTCCAACTAGTATACATGTTATAACCTCCAAATATGGTTTCACATCTTTTGTTTAGCTATTTCTCCTGACATAGTGGCACAAGCTACAAACTTTTCAGCAACACTTTTGTTGAAAATGTTCTTACTCTTAATTTGCATTAGTGGAATTTCACAGACAATTTGAGCCTTTGAGTTTCATCAGCAGTTTTGGACAAGCTTGTTATGTTCTTTTAAGGCTGCTTTGGCGGTGTTTTATGGAAATTTTCTGTAGATGGTAATATACAATTACTAAACCAACAACTTGTCAAAATGGAAACTTGCATAAAATCAACGGCCAAATTAGACACATGCCACATGCAACAGTACACTGAATAGGGATGCAACACACATGTAAAGTATCAGGACACATCAGCTAAGTCACAGACAAAATTCATTTTTGAGAGTTCGCCTGAACGTACTGCATGATTTAAAAACCTTGCAAAGGCAGCATTAATGGTGACAAGGCTGGGAGAAAGGCTTAGGCATTAAAAAGCATGTTTCTGTGAGTCTGAGAAGATTTGGAGTAGCAAATATCTAGTGGGAGACCACATTGCACATTACAGAAGCTGTGTGCTTTATTTAAAAAATCACAAATCCTCAAACTAATCGGCTCACCCAGGCTTCTAAGATTTGATATTATCATGCATTTAACTGCACAGCAAAGAAACTTCCAAAACATGCCAGAAAATTACCGAATGCTTCTTCATATATAAATTGCACCTAAAGAAAGATAATTTGGTTTTGCAAAATAGCCCTGTTTACTGTTAAATTACCACCTTGTATGTACATTACATGCTAAGTTTATTTCAGTTATCAGCAGGAGGAACATGTCCCACTTGTTGAGGCTACGTGCTAACCCTGGGCCTCTGGACAGGGAAGAAGACTAGCATGAATGAATGAATGAATGAATGTTATGCACAAGCAAATAATTCTCTATTTTCTCAGGGTAATTTATAAACCCGAAAATTCTTTAATTTTAGAAAATATACACCCCCCCCCCCAATTTTCACAGTAAAAGCAAAACAAAACAAAGCAATGCTCTGGGCAAAAATTGCAAGACTGGTGTAGTAAAATAGAGATTCCATCTGCTGTTAAGAAACCTTCTTTAGTCTAGGAGGTAAATAAAGAAATTGATGGATTGCAGTTAATGGCTGTGTTGTTGTTTTTTTTGCCCCAAACCATTCTAAAGTACTATTCTATGACTTTGCTAAAGTTGAGAAAACTTTCACCTGATGATGTCTCTTGTAGTCTTGTTTCGTTTATAATTAAATGCCTAACACGCCTATATCCAAAGAGGATAAAGAAAATGAAAAAGTTTTTTGTTTTTTTTTAAGGATGGCAGAAATTACTAGCGAAGATACCATCCTTATCATGGCAAATTAAAATACCAATTTGCAGAGCAATCCTACCAGTGCCTGTTCTATTCCCCGCGATTCACTGAATACAAATAATTTTCAGAAAGCCATGTTTGTGAAGCTGAATAAATGCCTACATTCTCATCACATTCTGGAAACTGGCAGCTTCCAGGAGATTCTTTTTCTTTTGTAAACTGTTATACATTATCCCACTTCTCAATGTACTTTTAAGCCATGGAAAGTTTTGCTGGCTTCACTTTCTAAATTGAAGCAGTGTGTTGTCACACAAATGGCAAAACCATCATTAACGCCATATGAAAAAGGCACAATTCAATATTTCAGAGTTTGAGGATGCAGTCCCATACCAATGGTCCACCAGTTGTTGAAGGCTATTGGACTTGTTGAAGGCTATTGGCTCCAGTACTTTGGCCACCTCATGAGAAGAGAAGAATCCCTAGAAAAGACCCTGATGTTGGGAAAGATGGAGGGCACAAGGAGAAGGGGACGACAGAGGATGAGACGGTTGGACAGTGTTCTCGAAGCTACTAACATGAGTTTGGCCAAACTGTGGGAGGCAGTGAAGGATAGGCGTGCCTGGCGTGCTCTGGTCCATGGGGTCACGAAGAGTCGGACACGACTGAATGACTGAACAACAACAACAACATTGGACTCAACAGAAGCCTGGAGACGGAAAGGACATCGCTAGCTGTGTCCCTGGAGCTCATGAAAAGTTGTATTACCTGTTGTATGCATATTGATGCCTGGTGTGTGCTGGAGGTGTGCAGGGGTGGTGAGAGACATGGTGGCTTGGGAGCGCGCAGGGTTCGTGCAGTCCAAATGGTCTGCCCACTGCCTCCCCTCCCCAGCTGTAGGGTGGTTGAGTGGGAGGAGGCAGGCAGAGTCCGGAGGCCCCGCGACGTGCCACCCCATGTGCCCAAGCAGCTTCCTCTGCTGCTGGAAGTGTGTATACATCATTGTAAATTATTTACTTCACTCAGAATGACCTTGTAGAGGAGTCACACAATACCTCTCTGAGTATGAATGCAATGTGGACACCATCGCTTGCATACCAGTCCTTGATTCATGAGTGCCAGTGCACTTTCCAGGGATGTTGTAGGTGTGTCTGTTGTTTTTACAGTATCTTTGTATTTTTCTACTGGTGTGTTTCTCCCACACTGAGCACACATTGGGCATGACAACAGTTCTACTGCAGCAGCAGCAGCAGATCCTTGTGAGTATAAGGATTGCCCTGCAATCCTATAATCTCTTACCTTGGAGAACTCAATGGAAGTTACTTCTGAGTCTGCACATGTAGAATTGCACTGTGACAGTATTTTCCAAGTATGATAGTATTGGGAATGTAGGCATATTATAAGTAGCACTATTATTATTAAATGTCCTTATATACAGAGTTTTATCGCAAGTAACCGCAAAGTGGTTGACAATTTTTTTAAAAAAGCATACCATTGCAAATCAAAAAGCAAAATTAGGATAATGGCTGCTTAACCTCTTCCGTGGTGAGCGGTGGTTGCGGCCTGCCATGACACCTCCATCGCTCCTGGAGCCTCGCCACGTGGCCCCGGCCAGTTGAATTTCCTCTCCAACCGCCACAGAGCACCGTGGGCACTGCCAGCCCCCTGTTCGAATTAAGCCTATCCATGGTGGCCTGGGAGGCAGAACCTGGGGAGCAGACCTGGACTTAGCAGGCTCCACTCAGGTCTGTTCCCCAGGCACATATTCGGGTCGACGGGTCTCTTGGCAAATCAAAAAGCAAAATTAAGATAATAAAACATCAACAATATCAACATTCAGGCAAATTTGCTGCATGGAATTTTTTACTGGATTATTATAATAATAATTATTAACAGCTCATAATCAGTTATTTTGGAGCTACATACTTAGAATGTAGTGAATTTGTTCAATATGTGCACAGCACAGCACAGCACAGTGTTGGATTCTATAGCTGCTTGAGCCAAAGGTTTTACGGATGAAATGTGCACAGGAAACTACAAATAATCACTATGCAATCTAGTCTCAGCTTCAATTAACCAAGCCCAAGGATAGCGTACTGAAGTCATTTTCAGAATTATAGTCTCCAGGGGACAATAAATTCCACACTTTTGAGTTGCTTTGCTAGTAAAGATGCCTTTATTCTGTGGTAAAATATCCACTGGGCACCTCCCATGGAGCTAAGGATCAACTTCAGTGCAAAGCATCATGACTACTTGTCAGAGGAGACAGTGATGAACTGTGTCTTCAAAGGAAGCAAAGGAAACTTTCTTTCCTTCTGTTCACATCAGAAGCAAGTTCTCTGCCCACAGGACCCTTGAAAGGGAGATTTTCTGTTTTCAAAGGGGGGCACTGCTCCTTGTGCAATAAAAAGCTTCAGGCAAGTTTATTTGAGCTTTCCACTTATCTTCAGGAAGGTTCTTTGGGACAGGGGTGGGGAGTGGAGCATGGTTTTGAAAAAAATGCCATCCCTCATCCCCCACCCTTGAGATAACATAAATCCATCACACCACGTCACACATTTTATTTTTTGCTTATAAAATAGACTAAAAATGACAACCTATAAATTGTGAATAACCCTCCTGCTCCAATTGGCAGCCCCATTCTGATGTCATGAAATGTACATAAACGCTCTAACAGCTAAATTCTATGCAAAATTCAATCTGTGCAATAGCTGTGAAGAAAAAGGAAACCTGGGAAGGCTGCAGCATCACAGAGCTGAGTGAGGGATAAGAATTGCTGAGATCTCTTGGTGTGAAGGGGGCTGAAATTTCAGGAAGCAGAGAGAACCAAAGAGTGTGGTTTCATTGCTAATGCTATATGAATTGTACTGCACAGATGGTAGTGTGTTTTTTAATTAGGCTTGCTAATACAAGATGATAAACATTCCCCAAGCTCATCAACACTTCCGCCAGAGAAATTTGCATGTCCAGGACTCCTGTGATTAAATAACTAGTGCAACTATAGCTCATATGCTTCTTTACCAGAAGTTAGGACAGTTGTCAACCAACACAGGTATTTTGAAACCCACAACCTGAATTGCATGTACCCAGGAACCCACCACCCTTTTTCTTATAGATGTCCTCTCAGCATACAGAAGAATAAGTATTGCTGAGGATGTCTCTGCATGGCTTCTGCAAAAAGATCACCTGTTGAGAAGCTCATATATCTTGATAGATAGTGTATATTTGTATTTTCATAAAGCTTTTTTTATATAAAACTCTTCATCAGAGTATTTTTATGTTTTTCTTTTTCTTTTAGCAATCATTCAGTAAGAGCAAAAGTTGTCTTATTCATTGGCAACTTGCTAAAAGCGTTTTCACGTGTATTATTTACACTACAGTTTAGCAAACAGTTCTTCATTACATATCTGTAGGTGCCAGGCAAAAACATTCCTCTTCTCCTTGGTCTTTGGCTAATTGAACAATCTGCGGCCTTTAAAACTGTGTCTGTGCATGGGGGTCGGGGTGTTTGTTTGGTACTGTGATGTAAATATTTGTGCTTTTATATTGTAAATTGCCCAGTGATGCTCAGATGACAGGCAGTATAGAAATTTAATAAATAATAATAATGGCTCAAGGAATGAAAAGGAGTTGATCACAGTTATTTTGGGAGCATGTCACAAGGAGGAGTGAGGGGAAATGATAAATAGGTGGAGTCTTGAGGTACGCCCTAAGAAAAAGTGAGACAGCAAAGGAAACATGTAATCCCCTGCTTGTTCCAGCATAAGGATTATTTAGCCGTGAATTGTGATTCATAGGCAGTGCCATTTGAGTCATGTTTCCTCTGGGGGACTCAGCTTTACATATCTCAAGGATTAAATTCAGTCTAGTTAATAAAAGACAAGGCAGGAGAATATGATGCAGACTTTACTTCATCTACGATCTTTCAAATTTTGTCATTGTTTTGCAGAGTCATGGAATGTCCCTCAGGCAGCTGTTCAGTCAAATGAAGCCTCCCCCCAAAAAATGTATAATCTGTCTGTGTGTTTTCTTCAGAGTCAATGAGTATTAATCTATTCAGCATTCCCTTGTTTTGCCTAATTTACTCTAGAGCTTTCTGAAGCCAATAATCTTTTCAAATACAGGAAACATCGCTGCGTGTGGAGAAACAGCATGCAAATTTATGTTTTGAAAAAGTAAATGCCATTCAGCCATGATCTAATAACCATCTATTGATAGACCATGGGGTTGCAGCCAATAGTGTCATTCAACTGACAGCAAAGTTTCCATCACTGGAGAGAAGCCTTTTTGGGCAATTCTCCCTGGCGCCTCTGTAGTGATTGCAATATTGTGATGACATTTCCTTACTAGAGACATTGGGAAAGCCACCATGTTAACTAATGTCTCCATATGTTGAAACCAAACATATTACAGCCTCTGCCTTCTTTATCTGCTCCAAGGGGTTGGGGGACTCTACAGTGCAGGCATAGGGAGGGGAGATGCAGGGGGAGGGACAAAATCCTGCAAGTCGCTTCCCAGAATTGCCATCAATTGAGTTACACCATAGGATAAAATCCAATGAGGATTGTATTCATACAGGCCCGGTTCCTGCACATGGAGGGATCCTGATAGGAACCAAACTCAATTTGTTTCCTCCATGTGTGCATACAGACACATATGCAAGAACTATATCAGGCCAGTCTAGGGAAAGACAGGTCTGCATGCACACCCCATATCCTTCATGCAGGTATCGGTAGGTGCCATCAGTGTCCCCCCCCAACTTGCCCCCTCCCAATCCATACAGCTTTTGAGAAAGAGAGGGAGGAGGGAGCTCCGTTTCCTCATTCTGGTCACTGCTTGCATGGAGGACAGAAAGAAGCTTCCAGAATACGACAGTAGGTTGCCTGCAGGGGAGTGGGCATTTACAAGAGAGCAAGAATGCTTGCACCTGATACTGGCGCTGTCTCGATCTACCCTGCCCCTTCCGTTTGGTATGGGCAGTGCAGCCAAACTTCCCATTCCTCCTAATGCTCTGGCTTGCCAAGTGTTTTGTGCTCACATGCTGAGGAGGAAGGGGGAAATCTGTGCTCTGTTACTCCCTAGCAAGACGCTTCTTTGTGAAAGTGATGTGCAGAGAAGGTATGCCCTCTGCAAATTTGTATAATCCTTCTAAAATCCATTAGAAAAGCAATTATTATTTTTTATTATCATACCCGGTAAATATGTTAAGGTTGATTAAAATATTACACAAATGTAAACAGTTTCTTTGCATTTTCTCACTCGCGTCCAACACTCAATATGGCCTACATAGATTTTAGCTGATTCCGGTAAACATTGAAAGTTGTTGCTCCTGGTCAGTTTTTGTTTTGTTTTTTTTTAAAAACAGGAGATCCTCCCAAACAGAGTTTGGAGATGAGGGAACACTAGCAACCCCCCCCCAAAAAAAAACCCTTGAAGAAAAATCTAGTTCTTCCTACAGCTGCCATAGTTTGGCTGACGACAACACTGTTCAAAAGACAGTTTTGTGGTATATTGTGAACATTGTCTCCTTTTCCTAACATGCAGACCGCAGGAACAAATTTGAATAGGCTTTTATGCTAGCTAATGCCACAAAACTAATGGACATAATTATATGAGATCTGCAAATCCTTTTTGTTATGAAGCATACAGAAGACAGAACATTTGTGGGACGTAACAAATGGTTTTGAGTGGGAACAAGCTGATCCCCTTCCTATGCGGAATGTTTTTTAAGCTCAGCAAACAGTTTCTTTCCAGCACAATTAGCTGCAGGTGATGGTGTGAAGAGAAAGTAAGAATTGCCTCCTCTGAGGTTTAGTGCAGACTGACAGAGCAGGAAATCTATAAGTTCAAGAGCCCCAATCCAGACAATTCTCTAAAATGTGATTGTGTATGTGTGTGCGTGTGTGTGAATGAATGAATAAAAGTGAGACATTGTAATTCAAGCAGGCATGCACACCCATTACACACACAGTCACATGATCATTCCCTAAATTGCTTTGTTGAGGTTTGTAGAATTCTCACTAAGCAGTTATTCTTTCCTAGGTTTTCTGTCTACTGTCAAATGTCAAGCCTCCTGCTGTCATCAATAAGAAATCAAATGGATGAGGTGAAGTAAGTTGATGCCCTCTGGTGTGCTTTCTGACTGGATTGTTAAAATAAGGAAGAGAGGCAAGGGGGGAAAAGACACCCATGCTCAAAAGGCGACAGGGGAAGCTTCAGTGCTGATATCTACAGAGTTTGCAGTTCCATTGTTTGAATGGGGGGGGGGGTGCCTGGCTCATTTCCCCCCAGAAATGGTTCTCAGCTATACATAGGACCAGGCACAATTTCATGATGTTACTGTGCCACAGGATCTGTCAGCACATATTTGCATGCTGAAGGATTCATATTCATGGCATTGGCATTGACAAAGAAGAGGAGGAGGAGGAGGAGGAGGAGTTTGGATTTGATACCCCGCTTTATCTCAAAGCGGCTAACATTCTCCTTTCCCTTCCTCCCCCCACAACAAACACTCTGTGAGGTGAGTGGGGCTGAGAGACTTCAAAGAACTGTGACTAGCCCAAGGTCACCCAGCAGCTGCATGTGGAGGAGCGGAGACACGAACCCGGTTCACCAGATTACAAGTCTACTGCTCTTAACCACTACACCACACTGGCTCTCTGAGCTCTTTGAATGTATAAACATGAATCCTAACATTTAGGGAAGAGCCATAGCTCAATGGAAGAGCATCTGTTTTGCATGCAGAAAATCCCTGATTCAATCCCTGGCATCTCCAGGTTGGGCTGGTGCAGCCCCCTGCTTGAAGATCTAAAGAGCAACTGCCAGTCAGTTGTAGACAATACTCAGCTAGATAGACTAAAGTTTTCATGTACTTTGTTCATGGAAGGAGCATGTTTCAGAGGAAGAGCTGTGCTCATAGAAAGAGGAGGTGTCTCTGCCCCAAATGCTTATTCACCTCAACTTCTTAGCTATGTCCTGCACTCCACACATTATACAAGAAAATACAATAAGTATACAGTTATAATCATTTAAAGTTCCTAATCTAATCTGCAAAAATAGCCAATAATCTTATATTGACACCATACAGACTAACAAATTTATTATGGCATAAACCAGGAGGAGCTAACATGATGCTCTCCAGATGTTGTTGGACTACGACTCGCAACATGTATGAGCATTGGGCTTATAGGTGTTGAAGTTCAACAACATCTGCAGGGCACACATTAGCTGCCTCTGGAATAAATATTTGTGGGCCTGAGACAATAATCTAGAGCAGGAATTCCCCAATTGTGGTCTTCATTCAGCTGGTCTGTAGCATTTCTGTATATCTGTGGTTGAAGATGGGAAATGGCATTAAAAAGAATGAATGAAAACACTCATTGTATTATTATTGCATTAATGTTGTTACGGCTTCTGACTGACTATTCTTCTGTTTCATTAATGGTCCAGAACTGTTGGTTAATGTTTTCTCTTTCCTAATTGTTAGGAAATAGTCTCTTAATGCCTGGACGTCTCTCCAAGTATTTGAGTAAGAGGGCCATCAGAACTTAGAAAACTGCTCTCTCCTTCCCCAGATAACAAGAGAGGGTGATGTATCTGAGAAGCCCCCAGGAACAGGAATTCCAAAGTTGGACTGTGATAAAGGTGAAGTGACATGACTGAAAGGTCTGCCTTATTTCAGGTGCTAGGGTGCAGGAGGATGGGGGAGAGAGATGGGCCTCATTTGTACTATACATTTCAAGCATCATCTTACCACTTTAAACAGTCATAGGAGCTGTAGTTTGTTCAGGGTATAGAGAGCATTCCCTCCACCTCGACATGACCCAAATCCGGGAAAAAATCTTCCGGGTCCAAAATCCCACGTGAGTCATGTGACCCACATGAGATTGGGACCACGGTGCCAAAAAACACGTGATTTGGAGCACCGTGCAAGATTGCAGACATGAAAATAGCCACTTTTTTCAGGGTGAGAACTTGGTCTGAAATTGCACGAGAGCAAGGCACCTAAAATGGCTGCCGTACTGTTGCGAAGGGAAACGGGATGTCCCAGGTTTTCCAAGTCAGTTGAAGAGTATGAGAGAGAGCCGTTGGGAGAATCCTGTTCTCCTCGCAGAGCTATAATACCCTGAGTTGCCTGGGGAGAGATGGTTAAACCACTCTGAATATTGTAGCTTTGTGAGGAGAATAGGGATCTTTTAACAACTCTTAGGAGTCTTAACAAACTAAGGGGGTGGGGGAAGCCATGTTTGTTTAAAATGATAATGCTTGAAATGTATATAGTACAGATGGGCCTAGGACTCAGAATATGACAATCTATTGTTATTAAAGTCCAGAAAGGTTCATTATGTCAAAGGAAGTTATTTCCAATTATCCCATTGGTAGTATCTGATATAATTTGGACACTTACCTTTGGACTACTGCCATTGCTAATACTCACTGAGACAGAAAACAGATATTTGAGGAAACCTTCCTGCTGGCATGGAGACAGATAAAACACCATAAATGGGACACAAACATGCTTAGCCCATAGTGACCCAGATCAGGGAAAAAACACATCCAGTCAGAGCCAAAAATATAGGAGAGCAAAACAAAGTTGTAAAAGCAGATATGTACCAGGAATTAATGAATCAATGTGATCTCCAAGGCCAAATAAAAGAGCAAAGTAAATTACCCAATAGGATATATTATGGAGCACTGTAATGAGATCTGCCCACATTTTTGAAAAAAGATGGCTGGAAGTTATACGTGTGTCACTGGAAGTATATGTGATTCGAAATATGAACTGGGCATGTGTGATTTTATCAAACACAACTGTTTAGATCCCACTATTCCTGCAGTTTAAAAAACGCAAACATGTAAATGTTTGTAGATAATTATAAAAATGTTATTTTTACTGTGCTTTCATCTATACACATATTTTGGTTAGGGCTGAAACTTGATTAAAGGATCTTTCTGCATGTTTTGATCATTGGCATTGTGTAGGGTCTCAAGGGGTTTGTCAGGTTGTTGGCTCGTCAGTTTGGGTGCGTGGGCTTAGTTACCTAATTTGATTGATAAAGGTCAAATTGTCTGGGTTCAGGTGGGGTAACTATGGTTGCCACCTTGGTGTTCTCAACTGTGCAATGCTTGCAATGGGAAACAGCTGGATTTTGCTGTTACTACCTGGCTTTATTTCTCAGATCAGAAAGAAGACCCTGGACAATATAGCAGTGAACTGTAAGGGAGACACAGAGATCTAAACAAAGACCATTATTTGTGGTGCAACACCTCTTTTGCTTGTATTTATTTTTGATTCAGATTTGTCATGGCCAATGGCTAGTACAATAAAGTTATTTGGATTTGATTGATTAAAGAAATTTTATTTGATTAATTATTTTAGATGATTATAGCTTAAATTTGCATATGGGTGGGGTATAATTTATTATTATTATTATTAGTAGTAGTAGTAGTAGTAGTAGTAAAAACAGAGCCATCTCATCCATAGAGGCCGGTGGCACGGTGCGCCAGGGCGCAGGGCACCCCAGGGGCGCCCCCGTGAGCCCGCCGGCATACCGGGCTCCCCCTCCCCAACCCGCCCCCGCCCCCATGGGCAGGCAGGCACTCGCGCGCCGGCGGGCGGGCGGGCTGTAAGCCGCCCGCCCTCGCCTGCCGGAGCCCCAGCTGGAGCGCTGAAGCGGCGCGGGGCTTTGCGCGACCTTCCAGCACTCCAGCTGGGGCTCTGGGAGGCGAGGGCGACCGGCTTGCAGGCCGCCCCCCCGCCGGCTTGCAGCCCGCCCTCCCACCGGTGCGCGAGCGCCCGCCCGCCCGCCCCTCATCCTCCGCCTGCCGGAGCGCGGGCGCCCGCTCCAACGCCACGCCTCTCATCCCCCGCTCGCCCACCCCCCATCCCGAGGGGCGGCCAGCGCGGGAGGGAGGCGGGCGGAGAGGCGGCAGGCTGGGGGCGCCGAGGGATCGCTGCGCCAGGGCGGCAGATCCCTCTAAGACGGGCCTGAGTAAAAACAATACTATTGAAGGGAGAAAAGTGCTTCCTTTGTTTTTGGATCACCCCGGTGGGGAGTTGCCATCATAATTTCTAGTGCCCTGCAAGTAACCACCCTAAGACAACCTTGCCTGAATCTTCATTTTGTAAACAAGTTTGCTACTCGCTTGGTACAAATGGCAGAAACAGTTTTCATGGTGGGGATATATATCCAAAGAGAACTACCACAGTTTGTCAGGGACTGGGCAGAGAAGGAATGGTGCAGACCGCCTCCCCAGCCTGACCCTTCCAGAGAAGAAGAAGACAGTTCAGAATTACAACAGAGGTTTGAGGGAGTTCACAGCTCAGAGGAAGATGAGGGGGAAAGTCGGGAAATAATGGGAGAGGAGGCAGAGCCAGAGCAGCTGGTTGACACATTATGACTAGACAGCATTCCAGACCTACCATCTCCCAGAACCCGGCGAGCCTTAAAAGTAGGAGAGCAAAGAGCTCAAAGACAGATGGCCCTAAGTGGCAGCGTAAGGGGTGTGTGTGTGTGTGTGTGCTGTTGACGAATGAGGAAGTGAAAGAAAAGGGGATGGAGATTTACTCGGGGCAATGCCATTATTTCAAGAGGCTGCATTCTCAAGCCTCTCTCTGTAAATATTGAATAACAAGGAGATGGTAAGGACTTTTCCTTGTTTTATCCATTCCTAGCAACCTGCCAAGGGGGTTGGTTCCTCTGCTGCCTGACACAGTTATAGGAGTCCCTGCTCTCTGGTGTACATACATACTTTGAGTTCATACAGTACTTTCCCCACACAATTGCATGGAGGAAATTCTACCATATCATGAACCAATTCTAACATATTTGAATTTGAATCAAAGTCATTGTCATTTACTCAAGCAGAGTCTCCGTTGACTTCTCTGAATTTTGCAAAAAAAAAAATGGATTGGATTGAAAATAAGAATTTGTGCATAAGCTATTCTTATTTTTATTCTTATTCATGTTTTACCCACAATTATCTAGCTGTCTGCAATACTATAGATCCAGACAATGAAAAGACTGGGTGGCTCTTACAAAATATTTGTGGTTATTTTTGTGCTTCAAGAAAGCAGAACTAGTTGAACCCACTGCCAGAGGTTTACAGAATCTCTGCCAGACACAGGAAAGAAGATGCCTTTAGAGAATTTTCTAATGGAAGTCTGAAAACACAGGGGCTTCTTCTACCCAGACCGTCACACACATCTTAGATGAAAAACGAGCATAATGTGAGATTCTCCCTCTTAATTTATGCAAAGGCTTTATTCAGCCAGCTGGATTTGTTTGTTATGCATTGGGATGCTCACTGAGAGGATAAACAGAGCCAAAAATAAAGAGAACCAAGCCAAATGTGCAAGTGATCTGGATTCACAAGTGTCACATTTAGAAAGATTTCATCATCAGGCAATCCCAAAACAGAACAGACTACGGTTTGACAAGATGGAAATAAATTGCCCTTCATATCTACATTTTTCAAACATGCTAACAAAGCAAATGTGAACAAATGAAATATTGAACTAATAATAAATAATATCTAGCATGTTTATCATACAGTTTTAGTGTCCTGTCAAAAGTGCTTCTCACATATTCTCAGTAACCTTAAAACTTCTCTGTCAGGTAGGCCAGTATCATTATCAGATCCATAACACAAATGGGAGACCAGTGAAAGTGAATTGTTTTCTTTTCCTCCCGGCAAACTTGTGGGACCCCAATCTGGATCAGGACCACAGAAGGGGCAAAGGGCAAAAATCCCCACAAGCCAGGATCCTGATCTGGTCTGAGCCCTCTGTGATGGCAATTTCTCAGAAAATAAAAAGTACTCAAGAACAAAACATATGAGTAGTTTGTCTCTGAGATCCAGAAAATAGTAGCTTGTGAATTTTGACATCCCACAGCTCAGCTCTGACTATTAGGCATTTTTTTTTTTTACAACTTAAACGTTCATATGTAAATTAAACAATCCATCATCATTATGGATTTCTTTCAGTAAAATAAATGACCATCTTGTTACTCTGGAGTCTCTAGAAGCCCCGATAATTGCTAATCTAGTCCCACTCACCAGCTACCTTTTGTTATTTTTGATGCTGTTTGGTTCCTTTATTCTGCTGATCACAGCTTTTGTGCACTATGATTGGAAAAGCATCCTGGATTATCAAACCTGGTTTCTTTCACAGCCTTTTATACTGCACTAATGAAAATTGATTAGAGGTTGTCTATCAATTTTTCCAACTCATGGGCCTAATGGATACTGCTTTTTCCTTTGTTACACTTAACTTTGGTGAGAAACAGCTCTCTGTTGTCTGAAATTTGTTTTCTGTCTTTTAGCCACTTGGGGATGATTTCTTTTTTTAAATAAACTTCACCTTGTGTCAACCTACATTATTTAGTAAACTGTTGAAAGGCCTTTGTAAAAGGTGTAAAGCATATGCAGATGAATTTATGTCAGCAGCTTCTCCTTTAAGACATTGTTCCTCTGACATGTTGAAGAACTATGGAGAACAAAGACGATTCCCTCCCCCCTCCCCTTTCCAGAGGTACAGAGAGTTCAATGCAACTGTTAATCTTTGGTGGTATATCATTCTATGCCTGTGGTCTTAATTTACTCAGTAGCAAAGGAAGTCATGCTTTCAGTTTGCGCTTTGCCCTTTAAAAAATTGATAGAACCTTGTTTCTTTTATGCTATAAATGTGGTTTTTATCACTTTTCCAATCTAGTACAGAGAAGACATGTGTGCACATCGAGCAATGAATAAATGTAATTTCAAAAGGTATCCTAGCAACATCACATCCGTCTCCCTGATTGACAGCCCTGTGCAGTAATATCAAAGCATATGTTAGAGTTCAGGTTATATTTGTTTCCTTTATTTAAATATATTTCTTCCCCATGCTACATCTGCACAACAAGTGATTAGGCAGTAGAATGATAATATTTGATATTTGTTTGTGTGTGTGTGTGTGTGTGGGACACATGTGGAGGTATAAATTGGCCGGTTATAAAATATTGAGTAAGAATACAGTACAATAAAACTGTAGCAATTGGGTCTAGCTCACATACTGATGGCTGCAAGTTCAGTCCCCAGCATTTCTAGGTAAGGCTGGGTGAAGACTCCTATCTCAAACCCTTGAGAGCCACTGCAGACAGCATTGAGCTAGATAGATGAATGGGTCTCACTTGTTACAAGGGTTGTTATCAGTGCCATGGGAGCCTTTTTTGCTGATTGGCAGAGTAAATTTCAAATTAGAATGAACAAATCAATATCATAATCTGAACTCCTTTGTTGAATGAGGAATACAAACATGTTTAAAATAAATATCCTTGATGTCTGGTGGGGCCTTTATTTTTTATTTAAAAAAAAAAATCCAGAGACCTAATATGCAATTTATAACAGCATGCAATTTTGGGGAAATGTCAGAATATCTCGCTTAACTCACACCTTGTATAACATTTTAAAATTCTCAGGGTGCCTCTTCTTCCAAAGTCAGACTCTGGGTGCCTCCAGACTGTATTTTTCAGCAGAGATTCAAATGCATACTGGGAGTTTAGGTTTGCGTGGTTAAAAATACTGCTTTTAATGTTTTTATACTGCTGTAGACAGCCCCGATATTTTATGAGAGGGTGAGATATGCTCTGTAACTTTGATACAACAAAACAATTTTTTTTTAAATGAACCTTTTGCATTTTGGAAAGTGACAGGGAAATGCATTGAAAATGTTGGGTGAACAATCAACTAATGCGAAGATGATTGAACACCCCAAAAGCAAATCAGGATGAATGCTGGCTGGCTGCCCTTTGTCATATAAGCGCCCTGTAAACAAATCAAAATGAATGCTTAATCAAGACCAGACATAATCTAACTACCATGTGAGCTTTGTGGAAGCAAATGAGGATGAATGCTGAATAAACAGGTTGTCCAGAACAGTTCTCTGATACACCAGCTGCACTCTGTCTCTCTCCAGGAAGAGAGTCCTCCTGCTTCTCTCTCTTCCTGTTTAATTATACCCCTGCTCAGGCAGCATACGTTCCGATTTGTCTCTCAGGGCCATTTTATTTTTGCTTCATTTTTGATGAGACCCCAGAGAATTATCTAATGAGACAGATTTATAGACAATAAGACAAGACACAAACGATCTTTTATATTGTTAAGTCAGTGCCAAAATGACAGGCACACTAGCACAAGAGTGGGGGAGATTGCTGGGTTTTGGTGGGCTTTTTAAACCCTAATCTTCTACGCCTCCTAAATTTTGAACTTGTCTCTTTCCCCCTCTGTAATGGCCCAAGACATTTTGCCGCCTGAGAACAAGATAGCCCCATCACCCCTCCTCCATGCCATGTTTAGACGCTGACTGGACTGGCAGCTACATACTGTTAATGAGGCAATGTTTTCACCTGCACCTGAGGGCAATGGGATTGCTTAGACCAGCTTTTGCCAAGCTGGTGCTTTCCAGATGTTTTGGACTACAACTACACAGCTGTGCTGGACAGGGCTGATGGCAGTTGTAGTCCAAAACATCTAGAGGAGACCAGGTTGGTAAATGCTGGCTAAGGGGATCAAGAGAGGCTGCATGGTACATCTGTCCTCAGCATCATCTGCCTGAAGCAGCTGCTTCACTCTGCCTAATGATAGGGCTGGCCCTGCACTCATTCTTATGCCTGCATCTCTCCCCCCCCCATGCTCTTCTCACTTTTAGTCCTGTTGTAAAAGCTTTCAAGTATCCCAATTCTTCGTTTTTGCAGGTGCATGAAATTACTAGTGCCATTCAGGAAAAAAGGTGGTTAGAATTAGAAAGTCAATGGTGAGCATAAGGATGGCAAAAGCCAATGGGAGGTACATGTGTTGACAGTTCAGAAGTGTGGGGAAAATAGCTTTACTTTTAGGAATGAGGGCCTAATTATTTCTCTTTCAGATTTTAAAGTGCTGGCAAGTTGGAACATGTCCTGTATTGAAACCCTTGAAAGGCAATGTCATAGCCAAGATGTAAGCTTGGACCATTGTCTTTTAGCTGCAAGCTTAAGTGTTCAAATCTCATTCCAGGAATTTAGCTAGAATGTGTCTGAAAGGCTTGGCAAATATTTGTAGAAGAAAATATGCTGGACTACAAGCTGATGAAATCATTTCTGCCCACATCTGCAAAAAATAATTTTCATCAGCAAATAGATTTACGGAAGGAAAAGCATTGTGAATATTCATTACTGCAGTGTGGTGTAGTGGTTAAGAGCGGTAGACTCGTAATCTGGGGAACCGGGTTCGTGTCTCCGCTCCTCCACATGCAGCTGCTGGGTGACCTTGGGCTAGTCACACTTCTCTGAAGTCTCTCAGCCCCACTCACCTCACAGAGTGTTTGTCGTGGGGGAGGAAGGGAAAGGAGAATGTTAGCCGCTTTGAGACTCCTTCGGGTAGTGAAAAGCGGGATATCAAATCCAAACTCTTCTTCTTCTTCTTCTTCTGCAGATAAATTTCCAAAGAGTAGCAGTATTAGATCACTTTACACAAAATACAAAATACATCAAACATACCATCCCAATGTGTTCTTTGTCTTCTTTAGAAAAGCTGGTTTTAAACAAAACACAAACAAAAAAACCCCATCCTTTTGGAGCTGCGCGGGCGTGAGCGCTATTTATCAAATGATAATAGTGACATAAGCATAATAAAAGTTAATTTGGGGCTAAACTAAATTTGGGTGGATCTTTGCACCCTGGCGACGCATATGCTAAAGTTGGCCCTGGGCAAGTCGGCGCGGCTGCTGCTTTATTGAGAATATTTGCAAAGCATCTCAAGGTTTTCAGAAGACTTGCAATGAACAATTGCCTTATAAACCACCTGAGTTTTGCAAACAGATGCTTCTCCACCCCTAGTGAATTGCTCTCCTACTAAACCACACAAGAAAAGGAGAGTTTTCTTCGTTATTTAAATTTTTTTCCGTATGGCTTATCATGCTTAAAATGAGTGAACTAGGTCACCCATATATACACCATATATTTGAAGAGACAATGATGATATATGGGTTTCTTCCCCACCCCCTCATTTATTTGCTCCCAATTTAGTATTCATCAGTTGCGTCAGGTATTATCATATTTAATATTCTAATAGAATTAATTTAAAATCTGCCATGTTAACATGAAATTCAAAGAGAATTAACACAAAATACAAAGATAATCTAATTGAGAGGGAAATGGGAGGGAGATTTGGTAGCTTTATAATTAATATTTCTAATTTTTGCCCTTATACCCCTTCCCCTTCCCTCTGAAGGGCACTCTTTGGATAACTGCCATGTATAATCCTTTATGTGCATAGTTTTTAATGGGGTTTCCCCCCCAAAAAAACCCCACACAACAAACATTGAAATCACCTGGAGGTCTGTTTTATCTGAAGCTTTGTATGTGACAGATTGACATGGTAAAACAAGCGCCTTTTGTGTCTTCTGGCTAATCCTCTGCATGTGATGAAAGCTTATGATGACAAATAGATTCTTTCAGCATATCTAAATTATTATTTTAAAGCACGGCAAATATAAAAGACAGAAAGCACAACTCCCTACAAGAGACAACATTTAAAATGCATGATTGTGAAAGTGTTCCTAGATTTAATATGAGAAATGTGTTTTTTTTTAAACCACATCTTTAAAAAATAAATAAATCACACCCTACCACAGGTTATTAATAAAACAGATGCCTCAAAAAGATACCAGTCTCTAGGACGAGAGAAATAAATTGGAATAGTCTTGCTATAAAAGGAAGTTGGACATAAAATATTGTCATTTCCTAACTGTAGTTTCACTGGTAGAAGTGTCTGATGAAAGGGGTTGGGCTAATGGCGTGTTCCTGCCAGCAGAAGGGTGGGTAGTATTTTTTGATGCTATTCTCTTCCTCCTGCAGATCATTTGCCCCTCAAAAATCTACTCCAGAGGGTTGGGTGACCCTTTGCAGCAGCATGCCATCCCATCGTCATACTCTAGCAATAGCCTAGACGGAATACTATTTTCCTCAGCTAATGGAAGGAGTCCTACCATTCCTGGATGGCTCTTTGGTATCCAGGCCATTGTTCTCCATTTTAACTAGCCCATTTCCCCTCTCACCATGAAAGTGTGGACAAAGTAGAACCCGATGAAGGCCAAATCCACATGCATTTAAAGCACTATGATACCACTTTCAACAGCCATCGCAGCCCAAAGAATTCTGAGGACTGTAGCTTGTTAAGCCTCTTCACTGTGCTACAACTCCCATTCCATGGCCTGCTTGGTGGGGATGATGGAGGTGTAGTCTAACACATCTGAAGGGCACCAAGTCAGTAAAAGCTGTTTTAATGCATGGAAAAGAATAATGTAAGGATTTGCCCACCATTTCCTGAAAATCTGGGGAGAGGTAACCACTGTCCCCATCAGCCTCTCATTGTTTTTGTTTTGTAAAGTTAGGGGCTGCCTGTGTCTCACCTGTGGGTAACGCATAGCATAAAGATGCAGAGGAGCCTAGGGAAATAATGTGTTGTAGTAAACCTGTCATTAAAAGTGCAGTAAATCAGAGGAGTAGTCATGTTTAAGTAGCACATATGGGAAGGGAAAGCATCCATTTGGGTATTCATTTATTGCACTTCCTTGAGTACGTTCTCACATGTGCCACATTTGTGAAAGGCAATTTTTAAAGACATAAATTTTGCAAGAGTAACTTCACCTCTTTAGAGCTATTGGCAGTAAAACTTTCCTCCCTCAGGCAGAGCTGCTGAGAGATGTTTTAAGAGGATTTTGCTTTATCCCGGCAGAAATTAAACTCAACGAGACCATTAGACCTCTGCAATAATGACAGCAAGATACCAGATTTCATAGACAACCGTTGTGACATCAGCAAGTAGGACTGCTGTATTCATGGTCATACATTTTATGCATATGCAAAATGATTGTCAGAGTAAAATGTAAATCCAATGTCATTCCTAAAAGATAACATCAAAATGGCCTTGGATTGTCTCCCCACCCCAAATCATATAGATTCTAAAAGGCAGCATTCATCATCAAATATACCTTTTTAACTAATAAGGGGAATGAAGCATTTAATGCAAGTAGAAGGAAGAATAAATGGGTGTTTTATAGACAATGAGAGGTGCCCTGGGTGTAAACACCCTCCAGGTGGATTGGGGGCCACTATTTTTGATGGCACTTTGTGCAGCATATCTCATAGTTCCATCCTAATTAATCAAATAATTGTCCATATTTGTGAAATAAGCATTACCTACTACAGCCCCACAGCTTGCTTACTACTTTGAGGCATCTGGACAGCTTTGTGTTTTCTCTCCTTCCATATAAAGGCTGGTAGCCTTGGAGGGCTTAATTGGGCTAAGGCTGGTGGCCCAGCAAAGAACTGATGAGCTCTCCGTGCACATAATGAATGTCTCAATAATATGCACAAAATGCACTGTACTTGGGGTCAGGTTCCGTGTTAGATGTGTCATGGCTGCTGGAGTGGGGGTACAGATGTAGACTGTAACTTTAGCAAATCGCAGCCTTGGGTGGGCAAGGAGGGGAGGGTTAAACCCTTAACTGCCTGCCACACTCATGCCCTGGATCAGGTCTCTCACCCCACACAGAGTGGCAATCATTTGAAATTAAATTCCAATATGAATTTGACATAACATGACCTTTGGCCTTTGTTTTCCTTGCACTCTAGGATACAGCATCTGGATACTGGTCTTTAGATCATACAGTATTTCATTATGAGAAGAAAAGCTGAGGTCTTTTCATGACAGTGAAATCTCACAGAGGCACTCTGTGTGAATACAGTGGTCCTATTGCGCACTGTTGAGGAATGTGCTTCGCTTTCTTTCATAAATGTGTTTTCCAAGTGCAAAAGGAGTGGATATGTGGCATGTGGGAATAATGTCTTGTCTTCAGTTCAGATTCCACAAGCACATATTGAATCATTTTATCAAGTTGCAGGATTTCTTTTCCTAAACCAGGGAGGTCATCACCTCCCATCTGAGCAAGAGTAACACACAAAAACAAGAAGTACTTCATTCTCAGTGGCCCATAAGGGTTGCTACAGGAAGCAGGTGCTCGAGTGTGGCAGACTTGGATCCAAACAAACAGGGAAGGGAATATGAGGTTAGACAGAAGGGTGAAAAACCAAACAATTGAACATTCATTTCTCATGCTCAGGATGCTAATTTTCCCTCTCCCTTCCCCACCCCCAGCTGTCATTGTGATGGACACCCGACATTTGTTAACTTTACAGTAATCATGCCTTTTCTCCTCTGTGTGAAGCCCCACACGGCTGTATCTCTCAACACACTTGGCTACAGAAGAACCTGTGCTTTGCCAAATATGTGACGTGTGGGGAATAGGGTGAACAATTACACACAGACTGTCTTCCAGGCCAGGTGGGTCATTAACCAAACAATTTCACCTGAGACTTTGAAATGTTTCCTATGCACTTACCAGAGAGCAGGTTCCATGAAATCAGGGGGCCTTTCTTCCAAGTAAAAAAAATGCATAAAGCCAAGCTGTTAGCACTGCATGATATTCAAACGTCAGAAATAATAATACTAATGCTAGAAAGATCCACAGTGTGACCACTCAGACTTTCACTAAATAAAGTTCTCTGTCATTGCTGACTTTCTTTCAGATCTGGCAACAACTTTTCTAGAATAATATTCAGTTGGGCTGACAATATGAGAGAATGATGGAAAGGGAAACGTGAAGGAAAGATAAAACACTACTAACCCATATGTTTACTTACCACTTTTTATTTTATGCTTTATCCATCATTGATTGGGGGGGGGGAGTTATGGATCTGATCAGGAAAAACTCATTGTCATTGGCTGACTTAATCTTTTTATTATATGTAGTTTGGCTGACTTCATCTCTTTATTATATGTAGTTTGAAGTCTAGCTAAGCAAATTGTGTGAATTTAAAAACAAATAGATGCATTGTTCTGTTCTCTAGTTTTAAGCAGTGCTTTTTTCTGGGGAGACGCAGGGGAACACCCCCCCCCTAAACATTTTGTGAATCTTTGTACTTTTGTCCATTTACTGTATTCATTTCCCCCGATTTGAACTATAAAATGGTGATTTTCTTGAGTCAAAATGAGAGTACCCGTAAACATTTTTAAAGAAAAAAAGCACTGGTTTTAAGTGTGATTAAGTTCATGAAGTATTACTGGGTAAGTTTCATTTTAATAATGACTGGTTTGTGGCAATCTTATTTTCTTGTCCATCCTCTAAAACAACATATAATAAAGTGATGAAACAAAAATAAAAACATAAATGCTTCCAGTAGCACCTTAAAGACCAACTAAATTTGTTCTTGGTATGCGCTTTCGTGTGCATGCACACTTCTTCAGATACACTGAAACAGAAGTCACCAGACCCTTTTATATAGTGAGAGGGTGGGGAGGGGTATTACTCAGAAGGGTGGTGGGAAGGTTTTTTTTAATTTTTAATTTTGTTTCGACTATGGCAGACCAACACGGCTACCTACTTGTAAAGTGATGAAGTCAGCCAATGACAATGAGATTTTCTTGATTAGATCTGTAACTCCCCCCCCCCATTGGTGATAGAAATTAATGATGATGAACAGCGCAGATTGCAGATTGGGTGATCTGCTATCAGAAGTCTAGAAATAAAGATTAGGAATGACCTGTTCCTGAGAGCCCATTGTTTGGTGGCAATTCAAATCAGATGGAAAACAGTGGTTTTTCTAGACTGGCTTGCCCTAGATGACAGTATAGTAGTATAGGAAGCACAAACAATCTCTTTGTTGGTAGCAGAAGCAAGTCCAGTTGATACCAGTTGGATTCATTTTCAAGTTATTGTCTGGGATCACAGCTTTTTCCTATAACTCTGCATCTAGTAACACATTCATTTATCCCACTGCCTTTAATAGATCAAAACATTGGTAACTATGTTAAAAATAGCATTGAGAGGAAGAGTGTTGTAATTTAATTTTGGGATTCGTTGTGTAATTTGCGTTCTTGAAAATCAATCAATAAATGCATGGCGTGTAGGGGTGGGACTGCAATCCAATTTGTCTTTCATCATGAGGGTGGTCAGATTACCCCACTCCAAGATCTTCCTGATTTCATCTGCACACAAACCATGCACGCAAGATGTTAAAACTACCTACTATATGTTCTGACATTCAACATCCGAAGCAGCTGTTAGCTTTGGCAATTAGAGGAAATTATTGTCCAACCTTTTATTTTGGTTACCAACTACGTAATGGAAACAACTGTCTGCATCTTACAGTTACAAAAAACAAACAAACCCCAAATTTTAATACAGTAGCAATGAAGCAGAATTCTAGCTGCTTAATTTTTGATCTACAAAAGGTTTTTAACAATGCTATTCTCTGCATGGAGGAAGTTCCATTGAGAAGTGGGTCTCTACTCCCAGGTAAGTGGGTATAGGGTTGCCATAACAGTTTAAAACAGTTGCCATAACAGTTTAAAAGCCATGACTTGCAAGAGGATTTCATCCTTCTCACCAGTCTCAGCTAATTGATAACAAGACTTTGGTTGAAAGTTTGCCACTGACGTCAGAAGTCAAAGAGTTTCACGTTTTACAGTTAATGCTTATTCCAGTAAAACGGAGAGCTACCACCTGGCAGTACATTGACTGCCTTCATTAATTAAGAGGGGATGGGGTGGGCAGAAACATGTGGTCAGCATAGATGGCAGGGAAATCAGAAATCCTAGTGAACTTGGCTGGTGAACGCAATAAAGCTAGCTGCATTCTTTCATTCCTGTGGTACATATTTAAAGGTGGTAGTGGAAGTATATGTTGAGAAGCATAGCTTGCCAATGGCTTAGAATTATTATTTCTTTGTGGTTCCTCTGGGTGTGTATAAACACATCCATTATTTTGCTGGACTTTCCCTTACTCACAAAACTCAGGTGTTATTTAGGTTTTCTGGATTATGAAAAGAGGCAGCTGTCCACGTTCTAAAATATGGATATTTATTCATTCGAGGGTAGAATTCAACATCATGCTATGCTGAATGTTACATCTGAGCAAGCGTAGCAGCTTGCCAGACAGAAAGATTTCCCCTCCCTCCATGTGCTGTTCTGGGGGTTCCCCCTAACCTCCCTGGGGCAATTTTGGAGGGCACAGGCAGCACATGAGGTAGGAGAGGGGAAGCCCTTTTGTGCCTAATACAGGGCTTCCCCTGGTGGGGTTCATTAAATGAATCCCACCCCAAGGTATTTATTATTTACATGTAAAATATGGAGGGGGGAAGTCCTCTAAAACAGTGAGGGAGAAGACAGAATGAACTAGAGAAAAATGAACCAATCACAAGCTGCTACTGAACCAAAAGGGTTGTGCCCCCCCATTGCAAAACACTCAGCTGAAATCTAATAAAAGCTTCTTTGGGGACCACTAAGTTTTACTCAAAGGAGACCCACTGAAATTAATGGATTTGAGTTTGCCATGTCCATTAATTTCAACGGGTCTAGTCTGCAAATAACTTGCACTGGATTGTTTTCCCTTGCTTTTGTTTGTTTAAAGCAACTCTCTCAAAATTAGCACTTTTACTGACAAGTTCCTAAAGAGCTGTCGGCACCAAGATATTATTGGCGGGGAGTGGGGTGTTGAGGGGAAAAGAATAAAGCTTTTCATTTAGTATCAGCTTGAGGCTTAGCACTCTCTCTCTTTCTCTCTCTCTATGTAGCAGTGATTTACAATACTGTAGGGGCGGAAAACCAACTAACCAAAACCAACAAAACAAACCACGTCAAATTGTCCACACTCCAGTATACATTTCTCTAAAATCCAACAAACTGAAGAGGCCATTGCACTAGGTCACACGACCATCCTAGGCTTAAAGCTCATTTAAAGCATTTGGCTCCCCCCCCGCAAAGAGTCCTGGGAAATGTAGTTTGTTAAGGATGCTGGGAATTGTAGCTCTGAGGGATAAATTTCAGTTCCCAGGGTTCTTTGTGGGAAGCTATGTGCTTTAAATGTACCATGTGGATGTGACACTATGTGATTCCAAGGTTAATCAGAATAAAACTCTCTTTCCAGTATGGCACTCACAGTTTTAAACCCACAATCATAAACAGGCACTCAAAAGAAGCAGAACCTACCCTTTCCTCATTATCTGTAAATGTGACCAGGGAAGAAGTAAGTTCTTAAAGGATGAGAAAACCAGTTGGTGAACATGGTCATGTGTTCAGAGGATGCTCTAAGTCCGTTATCTGGATATAAAGAGGAGACGAGTCAAGAGCTCCTGAAGAGCCAGAAGCATTTTTTGTCCCATTTTCAACATCTTGAGCCTCTACGTCAAACCTAGGATTATGCAAAACATTAGTGCCCTTGAGGTGAAATTGGACGTACATCAAGAGTACGTGAGGCCATTTTTCCTCACGACTCTCTTCCAAAGAACTTCCTTCCCTGAGGACCTCTCTCTCCTGCCAAGTATTCACACAACTGCACACTCGCTATCTGACTGCACATTTGCCACACTACAGAGGTTCAGTTGGAGTCTGTACTCTTTAACCAGGCATGTCGTTCCTAAGTGCTATAGTCATTCATGTTAACTGCTAGAATTGGAAAGTTCAAGATTGCCAGGAAGACCTCATCTTACTGGAGTATTTAAAGCTGCAGGATTCTTTACAATGAAGAAATACAAAATCCCCCCCCCCCCAATACCATCACTGTTTTCTCCATATTTAAGGAATATGCTGTTCACCCAGATATGGCTTGAGGCTTTTAGGTCTCTTCCAAATTCATTCTCATATAAGGCAATGCACCCTTGGGCTGAAAAAGAACGTGTTAATGCAAACAAATTATTTTCGGACTAGTTTGCGCTAGGCATATGTGTTAAAGCTCGTTATTAAAAGATCACAATATGATTAAACGAACTAAAAAACACAACGTAGGCACCAACTCTTAGGGGCCAACCCCATTTTTCTTTGAAGGGGTCAGAGGCCCCTATTGTTCAAAGGGCAGGAGGGTGAATGCGGAGCTGGGTGTGGTGCTTTGGTGGCCACTGGCCAGGAGCGGTTCTTCCATCTTTCCCTTGGGTGGCAGGGTGGTGGGGGCCTCCATCCACTAGGGTGATGTTGCCATGTTCTGCTCCACCCTTGGTTCCTTGTAATAATATGCATCACTCTGCACTTGTTTATCTGTTACATCTGCCATTTTACCACCCATTCATTCAGTTTGGAGAGGTCATTTCAGAACTCTTTGCATTTTTAATGACCATGAACAGTACTATCTTTCTAGAAAAAGAGGTGCAGTAACTCACCTTGAACGCCTCTCTTGATCTCTTATAATGCCAATGGTGCCCACCTAAGAGGTGCCGGAACTGAGTTTTGGCTGGAAAAAAGCCCTGACCCTGAACAATTTAGTATCATCAGCAAACTTGGCTACCCTACTGTTGTTGTTGTTCAGTCGTGTCCGACTCTTCGTGACCCCATGGACCAGAGCACGCCAGGCACGCCTATCCTTCACTGCCTCTCGCAGTTTGGCCAAACTCATGCCAGTCGCTTCGAGAACACTGTCCAACCATCTCATCCTCTGTCGTCCCCTTCTCCTTGTGCCCTCCATCTTTCCTAACATCAGGGTCTTTTCTAGGGAGTCTTCTCTTCTCATGAGGTGGCCAAAGTACTGGAGCCTCAACTTCAGGATCTGTCCTTCTAGTGAGCACTCAGGGCTGATTTCTTTGAGAATGGATAGGTTTGATCTTCTTGCAGTCCATGGGACTCTCAAGAGTCTCCTCCAGCACCATAATTCAAAAGCATCAATTCTTCGGTGATCAGCCTTCTTGATGGTCCAGCTCTCACTTCCATACATTACTACTGGGAAAACCATAGCTTTAACTATACGGACCTTTGTCGGCAAGGTGATGTCTTTGCTTTTTAAGATGCTGTCTAGGTTTGTCATTGCTACCCTACTGCTAACCCCTAATTTTAGATTGTTTATGAAGAAGTTAAAAATCACAGGTCCTAATACCAATCCTTGGAGAACACCACTTTCTACTTTTCTCCATGCAGATTACTGTCTATTTTTTCCTACTCTCTGCTTCCTGCTGCTTCAGGGATTGTGGAAAACTGAAACTTTTCATAAACATTGTAAACACATTCTGCTTTGAGCTACTTAATTTTTTTTAATCCCCAATTGTAGCTGTGTTTTAATTCTGGGAACAAACATTTATAAACAATGGATATTATAAACTGAATACAGTAGTTCAATACAGGATGCAATGTAATATATATTGTATTTCCTGATCACATTTGGAAACATTTGAACAGCCATGAACTTTCTGAAATAAATTTCTACATCTCTTAACATTACTGCTAGGAACAGCTTTTCAGAATTTTGTATCAATGCGCATGATGCATTTTCTCAAGGATAACAAATTTTATTTCTTTTCTCAGGTTTGTATTCAGAAGCTTGATTATAGTTATGGAACTGCCATTGTTAAAAACATGGTCAGAAAACAGGTTTTTAAAAACTCTGGAGAGGTGTATGAACAGATCAGGAAAGCATACATTTTGACCACTCATACAAAGGAAACAATGCATACACACAGCGTTCTGAAGTAGCCATGGTTGGCACCTTCTGGTCAGGTCTTCAGAAACTTCACACACAACAAATTGTGATGTGCATATTGGGAGTTCTATGCATTCTTGTTCTGCAAACGCTCCATGCAGGATTATGCCATGCCACACTGCTTTCAAAGAATATGAATCCACTGGCTGCTGACATCGCCTCTCAGTTTCATGAATAAATTTACATCTTAATTGTGTGAAAAATACTGCCTGCTAAAAATCCTCCAAAATACACACCATTTTCCACACAAGAGTTTAGCAACAACTGCTCAACAATGACCTTTCTTTAATTTTGCGCTTGTTCATTCTGTTATTTATACAATTAATTTTGAAAAATATAACATAACGTAATGTTAAAGAGAATTGTCAGGTTGTAAGAAACTGAACACATCACTGAGTACAAAAATACACTTGAAGGTCCAAGGATATTAGCATCACTTGTTAAATAAGCACAAGATCCAGAGGATTTTTGGTTGTTGTTGTTTACAGCAGCCCTAATATAAAGATAGCTAACCAGAAATAGGATGTCCACATTAGAAAATTAATCTCAGATACAATAGACCAATATTATCAATTGTTCCTTTCTGAATTTTTGTATGAGCTGTAGTGAATATTCCAGCAGATACAACTACTGAATGAATATAAAAGCCAGGTTTCAGGAAAAGTTCTGGATTTCATAATAGCAGAAACAAATATATTTCTCATACATTCAATGCAAGTTCCAGAATTTAACAGCCTGCAGAGATCATAAGCACACAGCATGTTATTATATAAATGTTTATTTTAAAAAAAATCAGAATAAACCAAAAATATTTGATTGTTAAATGTTGACTTTAATACAGAGCAGCGTTTGCCTGAAGTAAATGCGAACAGGATTCATTTTTTGTAAAATGTATTTCTTTAATTTTACAGGTATTTTAACAAGTAATTTTAAAATATTTTCAACCTGTAGTTATATGTGTGCCTGTGTGTATGTGTATAAAACAATTAATCAGAAATTTCATGTGCTTCCAATTTGAAACATTGTTTTGAACTTTTGCATATATCCCTCCTTTACCTCAATCTCTACTGCTTATTACACCACCACTCTTATTGATAATGTCTGTTTTTACTTTGTCTCTGCCTATGCCTTTAAGATTTTATTGTTTCAAAGCGATTTCTAATTTTGGCGTCCTGCTTGCACAAAGGGCAGTTGCTCATGCAAACAGCACTTCTCCTTCGTCTCCTTCCTGCTGCATCTTCCTGTTGCGGGAATCCTCCAGAAAAGACTGGAGAAGGCACAGGGGCTGTTGGGGAAGGAGAAGGAGAAGCCCAATCATGTTTGCTAATGTGACACTGGAATTCTATCTCTGGGATTTTGTATTTTTAAAATGAAAAGTTGTTGCAAAAAATATAAACTTTTTAAAAGGATTTGTATTTCAATATCAAATCAGTTCTCAAAGAGAGGTTTCTTTGTCCATCTTAAAATGTCTCATCTGAAATACAGAATACAGTTCACATAAAAGAGTTCGGCAGAAGTATGACAGTATTAATTAATAACTGCATTTTTATAATTTAATACACCACTGCTCCCCTAACTGAAATATGGAAACAAATTGTCAAAGGTGTGTCTTGTCCAGCATTAACAAAGAAAGTGAAGTGTAGAACATATTTTTCATCTCTTCTGTTTTTCCCATGTCTTTTATTCCATATGCGCTTGACAAATATATTCCTGACATTTCCCCATTTTTACTGTATAAATAGAATACTGAAGGCCATCGCAATACAGCACACAGCTACATAAGGGCTCTTCCGCTCGCCTGGAAAAAGAAACAAAATTGAATTACTGGCTAGTTCACATCACACAAGCGAGTATGACTGCTTGATAGAAATGCAGTAATGTGAAACAGAGAGATCTGCAAGGGAAAAGACACTGAAAATGAGAATTCCAAGCACATTTTTGGGATGTACAGGAAGGTGCAAAGGGATGGAGATAAAGGAGACATGCTATTTGTATGAGAGACAGTCTATTGTGCAAGCAGGACACAACAACTGGATAGGATAGACAGAGCATAGACAGAGAGAAGGTATGGTCACCCCTGCCCCAATGCAATATCTACAAATATGCAAAATGTGTCAATATCAACCTAATTTTCTGCCCAGACAACTTCCAGTGAAGGCTAAGGTAAATCTGCAGCATTACAGGGGTAAAGTGCATCAAGGGCACCAGTGAAACACAAAATACAGCCTCTCTTTTACAATGATAAGTTTGTAATCCCCCTCCTTGTAACCGCTCAGCCCTCCCCCAAATCTTCTTAACATGCTTCCCCTTGCCCAAGAGTTTGAAACTCCTAATATGTACTACCAGCCTTAAACAGATGCGGGCAGCCTCCAGCCTATAAGTTAGTCTTGTATCATTAGGGGGTACAATTTAGCCCACAAGGTCATAGTTGCTAAACCATGCCATTTGTTGACATCACTGGTGATGCCCCTGGGTTTAATGCTGCATTGGCTCTGTTTCCTGTTGATGAGCACAGATTGAAGCCCTTTGCAAAAGTGCTTTGTGAAGCAGCTGTGTGCTTTTCCTTTAATTGAGCGGGTGGATAGTGAAGGTTGATGGGGGAGGGGAGAAGGAGCCTCCTCTCCCCTATCTCCCACCAGCTTAAATGGGCTACTTCAAAAACCACTTTGGCAAAGGGCATTATGACAGCTCCCATACTTCCTTTCAGTCTCTGTGGGTTGCTGGGTGCTTGGAAACCCTGCACAATGGATTTTAGGAGGTGGGTGGGCCCTGCTTGTCAATCGCTCAATGTCATTAATGATGTCATGTGGTTTGACAGGTGGGCAGCCCCACCCACCTGTCAAATTTGGCCTGCAAGGATGATCCTAATAATGATCTGGTCCATGGACCCAAAAGAAATTCCCCACCCTTGCCCTAAAGCAGAAACATGTCAAAAATGTTTCTCTTGTAGGGAACAATTGTTGCCATATATCTATGGTGGGTAACATTTAGAAAAACACCATAACATTTAACTGAATAAATGCTGTAATACCCAGAGTATGTTAAGCATGAAATATAATTCTTCTTCTTTTGCGATAGCTCGTAGCCGAGTAAAATTGTCTTCTATGAACATGGTCTTAGCAGTGAGTCCGTAAGTGACTGTGGAGGTCAATTCTGCGTCCACATGTCCTTCCACAGTGGGGACATAGGTTTCTGGGTGGGAGCTGATCACGGTGAGGGTTTGCCAAACGTGCCTTCCTCTTAGCTAGTTTCTCCTTTTCACCCTGAATTCATGCTTCTTCAAAGTCCATGACACCTTTGGTAAAGGCTGTTCTCCAATTGTTTCCCAGTTATTAATGTTTATGTTACAGTACCTTTTATTAGATTTGTTGTGCATCGGTATTTCACTTTCCATTCTTGAGTTGGGAATAGAGTAATTGCTTTGGAAGACGATAATCAGGCATCCAAACATGACCAGTCCAACGAAGTTGATGTTGAAGAATCATTGCTTCGAAACTGGTGATCTTTGCTTCTTCCAGTACACTGACATTAGTTTGCCTGTCTTCCCAAGAAATATGTAATTTTTTCCAGAGACACTGTTGATGGAATCTTTCGAGGAGTTGGAAGATGGCATTGCTAATGCTTCTGTATTGGTGGTGTGCTCAAAGGAAAATGCATACAAGTATCCACTCACACAAGCTGGCTGCTTAGTGAGAAATCTTTCCACAGCAAGAAACAGTTCACTGAGTCTTTGCACAAGTGAGGGCCACTACAATTACATTACATGTCATCATATGGCACACATTTAATTAAACTGCAAATAGCTGTGCAAATTAACGTCTGCAATTTCACATCTGCTTAGAATTAATGTTGAGGAAGTCCACCTCCTACAGTTTTCTTACATGTCGTACTTTTCTGTTCTTAATTTTCTTGAGAGAGGCATCCATCATCAATTAGGATTCAACGCCTGTTAGCACTGCTTTACAAATAGGCAACAGCTTGTCTGCTTAAAGGTGCAGACATTTAAAAGGCTGTTTAAACACAAGGGACAGAATTGCTTTCTACACTGATGCAGCTTTGTGCTTATCCTTTTACAGAAAGAGAACAAGTGCTAAAATGGTCAGGAGGCAGGAGGCAGGAGGGGGAGAATCACATAATGTCTGCTAGAATTTTTTGCTCCCCAGACAAGAAATTATGATTATAATAAGGTCATGCCAAACCTGCCACATCTTTTGTGTCAAAACTAGGCACAACAGGTTTTTTTAATAAGTGATTAATTTTTGTTTTGAGAACTATTAGCCTCATGTGCTGCTCTGAAGATTCGGAAAGTGGCATTCTAGAGTGCTTAACCCTTTCCTCATGTGCCCCTTTCTAAATCACAGCTTCTCTTGTTTTGCATTTATGTAATGAGGACAGAACAAAATCTATGGGCCCTTCGAGTTGTAGTGGTGTGGCAGGGTAGCGAGGATGGGAGAAATATCAGGGTGGCAGTGGTAGCAGGTGTAGGTTGACACACTTGTGTTTGCCGCCACAACTAACCCAGTGCTCCCCTCCTCCATCCTAGCAAGCAGCAGTGCCACTCTAGCTGGGACAGCAGTGCCTTACGTCATACACCATGACTATTCTTGAATCTCTCACATTTGTCTGTCATATAGCCTTCCCACAGGCAGCTCAAAGTAGCATACATGCAGTCCTTACAGACTGGTCCCACAACAATCCCATGAGAGAGGCGGAGAATCGAGAGCAATTTAGTGCTTGAACTTTTGCTAGGAATAATTCAGTATACAGAACATTTTGGCTCTTAAGTCTACACATTTTGATTCCTAATACTAGTAACCCTTACATTAAGCAGTCTGTTTCTCAAAGTTAAAATTGCAGAAAAGTACATGCTGTGTATTTGAAAATAATAACACTAAGATTTTTTAAGGCAAATAAAGGCATGCTTAGATGACACATTAACATCCACTAATACAGTATATTTTTGGGAAACAGGACATGCACACTTACCAATCCTGGCACACTTCCAGAATATGCCCAATAATCTGAAAATATATTTTGAGAAATTAGAAAAATGCAGCATTTCATATATTAAGCTTATAATTGGATGCATTTTTAATAGAGATAGAGTAGTTATGGCTAGAATTCAAAGACTGTTTTGTTTTTAAAACCATGCTTAATGGCTCAGGCATGCCCAGTAGGATTTTCAGCTGTTTTTGTTGAAAAGGGAACTCACACTGCTATGTCACTAACTAGTTTTGATGTGCCCACAGATACTTAAGTGGTTTGCTGTGCAAAGTACTTAGGAGTAGCATCCTTATGCAAGACTTTCACTGCTGCTAATCCCATTCCAGGTACCTCAACAACTGCCTTGTCTCATATGAACCTGCTTGAGTTCTTGTTCTAGCTTCTGGGGTCTTTCTTTTGTCCCTCCCCCCTTTCATCTTAGCCTTTTCAGTTATGGAATGACTGGCTTCCCTGTTCTGAAAGTAGGTTTGGCTCTTTCATTGCCTGCTTTCAATTTGCACTTAAGATAGTTTTGTTTCAGATGGCTTTTCTTTTTTGAAGTTAAGGCTTTTAAGGATATGTTGCTTTTATGATTTAACTGTTCATTCGTTAATTTTAATTGATTGACACTGGGTTTTAAAAAATCTTAAACCACGCCGTGTGTGCATCAATAAGAAAGGTATCATATAACACTGAAAAAGAAATCAACCTCCAATTTTCTTCCCCTAATGTCCCAAGACACAAAGACTCATTAAGATTTGTTGTAATAAATTAGTTTAGCTAGGCTTTCAAAGGTTAAAATGCTTATGACACAGATCTCACTCCAATGATTACAGCTGAGAAGAAAATCCATGAATGGTGATATCTAGTGAAATCAATGGGCAAGTAACTTGTCCATTAATTTCAGTTGGTCTGCTCTATTACTTTTGTCAGATATCATGCTGAGATTATAAACAAGCAATTTATATTTCCCCTCCCCCAAAATTTCTAGAGTTACATACCCAGTTTGATTATTATCCAGTAACCTGGGAGCCATTGACCTTATGTATGCACAGGTACATATAAGCAGAAGGATTACCGTCAGTAGGCTCTGAAAATTGAAGATTGCAGACTAAAAGAAAAAAGTAAAACAGAAGAGGAGTTAAGGTTCACTTTTAAAAATCTTTTTCCTGCCCCATTTCTTCCTGCATCCCTCCCTGCCAGTGAGTTGAAAAAAGTGAGTTTTGGGGGGCCATTAAGTTACTTCTTTACATTGTGAACAATTCCAGTACACGCACACACCCTAAATCGCCTAGCAAAGAAGTGGGTACAAGAATATGATTTCTTTTCAATACATAATCTCCTGGAACTCTGTATTTATAAGCACTATACAGACCACAAACTAAACAGGCATTTCAACTCACAAAACAAAAACAACTGATGTAAAAGTTATCTGCAGCTCTGGAGTTCCTGCTTGTACCAAACAACCACCAAAATGCTCATAATTATGGAAGACGGGGTGTGTGCAAATGGAAGAATTGTCCATTTCAAGGACATACTGAGGACACAGCAAGTCTCACGGACACATTATTCTCCTTTAGGGGATACCCTGTCAATGAGGATCAGGCCACACAGTGTTAGGAGACAAGGTCACTTTTTACCCTCAAAAAAATGCTATCACAAGTCCAGCATTTTACTCTTCCCCATAGGTGTTAACTGCAGCCATTCCTTTTTAAGGTATAAATTAAAGGAGTAAGCTTGGGAACACTATTGATGTGTGGGGGTCAAGCCTTTTCCTGCTGATCCAAGCCATTGATAATTAAGTCTTCTCCTATCTCTGAGGATGGGCTGCAGCTCAGCTGTTTGTTTGTTTGCATTTAAAAACAATTTAATATTTTTTAAATCCTTGAGTAGCAAGTTGTAGAGCCCAGCCCATACTTGGCATACATATGATCCTGGGTTGAATCACTGATCTCCAAAAGGAGGGTGGGAAAGACTTCTGCCTGAAAGCATGGAGAGCCATTGCCCATCCATGTAGACCAGGGGTCTGCAACCTTTAAGACCAAAAGAGCCACATGGACCCGTTTCCGAAGGGGGAAAAAAACCTGGGAGCCGCAAAACCATTGCGACATTTAAAACAAATATAACACTGCATTTTATTTTTTAAAATCCGATTTAAATTAAAAAAAAATCTGATTTAAATAAAAAAAATCCGATTTAAATAAAAAAATCTGATTTAAATTTAAAAAATCCATTTTTTTTAAAATCATTCATTTTTATCCACCCTGGGGACCACTACCAGGTCACAGCCTGATCCAAGGTGGGTTGCAACAGCATACAAATATTTGATTTGTGTTTTTTTTAAAATGAGTCCTCAACTGCACACTTGTGTTAAATGTTTGTCCCATGTCTAATTGAAGACTGCTGGCTTTTACAATAATCTTAGTGTCTTTTACTCTTAATATTTCAGACCAGAGGCTATGTTCACCTCTTCCAACCTCCTCTCTTGCTAAATAAAGCACAGAATTGCACCAGAGAAGCCTGTGATGTTTGTGCTGACTTGCATACAGGTGGCTGTAGTAGTTCGTAGTGTTCAAACCTTTTTAGGGGAGTTCCCTGCCCCCTTAATGACAATGGCGATAGATTTTGCACATGAACACAGATCCAAGTTAGGACTCCTCTCTTCCACGCTAACAGGTGCTTTGTCAAGGCTCCCCTAACACACACTCAGGACAGAGGAAAAACTGCAAAACGTCCCGGCCTTGCTCCGGGGCGGAGAGAGACGCGCGCCCGCGAGAGCACGGTCTGATGCTGCGAGCGGAACCAGGAGCGAAGGAGGCAGCGGCAGGGAAACAGGCGCCGCTTCCTCGACCATTTTTAAAAAGAGGGCTTCCCCCCTCGCCTGCCACCCGCCGCCCCTGGCCCAGCCCACAGCTGCCTACCTCGTCGTCGCCTCAACGCAGCAGCCAGCAGCCTTCCGAGAGGAACCGCGGCCAGCCCGCCCCTGCGGTCCCACGACCCAGCCGAGGAGTCCTGGCCTCCAGTGCCCGTGCGGGCACGCGTCTGAAGGCCCCCTTCCTGCCCCCATCCTGTCCCGCCTCCCAGGTGCCTCTGGATGCCGCGGGGTCCCACATAGCTGCCGACCCCGGAGCTCCCCTGTCCGCCCCAAGGCCGCCTCCCACGCTAGGAAGACTCCCGGAGCTGGGCAGGGTTGGTCCCGCCAGGCAGGCTTGGGGGGGCGGCCTCTCCCATGGACGCCTGCTTGGGAGGCGGAGGCGGGGTCTTCAAAGTTCCCCCTCCCGCTCGCCCAGCTCCATCTCTTCCCGAAGGAGCGCGCGCGCCTCAGGCACGCTCCCCGCCAGAGCCCTCAGCTGAGCTGCGCCACCTCTACTGCGTCCCCACCACCTCCGAGCCCCGCTGCCCCGCTGTTCAAGGCCAGGTGATCCTGGGTACGCCCCTGAGCAGCGCCCTCAGCCTCCGGAGGGCGGGCCGCCAACCAGCTGGAGGGCGGTCGCTTCCGCTGGCCAGCTAGAGAAGTGGGCGGGCGTATCTGCCCCGGAGCCCCAGAGCCGCGGCAGCCATGTAAAAGAGCCGCATGCGGCTCCGGAGCCGCAGGTTGCTGACCCCCGATGTAGACAATGCTGAGTTGGATAGATCAGTGGCCTGATTCATATAAGGCAGTTTCCTATGTTCTTATCTGCATCTCATTTATCCTATCTAATCATAGATTCTATTTCTTGGCAATGTTCAAGTATGATGGACTGATGATGAGATGCAGATACTGTAGAGAGGGAGCTGAATTAAGGCATACCATATGTTAAACTCATAAACCCAGACAGCTATAGTTGATGTAAAAAGACAAGAGAGTGATGTGTGTAGTGTAAAGTGAAAATGCAGAGAAACAGTAGAGTTTATACCAGAACATCTATGGTCTCATTCTTTGAAAGAACTATGGGCAAGACCCAGAATCATATACAATACCAAGGACTGTGCATCAAATGGAAACTTTGGGCTAGTTCTTCCTCAAACAATAGCCACTCGTATCACACAACTAACATCTTTTGAAACCAAGCGAAGTTTCAAAAGCAACTAGAGATATAGGGTGATGTTTCACTATTCATCCCAACAAAATATCAAAAGCTGTTTGGCGCTTGGTCCATATATGCACCTTCATACTAAATAAAACCCCATTAGTGAAATCCTATGTAATCCTATGTAAACAGCATAGCTTTTAAGGTAAAGGTAAACCTGACCGTTAGGTCCAGTTGCGAACGACTCTGGAGTTGTGGTGCTCATCTTGCTCTATAGGCCGAGGGAGCCGGTGTTTGTCTGCAGACACCTTCCGGGTCATGTGGCCAGCATGACTAAACCGCTTCTGGAGAAACAGAGCAGCACACGGACACGCCGTGTATCTTCCCACTGGAGTGGTACCTATTTATCTACTTGCAGTTTGATGTGCTTTTGAACTGCTAGGTGGGCAGGAGCTGGGACTGAACAACGGAAGCTCACCCCGTCACGGGGATTTGAACCACCGACCTTCTGATCGGCAAGCCCTAGGCCCAGTGGCTTAGACCACAGTGCCACCTGCGTATTTTACATGTGCCTTTATTTATACTGTAGTTGCATTTAAATAATGTTAAACACTGCAGTCCTATGCATTAAATAATGTGAAACACACTGCAGTTCTATGCACATCTAGCTGAGAGCAAGCTCCGTTGTATACAACAAAACTTACTTCCAAGTAAACTTGGGATAAGATTGTGCTGCTACACACATGCAAGGAGGCACTAATTTCAATTGTTCAGCCACATTTCAATGGGTGCCATCTAGTGCTTTTTACGTAGAAACCTATGGCATCTTGATGCGAGAACAGTTTAAAATCACACAAAGGCCTCTGCAATTTAATGCAAATTATTAATTATTAACCAGTCATTATTAGCACAAAAAAACTCCTAAAGAATCTTAGTGCTGCTCTGGGGGAAGTAAAATGAAGACATGAGACCTTGAGTATAGTATTTAGAATAGCAGGTGAGAAGGCAGAATTTTAAGTATAACCAGAAGAACCACTTGTAAGTTAAAAAGAGGGAAGCAGGTTTCCCAAACGATAATTTCACCACATTCTGGGGAAGGGAAGATGTTGCAACGACAACAACGTTTTTTCCCCTAAAGAACAGGGCACTATTGTAGTGAGAAAAAGAGAGAGACTGAGCGGGGGAGGAGCGGAAACGGGCAGAGACCACCCCCGGTGCCCATCTCTGAGCTCAACGGCCCCACTCACTAACACAGGCGGAGTACCGGAGTCAAAGGCGACCTAAGCGAAGCACCCCCCCCCCTTCATCCAAATAAACCCCCGACCGTCGCGCTTACCATGGTTACGCAGCGCCGCGAGCCACATCACACATCCGGTAGCCAAGGGGCGGGGCACGGAAGAAGAGGCCCCCTTAGACGCCCCACTGATTGGTTCGGGGGAGGCAGAGGCTCCGGATAGGCGCAGGCGAAGACGGGACCGGCGTTCCCATTGGAGGACGTGAGTGGGACGGGCAGCGCTCGAGGGCGGTGGAGGGGCCGAAACGGGGAAAGGCGATGGCTTCCCGTTGGCTAAAGGGAAAGAAGGGGGCGGGGCACTTTCAACCGACACACACACACAAAAGGGAGGGGGGAGGTATTATTTGTTATAGAAGCCGGAAGTGGCAGTTTTCAATGCAGTGTGAGGTAGGAAAAGTGACGGGCAACGAGCAGAGCCGGGTTGGGGGCGAATGTGTGGGGTTGGAGGCGGTGGACTGGCAAGCGAGGAAGTTCCTTCCAAGGGGCGCCTTGAAGGAGCGGTCGGGAATTGCCAGTAGTGCAATTCTGTGCCCGCTTACACAAGAGTAAATCCCACTCTCCCTATAGGACTCACTTTTGGGGCGGCATGGTGGTCAGGAGGACTGAACCGTAAAGAGTCCTATCCGCCCCGCGCCTCTTCATTCTGGGCACCTATACTGTATTTCCTATACGAGAATTAGGCTTTTTGTTTTGGGTGCGCTTCACACGTTGCTTGCAGGGGCTGATGGGAGTTGTAGTCCAAAAGCATCTGGAGGGTGCCCAAGGCTGAGCTAGATAGTCTTGAACTGACAAGCCACACTCCGCTTCGATGATCTTGTGAAAAGTAGAAAATTCTTTCCAGTAGCACTTTAGAGACCAACTGAGTTTGTTCTTGGTATGAGCTTTCGTGTGCATGCACACTGATTCAGATCTTCAGTAGTTCGTCGGAATCGGAAATAAGTCATCCTATGTCGCATATGGTGTTTTTTTTTATTGACGAGAAGCCCCCAGACCTACCAGGTGGTGCAAAGTTGATCCGAACACAGTTTGAGTGTTAAAAATTGGCGTTGGGTACTAGGAATGAAGTGGGTTCACGGGCCTTTCACGCAAAAAAAGGTCTGCTGTTTGCTTATTTTCTTCATTTCAGCAGCCTAACATTACAATGTTGTTTTTGCAATTGGGAACCAGAAAGTCACCCAATGACCTAGCAGTACATCCTGACTTGACTTTTGCCTGCCCCACTGTAGTTCAAGACAACTTAGTAGTTTCATGGTCTAAATGATAATAAAAAGCTGAAAACTATTTATTTAAAAAGAAGATGGTTTTAAAAAAAATTGCCTGTACTAAATCCAGACACTTGCATAGATCTGTGCTATCTGATGCTTCTGAGCTGCTGTATTTGTATACAAAATAAAATTAGACCAAATGGTAAAGAAGCGATTTCAAGCACTTTGGTCCAGGACACTTTTAGTTTATGCAAATAATAATAATGATCATGATCATGATAATAAAAATAATAAATCTCAAGAAGGGCAATTTACCAAGCCTTGGAATACCAAAACCCCAGATTATTGAGAGCAAAGGTCTTTCAGAGTTTAGCAATTGCAGCATAGGCCACTGTCAAAAGATGCAAAATCAGTTCCTTTTTATTCAGATTGAAATTAGCTTGTAGATTCAGATCAAAGAGCCAGATAAGGGAAGGGGTGAATTGTTTGTCCATTTATAAATAAGATATCAGATATACAAAACTTTTACCTTGAGGAAGTCCCACTACATATGCTGATAGGTGTTAAGCACCAACCATGTACTATAGGCAACTCCCCTTGTATGCAGGCGTTCTATCTGAGGTACCACATGTGCCAGCAGGACACACAGAAGTCTGCCAAGCCCCCTTCCGCCCCAACACCCCTGCAGTGCTGAAAATGGGGTGTGTGTTATCACACGTTACTTTAACGCTTGCAAATGGGAAGTTGCCTGTATTTTCAGGGAGAGTTCCCTAGTTTGAGCCAAAAGAGATCTTTATGGAACCTTGGACTAGAGCTTTTTCCAATCATCTTTCTGAACACCCCTGTTTTGTTCCTACTAGGACCTAGGATTTTGACCTGAAGTAAAAATTATGTTTATTTTTTTTTAATACCACAGTGAAGCTAACCATTTAATGGAACCCAAGGAATCCATAATAATTTGTTCAGGTTTCAGAAAAAAAGAAAAATCACTTCCCTGGCTTTTAAGTTGCCAATTGCATTCGTTGCTTCTCTGCCCAGCTATGAAAAAAAGAGAAACTATTAAATAACTATTTTCAGGGAGAGTGCCCTAGTATGACTTCTACTTTTGTTAAGGGTGCTGGTAATTTTAACGCTGTGAAGGGGCTCTCCTAACACCTATTGGCAACCTTAACAAGCTACATATCCCAGGATCCTTTGTGGACTGTGGTGACTGTTAAAGTGGTATAAGAGTACTTTAATTGTATGGTGTGGATGTGACCATTGTTGGACTTCAACTCCTATCTGACCATTCGCCATGTTGACAGGGGCTGATAGCAGTAGTAACCCAGCAGCAACTAGAGTGCACCATGTTGGCTATTCTGACTTGGTCTAGAATAGCTTATCACCCAGGAATGCCTGGAGTTGATCAAACACAATGTGCTTAACTATCTTTCAAAAAAATGTATTTTGAGGGGTTCCAGGTAGTAGTTCCCCAAATCTACTGGCTTGGGGGATGCCATTTTCAGCAAGGAGGGCTTGCCATAACACTTTTTGTATCACTCTTGCTCAAGGTATTATTAGCATTATTGAAAGATGGGATAAAATGTTAAAATGTTTTAATAAATACTATTAATTAACTACCTTGTTCACAATAGGGGCCTGTGTTTTCTAGCCAGCTTTAATAAGCCATAAAAAGCAAGGATCAATTGTGGTTGAATGGACTTTTCCAAGCACCCTGTCAACATCCTCAGTTAATTATAACTGGAACTGATCCAAGCAATTGAGATAAGTGGGTGACACGAACATCTCAGACATAACTCTTGACCCAACAATAACAAGTTTGAATGGATGTGAGCAATTTTATCTGCAAACATACAACAATTATGTTACAGCAGGCTGTCAGGTTTGAGGAGAAATGACTGTGATAGCCATTTCCAGACTGAACAATAGCTCTACTGCACAACATTCCATAGTTGCATTGATGGCAGAGAAGGAGGATCTCTTTATCATTGCAACACAGCATTTCAAATAAACTCTATTATGTTTGTCCAGAGTTCTGCTGTCAGAGATGGGTTGTGGGCTCAAGAGAGTCAGGACCTGGGAACTGAGAACTAGGATCTAAAGACAACAAGGAGGCAGCAAAAGATAACTAGCTAGGAGCATAGAGTGACTAATCTGGATCAGAGGACAAACCAGAGAGTAGGAATTGGGACCATGGAGGGAGCCCAGAAATGTAAGAGACACTGGAGCTTATGTAGACTTCATCACTTAACCAAGGATTAGCTAGAAAATTCCTTATATAACACCTTTCAACCTAAAATCCAATGGCAAATCTGAGTGGGTGGAACCATGCAAGTTTGGAAGCGTCTTCCCTGAGAGGTTGCAGTTGTGTAGCTCACCACATGGGACATGGGTCAGCAATTTCGGACACGTCCAGACTTTTATGTACTGATTTGTTCCTGCAACTTGATTAACCTTAATTCCTCAGAGTAATTGTGTCAGTAGCCTATGTCAGTTCCTTATTCTGAGCGTAAACAAGGCCAGAGCTAGAAGACTTGGTAGAACTGGTTGAAAATATAGAGTTCAGCAGTCTGGCAGCAGATTGTCCTACTATATCTACCAACTCTGCAAATGAATTCATGACAAGAGCTGCAAGCCAGCTCCATGCTCCTCTGGCAACACATAGTTCACCCAAATCTGGGCCAGACCAGAACACAAGTTCTTGTGTGACTAGCTGTGTGCAATCATAGTCTTATGATTGTCATGGCTGTCCAGACTCCTAGCCAGACTCCTAGTCAGGTTTGGTAAGGTGTTCTCAGTATGGAAGTTGTTTGCAACAATTCTATCTGTGTGATGACAACATGGGCGTAGCCAGGATTTTTGTTGGGGGAGGGCAAGACTTTTGTTAGGGGTGCAGAACTGATGTGATTGATCCATTAGTCAAGTATTTCTATATTGTATTACTTGATCGGGTTGGGGGAAGCTGCCCCCCTTGCCCCTCCCCTCTTGGCTTAACTCATGAATGACATTGGTACCTTAAACAGTTTCTGTCATCTCAGCCGTTTTCCTTTATGGATACATTTAAAAAACGGAATTATGTAAATCGAAAATTTGATATGTACTTGCAGCGATCCAGGTTGGTTACATGAAGCAAGGGATTGGATCGCCCAGTTCCCTAAACTTCCCCTCTCCCTGCTGTACACTTTGATTTAGTTCAGATAGTCCTTTGTTATGAGATATAATTGATTTTGGACCTTCAGGAACAGTGTTTATATATTAAGTTGATAGTGGTCATGTTCCCTGGTGAGAGGAATACGTGAACATCCAAAATAGTAGGGTAATCTTGACTATTTGAAATGTTTTTATTCCTCTCCTGGCACCAGCAGACAGCACTATGCCCCTGACGTGACGGAGAGCAGAGGCACACTGGCAGGTCCTGCCCCCTAACTTGCTCTCACTAAATTATTTATTCCCCTTTTTGGTAACATTAATGTGCAAGGTATGTAGTGATTTAGACTATACTTGAAATTTGTTCATTACATTTTGTTTTTAATGTTAATTATGCTTCCTTTATATGGCAAGAGTAGAAATCAAGTTGAGTTGTCAGTAGAAGCTCCATGTTGAGTGTTTAGCTGAATATTACTTGAAATGATCCAGAAGCCTCATGTGGTTATGAGGACGAAAGCCAAATTCAGTCCCATCCACAGATGGCAGGAAACTGATTATGCCTGCATTTAAGTCTTCAATAATGTTGGCTTTGGTTGCTGTCAGTAGATCCAAAATGAAATGCACTGGAGGACTGACGTTTACTGTGTCCATGTTTGGGGAAAATGATATACAATAATGTTTACAAAAAATATTACTTTAGGTCCACCATCCACTCTCAGAAATGAAGAATGTGTTTCCTTTATTGGAGAATAAAATAAATGACCTGAGAATGTGAAATGTAGACTTCCTCTGAGACATTTTGGCAAAAGAAAGCAGAAAACATAGGAAATACATCACTACATAGAGTTGTCTATGTTTCTTTACTGTTTTGTTGTAATATAGAGGCTTAGTTAATATGTTCCCATTGAAACCAATGGGGGAAATTAGTCCCGTTTTCGGTGGTAGGCTATCTAAATGCAGCTAACTTAATCAGTCCATTGTGTGCAAACTTCAGTAAAATATCTAAATGTTGTAATACCATTTTGATAACTGTACTACTGATGTTGAGTTGAGTAATATTCTAATGGGCTCATTGCACCCCTCCCAAAAGTTAATTTCATCTGTTTGCTTTGTGGATCAAGCTGTGTGTCTGATGCAGCTCACATTAGAATATGGTTGTAAAAACTATGGCACGATCCAGCCAGAGTTAGTGAAATTCCAGTTCCATTGATTTCAGCTTGAAATATGTAAACATTTTATGAAAACTTCTTTTGAAGTCAGCAGATAAAGTGCTTATGGTTGAAACAAAACACAGTAGCAACCCATAATAGGTTATTTGTAAGTAAGGTTTGCTCAGAGTTAGTTGTGCCTATTAATTGTGCCTAAGTTAGTCATGCCTATTAATTTCAATAGGGTTACTCTAAGTAGAACACGCTGGATACAATCCAATGTTATTGTTCTAACAAGAAGAAATCATAGCTGAGTAGTTATGCGATATAACAAGTTGCTGCTTAATTATATATTTTCTGAGTTTTTAGCGGGATGGGAGGAACATAGTAATGGCTATTCTTCCATAAAGTCAAGAATACTGTGACTTGTTCTGGTTTACATTAGCTAAGATCCAGAAAGCTAGCTTAAGCATTGCTTTGTTTTGTTGCAGCCATCAGTGACCGTTTTTGTTCATATAAATTTAACCTGTAAATGCAATTTAAAACTTTAGAGACTTGACTTGCAAGTTTGAGATGCTCATGTTTCTTTGCCACCTAGGACATACACAAATCTTCTGACTGGCTTCTTTTCTACTGAACATGTTTAGTTCTGGCCTGTAACTCAGCAACAGCATGTCGTTCAGCAGAATCTCCTTGCCTTCTAGAAAGGAGACACAGTCAGCATTGGGATCAATTAACTAATGGTTCCCTAGGTTTGCTAGTACTTCCTCCAGTCCCAGCTAGCATTAGTCCCAGTGGGACATTGCTTTCCTTGCTCTTCATTGCTGAGTGGAGGTAGGACTGTGAACATCCTATTGGGTAGAGTTCTGCACTTCTAAGATGAAAGGAGGCACACTGTTTGACTGATAGTGGTCAGGGAGTACCTGTAGAGAATAGTTTTGGGGGTAGATGGAGTGTGTTTGTGTGTGTGTGAGAGAGAGAGTGCACGCGCACCACAATAGCAACTGTAACAGAGATTCTTGCTATGAATTCCCTCAGGAGTGATGGGGAAAACAGTCTTTTTTTCAAACATCCTGACTGCAGGAATGAGTGGATGGTTGTGGGGCACCTGTGTGATAGAAGGTTTGCAAGAATTTTGCCTGCTGCTTCAGAAATAATTACAATGGTACCTCGGGTTACAAACACCTCGGGTTACAGACACTTCAGGTTACAGACTCTGCTAACCCGGAAGTAGTACCTCGGGTGAAGAACTTTACCTCCGTATGAGAACAGAAATCGTGTGGCGGCAGCAGGAGGCCCCATTAGCTAAAGTGGTACCTCAGGTTAATAACTGTTTCAGGTTAAGAACGGACCTCCGTAACGAATTAAGTTCTTAACCAGAGGCACCATGCAGAATAATGATGATACAGCACATTTTGGCATGGAAACACTCTGCTGTCACACAGAATAGACCAGAAAAGTTGGCGGATTTTTTAAATTTTTTTTTTGCATTGGGTTGAAATACTGGTTTACAAGGAGGGACCGAACTGCAGAGGGGAGTCAAGATGTGTTTCTTTGCCCTGATCCTCATTAGAGGTCCCAGCAAGGCCCAAGTCCTAAGGTTAGCAGAAGGAAGGTTGGTTTGATAAGCTAATGAGACGGGACACTGCTGTGCTCCTTTTCCTCCCAGGGCAAAATGAGCTGTGGAGAAAGCTAGTTAGAAGTGCACTGTGCATTGGTTGCAAGTAAGGGGACAGGCAGATGGGGGTTGGTTGAGGCAGACTGGGACTAATGGGCAGCCCTTATGGACAAGCCTCCACCACTGCTCATATGTTTCTTGGGACATGGCAAGATCAGCTACAGTCTATGTGCCATGTGGACAGGATCAAGCTGTAAATGTAATTGTTCAAGAGTTGTAACATTTTTTCCTTTAGATCTGCATGTTCCCAAAGTATAATAGCGGAGGTTTGAGACACCTGCTGCTGCAACCTTTCTCCCTCAATCACTCTCTCAAAAGACAGTTCTACAAGCCAGAAAGGAAAAGCTGGAGTCGAAGTATAAATGACACTCTGTGGAGCAGTGAAGGAAACCTAAAAATTGGCTTCTGTATTGTGCCTGAGTGCTGTCCAAAGCAGTGTACAAAATCATTTGTCTACTAATTTTTTAAAAAGTGTCTTGTTTATTCATCAGGAATGTGGACTGTCATTGTTCGTTGAGTAGACTCCAACTAATTACATGCCAGCCAACAGCTGATTCTTACCCAGAAGGAAGCATTGCCTAATAAAGATCGTAGATGCCAACACTAAAAGACACAAAGTACTAAAGATGAGCAGCTCAATCGTCAACTGTCTGATGCTTTCAATACAGCTAGTGATGTACAAATTGGGGTGGAACTCTGTGCTTCCCACCTGCAAGCCAATCTTTCTTCCTTAGCAGTTATATAGTCAGGTGTTGATATGTAATATGATTCTTCAAACCCTTAGGGAAAAAATGCTGGCTTTCCTGTTGCTATAATCAATCAGTTTCCCTAAAGTGTTTCTTTGTATTAATGAAGGGACATAGAGACTGAGTGCTTTAATTTTCCAGAGATGGCAAGAATCTTCAGACTACAGAAGCAGCTTTATTGAATCTTTAAAGGCATTCCAGGATACTCCTCCCCATCTGGCTATTACTGGCTGAGAGATGCTTATCATAGGATTAAAAATGGGTCTTATTTACAATAGCATCTAAATGAGGTAGTGCTAGACAATATTCGGATTTTAGCAGTCTGCTTTAATTAAACAGTGATATTGTTGTAAAAGTAAAATCCCAACAGTCATTATTCAACTGGCTGTCATATCAAAAATTTGCAAAAGCTGCTTTTAAGAACTTGGGAAGTTTTTAATGTGTGTTTTTTCTTTCAGTAACAAATAGAAGCAAACTCTTTTTAATTGTTTATTTAAACATTTTCAGAAGAACTCACAAGCATTACAATAGGCTACTGGGTGTTTTAGGAACAAATGCTGAAATATGGATGTAATGTGAATGATTATGTGTTGAGGTCTAGTATTAAGCTTTTTCAGTGTAATTTCCCCACAATATCTGTGAAGGAAATGTGACTTGGAAGTGACTTTATTTCCATGGGATTCTGTAAATAACCCAAGCATGTGCTTCCATTGTGTCATGCATTAGTCCTGGTGAGAAAAAAGCACCTTTCCAAAAAGCCCACCTATACGTTAATCAGTAATCATTGCCATTAATAGCACCTAGAATCCCTGCATTCAGATAAGTGCTGCTACTTGGATGCTTCATCATGCATTTAACTTTGCAAAGCAGAAAGCTCCCTATTCAGTTTTGCACATAGTGGCTATGCACCACTTTTTCACCTTGTACCAATGGCCGAGAGGTGTGTGCCTTGCTTTTATGTAACTCATCCCCTTAGGAAACAGAATTCTGAATAGTTCTTCCCCAAGATACAACTTTCTCAGATTCCTTGAGAGGATAGACAAATCGGTCACTTTCAGTTTCTCTCAGTTTCTCATTTTTCTAAATTTAAATTGAGTTCTTCACATTTCTGCAGCAATTGTCCTTAAAAAAATCTTCATGAAAATTCATCAGCTTCAATCACTTTATTTCAGCTTTAAGCTCATATAAAACAATACTAAAACAAATACACACATTACATTTAAAAATTAATGACAACAAAAGCCTTAATAAGGATACAAAATTAAATATGGGAATTATAAAGAAATTTCGAATTCATCAGCATTTGTTATGCATTTAAAACTGGTATGCACACTTCTGCAAATATATATATATATATATATATATATATATATATATATATATATATATATATATATATATATATATTTAAATAGAATGCAGTTTTGTATGTGGCTTTCAGCATTACATGCATCTGTATGCATACTTCCTCCAATACATGTATTTTTATACCCACTGGTTGGTTGGAAAACTGTATTGCAAAATTGGGAGCAGTGTGAATTTTGAACAATAGCTGTGTTTTGGTTTGCATATTGGTAAATGTTCATTAAAATGCAAACCCTACCTGCCAGGTCATTGTGAGAACTCATCAAGATTGTTCCACCCTTAGCTGGTGAGCCTTCCTTGTACCCTTGTCTCCTTGTTTGTTATTTTCTTTAGATTGAAGAACCCAAAGGGGGAAGACAGCCTAATGTTCAACCTTGAAGCAATTAATCAATTTAATTGATTAGGAGAATTTAATTGAAAGGAGAACCCAGTTTGCTTGTTTGGAGTATGTGCACTGAAGGGGACCTGTGTTATAAGTTTGTATTCTCCCTCCATCCTGCCCCCATACTGTCTGGGCCCTGCAGGCTCTGAGGCCATCTGCATCATCGGAAACCCAGTGCAAACTGTGACTTCCACAGTGAATCAGATCCTTGATGTCTCTGTGGAATGAGAGAGAGGACCTACCTGATCTACAGATGCCTCTAGGTTTGGCATGCACTGCAAGATGATATCATTGCATTCTGTAGCCTAGATTAGTTTCTGACAGGCCTGAAATGAGCTGGTGTGGTGAATTCTTACAGGGTGGGTTGTGTCAAATTATCTTGGGTGTTTCTTTGCTTAACCATAATCTTCTATCAAAAGCTCCCCCCCCCCCATTTGACCCTTTATCTACACTGCTTCTTTAGTTGATAAAAAACTTTTAAATAAATGAAATAAACAAGGAACTTATGTGTAATTACTAGAAGCCTTTTAAGCTTTGCATTCGTTACTCTGGGTATTCATGCTCAATCAAGAGTAGAAGACTGATTTTTCACTTAGAATTCAAACATGTTTTTCCAATTGATGAGTTCCAGTTGTGATCTTTGTTATGGTTATAGTCTTTAGGCCCCTCAGCATTATTTTAAGTGAATTGCTCCTCACTTTTTTCTTTTTCCTTTTTATTACAATGCAGCTGTTTTATAAGTTAACATTTGGAGCTGAACTTCTCCATTGCCCAAGAGCAGAAGGCTTTGTTGACTTAGATCCAGGGATGCATGTGAGCAGCAGTGGCCACTGCCTATGGGTTTGCGCACATGTTTATAGTTGTGCTTAGCTTTGGGAGAGGTAAGAATCCTGACACAAAGGTCCCTCTTTCCCTACTTGTTGGCTCAAGTGAACTATATTTAGTACTCCCACCCCACTTGAATATTTATTCTAAAGTATAGTACAATCTCTTTCAGGTTATGGAGGCCATGCAGGTTTTGTGTATTAGATTTTAAATTCCTACAGGACAAATAAAGGAAGCTTAAATTATTTGGTCCCATAGAGAAATCGATACATTATCTGTATTAATTCACAGAACTATGGTTAGCATAGCTTGCCAATTTCATATTTTGTTCCTCTTCATTGAACTGGGAATAGATTTAAGTTATGTATTGTTTCTCCTCGCCCCCCCCCCATCCTCCATCTCTCAATTTTCCTAAACAGCCTTTTGGAGAACAATGGAGAAGAAAGTTGTTCGCATCTGCCCTGTTTCTGATCCAGGCACAACTTATTTTCTTCAGATAGCGTGGGAAAAAGATTTGGGCGCCGGTTTTGATGTAGTACTCAGTGATGGCCGATCAGCTTGGACTGGGAAAGGTGATGTATGATCAGATGCTATTTATTTATTTATTTATGTAATTATTTATTTCAAGGATTTCTGTCTCACTTTTCTGCAACAAGTGCACAGAATGGTATATGTGAAATGAGACTTCCCCCAGATTCTTCATTGTCAGGCCTCAAATGCATAAGCAAAAGTTCAAAACTTATAGTGTTGAACTGTAAGGCTAAGCCACAAACAGTGACTTTCCTGAAAACCTCAGCAGCCAGCCAGGGATATAAGGCATCAAGTGGGCCTTAAGGTATCTTGAACCAAAGTTGTTAAGGGCCTTGTAAATTAATACCAGAATCTTGAACTTGGCCTGGTGCCATATAGATGGTCAGTGCAAGAGTTTAAGTACTGGAGTTTTGTGCCGATGGTAGTCTGACTACAGTGCTGATGGTGCAGCCTGGTCACAGCATATTGCATCAGGAGGAGCTGTTGAGACAAGTTTAAGGGTACCCCTACATAGAGTGCCTTGCTTGCCAATCCATGATACTCTACAGTCATGCTATCCATGTGTACCAGCAGTAGGTGTCATGAACTGGTGAGGTGACAGGCAGGAGGAAGAGGATCCCAGTGAGGGGTGTAGCTAAGACTGGGACACACCGGGGCAAGCAAGGAATAGGGAAGGAAATACTCACAGGATGGCAGAGGATGCCAAGGGGTTGGGGGTCAGTGCACTGGAACCAGAGCAGCAGGACCCATCACCAGAAGCAGAGGAGCCCGTGTCTCCATTAACTTGGCAGGCTCTGAGGCATAGGGAGCAGTGGAAGTGTCGCTCTAGGAGGCTGAGTCAGGCAAACGCCCATGCCCCATCTTCCTAGCTCGCTAGGTGAGGCTCACTAGTTCTGGGAGGAGGTGTGTGATTTCCCAGCTGGAAGAGGCTTGGAACAGGTGAGGGTCACATGCCTCATCAAGTCCATATGCTGCAATCAACATGCAAAGTACAAAAGAGAAGCAGAGCTGAGGGGCAGCGTATATTCAGCTGCCCATGTTGGTAGACCTTGACTTGGATGCTCTTGGACTGCACTTTGGGTTTGATTCTGGACTGTATCCTGACTGTTGGACTTCAGATTTGGCTACTTGGATAGACCCTGAACTGCATTTCTGGACCTTGGAACTTGCTTGTGTGGCTGAACCCTGGTCTTTGAGCTTTGGACTTGACATACTGACTTGCTGCCAGGTAGGCCAGGGGATCAGGACAGTAGGTGGTTGGAGGCATATCTAGCCACTGCAGCTACCCGAGCCTCCAACAACACAGATGGATCCATGAGCAGCCACATACTGCAAACCTTTGCTTTCAGAAAGCATGCAACCCTGTCCAGAACAGGCAACCAACCAATTTCCTGGACATGGGAACCACCTACCCGCAGTGCCTGCATTTGCCAAGGATTCAAACGTAGTTTATTGACCCTCATTTAGTCTACTGTTATATCCAGGAAGTGGACTAGATATTGCATAGCCTTTCCTGATGATCACTTCTGCCATTGTTCCATTTATTCAGGTTGCAGTCCAATGGAACTAGTGTGTGTAGGGAAACTGAGGAAGAGCCATGGTGTTCTTTTTAGGTTTTCATCACTGTATAACCCAGAGTTGACAGGGCAAGCTCCTTTTAAAACTGAGCAGTGGCTTGACTCATGGGGTGACACAGAAGAGAAATGTGTTATTGGTTCATGCCTGGATATAAATGACTGTTCTGCATATATAGCTTTAGAGGTTAAGTGGTTTACGAAACGTCGAGTATTTGAAGTGACCTTGTAGAGCTTGTTGGCAGGAAGAGTATTACACATATGTGTATGTAAAGTAAGTCTGTTTGCGGGTCCTTTCTTTATGCCTGTTTTGTGTTGCCAAGTGTGGGAAGCAATTGTTCTGGTGATCATCATACTTGGGTGGGTGGAAGTTGCTAAATCCTAAAGCTTGTCACCCTCCCAATGACTAATGGACATCAATAATCTACACATTATCTGATTTTCATTGTGAGCCATTTTCCCATGGTTCCTTTTCATGCTGTACTCTATAGTATTACCCTGCAAAACTGTTGTGGGAATTATAGATGCCATTGACAATTTCCATAACAACTATGGATACTTATAAAAACAGAAATTTTTACCAGGTGTCAAATGGCCCTGGACAAACAGTGTTCAAAACTCCCATTGTTCTAGGCACATTTTGCGACTGGGAATTTCATTAGCATGAACAGTTTTTGAGCTCCGGACGCAGTACTGCGCCTAAGATTTCAGATTAAAACTACAGAGTGGAAGGAAAGTAAGACCTTTTTCTGCCTCCCCACTTCCAGTTACTCCCAGAAGACTGGAGAAGAGACCCTCTTAAGAATATTAGGGGGTGGGCATGGAAAGAAGTAGACCAGGGGTCCCCAAACTTACCTAGCCTTGGGCTGGTTCCACCGGCGCCGATCGCGTGGCGGGCCGGAGGGCAGGGGAGCGCACGCCCATATGTGCGCACACTCGCTTTTTCCAGCATGGCGCAGCACCAGAAATAGCTTGTGCGCATGTGCAAGCGTCATTTCTGGCGCACTTCTGGTGCTGCATTGGAAATAGCTATTTCTGGTGCTGCGCCAACCCGGAGATGGGCAGTCGTGCCACGTTGGTAAGAGCGGGCGGTGGGGGTCATCGGGGGGGCGGGTAATTGGCCCGCGGACCTTAGTTTAGGGACCCCTGAACTAGACCATATGAAAAATGAACATAATATTTTAGCTGAAGTTCGTTCATTTTCAGTTTTGTATTCTTATTATTTAAAAGCGCTCCTAGACATTCTGTTGCTGTACCCATAGCCTAGGTTTAAGGTGCCATTTAGCTCCTAGCTTTCATATCTCAGTTTCTAACATTGTGGACAAAACATCCTTTGAGGAGCCTCCTCATTTGTCAATTGGCTCTGTTGGGTTTACCTGCTGTTGTATTACAAACAGCACTTGGCAGCTCAGTCTAACCACCATTACAATTTCTCACAATGCCCCAGAGTGATGCTATATATCAGGGATGCCCCAACAGGTTGATCGCGATCTACTGGTAGATCCCCGGGAGGTTTTGGTAGATCGTGGTCGATCGCTGGGTCCCTAACCTTAGCATTGGTAAAGCCCCACCCTCCACTGTTGCACGATCTGCTGAATGGAATACAGAGTTTAGTAAGTGAGGCTGTTTGTTTCCCCAGCGATCTGTTGGTGAGTGGCTGTTCCCCTTTCTCCCTAAAAATGGCCAACAGCTAAGCCTTGAACTCCCCCAGAACAGGGCTATCCTCGTCCATTAAAATAGCTCAACAACTTTTACCTACCCCCCCCCATGGGATTTCCTCCTCCCTAAAAAAACCAGGAGTAGATCACTGCCAGTTTTTAATTCTGTGAGTAGATTGCAGTCTCTTGGGAGTTGTCCACCCCTGCTATATAGGACCATTGGTATGAGATGAATTTGACAGCTAGATGTCTGAGCTGGGGAATTAATATGGCTGTTGTTCTGAGTGTCAGGTCAGATGTTTTAAAGGGGAGCTTGGACCAAATACTGGCGCTCGACTCTGCTTTGGGGCTGAGGCCTCAGCAGCTGCCCAAGGGTGTCAGGTGCTGATACTGGCCCTGACTCCTAGTCATTAAGAAGAGGGGTGATGCATATTAATGGAATGTGCAGGGTGTCACCATGGAGAAATGGCTCACCACAAGGATCGGCAAATGTGTAGGATGGCTCTTAAATGGATCAGTGTTGAAATTTGGGTGGCGGTACATGCTGGTTTTGGAAGACCTGTTGAACTAAACCTAACTTTATTTGTGAATTGGGTTGAGTGTAAGAGTTAAGAAAGAAAAGGAGCACAAAAAATAATTGAATAATAACATTAAAATACATTGCAGTGCAATATAAAAGGGAGATATCAAATTATCTGATCCCAGGCATATGTTTACTAAGCCCATAATGTTTACTTCTAGGTAGAAATGTTGAGCTTACACTATCAAGACCAGTGCCAAAGTGCGTACTTGTTTACTCTTCAAATCATCCACATGTTTTGGTTTGATGCTTTCCTTAACATAGGATTGTGAAATGGGCTTTGAAATCATAGCGTAACTTCAGATGGGGTAAGCAAAAACTAAATTGAGTTGTAAAGGTTAAAAAAAATAAGATAAGGAGCATTAAAGAAGAGAGCTGATTCAAATACTACTGAGCTCTCTAGAAAGGTCCTCTAATCCTGTGAGGTTTGGTTCGAATCCTGGATTTCAGGCTATAATCCTTGCAGAGTTATGTGCACCTAAACCATTTTATTTTAATGGGTTTATGTGTGCCTCACCTAGATATAATCAGGCAGTTCATATTTCTTTAGCTTTAGAAACTTTTGAATCATAGTGGTGATTCTTAATCACTTGCTTCAGCGGTCAGCAGCAATAAATTGACCTATAAAGTGTTTGGTAAATTACAGAATGTGATAAGGGATGGAATATAAAACAACCATGTCTTGCCTTATTCCATACTTTGAAGAAATCTTGTAAGAAACTGCATTGTGACAAAAATGTGTGTGGAATCTTCCAACAGTGCCTGAAGAAGATATTTCCAAGGAAGCTGCTGACATGGAAATGGAGCGAGAGAAATACATTGGAGAGCTTAAAAAAGTGTTGTTATTTGAAGGAGGACTGGCAGACAAATACAATTTTGATATTTCTAAAGGAGGAGTGGATGGAGAGTGCCTCAATTTTTCTTATGAAAAGAATCTGAAAGATGTTTCTGTAAGTATTGCTTTATTAAGAATTGTTACATTATGGTTTTCCCAAGAGAGTTTCAGTATAGCAGACTATTAATCTTCAGTAATACTGTATAGTGGACACTGCACAGCAATTCCTTAAACTTTATTTTTCAATAATTCTGTAATGGGCAAGATCTGTGAGGTTGTTTTTAATCGGTACAAGGATTTCTTTGACTTTTTGAGTCAAAAATTTAAGTAAAGCAAGAAATCATTTTGTTAAACATACATTAAGTTTGAGTTATTGTCTGAATCCTAAGGAGTAAAAGGCTATATAGTTACTCTGATGAAGGCAACAACAATGAAAGCTACGGAAACGGCTTAAATTATAATGTAGCTTTGTATTTACCCTCCTCTTGGGAACATAATCTGAATGAATTTAATTTAATTTATTACCACTTTAGACTATCTGGCGTGATTTGAAAAATGACAGAAGTTTCTTGTAAGTTACCGTACTAGCATTGATAAATAAAAATATTTATCACATGAGGTAAACAGAGGCTTGCCAGATCTCTAATTTTTTTCAGACCTGGTGGTAAACCTTTTATATGGATTTTAGTCACTAACATTTCTTCACTAACTCACACTCAAAGCTACACATGATGTTAATGTTATGTAGTTTTGTCCCTTAATGCTTCATCTATTTATTTTACTTTAAAACAACTGCTCAGGCCATAGACACCAATGTGATATCTGTGGATACGTATGAGAGAGAGAAAGATTAGAATTTTTTTCTTTGACATTTTACCATCTTCTAATTGTCCTTCCCAACAGTCCACCACCTCTCATGGGAGTCTGTTCCACTGTTAAACAGCTCTTACTGTCAGAAAGTTCTTTCTGATGTTTAGTCATAATTTCCTTTCTTTTAACTTGAGGTCCTACCCTCTGGAGCAGGAGAAAACAAGCTTGCTCCATCCTTCATGTAACAGCCCTTTAGATATTTGAAGATAGCTATCCTTTCTCCACTGTCTCCTTTTTACCAGGATAAACTTATCAAATTCCCTTCACCGTTCCTCATAAAGCTTGGTTTCCAGACCTATGATCATCTTGGTCGCCCTCTTCTGCACACATTCCAGTTTGTCCATATCCTTCCTAAAGTGTGGTGCCCAGAACTGGACATAGTACTCCAGGTGTGGTCTGACCAAGGAAGAATAAAGTATACTGTCCCCTTAATCAGGACAATTTACTTCTGTTGATGCAGCCTAGAATAACATTAGCTTTTTTCTGCTGCATCAGGCTCTGGACTCATGTTAAGCTTGGGGTCTTCTAAGACCCCCTAGATCCTTTCCACATGTACTACTGGCAATCCAGGTGTCTCCCATCTTATATTTGTGCAGCTGGTTCTTCCAGCCTAAATGTAGAACCTGATACAGTATTTGTCCCTACTGAGATTCCTTTCTGTAGTTCTGTTCCCATAGTTCTAGTCTCACTGAACCATGAAGGTTCCAAAAGGTGGCTTACCAGGCAAGCAGACCAGACCTGGGAAGCTGTGCTCATCAAGGCTGTTGCATGAAAACTGCACTAAGATCAGACTGCACTCTTTAGTGTACATCTTTGGAAATAAGTCCTGTTGCCTTTATTTATTTATTTGTGTGTGTGTGTGTGTGTGTGTGTGTTATCTTCATGGCAACCCAGTGGCTTGCCCAAGGCCACCCAGTCAGCTTCATGGCTCGATGGGGATTTAGATAAGGAAATCTTGGTATGATTGAGACGGACAGTCTTATATAGTGGTGATGACATTAACCAGTGGCATTATCTGTGCTTTTGAAGTGTTAACATTTTTCATAACAGGATGGATAATAGTGATGGGTTGTTAAAAGTTAACTTGCTAAGCATGTGGATAATTTGCATAACTATACTAATCAGGAAGGAGGTCTGGGGAGCATAACATAGTAGGCTATGGGCCTCCTTTAGTTGAAAATCTCAAGGTAACCCAGTTAATTTTATCTACTATATTAGATGTAATAAGTTAAAATGAAGGAAAGGAAAATAAGGGCTGTTGACTGGGGAACATGTACAGTTGGCAAAATCTGTATGTCTTTGGAAATACTTGCTGGAGGAAATAGTGGTAGTTTAGTTTGAGTCATTCTGCAATAAACTAGACAAAGCATTGGAAAATCTGCGCCTTGAAGCAGTCTTGCATTGGCATTGAAATGCATTTCATGACCTAATTAGGTGTTTTGCATCCTAGAAATTTATAATTCTGTGACAGCTAGCCCACACATGGCGCAGACATGAAAAGTCTTCCAGGCAACGATGTTGTAGTGAAGTACAATTCATTCAAGTCAATTCAAAATTCAAGCTAGTCCTCCTAAAATTTGATCTTCAATGCCCTGTGAGTGTTGATTTCAACACTGGGCCCACTGAGATGTAGATTTGAATGTGACTCCAATTGCACATCTCCAAGAGCTGCACCAATATAACTTGTTTCTCTTTTGGCAGTTTAATTTTTTGCATTATGAGACTCAAATAGATTAGGAATCGGGGGTTCCTGTTTTGTGGTTTTATATTTTGGTGTTTTTTTGTGAACCACCCTGAGACTTCCAGTTAAATTCAATAAATAATAATAATAATAATTTGACTTTAATGAAAAGAGCAAAAGAAAACTTCCTTTGCCTTTCTGATTATGATATCCCAGATATATGTGTTATGCTGTGAAATTGTATTTGATGTATGCCAGAAGATGATATTAATGTGCAATGTAGGGAACTAATAAAGAAAGCTTGCAGTTGCTACCAATAATTATTCTTCCTATGGAAGAAAAGGATTTACTATACTGTAGACAGAATGTTACAACTTCATAATAGTTTGATAGCCAGAAGTAATGTTCAAAACAATTATTGTGTTGTTTAAACTATGTTATGAAGAAACAGAACAAGTATATAACACTGCCTCTGTTTCTGTGAAATGTTTTGTTCTAAGTCCACTGAACTTTCAGTCAAAGGACACGAGGCTTTCATATACCAGAAAATACTAGAGATCTGTATTAGTTGCATCTGAAGCTACTAAATTATATAATACCATTTATTAATGACTTTGTCTCTTAAGACAGCTGTCTTTTGTTTTAAGAGTTTTTAACATGCTGCTGTTTGGAAACCTTAGACTGGTAAGGGCAAACTAGACTGTTGAGAATTGCATTAAAATAACAATAGACTTGGTACACAGTAGGGCTTGTGTGTCAAAGCAGCTGCAGAGCAAAATGGGCCACACACACTGAGAACTCAGTAAGGGGCCATTGAGGCTCGGCCAGCTAAACTGCTGCCACCTAAACAAACACCATAACAAGAGTCAGTGATTTACTGTTTGATCTAAGTAGGTGACCACTTGGAAGTAAATCTTTCCAAGTACTTCAGCTAGGAACTCTCTGCATATAACAAATAAATGGGACTCCTGCAAGACTTTCTCATTGGAGGTGGCAATTAAATTGATTAAAGACCTCTTGATAAGCAGCATTTGAGGGCTAGCAAACCTTTCTGTATAATAAGGTGGCAAGTATTGTATTTTCTTTCTGCCTTCATCTCCGCTTAAGAACATTGCTAAAATTTTAGTCAATGAAGTTCTGTCAGCATGCGGAAAACGACATGATTTACTAGGCTGAAGAAAGAAACCCACATAATTTGTTTCAGCTTGTCCATCTTTTTTGTAGTGTGTTCTTAAAATACAGGTCACAGGACAGAATTTTCAAATGGATTAAAGCATCACCAAATATGCATGCGTATATTTTCACATATCCCTCTGTACCACCACCAACTAGAATTTGTGTGCATTTCAGAGTTTCCCATATGGTAATGTCAAGGACCCAAAGGCTCTGAGTTGTGCTTTCCTGTTTTGGGATACATGCTGGGCATTATAGCTCTTGATATTTCAAGTCAGTGTTTACATTTTCTTGTTCAGCTGAGTTAAAATAACTTCTTGTCATGAGGAAAATCTTTAAATCATGGGCTAGTGACAAGACTTGGTTTCCACAGAGGGAGGAAGAGAGAAAGAGAAGAAAGAGATGATTATGGATCATCAAGTGCATCATGACTGCTCTGCCACATCATTCATATTGTTAATTTTTTTTAAAAAAAATATAAACCTACAGGACGTAAAATTTTTGCCTACAATTTGCCTTTGCCAGTGTTCTGCATCTTCAGAGAAGGAACTCATGCCCTATTAGATACTATGGAAACAGCTTCAGGCTCAAACTGTGAATTTCTAGCATTTCACATTCATGAAGGCAAATGTTTAAATTTATTGGTTGCACAAAAAATTAAATCCTCATTACTTCTATTTCTGATAGTCAGGCTTGAGTGCCAATGCATATGTAACAAAAATGGTACCACCCATGTGCAAGCTCTGGGGAACCCAGCATGTTTGGGGGAGCCCAGATGTGCAAGTGTATGGGGAAGAGGAAGTGAATCTCTAAAGTGAATTCCCCCAAACAGCCCATTGTGCAGTGAGCATGCTCAGTAGCCACCAAATACTGACTGTGGGGTCTAGAGGATCAGAAATCAGGTAGAAAGACGACTGGAATGGAGTACGCTTGGCAAGGGCATGGCTGGGTGACTGGAACAGTTAACAGAAGCAGGGAAACTAGAACAGTTAACAGGACATTTTGTCATATGATATTTATGGCTGGATTCAAAAAGAATTTAATTTTTTTGCTTACAAACATGGGAGTCTAGGGAAGACCTGTGAGGACAGAGAATGATAAAAGGGTGGGGGGCAGTTTTGAATCAGTGCCATGCTTGTTTATTTGCTTGCTTGCTTGCTGCTGCTGTTTAAGAAGGCACCTACTAAAGAGAGAATAGTATACAGGGTCTTTTGTATCATAAAAGTCATTCCAGGACTATTTGGATTCTGGCCACCCTATAGATGGTTTTGCTCTTTGCCCCTCTGCCAGATCACTGATTTAAATTCACCACAGTTCTGGTTAGCAATGTCAGTTCCTGAACCTTAGCGTTTTTGTCTCTGCAGCTAACAGCAGCTTCTAAGGTGGAGGAGCAGGGTAAAATTCTCCTCACCATGTTGTAGTCAAATCCCTTCTCCAGTGGATGCTTCTTGAAATATGCTGCAAGCTTCACATCCAAAAATTATGGCCGTATATTTACAGGCATTGATGGACCCATCCTTTGTAAATTTGTACAGTTACCTGTATTAGCTAGTACTGTATTGCAAAAATATCTAAACTGGTGGCCATCATAATATTTCGTAGTGAGATTTCGTAAATGAAATATCTGTCATGTGAAGAAGTAAATTAACATTGTGGTTCATCTTGTTTACCTACCTAAATTATTAAAAACTTTTCAAAAGCAGTTACTATATTTCTAATCTAAGAAAACTGTTTTACACCAGTGATGTTTCGTTTCGTAGCCATTTTTTCCATTCCCAGAGAAGCTATACCTTGTGCGTAAGAAGACTCAGAGGAATCTCCTGGTAGCTGGAACTCTGACTCCCATTACTAGAATGAGATTTAAATTAAACAAATGGCCCTGATTCTATGTACATTGGCCATGGCCCAGCATATAATGTCCTGGGAGTATTGTCAAATATCAACAACCTCTACATCTGGCAAATGACAATTCCATTCATGGGCACAGTTATATAATGAATGTTAGGGAGCGGGTGGCGCTGTGGTCTAAACCACTGAGCCTCTTGGGATTGCCTATTGGAAGGCCGGCAATTTGAATCCATGTGACGGGGTGACCAGCTTCTGCCAACCTAGCAGTTTAAAAGCATACTAGTGCGAGTAGAAAAATAGGTACTGCTGCAGCGGGAAGGTAAATGGCGTTTCCATGCACTCTGGTTTCCGTCACTGTGTTCCGTTGTGCCAGAAGCAGTTTAGTCATGCTGGCCACGTGACCCGGAAAGCTGTCTGAGACAAACGGCAGCTCCCTCGGCCTGAAGCGAGATGAGTGCCGCACCCCATAGTCGCCTTTGACTGGACTTAACTGTCCAGGGGTCTTTTACCTTTACCTTTACCTTTACTTATATAATGAATAGTGGTATGTCAACTACAGGCTTCTTTGGATGAAGCTAATTATTGGATAGGGCTAATTATCAGATCTCATTTCACTATGACTTTTTATCTGTTTCGGGGGCAGAAACTGATCTGGTTGAACTGGGTGACAACCTTTGCAATTGTGTCCCTGCCCATCCCCTGCAGCATCCCAGTAAGCATCATTGACACTGCTGTGGGAAGGTTGTGGACCACAGACTTTTCTGGATCACCTGACAAGGTTGGGAGCACTGTTTTGTAATGTTTCCACTTATCTGTTGAGCAAGTTCCAAACTTAATACAAAGAGACAGGGATTCTACTGGACAGGGATTTGGAATTCAGTGTCAGAATTATGTGGCTCTTAGTGAGATGGTGGTTCAGTGAATCTGGTATCTGGCGTCAGTAATGGGTTAGATGAACACCTGTGGACGAGCTCACTCTAGATATGACTGAGATGTTAGTGATTTGTGGCCAGTTGAACTTCTGGTTGTGGTTATTATTTATTGAAGGATCAGGTTTATAGCTTGGAAAATTTTGGTGTTTGGTGTTTCTGGACCTGGCTTTTATGTTTAGGTGGCATATGTGACCAAGAGTATTTTTTCAATCCAGCTTCCCCAGTCTGCTAGCTCTAATCTCTTAGCTATGGTGTTTGGTCCACTTGTTGCAGGTTTTGTCGAAAGGGTTGAAGTTCATTCCTTTTCAACAAAAATCTTTTATGTTAAGTTTGCAACTCTTCTTTGCATCTGGCCTTCTGACTTATCTGACAGATGGGAAAAAGCACTCCTAGCCAGATAATTTCCTAAAGATTTAACAGCTGTTGATATGAAACTTAAACTAGCAAACATTATTCATACTCCTCATAAAAAAACATTTTTGTATGATGATACAAAAATAATGAATATTTAGAACTTGGAGCATAAAATTTATATGGAGAGAGAGAGAGAAATACAGTTTTGAGGAGTATGTAAGCAATTAGCTAAGTTCTTGAGAAATCGCTTGCTAGGAGCCCTCCAATATGGAGGGGAAAGCAAACTTCATGCTATTCCGTTGGTGCTTGTTGAGTGCTGTAGCTACACCAGCACATGGCAGCAGGGAATGTTCATTGGCTCTTTATGTGAAGCAGATGGTGCAAGAGAATTATGTGGTGTTCATGTAAATGTGGGTATCAGAGGGGTAAGTCCATATCAAAACTTGTCAGCTTTTTCTCATGGTTGGCAGATAGCGTGGCATTGTCATTTGTGTGTGTCTGCCTGCTCTCTGTGGTATCTCTTTGGGCTACCCTTTCTTGGCATCTGGTGATAATATGTTTTCCTTTAGTATTATGCTTTGGGATTTTATTTTTGCACTGCTACAACATGGCTTCCCTCTGTGTCTGCTCCCACTTTACCCAGATCTGGCACAGTTGCAATGCCCTGCGTTGCTTTGCTGGTGGAACTTAAAGGTGTGCTTGCGGTCACAATCCCAGTTACCGTACATGGTTGTGGTGTTCACTTTCTGTGCTTAAGAACTAAAAACTAAACCAAAGGGAAACATCCAAGGTGGAGATCTTTCTATTTGTTAAGTAATCTTTTTTAAATGCTTGATCATAACCAGGCAAGGAAATTCATAGTCATCTGTGACCAGAAGAAGACCTTTAGGGCTAATGCTGCCTTTAGAGTAGTGATGATAGCCATGACGGGTTAAACCCAGGGATATTGAAAGCTTGTGGATTTTAATTGCCATGTAATTTAAATCAGACGTGCCAGACAGTATTTGTATAACATTTTAAGCACAAAGGTTTGTGCCTGGCATGCTTCCAATGCTGCATGTGTTCCTCAAATGTTGTTTAGTCATTGCAGTATATTTATGCTATCTAGAAACACATGTATTTAGTTTCCTGAACAATGAGCTTTAATCAAGGCCACCTCCTAGAGATAGACAACAAGGACAACAAGTATGTAGCAAGTACATTGCCAGGATAGAAATTAAGTGTACATTTGCTTGAATCTCCTCTAATTCTCCCCCTCCCCCCTGCACAATAGTTTTCTAAGTTGGCGAGGGGTGGGGTAGAGTGGGGGGTGGGATGCTAAAGAAGTTTTGGGCAGAGGATTTACTCATATCGGATTTTATAGTTTGGACAGTGGCCAAAACATTAAAGCACTTAAGGAAAAATAAAACGGAAGTAATTGTCATCCGTGAATGCTTGTATCGGCTTATTGCTGGTCCTTGTTGTTCAGCTCTGCATTTCTCACAACCTGCTGGTATAAAATTTCATTGTAGTTTTCCAGTGCTAATGGCTGTGATCCAGAAAAATGCCTGGCTAGAGTCTCCCCCACCCTGCAAAGGGAACCTCCCACGTCGAAAACTACTTTAAAATAAAGCGGAGTTTTGAAACCAATTCATAATAGTGGGGGTGAGGAAAGTCTGGTCATGCATGATGTCCGCAAGCCCTTGATTGCCAAAGGTCCTTTCTGCATGATACTCACTTTTTACAAAATAGGTTGATAGTTGTATTATTGTTCTGGTATTACTTAGAAGCATACACTTACGGGATAGTCCTCTGTGCAAATAATGTCATATGGACTCCACCTTTTAGGAACAGTAGCTTGGTTTGTATTGATAGAGTTTGACCAGAAATTGTGGTTTGTTTGTTTTTTTTAAAAAAATATGACCCTCCCCACCCTTACACAAGAATACTTTGACCCAAAAATTGCTCATAGATCTAAAGTGTTGGGCCCAGCCATGCAGATAATTTTTTTCTTGCATTTTTTTCAGGGTCCCAGCCATCAGTAGTGTAAGAAACAGGGAAGTTCTGTCCTTTGGTTCAGTCCTGACTTTTCTGACCATAGGCAAGTTCCTAATGTACACCACACAATAGCACTCTCTCTTGTAAGGTGAAACAAACTGTCATCCAACTGGTTGTGTGCCAAAAGCAGAGAGTGAGGGCAAACTGGATGACTCACATAATTATTGCCTGTGTGAGTTTGGAGCCAGTGGCCACACCTCAGGCACGGCTTTGACTGGCCTCCTAAACCAGGGGTAGCTGATGGATCTCAAACATTCAGTGAGTTAGGGACTTCCCCTGCATGTGAAGACAGGCTCAAGTGGATTGAGTGGACAAGACCAAAAGTGGGTCCAACGGTCAAGAAGGCAGTTTCTGCATGAGCTGTAGAAGGAAGTGAGGGGCAACCTGGGATGGTAGCTCATCTAGGAAAAGGAAAACTGCTCCAAAACCTCCGCTGCCTTGCAGTATATCTTAGTGAGGGGGAGAAAGGCAAAGGTGTAAACCCTACACAAATCCGGAGCACAGTCCCTAAGGTGGTTGGATGGCACATTATATGCTTCCTTCTGGTAACTCCTGCAGCCCAAGCTGGTGCCAAATGTATTGCTTTCCTTTCCTTTGAACCACATCAGCAAGGCTGGCGGGGGGGGGGGGGGAGTCTTGTTGCCTGGGCAGTCTAAGGACTTCCATATACGCTGCTCAGGCTTGAACCCTGGAGAGGTCACTTTGGTTCTGCTACTGCAGCAAAAACAACATGAGAGGCAGCAGTCATCAGTTACTGGTCTGTGCAGCCACAGCAGGCCCTGTGATTCTCCAGTGGTTTGACTTCACCTTCAGAGGTGCACTCCATTGTCTCTTGAGACAGACAAATGCCAACAGTGTTTCAAGGTTTGAAGTGGTTACGTGAAGAGGTCCATGTGTATTAAAACTACATATTATAAGGGAGTGCAAAAGGAAACTCAGTACTGTTCATTCATTCCCCATGTGGTAAAACATGTTTTGGTAAAAGTATTAATTTTAGTGGAAAGGAGGGATGGAAATAATCTTAATAAATAATGAAGACCACTTATAGTAGCCTTTGTCAACCTCACACTTTCCAGCTGCTTTGGACTAGAACTCTCATCAGCTCCAGCTTGCACTGGCTGGGGCTGACGGGGCTCCTTCTGACTGTGCATCATTGTCCCACCACCAGTATCCTGACTCTGAGCCTTCTTCCCCTGAGCATTCCCTTGGGGGGTTCCCCATCTGCTGCCTCCTACCACTTCTCTGCAGCCAGCCAGTCCACGACAGCATGCAAAATCATAATTCAGGAGTTCCTTGTCTCTCAAGGAGCAGGGAACAAAAGCATATTTCAGGTTCATTATTGAATGTTGCATCTCCCTATCTGGAAGGGGGGAATGGGCATCCTTGAGAAAATGGAACTGAAACCTGCCTGGAAGCAATAGCTCTGTGTGTAATTGGCCCAGTTTGCTCATCACTTTAAACCATTGTTTAAACTATGGCTTCATGTGACGTGTGAACCAGGGCATTATCACTAGCCATTTACATGTTAGTTGAAAAAATGTGATTGCATTAAAGGTTATTGTGGGTGTGATACTGAATATGCTACTTGGAAGTGCAGAGAGCAGAAATCTGTTCTTGTTATAACAGCATCCTATAAAGCAATATATTGTGTGCCAAATAATTTATATACCAAATAGTCATGTTTTCTTTCAGTTCTTACTGCGTTGTGAACTCCGTGACTTTTTCATTTCTGGAAACTTGTTTTAGGCACCTATGACCAGAGAGCAAGATTATGCTTTCATGAGCCCAGTGGAAGCGTTTGGCACAGTAAAAACTCCATGCTCAAGTATCATGAGAGCAGTCATAGTTACACAGAACTTCTTGCAGTTTATCAGAACTTTTATTACTTTCTCTGCTTGAGAATATTACAGACTGTGGATCAAAGTCTAAGGATAGCAGTGGGGATCTTTCCAAAGGTTTCTAATCTCTCATTATGCCTTCTTACGAACCTTGGCACTTTGGAAGAGGAACTTGAGTCTGATTTGGATGATGAAACAAAAAAGTTTATTCATATATGTTGACTTTAGGATTTCACAATGTTATGGCCTTGATAACAAGATGTCCTGTCCTTGAATGTCCTATGAGGGCAAGCTGATAAAGCATGACTAATTCATTGAAATGGAAGTGAAGGGGAAGAAACAGAGCCTCAGATTTGTGCTTGAAAAATAGCAATTTGTTCTTATTTGAAGATTTCTGTCGAAACATTTGTAAATTACATTCAGGATACAATCGTGGTATATATACATTTTGTAAATAAAGAGATAAATAAGAGTGCTGAGACTGTGAACAAGGTTAAATATACTAAAACAAGTTTTTTCTTCAGTTCAGGAGTAGGAAACCTGTGGCTCTTCTAATGTTGTTTGACTCCTAATGGACTAATGTTCAGGAATGATGGAGCATGTAAGCCCAGCAACATCCAGAGGGAAACAGGTTATTCACCTCTGCTTTGGTTAACATATGCATGCATTAATAGGCAAAACTGAAATCGGCTTATTTTCTTTTTTCTGAGGGTTACATCTGAATAAATATACAGGCAACTTGCATTGCACACATTTAACTTGCATGATTTCAGCTTTATGTGCCTGGCAGCCGTCCAGCTGAAATTGCACAAATTAAATGCACACAAGGTGGAGAGCTTAAAAGCTCTTCCCACACTGGGTTTTCCTAGTGCACCAGCTTCAGAAAGGTAGAGGTATTGATGTGGAAGCAATTCCAGGTTGTTTTAATTGCAGGGATTGTTCATAAATCTGAAATCACATACAATGTAACCTCATGTATGTTGCAAGGTGACGGGGGCGGGACACAGATTCAAATGCATGTTGATGTTTGGTGTTCTAATACCTTGCAATGCTTTTTACCATGGAAAGTCATCTTGGGCCGATCTCGGCATAGGGGGGCGCCGCCAAATGTCACCCCCCTCTTCAGGCTGAAGGGAGGTGACATTCAGTACCCACCCAACTCCCAAGCCTACATCGAGCTGGGGGAAGGGGGAGAGCTGCAGCAGCTGCTTCACCGCTTTCCGTTTTGCTGCTCGCTGGGCTTGGGGGAGTCATGGGCGGGGGGCCCCGCGCCGAATGTCACCCCCCTTCAGGATGACACCCGGGGCGGCCCGCACCCCCCCTTCCTACACCCTTGGCCGCAGCTGACCAAGGCAGCTAGTGTTTGTGATATTCCTGAACGAAAACGGAAGGATGTGTGGGCCTTGCCATAGGAAGGAGCCAGGGCTATAGTCTTGTCTCCTGCTCCAGGGCTAACTCGGCTGCTGTCTGAGAAGGGTAGAGGCAAGCAAGTGAGCAATAAATAAAAGCCTGCCAATGCAAAGAGAAACTACACATGTAATATAGTGTACCTTAACATTGCATTGTCTAAAAGTTTGAAATTGATTTGTGGCCTGACTACCCCAGCTTTTCCCCCCAAAGTCTTTGCTTCTATTTCCTGCTCCTTGAACCAGATTTTCTCTTTTCTCCCCCCACTCCCATACTTTGCCAACAACCCTTTACAAATTAACTGAAAGAAATAGCTGTTGATTCTGCCTTGGGTATACATTTTTTTTAATGTTTCTGACGTTCCTCACCATTTACTGTTTTACAGCCTGCATCCTGCATATTGCTACTCTTTTTCTTTTCTTTTCTTTTTAAGTTGGGAAAATGATATCGGAAACATGTTGGTCAATATATCCCTGCATTAAGCTAGAACAGCTGCAGTTCAGCTTTTTCGTCCTGAAAGCTTGTGGGATTGGCTGAAGTTCATTTTGGATCTCACTAATTCTTCACGCATTTAGCCTTTTGTGTTCCCTTTGGCTCAATTGTGCAGGGGGGAAAACTCTTTCTAAAAATGTTCTTAAGCTGCAATATTTAAAGTAAACAGACTGCATTGCTGTGGTAACGAGACAGCACCCATGAATTGTATCGGCTTCGTAAACTGAAAAAAATATTTAAGTCGTTCATCTTGGACGGTAATCTCCACCCAGGTTTGTATTTGTCAAAATACAGTTTTCCCCTTCATTACTTGTTGACTCAGTGTGTGATCTTGTGATGTCACCTGCTACTTCCTTGTTGCAAAAACCTTGGAGGTGATGGGCAATGGTGCAAATACCCTAATGGATAAATATTTGTATTGGAGTTGAGTCCAAAGTTTCTGTAGCCAGTCAGCATTGTCATGACGTTGTCAGAGAGAGTGCTTGATTGAAAGGGCAAGAGAAGAGTGGAGAATGGGCTACCCAATTTAAAGCTGAACGCTGCATTTCTGTTGTGTTCAAGGTGTGAATCAAGCCTTCCTGTCTCACAGAGCCTGTCTCACAAGCCTTCCTGTCTCACAAGGAGGCATTCCTTTATGGATATCTTGTGTCACTTGACATGGTGAAGCATTGCATTAGATCAGGGGTTGTCAACCTGGTCCCTGCCGTTTCAGGATTCTATGTGGGCGATAGGGGGTTCTACGGCACAAGCTGAATCCTCCTTCCATCGGGTACTGGTGAGTGGTAAGGAAATTTTTCCTTCAAGAAAGATGCATTAGTGGGCGGTAGGTATAAAAAGGTTGACTACCCCTGCATTAGATGGAGCATTATTTTAATTTCTTGCCCAGTGTTGCTGCAGAAGGGGCAAAAAGAATGAAAACAATAAATAATTACCAATAAATCACCACCACTACCCAATACAAAAATCAATTATTAAAAGAATCAAAGAAATTAAAACATGCAATCATTTAAGAACTTACATAGTAATTATTACCAATGTTTCTGTCCATTCTATGGGGTCAGATTTAGAAAAAGCAAGGTATGGATATCGCCTTACCTTAGAAAGAGAGTTGAATATTGCTACTGAAGAGAGGCCAGTAGCAGTGCTGGAGTATGGATTGTTTTAGTCCATCATTTAGCGACCTATCCAGGTTAGTCACAGATTGGAGAGGAGCAGTGGAAAAGCTTGCATCATTGACCTACTCATTTCACATCACTTTTTACTTTTTCACTAGTGCTGATTAGACTTTGGCTTTTATAAAGCAAGAAAACAATATTGCAAAGCTCTTTCAAACTTAAATTGGCCCAATAAAATTCACTTTAATGACGTGCATTCTGGTGCTTGGTGAAGCTCATATACCTGAATGAATATTCCCCAAGGAATTCTACCATTTTCAATTTAAATGCCTGTTGCTATAATTAGGTAAATTAAAATATCGACTGACCTAGGTCACAAAATTATACCCACTTACCTGGGAGTAAGCCCCATTGAAATCACAGGGGTTTACTTCTGAATAATATAGCGCTTCAAATGCTTCCCCCCCCCCGACATGAGGGAAAGCAGTGGAAAATAATTTTGTAACAGTGCAAGGCACAGATGTACAGTGGTACCCCGCAAGACGAAATTAATTCGTTCCGCAAGACTTTTCGTCTTGCGGAAATTTCGTCTTGCGAGGCACCGTTTCCCATAGGAACGCATTAAAATTTAATTAATGCGTTCCTATGGGGAAAAAAGTCCGGGGGCCCCTTCCGACCGTCACCGGAGCCTCGCCGCGCCGTGTTTTAAAGCTACAGGGAGCGAACAGCAGCACTGCTGTTCGCTCCTTGCAGCTTTAAAACGTGGCGCGATGAGGCTCCGGTGGGGAGAGGCGGCGTCGGATCGCGCACGGCCATCCAAAATGGCGGCGCGATCCCACTCCGCCCCCCCGCGCACCGGAGCCTCGCCGCGCCGTGTTTTAAAGCTAGAGGGAGCGAACAGAAGCATTGCTGTTCGCTCCCTGCAGCTTTAAAACGCGGCGCGATGAGGCTCCGGTGCGCGGGGGGCGGCGTCGGATCGCGCACGGCCATCCAAAATGGCAGCGCGATCCCACTCTGCCCCCCCGCGCACCGGAGCCTCGTCGCGCCGTGTTTTAAAGCTGCAGGGAGCCAACAGCAGCACTCCTGTTCGCTCCCTGCAGCTTTAAAACGCGGTGCCGCGCCATTACAGGGAGCTGTAAAGGCTTACCTTTTTCTCCGGTCGGGAGGGGTGTTGTGCATCGCATCCATCTTGGATCGACTGTGCATGTCTGGAGATCGCAGACATGCACAGTTGATCCAAGATGGACGCGATGCACAACACCCCTCCCGACCGGAGAAAAAGGTAAGCCTTTACAGCTCCCTGTAATGGCGCGTCACCGCGTTTTAAAGCTGCAGGGAGCGAACAGGAGTGCTGCTGTTGGCTCCCTGCAGCTTTAAAACACGGCGCGACGAGGCTCCGGTGCGCGGGGGGGCGGAGTGGGATCGCGCCGCCATTTTGGATGGCCGTGCGCGATCCGACGCCGCCCCCCCGCGCACCGGATCCGCGCCGCGCCGCGTTTTAAAGCTGCAAGGAGCGAACAGCAGCACTCCCTGCAGCTTTAAAACACGGCGGGGCAAGGCTCCGGGGGGCGGGGGGGGATCGCGCCGCCATTTTGGATGGCCGTGCGCGATCCGACGCCACCCCCCGCGCACCGGATCCGCGCCGCGCCGCGTTTTAAAGCTGCAAGGAGCGAACAGCAGCACTCCCTGCAGCTTTAAAACACGGCGGGGCAAGGCTCCGGGGGGCGGGGGGGATCGCGCCGCCATTTTGGATGGCCGTGCGCGATCCGACGCCGCCCCCCGCGCACCGGATCCGCGTCGTGCAGCGTTTTAAAGCTGCAAGGAGCGAACAGCAGCACTCCCTGCAGCTTTAAAACACGGCGGGGCGAGGATCCGGTGCTTACAGTGGTACCTCGCCAGACGAATTCGTCTTGCGAAAAAGAGCCATAGACGAATTCGTCTCGCGAGTCAACTAAAAACTCGCAAAACCCTTTCGTTTTGCGAGTTTTTCGTTGTGCGAGGCATTCGTCTTGCGGGGTACCACTGTACTGCCAATGCTGTAATGCTGTGATTGTGGATGTGGTTGTGAATGCATGTCTTCCAGACACTGCAATAATCACAGTTGCTGCCACTTGGATTTATGATGATCGGGTTTCCTCACGTTCCATTTGTTTAAAGGAATACCCAGGAATGGTTTGGGACGTGTTTGCATGTGAAAAAATGTTTTGCTCTTCCCTAATACCATACACACTTATCAGCTTTCTGAGATGGAAGCAATTTAAGTTTCCTTCATTCATTTGTCCTGTTGGGAAGACCATGTTTCACGTGTGTCTTAAAACACATTTCAGCATGCCAGATGTTACATTATCTGCGAGTAGCTGCTGAAAACATGAAGGAAGATGTGGAAGAATTTAATTGGATTAAGACAGCAGACTCCTTGATACCAAGGACTTTGATATGCAGAGCAGCTGCATAGCTTTCAATTTGTTTAAGCCTTAATGAACTTTGGTTCTTTTGTTTTTGTGCCTTGCAAGCAGCCAGGTCCAAGTTGATTTAACAGTACAAATATTTGACAGTTCAAATATTTCAGGATTTTAAATTTATTTTAATGGCCATCATTGTAGTACATCTAAGACAGGGGCGGGGAACCCAAGGCCCAAATGCAGCCCTCCAGTCCTTTGTGTTTGGCCCTCGGGACTATCTCCAGGCCATACCATCTCCCAGAGGCCACTCTCTTGAGTACTTTTGATTGGCTGGAATGTGTTGTATAACTGATAATGCCTCTTGCCTGCCTGAAAGGAAGATGGAGGGAGGTGTATGTATTTGGGCATGTGGAAACCTCTGCTTTTTGTATGGCTGGAATGTAAGCTGTCACACAAAGGTAGGAGTCACAACCTTTGCCCTGCCCAATTTTGTGATTGGCCCCACCCACCACTGGCTCCCAGGAGGTAGCTCACAATTTAAGATTTCTTTCCCCATATAAGTACCTTGTGTGGATTGTAAAATCGGGAGCTGCTTGTTGCTCCCTAGGCTATATATAAATAATACAAATCTGCCTGACATTTTAAATTCATTATTAAATATCAACCATTTAAACACATCTAAATCAATGTTGTTATCAGGTTTTTTTAAAAAAAATATAATAAATCAGAGTCAGATATGATAAAACTTTCCAGTGCAGTCATGTACAGTATTAATAAATAATATTAACTAGCAGCTAGTTCCGAAAAAGAGCCAAGCAGGAAATAGCAAACAGATTTCGGCGGATGCTCTCTCCTGCTCCTCCACTCTCTCATATTCTGGCGCAGTTCTTAAAGGCTCCAACAGCAACAGAGACAAGGGGAAATTGGTGTTCAGTCTTCAACCTTGTGCTTTGGATGTTCCTGATTTTTCATGACCATTGTTTACACTAAAAGCATTTTTAGAAAGGGAGCGTTTACATGAGGTGTTTGTTCAAACAAATGGGTGTTTGTTCAATAGTAAATGCCTCTGAGTTCAGTGGAGCTCCTTGCAAATAACCGTGCAACAGGATTTCCGCGGCCTCATTTCAGAAAAGGCATATTTCCCAAACAGATATTCCATTTGCTAAAGAAGCATAGAAAACTTTGCCACAGTAGAGGAAATGTGAACCCCACTGCACAGTGGATGCGTTCTTGATTCTATCAAGCTGTTTGTAACTCAGAGTGCAGCTGCAGAAATGAGCATTCAGTCTTCTTGTGCTATGTATATAGTAACCAGGGTACGCCACTCCAAAATACGGCTTGAGTTAAGTAACTTAAAATGATTATTTTCTAAACGTTTGCTGTATGCAGCTGAAAGAAAAAGTAATGTTTCCTGTAAAAAAATAGATGTGAGTAAAACACTAAAAGTTTGGAAATAGTTTTTCTCAAATGTGTACTTTGTATACAACATACATTTTAGGTTAAGCCCCCAATAAATAAATCAATGAAATGACTCTCCCACGGGTACCACCTTTGTTAACCTTGGCACAGCTGTTGTAATTCAACTTGCACACACAAATATAATGAAGTCCTTGACATCGCAGATTTTCTGTAACTGCTGCTTAATGGCCAGGCATTGTAAACATATATACCCCCTCTGAAATCATACTGATTCAAAATGCTTTTAAACTTTTTTCAGCTGAAGTTCATACTTCTTGTCTGTGTGGTGGCTGATATTGTAATAAGGTTGAATTAGATATTTGTTTTTAATGACCATTAATGGCTAGGTGCTGGGCAGCAGGCTCATTATTTACATAGTTACCACAAAATACCACCGTGTACTTCACTGAAATTGAACAGCAACGTCTCTGGAAACAGTGATAACGCTGGCTTACTAGCACATTATATCCTGCCAGACTCTGACTGCATATTCTGATCTTGAAAGCTAAATGGGATCAGAGTCTTGGAGGCGAGACATCCAACGGAACTCCTTTTTTACTGCATGAACTGCTGTTGATCATTCCGCATGACACTCTTTGTTCAAACCCTGTGTTTCAGGAAAGGGAAATACGTGATGCCATTCATGGACTTGTCACTGAAAACAGCATCGTGTACCATGATACTCCCTGTAACTTTTAGTGAGAGAAACGTGACATGGCATTTTGCATTTCCCCACTCCTGCTCTACAGTGCAGTGATGGCACATCAGTCAGGTATAAGGAACCTGCGACCATCCAGATGTGAAGTTTATATGTGATATTAGCACAGCCTTCCTCAACCTGTTGTTTTGGACTTTAGCTTCCTTCATTCCTGACCATTGGCCATGCTGGTTGGGACTGATTAGACAATGTCTAGAGGGCTAAAAGCTATCTGAACCAACAGAGCCAGCAGAGCAGGTTCTGCTGCTGCAGGTTGCCTGGGCCACTCATTCACTTCCTCTTATTTCACTGTAGTTTGCAGCGCCACCCATCTGTGGCCAAGCAAACTGTTGCATGATGACACCTGTACATTTTCTTTATAGAGTTAGAAATGCTTACATGTTAATTTGCTAATTTATCACCCTTCTAATTTTTATTTAAGTATCTAAATTTGTTTTTTCCAATCAGGTTAGACTGCAATCCTTTTATACTGGACATGCTACTCTTATCCATAAGACAGTCTTCTCCAAGTTGGCATCCTTCAGACCTTTTGGTCTAAAATTCCCATTAGCACCGGTAGCTAGCACAGTTGTGCTGTATAGAGGCTGATGAGCAAATAGAGCGAGGTTGAGTGAAGTGGAATGGAAGATACAACTGGTGCATTAAGAAAACCTAAGAATTGGCTATTATATTAAGCACTAGTGGTTTAAGCCCGTTAAAAAAACGGGCGCTAGAATATATGTGGAGGGGGCTGGCGCCCCACCCCCACCCCCCTGCCAAAGCCTGCTTTAGCGGGTGGTGGGGGGGTGGAGGAGAGGCAAGCAGGGCTTCTCCGCTTTAACGGAGAAGCCCTGCTTGCCCCCCCACCCCCCACCCCCCTGCCAAAGCCTGCTTTAGCGGGTGGGGGGGTGGAGGAGGGGCAAGCAGGGCTTCTCCGCTTTAACGGAGAAGCCCTGCTTGCCCCCCCGCCCCCACCCCCCTGCCAAAGCCTGCTTTAGCGGGTGGTCGGGGGGTGGAGGAGAGGCAAGCAGGGCTTCTCCGCTTTAACGGAGAAGCCCTGCTTGCCCCCCCGCCCCCCACCCCCTGCCAAAGCCTGCTTTAGCGGGTGGTGGGGGGGTGGAGGAGAGGCAAGCAGGGCTTCTCCGCTTTAACGGAGAAGCCCTGCTTGCCCCCCCCGCCCGCCTGCCAAAGCCTGCTTTAGCGGGTGGTCGGGGGTGGAGGAGGGGCAAGCAGGGCTTCTCCGCTTTAACGGAGAAGCCCTGCTTGCCCCCCCCCGCCCCCACCCCCCTGCCAAAGCCTGCTTTAGCGGGTGGTCGGGGGTGGAGGAGAGGCAAGCAGGGCTTCTCCGCTTTAACGGAGAAGCCCTGCTTGCCCCCCCGCCCCCGCCCCCCTGCCAAAGCCTGCTTTAGCGGGTGGTTGGGGGGTGGAGGAGAGGCAAGCAGGGCTTCTCCGCTTTAACGGAGAAGCCCTGCTTGCCCCCCCGCCCCCCGCCCGCCCGCCTGCCTGCCAAAGCCTGCTTTAGCGGGTGGTCGGGGGGTGGAGGAGGGGCAAGCAGGGCTTCTCTGCTTTAACGGAGAAGCCCTGCTTGCCCCCCCACCCCCACCCCCCTGCCAAAGCGTGCTTTAGCGGGTGGGGGGCGGGGTGGAGGAGAGGCAGCAGCGCCATGCAGGCCAACGGGGCAGGAGGGGGTCAGCAGCAACCGGCTCTCCTTGTAGCGGCGGGAGCAGCAGCGTGACCTCCCTCTTCGGCTTCCCCTCGTCCTCTGCAGCGCCGGCATTCCATTTAAACCGCCCCGCTTGAACTGCCGACGCTGCTCGTGTCTCTCTGCTCCGATCCCTGTGTCCCTGGGGCACATGCTCAGTTGCGCAAACCCAGAGACACACGGACTGGACGCAGAGACACTTGCATTTTATATATATAGATGTATGTTACATGTGGGTTCAGGGACTGTTTCTCCCCTTCAAAACAAAGAATCAGGAAACTTGTGTTTTACAGTGGCAAAGTGGACTTGTAATCGACTATAGAGAAGGGTACACAATCTTCTTGCATTAAAGTTTATCTTTAGTTGAGGATATCTGTTTCAGTAAGGAAAACTGTTGCTGACCTCTTGCACAGCTAGCACTATCCAATTGTTTTTGATAGAAATGTTGTTTTCATAGTTGCCAGAATTTCCTCTTGTTTCACTGTGAAGTATCTCCCAGTTTTCCTCAAGAGAATTTTATGACACAATCCTAATATTGTGTATTGAATTAGTTTAGCTTTGTAGGCTAGAAGAAAATATTGTATGTTAACCAATCTTTGGCAATGTTATCCATATGTATTCCAAAAACTGGCTTCCAATTTCCTATGTTCTTTCATTTTCCTCCTTCTCCTATGAAATAGCCTTCTCACACAAAACTGACCAATAGAAAATATTTGCCTTTAGATTTGATGACAGGCTATAGAAACTGTAAAACTATAACAGTAGACACTTCCTCTCACTGTCCACTCACCGTGTTATTTCCTACCAGTCTGAGGGCAATGTCCATCTGCAATCCTTGGTGCCAGCTAGCTTTTGGGGTTGCAGAAATATTTTTCTGCAAGGATAAGGAGTCTCTATCAATAAAGCAAAATCTCTCCTAATCTTCCCACCATATAGATTATTGAAATGTTTACACATGAACTTCTCAATATATTAATATAGAAAGTGATGATTCAAAAGCCTTAAAATAATACTGAATGTGCCATTAAGGTAAGACAGGGAATATGCAGGAGAAATGATTCTGAGGAGATATGGAGGGCGTTTGTAGAATTTGTGCTGTTAAAATAGACAGGGGTCAAACCATCGCAAGAGATGTTGAAATTTTGGGAGGTTGGATAGTTACAATGGAATGGTCTCGGTGGTGGGGTGCACATTTTTATTCTTATTTATTTATTATTATTACTTGTCAAAATATTTTTTACAAATTAAAAAATGTATAAAAATAAGATAAATAATAATGAGTTATTAATAATACTAATAATACTGAAGGCCCAATACTCTAAGACTAAAGTCTTTAGAGAGGTTTGTACTTACTAATAGGTGATTTATACATAATTTACTAGACAATTCTAGCTGGATGCAGTTCAGTAGGATTTTGTAAAACTCTTCAGTAGGATTTTGTAAAATATTATTAGTATTATTACCATTAACAATGTAATTTACCGGTATATCCTGCCTTTCTTCCTGGAGGAGCCCAGTAAAAAGCACCAAGAAAACAGGCTACAGTTATTTGAAATGAACATAATGTTATTACTCACACTGGAAAATTGTTTGTAGTACTCAATTTAGAAACATGTATATTTTGCCTCAGTCTAGGCATTATCTCATGCTTATTCATATCCACGGGGGTATACATTGACTTTCCACGCTAGGAACCAAAACACAAAAATGTAAAAGCCTCCACAATGGTTGAGATTTTCACTTTCTGATTACTGTATATTCAAAAGGAGTTGGGTTTAAATTACTGCACACCACTGCCGTATTAATTTCAGTGGTATGTTTAAGAGGTACTTTATATAGTTTCCATTACTTCTCATATGAAAAGGTCAACACCTGAAAGGGAAGTAGTTCCCAAGACATGTTCTCTGCATACCTGACATTTATTATGCTAGACGTTTCAGTTGTGTTTTATTAAGGCTTTAAAAAAAATCAGTCTGGCTTTGCCTTTTTATAAATATGGCCAATTGAGATGTAGTTTTAACATGCTCCTATTTATGTAGCTGCTACTACATCATATGTTGGTGTGCTGTTGCTTTTCTTAAAAGTGCTGGAAGTCTTAATTATTACTTTTGCCAACGTTGTGTGCTTTGACAGCATATTGCAAGCATGATAGCAAGCACAAATCTATATTTATATAACTCTGCAGCTCACATTCTGTTTGTCACCGTTGATGGTCTGATGTTGTTAATTGACTGCTTATTATTTGGCAACCTTGAGAGGCCTGTGTGAAAACGGTTTGTTTACACCTGTTGTAAGGCTGGGGTTGACTGCCTGAGGCTGCCTTAGGCAAAAGATAAAATGGTGTGTTTCCATTCTGATATATGGAAGCTAGCTGGTCTGGCAGTCTATTCTTTCTTCAACACAAGAGTCTTCCACTTCACCTAAGGGGCTAATTTAGGGGTGTGAGATAGGCTTGCACACACACCCATGCGAATATAATAAACATTAACAGCTTGCCTCTTGTGTCTTGCTGTGGCAATTTGCAGCAAACCAAAGTCACCATTTCTGGGCATGTGGTGAGGTGTGTTGGAGAGGGTTTCCCTTGCCCTCCCAGGGCTGGTAACTCACCAGCTTGCCTTGCCTTTGCCTGTCTGCTTACTTCCTACTTAAATCTGGACCCATCTTTGTGTCTCTTCATACAAGCCGGATGCTTCTTTTGAAATTCTACTTGGGTATTCTTCAATTCAGGGGCTTAGCTAGCTGCTCTGGCACCCAGAGCAGTGGGGGTGGAGTGATCCATGCAAGGGGGTGCCGCGGTGATCCGTGATCCACCCAGGGGGGCGCCATGACGATCTGCCCGGGGGGGCATCGCGGCAAGCTGCCCACGGAGTCTGCCTGGCGGACGCAAGCCCCATGTTGCTGTTTTGGGCAGCGCAGGGCCCCGAGCCACTGCGTCACTCCACGGTATGCCCCCCGCGGTATGCCATTTTGTCACCCCTCTCAGGGATGACACCTGGGGCGGACTGCACCCCCGCACCCCCTTCCTACGCCCCTGCTTCAATTCTGTTCATGGGTTGTGCGTGCCAGCCAGCCAGTCCTGCTCCTTCCATTGCTGACCTTCCTGCTAACTGAAGGAGAATTATAAGGGCATTTGACTGAATACAGTTACAGTGCACCTTGCAAACAGGAACCTAGATAACACATCTCTCTCTCTCTCTCTCTCTCTCTCTCACACACACACACACACACACACACACACCCCACTACAGACCTTCCTGCCCAATAAGGAAAGGTCAGGGGTAGAGGAGGAGATGTCACATACAGATGCCCCTATATGCTCACACAGTACTCACGCTTGGGGCCCCTGCACCCTTTGCTAAATATCACCCAGCCATTAACCTTCTAAGCAACTTATGTAGTCTGAGCCTCTTGTTTGCTATAGTAGTAGTAGTAGTAGTAGTAATTATACCCTGCCCATCTGCCTGGGTTTCCCCAGCCATTCTGGGTGGCTCCCAACAGAGTATTAAAAACACGATAAAACATCAAACATTAAAAAGTTTCCTAAACACAGCTGCCTTCAGATGTCTTCTAAAAGTCAGATAGTTGTTTATTTCCTTGACATCTTATGGGAGGGTGTTCCACAGGGCGGGCGCCGCCACCAAGAAGGCCCTCTGCTAATATTGGGAATGTTGTGTGCACTGTTTCTGTTGTACCTGTTTGGTTTTTATTTTATGCTTTATTATATATTTACACTGCTTTCATTGTAAGCGGCCTAGAGAACTTTGTGTGAGGGGGATGGTGCACAAATGCTGGGGTTGTGTGGGGAGAGATATATGGCCCATCCTTTCCATGCGCATTCACTGTAATTTCTGAACAATTGCTCTAGGAAGCCTACATGAACACATTCTGTGCATATGTAGCCTGTTCAGATGGCCATTCATGGAGTAGGCAGGTCCAGCTGCTGATAGACTTACTTCCACCACCACCTGCCCCATGTTCAGAACGCATATCCCCTCCTTAAATGCGAACCAACAAGCTTTCCTATGAAAGAGAAAATGAGGAAACCACACAAACATCAATGATCTGTCCTAAAACAAACCCCTTATAACCCAACTCAGCTTTTGCTGATGCGACACCTAGAATACTGTAACCAAAGTTTTTAGACTTTTTTACTATCTTCCCAGAATTTTCAGACTAAAGGCTAGTTTAGCTTTTATATTTTTTGTAAGTGTGTTGCGTAATAACACGGGTTCTTTGCCGCACCCAGCAATGACATGGTTGCTGTTGAACATAATCCCTGGAGATGGTGATGGCACAGCTTAAAAAAAAAAAAAAAACGTTTCAGGACCACTGACTGATTAACTTAGGAAATCAAATGGCATAATGTTTTCCAGATGGATGTTTTGTGAAAACAAGTTTTTTTCATTGTGTAAATTTCAAACAGGAACACTTGGAAAGTGATTTTAGAAACACGAAATAATGCTTTTATCGTTTAAGTTTCTCGCCTCATAACTTGTTGCATTGATGTGGCATTTTGTTATTTGAAATGTATCAGTTGCATTCAGTGTTTTACATAGAAAAGTGGGGTATAAATATATTGTGATTTTTAAAAAGAGTGCTCGTTGAGGCAGGATTATGTACCCAAACATTTCTGATATATTTTCCTTTTTTTTTAAATAAAGAATGTTATGAAATGGTTTTCTCTGCACTGTACAGTAGTAGCAGCAGCAGCTCTTGGGGGGGGGGGGAAGAGATAGAGCATGAATCCCCTTTTCTTCCAGTGGTGTAGGATGGGAGGAGCAAGACAGTGGCAAGATCAGGTAAGCAGTGCTCATGTCCTGGAAGTGTGAATCTACCTGTGGAACACTACTGCTGCTTCTAATCCAAACGGCCCCCAGACTTGCTGTGTCCTGGCACATGCAGCCCTGCCACTGGCAGCATGCTCTTGCTGGTCTACACCCCCCCACACACACAAATAAGAGAACTTCAACAAATTCTGCTCCCATTCCCTTTTTTCCTTTGAATTCTCTGACATCCCCAGTGAATAGCAGCTGAGGTTTTTCCCGTAAATAAAAGCAACAGTTGGCTCATTATGAGGAAAAGTATATATAACTAGTGCTTTAAACCCGTTAAATTAACGGGCACTAGAACATATGTGGTGAAACATTTTAAAAAACAGACTGCTCGCCCGCCACTACTTGTAACAGCCGCTGCCGCTTAGAAATACGTCCACACGAGCACGCACCTGCCGCTTGCCCGCACACACACATAAAAGCGGGAGCTGGAGGCTGGCCAAAGCCACTGATAAGAAAGAGATAGCTCTGCTTTTGGAAGGCCAGGATCATTCTAAACTCTCAGGAGGTTCCATCACTGGAATCTCAATAACAGTCATTGCTACTTTGGCCATTACCATGGCAATTGCAGTTTACAAAATCCAGCACGTCTCAATCCCATGGCAGCTCGGGAGAAGCAGGAGGGAGGAGAAGGAGGAGGGAAGAGAAGGAGGGAGGCGGACTCACCTGGTGGAGGTAAGGCACAGGGGAGAGGGCTCCTCAGACCTGCGGGAGGGCGGGAAAGGCGCCAAGGAAAAGCGCAGACTCCCGGCTCTCCTCAGGGGACCTGCTGCTGCCGCCAAACCCAGCCCAGGTCCTTCGGGCTGAGGCAACGTGGCTGCTTCGCCTGTGAGTTTCTGGGCGTAGGAAGGAAAGAAAGACGAAACCACCGAGAGGGCGGAGAGAGGGAGGAGGAAGAGGAGGCAGATGCTGCTCAGGTGCCTCAGCTTGCCCACCTCCACCCCTCGAAACAGCAGCTGCTGTTGCTGCCGCTGCCGCTGCCTCTTTCCCCGCCTGCCTTTGCCGCCGCCCCTCAAAACGACGCCTCACATGCGCGCCCGGCTGGTTGTCCTCCCCGGCCAGGTGCCCTCTCCCCCCCCCAATAAGTTTCCTTTCTCTGTCACACACACAACAACAATGCGAGAGCCGCAAGCCAGCTCTGCGCATAGCGTCCCTGTTGCCCTAGCTCCAAGTCCCAACAGCTGTCCGTAGGGCACATGCGCAGTAGCGCAATCCCACGGACACAGGGACTGGATGCAGAGACACTTGCACTTTATTATAGAGGATAAGCTGTTGAATAGGAAAGGATATATTTGGGGTGGTTGGAACTTGTTTCTTGTCTCTGTGTAATTTATGTAGAAGGCAGAATATTGCAGGTGAGGTCTTCCTTTTCCTGGCATCTTAATTATGGCAGAAACTCAACTCCATGGAATTTTATGCTCTGTGGAGCTATTAAAGGTACAGAAGATTTCTTGGGGACTGGTGGGAAGGTACGGTAGTCTTATTGGGAAAGGGGACTTTCTTAGATGAGGGTTTGATAATGTGATGGATCAAAACAATGTGCCCAAAATCAAGGCCTTGTTATATCAACTGCTCAATATTCTCAGTGGAGAGGTTACATAAGTAATATGTTTGAATGTTGAATGTGTAAGTGTATGTCTAGAGAGAATGGATAAAACAGACACCATTAGATGTACTAGCTGGATAAGTGCTTAATGATTATTTTATTTGTATTTGTTTAAAAACCAATAAAAATGTTTTTATATAAATAAAACCCCAATGTACCCTCCACCCTCTTTTTCCTGTTTTGCTCCATTCTTTTCCTCTCTATGTCATCCAGCGGATAGAGCCTGGAAACAATTTGGTATAGAGATCTAGTATTTAATATTGTATAATACAATTGCTCACTCTGAACAAACCAACATCAAAGCAAAAGAAAGAAAAACCTACAAAACCCAACACCCAGTGGTGTATGACTGATTTGTAATTTGCTGAATTTTCTCAACCAAATATCTTTGCAATTGTAGTAATCGGAAAAGTTAGTATTTGGAAAAGGTAAATGTTATCAGAGGAAGCTTGATGCCAGTTTCGCCAGAAGAGCATCAGTGCTCAGTGAAGTCATTGACTGGCTAGGCAAAAAATACAGGGTTTTAAAAATCCAGGTAGAGAGGCAATTCCAAACAAGCTATATTGGTGCATGCCCAGTTAGACTATATAATCCTATAGCTGCTTACATATGAGTAAGCCTAATTGAATTCAGTAGCCTTTTTCTTCTGATTAGATATGAATATAGGATTCTGCTCTTACGTGCTCTGCTCTGTGTCTCTGTTATGTAATGGGTATTGTTAAAAAAAAAAGTGGGGGACTTCAGATTGAGACACCATTTCCCCATGTAGAAATGTCAGTGGAATATATATTCTAGACCACCAAAATCCTGGTGTTCTTGTTAAATGTTTTGTTAGTACACTGAAAAGAGAAGTGGGAAACAAAGTAATTACATTTGCACATGGTACAAAATCAGATAGCTGCAAACAGCTGAAGGCAGTAGGAAGATATGAATTGATCTGTGGAGATTTCAGCAATGTGCAAAATTTAGTTAAATTTGTCTTGGGGGAAAATATTAACTGAGGGAGGAGTTGGGACATCAGAAAAAAAGAAATTTGTGAACCACCTATATGTTGTATAGATTTTTTCTCTGTTAAACCTGACCTTTCAGTAATTCCCAAGCTAGAAAGTCAAAGCATAGTCTCCACCTATTATGTGTTACTTAGACATCTTTGCAATAGCTTCACCTTATAATTAGGTTTGTTGATCTTCTGAAAGCTATTTACAGCTATTCGAAACCTTGGATGCAACAGTGTGGTCTTCTATACTTGCATGGGGCCTTTCTTTGTTTTGTTATGGGTGGTATTTAACCACACCGTGCTGTGGCTTAAACCACAGAGCCTAGGGCTTGCCGATCAGAAGGTCAGCGGTTCAAATCCCTGTGACGGGGTGAGCTCCTGTTGCTCGGTCCTAGCTTTGAAAGCACGTCAAAGTACAAGTAGATAAATAGGTACTGCTCTGTCGGGAAGGTAAACGGCGTTTCCGTGCGCTGTTCTGGTTCGCCAGAAGCGGCTTAGTCATGCTGGCCACATGACCCGGAAGCTATATGCCGGCTCCCTCGGCCAGTAAAGCGAGATGAGCGCCGCAACCCCAGAGTCGTCCGCAACTGGACCTAATGGTCAGGGGTCCCTTTACCTTTACCTTTACCTTTACATGAGTAGAATGACTTCTGCTTCCATAATGGGACTTCCTCTCCTCTCCCTGTGTGTGCCCTGTGCCATCTCCAAATCTGCTGCAGATGATAAGGGAAACCCACCAAACAAATTTAGGGGCATGTGCAGGACTGCTTGCTGGTCAGTAATTAAAAATGAGAAGACTGCAGAATTTTTGACAATGAATTATTGGTACAGTTATCTGTGGCAAATACCCATGACAGAAAATGTGATGTAGGAACTTAAATTAGCTAAAGGCAGTGCTTTTTTCTGGGGGTACACAGGGGTATGCATGCCCCTAAAGATTTTGTGAATCCAAGTTTGGCCTCATTGTCATCTTCACTAGTGGATTACCTTAACTCTTGATAAAACGTAAAAAATCTCAGTGCCTACTGTCCCAAGCTCTTTGGATTGATAAATTGATTTATTAATAAATTCTGTGTTTCCCATTGGCTTTATCAGTTAGCAAGATCTTAATGCTCATGCAATTTCTTGTGGCTTGTATTAGACCACTATGTTGGCAAAGACAGATTTGAGATGTATAGCTTTATCCTACACAGATGCAATAAAGCCCTATCTTTAATATTTTATGGCACTTTTCTTATATTTCAGAAGGCAGCACACAATCTGTGTTTTATTGGAGTTCCATTTACAGTTGAAATGAAACTAATCCCTGCTCTAATGTCCATTTTCAAATATCAGTAGAGACCTTTCAGAAAAGCTTTCACCAGTATACAAGCTCTATCTTCTTGCTGTTGTCATTTGTAGAGTGACCATTGAAGATGCCTGATTGAAAATGGGTGATTGAATGATTGAAATGCCTGATTGAAAATGGGTATTCTGACCTAAGTTACTCATTGTTTCTTTTTGTCCTAGTTTAGACTCGGATCGCTGATGTTACAGAAAGTCTCAGGTCCAGCTGAAGTCATTAGTGAGCTGATTAGCTATTGCCTAGACTGCATAAAAGGACTATATTCAAAAAATGAGCACCTGCAAAAAGAGAATGAAAGACTTCAAAGTGATCTGGATGATGTGCAAGAGCAGTAAGTTGAAAATTGCATGGGATATTCTTGGTTTGATTTTTATTCTCATATAAATGAAATAGCCACAATAATCTGTACTTCTAAAGTAAGGATGCATAATGGCTATTTTGATGATAAAAGGTCTTAAAGTAGCCATCTTAAAATATCTTAAGGGCCGTCAACTGGAAGATGGAGCAAGCTTGTTTTCTCCTGCTCCAGAGGGTAGGACCCGAACCAATGTCTTCAAGTTACAAGAAAGGAGATTCCGACTAAACATCAGGAAGAATTTTTGTCACAGTAAGAGCTGTTCAACGGTGGAAATCCATTTCCGCCCCTTTAGGAAGGAGGGGGAGTTGCATTCAGCACGATCCCAGCACGTGCGCAGGGGATGGTTTCATCCCCTGCCACTACTGGCTGAGTCCTGGGCGCGGTGCCCGTCTTGCTGGCCAATCGGCTCAGTTGTCGGGTGTGGCAGGCGGCATTTAAGCCAGCCTGCCTTTTTCCTGCTACCTTCAGCGATTTCCCACCCGCCCACCCTCTAGGCAGCGCATCATAGCATCCCATCAGGCAGTTCTACCCCTTAGTGGCCCGTCAGACCTTGCTATGGACCGCGGTTGGTCGCCGTTAAGGGGCCTGGTAGGAATTTTCCCACTTGGCAAATTGGCTCCGCCTGGTGGTTTTCGCCTACCTCGTAGCAACTCGTCACAACTTTGGTTTGGCGGTTAGGCATTGGATTATCTCAGTTAGAATCTCAGTGGGGGGGGAGGTTCGGCCATCACCTCCCCCCAAGGCTCTGAAGGGTACTTCAGTAAATGAGTCCGGGGGGGCGTGTTCCTGTCCGAAACCACGGTGGGTGAGGGCCAAAGGCACGCCCCAGTCCGGTGATCACTGGGTGAGTCCCTAGCTGATGTGCAGCAGCAGGGTTCTCACTCATCGGTGGTTAACCCTTCCCAGACTGCCAGCGCGACGTGCTGGAGTCGGATATTGTTAGTTAGTTCCAATGCCTAAAGCCAATACCGCTCAACATCCGTAACCAATAAAGTTGTGGCCTTTTTATGCCCATTAACCTTATTTCTGGTGTCCTGTGTCGTCATTTCACCTCGGGGGGGGGGGGGATCGGGTATTGATATGCAACAGACTCCCTCGTGAGGTTGTACTGTAGACTCTCCTTTCCTGGAGGTTTTTAAGCAGTGTTTGGATGGCCCATATGTCACGGATGTGTTAGTTGAGATTCCTGCATTCCAGAGGGTTGGATTAGATGACTCCCGAGGTCCCTTCCAACTTCAGTTTATTGGCCCACTTTCATCTTATCACTGCCTCCAACCACTGGCCTAATAGCTCAACTGCCTCTCCTGATTCAGATGGTACAGATAGAGCTGGTGTCATTTGCATACGGATGATACTTCACTTCGAATCTCCTGGTGATGAAGGAAACTATAGTAGAAGTACAGAGGCCCCAACCCCCTGAGACACTCCAGAAGGCTACTGTGGATAACAGTTTTGAGAGATCGAGGAGAGAGTGCAGTGTTGCATTGCCCACATCTCTCTCCCAGTTAATGTCATCAACAAGGGTGACCAAGCCAGTTTCAGTGCCATGAGGAAACCTGAAGCCAGACTGGAATGTAATCTAGAAAAAAAGGGAAGCAATACAAATAAAAAGAGGACATAAGGCAACAAGGATGAAAGTAACACATGCAAACTTAAATTTGGAAATGTAAAAATCCCTCCTTGTACTAGATGCAACAAGTTTTTGGTCACCTAAGATGGTGGAGCTTTTTCTTCAATGAAAAAGAAGCTGCCTCGTTTTTTGTGACTTTCATAATCCTTGCATGCCACTACTCTGTGCTAAACCAGGAATCTGCTGGTGTTAATTTAAATCAGTTGCTTTTAGCAATAATAAAAGCATACTTCCATCTGCCAAGCTTTGGTTTATCCTCCAGATAGCTATAATTCAGAAATTTGTATGGATTTTGTTTCTTACTGAAAGCAGTTGTAGAAGTATTTTCTGCAAATGATAAGGTCCTATGGCTGATATATAAGCAAGATTGAACTTTCTGAACCTTGCTGCTACAGAATAGGAAAAAACTCCAATCATCACTTTGTCCTTATTTTCTGAAACATTTTTTTGGTTTGCTTCCCCAATGAAATGAGTAAGGATGCTCCTTTTACTGTTAATCTTCACATTTTACTGTTTCTGTTCAATTTCCCCATCCCTGCTAAAGAGTTTGAGGTTTGATTTATAGTTGATTAGTACATATGATCTTTCTTTTAAGAGTTATTGAGCTGATCTACATGCTAATAATACACAGCCATTTTCATTTGCATTTAAATTAGATGAATTATTTATCAGCTGTTGAACACATCAAGGCAGACTGTGTTAATAGTTCATAAGATTATTTTCCCTTTATGGAATTTAATCTGTAAAGCGGTACAATCTATATTTGCTAATATTTTAAACTGGGCTAGTGACCTAAAGAGCCAAATACATTCTGAAACAAGCTTAATACGTTGGGTCTTTATGGTTTAATGTGCACAAAAACCCTGAATTTTAAAATTTAAATTTATAGACACTGGGTGAAATCAGTGGACCTACTCAGAGTAACATTGAATATCACCCAATAGCTGCAATCCAGTATGACAACATATTCCATTTTAGGAGCTGGTTTCTCCACTTGGGTAAACTTGGAAGGCTGCTGTCATGCCTCATGCTTTTTATGTAAGCATCTAAAACAATTTAGAGACATCTCTTACTCCTTATCATAAACATGAAATGTACATTTGTATTTTTATTAATATTTTAAAGTTTTTCAGTTATACAAAATAAAGTGAAAATGATAAGAGAGAGAGAAAACATAATACAATGCAAGATAATACAATACAATACAAGATACAAGATAAAAGTGGGTTACAGACGCTTCAGGATGCGTGTTTTCGGGTTGCGCACCGCACCAAACCCAGAAGTACCAGAATGGGTTACTTTCAGGTTTTGGTGCTAGCGCATGCGCAGAAGTGCCAAATTGCGACCTGCGTGTGTGCAGACACGGCACTGCGGGTTGCTAACCTGCCTCCTGCACAGATCACGTTTGCAACCCGAGTGTCCACTGTATATGGTTTTATATATGAAGCTTATCTATGCTAATACATATATGATTATTACTAACCTGCTATACTCTGTATAAACTCATTCCAAATAGCAGTATATTTATCCAAAGTAAGTCTGCATCTATAAGCAATTCGTTCATATGTTGTAAGTGCTGTAATGTCTTCAATCCATTGGTTAAAGGGAACCATAGTTCTCCCCCCCCTTCCAATTCATCAGTGCCAGTCTTTTGGCCATAGTTAGGGCACATAGAATCCATTTTCATTGTCCAGTTGTCAACTTCCATATGATAGGTATATAATTCAAAATAATATTTTCTTCTGAATTTTTTTAGTTTTTCCGTACAGTCAGACTTATGTTCCTGTACTACCTAGACAGTGGGACAGTGTCTTAACTTCTGTAAGCAGTGGTATCAATGGATCTTAAACTAAGATTATACAACAGAAAATCATGTTTAGAATCTATTAGACTCCACTATGTTAGTATAGAAAAGGACTGCCTAACACTACTTCTTGTTGGAGATTTAATAAGGATAATGCCTCTTCAAAACATACGTTCTTGCATATTCTCACTAAGTTTTGGGGGAAAGTGTTGAAGTGCATAAAGCTGACTGTATGGAAATGTACATTTGTTTTTAAGGTTACAAAAATGTGTTGAAGCTAAAGAAGAACTAGAGATGGAACTTTATAAAAGATTTATCTTGGTCCTCAATGAAAAGAAAGCTAAGATAAGAAGCTTACAGAAAAGTTTGAAAGAAGTTGAAGAAGCTGTCTTGAAAACAACACAAGCAAGGTACTCTTTATTACTTTCTTTGTGCTACTAAGCATCATGCTTAAAATAAATGTGATTCTGTTTGGTTGACTCATCTAAGCTTTAGCAGAATGATCTAACAGCAAAAATCACTTTGCTGAGCTCTGAAGTGCAGGCACCTTTAGCAGTTCTGCAATTCAGTCTCATTAATGCCATCTAGAAGCAAAGTAGTAAATCTGAATCTTCATTTGAAACTGTCAAACATTTTGTATATCACAAGAATGCCTGCCTGCCTTTTCTTAATCCTGGCTTTAAAAGAAGGATAAAAATGTTAGCTAATGAGATACCTGATATGCAGACTGGGCTTTCCTTGAAAATATTTGTGATGATGGAATGACTAAGACTTAGCTAGAACAGAGATTGATCAGGGTTAGCAAAAGTTTATTCCATGTAAATGCAGTAAAGTATTAGAGCTCGTTAATAATAATCTGAACTTGACGAAAGGAGCTATTGGTGGCTATTTCCCCCACTAAGAGTGGGGCTTTGTTTCCACTGAGGAAGCTAATTGGGACTGTAGAAGAATGTATTAGTAGGATTTGAAGCTGTATCACCATCTCTAATGGCAGATGACCTTGAAAACATCAAGCTTGTATAATTTTAGGTATAAAATAAAATACCCTATTACTCTGGCTTGTTTCACACAATGCAACAGAAACAGGCACATTGCAAATTTTGCATGTACCTTGTTTTTACTATTATGCATAGTATTTTATTGGAAATGTGTTCAGGACCTTACTGTGGCTTCATGGGAGAGGGGAGAAGAAATCATGTTGTAACTAGGGGTGGACAAATCAGTATATTTCTTCTCTCTGTTCTTTTCCATCTGTTCATTCATAACACATTCATTTCATCTCATTTCGGTATTTATCTGCATTATTTTTAAAGCACAAAGATCCTAAATACGGTATGTTTGTATGTATTTCCTCACAAAATTCAATTTTTTTAATATATTTTTTCTCACATAGATTGTATTTTATCCTAAAATAATGCATTTGATGGTACTTTTTTGAATGGATATATTCACTGAAAAATTTAGAGGAGAGCAAAATCTGAAACCTTAGTTTCCAGTCTGTAATTTAATCCGGAAAGTGAAGATCAAATAGGTTCATATTGAAATTCCCAGAATTAGTCGAGGAGGTGTGGATCAGGTCAACCAGTCTTAGAATTCATTTTACCTTTCCTTTCTGTCCTTGTTTTTCTCTTTGTTTTAGCAACATCACACATTACGTACTAAACTTTTACATGAGAACCTGTTATAACTATCATATGTGAAGTGGCCTTTAGACATATGATAGTAACATTGACCTTCAACAGCTGGGTCAGGACTCACAGCTGGGTTGTGCCTGACCTAAAGGAGGTCACACCAGTAGCACCACCATCTTTTAAGGATTTGCTTTTTTAATAGAAAAACAGAGAGAAAGTGGGGAGAGTTAGGAAAAGGAGAAAATGAAAATGAAAAGAGAATGAGAAAGACAGCAGAGAATGGCTAAAAATGTATATATTGGGGAGGAAATGGTTTTCATTGGGGGTTAGGTCATGAAAATCTTGAAAACTGCCAGCTGAAATGACTTTTGTGGAAATCTTCACCACACTTATTTCATTTACAATATTATAATTTTGGGAAGGATCATATTTTTTAAAAAATGTAACCACCATAAATGTTACCTAAATGGATGAATCACAATAATTATTTTTTTCAAAGAAAAATGGTTAGCGAACCTGAGTTTGGTCAGATTTGTCTAAAACTTTCAGTATCCCATCCAATCCTATCCTATCTTATCCTATCCAATCCTATCCAAATAACTTTATTGCACCAGCCATTGGCCATGACAAATCTGAATCAAAGCAAAAGGGGTGTCACACCACAAATAATGGTCTCTATTGAGATCTCTTATCCAATTAATGCAATTCAAACAAATACCTGTTCATTTGCACTGCATATGCAGATGATGGTGTCATATCTATTGGTTAAAATGTATTTTAAAGGCATGAGAAGGAAATGCCTTTGTGTTTTTACAGGGACACCATGTCTACATCTGAAAGTAAAGTTGAAACAGAAGATTATGATGGAACCACTGATGATGAAAGTGAAAATTCAACGCAGCCCTCCACATCAGCAGCAGGTGAGGTAGACCAAATCATTAATACCAGAGATATCACAGTCATCCCTTTTATTTTACAGAAATATTTTATGATGAAGGCCAAGCTGTCAGACAGACTACTTTGCTGCTGCCACCACCTGCTCCCCTCCAGCATCCTTTTTTCTCCCTTGTTGCCTTCAGTATGTTGGGGCTACACTTCAGGCAGCGGCAAAAGAGGAGGGGGAGCAGTGGTGGAGGGGGCAGCGGCAGGATGCAACACTTACTGTTTTGCTTCAAGCAGCAAAATGTATTAATAATAATAATAATAATAATTTTTTATTTGTATACCGCCTTTCTATCTTACGATACTCAAGGCGGTTTACAAGCAGAAGAAACAAAAAATGTACATCTTATAACAATCTAATGCAATACAAAAATGTGATAATAAAACAAAACTTTAAAATAAGCAACCTACATCAAAAAGTAACATTCAACAATTATTAGGGTAATATAAAATAATATCAACATATAAAAGTTAAACAGAAATCCACTCAACATTTACAATAAACAATTTCTAAACTAATCAATAAAACAACGGCAAGCCACAGTACATAAAATAATACAATACAAATTGAGAAGCGAAGACTAGAGGGTGGGGCAGGGCAGGTGAAAGAAGGCCTTGCCTGATGGAGTCTCTCCCCTCACAGTTCTTCCTCTAGGACCAGCTCCCTTATGATGAGTCCCAGGGCCAGAAGTGGGGCAAGGCAGGTGGAAGAAGGCCTTGCCTGATGGAGTCTCTCCCCATCCTGTCACCAGTCCTTATTTGACTAAGATTTGTACATGCTACTGGGATTACCCTCATGTTGAGATCTGATCTGCATATGCTAATTTATCGAAGTGCTCCTATGATATGAATGCTGCAATACTTGTTGTGACGCTTCTGATGATTAACTTCTGAAATTCTTCTTAAGTTAAAAAACAAAAACTTCTCCCTTCCTGTTAGCAGACACCGAATCCACACCAATCTGGAAGGTACTGAAAAAATACAATTTTATATAAAAGGGGGGCGGGCGGCGGCATTGATTAATGCAATTCCTAAGAGATAAAAATGATCAGAAATGGATTTAATGCTGTGCCAGAGTATTGTAATAATTGCCATTAAAAAGGCAGCATCTGTCTTTATGCTGAGTTCCAGTAAGTCTCATTCCGAAAGGCCTGGGAGCTCTCTTTCATCTTCATGATGAAAAGCTCTCCCCAGGACACTTTCCCCTGCATCTGCATAGCATGACAGACACACTTTCAATATGGTGTTATAGATTTGTAAAACTTAGTGCAAGGGCTTTGTAAGACTAGGCAGGCTGGAAGCAATAAGAATAATATTTTTATCCCTCCTTTATTAAGTTAAAATATAACCAGGTTCTAAAGTAGCGGAACGTTTGAGATATTACTGTTCTTAAAATAAATTAAGAGTATTCTGAATGTTGCTGTTCTTAAAATAAATTAAGTTCAGGTTTCCATATTGCTCTATCTTTGCTCTGCACATTTGTTTCTCGTGGCAAATGTGGAATAGCCTGTTCATTATCTATAGCTTCACATGATGGACAGAAATGTAGGAGACCAAAGCTGTTAATTCCAAAACCTTTCTGCAGATGGATATTGCTATATAATAGACATTTGAAAGACAGCTCACTCTTGTGGAACCATATCAATTCCCCCCCCCTCTCAAAAAATTGAACCTGTCAACATAGGCTGCTATTAGTAGCAGCCTTTGGGGCTTATTGTATAAATTGGGGTTAGGGGGTGGATTGGCAGAGTAGAATAGCGCACACAATGAGCTCTGTATTCAGCTTTGTAACAGTGGGAAGTATTGAAACAAAAGTATGCAATACTTGAAGTGAAGGGTTTCTTTATTTCTACATTAGAAATAATTTCATCAATTAAAATAGCATTTGGGGTGCTGTTATTTCACATTAGGGTACCAGCCATTTGATTTAAATAGCAATAGTTACAGGATATTTAGTGATTGTAATTTACCGAAAAAGTCAAATTCTGTCTTCCAAATGGTTTGAACCCCTTAACTACCAGGTCATCAGTATATTTTGCAGAAGCCAAATGTGTTGAAACTAATGGGAATTTCTCCAATAAAATGGAAATGATCCAGCAGAAGTTCTATTGTTAGTTTACAGCAGGGGTGGAGAAACGTTTTAAGCCCAAGGGCCACATTCCCTTCTGAGCAACGTTCTGAGGGCCACATGCTAAAGAGGCCAGAGACTTCCCTACTTGTAAGAAATCCCATAGTCAAGGAAATTTGGGAGGAGGTGGCAGTGGCTGATATTATAGAGACACTATTTCCGTAAAAGTGAGCCTGTGTGCAGCGTATATATCATCTGATAACGTGGACTGTGGTCCATGAAAGCTTATCCCTTAACAAATTTGTTAGTCTTTACCATAAGACTCTTTTTTCACTACCGCAAACTAATAAAGGTATCTTTTTTGAAATTTAAACCATTCTAGTTTATTATGTTATGGTTGCTTGTTTGTTACTGTTACAACTATTGAACAATTACACATTAAAGAAAAATAAAGATAGAATTTAGAAGAATATGTCTTACTTGAGCAGGCCTTCAGAGAGTATATTATTTCTTTTGCACAATACTGAAGTGAAGAAAGGAAAGTTTTATAACGGTAAATCCAAAAGAACTTCATTATTTGTAGCAGAGAAAAAGATCTTTATTGCTGCCTTCCTAAATGTCCATATACTGACACTACAATATCTCTCGTGATAAACCAAAAGCTTATGGTGAATAAAATTAGCAAAAGCATAGTAGCCTTTTCAAGAAAAGAAACAAAGATTTCCTGGCACTTTACATAGGAAATTGCTCTTGCATTAATTTTTAAACCTATAAATAATATTGAGGCAATGTCAGTCCTCTGACGTTTGGTCTTAAGTAGATTTGAAACAGACACAATGTGTGCATAGCATGAATTGGAAGGATCTTTGTAAATCATTTTACTTTCTCCTGTGTTCAAAACAAATTAGAGTGTAATGTTTACAGGTCTCTCAGATGTTTATAGCTCTTACCTGACTGCTTTCTTTGGCAAAGCATAGCCACTCTGGGAAGCAGTTTTACTGTATTTTGTTTACTTACGTTGCTACTCAGACTGGGCTGTTACAACTGTCTTTCAGCAAAATGCTCCTCGGATCTCTGATCCGCAAAGAGTAGTTTATCCTACTTTTTGTCATTCTTTCTCATAACATTTAAGTGTTGCTGTTTGGTACAAATTACTACCAAAAGCACTCTATTCATTACTTGGCTAATATCCGGTGCTTAGTCACAGGTAGCTTTGACTGCATTTTCAGCAATTGGAAAGACGTGGTTGGTTGATTTCTTCATTTTAAGATCTAAATTTACTATGTGTAAGCCATTGCACTTAACAAAGCAAGCTTCTCACTGCACTAGCACACAGCTTATTTGTTGGACGACGTCATCTGGAACAATCTATTGTGCAGAAGAATAAAAGCACCACTTCTGGGTTGAAATGAAGTTAGCTGTCAGAGTATTCTAATTTTAGCTGATAATTCTGTGCCCTTAAATCAAGGGTAGCCAACATAGTGCCCACCAGAGGTTGTTGGATCACAGTTCCCATCAGCCTCATGGCCAATTAGTAGGAATGATGGGAGTTGTAGTCTAGCAACACCTGGAGGGTACCATGTTGGCTATCACTGTCTTAAGAATAAGTAGTGGCATTCTAGGAATGAAAAGAGAATTACCAGTATTGCATGGCTCTAGGGTCCAAATTATACACTATATTAAACATTCAGCTGCCATTGCAAATAGTAGTTGTGCATCTAGTTACCTCCTTCACAATATCTAATAGAACCCACCTCCTGCTGTTATGATAGACTGCATTTCCCTCCATCACCAGCAGCAGCCAATGATGATAGGCAGGAGCAGGGAAGAAAACAGCAAGACTGCAACAGGAAGCCTTTCTCAAGGTCATCCTCCAATAGCACTGGACAACAGTCAAGTTGGCAAAAAATTAACCCCTCCCTTCCCCTTTATGTTGGAAGGGCTATGGAAAGCTTGGTTCATTTATTTGGGTTTGGTGGGAATGCCTCCATTTAAAAAACTTTTGGAATAGAGCCAGTGTGGTGTAGTGGTTAAGAGCAGTGGACTCATAATCTGGTGAACTGGGTTCGCGTCTCCGCTCCTCCACATGCAGCTGCTGGGTGACCTTCGGCTAGTCACACTTCTCTGAAGTCTCTCAGCCTCACTCACCTCACAGAGTGTTTGTTGTGGGGGAGGAAGGGAAAAGGAGATTGTTAGCTGCTTTGAGACTCCTTAGGGTAGTGATAAAGCGGGATATCAAATCCAAACTCCTCCTCCTCCTCCTCCTCCTCCTCCTCCATGTCTGCAATTGCAGTCCAACCCCTTTCTCCAAGTCCTGCCTTAGCCCTACTATCTTTGGACATAGACGTAGGTTCCACCCTGCTCCATAGAGAGCTAGTAGGCATCTTACTGACTGCAGCACGATTAGTGATAGCTCAGTGATGAAAGAACCAGACTGAAATACCCCTGAATATATGGGAGAATAATATCTGGGATACAGCAATGTCCGAGGATCTCGTCAGACACAGGAAGGCAATTAAAGACATAACAAATAATACACCTTCCAAGACACATAGGCCCCTTTAACTATGTTAACGGCCAAAATCAAGACCTTGTTATACCAACTGCTCAAAATTCGCATTGGAGAGGATACATTATGCTTGAATGTTGAATGTGTAAGTGTATGTCTAGAAACAAAGGATAAAACACCATTAGATGTACTACTAGATGTGTGTTTAACGGTTATTGTATTTGTTTAAAAAACCAATGAAAATTTGTTTTTAAAAGTACCACTAGGTATTGTTGAGGAGCTGGAACAATATTGGGGTACCTTTGACCAATTTATTATGGAATAAATGTTGATGGTCTAGATGTGTAAAGTATATTCCACAAGTCTGTACACATGTGTGATATATAAACACAGAGAAAGGCAAAAACCAGTAGACAGAAATCTGGAACATGGGAAACTCCTTTATACCATGTCAGTTGGTTGGTCCAGCTAGCTTGGTACTGACTGGCAGCAGCTCTTCAGGGAAGAGACATTCCCAGTCCTACCTTGAGATGCTGGGGACTGAACTTGAGACCTTCTACATGCAAAGCAGATGCTCTACCTTTCAGAAATGGCAATATGCCTTTAATGTGATCTTTCAAATAAGTTTTCATATTCAATTCTGAGAGAAGACGCAAAGTCTAATTGCTTTGGTGTTAAGTTGGTGATTTATTTTATTTAAGAGTATTGGAACATGGTTCCTTTTAGAGTGGTGTTTGTTAAATTGTCTTTTGGTATCCTTGGGTAGCAAGATCAACATAGCTCTGTTATGAGTAAAAGCAAGTTTGGAGAAAATAACAGGTGTCCTGGTAGTAAAAAGTCAATGAAAGAGTAAATCACTGGGACACACTTATTTTCTTTCTAGGTGAGATTGAAATAAGAGCCCTGAAATGAGCCTAAATAGGCAGCAGTGTAAGCTAGCAGCAAAGCACTGATCAGCTTCTTGAATGAGAATCCTGAGTTGCATCAGGGCATGACCTCCTAATGGCTGATATTTGACCCTCTAGTCAGACAGCTCAGTTGGGCTTTCTCTTAGGCCTGAAAAAGATTTCTATTTCAAATATGATGACTGGGAAAGCATAGAATGACCTGTGCTTTGGAAACCAGTGAGACTTTCCTTGAGGGGCACAGGCAAGAGAGCAAAGAGTGCATAGAAAGTAATGTTTGTAAGCTAGCAAATTAAGTGGGACTCTGCATAGAGGAAGCATTTCTTAACCTTAGTAAATAGGCAGACAGTTAAATAAAACAAGGAATCTCTCAGATGTGTAGATACACGTTCTTAATTTGTCAGAAACTGGTAGGACTAAAACTAAGTTATGTTGTTTTAAAGTTTCAAAATTTTGTTAATAGCTAAAATTCCTATTCCTATATTAATCCCAAAATAACATCTTCAGAAAGTATACTCCTTCAGGCCTTTACAGTCATACAAATAAAAAAGAAATGCAAGTGAATAAGTAGATGCAAATGATAAAGGGGGAAGAGAGATCGTTGTATATTTTTATATACCTTATTTCTGTGACTGTACATTGCTTTAAACTGCATTTGACATTGTGTTTAAATTGATGTAATTGGAATTGGACGGGAGGAGCGTGTCACTGTTGGTTCTTCTTCATCTTGGTGGCTTTAGATTGCATCGACCATAGTATCCTTCTGAGCCGCCTTGCTTGGATGGGACTTGGAGACAGTGTTTTACAGTGGCTTTGTTCCTTCTTGGAGGGGCAAACCCTGAAGGTGGTGCAGGGGGACTCTAGTTTGACACATTGGTCATTGGTCTACGGGTCCCTCAGGGTTCTGCCATGGTATTTAACATTTCCTGAAACCACTGGGAAAGATTGTCCAGATTTTTGGGGTTCCGTGGCACCAGCTCTATTTCTCCTTTCCACCGAAATCAAAGGAAGCCATTTTGATTCTACACTGGTATCAGTAATGGACTGGATGAGGGTATTCTCACATACGAACCTGCCCAGGCTTTGAGATCTTTGGAGGCGGCCATATCCTGGTCCCTCCACCTTCATATGGATGCGGAAGAGGGCCTTCTCAGTGGCTGCTCTGAAATTTTGGAACTCCCTAGAGAAGCTACATTGGTTCCCTCCTTGTTGTTCTTCCACCGACAGACTTTCTTGTCCCAACAGGCTTTTGAGAACTGTTTGCTTTTAATGAAAGGGCTGTTTCCGTGCTATTTTTATTGTAGTTATTGGTATTGTTTTAATAGATTTCATATATGTATATAGTTTTAATTCTATCAAGTTTTAATTGTTTTTAATGATTGAATTTTCTATGTTTTTAGCATTTTTACTCTTATCTGTAAGCTGCCTTGAGTTCTGTCAGGGAAAAAGTTGGGTTATAAATAATTATAAATATAATAAAAAATCTAGTCAGATAGATTACAACAGATTACAACAAAAAGTTGGCAAAGCTGCATTGAAAACAGGACCTTTATAAGTCAGAAATTTATGGTGGGTGGGAATGTTTAATTTTGGCCATTATACTAATGAACATCTTATCATTCAACAACTTTTGGTTTGTTAAAACATGGCATCAAGAAAATGTTTCTACTGTCATTGTAGTCACTGCTAGTTATGCTAACCATTTTAAAGAAAATAACGGGGGGGGGGGGGGAGAATCAATTTGTGGGCTAGAAGTTTCAGATAACAAAATTATAATTCCTCAGCTTTCAGCAGCTTTGTAATGGATCTTTTACCTCCAGTCTATGTCACAGAGGTTTTAAAGCACTATTATAAAGCTCTCATTGTACTGTGAAACAGCCTCTTTTTTTTGTAGCCAAAAAGTTTTTGAAAATTCCCATCATGTTTTTTTTTCTTGATGAAGGGAGGGGGGTTCATTTTATATCTTAAATGTTTCATTTTGACAATATGACAGCTTATGTCGCTGTTGTTAATATTAAAAGCATGTTTTCCCCATAAAGCACTGAACTAGGGCTGAGGAACCTGTCTAGCATGCCTAGTAGTCAGAGATGATGGGTTGTAATCTAGCAACATGTTGGGGAAAATCTCCCTCCCAGTTTTGGGAGTTTTCTGCATCCAGCCTTAAATCTGCATGGCAGATGAAAGAATGTTCTGGTGGGCACTTAGGCACCAGCAAGAAAGAAGAAATGGATCTGTCTGAAATCTGCATATGCTAATTATATGTATAGATGCAAATCTACCACGATTTAACTAGAAATACATCTTACCAAAATGGGGAAGACTTTAACCTGTCTAAGGTCCTCCATCTTCTGCCCAAGTGCTATTTATAGGCAATTTCTCTCCCTTCTTACATTTCCCCCATTTATTTATTTCAGCCATTTGTATACCACTTAATCGCAACCATCTCTAAGCTGTAGATAGAAGACCCAATACTTCAAAAATGTGTTGAAGCTATAAAATCAGAATTCAGTTTAAAAGCCTGATGGATATTTTTTTAAAGTGCATTCAGTGCCAGAAGTTCAACAGGAAGCCTATCTAACCTCAACTGCAAGGGAGTTCCACAAAATTCAGCCCACAATACTAAGTACACAGCTCCTTGTGGATCTGTGCTATGAAAGTAACTAACAATGACTTTCACAAAGATCTCAGTGATTGAGCAGGGATATAAGGGATTAGGTGGTCTCTGAGGTATGCTGAACCCAAGTTGTTAAGGGTGAATTAATACAAGAAAATTGAACCTGACTCAGTAGCTTATGGGCAGCAGGTGCAACCTTTTGAGCATTGGAGTTACATGCTGGCAGTAATCTATCCCCATCAACAGTCTTGCTGCAGCATTTTGCAGAAGCTTGTGCCTCTGGACCAGGTCCAAGGGTAGCCCTACATAGAGCTAATTGCAGTAATCAAGACTTGAAGTCACAATTGCATAAAACACTGTAACTGGACTAACCCTGTCCAAGAATGGTCGCAGCTGGTGAAAGGCCCTCCAGGCAACTGAGGCTATCTGAGCCTTTAGTGACAAAGATGGATCCAGTAGTACCCCTAAACTCCATGCCTGTTCTTTCAAGGGACTGCCATCCCATCCAAAACAGGCAACTGGCCTATCTCCTAGATATGGGAACCACTCCTCACCCATGGTGCCTCTGTCTTTCCAGGGCTCAGACTCAAAATATTGGCCCTCATCCACTCCAGTACTGCTTCCAGAAAACAGTCTAGACTCTAGATCATTTACAGCCTCTCCTGAGTCACATGTTATGGAGAAACAGAGCTGCATTGCATCAGCATACTGATGACCCTTTGCTCCAAAACTTGGACTGGACAGCCTGTCAAATAGAGGACTTTCCCCTGCAAAGTAAGGCAGATGGCCACCCTGCTGGGTGCATGCAACTTAGCATGTGAAGTAGATTATTCAGCAAGTAGAATGTCTCCATTTACCTTCCAAGCACCGAACTGTGCCTAAGAGTACATCCAAACCAGGATTCTGCTGCAGCACTTTCTGTGATCACACTCTCTCTGTGTGTGTTCGTGTTCGTTCTCCTTTATGGCTCTGTGTTTGTGCTCACATCCATGCAAAAGGTTCTATCTGACTCATCTGCCTTGAACTCATTAGGTGGTCTTAGGAAAACCACTGTGTTTTAGCCTCTCCATCTGTGCTATAGGGATAGGAATAATAATGACCTACCTTGCTTGTCAAAGTTGCTGAAATACTTTATGTGAAGTGTTTTGAAAAACCCAAAAACTATTGCAAATGCTTGTTGTTGGTGCGTTCAAGCTTTGGCGCGGTTCTGTAAATGGTCTTTCACTGGCTTCCTTCATGGCCACTGGCCATGCTTCATTATCCACCATTGTTGGCCTCCTGCCTCCCCACCCCCCCAATCAGAATTTAGTGCTGCTGAAGTGGTTCAGAAGATATACTCTAAATTCCAGTGGCATGAGCATCTTACTGGCTGCTGCAACATAAACCATCCAGTTGTTGTACTAGAGCCCATTATCTCAGGTAATCATAACAAAAATAAACACTCCATGGTAAATTATCATATTATCGAAGTGGATTCTGGGATCTCTCTCCATACATGAAAACTCTCCCTCCTCTTTACTGCAGACCTGACAATATATATAAAAGCAAAGGCATTGCAGATTTTCTAATGGCGGTTTTCCAAAAGGAAAACATTTAGTGGAATCGTGCATTCACTTTTGAGAGGCAGTGAATTCTCAACTTGAAGCATTTGTTCTGGTTTTAACCGCATATAACCTTGACTTCATTCCCTCCCCCCTTAAGTTGCATTGTTCATTTGAAGAGGTATTAAATAAATTTTATTATTAGCTATAAAAAGTAATGCATCTTTTCAGTTAGCAAATCTTTCTTAATAGCAAGCACTTCTCTGAATTAATTAAGATCTTTGTGAAGATATTGTGAGTGGAATCGTAGCTTGGCTGCCTAACAAGTTCTATGTAACATTATAGTAGAGTATCTAAGTAAAGCAAACCTTTTTGGAATAGGAAATATAGGCTTTGATCCAAAGAACCATGGATAGCATTCTGCACATACACACACAACAGAAGTCCCACCACTCCACCCTGTTTCCACTCACCCACTTCTGTAAAGCTAGAATCATGTGTGAAACACGAAGGAACTATAATTGTGGTGGGCATTCAAGAAAATAAAGGAAGCCCTATTCCCAGCCCAAACAAGAAAGGGCTAATTGGATCTAAGCCACTGTTGATGGGGTTAGGAATATAGCCATATCTATATAATCACTGATTTGCAAAGTCTTTGATAGTCAAGCTTCTAGACGTTTTGATAAAGTTGTATTCTTAATGCCCTGCACCAGCAAAAACAGATATTTGAGTATTTTTTTAAAAAATCTCTTTGGGTGCCCAAACCAACTATTCATTTTGTGTGTAATGTGTAGGAATCCCAACACATTCAACCTAAATTTTATAAGAAAAACACAGCAGCAACAAAATCTGAGGCAATACCCCTGTATTTATTTATTTTTACTTGTGATTAGTATGGCCTGTGTAGGAATGCAACTACACAATCTGCCTTTAAAAGTTTTGTGTTATTAGTACTGTGTAAATACTGAGCCCATCCAATGGTCCAATTCATGAAACAGTAATGGAGAAAAAAGCAAACCTGCTCTAAGATTTTCACCTAGGGAGGAATAAAAATGACATTATGCACTATGCAGCTGCTTTGCAAAACAAGACCGCCAAATCTGGAGAATGAATTTCCTGTCTTCTTCTCTTGCAAACTTTGATCTCTTCAAGTTTCAGCCTGTTCATTCTGAAATAAATTGCTGTAAGAAACAGTAGATCCAACCAAGAAGTTTAAGCAAGTGAATAGAGCTACCATTAACTGATTAATGCATTGTTTTATGATTTCAAAAATCTAAAATCTTTCCAACTACCAAACACAAATGTTATGGCTAGAATCGTTGTAAAATCAGATTCACTTGGATTCCATTAGCTGTATTTGGTAGATATAGCAGAATGTGGAATTAATAGCACATTAATAGCAGAATTAATAGGTAGGAAACACCTAAATGCTATTATTAGTGGTGAATGGTTCTTCTGAGCACCTACTATGTTTGGGGTTTATGGAGTGTATTTATGTGTTGCCTGAAAAATTATGTGCTGAGCAGTATAACTTCTAAAACAGTCATATATCATTCCCGTAAATGATAATCTAATTTTTCATTTTCTACCTCTTCTCTCTTTAGTAACTAAACCCAGAAGAGACTCATTACTTGGTAGCCCAGATATTATTGATGTTGCTCCAAGTAGAAAGAGAAGGCAGCGGGCCCGAAATGTTCCAAGGGCAGAACCAAAAGTGGCGCTATACGAGTCCCAAACGGCAGCAAAGAAAAGGTAAGAATGGTTTAGTATTTATATCAATTGCTGAAGGTACCCTTTGTAGCATATTGAATTTAGATTTAGACTGTGCTACAAATCCATGCATGTTTGCACCGAAGTAAATTCCAGAGTTTTCAATGGGGTTAACACGCAGCTTTAAGGATAACATAGACTGTTAAGGATAATTTAGACCTGTGGTTCCCAATGTGGGGCGCACTGATTTTTAGAGGGGGCAATTCGAGAATGAGTTTTTAACAGTTAATGGCCTTTTAGGCTTCCTCCACATGAATAGTTCACTTTTTGAATAATAAGAATTATATGTAATGGGGGGGATCAGGATTTTAGAGAAACTTAGGTGGGGAGGCCAAAGAAAGGTTGGAAACCACTGATTTAGACTGAAATCCAATTACTAGGTCAAGCCATAAAAATAGTATTAATTTTTTGTGTTAAAGTAGTAATATCTACGTAAAAATAGATATCTGTGTAAAAATAGATCAGGCCAGCACCCTGGTCTCAAAGTGGCCAACAAGCAAGATGCCCACAAGCAAGACTTCCTACCTGTGGTTTCCAGCAACTGGTATTCATAGGTGCCTCCTCTGATAGTGGAGGTAGAAGCTAACCAGCATGACTAGTAGCCAGATAATGGATCTCATGTGTTTTGAGGTAATTTAATATTTTTCATGGGGAATTTTTTTTATCATGCTCCCTTCCCCCCAATTTATATTTGTGGTTCCTGCATGTTGTGGAATTCTTTCCCTTGTGGCTTTCTTTCCCATGTAATTTACTTTCCTGACATTCTACTGTACTGTACTGTACTGTACTGTACATAGGCCTGGCTCTAGTTATTGTCCTTTTTAATGGCACAAAGAAAGCAATGAGGAAACCGTAGTGTCCTCCAAAATATCAGGGAAAATAAACAAAAAATTGTAATATTATTTATTTAATAGCACGTATTTGGTTCAAAGTTCTTAATAACCTGCAGTTCAAACAAAGCAGCGCACACTCCATGAAGAGATTTCAGTATGCTTATAATAGAAGCAGTTACCGTAAGTAAGTTGCTTGGCTGAAATCCCGTTTGCAGTCAGGCTACTTAAAGCCCATTGAAGTCACTGGGATTCAAGCAGCCTAATGGTGCATAAGATTATTGCCTTAGGGTGCTGTCTTGGAAGATGGTTATGTTAATATCCCTGCTGTCTTATGAAAGCATTTCCAAATGATCTCTGGGGAACAGAAGCAGTGTGTATATCAGCGATTCTTGAGAGGGCTGACACTAGTATTGAAAACCGATCCTTCAGAATCTGTAGCAAATCAATTCTGAAAATGATATTCTACTACCTGTATAATTTGCAGCATTCTGCAAATAATAAATTGTCTATGAAGAAGCAGGAACAAATCAACAAGGGACAATTTCCTAAGATTATTTGGAATTTACTTTTACTATTTGTTTTAGAGGTGCCACTTCCTAATGAAGATTGCTATGGATTGTTGCAAAAAGCTTTGTCTGAGCAAGCAGGTTCTTTCGATTTGTTTCATGAAATAGGTACATCTGTTTTGTTTCACATTTAAGTTAGTGTCATTGGTGACTGTGTTATGACAGAATTTACAATAGTATAGCAGTAGCTTGGAATCTCCTTGCATCATCATGCACATATTGCTCAGAAATAGTTCAAACATATCAGGTGATATCAAATTATTTCTTTCAGTATACAGTGTTACCTCGCTAGACGAATGCCTCGCTAGACGAAAAACTCGCTAGACGAAAGGCATTTGCTAACGAAAGGGTGACTCGCAAGATGAATTTTTCTATGGTCATGCTTCGCAAGACGAAAATTTCAATGCATTCCTATGGGAATTAAATTCCTATGCATTCCTGTGGTCGTGCTTCGCAAGACGAATTTTTCGCAATACGAAACGACTCGCAGAACGAATTAATTTCGTCTTGCGAGGCACCACTGTAAAAGGAAGGCCATAACACTGGAGGCAGAATACCTAGCAATGGGCTAAAATGGTATTGAAGGCGTGTGAAAGCAGTGAAGCTTTTTGTGATCATAGCCCTAGCTATAACTCTTTATTAATAAAATAGGACCCTTAGAATGGAGTGAGATTGAATGTTGAATGCTGACACAAAGAATTTGACTCATTTTCAGTGCTAGTAAATACACATGATTAATTTATCGTATCTACAGCAAAGAGCTTTCAGCCTGTTTACAGGGTCATGACTCATACCGCATCTGGATCTGAGAGGCAGTGTGGTCCAATGAATCGTTTGCTAGACTTGGACCTGGGAAATCTCGGTTCAAATCCCCTAGCTCAGGTCCAGACTTGTTGGGTGGCCCTGGGTAAGCTGCTTTCTGCGTCAATTCGCCCATCTGTAAAACTGAACATTAAGGGTTGACATTGCTCTGTAGTTGGGAGGATGAATAAATTGGTTAAAGAAGTCTTAAAATGAAAACTTTTTTAGAATATTATACATGTATAATGCCCAAGTAGGCATTAATCTTATCACATGAAAACAACCTAACTCTGCATGTGAGAATTTGGAAGATTCCCCCACCAACAGGGAAAGAAAGCTCAATCAAATATGCAGTGAAGAAGTAACTGCTGACTGATCCATTCTTTATGTTCTTGTCTTTTGGCCTTTACCATTTCCCCTTGATTTGTAAGGGAAACTGGCCTCTAAGAAGTGAAAATAAATAGGGACAGAGGGGAGAATCAGTTAGCAGGTCTTCTTTCCCTTTCTTGCCTGTTTGACCAGTCTTCTTTGCTTGTGTCAAGGGGAGCCTATAGGATTCTGAGCAGGCACAGCCAGTGCGGTGGTCTCACCTATTGAGTGGTATATTTAGTGAGATGCAAACAGCACAGTATCTGCTTTGCATGTGGAAGATCCCAGTTTCAGTCCCCAGCATCTCCAAGTAGGGCCAGGAGAGCTCCCTGTCTGAGCTCAGACAGTAGAGCATGAGACTCTTAATATCGGATCATGGGTTCAAGCCCGATGTGGAGCAAAAGATTCCTTCATTTGCCAGCGGTTGAACTAGATGACCCTCATGGCCCTTTCCAACTCTAATGAAACCTTGAGAGTCACTGCCAGTAAGTCTCTACAATACTCAGCTAGAAGATATCAAGAACCTTCTTTCTCTCTCATCCCCACCACATCACCTTCTGCTAATTATGCTTGGAACGGGAGGAGCTGATTCAGAAACTCTCCGTGGTTAGAGGAAACCTGATGGTTAAAAATCAGGGTTTTCCCTCCTTGTGGATGTGACATTGACCTTCTCTGCCAAGAGGTTCTCAAGGGAAATTTAAGTGCAGTGCTGTGTGTACCTCCTCCTTTCAGCAGTCTATATTATCTCCTTGGGAAATGTCTCACTAAAGTTGCCTAGGATTTTCTTCAAAACCTTGTGTGGATGTAAACAGCTTTTCTTTTGATAACCCCCTGCCTCCTTAAAAGCATGGCAAGTCTGCAGTACATCATGAATTCCCTTGGGATTATTTCTCCTCTTTTGCCTAATTTATTGCCTGTGGCTCACATTTTTAAACACTGAATTCAACCTTTGTTTAAAATGTGGTTTGCTACCATCAATGATTCAAGTAGCAACAGCTTTGGCTTATCTTGAATTTCAGCTTTCTCAGAGGACCATGCAGACGTTGGTATTACTGTCTCACATGAAGCAATATTTTACTGGAAAGGTTTAACTCTGTGAAATTGGATGCCACTTAAAAAGGCATCAGCCTTTTTCGTGGCCCAGCGAGGGTATGAAGTTTACACTACGGTCACTCTTTTTTCTCTTTAAAAAAAACACCCCATTTTCTTTCAAACCTGTATGTTAGCATGTCATTGCACTTTGGAAAGATTTAGTTATTGTAATTTAAAGGGTATTTTAGAACCTGCATAGTGTGCTTCTGTCACAACTTAACACAGGTAACCATTGTTGGGGGGAAATTTTGCCTAAATGCATAAAACAGTACTGCAAACAAGGGTTTGTTGTAGTTATTTATTTATTTATTTATTTATTTATTTACTTACTTACTTACTTACTTACTTACTTTATTAAGAGATTTCTATGCTGTCCTTCACCAAAGAAAGGTCACAAGGTGTTTTACAAAAATAAAGCAAGACACCATATTCATAAATAACATAATTGGCAAATAATTACCCACCAGCCTCTAAAAACCTGGTGGCGGGGGGCAGAGTTAGGTTTTTACTAGGCATCTAAAGAAATATAAGTTGTGGGTGAGGCACACTTCAGTGGGGACGTCATTCTGCTTTTAGGCCTCAAGTGTCATACAAATTTCTTGCAGGTGAATGAAATGGGTTTACTGAAATCAACTCAAATATTTATCCAGCCACGCCTGTGTCATGTATGATAATTGGATAAAACTCAGTCCCACAAAATGAAAAAATGCAAGCTAAGCCAGTAAATGTTACATCTGGGGTGGTAATTTGTACATTATAGACATTTCCCTGATTTATGCATGGTGCTATTGATTGGAATATACAGCTTTGAATTTGCAAGCATTTGCACTGCAAAATTATCCAGTTTCAAGAGGACTGATTTTCACTCTTTTGTTCCCAAATTCACACTGTAAAGATTCCACCATAAAATATGGAGGAAGGGAAGTTTTTCAGTTTCTTTTCAGCAGTTTCCTAGTCCAAAGAGCAGCTAACCTGATCCTTGACTCATAATACAGTACCCATTTATTTTGTATGTACCCGTTAAGTAAAAGAAGCCTTGAATGATAACTAACATGGACAGTAAAAGGATCAGTTCACAAATGCAGTTTCTTACAGGGAATAGACATAATCTCCCCTTGGTCATTTGTTTACAATTACAAGAGTGAAATGTTAGTGACATCTATTTGGTATCTGGATATAGGCAAAGTAGTTCACAGAAATCTGCATACAGCCCATTTCACACTAACCTTCTGATGTACAATTACAGGTAGATGTACAATTACAGAGAGAAAAGTTGCTGCTGTTTGTGTGTAGGCAGAACTGTCCGTTTGTCCTGCAAACATTGGCTATCTCTACCCTACCATTATCCATTTCTGCAGCCTGTAATAATGGAAGGAAGTAATAGATGCAACAAGGAAGAATATGCATTGTTCTGCTTGATCCCGTGACACAAGTAATCCTAAGTAAAGCCCCCTAGCACAATTGCATTCAGTATACAGGTATATCCATTTTCTGCTTCTGAAGTATTTAGGGCTCCTTTTTTAATGGAACTACTTACATGAATAAGAATGATGAAATGTGGGGGAAATTGAATACATTTTTCTCAGCTGACTGCCTCTCTAAATCAGTTCTAATTTATATGAGGAAAATATGTGCTTTATTGTATTTCTGAATCTATGTTTTGGTGGGTCTGGCTTGCTTCCTTTGTCCTTACAAATAAAATGTAAGTATTGCAGTAACTGCTTTCATTATGGTGAATTCCTTTGGTGTACATCATAGCACATTAGTTCATCCCTGCAGGGGCATTTCTGCCTAGCAAACCAAAGCACTCATTTTCTAATGATGCATTGGTCATGGGGTCACAGACAGAGCTACCAGGCACAGCGCACTGAAGGATGCACAGGAGCTGCTTCTGTATATATCCTTCACAGAATTAGGTCTAGTCATAGGAGTGTCAACACTGGGCAAGAAACTGGCTGGAGCAGGCAGAGTACTCAAGTATATGGAGAAACGACAGTTCAATGCCAACACGGCAGCGTAGAAAAATATCCCACTGGTTTTTATTCCTGATACTGAAAGGAGGAATGGCATTCCCGACTGATGACGTCTGCCCAGTTCTGTAGATAATCACCTCAATGAATGCCTGTGTGTCAAAGATTTGTCTTCTACTTTGGAGACACTTCTGTACCCACATATTCTAAATGCTGAATATTTGAAAACGTTGTACCCTTGTGTGGCAGTGGCCCAAAGGGCCACAGTAAATGTGATAATGTTTACCCCTGTAAATCCTTGAGTGTGCTTCTAATAGAGAAGTTATGGTAGCCCATGTATTGTATTATCCCTACAGGTGTGCATTATCTTCACCCAGGGATGCAAATGGTCTTTGTAGTCAGCTCTGCAGGTCACATTTGTTTGCCATCACTGGGAATGCACAACTTTTATGTGTTGGGGAGGGGGGCTTCAGGGGAGATTGTGCAATGGAAATTGTGTAGGTGTCGGGTCCCCACTTTGCAGCTGGATTGCATGGATCCAGGTCCCTGCTGATTAAAAAGGAGAAGGAAGAAGCAAGGCGGCAGATACCCAATTCCAGGTTCCCCAAGCTGCCGGATATTCCCTCTGCCAAAGGAGAAGAGAAAATGGACCCCTCAGTGTGGGAAAGACTTTTGAGGCCGAAGTGGAGGTAAGAATAAAGCATAAGGTACAAATCCCTAAAGCATTCTGATGGCACCCAAGGAAGATGGCACCCAAGGACCCCTCGGTGTGGGAAAGACTTTTGAGGCCGAAGTGGAGGTAAGAATAAAGCATAAGGTACAAATCCCTAAAGCATTCTGATGGCACCCAAGGAAGATGGCACCCAAGGACCCCTCGGTGTGGGAAAGACTTTTGAGGCCGAAGCGGAGGTAAGAATAAAGCATAAGGTACAAATGCCTAAAGCATTCTGATGGCACCCAAGGAAGATGGCACCCAAGGACCCCTCAGTGTGGAATAGACTTTTGAGGCCGAAGTGGAGGTAAGAATAAAGCATAAGGTACAAATCCCTAAAGCATTCTGATGGCACCCAAGGAAGATGGCACCCAAGGACCCCTCGGTGTGGGAAAGACTTTTGAGGCCGAAGTGGAGGAAAGAATAAAGCATAAGGTACAAATCTCTAAAGCATTCTGATGGCACCCAAGGAAGATTGTGTAATCCAGCTGCGGGATGCTTTGTCTCCTGCACACCAAGGGGGGTGGGGAGAACCACCCAAGTACCTTCTGGACTACGTGAGAAAAATTGTCATGACACTGGGGGAACAGTGTCTTCCAGCTGCTGGATGCTTTGTATCCCACACCCAAAGTGTATAAATACCAACCACCCAAGCACCTTCTGCATTCTTTCTATCCCAAATTCCTCCATGAAGCAGAGCAGCTCCAATGTCAAAGTTTTAAGGTGGCAAAGCCCTTCACTAAAGCTATCAAATACTCTGGAAAACTGGACTCTAAAAGCCTCTTCCACTACAGACAGTTCAATGCCAACACGGCAGCATAGAAAAATATCCCACTGGTTTTTCTTCCTGATACTGAAAGGAGGAATGGCATTCCTGACTGATGACGTCTGCTCAGTTCTGTAGATAATGCCCTAAATGAATGCCTGTGTGTCAAAGATTTGTCTTCTACTTTGGAGACACTTCTGTACCCGCATATTCTAAATGCTGAATATTTGAAAAGGTTGTATCCTTGTGTGGCAGTGGCCCAAAGGGCCACAATAGATGTGATAATGTGTACCTCTGTAAATCCTTGAGTGTGCTTCTAATAGAGAGGTTATGGTAGCCTGTTACTTTATGAAACTGATGATTTTGCAAGTTGGTGCCCCACCCCCAATTGGGGCAGCAATACAGTACAGCTAATATGTGAATCATAAGCAACGTTGGAATCCTAACTCCTCACATTTCTGAGTTTTATTGGTGTAAACTCAGGAGATACCGTAAGCTGTTTTCTGGCTTACAACAGTCCTAGCAGGATAACACAAGGCACTGTTGGTGCTTTTCATGATATACTTTGGTAGGTTAATGCTTCAGAGGCAGGTTGACCAAGAGCCTACATTGTCATGTTCCTCTGTTCAGCCCTTGTGATGAAGATAGACATTATGGGAAAATATCAGATTAAGGCTGCAGTCTTAAGTAAGCTTCGTAGGGAGTAAGTTCCACTGAGCATGGTGGGTCTTACTTCTGAGTAAACATATGTAGGATTGATATCTGCAGTCCTGCATGCACTTATGTAGGGATATGTCTCATTGAACGCATTGGAACTAAATTCAAAATTAAATAGGTATACAACAGTGGAGGTTGGTCCATTATGGCAAATGCGGTACTGCCCCACCTGCCTTCTTCTGCCTCTAGCCAGCCCCACCTGCCTGCCTTCTTACTTAGAGCCAGTCTAGGGGGTGGTACTTCCTCCTCCTGATTCTTGGTGTTGGACACTTGTGAAGCTCAGCAGAGACAAAACTGGAATTAGTTGGCTCTGCTTGTCATTGGCTCTGACTCTCATCTATGGTTGGCTTCCCTGACCTCTGCCCTACCAGTCCCAATAGGAACCAGCCATCACTGACATACAAATAAATATATGAAAAGAATTGCACTGTAAAGCTTTCATATAGTAGTAACGTATTGTAAATGGGGAGGGGGTGATCTTCCATTTATGGTTTTAATTCCTCCCTATAGTGTGAGGCCACAGAGCTAGATCTGTATTGTCGTTTCTTTCTGTCTGGCTGCACCTAACTCTTAAGTGATCTCTTGCCACTGTGTAATTTGGGTTTTTCTGTTTAATGTGCAGCATAGCATGCTTTCAATTATAGCAACCAGCTAGAGGACATGAGCTTTGGGTAAACCTTTCATGTCGTTTTTATTAAATATGATGTGATGGCTCTCAGATACTCATTATGTTTCATGTCAATAGCATCAGATAATTTTCATACCGTAAACCTTTGATCACGCTGTGGAAGTACTAAATGCATTGGACAGAATTTATTTTTCTGGCAAATTGCATTGCCACCAGCAATACAGCAGCTAACTGTTTTCAATTATGTAAAATGGAACTCTGATTTAGAAAATGATTTATTGTAAAGGTTCTGTTGAGAAACTGGTACAAAGAAAAATAATATATTACTTTGATACTCAACAAAGCCGCAAATTACAAAATAATGTTTTTGGCATAGGTGTTAAAATATGCCAGAACTAAACACAAAGAGATCAACAGCATCGTTGTCTTCTTCTCCCCCATCCCAAGTGACCATGGCTGTACCATGTATTGTGAACAGCCTCTCAGAGGAATTTGCATAGCAGAGAGTGGATGACCCGGTGGAATCCCAGTCCCAGTTCAGACAGCCGCTCCAGGAGGATACGGTGCTCCTTGGTATCAAGCGACTGAAAGATCAAGAACCAGGGTCACACTTCCCCATCTCTTTCACAAAAAGGGGTGGCCAAGGTAGTTTCTGTGCCAACGCCTGGGTAAGGAAAAAATTCTGTTGACTGCCAGAACACTCAAAGAACACCAAGCAAACTGATCTCTTTAGTGAAATTCATTAAAGCAAGGAAAATGAAAAAAGTAGATCTTTAGTACGTAGTAGTAATAATAATAATAATTTGTTTGTTTGTTTGTTTGTTCGTATCCCACCTATCTGGCTGGATTTCCCCAGCCACTCTGGGTGGCTTCCAACAAAATATTAAAAATACATCAGGAGGAGTGTAGGTCAAGCTTCTTCGACCTCTGTGTTGTATTCTCTTACAAACATGTTTGGGACTGCAACACACATCGATGTGGCCATTTTGGTTGCTCACAATTTTCTGAGTCAAGAATACCATTTGGCAAGAATACCATTTGGCAAGGCACATGTAACACATTGACCATACATTATTAGAAAGCCACTTGAGTGTAACACAGATATTCTATTTATATGTTTCAAAAGATGGTTCAGAGTTTATGTTTGTATAAACTGGCACAGTTTCTAATTTCAAAATGTATTAAAAGGCTGCTAAACTATTCATAAGTAAATGATTCTGTCAATTTAATGTATATAAAGTAATCACACAGACGTAAGTTCTTTAATGTAAAACATTAGGGCCATAAAACAATATACAGCAACAGAGACTGAATGGTGCAGAAGTATTCAGACTAGAGTTCTCTGAAGTACTGAATTTGGATCCTATCATTAAAAAAAAGAAATGCTTCCTTCGGGTGCATGTGTTTTATTCTCTGGCAAACAGGTCAGGCCCATATGAATTTGAGTAGATTTCTCTCTGGAGAAAGTCTGTCATTGTTATTGCACATCACACGGGTAGGCTCACAAGGGTTACAATAAGGCTGTTCACCTGCTTAATTGACTAGGGGTAATGTGCTGTGAAATTACAGAGCTGTGAATGAGTTAACATGAAAGAAACTGAGCTACAACATCTGAGCCAGTTCCAGAGATCCAAAATGAATGCTGTGTTAGCTGTGAAATATTTGCCATCCCAGTGGAAATGTATTCCTTTTGAAGGAGTAAGTGTCACCCTTCTTGAAGAGTAGAACCCAGCATTTTTTGTTTGCAAACTGTTAAGCAAAAAGGCCTGGAAATAAAATATTTGATTCACGTAGAAAAGCTGTATAATAATTTGTGGCAGTGGTGGTAATAAATTATATACCCATTAGCTAGTCACTCACTTAGGGAATTTTTTTTTGGGGGGGGGGGGAATTAATCTCACATTAAAGGTGAAGTTACCTAATTTGCACTTTCTGAAATAATATGCAAACCAAAACACAGCTATCCAAAATTCACACTTCACTGAGTGAAGCAATACAGTCTGCTGGGTTGGAACCAGCGTTTCCATGAGCCAAGGAGGCTTTCTGTAAGTGGGAAGGCATCTTTAGATAAATATAATTCAATTTTAAGAGGCTAGGATTCACCATGTTTTAAGAAATTCAAATTTTAATTTAATCCAGGTAATTTAAAAAAGAAAAAAACTTACTGTTTTTAATTTTATAAACCCCTTTCCCCATTTTTCTTATGCTTTCTATGCTGGGTATGGCTGTTAGACTACATTTCACAGGGTAAATGAGGCAAATGCATTACTGATGTAGTTCTCGATCATATTTAGATCTGCCTCTTTAACTGTTTTACCAAATGAAAGCTGGAGATACGCCATTGTAGAAGTAGAGTTGCACTTACAGTGATCATCAGATTGTCCCATATACAATTTGGCAAGGTCTAGAGAGGCAGGAAACCTATGGCAATCCCCTTGATCTGCTAGTGCAATTTCTAATTGAAAGAAAGAAAAAAAATGTTTATTCATTATAATTTATGCCAATCAAACAATGAAGTACAGCTGTATGACTCAGGTGGCTTCTAAAGTACTTGAAGCTCCCTGCTGGAGTATTGGCAAAAAAATAATAATGCAACATCAAATCATGTTATTAAATACCTGTGTTATCAATATTTTGAATCTGTCTCAGCCAGTTAGTGAAGGCAGTTCAAAGTAAATACTCTTATTTCTTCTATTAATCCATCTGTGATACTAATCTACCCTTTTTTGTTGTTGTTAAATGTCCCTTGGCAAACCAAGAAAGTGGGTAGCTGTGGGTTCTGCCATGGCTGCAGACCATGTTAAGTTATAGATGTGAGAATTTAGAGATCTCTGGTATCTAAATGTAGCAAGGTTTCCAGAATGTCTAAGCACAAAACCAGACAAAAATGTCACAGGCGTGTCCACATTTAATTTTTGGCAAGCTGTTATGACACTGCATTTCTTCTAGTTGCTGCTGAATTTGGCATTCTGCTAAGCAGATGACCTGTATTATTGAATACTTCCATTGCCTCATGTTTTCTGCTTCCAACTTGAGTGAATGAATTAAAATGGGAGGATAAGGTCTGTATTGTTACTTACGCAGAAAGCTGCGTTAACTCTTTTCTGGCTTCCCATGTTTTTATGGAAAGCATCTGAAACTATAGTCATATGAAACATAACAAACTAAGAAGTGGTCCTATAGCTTTCAGGCTATAACTGTAGGCTGCCCTTTTGTGAATAAACATGGAATCTAAGCAGGGTAGCAAAAGTCACCAATATTTGAAATGGAACTCCAGCTAACAAAAAGAAGTTTTTAAAAACAGGTGACACTGTGCCATTTAAACAAGCAATGTTTTGTTCTTTCCCAAACAGCAGTTTTCTTTCCATTACTTCAGCAAGAACATTTAGGCATGTTTAATCTTAGGAAACCTTTCACAGTGCCTCAAGTACCTGTTTCACTGCTTTGAATAAAGTACTAGGGTTTAAATTTTGCAGAAATAATGCTCTCAGACTCACAGTGAAAAGACTGAAGCATACAAATTCTTCTTATTGTCTAGTCTTTTAAAAGGAGGAACCTAGAGCCCCCTCCCCCAGATGTTGTTGAACTCCAGCCCCAGGCAGAAGTCAGGGACAAGGGGAGCTGTTGCCCAACATCTGGGGTATGTGTGTCCCATTTTTAATTGTCTTAGCTGTGCTTGTTTTTTCCCCAAAATAATAATCTTTGTTGTGAAAAGATTGGTTCTCTCTAGTAGTTGCCAGATCAAAATTTCTGTGGTATAGGGATACTTATGGAATGATGATGCTCTGTAGCAAAGCACAGCCAGTTGATACATACCTGTAGGTCTAAAATGTTTCCATACACTAAGATTAACTTCAGAGGCTGTTCCTCTCAGTATCTCTTATATCTCATTCTCTGAGGTTGAGGGCAGAAGGCCTTTTCACTTGCTAGGACTTTGGAAGATCCTACTCTGAGAGACTTTACTGCACTAGGCGGATACTTCAGGCTTTATTTTCTTGGGGGGTTTCTTGGGCTTTTCAATATAATTTAAACTGTTTTTACCCTCAGTGGGCTTGGGATTTTTTTCTGTATCTGTTGTTGTTTTATGTCATACTAGTACATTAACCCCGTTAAATTAACGGGCGCTAGAACATATGTGGTCAAACTGTTGTCCTAGCAACGTTGGGGACATGCGCAGAGCTGACTGAGCGGCTCTCGCTTATCTCAGGTTTTTTTCTAACAACCAAGCAGCTCTCGCGTGACATCACTCGCCCACTGCCACTTGTAACGGCCGCTGCCGCTTAGAAGTAAGTCCACGCGAGCGCGCACCCGCCGCGTGCCTGCGCACACCCGCTGCTTCAACAGTTTCGCCCGGCCGCCCGAAGTCTCTCCGCTCCAAGTTCCAATGGCTGTCCGTGGGGCACATGCGCAGTAGCGCAATCCCACGGACACAGGGAATGGACGCAGAGACACTTGCACTTTATTATAGAGGATGATTTGGAAGCAACAGCACCGAAGAGCAGGGTATGCTTTTTTAAAAAATGTGTAAAGTACAGTGGTGTCAATAAGTCAGATGTTTGTTTTATCTGTCCTGAATCTTCCAACATTCAGCTTCATGTCCATGATTTCTAGTGTTATGAGTGAGGGAGAAAAACTTTCCTGTGTCCACTTTCTTCATGCCATGCATAATTTTATTTCATGTCACTTCTTAAAATGTATTATTACATTCAATTTACGCATATTTTAGGGCACACTTGTATCCATTTGTACCTTCAGAAAGTAACATTGGAAATCCATAATGTTTCAAAGTTAGCTCTTTGAAGCGAACAAATAATACCAAAAGTGAAACCTTGGAAAATCAAAGTGCAGTTGATTCCACAAATCAACAAGACTTGCTGAGTTGATTCAATACGATATAGTTAAAAAGCTAAGGTCTGACTTACTGTATGCCCAGGTTTAAGAATTGACCCTTGACAGCTCTCTCTCTCTCTCTCTCTCTCTCTCTCTCTCTCTCTCTCTCTCTCGCTTTCCATTTCCCCCCATTTGTTGGTTTGGTGATCATGGAAGCAAATATGATACAGTGCTGAACAACATCTCCTGAAGCAGTCTCAGGAATGTGTGGGACACACTATTTATATTACATTCTGAACCACAGATCTGAGATAGGAGCAGTTTTCCTAGGTTGGGTTAGAATATTTTGGCTGCTACCATACTTTTGTCTAATTGCACCGGAAGTCATTAAAGTGGCCATCTCTAATCCTTACCCTAACTACTGACCCACCTAGGAATGTGGCTTTGATAAGATTCTCCCAAGTGCTGCAATGACCTATAAAATCAGCAAAGTGAAAGCCAGGCAATAAATGAAACAAATAAGGGACTTTATTTCATTTTCTTTCTTTCTTCTTTTTCTTCTTCTTCTTTTTGTACAGCCAAGGCATTGTTGTTTGGACAACTGAATAAAAGAAGATCATGACATGGAAGCAATCAGTAGTTCTCTGATAACAGACCATTTCCTTTCTTCCGGATTTAGCATTGTCCTTACTTTTGTGCTGCTATTCAAACATTCACAATGACAGTCCAATAAAGAGTTTGGTCTATAGGAAACACTGCTTTCCCAGGTGAACAGTTTGTATCTATGTGTGAGGCAAAAGTTAGCCATTCAGTTTCCCCCTGTGGCTTGACAAATGTTACAAAGTTATCACTTGTACAAGGCATTATTTAATGTTGCACAAATCTTATTTTTATTTTAGTTAAGGTTTTGAACAGGGCGTTTTGAATGGACATGTTTTCCAAAACCATTAGTTCTTTAAACTTAACATATGATTTTAATTTCTTAGTTGTCTTTCTGAATGTCAACATTTGTTATTAGATTCACTTTCTATAAATTTGCATAGTTTTTGTGTTGTACTCAGTGAACAGTTTCTTCCTTTTTTCAGTTCTGCGCTACAAAAATGAAATTAGCATTGTGCAGTTGAACTCATGACTTGAGTTTTACATTGAAAACGAAAAATGTAGCCACACAATGAATATTTATTGATGAGTGGCTATGTATTTTTTAACAGCAGTAGCAATAATACAGTAGTAATAAATTAATGGTTTTTAAATATACAATTTCAAATGTTAATTTTTTAATTTTATTTTTAAGTTTCACTTGGTTTTGACTTTTTTTGGCAGACTTGAATTTTAAGTTGTTTCATTTTTATCATGAAACTGAAACCAAGCTGACTCTCCTGATAAAATGGCCTCATAAAGTTGCAATCCTGTACCTACTTATCTGAGAGTAAGCCCCATTGAACTCAGTGGGACTTACCTCTGAGTAGGCATACATAGGATTGCACTGCTAATGTCTGTATCATGTTGCATACATCCTATATCTCAAGTCCATGCATTACTTTGCTGAAAATTGAAGAGCAGCATGGCAGTAGCAGTTTGCTGCCATGCTGTGAATTACTGTATATACTTGAGTATAAGCCTAGTTTTTCAGCACATTTTTTGTGCTGAAAAAGCTGCCCTCGGCTTATACTTGAGTGAGGCGGGCAGTGGGGGCGGCGAGAAAGAAGCCCTTTCTCTCTGCTCGTGCCGCCACCCGCTCTCCCCAGTCAACCATTCCTTAAGAAGCGTACAAGAACAGAAGTTCTTTACTCTCCCCAGGCAGCTTGTTCCATTCCTGAACTGCTCGCATAAATGCAAACTTGGCAAAGGAGGAACAGAAAGGAGCAGCCCAAAGGGCTGCTTTCGGGCTGCTCGTTCCTCCTCCTCCTCCACAGCGGCAAAGGTGAACCGGCTTATACTCGAGTCAATAAGCTTTCCCAGGTTTTTGTAGGAAAATTAGGTGCCTCGGTTTATATTCGGGTCGGCTTATACTCGGGTATATACGGTAAATGGCTGTCAGGTTTTATATTTCTAGAGTGTTAAAATGGATAGCTCATTGTTGCCTGTTGAATGAGAGAGATGAAAAGTAAAGGGAAGAAAGTAGTTTTTCCAGAATAATTTAATCCCATATGCAGCCCTAGCCAATAACAGAAAATTAATCAAGCAGTGTAAGCCCTAACTGTAATAATATCCCCTGTGCCCTACTTTTGACAGTCTGCATTGGTAGACGGAATGACAACTAGGACATTTGAAAGCAAAATATTAAGCCATGTATTGCCATTGCTGAATTTATGAACATTTGGCAATTCCTTGGGGCTTTGTGCAGTTGAATTCTGGTAGAGGGCGGAGGTGCATTCGTATTCCTTCAGCCTTCTTTCCAACGATTCTGGAACATTGAGATTGATTCCCCAGATTTATAAACATTGCTTGCCATAGAAGCAATTTTGTTGTCAAAATTAATAGGAGCCAAAACTGGAGCGGCTATGACTTACACAGAACACCTGGCACATGGGAGTGACGCCGAGATCCAGCTCTTAATTCCTAGTTAATAAAGTGCTGCATGTTTCAGGGAGAGGTTTTGTGGAAGAGGATATTCATTCATTCCAGTGCTCAGTTCTAAATGACTTATCTCAGCTTTCAACTGTGAAGACCGTGGACTAGTTTGTCTGAATTAGTTTCCTGTCTTAGCCACTGCAATTATCAAATGTAAGCCCCTACGTGCTGGCTAAAGCTTCAATGTGTGCTCTCCATATCCCCCTGCCACATCTATAACTGTGTATCATTTCTAGGACCTTTGTGAAGGACTGCCCAGATTTCTGTAAACTGTGAACCAGAATTAAAGGGAGGGTGGGGGAGTATGAGGGAAAGTGTGGAGACCGAGACATGTCTACCAAAATGTCAAGCCAGATAAGTTACAGAAGGTAGGAAGCAGAAGTGGCCCCCACACTCTACTCATATAAATTGTCTTTGGTTTCCTGTGTGAGTGGGGTGGGTGGGTGTTTTGGATCACGTTAGCCATATTGATTTGTATGCTGTCAGTAGATTTTTGTCGTTATCTTGTTGGGCTGTGTGTGTGATGAAGGGGGACCATACGGAGGTGAAGATGTCTTCTTCTGTTTGTCCCCGTGCTAGTTTTAGGTTGCTGGTTAATTTTTCTAGTAGGGCTGTTTCCCATACTACTTGGTACCATTGTTCCATGCTTACTCCTGACAGGTCTTTCCAGTGTCTGGTTATGATGTTTCCGGCTGCTGAGAGTAGATGGGTTATGAGCTCCTTGTGTTGTAAGTGGGCATTATTGTCTTGGAAGATGTTAAGTAAAGCCAGCACCACAGCCAACCACAAATGAACAATCTCACCCTACACCAATCCTGACCTCTCACCGCCAAAGAAACACAAGCGAACAACAGAGAACCAACACAAACGACGCTGACACCACATCCTACATATATTAAAGAAAATAGAAACATCGTCTCCCCACCCCACCCCACCCCACCCACCTCTTTCCCCCTTCTCTCCCCAATGTCTCAATATTCAAAATTGATCTGTAAAAAATGTTACATGGAAAAATACAAGAGACATTGCACACACTTTTGTAAACCAAGAAAATATTTAATAATAATAATAATAATAATAATAATAATAATAATAATAATAATAAATACTCATATAAATTGTCCAATTAGAGAAAATCTGGGTGAAGGTGAAGGTGCAATAAAATAGCACTTAAAGGGAAAGCTGCAACTGGCTTAGAGTACCAGCCCCCTGTACTTAGGAACAAAGAAATCTGCCTTATATTGGGTCAGACCATTGGCCTGACTCATCTAGCTCCATCTAGTTCATTATTGCCTATATATTGACTGGTAGTGGCTCTCCAGAATTTTAGCCTCCCAGTCCTACCTTGAGATGCCAGGGATTGAACCTGGGACCTTCTGTAAACAAAGCATAAGCTCTGCCCCTGAACTATGGCTCTTTCCCTTGGGGAGACCAAGAAGGCAACTTCTTTATTAAACATGTCTCTTTTTTTAATTGACAGCAGAGTTAAAGAGGGAAGCAGTGGAACCTTGCCCCCAACAAACCCCTAAAACAAAGGCAAGTGAAGGGTGTTAAAGAACAGATTCCAATAGTGTAGATATAAATCCATGCTATTGCAAACAAAAATGTGCATTAGTGAGTATGATAGATGTTAAGATTTTCTAGACATATAGAGGGATGGTAAAAGTAACACACTGAGGTTCATTCTGTTTTGAATGTTTATTCTTAAGGGGGGGGGAAATAGACTCAGTTTAAATCCAGCACACTTAGCATGGTACAGATCAAATAACAGACTAAGGAGAAAATACTGTTAATGTTAATGCTCTGACAAGAGGTATATTTGTCCTTCAGAATTTTTATTTGCTGTGGTATTATCATCAGGCTTTTGTACATTTTCCTTGGGGGAATCTTATTATTTCCTTAAGTCATAGCAAGGTCATCCATTACACAGACGCACACACATATTGTCTCTCTCATACCAATTATGATACAACGGTCAGCTTGGGGAAATATAGCTTGCTAGTCTAAAGCAATGAAATGGAAGAGTATCCTAAAGCCCAGTATTTCTTTAAAATGTTTATACCAAGATACAAATGAATGGGTCAGAGTAGGAGAATAGTCTGATACGTTTTGACTAAACCCTTCGAGTGTGGATAATATGATAACTTGGGAAAGATGCAAGCTAAATATGAAAGAAGCTAGCAAAAGTGATCCAATCCTGTGCTTCTGTATTTTACTATATTTAGCTCAGAAAGAAGAATTTCAAGGGATATAGAGAACAAGGCAAAAAACCAGTTTAAAAATTGGTACTGAAAATGCCATAGAGCCTTTACTGCAGATTTTCAAAATACATTAATTTACATGGCATTAGGAAATGTATGGTTTGTACATTTATTCCATGCACTAAGTGTAAAAACAATTGTAGATATGCTGCTTTAACTTGTAAAAGCCAATCATACTATCATTTAAACTGACCACTAAAGCAGATTGACTTGATGCAATAATTTTGGAATAATCGTTCTTGAAAACAAATGGTGTGGTTAAGAGAAGGTCATGATGGAAAAGCAAGTTCACTGAGTAGCTCAGGACAATCATTGGCTCCTTTTATGGTCTTGTGTATGTTGTTCCCTATATTTGGAATAACCTCCTGCAGCTGAAACCACCTTCCTTTACAAATCCTACTCAAACATCACTACTTTTGAAAAACCCTTCCCTGGACCACTGTAGCATCAGATGGTTTGCATTTTCTCTTGCCAGTTCATCGTTGCATGCTTTGATTCAGAATGGTGTCAGTGATTTGGAGTATGGAGCAAAGAGGAGGAACCTGTGCCCCTCCAACTCCCATCAGCCCCAGCCAGCATGGGCAGTGGTCAGGGATGCCATCATCCACTTCATGTCCTTTTTGTCAGCCGCACCACTTCCATGGAGCTTTCATAATTACCTACTACTAGAAGTCATGTTACTTTAAGTTTCTTTCAACGTATGTGTTCAGGCTTGAAAAGGAAGCTTGTCAATGAATGTCCTAAATATAAAACTTACAAATCTATGAAAAGTAGAATTAAAAAAATAAAATATTTAATATTTATTTGCTATGAACTGTAAAATATTCTGCATGAGTTTATATCTCTGGATTTTCTTATCTAGTTTTTTTTCTTATCTACCGTAGCTGCTAAATACGTATTTCAAGCGTAAACAGTATGTTTGTGTTTCGATAGGATAAATCTTTAAAAGGCCAGAAGCTAACCTTAGAATTTATCGCATTACTTTGCATTAAATCACCACTCTATGAGATTAATATGTTACTTTAATTACAAAAAAATGCAAAGTTCTTAAAATTCCATGGTAAGAATAGTTTCTTTAGTTTTTATGACCATCTTCATTGTGGCAGAAATGACATAGGATTTAGAAAGTGCTTTTAGGAATCTCCATGTGGAAAATACTGCAGTTGCCATGACAGAATCAAACAATACAGTGCATTTTAATGACATCCTCTGCATAGAATGTAGTATCTCAGTAAAGCGTAAAACCATAAATGTCACATTTTCCCTTCACAAACGATTGGGAATCAATAAATCTTTACTGAAAATGAAACATAGCACCCTTAGTGGTGAAAGAAAAGTGTGGCATCATAACTATACAGCAGCATAAAACTATTATATGGCTAACTTATATTTCTGGCAGTGGGTATTTCCCGCTGGGCTTTTAAAGTAATCTCTCCCCCTGCCCCCTCCTCCATTTTGTGTACAATGTTGTAGAACTGATGGCATGCATTGAGCATGTTTTAACCCCCCCCCCTTTTTTCTGACATAGAAGCCACCAGATGAAATGTTAAGGCCTCTGTTTTGAATACATTGCCCATTTTGGGTAAGAGGTCATTCATAAAGCATAAAGCATTTTGATAGGTGTGTGTGTGTGTGTGTGTGTGTGTGTGTGTGTGTGTTTGTAAAAACTATGCATATTTTGTGATGGGCAAGTACAGGAGTTGAGAACCTCAGGCCCATGAATCCAGAACTCAGGCCTCTCCCCAAACAACACCTCTTCTTGGCTTGGCTCCTAAATAATTGAACTGTGATAATGCCTCTTGCTTGCTTCGCAACAGAAGACCCTGGGGGGGGGGATTTGATATAAATGTAAAGTAATAAGGTCATTGTTGTTACACTTAACTTCATGCTAGTTCTGTTACACCTGCTGTACACATATTTTTGATGTGTCAAGAGGAAATAACTGCACCTTGGCATTTGTACTTACGTATTGATATATACCTTTATGAATAATAATAATAAAAAGAATATAAACTAGGTATTATACAGAGCCCTGAAAACCAAGGCTGGCTATTCAGATTTGAGTGAGAAGTCTACCCATACATATTACATTTGGTGAATTTGGTTGTTTTATTTTATTTTATTATTTTTTGTAGCTATTGTTCCAGGGCAGGTTAAAAAATATTGCCATTAAAATAAGTACAATGTATTTTAAAATTGTTAATTAACATCTCAGAAACAAGTATCAGAATAGCAAAACAAGCAGACCAGTGCACAGCAATGCCAGAGGAGGGAAGGCATATCCTCAACCAAAGGCCTTGTTAAAGAGATGCATCTTGAACAATCACAAAAAAGCATATAGTGATGGCACAAGACACACCTCAGAAGAGTGCATTCCACAATCTGGGGGGCCATCACAAGAAAGTCCCTCTCACATGCCACCAGCCCATCAACTACAGATAGCTGGCAGCGCTACCAACCTTTTAATGACAGTTCCACACATTATACAACAGCAGACCCTTTATACATAGCCTATCCAACTGCTGGGAAACGGTTTGCAAACATTTTGTTTTAAGGGGAAATGTAAAGCATCTCATGTACACACTAGAAATATGAGGATCATCCAATGAGCGCAGGTGCAGTCGGCTATCGGATTCAGACAGGCTATTGCATACTGGGGGCAGCTGCCTGCTTAAATCTTCCATTCTCTATCCCATTTTATTAGATGCCATATATGCTCCCAACCTGCTGCATTGCATTGATAAGCTTGGCTCGTATCACTGGTGAGTTCAGAATCCCATGAAACCTCATTTGTTTAGCACCCAATATGCAGAGCCAAAATTACTGTGGATCCCAGACATCCTCTGGGCAATCTAAATGTTGAGATGAATTTATCTCAGTTAAAATGAAGAAGATGGTGTGCTGGATTCACAGCATTCATTCCCAGTTTTAGGATTCTCTTCTCTTTTTTGAAACCAAATGGAAACATTTTGGCTAACCTAGGCAGTCTTGCTCATTTCACATCTAATTGAAAAGAAAACATCTGAAGGGCTGCTAGCTAAGAAAAGAAAAATGACAACACAGGAGATTCTGATCATATAATTTTCTATGTTATATCTTGCTTAGCTCTCAAATAGGAATCAGTGGCTTCTGACTCCTACAGAATCACTATGCCATTCTGGTATTTCATTGGAAAACATACCGGTAAGTAGCCAGACTCACAATGAAGGGGGTATTGGCAGAGCTAGGAGGCTTCCTCAAGCATCTGATTTTGGATGTCATGAAAGTAGCAATTTAATTTGTTGTTCTATTTTTACTGCCAGGAGGAGGCAGTTGTGAGATTTTATGTCTTCGGTTCTATTCACCTTGACTGGGGAGTGTAGGGAGAAGGTGCCATTTACTTTCCACCTCCAGCATCAAAAAGTCTTAGGCCAGCCATGGGAAGGAGATAGCCCAATTTACTCCTCCTTACCAGTTCCACTTGCCTTCCGCACCTTCCCATCTTGTCCCCTCCAGACTTCTCCACCTCCAGTATCCCTTCTATGTAAGCCATGGGTGGGGCACCTATGGCCCTCCAGATGATGTTGGGCTGCAAACTCCCATCAGCCCCAACCAGAGGGACCCTCCAAAGGGCCGGGGGACCCTCCGGAACAGCATGGAAGGTGTCACAGGGAGAATCTGAGGGATGTGCCTTGTCTCCTCTTACGATGCCTCAACTGGATCTGACGCTGTTCTGCAAGGAGGATGGCAGCATTGGATCTCACTCTGTGTTTTGAAGCCAGAGAGACATGCCATCAGCCAGTGAGCTAAACATGTGCTTACACCATGTTGATTCATCAGAGTGTTGGCAGGAAAAAATGTAATGGGAAGAAGCACTGTTCTGTAATGAACAGCATCTCCTAATAACTTTTCAGCACATCTAGCTGTAAACAGCATTGCTGCTTCAGGATGTATGGCAACGTGCCGAAAATGAAACTGCTTTTTTCCCCCAATGTGTAACATAGCAAAATTTAGAAATCTATCCAAGTTTTATAAGGTCATCAGCATGAGATGCCTGCCACACACTCACCATGATCCTTGATTGGATGCTTTGCCAGCACAGAAATCACTCAAATCATCTATGGTACACAAAGTCCAGGGTGATTCTTAGACATCTCTCTTTTGTACTGTAGTGGGTGGAACAGAAAAGGACCAGGAGTGACTTTGGATGCTTTTGCCTCCAGCACAAGAGACTGGGAGTTGCTATGGGCTTGTTACATTTCCTCCTTAGCAGCTGGTGACCTCACAAATGTTCCTACCTTGTTGTTTCATGCCTTATGTATAAGATAAAAAGGTTTATAAGTGCAGCTATTTACTGAAGTCTGCTGATGTCATTTTTTGAACAGATTGTTTCAATGCACAAACAATGAACCAAGTGTTGCGTAATGGTGAATTAATGTTCAGTTTTTGGCTCTCGTCTCCCTGTAAAGCCTGTTAATTTCAAATAATTTGTGTGTGTTTTTACTTGTACTAAAGGGTAGAAAGTGCTGAAGTGGGGGGGGGGAGAATCATTATTAGATTTTGGCCCCTTCCCATTTGTACCGACTGAATGGTAGCAATTTTGAAAGTATTTCAATATGTTCTTTGATATTCAAATTGATCTTTACATCATATGTTATTAGAGACACTGCTGCCACTTCTGTACTTAAAGGTTTATTAGCACATTGGAACTCATTTTCCAAAATGTATTATTATTGGCTGTGAAAAACCTCTTTGTATTAGGTTCTAGCACATGCCATATTTGACTGAGGAGCAAATCTTTCTTGAAAGAATGCTGATGGGGGAGAAATTAGGCAATTAAAATGAATAGAGCTGTAAAACAATCCAGTCTCACATACGCGTTCCCTTGCTTTTTGTTTCTGTAGCTTAAAAGGGGGATAAAATAAAACCAATTACGCTGCTAGAATTTGTATGAGAGAGAGAGTGCTCCAAATTTCACTACTCTGAAAATAAAATAAAACCAGTCTATAAGAATGATTTCTGCCCTGTTAGCCCACAAAGTTAAGTAACTTTCAAATTATAGGCTGTTGTAAATCACGCCCCAGTATGACCTTGGGTAGGAAGTGATTTGCAGGGTCCAAATTGATGATTCTCGTGGTGGGAGAGGGCATCCCTCTCTCCCCAGAATGTCTGGAAGAGCAGAGATGACCCCTTGACCTCACATACCACATCCGACCACTCCAGGTCCAAAAAACCTATGAGCTACTAATGACAGAGACATACTGCCCAGAGGCAAAGAACAGTTAAACAAGTAAGGTGTACAGAACAGTGAAAAACAGGAGGACAACATGGACTTCCCTTAGGAGGTCCTTGACTAACTTCCAGAACACAGCACCCACCCCTGTACTGGACATGACCAGCTTCTGGCAGAAGAGGTGGGTACAGCCTGGAGGAACCCCAGGATGTCCACCATTCCCCTAAATGTGGGGTCCCTCCCACTATTCCTGCACTAGTCAATAAACACCCTCCATGTGGAGCCATACAAATGTATTTGTGGAACATTTCCTGGAGACCAGGAGCATAGCCAGGACATTGTCTGACACCCCAAGCTGCTTCAGCCAGAGGCGCTCAGCCACTAGGCTGTCCAGGAATAGTTCTGGGCCTGGTTGAACAAACAGTACCTGAAGAAGAAGATCCCTCTGATGAGGCAGACACAGAAGGGATGCCCTGGAGAGATGGAGGAGCTCCAGGAACCAAAACCTGCATGGCCACTAGGGTGTCCTCAGAACTACTTCCTCCCTCAGCAGTCAGACTCTGTGCAAGACCTTGGGCAACAGGAACCGGGGTTGGAATGCACAGACTTGAAGGTCAGTTCTCCATCAATACATCTATATACCCATCTAGCTCAGTACTGGCTATATTGACTGGCAGAAGCTCTATGGGTTTTCAGGTAGGAGCAAGGCAGATGCTCTTCCACTGAGCTATGGCCTCTCAAACTGCTCAGCAAGACAGCATTCCTACCTAAGCTCTACAAGATGATTGTGTCCATGCAAGACACCATATGGGAATCCCTTGCAGACGATGGCAGTGCCAGGTATCCACAGCAGTGACCAGAGGAGGAATGATCGCTGGGAGAAGTGCAGAGAGAATAACCTGTAGCAGCAAAACTGGATGCCCTCATCTGCCCCACCTGCAATAAAGCATGTCTCTCCTGTATCAGGCTCTGCAGCCACAGTTGTAACTTTCCATCCGTTTGACTTAACATCCAAAGGTAAAGTCTTCCAATGTCTCCCGAGCCCATTCGATGCAAACAACAACAACAATTATCCGGGGAGACTGGATTTGTATATTAGGATTAGTTTTGGAATTAAAAGTATATTTATATATTTCTAGCCATTCAGACTCACCTTTAAAGGAGCTTGGGTCTTCCCAGGCCAATCCTATACATTTTCATCAGTGGTCTTAAGCATACTTGTCCCTGAATTCTTTTTCTTTTCTTTAACGTAGTTATGGATTGCCTTTGTACTCACAGGGTTTATATACAATAATTAAAACAACTATACAAATCAAAATACAAAGCCATACAGCAGAATTTATTGGTGTTAGCCGCCCTGAGCCCGGTTTGGCGGGGAAGGGCAGGGTATAAATAAAATTTATTATTATTATTATTATATTATATTATATTATATTATATTATATTATATTATATTATATTATATTATATTATATTATAATTTAAAGCCCATTGAAAGCCAAGTAAAACTAAACCGCTTTTATTGCCTGCTTAAGGCTAGGCTAGGATGTCGGCCAACCTATCTGCCTTGGGGAGGAAATTCCACAATTGGGGCACTCCTTACAGGAAAGGAATTGCCCTAAATACCTACCAACCTAATCTGTCTTGAAGGTGAGGCATAGATTGCAAATTTTGGATAGGTTTGTATTTACAGGCTGTATATAATAACTACCATTCTGTATGAGATAAATGCTTTCCTTTGGACTGGATACCCAATTGTATGTTGGTTGGTTGTTTTGGAGGAATGATCAATTGACTGCAAACAACTGGAATTCAGACTGTGAGTGATTTTCATAATTAGAGAATGAATACATAATCGGTGGCTTTTTTTTTCATAAGCATAAAATAAATGCGAGAGCTTCTTGAGGTAACAGGCAATAAACACGCCCCACCCTCGTTCAAAAGAGACAATGACAAATTCTCATTCAGCAAATTTCAGCTGCTTAAAGATTCAGCCTGTCTGTCCCAGCAGTTAACCACTTGCTGTTTCCTAGGGCATCCTTCAGAATCATAGTAATTAGTTGATCAGTGGCATGTGCCTGCAGGGTCACCATCAGCTAGCTTTTGACACTTTAGTGTTTCATTCCTCCCTCTCATTTTAGATGAGCCGTGGTGTCATTAGCATAAATTTACTATCTAAAGCTTTTTATTCTTCCAGAGAAATATGACATAAAAGCTCTCTCCATTTTTTCAGATTGTATTATAATATGCAAATCTCTTCTGCATGTTTATGCCACAACTGTGGTGTCCTCACCCAAAATGTATAGCGAACAAAGAAAGCATCCCCCAAAATAGAAATGCACAAATTTATTTGGTAACAGACAAAATCACTAATGTATTAAATTGCAGCCACTATTTCTGGGTACAAAATACATTCTTTTTCCTCTTTTTTATATAAATTTTTTAATATAAAAATTTTATATAAAAAGAGATAAGAATCAGAAAATGGTATATAGGAATGCACTGAAACTCTACACAGGTGCAGGATCTGATTTGTGTGATAAATAAAAATCCACACAGGGTGTATGACCATGAGGTATAGCCAGTGAAAACTCAGTGACTGCATTCAGATTTGAAAGCAAAACATTGTTTGCTATTATGAACATAAGCAACCTCGGGCTAGTGTACTCCCTCCTCTCCTCCTTCCATATGTAAGGGGTAGAGCTCAAGGAGTACTTCCCTGGATTGCTGTAAACAATGGTTTGCCATTGCATCTGAATACACCCAATAGGAAGCTATACATAGGCTTATATTAGTTTATGCATGAACATGCATATTTAACTATATGATACATGATGTTCCTGTGTAATAATACATTTTGAAACCTATTCATTAGCTTCATGTATTAAGCATTATGTGGATTCTATTAATATATCACAAGGATCAAACTCTCCATACAGTTTGAATGTCTGCATTCTTGCTGATTTTCTCACTATAGTCGTTACATCCACACCCACCCACCCACCCACAATTATTAAAAGTTTTCAGTGAAAAAATAACATGAAAGAAAATGAATAATGTGAATAATGTGCTTTTCTCTCTGCAGGCAGGCAAATGCCATTGAACGTTGTCTTATATGTTCACAATCCTTAGTTTAGTTATTTATAATTAGGAGTTTTTTGTCTGTTACTAATATTTTGTTTTATTTCTATTTTATGGGGTGCTTTCTGCTCTGTGGTTTGGACTTCTGAGCTGTCCTCCCACTTTGAGTTTTACAGACCAGAAATGTCTGAATGTCTTTATCTTTTCTTAATTCCCCGAGGGAAATTAAACTGCTTCTATGTGCGGCATAGCAAAAGAAGTCTACACAGACAGCTAAATAATACGCAGTTTGGTGTTTGGTATAATTGTGCATTGAGTTCAATCAGTATTTATTTTGTTTATGAATTAACTCCTTGCCATGATGCAGTGAAGTGAAAGGGAAATGCCGGGGCTGTGTGTGTGTGGCTGCGGGACAGAGCGCAGGCTATGCATGCAAAACATTCTAGGTCTTGAACTACATCAGGATCTTCCAACTTTCTTTCCCATAGCTAGTTTGCTGTTGTGTTGCCCTTGGGAGGGTGTGATGAACCTCAGCTGTCTTCTCAGTCTTGCAGCTGCAGAGTTGGGTGCGAATTGTCTATGCAATTGTGTCACCACCGTTGCCTCCTTTACCGTTTCAAAATTGGAAAGAAGGCTAGGGTCCCTTTGGCTGCTGGAGCAAATTCCAGGGTGTTGGGGCAAACTGAAAAGACCTTGCTATCCTTTCTGGTTTCAGACAAGGTGAAGGGAGCGGACAATTGTTCATGAGCTTCCAGTGGTGACAAGTGCAAGGATTCTGGCAGTTGCAGCCAAGGTGTGCCAGAATGTTTGATACTGGACATTCATAACTGGAATGGTTATTTGTCTAAAAATAAAAATAATAAGCAGCTGGAGGGAGAATTGGATTTGAATTGTAGTGGCCATTTCCTTGACTTAACAGCACCCCCAAGTTTCTGTAAGTTGGAAAATGTGAAGTACCCATATTAGATCAAGGTAATTGTGTGGTGTTCTGTAACAGATTTGTAGAATCCAAATATTTGCCTATGCGTTGACCACTTTATGCTATATGTGGTTCACCACCATATGTTAACTATTCATTTGTAATTTTTGGTTAAATTCTACATTTATTTTTCTTCTGTCTCAGCAAAGGCACCAGGATCTTTGTATGACTTTCATGAACATAGTGAAGGTTCATAATATTCATAATGATATTTCATATCATCAGATTAGTTAAAACATTTTCATCTCCTTCAGCTGCAAAATCATTTGCAAAAGTGCCTCAATCCATGAGGCAGAGTTTAATCAGCATATTTGATTTCCAGAGAGTGTTAGCATAAAGGTTTTGGATTTGCATTTACACATTTTTTAAAAAATCTTTTAAGAAAACCTATTGTCTGCTTATTTGGCTTATTCCTTTGGAAATGTTGAATTGCAGAATGGAACTTGGTTTAAATTGTTCCAGACTTTGAAAATAGTGTTCTAATGTGAAAGCGTCTTAAAAGGAAGAAGCTGTGTTCCAGCAAAAATACAGCAGTAAATTATCCTCCTCTGACCATTTTGGTTTCCCTGGGATTTTGTTCCCACCACTGTGAGATGAGTAAGCAATTGACATTAAATTGTATTGCCTGTAATTCGTGTTGTTCCAAAGCCATAGCACAAGCAAGCCTGCCTTTCAGCCAAGGCAAAACAACCGATTAGGCAAGACATTCTGAATCCCTGGACTGGGTCTTCACAAGCTTTGGCATATCTCCATATTAGAAAAGCTAGAAATTCTGACTCAGCTGTTTGTGCATCATCAGGAACAACATAAGCAAAGAGCAAAGACAGGAAGATTGAGGACTTAATGTGGCCAAAGAAACACAAACACCAGGAAATGTAAAATCTGGGAATTTCCAGGTAACTGTACACAAGCAGTTCATAACAGACCAACTGTTGCTGCTGTATTAGTCTCAGGGAATAGGGAGCACAAAGGTGTTGAGAGTTCGGGGTAGGTTTTTTGTGTTTTTTGTTTTTTACTGGTCCACCACCTGTCGGTAGTGAAAATGTTTGCCTCAAAATAGCTCTTCTCTTTACCTAACAAATAACTAAGTATTCTTCTAACTTGCCTGATGAAGAGTTCTGTCTTCCTGAGAAAGTTGCATATTCCTACAAAGTAAATAGCTTTTTACCTATTTTATCTCTCTAAATGCAGTCAGAATTATTTCATTCCTGGCAGTCTTTCAGTTCCTCAGTAACCTGAAGATTTGGTTTGTGCTTAGTTTGTGGAGAGATGGGTTGTCAGAGCACCCTAATCTCAGAATAGCAGTCACAATTTGGAGGATGAGGTTTTTGTTCTGTGATGGCTCAAATAATGAAAGGAAGCACAAAAAATACAATCACGGGCGCCAGAAGATGAGAAGATTCTGCACCTGGACCCCATGGGTTATCATAATGTTTTTACAGGAAAGTTTGCATGGCTCAGCAGCCCAAAGAATTTTGTTTTAAAGAAATAGTTCATAGAGGTTTTCATTTCCCATAGTACTTTACTAGGCAAGGCTTGATCTGCCAATTTGAAGTTGGCCCCTGTCACAAGAATGAGGCTGAGAATCCCTGAGTTGTTGCATTTTGAATGGCTTGCTGAATCTACCTTTATAAAAGCTTAGATTTGTGTTTTAAATGCTAGGTTGAATGTCATTCTTGAAGAATGTTGGAAGGAAAGAAAAAAAGATACCCATACATTTTCTTCCCCATTAACAGCAGCATCTTTGCTGGATAAAGAGCAAACAACTCACAAAGCCTCAGGGTTTCAGCTATGCAGAGATTTGTTAACTTGAATCAGTCAAGCAAGACAAGTACCTAAGAGGGGGTCTGATGCTCCTATGTTCGTTGATTTAATCAGAGTTAGTTTGGTTCATTATTCTCATATCGATTTAATTCTTGCTTTTGCTCTTGTATTGATTCCAACTGTGTACATAAGGGACATTTAGACAACAGTTATTGTCTTTTATTCAGTAAAGAATCAGCCAAGAAAACATGACAGCAAACTATTAAATTAAGCATATTCTCCAAGGAGTGCTGCCTAGAGGCAGCATCTGAAAACAGACAAAGGCCTTTCCCACTTTCTTTGACTTTCCGCCCTGCAAATATTTTGTATAGATGATACTGGCATTGACCCCGGAGGTTACACATGAACAAATCTAAGGCCATACTTATGTTAAATTAACACTGCATGGTAGCTCCCTTTGCCTGGCAAGCCATTTTGTTTGCAGCAACCTGCCATGTAGTATTGTGCAGTAATGCTAGGTTTCCCCAGGCGGCCAGTTGGCAAAGCCTAAAGACTAAGGTTCATGTTTGCATGGAACAATCTGTGCATGTGCAGTTGTATGCAGACTGGCTCAATGTGCATGTCCAAGGAACATGCATAGTTACACTGAATATTATAAATGTGCAAAAACAGCAAACACAACATCAGTTACAACATTTAAAATGAATAGTATACATCAGGGATGTCCAACCGGTCGACTGTGGGTCGATCGCGGTCCACGCAGGCTCACTTTCCTTCGTGGGGGGGAGCATCCGCCCCCTCGCTCTTCCCTTCATCCGCGCACGACTGCAAAAATGGAAGACAGAGTTATTGCTGCCGTGTTTTCTGCTCAGTAAGCGATTTATGGTGCGTGTCCCCCCCTAGAAGTGGCAGAAGTATGGCATGTCCTCCCCTAAAAAAGCTCAACAACTTTGAGTCCCCCCCCAAAAAAAATGGGTAGATCACTTCTAGTTTTTTTAAATCTGGGAGTAGATCACAGTTTCTTGGGAGTTGGACGTCCCTGGTATACATAACAAGTGAAAATTACACCCCTGTAAAATATTTATTCACGAAGAGTCGGACACGACTGAACGACTGAACAACAACAAAATATTTATATTGATCACAGTTGCCTATGTATTGGTAACCTCAAGGTTGAATAACTGCAATGTTCTCGGGGCAGTGGGGGGGGGTGACCTACCCTTGGACTTGGTCCAGATATTGCAACTGGTGCACAACATGATGAAGAGGGTCAGACCACAAGCAGCATATAGCACCTTGTTCAGGGGGTTTGCGCTGGCTACCAATCTGCTACCAGGCCATGTCAAAGATGTTGATACTAACATATGCAGCTCATGATCAGGTTACTTGAAAGGCTGCCTTATCCCTTATATATCTAGGGAGGTAACTGCAGTCCACGGGAGAGCTTATCCTGTAAGTTCCAAAGATCTCAAAAGTCCATTCTGCAGTAGCGCAGAGCGTGGCTTTCAGTGTGGCTACCCCTGTTAAGTGGAACAAGATTCCTGTCAGGATATGACCACCCAATATATCAGCTTTTTTTTTTTTTAACTGTTTCTCCCCCCTCTTTTTACTATACATTGCCTTAAGACGATGGTGTAAAAGGTGGTTAATAAATTAATGATAATGCAACACATTAAACAGAACGTAGAGTCTGCTTCTCATAGTGCATTGTTAAGAGCTCTGTTCCCCCTAAAATTTTATCCACAAAGATACCCAGTTCATTAATTCCTGAGCTGATTGATTCATCAGTGCCATTCACATTAAACTTAAATAAGTCAGAAACATTAGACATCTAAATTGTCACTGGTCATCTTGTTTCGCACATTTACTTAGCAGTTTCAGAAGCAGTTAATTTAACCATGGCCAATAGATTGAAATTTATTAGCTTTGCCCCAACACTCATAAGAAGAGAAAAGGCCTACCTGGATCATACCAAAGGTCCATCTAGTCCACCCTCCTGTTCTCACCGTGGCCAACAAAATGCCTAATGGAAGCCCACTATCAGGAATTTGTGCTCTCCAGCAACTGATATTTAGAGGCAAACTTCCTCTGGTCCTGGGGGTAATACATAGCCATTACGACTAGGAGCCATCTTTCTCTGAATGTGACTGAAAAGGGCTGCATCTCAGACCCCTGTTTCACCGACCTTTTGGTTATACTCATTTGCCCACCATGGATCAGATGTCTGAAAATGGCTCGTATTTGTTCTGTAAATACATTTAAATAGCTACATGATCTTCTGGTAGATTTTGTTGGCGGCTGTCATACTACTCAAGATAAGCTGTTGTAAAACAGGTGGTCTTGACTTTGCATGAATACAGGTTTGGCACTGTGCTTTTATAGCTCATCTTCCTGTTCTACCTCTCTGTGATATGAAAATTTGCAATATAGCTGCTTCTAGAACATTTGTCACATGCATCTCCAATCAGAAGATCTGCATGGCTAGAAACCCTAAGTAGGCTTGTCTGTCGTAGATTTAAGGAATACAGCTGTCTCCTATCTAGAAGAGACTACATTTAGCCATTGCTGTCTGCTGGCAACTGCTTCTCGATTCATTTCCTTAAACCTCTTGTCTACCAAACACATTACTCTTTTTGTTGCTGTTTTGGCTACCACGAATGATTTAGAGGAGAGGGGAGGAAGAATTGCGGCCAATTTCACCAGCCAATACTATTGATGGTAGTTTTATGAAAGTTCCCCTGTGCTTGGCATAATGGACTGATTGATTATGCTTTATACACATCTCTTCTTTGCTCCAATGGATAGATGTGAAAAATAGTTTTGAATACATATTTTAACACTTTTTAATGTTAAAGTTGTGTTTACTTCTCTGTTTACTGCTGCTGATTCTCCAAACCTCATAACCTGATTTGCACATAAAACTAAGTCAAGACATGACTTGGCATTGACATGTGGATTCCTGGAGAGAAAAGTGAGGCCACCTGGTTCCTCCCACAGTCCTCCTGCTACTGCAAACTAAGCCATGGTTTGGATTAGCATACTCTTTGAACCTGGGCTCATGGTTTGTCTCACTTCAGAAAAATCATAAGCTGTAAACAAGATGTGTAATTTGTTTACAGCTTGTGGTTTGTCTGGAGGAGACAAATCACAAGCTGAAGTTTGGACAATGTGCTATGCCAGACCATGGCTTAGCTCACAGTAGCACAGCAGCAGCAGGATGGAACTGGACTGCAGGAGGAGCAGAGCAGCCACAATTACCTCTCCGAGAGCCCATGGTTTGGTTTAGTTGTACATGCGAACTGAGTCAATATGCTACATCTTATTGCAGGATGTAAATGAATACCTCCATGAGTGATGAATATCCAAAATGAATGTGCTTCCTGATATCCTCCCCACCCCCACCCCACGATCCTTACAGAATAATAATTTCTGTAAAGTTCTCCTGCAGAAATGGTACTGCAACAACAAAAGAGATCATGCATGAAGTATACCAGGTTTTGTGGCAGATGGGGGAAAATAATATAGACCACCTAAATTCAGTACCTTAAGAGCAAGCCTTTAGACTAATTCTGACATGCTAGTCATCCAGGAAGTAAATAATTATTACAATTAGGATCAAGATGTTGGCATTCCAGATTCCTTCCAGCAAAATTGTAAACATGGTAATAACCTGTCTCAAGAAATGGGTGCCTTGAATTTATTAGTAATTTTAAGCCACATAAATCTATATTCTATATGCCACTGCAAAACTTCATAGGAACATGCTAAAAGTTCTTAAATGCCTCTCACTGAATCAATACACATGCCCTGAATCCCTGAATACTGAGTTCAGCAGTGAGAGTTACATGGACTTTAGATCAGACCCCTCCCCGTATGCTTTAGAGGACATAGCTGGATTAGTGAAATCCCTGGATATAATTAGTCCCTATTATTAATATGCTAGTTCTTGTGAACCACGTCCTGGTGATGGAAGTGTGATTGGGTTTTTCAGACCAATGCCTTCTATGAGCTAATATTTGATTCAGCTGAAAGTAGTCTGGCATGATCGCTACAGAACTATTGTAATGCACACCACTCAGTAGTGCTATTTACTCAAAATGTTTGTGTCTCATGGTTGTGAATTTAATGATGTGATTACAAAGACTGTGTGAAAAGCCCAGCCACAGGATCATAATAGACTGGGAGAGCCAGCACTCTCACAGATCAAGGAATCTATTGCCTTTAAGGAATGCCTACATAGAAGCTTCCATGCTCTCAGTTTGGTGCTTAACAGCATAACTTAGAATTGCAGGAATCAGTGTCAATAATAAAAAGTTTCATGATGTATGGAATGTTGCAGACTACCGCCTGCCTCTGATGCCACCAATACCATGTGTGCAGCTGAAAAAACCAGTTCAGGGTCATTGCAGGTGCATTGCAACACATCCCACTCTGATTCCATATGCCATACATGGCATTAGCTGTATATGGGCCCTCAAGTTTTTATGGCAAGAATTGCTCTATAAGTCTGCAAAAAGGAACCTAGTTTTGCATGTTATCTCCTTGGTTTGCTTACGACATTTATAAAACTCCGATATGTAGTACAGTGGTACCTTACCGGTAGTTCTTGAAATTAATCTGTTCTGGGAGTCAGTTCGACTCCCGAAACCGCATCGGACGTTCGGCTTCCAAAAAACGTTCACAAACTGGAACACTTACTTCTGGGTTTGCGGCGTTCGGGAGCAGATTTGTTTGGGAACCAAGCCGTTTGACAACCAAGGTACCACTGTAAATCGTCACCCCTTTAACGCACCACTTGCAGGAATAGGCAAAGCATTGTGAAGGAGCCTGCAGGTTGTGTCTTTGGTCAGATATCAGGAGCTTTACAAAGCACCAGAGTGCTCTCAACCTTCTATCAAGATGGGTTTCTCACTTGGAGCTCTCTGTGGTTCTGTAATTGCTGACGAGACGCAACCTGCCTCTAGCCTTGCCCTTCTCAGTGGGATCTGGCATCAGACTGGAACATGACTCTTACATGGACCCTTTTGTGTAACTGGAAATTCTGTGTGATGGTGTGCTGCCTTCTGTTTAATGCAGGCGGGGCCAGTGGGAATCTGATGTTGCAAAAAATATAACCCTTTTGTAGCTTGTAATTGTATTATATTTGCATACTTCAATTATAAATATATATAAATATAACAAATGTAATGATAGTGTGGTCTCCAGAGTAAGAACATCACTATTGTTCAGTGTTAAATGCCCCAAATTCAGCAAGATTATAGAAGCCAGTGCAATTTTGTCTGTCTAAGCTTAATCATCTCCCATAAAGATCCCAAAAATAGTTTTGTTATTTCCCCAAAATTAGCTTTTGAGCGATCACACATGCCAGGTACTTATTTGTGCAGATGTGTGCAGTAGCACACAAATAGAGAGATAAGTTCTGTGAGATGAGAAGCAAACAGCACTACTCAGATGACAAATAAAGTGCCACACTGAAATTCTGTGCTAATGTTCTGGTTTGGGATGGAGATACAGAGATATTCCATGCTATAACAACAGCTATCAAACAGAAGATATTTTTTTTTTAAAAAAGAAAGACATATGGAAAACTGTTACATGTGAGTTTATCCTCAGAAAAAGTTCTTCTCATTGATTTTAAATATATGTTTGTACTTCATGTTAATGAGATAATAATCATATCATTACTTAGATTCTGCTCTTTGCATTTTTTACAATTACCATTCTTGTAATTAGAGCTCTAAAACTCTGTAGGGAGTAAAATTTGTTAATTTCTGCCATTTCTGTCTTGATTTTTTTAAAAAACAACGCTAAATGATTTCAGTCTGTGAACTCTATGCCATGTTTTCAAATCTCATATTTTTCAGCATATATATTGAATTCCAGTTTTGCAATGTAAATAGTGACACACACACCTAGTTAATGAAAGACAGCAGATGAAAGCTTTCCCTGCGATGCTGAACCATAAACATACAATTGCTGTTTATCCTTTGGAAGAGGAAAGCGAAAGCCTCAAGTGAGAAACTGATGCCTGACAAATGTCTGCCAGCCATTCTTCCTGTTCCCCTGTCCAGAGCTGGGGAGCAGGGGGAGAAAGATTAGGGAATTGAAACTTGCACTGGCTTTCAGAGAAAAAATAACCCAAGAGAGATGGGACATTAGTGCTTCCCAGGTTCATCTGGGTAACACTGTGTTATTTTACATGGGCTGCATCTGGTCTACATATGCCCTGTGTGTTATTTATTTATCAATCTTTCCATTGATACCCTGACTTTCCGTGAGAAACAGACTTAAAGGCAGCTTATAGTGAGTCAGCAATAAAAGTCATAATAAAACAATAAATTAAAGTCTCTCCATTGTCAAATGAAAGAAAGAAAGAAAGAAAGTTGATTAACACCTCACTTCTCTTTATACCATTCACATTAATTTGCTTTGTATTGCAGTCCTGAGCATGTATTTGCTTCAAAACCAGTAGGGTTGGTAAACACCATTTAGGAGAAATGAATGCTTTAGTCTTGCAAAGGGCTCCCATCAATTTTGGAGGTCGATCAGTCCAACATCCTGCCAAGAATGCCGCTATGAATTCTTCATAAACTTGCAAAGTGTAAATTATTTAACTTGGAAGCAGGTTTCCTGTCTGCAAACAAAGGAAGAACTGACAGCGGAATGCTCTCTGAATTGCAACTAGACTAGTACTTCATCCCTTGGTGTATATTAACATCCAGAGAAGACTCACCTCTGCTCTGTCTGTCCTTTCTATCCAGCTATGGAATTAATTATCTCTTGGTAGAGTGATGGCACCCAGCTCTGGAATCATTGTTTGATCCTGAATATTTAAACTCATTCATCCAGAGAGCTGAATCTTTGTTGGTTTCACAGACCCAGAGCCGTCTCATCCATTGGGGCTGGTGGCGCGGCGCGCCAGGGCGCAATGGCCTGGAGGGCGCCTCCGTCCTCCAGCCCCGCTGGCAGCGCCTGCCGGCAGCGCCTGCCGGCAGCGCCTGCCGGCAGCGCCCTCTGACTCCCGGCAAGGGAGCTGGCCGGCCACGCCACGCCCTCTGGCTGCCCAGTAGAGCACAGGAGCACAGCTCTGCGCGCCCTTCCAGCGCTTCCGGGACGGGAGGCGAGGGCGGCCGGCTCGCGCTCCCGCGCGCAGCCGGCCGCCCACCCGATGGAGCACAAGCTGCCCAGCCGCGCCGCCCGGCTGCGCCGCGCCATTCGGATGCGCGCGGGAGCGCGAGCCGGCCGCCCTCGCCTCCCGTCCCGGAAGCGCTGGAAGGGCGCGCAGAGCCCCGCGCCGCTCCAGCGCCACGCCCCTCATCCCCTGCTCGCCCACCCCCCTCCCAAGGGGCAGCAAGCGCGGGAGGGAGGCGGCGGAGAGGCGGCATGGCGGGGGCGCCGGAGGGATAGCCGCGGCAGGGCGGCAGATCCCCTTAAGACGGCTCTGCACAGACCTCATCAATGAACTGGTACAGACAGGTGGCAAAAACATCGGAAGGACAAAACACACAGGCATGAAAAGGATCCTCACTTCTATCACACTTCAAAGTTGAAATAAATTTTAAAAATTAAAAAATTGTCCAGTAGCACCTTAGAGACCAACTAAGTTTGTTCTGGTTATAAGCTTTTGTGTGCATGCACACTTCTTCAGATACTTCAAAGATGAATATTAACTCAGTTTCCCCTGCCTCTCGGCTTTATGTGGCTAAGAATCCTGCCAAACAGGTATTTATTCTGCCAACTAGAGTCGGTGTGCTTTATTGATGCTACCAACAACTGGGACTGCCAATAGCTACCTATTGTGTAGTACTCTCTTAGCCTTTTGATTTCATCTCTAGCTAAAAAATAGATGAAAGCTGTTTAATCATTATGATTGCAGCACAAATCCATTTCATGACCTGGCTAACATAATTCTATATAGAATTGTAGGATAGTAGGGGGAAACACTCATTTGGGGAGAGAGAGAGAGAGAGAGAGAGAGAGAGAGAGAGAGAGAGAGAGAGAAGCTACCTGAACTTGCACCGATAATGAATGAGAATACACAGGTGACGAACCAGAGGCTCCTGGATAGCTAGCAAGTTGGGAGCATAAGCAATTAATCTTTTTTTTTTTTTTAGTTTCATCTTTAGAAGCCAAATTAAATCTTACTTTGTTGAAGCAAACAGGTAAGGCTGATTATGTCCACTTAAATTACTGCAGTACACCACATTATCTGAATCACTGCAAGTTCTTAATGGTGCTATCTCTTGAGAGCCACTTATGAAACCAACAAACTCCTCTCATTCAAATTTCATTCAAATGCATGGGATTTGAACATTACATTTTAGCATTTCCTATGTAGAAGGAGTTTGGGGCTATATCCAGGATTCAATATTTTTACTTGGCCTTTGAGGGCCAGGAGAAGGTGAGGCACCTGAGACATCGCTGTCTCAGGTGCCTCACCTTTAGAGTGAACGAGTCTCAAGTGTTTCAGCGCAACCACAAGATAGAAGGCATTAGTCTTCGTCTTTCTAGTGTAGTCTTTATGAACTAACCTCAGCTACTTTGATGGAGGGGTTTAATGTAAAGGTGAAGTTTTTTGAAGACAATATCTGCCCTCCCTCAAACATTTGTTTCCCCAATTCAGCAAGATGAACATTCTAGATTGAGAGGTGACAGATCAATAGTGGCTGCTGGGTGTATTCAAGAAGACATTTCATAGTGATGTATCTAAATAAGAAATCATGAGTGGAATGACCAACATTATTGAATTTGCTCAAGATTATTAGCTTCTGTAGGGTTGCTGGAAGGGGGAAAGTATTGAGCACCAGCATATCATTGTAAATATAATTTTAAAAGACTAAGTAGAAAATATTGCAATATTGGTGGATAGTTTATGTTGTATTGGGTTTGTAAAAACTCTTATCTAAATTGCTAGGCAAACCCAAATGTTTGTGCTGTGTATATACTTTTTGTGATTTTGACTAAGTAATCAGATCCCTTCCCCCCCCCCTTCCCTACTGAGACAGTGGCTGTAAAACGATTTCTCAATCTAGATGTGTGGTCTAGTTCCTTTATGTTGGAATGAGCTTAAGTGTAAATGAACCACAGGAATGTATGTATGTCTCTTGTTAACTCACCTCAGGCTTGTGAATTCTTTTTTATGTTAGATGGATTTTATTCTCAAAACTTGAATTGTTGACAAGCAGGCAGAAATGTGTTTTAACTACATATAATAACTATATATCACTTTGTTAATTCTCCTAATGTAATAATATTAAACTGAATATACTTGTTGCCACCCGCTTATTTTTACAATATTAAAATTCGTTTAAGAAAAGAAGTAGATCTTTATTAAGATGGGCTAATTCTGGCCAGTATGTATTTGTGAGTTAAATTATTTTATATATCAATAGCTATCATTTTTCACTTGATCCAGCCAAGCTATATCCAAGCAGATCACAGTTAATTCTTTAAAAACAAAAACACTAACCTCAGTTTTAAATGTAATTTAACAATTGAAAGCAGCAAATGGTGAGCATCGTGAAGCCTTCAGTCTGGAACATGCACATATGATTTGTTGAATTAGTACCTTTAGATCTTTTTTTCAGATGCATTATGCTGATTGTATTTCTGATAAATGCAAGTGCAGTTTTTCCTTAAACGCTCTTGCTGGGTAATGAGTGTTGAATTTCTTCGCAGTTAAGTTGAAAATGTCTTTCTAAAATGCACGATTAAGCACTCTTCCCTCCCGCTGTATTCCCACACTTTCCCTCCTCCCCAGACCATCACATGCATTTAAAAAGCTCCTCTCTCCTAGTCATGTGACAAACTTTGAAGAGGGGGGTGGCTAAGGCAGATTTAGAGCAGCACAACCAGTGCCGCACTGGGCACTGAACCTAGAGGGTGCTGTAGGGTACTGCAACTATGACAGTGAATTGAGCAAAATGGAAGATGAGAAGTGGGGATTGCCCAATTTTGGCCTTGCACAGGGTGCTGCTGAAATTTGAAAGACCGAAGTCCACCCCCGGGATAGCGGGCAACCAATTGTGCCTAGTTAATCTTTGTGGGTTTTGATTTCTGTGTTGAGCTTTGCATTATTAAGCGATGTAATTTTAATTTTTTTAATAGGAAAATCAAAATAATTGTACTCTTTTTGTTTTCTTTTGTTTCATTCCATGTCTGGTCGCAAAGCACTGATCACAGAGAGATGTGCAGGAAGCCACAAGATTTTTGTCGTTAAGGCACTTCTACAAGACTGTTTCTAGGGGTTTGTTGGGTCTTGAGAACTTGATGATTGTGCAGGGCCTGAGCTTAGTCCACAAAACCCACGTTTAAGGAAACATCTCAACCAATCTGAGTGAGAGACCAGCCAGCCTGTGCTGTTATATACCCAGGGAAATTCCTCACACCCTCCCATTTCATCTGGGTTATAGTGTTTTTATCTCTTGCCCTACCAATAGTTCCTCATCCCTTTTGTGCCCAGGATTTCATCCAGGTTTTGCTTGGCTTAAAAACAATAATGATTTTGAAGAGGCAAAACATATCAATAACAAAAATTAAACTGGTTGGATATCTTCAACTCGGCCATAGCCAACATGGTGCTCTCCAGGTGTTGTGGATTACAGCAGTTATCATCTCTGACCATTGGTTGGCTGGGGCTGATGAGTGTTGGGGTCCAACAGCTGCTAGATGCTACCAGGTTGACTACCCCTGCCTTAAGCAGCTAAGTAATGTCATGATGTAATGAAGGGATGTCTATCTTCCTGACTACATGACCATCCAGTTCAATGGCGATGAGTATTTTACCACACCCCTCCCATAGAAGAAACCACTACCCTGAATATGTTGCTCTGCACAGTGATAGGAGGTAAAGGAACCCCAATAGTATCTGAAAACATGACAGAGTTAGAAATTCTCACCCTGGGAGACACAAAGTTTAGTGGGAAACATGTCAGTTCCCCATCATTTTCATACAGGGGAGTGATTAACTAATGATAAATTTATATAGAGCAGAGAGCATAACCAAATCCAAGAAGTTTTCCCGTGTAGTTGTTAGAATTTCTAGGAAAATATTTCCTAATACATGAACCATGCTACAATACACCCCACACTGGGAATTTAAGAACAAAGCCCCAGTAAATGTGTCAGCACAGCCTAGGACATGATGGATGTGCCAGCACTGGCAAAAAACCAAGTATCCTATACATATGTAGATCTTATATAAAGTCTTGGCAAATTCAGCCTCCAGTCTGAATTTTTCTTTTTTTGAAAGGAAAAGGGCAAAATGTTTATTCCCTATCTTATTAACAATAGCATATATCACTTTGGACATAGATGTTAACATGTAACTGAGTTTTAGGTAAATGTTCCAAGAGCTTTGAAATATTTAATTTGTTGTCAGAATTCTGAAATTTGTGTGGCTGTAGGAGCATTTAAGTTGCATTATCTGTCGTATCACCTCATCATTAGGATAGGCACTCAATCACACTAAATAGTTAGTGGGTGCTTTGCTTTGTCTGTTGAGATGTCTCACATCTGCTTTTTCAGTTTTGTGTGGCTTGTTCTCAGCTGAGAAAACAAATACTTATCAATGCTCTTACCTGCTCTTCAGTGTGTGGTTTAGCTCTCTGTATTATTCACACAACTCGTAAACAGAGTTGATGTTTCACATTTGAGGGTGCTAAATTGTGGTGAAGTTAGAATTCTTTTTTCATTACATTATTATCCTGCTTTTTCTCTAAGGAGATGAAGGCAGTGTGTGTACTTCTTTCCCTTTGTTTTATCCTCACAGCAACCTTAGGTTAGACTGAGAGATAGCCCAATGTCACCCAGTGAGGTTTATAGGTGAGCATGGATTTCAATCTGGGACTCCCCAAGCAGACATATTCTCAAGTTCTGGCACACTCTCAAAGCAGACTTTCTTCATCTGTGGTGGGCATGTTCAAAACATCACTTGGAAAAACCACGGTGGGAATATAATCTCCTTGAATTGGGGATGTATTTTAAAGTTTTGGTTGCTTGACAATCTTGCTAAATGTCATAGAGTTCACAAAGCTCCTTTAACTAATGTGGTGGTAGCAGCACAAACTGTATGAGCCAGAGAGCAGAGATTCCATGGCTTACTATGTGGGGAGAAAGAGTCACGCCTCATCATGCCCCTCTGTCCATACCCCTGATATCTGTGCATCTGTGATTCAGAATCAAGATCCCTTATGAGATAGAAGCCCCTGTGCACTTAGTATGGGGATATGAGGGTCTCTTTATTTATCCTGCCTTTCTTCTGTCATGGAACTCACAGGGATTTGCATGTGTTTCCCAGGTGGTCTCCCATCTGAACTGGCTAGGCTCATGCCTGCTTAGCTTTGGCAAGGTTGTGAACTGTCAGGGGCACCAACTATAGAGGGCTCTGGGTGCCCAAGCACCCACAAAAAATTGTTGTGGGTGCTCACCACAGGGCCCCTGACACAACTTCCAGTGCCTCACGAAGCACCGGAAGTCAAGTCTGAAGCCTTGTGAGGTCTCAGAACCTGACTTTTGGTGGCAATGGAAGTCAGGTTCCAAGGCCAGGGCACGGGCATGACAACATGATGTCATGCGCCCTGGGCACCCATAAAATGGGGCCCAGGTCAGCTCCCCTGCCTCTTGTTCTTTCATACCATTAGCTTCTTTCTGCTAAACAGATAGGTACTGCTGGAGATGTGGCTACATGGATGTGCTGATGCTGGGAGTGTGGCTAGCTGGCATAGTCTCATTTTACTCTCAGATACTGGGGAGAAGTAAGAGGAGGTTGTCCGAAGAGGGCCCTATGATTGCCCACATCTCTTGTTTTGTGTTGAATACCTGGCTTACGTGAAAAGTTGCTTATGTGGTACATAACAGAAGTCTGAATCATGCAATTCCTGTGCCAGCTGCTTGACTGTGTGAACCTGCCAGCGACTGTATGAATCAGGATTTATTACATTTCTCAGTAAACTGCAGAAGGTAAAGAAATTGGGAATCTCTAAACACATGCTTCTCAAGGATTTCAAATACTGCACAGCAGGCCCAAATACACTCTCTAGATTTGAACGCTGAAATCTTTTTGCTATTTTAAAGTTTTTTTTTGTTTTTTTTTCAATATTTCAACTATTGGCAAGGCAGAAGGTAGAGCTTAAGACCTTGAAATTTAGGAATTTGCTCCTATTGTGAAAATATTAGAAAATGGCTATAAATCTCATGCAAGAAAAATGAGGGGGGAACTCCAGCCAATTTTCAGCTATGCCATGCAGCGGTAACTGAACTAAATACAGCTTAGCTGTCTTTTCCATTTACTTGTTTGCTTCTGCTTAATTCTTTACGTTGGCATCACAGGTTGGATTGGCATCTTGAGGAAAATGAGAAGAGGGATTAAAATGGAAAAGTGACAACTAAACTATTGCAACCTGATTAATTTCATTGCTGGCTTTGCCACAGATGAACAAGTAGCAAATATGAGCATGATTCCTTCCTAAACATGTATACAGTCTCCAAAGACACTAAACTTTCCTTTAATTATCTTCACCTAACATTGTTTAAAAATAACCAACATAAATTTGTTTCACTAAGGTTATCTACTTTAAATCTCTAGAGCTGATTCTCCTCCAAAATCGTCAGACAAGCAGCCGTCATCGAAAGAGATGCCTTCAGAATCAGAAAAAAACACTGGTGATCCTGAAGACCTCTTCGGTGATATCTGACCAATCTGGAAGAAGACTATGACCTCACTACAAGCTGTTCATCTCCAATTAATTATTTGTCTCAAAAAGAACATTTTTATCTAGAAGCAGGGGGCTATTTGTTCCTTGGAGAACATTTTTAACAATAGTTTTATCTTTTTCTAATAAAGTTTTTGTGTGTGATCCCCCTAGTGGTCATCATTTGTCACTCTAGATTTCAAAGATGGGTTTGCCTACAGTTGATTTGTGTGAGGGAAGCTGATCTTCCCTTGGGGGTTAGGGAGAAAAATTAACCAGACCACCAAAGTGGCAGCAATAAAAACAGTGAGGGAAGATTAAGACTGCAGTCCCTGCATAAAGGTGTCTTTTAAAGTCTATAACTTTTTCATAGATAGCAACAAGATATTTCCCAAATTCCAGGCTGACAAATATTTTCTAATTTGTGTCATTCTGCTATGGAATCCAATGTCTTCTCTCTCTCTCTCTCCCCCACCCCCCCTTGGTCGCCACATTTTTTTAAAAAAAGTCCCACGGTGAAAGCTAATCATCATTAGCTCCAGTTAGGTAGTGGTCTAAGTTGCTACATCTTGCTCAAGCCTACACCATTGTTTCATATTTTTATTTATGCAAACCACTTTGGGACCTACTGGCAAAAGGTGGTAAACATGAGTCTCAAATAAATAATAAACAGAAGGGAGCATAGTACAAAACCAAGTAACTTCCGCCTCCCAGTATACCTCTCTCACACATGTATGACTTCTTATTGCGGAAGTTATTCCAGAGGGCAAGTTTTTATATGACAACGCCTTCAAGGGAAAACAAAGTGACTTGTGAAAGAGAGCAAGAGAAGGTAGTGCAGATGAATAGGTAGATGTTTTTGCAGGCACTGCCAAAAAAAACACCAAAGAAACGGGACATTATTCTTTTTTTACTACAAAACATGCTTCTGCAAAAAACAGTGATTGTTTCAGCTCAGCCTTAATCGATGCTAGTTACTACTGGAGCAGATTGTGCAGTTCAACTCTGGGAAGAAGAAAGAGAAATGCCAAAATTAACAAGATTGTAGTTGCTATATGGAACTCCCATTTTAGCACTCACACATTTATGATTCTCAATTCTTTTTGACCCAGTGGGGTTTCTGATCTAAGTTTGTTTAGGATGGGCATCTACTAACCTTTGCTCAGAGTAGACCTATTGAAATTGTTGGCCATGGCTAATTTAGAGAACATTAATTTCACAGTCTACCAAAAATAAAAGTTAGTTGAATACAACCCTTTGTTGTTTTTTTCAGTTCAACATTTGCTGCCACATTTTATAGCACTGCAAATTCAACAATAGTTCAGCTTGCATAACGCATACAGGACTAAACAAATAAGAAGAAGAAACAAAAAATTGAAAATAGGACACTGAATCCATTATGGAAATAAGAAATATGGATGAAAAACACTACTCTTTCTATAAACAGTGTGCAAAGCTGAAAAGGGATAAGGATTAGAGTGTATGTTTTGAAAAAATAAGTAGATTGTTACCAGGTGCTCCCAACTGTAGATGCTTTCCAATGTATAACTATATTTAATTAGGAAATAATGGGGAGAAGCACTTTTACGTTTTACTCATACTATTTGGACTTGTGTTGGCTGCAACTCCATACGTTTGCCCATCCTGGAATCTCAAATAGGTTGGATCCCGAGGAAATTAGTCATAGATTATAGTTGTGACTAACTTCCTCTGCATCCAGCTCAACTTTTTCCTTGGGATTGTAGCCATACCTTCTTCTTTTTAAAAATGCTTTACGTGTAAACATCTGCTTAGCGATATACAGTTTTCATGACTTTTTATCAATGCCCCTACCATTGAATGTGAAATTATATGCATCATCTTCAAACCATTAAAAACTCTTTTATAGCCAGTGGTTTAGAATTTGACATTGGGCTAGAAAATTATGGGTTTGTTTTAGTGCCAAAGCAAAATGCACTTCTGTGGATTTGTAATCCCATTCACAGGATATGAAAATGAAGTGGGGAGAGGTATTTTTCAAGATTACTTTTGTCAGCAACAATGAGGGCAGGTTTTTGTTTTTGTTATTTCTTGTACTGACCAGCCATCATTTCCTTCTCCAAAGTGTCCCAGCAAAGGCAGTAGTAAAATCCCCAAATCATTATGAGGAAGAAAATGGTTCCCACTATCTGACCACAACAAGGAGCTCTGAGACGACTAATAGAAAGCAGCAAAAATGAGCAAAACAAAAAAGAATCTGCCACCAGTATGGCCAGAAAAGTTATGTATCTGAAAATCATGGGGATTTTTTTTCTATCCCTCACTCTGAAATCAGCCCCTTGTTTGGGGTACTCTCTCTTCTTTTGCCCATCCCAACCTTTGAGTCAAGATTTCTCAGCACAGAACATTTGGCTTGGGCCCGTCTTTGCCAATATGGTGTCCTTCAGATATTTTGGACCAGAGGCTGAGCTGATGTTCTTCTGGGTGGGGCTGGTAGTCCAGAACATCTGGAGGACACCAGGTTGGCGAAGGTTGACCTCACTTTAGTTCCATCTCCACTCTGCCATGAATTTCACTCGAAACATTCCCTTCCCTTTTCCACTTTCTGCCTGACCTATTTTATGGGGGAAGTGCTCCTTGGAAGAAAGGTAAGGAAACAAATGTGACAAATTCCAAATCTGTCTCTTGATGCAAAATAATCATGTGGTTTTGATTCTTACGTTGTCACCCTCAGCTTCTTGTTCCTTTCTTCTTGGCATACAGAACAGGACACAATAAATTTAACAGCATATATAAAAGGCCAAATGCAAATTAAAACCACTCAGATGTGCCAAATCGGGTGTATACGGGCTAAAATTATGCATGCAGGTTTATTATAGATAAGTAAAATCAAATGTTGTGCATTCAGTCTTACACCCAACCTTGCCATCATTTTCAAAGAAATCCAGTTGATGCAATAAGCCAAAATATAAAACCAGAACCACTCAGGAAATGATTAGAAACTAGTTTACCTTTGAGTGGATCTTGTTTATTTTATACACTTAAGAGGTGTAAGAGTCCTCTGTGTGGTCAACCCAATAGTTGTCTTATTTGTTTATTCTCTCTCTCTCTCTCTCTCTCTCTCTCTCTCACACACACACACACACACACACACACACACACACACATGCTTTAGTGCATTTCCTTCTTTGATATATTGTCTCACTGATTTCAGCAGTTTCCAAGTTACTTGGGGTCTTGTTGCCTTTTTCCAACCAGTGGAGGACATTTCATAAAGCTACTTATCCTAGTATAAAGCACTTCTGCAAAGTGCCCCAGTACACAAAATGATGTCAAGTCATTTTTATGCTATTTAATTAAAGAGCAGCTGAAAGTCCCATAGTTTCTGCATATGGTTTTGATTACTCCGGCTGAGCATGAATCCTGTATTGGATCAAAGCTTTTTTGCCCTTGTATTTCCCTCTAGCCTTGTGTTTCCATTCTCCCTACCCCCCACCCCACTAAGCTTATACAATGTTCTCTTTCATTTAACAAGACGATTAAAGTGTAGTTTTAAATATTAGTTTTATTTTAACAGTAACCTGGAGGTACTACTCAGCAGGGCAAAGGTAAACTCTAAAAAAATTAGGTCTGGGTTCGTGAAAGCAGTCATTTTGGAAGACCGATGCAGGAGGATGGAAAATGATCTGCAAATGATTGCAGTCAATTTTCTTGAGATTTGCTCAGCACTGGAAAAGAACTGCGTGAAACCAAACCCTGCTCACTCTAATTCTGCTCATGAGAAGTCTCTTGAAAAGAAAGAAGACAACTAGCTTTGGCTGGAACAGTGAGGAAGCTCAGCTGTTTGGGGATATTGTTATTGCCTCGCTGGAACAAGGGGGAAAGTCTGTGACGTGTGTCTGAGAGAGTGAGATGGAACAGATCGGTGTTATTAAGTCATCTTGTACATCCGGTTGCTGATGCTTTCAGTAGAACTACAGTACACAGATGCTTACATGTGGTTATATCCCCAGATATCTGCACCAATCCAGAGAGCTTTAGCTACCCAGCAGCTTGAGTGAGATAGTGTATACCAGGCATAGGCAACCTTAGCCCTCCAGGTGTTTTGGGACTACAATTCCCATCATCCCTGACCACTGGTCCTGCTAGCTAGGGATCATGGGAGTTGTAGGCCAAAAACATCTGGAGGGCTGAGGTTGCCTATGCCTGGTGTATACTAATAATACTAATACTAGTATACAAGTGTGTACTAATCATGCAGTATCAAATGCTCATTTTTCAAACCCCGAATTTTATAATTCAGCTTTTTTAAAGAAGGTTATTGTGAACATGATTTAGCTAAAATTGTTGATGGAGCGGTTACATTTCATGAAGGGGTCTCAACTCCTTTTCTCCATCGTTTGAGCACTGCTCTGAAGAGAGACCTGGCTTGGACTGCTCTGAGCACTGTATGTCTGACTGCCCTTCAGTCTGGCTGTTGTGCTATGCACTTCTCTCCTTGATGATCCCTGCTTATTTCCTATTGCTAGACCTGGAAAAGAAATCATTCTGCTAGGCAACTGCAGCCACAATGCTGATGTGCCCCAAAGACTTACTTTGAGACAAAGCAAAACCCTCAATCCTGTTTTCATGCTCGGGAGCTCAGCTCTCAAATATGAGAATTAAAATAGGATTTTAATGATGGAAGGGATCCTTTGAGCACATGCAGAACGGCTTCCCTTCATCGCCACGCAGCCCCAAGTAGCTGTTTCACTTCTAAGATTGGGAAAGAGGTCTTCTGGCTCAAACAGCCTGGCTTCCAGGAACTGGGGCCTCTAAATTTTGAGAAATAAAGCACTGGGTATTTGGTGATGAGGGCTGTGGGTTGCCTAGCAACATCAACAGAGTGATTCCCCTTTCCCTCTGACCCTGCAAAATGAACACTCATGGCTGGCAGACAGCAGAACAAATGTGGAATGGATACCCAGGGCCTGGATATGTTGAAAAAGGTGAAGGTGTGTTTCAAGTAAATCTTGTTCTTCTTACGGAAGAGTTCTGATAGGTTGGGCCACGAATCATGAAGTCTAGAGATTCCAAGAATGCATATGCAAGAGATTCTAGGCTTTCTAGTTTTTCCTCACCTGGTGTGGGTCTCTCAGAGGAGTTTGTTTACGAAACTTAGATCCGTAATGGAAATTGCTTTCAAAGATCTTCTTAAGTTTGTACAGAGACCTGGAAGTCACCATCCTTCAGGCAATGTAATGTGGTTCCAGACAATGAGTGCAGCTGCCGTGTTTAAGCTGAGCAACATTTATGATAAGTTAATCAGGGGTGATTTATGGAAATAATTGTCGAGAAAGAAAAATCACCTCTTTTTTTCCTTACACTTGTTGGGCACTGGAAATCCCTGGCAAATTGGCAGTCTTCCCAATAAAGAATCAGGTTAAGTGTGTTCCTTCTTCCCATTTGACTTTGGGAAGGCATCAGTCAAGGTGAGAGTGATTCTGATTTATGAGGGCAACTCAGCAATGAGATGCAATGTAAGCTGTTTTCTTTTACGCTTGATCTTGACACATGTTTCGCCTGCAGAGCTGCAGACAGCAGCATGTTGCTGTTGCATTTCCACCCTTTTTGTTGAGCTATAGGCAGATATGAAATAACAACCTTTCTGCTGCCAGAACCTTTCCTGTTGCAATATAATGAAACAAAACCCAGAGTGATGGGATATGCTGACAAAGGGCTGAATACAAGTAAATGTTGTCCTGGCAGCTTCACCGCAGAATAGCATCTCCATCGAAGTTAGTAGAAAGTCACATACTCCCTTTAAACAGTCATGGCTTCCCCCAAATATTTCTGGGAACTGCAGTTTGTTAACGGTGCTGAGAGTTGTTAAGAGACCCCTATTCTCCTCCCAAAGCTACAGTGCCCAGAATGGTTTAGCAATTGCTCCATCTTCACAGGGAACTCTGGAAATTGTAGCTCTTCCAACATGCAGCTTCCAACATGCAGCTTCGTGGATGTTGTGTAGCTCCACACCAAGATTGGTGTTATATCACAAATCTGAGTACTTTTCTTGAAATACATAAGAATTCTCTCGGTGTTCATAGACATTTGGGGACTAGGATTTCCCCAGTGGAGTGTGGGACATGTCAGCTGCTGAAGTCCTCAGAGGCCATTCAGTAACAAGCATCTACTCTCATGTCAGTCTATTTTTCATCTATCAAATGCCTGGGTGTTACATGATCAGTAGAAAAAGGAGGGGGAGCTGAGTAAGAGCACCTTCTTATGCACCCCCCCCAAAAAAAAATTATATCAACAGGGTTACAAAGAAAAATATTTCAATAGTTTGTTTCCAAAAGGTATATTTTAAATCATCAATAAAAGAGTTTATTTGAAATCAATGTTTAGTTGAGTCTTTTTTTATGAATAACTTGTTGCTGGAAGGGCAGAGGGAGTCCCCTGTTGAACTGACAAAAATCTCAGGGCAAAAATTAGTCCTCAAAATTAAATTATTGATTCAGCTTTAACTCTCCCTTGTCTCCCAAGAGATGACCAAGAATTGCATTGTCAGGAACAACTCTGATGCAGAAATCTGAGGGGCAGCGGGAGTCCCCTGTTGAACAGACAAAAATCTCAGGGCATTGCCCCATGTGTTCTAAGCAAAAATCTGGAACGCAAAAATACCAGTAGTCCTCAACATGAATGTTCTGGTTCCACTTTACCCTCTTCTCTCGAAATATTACCACTGCCTTGTCAGGGACAAAAGCTAAGAACTTCAGGTGTATAAGTGGCTACCTGTTTTCATTCTGGACTGGAAGGGGAAGCCAAAATGTTCGAGGACTTGAGCCGCCTATTAGGAAAGACTAACTAAACGGAGATGCTTTACTTTAGAAAAGAGGTGACTACATGGGGACTTAAAGGTTAAAAAATGATGCATCATGTTGAGAAAACTGGGGTGGGTGGGTTACCCTTTCCTATGATACTAAGAATCAGGGATTACCTAAACTGATTGGCAATAGATACAGAACAGATAAGAGAAAGTACTTCTTCCCATAATGCATAATTAAGGCTGCAATGTCATTGGATGAGTAGACTTATGAATTGTGCAGCAAATGCTAGGTTTCATGACCAGGAATTAATGAGTGTTGGCTATGAACTTAGAGGGCTTTCAATGGGAAATAGACCAGTTCAACAAAGATATGCATCAAGGGTTATTAGGCCATTAATCCAACATAACCTCTATCAAAAGAAGCAATCACTGAATACCATTTGCTAGGAGGGCAGCAGCATGGAAGGGCTGGCTATTGCCTTTGTGCACTGCTTGTGGACCTTTTCAATACATCTGGTTGCCTGTGATACAAGAAAAAGGACTGGAGATCATGTAGGACTACAGCTCCCATCAACCCTGACTGTTGGCCCTGCTGGCTTGGGCTGGTGGGAGTTGGAGTCCTGCGACATCTGGCCACAGGTTCCCATCCCTGGACTAGGTGTATCCTTAACTGAAGTTGCATTCTGCTTCCAACCTCTTATTTCTTATCTGGGCTTCCTTAGCAAGAACTGTGGTTTAGCTTGTTACTGCAAGCAATCCTAAATTTGGAGAGATTAAAGCACACCTAGGAGTGCTTCATATGAAGGCCGTAGTGTACTGGCAAAGGGGAATGTGCCTGAAGCAACAGCAGCTCTGTCTTCCCCTCTTCCTCCTTTTCCAAGAATGCACACAGAGTGGGAGGAGGCAAGAATGAATGAATCAAGCACATGGGAGGGTGGAATTAAAATATCACTATATACCAAATGTTGAATCTAAGAGGTCATCTGTGGAGGGTGAAGGAGACGGAGCCACACCCCATGTTTCAGACCAATATAATTAGTCTTCAGCGAATCTCTACCGCTGGCCAACAAACTGGTTCTGCACACAGAGATGGCACATTCGGAAATGGTATGTTCCCAGGACATCTGCATCAGTAACAGTTTTGGACATGTAGTTCAGTTCTTGCTGCCTCCATTGTGAGATGATGCAAGTATTTCCACCTCTGCTTCTTGGACAGGCTGCATCAAGTGTCCTACTTCGCCCCTGAAAGATTTGATGTAGGCTTCCTAAGGCCAAATAGGTGTAGCAGGAAATTTGTGAGTCAGTAGATGATAAAATCTCCTCAAAAATAAATAAATGAGGTTATGGTACATCTGGAAATAGTGTTCTAAATCCATAGTTTGAAAACCCTTTAAGAAAAAAGTAGTTAGAACTATAAAAATAAACTTTGGATTGTGCATTTTAGAGTGTGTGTTACTGAAGTGAGCATTGCTGTCCCAGGCATGTGACTCAGGAAGCAAAGTCTCTTACACCAAGGGAAATGCAGCTGGCGCACCTGTATGCTCTAGGTCAAACTATGTTTCATGAGCATTTCCCTAAAACCATATTTTGCAGAGCTGATTACTAGTGTCGTCATCCCATTGAAGAAATATTACTTTTTTAATCACATTAATTTTAGTTGATTAATCTAAATTTGCTCATGGGTAAAAGCAATTACTATGAAGCAGGAAGCATACTTCCTTTGGTGTGTGTTTTTTAAGATAATGGGCACATATGTCATCATGGCCTTTATCTTAGAAGAGGCATGCGAGTGAAAAGGGGAATGCCACTTTCAAAATGGTTTACTACCTGCAGTTTTTTAAAGGACTTCTGCACAAAATCTTACGCTCAATTCCTTCTGGGCACCTTTTTAGTCAATTAATAGAACTGATTGATCGGTTAAACATTCCAGCCCCACCAATGACTCTTTGCATTAAAGTTGCTAAAATCCTGACAACTGAACCAAATTCCAGCTCTTTCTTTTACCAAGTATTTCCCCATTGCTTATGCAAAATATAAGACTTAACTTCATGTGAATGCTGTTGATCTATGATATGTAGAGCTGACCACCATTCCAGAGGAAGTTGTACCCCATGGGCTCATAAAATGATACACGTGCACAGAAATACAGTACTTTGTGATCTTTTAGTGTGGAAGTTGCACATAAGGTACATATTCCCAAATTACTACCTATTAAAGTGATACAATTGTAGTCACAAAAGCAAGAGATTATCACCAGAGGTTGCCCATTCACTTCTCTTCTCATCTGTTGCTTTGTTGGTTGAGGAGATTATTGCTTTTGTTCTTTCTCCTTATTAGCCCCGGCAATTTAGGGGGATATGTGGCTGTAGTGTCTAATTTGCTGTTTGCCTCTCACACTAGCTCATTAAAATCTGAATGCATTGTGAAGTGAACAAAAATATCACTTGGGCTTATCTAGTGTGAAACTGGCTTAGTCATGCCCAGATGGTGGTGTCTGCTGGCTGCAAACAAAAAGACCTCAGCTGGAGACACTGAGGATATTATAAGGATTCTATGAGATCTTGTGATACCAAATCTATTTCCCAGGGCCTTGGAAACAGGTATCCAAATAAGGTTTACTTCATACTGTAATTTACACTTTACACAGCAAGCATCTTTTCAGCGTGTCCAAAACACATCCTTCAATGACCACTGAACAGAAGAGGCACATACTGTATGTAAATAGGCAGTGGAAATGCATTGGAAACTATGACTGGCCCCAAATAGCTGGCAAATACTCCATTTTTACTGTTACAGACACAAACGTCTGCCAGTATTGTTGTATTCATCATGAACAAGAACTATTCAGGGAATTCTAATCTGTGTTAGTTAAGTGCTTTGGAATCTGGAGGTAACGTTTAGTCCATCTTAACTAATGTTAGTTAATTTAGTCTGTTGAATTTAGAAATCATGTCCCACAAGGGAATGTTCTGAAACAGAATAGCATCTCTGCCAAATCTTGTGGGCAAACATTGTGCTGCTCCAGATCAAGAGGAGCAGATGACTGCAAAGGTTGCAAGGTTCCTAGCTGGGGCAATCAGAATAAGGTCCACTATTTGACGGCTGATTCAGGACCCTAAACTGTGTTTTATATAATCAACTTTTTATTTTGTTCTGTGTATATCACAATGTTCTTTTGTTGCTATGGCTGATGGCTGATGGCAAATAAACTTTCATTCATTCATTGTGCTGCTCAGTAAATAATAATATTTTGGCATGTATATTTTAGTTGTGAGGGACAGATGGAGCTTGTCAACGAGGTAGCCCATCTAGGAGAAGGAAAACTCTGATCCTTGCAGGATATCTTGGGGAGAAGAAAAGGCTAAGGGGTAAGCCCTACACAATCATGAACTGGCAGGACAATGGGAAGGAGGAGGGAGATCCTGGCAAGGGGTGCAACCGCGACTGGGACACACCGGGACAAGCTGGGGAAGAGGAAAGAGAGGTTGGTGTAGGAATTACTCAGAGGGTGATGGATAATGATGAGGGGATGGGGGTTAGTGCACAGGAAGCAGAGCAGCAAGACCCATCACCAAAGGGGCCCCACAAGCATGGCAGACTCTGAAGCATAGGGAGCAGCAGGTGGGGCACCCCAGGAGGCTGAGGCAGGCAAGGACTCACAGCCCAGCTCCCTAGTTGGCCAGGTGGGGCTCACTAGCTCTGGGAGGAGGTATAGAGTAGGCTCAGAACAGGTGAGGGTCACATGCCTCATCAAGGCCAGGTGCTGCAATCAGCATGCAAAGTATAGAAAGGCAGCAGAGCTGAGGGCCTGTGTCTGCTCAGCTGCCCATGTTGATGGCTCTCAGCTTGGATGCTCCAGAATCTCTGCAGGACTTTGGACATGTGGGTTGATTCTGGATTGGGGACTTGACATACTGACTTGCCTCCAGGTAGGCCAGGGGTTCAAGACCATTGCCAAGAGCGGGTTCTTGTTGTCTGGTCAGCCCAGGACCTCCATGCACACTGCCCAGGCTTGTGCCCTGGGTAGGTTACTTTGGTGCTGCTAACACAGAGGTTTGACTTTACCCCCTAAAGGTGAACTCCGTTGTCTCTCGAGACAGACAGATGCCAACAATCTATATGCTGAATATTCCAAAGATTTGTGCTCATAGTGATTTATATATAAAAAACCAGTCTAAATACATAATGCATAATTATAATATGACTACATCACTAAACAAATAGTTTAACAATTCATTTAAAATACGTATATCGCATCGCACAATGGTGGAAATTTTAATTCAGCCAAACAATACCTGAGCTAGTCTGGCTCCTAAGAGCTTACTCAGCTGTGTAGGAAGTAGGAGCAGCCAGGAAGAGTTTTTGCAGTGTGGCTGATGGCTCCTAAATTATGAGAACTATGGTGAAAAACAAGGAACTCTGGATCTCTGCTCTAGTATAAGGAGGTGACTCACTCCAAATTCCCACTGATTGGACTTTGAGACTCAGTTCTGTGATTTGCATTGCTAGTTCACAATATTGTAGAAATTAATTTCGATGCAGGGAATTTGATTTGCATGCCTGAGCTAATCCATGTTTACAAAGGGTAGCGTTTCAATTTCAGGCTTATTTGATAGAGAAGTATGTGTGTGTAGCCAACACTGAATAGGACTCCTTGACTAAATGTGGGTTTTCATGCTTTTTCTGTGTATCTATTCCTCTTAAAATCTGAAGGACCCTGAAGGAAGATTCTTTGCAGCATCTAAATAATCCGTAGCTTCTTTATTGGAGACCTGTTTAGTTTGTGGAAAACTGCACATTTTCAGTGGGAATTCTTTTTACAGCTGCCTTATTCTGTTTATCTGGATCTGTCACTAAAGTAAACTTGCATTTGGTTGTTTAGAATACCGTGGTGGTTTCCAAGGCCCCCTTTCTGCCCATGTTCATGGAAGGGCTTGGTTTATTATCATAACCTTTGCTTAAAGGACCTAACCTTGCAGTTTGTACTCAAGAGTGAATACTCACTGATTAAAGAAGAGGAAAATGGCAGCTCACATTCAGATAAGGGTCTTGGATGGAACTGGCTAGACTTACAACATCTAAGTTATAATGGGGATCATATGCCCTGGCTCCTTTTGTGCCCTCCAGTCCTCCTCCTCTGGGCTGCAAACCAGATATTCTTGACCTAGTACACTTGTTTGCATTCAGCTCCCTTAGGGGGATATGTATACAATTCCTAGCTTCATGTCCCTGGGGTAAAGCATGATTTGACTTGAGCACCTGTGCTTTGGGCATCATGACACCAATTCTCAGGAATTCTGTTCCCTCAGAAGTGACTCCCCAATATTTTCATGTTTTCAGTGTGTTTGTGTGGAAATAGAATATTCACACTCCTTTAACCAAATACTTCATTTAGTTCTGCTTAGGTACTTGAAAATTACAAGTAATTTTGTTTATGTTGGAAAAATTAAAATATTTCTCAAAGACTTTACAACTGAGACTAGATTTGAGATTAAGGGAAAAGGGCTGTATTGGCTTCACTTGTCTCCTTGAATAAGTAAATGTGGCAAGCAGACAAAGAACTTCATCAGGTACATCTGAGGTCTTAGGCATATGGCATGTCCAGTATGATGTATGTATGTATGTTTGTTTGTTTGTTTGTTTTAAACAGACTCCTATTCGGCATCAAACTGCTTTTGAACATCTCCTCAGTTTCCAAAACAGATTGGCTCAATCACTTTTGGGATATATATTTTTGTTCAATAACTGGGTGGCCTGGTAGCATGAGACCACAGCACTGGCATTGCCTCACTACTGAATGTGTTCAGCTGATCCCATGCACAGATCTAACACATAAACAAATATAGCTGGATATCAGTAGGCAGGGAGTTCCAAAGTGTAGGTATTTCCACACTAAAATATTGATTCTTTACAACTGTACAATGAGTATTATGCGGTACCTAATACAATGCTTATTCCACAGACTGAAGTGGTTGAGTGCAGTACAGATGTAGCCTCTGTGAGAGGGCTGGGGATGAGACCTATAGGCACGATTCCACTCCTGAATCTATCCCAGCTCTGAAGACATAAGAAAACTACATTTCATTCCTTCATCAAGCATCACTGATGGGAGAGAATAATCTAGAAATACAGCCAGATGGCATCTGCACTAGATGCAGAAGTATAAATAGATGACATCCTTTGCTCCAGGCATGAGAAAACCTGTTGGATAACCCATTCCCTTTTGCTTTGGCTGAGTGTTTGCAGCAATACTGAACAAAGATATATAGCTGGAGCTGGCACTTAACCAAATATTTTCAAGCAGAGGGACTAAATCAAAGTATTGTGCCATTATAGTCGTGCTAATCTTTAAAGCTGCCATATGTCTTCATAAGCAGTGCATCCAAGGAAAGCTGCTTGATAAATGCTTTCATAGTATGAGAGAAACAGATACCCTAAATGTGGCCCAATACTTGTTATGAGATGTGTTCAGCTGCAGAAAGAACTGAACCACCTACCAGTCTGTGAGGGGTGCTATCTATTTTGCTCAAGGGTGGGGACAGGAATCCCAAGACTATTTAATTGAATATGTGACTTAGCCTGTGAAGAATGAGATGTGTGTGCATTACAGAGAATAAAGTAGATTCACCTTGGTCTAAAGTCCTCAGTGGGTAAGGCAAGACAGTGAGATATTTTCCATTGGTTTGGCTGTGACAAACAGCCATTAGCACCTCTGCTCTTAAATTGGTCTCCTAGTGGCTATTTGATACAGCAGGGATGGGCAACCTATGGCTCTCTAGATATTGCTGGAACGCAACTTCAAATATCCCTGACCATTGGCCATACTGGCTGGGGATAATGAGAGCTGGAATCCAACAACATGGTTGCCCATCCCTGCAATACATGGTCAGTCTTCAGCCATTACATAAGAACTTGAATGTACTTATTCTCATAAGAGCCAGTGTGGTATAGTGGTTAAGAGTGGTAGACTCGTTATCTGGGGAACCGGGTTCGCGTCTCCGCTCCTCCACATGCAGCTGCTGGGTGACCTTGGGCTAGTCACACTTCTTTGAAGTCTCTCAGCCCTACTCACCTCACAGAGTGTTTGTTGTGGGGGAGGAAGGGAAAGGAGAATGTTAGCCGCTTTGAGACTCCTTTGGGTAGTGAAAAGCGGGATATCAAATCCAAACTCTTCTTCTCTTCTTCTTCTTCTTCTTCTCATGCTCCCACCATGTTCCTTTACTCAGTGGCATAGCTGAGTAAAGGAACATGGCTGCTTGAGCACCCAGGGCAGTGCAAATGCCCTGCACTCGGGGGCTGGGCAAGCCAGGGCAGAGCACACTGCACAGAACCTCCATGGAGTCCACAAGCCCCACGTTGACGTTTCAGGTGCCCGAGCCATTGCGTCACTCCCCAGGAGAGACTTGTGGCTCGGTCGCGCTGCAGGCCAGGCCCCATTGTCACCCCCCTCAGTGATGACACCTGGGGCACCCACTGCACCCCCTTCCTACACCACCACCTTTATTTCTTCTGTATCATGCCTATCGTGTTTGCCACTGTTTATTTGTAAGCTGTCCTATGTTGATAGAAAAGCCATATATAAACCTAAGCAGGTAAGCAAATGGCCAAACAAATCCTCACATATTTTCCAGTAGATACACAGCTCTGGGTAAGTGGGCTTTTTCATTGACCCAGAGAACGAAGGTCCACATTGCATTGCTGTCGCTGAAGCTAAACAGATCTGACCCTAATAGGCAACTGCCTACAAACCGTATGTTGTCTCTTTTGAGCTCTTTGCGGGAAGAGAAGGACTAAAATATAAAACAGAACAACATTCTTCTCAATGCTACTCTCTTTACACAAAGGAATATGTGTAGGGAACTTCCCCCTTTGCTGGAATGAATAGGGAAACGCTTATGAGCAGACGAGGTTGGTGTGTGTGCAATGTATCTGAGCCCCCAACCCAGAAGAGATTATGATTTCTCAGTTTTCTAGCTGTTGAGTGAGCCATCTTACCTAATAGCTGTAATTCTCAACAAGATGCAATTGATTAAGGTTCTTGCAAATCAAAAGCACCATATTAATGTTATTACTGTACATTTAAGAGACCCACAGGACTATTATTTATGTATATTTTAATTATCACACAAGGCACACGTAAATATACATTATGTACTGGTTTGGTGGTTCATAACTCAGCTTAATAAACTGAGTTATGAATGAGCCTTTTAGCCACACACTCTGCTCCTTTGCACAAGGGAGCAAACCCACCAGGAAGTCTTCAGATTTCCTTGCAATCTAAGACAGTCTTCAGTTAAACATAGTTTTCTGATTCAGAAGAAACTATAGTTAACAGTTTTGGAACAAGCCATGTTCAAATCAAGGCTTCAGGTCCTGGTTTGTTCCCAAGCCACAAAGCATAGTGTCCTGGTTTGAGTGAAATATGGCTAACGGAATGCTTCCTGGTTTGCTAGTTCACTTGTTCATGCAAAGGAGCAAAGGGAGCAAAGGGACTGCATGTGCAACTAAAAGGCTTGTTCATGCCTTGGCTTATTGAACAGATGGTCAATGATGCATACTGAATGTGTGAACTGAAACCAGTGTTTGTAGCCTTTCAGACATTTCCTCCATGTGTTCGCTGGATGTGTACAGTGGGTACTAACCCCCAACTTCTGCACATTCTGTGATAGATATGTACAGTGTCTCCACGCATATGCAGCTGTATGTCCGTAAGTTCTTCCACATGATTGGGAACCCTAATCATGCAACATTCCCAGTCACATATGTAGACATTACAAAATGTGTAAAAGTCAGGAGAAGGGCAGGGCCAGCAGACATGCGGAGATCAGGGCCACAATCTCTCTCACTGTCTGTAAAATCAGTGAATGTATGGAAGAAATGTCTTCAATGGCCTTGAGATGAGTTAAATGGCAAGGTTTATCTTCAGTGTTGGCTATGCAGTGGCACAGTTATTCATGTATACAGCCATTTGATGCTGCAGTAGTAATAATAATAATAATAATAAATTTTTATTTATATCCTGCCAATCTGGCTGGGTTTCCCCAGCCACTCTTGGCAGCTCCCAACAGAATATTAAAAATGCGATAAAATATCAAACATTTAAAACGTCCCTAAACAGGGCTGCCTTCAGATGTCTTCTAAAAGTCAGATACAGTGGTACCTCTAGCAGTGGCGTAGGGAGCCGCTTTGCCGCCCGGGGCGGCAAACGCAGGGGCACCCCCTGGGGGCGGGGCGCCGCTCCCTAGCGCGCGCGCGCACCCTGACGTCATGACACATGTGCCGTGAGTCACAGCGAGCATGCAGCATCCCAGGTGGACTGCGCATATGCGGACATGCACAGTCCACCCAATATGGTGGGCGCGAGCGGCCAGCACCCCTTCTGACTGTGCGGCGGCGTGGCAAGTTTTAAGGCTGTTCGCGCGCTGCAGCCTTAAAAGTTGCCGCGCTGCGGCGCTGATCACAGGGCAGGGCCCCGCCCCGAGTGTCACCCCCCCCCCAGGGCTGTAGCCGGTGCGGACCACCCCCTACGCCCCCCTCGCTCCGCCCCTGACCTCTAGTTAAGTACTTAATTTGTTCCGGAGGTCCGTTCTTAACCTGAAACTGTTCTTAACCTGAAGCACCACTTTAGCTAATGGGGCCTCTCGCTGCCGCTGCGCCGCCAAAACTCGATTTCTGTTCTTATCCTGAAGCAAAGTTCTTAACCTGAAGCGTTATTTCTGGGTTAGCAGAGTATGTAACCTCAAGCGTATGTAACCTCAAGCGTATGTAACCCAAGGTACCACTGTAGTTGTTTATTTCCTTGACGTCTGATGGGAGGGTGTTCCAAAGGGTGGGTGCCACTACTAAAAAGTCTTTAAGTCATGAGCATACACATGTGAACCAGCCCTAAGAAAACTGTAGTTCAGTCAGGTTCAGATCTTCTTTTAAATCTGAACTGAAAATAACTTGATTGTCATGCTGGCTCATTCATTGAAGATGATAAGCCACAAATAGAATGCCGGGAATGAATGAGCAATGTGCCTTGCATTTAAAAAAGCAAAAAGCCCTAAAAAGAAAACAGCCATCTCATCAAAAGTATTTGAACTCTGAGGAAACTGGGGGAACACGTCAACATGGAATAGGATCCTGTTCTCCATCAGTGCCCTGGGATACTGTAAGCAATGCAGTGTGAGAACTCAAACACAAATTATGAGTCAAGGGGGGGGGGTGTCTATGTTTTTAGAGTAACCAAAAAAAAAGTTTGCCCAGGGAAAAAGAAGAGATACCGACAACAAATTCAAGTAACATAATATGTACCTAAGGTAATGAGTAAACCTTGTAAACTGTGCCAAATCTTATGAGCAGGCTTCTCCGGCAGTAGAAGTAACTATTTCAGGGATAGCTGAGCATGTTTCATGACAACCAATCTTTTAATATAACAATACAGTGGTACCTCGGTTTAAGAACAGTCCTGTTTACGAACGATTCAGTTTACAAACTCCGCAAAACCGGAAGTAGTGTCCCGGTTTGTGAACTTTACCTCGGTCTAAGAATGGAAACCGAAAGGTGGAAGGGCACTGGTGGCGGGAGGCCTCATTAGGGAAAGTGCGCCTTGGTTTAAGAACAGTTTCGGTTTAAGAACAGACTTTCGGAACGGGTTAAGTTCGTAAACCGAGATACCACTTTACAGGTCTCTTGAATAACAGACTCTAGACCTGGATGCCAGTTTTTGCCTCGGGCAGATCCGCCCCATACATTTTAAGCACATCCAACATACATTCCTCAAAGAATCTTGGGAACTAGTCTTTGTTAATGGTGTTGGGGGTTGTAGTTCTGTGTGAAGAAAACTACACTTCCCAAGATTCTTTGGGGGAAGCTGTGTGCTTTAAATATGCATTGAATGTGCTTAAAATGTATAGTGCAGATCTGCCCATAGTCTCATGGATTGTCACATCTAGATTTTAAGCATGTTTACTTGGATGGAAGTAGACGATGACATCCTTTAGTCATATTTACTTACTTTAGTTATTTAACAGAATGAATATACCAGTTGACTAAAAGGAAAGAAAGAAACCTCAAAGTGGTTTACCACAATATAAAATAAAAATTTATTGGAAACCACCCCCCCCCAATAAAAATAGGTATTAACATATTCAAAAGATGATTAAATTCAACAGTAGCTTAAAAAGAAGAAGAAATTAAACACATACAGCTTCTACTTCTCTAGATAGATTTGTCTTTAAAAAAAAACAAATGTTTAAAGCAGATTCTGAAAGAGTACAGCAAACTGCCTGCCTGGTGTCAATTTCCATTTATTAAGGTTGAATTTCTTGCAAATGCCACTACAAATGCTGTGCTATTGATTGTGATCGAAATGAAACCATTGCTTCATGCCATAGGAAATTATTTGCATTGTTTTATAAAGTTAAGGTTTTTGCTAAACACTCAAAATGAGTCTCTCATGAGTCTGATTACCTGAGCTAACAGCAAGGCAAGAAACGATTGCCTCTAAAAGTTACTATAGCTGATCAGACGATAGCTTCTGGGCTATAGGTCTCCAGAAAATGGTAAACGTTTCCAAAATAACAAAAAGAAATATTTACCTATATTTGTTTATTTATAATATTGTTTTAGATCAGATACGTGTTCTGTGTGGAGGCCTCTCCTGTACCTAAAATAGTGCTCCAGTTGAGATTTAACCTCATTCCAAACCCAACCTATCATTACATATAAAGCATACAAGCCAAATATTACTACCCATGAACCCACTATGTTGAAGAGTCTCAGGCCTACTTCTTAAATCGCAAATGAGGTAGAAAAATCTGTTTCTGAACATATTATTATTATTATTATTATTATTATTATTATTATTATTATTTATTACCACTTAAGACAGCAAGTTATGTCCTCCATAGCTCCATTACAACTGTGCTTGTTTCTCTAATGCTTATATATCTTCCTGAGGCGTCACATACCCTTTTTCATTCAGGGTGACCTTTACTTACTAAGGTTTGGACCAAAAAGATTCAGGCAAATTATTTGCTAAGCTTTTTTCCAAGAGCATTCTTTATCCCTCCTCTCTGTTTTCAATGAATGAACTAGGCAGCTAACAATTCAAAAATTAAAATAATCAAAAATATATTGCATGTGTTTCATTTTATATTTTATCTATCTAACTTTCTAGCAATAAATAAATAAAAATTGGGAAACACATTGGAGTGAGCAATATTTTGCGTCCTGAAAAGGTGGTGAAAGGAAACATGGACAGGACAGATGGATCTCCTGGGACAGGAAGTTCCACCACTTGGACACTATAATGGAGAAGTCACATGCTCCAAAGGTTCAGCTGTGGTCAAGACTTTGACTGCAGCCTTTTGAAACAACTGAAGTTTCCCAACACTTTTCTATGGCAGCCACATATTTAGAGCTATCTAACCTTTACAAAACTTAAGGCACATGTCACCGTGGCCAGGTCAACCTTTTCTTGGAATGGGAGCAGTTTGCATGCCAATCTAAACTGTGCACAAGTACTCTTGGACATAAGCTGCCACCTAGAGATCTAGTAGGAATTATAGGTGACAGAAAATGCCCAAACAACACAGCTGTACAATGGTACCTTGAAAGTCGAACGGAATCCGTTCCGGAAGTCCATTTGGCTTCTAAAACATTCGAAAACCAAGGCACGGCTTCTGATTGGATGCAGGAGCTTCCTGCACTCAATTGGAAGTTGCGGAAGTGTTCGGGTTCCAAAGAACGTTTGCAGACCGGAACACTCACTTCTGGGTTTGCGGTATTCAGGAGCCAAAATGTTCGACTCGCAAGGTGTTCAGAATCCAAGGTACAACTGTATTTTGAAAGGGAGTGCCACCTTCTTGGAAACAGGATTAAGCATTTCTTTGTCTGGACAATCCATTCTCTCTCTGTGTTACAGAACCTTATAGAAAACACAATATTAATGATAACATATAATAATCTATAAAATGCTGAAATATGAAATCTGTGAATCCAATATACTTCTTTTTGCAGTAATTTCTTGTGTAATGTCTCTAGATTTGGTTCATTCCAGGTGTGTTTATAAATGACAAACCATTTGAAATCAATGGGGCTGTGATTTGCATTAATGAAGTGTGATGTGAGAGGGGCTTCCATAACCTTATTAGTTATATGGCTTTTATGTTCCATAATCCTTGTCTTGACCGTTCTTATGGTGCTCCCAAATATGAAATCTAGCATAGGAATTTACTGGGTTTATATGCTGCCCAAGCAGAGTTTAACTCGCACAACAGGCTCTCCCAACCCTTTGGAGCAGACTAAGAGGGTGTTGGGAGACTTCTGGGGAGAAGAGTGGGAAGTTCTTCTGAAGAAGCAGAAATCTGCTGCTTGAGCAGAACAGTGTTGGGTACAAACGTGCTTGTAAACACTGCTGTTTCATTTTTAGCATAGCACTTCTCAAGCAAGCTTTTCTACATAAAAGCAGCAAAGCGTGAAATATTTCTAAATTAAACCTCTGTTTCATTTATTTTGTAAAAGGAGAACATGGTTTTCAACATATGTCTTAACTGCACATTAATTGTAGATGTGTGGGCAGGGGATCCCCGCCTCCCCTTGCTTCAAGTCTGGATGGAGAGTCCTAGAAATTGAATCAATCAAGTAACATTTGAGATCCTGGCTTCTGCTAATACAGTGGAACCCCTTGTTACGCACGCGATCTGTTCCAGGTCGCCATGCATAACGTGGGTGAGTGTATCCCGAACGCACGAAAAAAAAACCCAAAACCAGAAGTAGCGCAATTTGAGCGCTTCTGCACATGCGCAAAGTGCGCAGAAGCGTTATGCGCATCCGGGGGTCACACGTGCTCCAGAAATGCTTCCGGGTTGCGGGTGTTCTTAACTCGAACGTCCGCAACCTGGGGTGTGCGTAACCTGGGGTTCCACTGTACAGTAATTACTATGGCTAGCACACTTAGGGCTGCTCCATTCATGAAGGGGGGGGGCTGTCTGTGCTGAAAGTTTGCCTCTCCTGCAGCTGCTAAAAACAAAGGAACCCAGCCAAAGAAATTGGTGACAACTCTCCAAAAACTAAGGCTGAGGTTTTCCTCATGAACGGTGTTACTCTTGTTTTCTCACAGACATTGCCTGGTCTTGTACATCTGGGTGAATTACAGGTAAAATGGAGGCTTTAGAAACTAGTAAATCTACAGAGTAATTTGTGACTCTAACTTAACCAAACTCTGGCTTTACTTGTGTTTAATGTGGCAGTTGAAGGACAGAGTTTGAGTCGGTGAGCAATTTCCAGATACTCTAATCTAAGAAACAAAGCTTTGCATAAGACCCTAATTAGTGGCTTCTCTGCCTTTCGCCCAGTTACCAAAACAGCAACACAGTGGTGATTATTACCTAGATAAAAGAGTTGCTGATAATCCTTATCAGCTTCAAATAATTGCATTATAATTATGGTAGGTAATGTAAGAGATAAAGCACCACCTAGTGGACAAAAATCCCATCCCCTGCAGCTCCCTTAATTTATGTAGGTATTATTTCCCCAACCCGAAGTCGTTAAAACCCAGTTTTCAATGGTAATTTTCTGGAAACACCCAGATTTCATCTATTGTGTCTTCACTCAGTGGAATGCTAAGAGCGGTCAGAATCTGAGAAGGAAAACTCTGATCCTAGACTTCCGTTGCCTTGTGGGGTATCTTTGGGAGAAGAAAAGGCTAAGGAACAAACCCTACACAAATCTGGAGTGGAGGCCCTAAAATGGTTGGATGGCACCTTTATATGCCTCCTTTCTGCAACTTCCACAGTCAAGCTGGTACCAAATGTGTTGCCCTGCTTTGGACCACACCAGCAAGGCTGAGTGTGGGGTCTTGTCATCTGGGCAGCCTAGAGCCTCCATACACTTGCCCAGCTTGCACCCCAGAGAGGTCACCTTGGTGCTGCTAATGAAGCGGTTTGACTTCACCCCCAGAGGCACGGGAAAGGCATACATTTAAACAACAGTTCCTGGCTCCCACTCCAGATTGCATGTGGGGGCTGCTATGACTAAATATTCCCCCTTTTCCAAACGTATTTCTTCCACATAAAACTGAGCTACCCTGCACCTGAAGTGTAAGGTTATTCACTCGCCAGCTCTTTCTGAGAACTGGACCTAAGATCAGAGAGTGGTCTGAAAGCACTTGACACAATTTTACTGCTTAAGTGAAGTAGTTCAGGCCTTGGAGACAACATGGAAGGCAGATCAGTTGAGGGACCATGTTTAAACTGCTCTAAGCTCTCCAATGGAAGCGAACGAAATAATAAGGGCATATTTTTATGTATACCTGTTTTGGACTGGGACCAAAAACAAACTTAAAGAAGCAAAACTGCGAACAAAAGATAAAGGAAGAGGTACAAGAGCAATAAATTAAATATGGTAGATAATGGACTGGGAACCTTTGGGATTTGTAAATTATTTCAGTGGGGCTTCTGCAGGAGTATTTCCCAGTTAATTTGGGCCCTACAGTCATTTTCCATTGAGTTTCATACATTTGGATTGAGTTCCCATTTATTGTAACATTTAGCAGATACAGAGTAAGGCGCAGGAAAGGATTACTGATGGACACACTGCTTTTCTTGGTTTCAAGAGCCCTCCCTATCAGTGTGGACCCAGACTTAGTCTTTGCACAATTGCGGTAACATCATATCGTAAATTATGAAAGTCTGGTTGCATGAGGTAAAAGGGGAAAGAACAAACCCGCAATTGATTGTCCAGTATTACTTCTGAGTCAACTCTTGTGGTGCAGTCTCTGCATTATCAAAACAAAAATAATATGAGCCCGGGGTGAAATTTATCAAAGGAAGTCTGAGACAGTAAGGATTAACACAGTACTTCACTGTGACTGGGACCTCTTGATAGTGATAAGTTTCTCTCCCTCATTTGATTGTGCTCTGTTCCCATTCAGACCGGTGTGCAGAAGGAAACTGGTAGCCTGTGACCTTTTAAACCCTTCTCTAAAGACTCCCACTATAAACTACAGAAAGCCTATTCTTTAAATATACAGATCAAATTCTATACCGGCCAAACAGACTATCATTTATACCTGACACAGAGATAGGCAGAAGTGCCATTGCTTCTTATACCAACCAGTGTATTATTTTGTGTCTGCTACTTGATTTCTAATCATCAGACTGTTCGAAAAAGTAACCGCTGCATAATATTAGCATGTGTATTAGCTGGTCCAATTGTGCAAACTTTCAAAGCAACAAACCAGTTAACCAATTAAGCAAATGATGCTGAATCATTTAGTGGTCCACTAACAGACTAAGATGCAATTGAGCACGAGCCCAAATTTCAGCCAATGGACCTCAGCATGATTTTTAACATTCTTTGTTTTTAAAAGACCCTGCTGCCAACATTTATGGTGGGGCAGAACAGCCTCTGAAACTCCAAGGGACTATCGGGGGGGGGGGGATACTGCACTCTGAATTACTGAGCTACAGGATCAAAACCCATCACTTTGTTTAGAGCAAATTCCTCTTAGGGCATGGTCTGAAGGTGCATTGTGTAGGTTTAGAGCTGTTCAGTAGCTGAATAGTGACCAACTCATGTGGCCCATGTACACTGTGTTGAGTTCCACGATGGAAGAAAGGTACATTATAAATGTACGAAATAAATAAGCAAATTGCGTGTTCAGACCTTTTAACCTCACCCCCAAATAAATTCAGACAAGACTCAAATTTTGGTTTAGGCCACAACTTTATTGATTACAGCAAGTGATTGGTTGCATAGGCTCTGGTTCGACTAGCTCCCTGCTCTGCAGGTAGCGCTGACCCAGGGTTCCAGCATAGGTCAGCCAAGGGTGAACACCTGGATAAGTGGAAAGCCAGGGACATACTCTATCCACCACCCAAATGACCCCCTGGACTCAGGCCATAGCTGTCAACCTTCCCTTTTTTTGTGGGAAATTCCCGTATTATAGCATTGGAAGAAAGGGGAAAAAGGGAAAAGGTTGACAGCTATGACTCAGGCACGGGCACAACCCCCTCACAGGGGTTGACCAAACCATAGAGTCCCTGGATTCCCTTTAACGGTATACCCTTCACATAGGGATGGTGAGAGCGTTCTCCCATCTCTATCACCTGAACCAGAGCCTATCTGCAACCTTACAAGTTGTGAAGATTTGCTAAGCGGCAGGCGAAACCCAAGTGGCAACAGCCAATCAGCCAAGTGGGAGAAATTCCTGCCGTGCCCCTGTCCCAACGACAGACGACACACAACAGCATAGCAAGGTCAAGCACAAGCCCTAAATATAGGGAGAGGTGGGTGGGTGTTTCGAAGCACACGGCAAAAGAGGAAACTCTAGGTCACGTGCATGGGTATTTATAGGTCCCCCGATCCATTTAGCTTGCGTCCCATTGGCCTGATTGAACGTTGCATCAAGGGACCTACCAATTGGGTGTTGTGGCTATCAATCATACCCACCCACAACTCAGGGTTTGGTTGCCAGGTCTCACTGCAATACCTGCCCTCTTTAAAGGAGGACTCGATTAATAATAAAAGACTCTATGGAAAGTGAGGAAAGTTACTGTCCGTCATCCTAATCCAGTGGGATCCCATCTTATCCCCTAAGCACAAAATGGTGGTGTATGTGACATTCTTCTTTGTGGATCTCCCCATACAGCTCCTCAACACATTTCTCTTTGTAGGTCAGGACCCTAGTATCACTTCCTATCAGATGGTCATTGTCACTTCTCCATATTCCACATCATGATAATTCACTAGAATCTGCTCATTTTCATTGCCCTTTTCTGAAGCTTTTCCAACTCTACAATATCCTTTCTGAGAGGAAGTTACCAGAACTGTCAACAATATTCCAGATGTGTTCCCCAGGGGGGGTGTCCTGTCCATGAGGTAGACAGAGGTAGCCACCTCAGGTGGCAGAATCCAAGGGGTGGCCTCCCCAAGTACACCACTGAAGCCATCAGAGAAGCAGCTGCGATGGCTTCTGGGTTCTGGTGAGATCTTGTGAGAGCCCCAAGAGGTTGTGTGGAAGCTTCTGGAGGCCTCCATGTGTAATCTCACAAGATCTTGCCGGAAGCTTGCATGACCCTGGTAAGCAAGGTTTCTGTGAGAGTGGTAGGGAGGCAGCAAAACTAGGCAGGCCACCATAGATTTGTATAACGGTATTTATGATCAGCAGTTTCATTTTAGATTCCTTTCCTAATGATCCATAACATGGAATTTGTCGTTTTCACAGCTGCCACGCACTGGATCAGCACCTCCACAATGACCCCAAGGTCTCATTCCTGGTCAGTCACTGCCTGTTCAGATCCCATGAGCATATATGTGAAATTAAGAGTTTATGCCCTGACATGCAACATTTTACACTTGTTTACACTGGGTTGCATTTGCCATTTTACCAACCATTAACTCAGCTCCTTCTGGAGCTCTTTTTTTGCAATCTCCTTTTGTTTTAATGACCCTGAACAATTTAGTATCATCAGCAGACTTGGCCAACTCACTGCTCATTCCCAAATCAAGATTGTTTTTGAACAAGTTAAAAAGCACAGGTCCCAATACCCATCTTTGAGGGACTTACTTTTCTGCATCTCTACATTTGGAGAATTGTCTGTTTATTCCTGCTCTCTGCTTTCTGCTACTTAACAAATTCCTGTTCCACAAGAGGACCTCTCCTCTCATTCTATGAGTGTTAAGTTTATTCAGGAGTCTTGGGTGAGGTACCTTGTCAAAAAAGTTTTGAAAGTCCAGGTACGCAGTATCAACTGGATCACCTCTGTCTATAGAGTCTAATAGGTTTTTGAGACAGGACTTCTTGCCCTTGCTGGTTCTGCTTCAGCAAGGCTTTTTCTTCTGTATGCCTGGCTATTTTATCCTTAAGAAGAAGAAGAAGAGTTTGGATTTGATATCCCGCTTTTCACTACCCGAAGGAGTCTCAAAGCGGCTAACATTCTCCTTTCCCTTCCTCCCCCACAACAAACACTCTGTGAGGTGAGTGGGGCTGAGAGACTTCAAAGAAGTGTGACTAGCCCAAGGTTACCCAGTAGCTGTGTGTGGAGGAGCGGAGACACGAACCCGGTTTCCTAGATCAGTGTTTTTCAACCACTGTTCCGCGGCACACTAGTGTGCCGCGAGATGTTGCCTGGTGTGCCGTGGGAAAAATTGAAAAATTACTTTATATATAGTCAATATAGGCACAGAGTTAAATTTTTTAACATTTTTTAACATTTTCTAATGGTGGTGTGCCTCGTGATTTTTTTCATGAAACAAGTGTGCCTTTGCCCAAAAAAGGTTGAAAAACACTGTCCTAGATTACGAGTCTACCACTCTTAACCACCACACCACACTGGCTCTCAGTTTTTCTGGGACAGATATTAAGCCGAGTGTCCTGTAAGGTACAAGAGCTCTAGAATTCATAGACACCTTGGCTTGAGAACTTTTCTGTCTAATCACACAAAGGTGAAGGCTAGTTGTGTTGACTCAATAGCATCCTGCATGTAGTTATTTTTTCTTCCAAGTTTCATGACTGTGTCAAATAAAGCTTGTCAGCTGATAAGTTTTATCTGATGATTAAATATGTCTTTTAACTGCTTCATTTAATAAATTTGTGTCAGTAGAATTTTGACAATTGTTTTTTTGAAAATTGGGGGAAATGTGAGTTAATATACAGTTTGAGGGGGAAATGCTACCACTAACAGTTAGAAGGAAAGCTATATTTAGTGTTTTCCCCCTCCCTCTTTCCTATTAAGTAACACACTAGAACCAAAATATCATCTCAAAACTAGTGTGTACACGTAGCTCTGTCTCAGTGATTAAAACTTAATATTTATAGAGGCACTTGTCAGGGCTATCCAGTGCTGACACTATTATTCACAAAATCACTGGCTCCTTCAGCTGAACATATGAGCAGATAATACCACCAGCAGAATACAGATGAAAACACAACCGATCACAATAAAATTACACGTAGACTACACCGTGTTCCATGTGATTATGGTGGCCTCTGGCTACAGGCAACAAAGTTTGTATTGATACAATATTAAACCATCAATAAGAGAACTGAGATAACTAGTTGAAAGTAATATATAACTTTTCAGCAGTGTGCATGCCGGGCTAGGGTACTGCAATGAAATAAAAACAAACAAACCAATCTTTAAATTATTACAGCATTTATATCCCATTTTCAGGGCAGCTTACAACATTTAAACATTTCATAAAACAGCAATATAGAACACGAAGAAAGAGAAAAGGTCAGCACTACAAATTTTGCTTGCTGTTATGCAGGTCACACCCACACTATGCAGTCAAAGCACATAGCAACCCCCAATCTTGGGAACTGTAGTTTACTCCTTGCACTGCTACAATTCCCAGCAACCTTAACAAACTGCTGCTTCCAGGATTATTTTGGGAAGCCATGTGCTTTGAATGTATGGCACGAGGGCCTCAATAATAAGCACAAAATGTTGAGGGAGGGGCCCAATGACATCTGGGTGCAGCCACTGCAGGAGGTCGTGGGTGATATACACAGAACAGATGCATTAAAATCAACGGACTTAAATTATCTAAGTATTAATTGTAATGGATCTACTAACAGTGTGTCTAACAGTGGATATCATCTGTTAAGTTTTAATCAGAGGCGTTAATTTGTTCTTATTAAGATGAACATTTATCAATGGAGAATTGTATTAATAAATTGCATTGATGAAAATAATAGTTAGTTGCTACATAGTACGTATGTTTGGACAGCACTAGTTCACATTTACATACAATTCCCACTCTTTAAGTATTTTGAAAGAATGAGCCCCCCTGGAACATATTGAACTTGTCATTATAAAATAGAATTAACATGAGAAAAAATAACTGTCTTCCTCCCCCCCAAAAACCTTTCTATTCATATCAGTTTGTACAAAATTCCGTAAAGTGGTCTTTTGTGTTGAAGTGTTGCCAAATCTGGGTTCATAGGAGCCAACTTCTAGGGGCCGAGGGGGCTTCAGCCCCCCAATAAAATATTTGAGCCCTGCCCCAAAGTCAATGAGCATTGCCATTCAAATGGTGCACATGCACTGCATCATGTGATCGATGGGGCAGGACCCCCCCCCATATTTCATTCAAGTTGGCACCCCTGGCTGAGCTGTAGTATTGTATCCACTTATTTTTAAAAAATGGATCTGCATGCTCTCTTGTTCTGAAGTCTGGAAGAAAATTTGTTCTACAGGCCATTGTGACTCAGCAGGGTCACCCAAGGCGGTAAGGTCAAGGGGGAAGAGCTAAACAAAGAATGATCCAAGAAGTCCTCAATAGCAGAACCAAGCAGAAGATAACAAGCGGTATGTTACAACAGCTGTGAAGGTGGATGAAGGCTGCAGCAGATGAGAATCTACCGGTCGTCGTGATACTCATGCCATCAGAGTGGAGCCATACGGCGAAGACTGTTCGTTGGTCAGCGTGCACTGATTTCCACACATAAAACAAATTCACGCACAGGCGTCTTCCAAGAAGAAGACCAAAATTGAGGGCATCCCACTGATCGAGGCCACATTATTTACGTTGCAGGATTGCCACAAAATCAAAGGTGTTCCACCCGCCTATGCAATTGGAAGCACAAAAGCTGTGTGACTAAGATGCAGAAGTGGAAAGCCAAGAATAAAACAGGCACATGAGAACCGTAATAAGGGAGGCGTAAGCCTGTAAAAAAGGAGTCTGACCCTGGTCATATTCTGACATTTATACCTCTGTTGAGCTCCATTGTTAATGATATTTTGAATAGGCCTTTGGGACTAGCTATTAAGAGAACTGTAAAGATAATGAATATCTTTTCACGGCGTCTCCCCCTCCCTCGTCCCCTATGACTGAGGTTAGAGATGTCTTTCGTATTACACAGGCAAAGGGGAGGGAGGCAGAGGGCAGGATAGGGATCGCCTTGTAAAAACAAGACCTTGAGGGTGGCAAGGCGAAACTATCCCCATTCATCCCCGTTCTCCTCCCAGCATGGCCTGAAAGGAGGAGAAGGAGCTGGACATTGTTGTATGGTGTGTGAAACGAGGGAGGAACGGAGCTGCAATTTCCCATCGTGAGAAGAGCAATTTCTTGGCAAATACTTTGCCCATATGTCATGGAAGTGTTTGATCTACAGTCAAGAAGGAAGGGGAGTTGAAGGAGGGTGGCGGTGGGAGAGAGAGGCTTCATAAATGTGCACACAAAAACTATGTTGCAGAAAGGTTAAGGGGTTGGCTTAAGCCAACATATGCAAGGAAATTCAAAGTGAAGGCTGAGGGTTTCTCCTTTAATCGCTACATTGTGCTTAGGCGCAGCAGCTGATAGGGCCTCAGGAAAGGGTCCACAGAACAGGCCCTGTCTGGAAATGCTTGGGAGGAAAATAAAGCAAATAAGCACATATGAAGGGGGAGAGTGCTAACTTCTTGATTTCTAGGGCTTTCATTTTGTAGGCCTGACCAGCAGCTAAGAATCATTTTAAAGTTAATGGACTTGCTATTAAACTTACCAGTTAAAAAAATCAATGATATGTTGCTCAAAGTAGAGGCCAGTCTTAATGGAGACATTTTCAGGGTGCCTAATAAAAATGACTAAGTCTTAGCATCTGCTGTACGTTGGTTCTCAATTGTCAATAAATGGGTCTGTTGATTTCTGCCTTCTGTGGACATGCCAGCATGTTACAGGACAAATGGGTATATCCTGAGAACCACATTTTATTATTTTCCTAGCAAGTGGAACGTTGTTTTGGTTGCCTAACTGCTTTGCTCCGAACTGAATAATTATTTAATTTGCATTTAAAAATTACTTCATGTCAAGACAGATGAAATTTTTAATAAAGTTAGCATTCAATATGTATGTGTTTATTTGGAAGTAATGTATCTGTGGGATAAATGCATATAGATCACTCGCACAGAACTTAACACCATTTTTCAAACTACACACTTTGAATAGCTATTTTACATGAGTATCTGTAAAGTTCTAGGTAGGAGTGAGTTCAAGTGTGTCAGACTTTGGTTGCCTCTTTTCCAACCAATCTGGTACCCTGTGGATGTTGTTTGACTACTCCTTGATGCTGGCTGAGGCTGATAGGAGTGGGAATCTAACAACATCTGGAGTAAACCACATAGGCTTCCCTGGGTGATAAATAAATAGTGAAGATTTCAAGGTGCAAACCTCTTGCACCGACCTGACTAGCAAGATTAATACCAATGGTGGTTGGGTTGTTTTTTTAAAATTTCATCATCCATACAGGGCCAACAACATCTGATGTCAATGAAAGTGCCAGGTGGCGCTTACTGGGGAGAATATTCCACAGACAGGAGCCACAACTGAAAAGGTCCTTCCCTTTGTCAGCACCCTGAGCCCCCCTCAGAGGAAGATCTAAGCGTTGGAAGAGGTTCATATCAGGAGAGGCATTCCAGAATATTGGGGTCCTAAGATGCAAAAAACTTTACAGGTCAAAGCTCACAGACCCATTCTTTTTTGTATGACCTAATAAGTAGATGGGGCTAGCTATCACCTGTCTGTGAGCTGCCCTTCTCCATACCAGGCACTTGCTGAACTGCAGTGATGTCATGGCATGTTAGTAGCCAACCTAATTGCTAAGATGAAAGAGACATAACAAAAACAGACAGTGCAGCTGGTGTGAGGAAAGGGAAAAGATAAGGTTTGTGTTGAGAGACAAGGAGCTATCTGTTGCTGCTGGGGAAAAGGAACAAGGAGGTCAAGAGGCTGAGGAGGAGGTTGTGGGTCAGGGAACTGGGGTGACAGGGACGTCAAGGGCATAGTAGAAGGGATAGATGCCACATATTGGTGTGAAAGAACCAACTAGATCTTGGCCTGCTATCACTAATCATTACTTTACCTTTGGTTAATACACATAACTTGAAACTCAGTTTCTATTTACACTGGGCATTTCCAGGCAACCACTATTTTGGGGTGGGATTCAATGACATCATGGAAAACTTCAGGCTGATTTGGTGCTCTTATGAAATGAGCCCACTTCCCCAAAAGAACAGGCATTTTGCAATGAGAATAGTAATGTGAAAATGAAATGGAAAGTGTGGGGCAACACTTGCTTGACACAGCATCATCTAATCTCCTTGCAAACAAATCAAGATGAAAGCCCATTGAACAGATTGTCTGGAAGCGACTGTGCAGGGTCTTCACTGAATACATGGCATCAACCTCCAACAAAAACCTATGTGTGACCATGCAGAAAGTCTCAGGTTCAGTTCTTGGCATCCCCTGGTAGGGCTGTGGATATCCCCTGTCTGAAACCCTGGAGGCTCACATATTCCTGGGGACTCTGTAATTCGTGCACTGGTTCTGTCACTCACGCATTGCTGGCCCACCCTCTGGCCATGTGAGCACCTGCATGTGTGAATACAATAGTTATCAAGAGTTATGATATTGAAGTTCTCCTATCACCATCACCATTTTATTTGTATGCCACCTTTCCATAGTTGAAACTATGCTCAAGGCGGCTTACAACATGACAAGATTTACATAATTACAAACAACATAACATAAGTCATAAACAATAAATAAAACACATCAAAAAGTACACAATCTAATGGAAACAATTTCCACATAAATAATAAGATCTAAAACTAAAGATACAACAATAATATAATAACAGGAACAGCTCTCTCAACCCCCCCCCCACCCCGTAAACAATACTCCAGCCCAAGAATCTGTTCAACATCCTCAGCTTTTGTAGCTGGAGTCAGTCAGCATTCCACTCTCCCAGACCAGATGGGAAAGGGCCAGAAGGCAGGGTGCAGGTCTTCCAGGGCTCACGGCCAAGATGATCTCTTTTAAAACAACACAGATAAAAATTAAAAACAATTTAAAAGAGGAGTCCTCGGTGCTAAGCAGCAGCCACAATCCTTGTGAAGCCTGTCAAGCCCTGCTTCAAGCCAGGTGGAAAGAGGCAAGGGCTGGGTCCTTCAGGCCCTCAGCAGCCAGTTCTCCTACAGGTACAAGCAACTATATCCTTTACTGGCCGAGGGAGCCGGCGTACAGCTTCCGAGTCATGTGGCCAGCATGACTAAGCCGCTTTTGGCGAACCAGAGCAGCGCACGGAAACGCCATTTGCCTTCCCACCGAGCAGTACCTATTTATCTACTTGCACTTCATGCTTTCGAACTGCTTTGTTGGCAGGAGCAGGGACTGATCGGCAAGCCCTAGGCTCTGTGGTTTAACCCACAGCGCCACCCGCGCCCTTCCTTATATCCTTAGTACTGAGGCCAAATTAACACCATTCTCCTAGATATCTGTATGGTTTCATTGAATTTTTTAAAATATCAAAGAACCGCTATGACAATTAACATGTATAAAACATGCTTGATACAGACAACTACTTATTCGCTAAATCTCTCCCTCTTTTTATGTTCAAGCTGTGAGCATCATTGCTTATGTAGTCAAGATGGCAACACACACACACACACACACACGGGGTGTGGCAGCAGGCTTGGGTAAACCTCGAGCTTTTCAGAAGTCCCCCCCCCCCAAAAAAAAAACACTCTCTTTAAAAATGATCAGAGAAATGCTGGAGCAGCAGCTCTGGAGCCAATCAGATGCCCTCTGAAATTTGTTCTGGGTCAGTGAATGCCCTACCCAGTTCACATAATTTAAAGAATTGATATGCTGAATCAAATCAGGCCCAATGCTCACATGAAACTACTTCTGTTTTCTGGGTAACTCTGCCACTCTGACCAAAACGTTTTCTCTCATGTTGACCCGTATTCCAAGAAGCAGCAGCAGAAGAAGAAACTTCTTCACATGTAACCCTCTAGTGCAGTCTCCATGACTACTCTGACGGCATTTCCAATCTTGCTTCTTTCTATGTTATTGGCTGACTTGCACGCTTGAGAACTTTTTTTTAGGCACATAGGATCAGCAGCGGATATTGCCTTCCCCCCACACACTCTCCCAAGATGTTACAGAAGACTCTGAAGCCCCCCCTTCAGATTGCACGGAGAGCCTGGCACGTTCAGAGCAATGCAAGAGCCCCTGTTCACAGGTGTGTCAACTTGAACAAAATATTGTGGGGGCCCATGTAAGCCCTGCCCCACATAATCGATCACACACACCATTTGAATGGGAATGCCCAGCAACTTTGTGGGGGCCCGACCCCCTCAAATATTTTACTGTGGGGGCTGAAGCCCACACGAATCCTTGGCGTTGGTTCCTATGCCTGTTCCTATGCTGCTTCTAGCACAGTCAGATGACCACTGAATTGTGCTTGTGCTGGCTTTGTGTCACTCCAGCCAGCTGCCTAGTCTTACTGTATGGTTGACCTGGCGTTATAGCTGAAGCAAGCGATATCACTGTGTCCTTATCCCTAGTTGCAGTGACTGCAGTCTTCAAGCACTTTTTGACTCCTCAGCAGAAACTTTTCCATTCTTTACAAGGAAGCCAGGGTGATTTGCAATGCCTTTCTGAGAGATCACAGGACTTTGTGAGAGCAGGAGTTCATTTGCACTCGTGTATTAGTCAGACCCATTATTATTATTATTATTGTGACAAATGAAGCAGCAGAAGCTCTTAATTAGTTTCAGACAGACAGACAGACAGACAGACAGACAAATAGATATGCCTTTTGTTGTATGCCACAGTTTTGAACCAATTCCTTCTGAGTAGTGCATGTGAAGGCAGTAAATGTCTCTGAAAATAATTTAAAGGCACATGACACCACCATACTTCAGAAGCTGGCCATGTAAGCCTTCTGAGTGGGAAACTGACTGAACAATACTCTAGAGTTCTTTGGATGGAAAGCAGAACACAGCAACCAAAAGCAATACAGTAAATCCTGTGGGATTTACTCCAAATATTGGAAGAAGAAGAAGAAGAAGAAGAAGAAGAAGAGTTTGGATTTGATACCCCGCTTTTCACTACCCGAAGGAGTCTCAAAGCAGCTAACATTCTCCTTTCCCTTCCTCCCCCACAACAAACACTCTGTGAGGTGAGTGGGGCTGAGAGACTTCAGAGAAGTGTGACTAGCCCAAGGTCACCCAGCAGCTGCGTGTGGAGGAGTGGAGACACGAACCCGGTTCCCCAGATTACAAGTCTACCACTCTTAACCACTACACCACACAGCCCAAAGGAGTGAGTCTCACAGCAGTATTAAGAAACCAAATATCAGCTCAGTAAATAGTTTCAGACTCATACTTTTCTGGACTTTCCATATTAGCTGCATAATGTACAGACCCCACCCTTAAATCTGCACACACAATGTTTTGCAGGAAAGAGTTAATGCAAGTTATTTCCTCCACAGTATTGATGCTTGCTTCCAAGCAACTCTTGTGTTGTAAAAATATAATAAGGGAAGCAAAACTTCTGATTCATCATACCACAGCTTCTGTGGCAACCACAAGAGCTGGATGAATGAAATTGTCTTGAGTTTTTCTTTTTTTAAAAAAATAACTTTTCATTGATAGAGACAACCAGGAATTACAGGATACCTGTTTAAAAACACAGTGGCTGTGACCTCATTGTGTGGCTGCTGACTGGTTGTCTATGGCCACACAGCCACCACAACTTAGAGCAGCTTCTGAGCTGAAGGTGTAGGAAGGGCCAATGTGTTATGGGCTTCACTGATGGTTAGAGGCAGGGCTTTTTTTCAGCAGGAACTCAGTTCTGGCACCTCTCTGGTGAGCACCATTGCCATTCTACAAGAACGAGGGAGGCGCCTCTTTTTTCTAGAAAAATAACACTGTTTAGAGGTACTCAACACATTGTTCCTGTGATTACAGCGTGCTTCAGAATGTCTTACCTAAATGCATGTTACTCTCTGGAGAAATAGTTTGCAAGCCACCAAAATTGGCTACAATTGCTGCCTTCTGTACTTTTCAAAGGTAGGCTTGCTTAGAGTTTATTGAACTTTCAAGGCACATTCCATCTCTGTGGTTCAGTGTTAAATTTTAATTTTGCAATAGTTGTAAGATGCAGATGTTTTCCAGAACATTAATGGAATATTAGGGTTAAGAGGGTTAGTATACACCTCTTAATCGCATACACTCTTTGAACTTTTGTAGTATATGCTACTGAACAAAAACAATTGGGTAGTTTGGTGCTGTCTTCAGGTACGTGAGGGGGGACCTTGAGCAAGTTGCTTTCAATGGACCCCCATTCCTAAGTGGGCCTGCCATCTTGGTGCCACCACTGCTGCCCAATTCTTTCCCTTTTTGGGGGGACCCTTCATCCCTTGCTCTTGTCAATGCTCACTTCCTTCAAGAGCGATGGATAGAGAGGCAATGACATCCAGGTATGTATCTTAGTAGTTGATTCCTTGCAGAGCACTGGCAAATGCCCAACAATGCCCGTTCCTGATGCCAGAATGGTAAGGTATACTATTTTCCGAATCCCCATCTCTGTTCCAAGAAGTCAACTTAAAATGTGCAGCAAAAAAAAACACAGTAGTAGTGGCAATAATGTGTAATACTGTAGCCTCTGTAACCATTGCAGATGCCAACTCTTTCCACATATCTAACTGTGCAGAAACTCTTGTTTTCTCTGCATCCAGTGCACTCCCACGACTGCTTTAGGAAGTGGTATACACAGCCCATTTGCAATTTGATGCATTTCTCCCCAAGACCAGCTTCAATCCAAATTGAGAAAAAGAATGATCCAGCTGTGTTTTAAGTCATCGTTCTGTATATTCTGACAACACTATTACAGAACCTAATAATGTCATTCACAGTATCACATGCTTCTTCTCCCACTCTTCTTCCATATGCCAGTATCTCCTAGGAATGTTCTTTTCTGCATTCTACATAGGACAAACGCCATGCAAAAGGCACGGTGCAAAAGGATAAATGGGCACAAATCTGACATCAGGAATGGTAGTACAGTGGTACCTCGACTTACAAATTACTCGACATACGAATTTTTCGACTTGTGAATGAAAAAAGTGCCCACACGCCTACGAATTTTTCAACATCCAAAGGACATCTGTTGGTGGTTTTAGATGGGGTTTACTCGACTTACGAATTTTTCTGAATTTTTCGTTTCCAATGCATTCCTATGGGGAAATCGCTTTTTTCGACTTACAATTTTTTTTACCTACGAATGTGCATTCAGAACGGATTAAATTCGTAAGTCAAGGTACCACTGTATTCAAAAGTGGGGTTGGTGGGCATTTCTGCTTTCCAGGACACTCTGTAAATGACCTTCAAAAACAAAGAATCTAACCAAAACAAAGGCATTTTAGCACATTATATGTGTTAATTGGCTTACCAATGCCAGGATACCTGTGCCATCAAAAGCTATTTTAAGTATGTAATTATCACTGCACTTTTCTGCATGTCATTTCCCTCTGACCTGACTTTTTACGATCCTTCCCCCTACCATGGTATATAATTCAGGCATGTCCAACAGGTAGATTGTGATCTGCTGGTAGACCACAGGGTGTTCCTGGTAGATCTCTGGCCCCTCAGTGATCCCCCCAAAAAAAGCTCAACAACTTTGGTCCACCCAGCGACAATGGGTAGACCACTACCAGTTTTTTATTATACTGTGAGTAGATCACAGCCTATTGGGAGTTGGACGTCCCTGGTATACTGCATATATATTTACCCGTGACTCAGGATAACACTTTGTGCATCTGATAAAGTAGACTGTACTCCATGACAGCTTTTTCCATAATAAATCGGTTAGTCTCTAAGGTGCCACAAGGCTCCAGCTTTCTTGGTTTTGATGTGAAAGGCTTAACACGGCTGCTCCTCTGGAAATCATAAAGTGTAAAAATTGTCTTATCGTGAAGTACAGGAATTAAGCAGAAAAAGGGATCAGGAGTACATTTAACGGCAAGCAGAAAATCTAGCAGCAGCGATAGAAAACAATATCAGTCTTAACTCTCTCTTTTTAGAATAATTAAGTGCAGGCCTACACATGGAAGCACTAACCAATCCTTTACTATGTGGCCTCAGTGGGAATCCCGATAATAGAGCCAGACAGTCATTCTAGGGCCAGTTCTTACGTTGCATGAGCAACGTATCTAATGCTCCCCCCATAGCTGCTTACCACTCCACCCTGGTCCTATTAAAAGAGAGATTGTGTGGGAGGGGATAATGACATGGTGACTTGCTACAGCAGTCTCGCCCCACCCCCTGGAAGGGGCCAGATTGACATGGGATAGAACCACTTTGTCAGCTCCTCCCACATGACTTCAGGGTTCTAAATTTACTGGGGTGATATAGGTAGCAAACTGCAGGGAAGTAACAATCATGCTGCTCCCCCTAAGGTAAAAATCCCAGACCTTAAGGCACATCCAAGAAACCTGAAAGTGCAGAATCAAATGATGTAAAACAGAAGTCTTTGACCTTTGCTGTAAACAACGTTCCCCAGGCCAAGAAATAAAAAAAGTGTGAGCCTCTCCAAGTGCAATTAAGGGGAAACAAACAATCCAACCACAAGGCCAAATGAATCAGTGGGGCAAGGTGGGGGTGGGGGAAGCATGAATATCCATGGGGAAGGGGGTGGCACACTGAGAAAAGGAGCACCCACTGCCACCTTTAACAGAAGGCATCAGCTCTGTGGGGAAGCTGTAAAAGCCCCCCCCCCCGTGTTAAGGACTGGAGATTGCTAAACCTCAGAGGGAAACACCCCTGGCTAGAAAAGCTGTTAATGTTGGACTGTCCACAGTTCTGGCAGAGAAAGGGATGAAGTTAACAATTACAAATGTATTTTTCTTTAAAACTCCCTTCAAGCGAGAAAGGGTTTAGGATGTTACTCTTTTACTGGCACAAGAAGATTACAAAGGAGGCTTGGGAGATGGTTTTTCATTGGCCAGTTGCTTGTTTTTTAGGATTATAAATTTGTGTCCTGCAGAAAAGGACATCTCTTGCCTATCCATATTTATTGTGTGTAAGTAGAAGCATTTTCACAATGCTAAGAGATTCCCACATTACAAGAATGCAGTACACTTAACTCTTTCAAGTGTATTATTTCTACTTATTACTGCTGCTGCTGCTACCACTATTACTATTGATATTCACACATTTATCTTCCCCCAGTAAAGTTGTGCCTGCATCTGTGGAGGCCTTGGTTCACACATGCCGTGGTTCTTTGTTTGAATGTATCCCCTGGAACAGTTGGGGTGCATTGTGTGGAGCCCTTTTGTATTGGGTGAACCAGTTTTCAGTCTTGTTCCACAAACAAATATTTCTAGGAAGAAAATGGAAAAGCTCCCCTTCTGGTGAATGTGTGAATGTTTGGGGGAAACAAGCATCTTAAGTCAGGGTGGGGAACCTCCAGATGCTTTTGGACTCCAGGTCTTCTCAGCTGCACCCATCATGGCCAATGATGAGGCAAGATGCCTTTTGTAGTTCAAAAACATCTGGAGGGGCACAGGTTTCCCACGCCTGGAAATCTTGAGATGGGGCTGGAAGGGGGCAGTCTTGCTCCCTCTCCGCATGTACAATGTATAATAATTGAACAGACCTTAGTTTCCCAGGCTAAAGCATGGTTCAGCTACGGAATCCCCTAAATCAGCCTTTGCAAACTTGATGCCCTCTATAGTTGTTTCAGACTACAACTCCCATGAGCTGTGGCCAACACAAAGATGCTCATCTCCCCTTTAAACTTCATGTACTCTTTGCTAGGAAAGCTCGTGTCAGTATAACACACATGCCTGCCACCACGACGATGGCTTTTAGAGAGGGCTGCCATATATCCAGATTTTCACAGACATTGCCGTGATTTTAAAGGTGGAAGTGACATCTGGGGGGAATTTCTGGGAGGTGGTGGTTTGTCCTAGAATCAATCTTCAGCCAAAAAATCATGCTTATTTGGCATTGAAAGGTTCAACAACTTTCAGGTTTTCCTTAAAAAAAACCAAAACAACTTTTGGGGTGTCCTGGTTTTTACTTTTTGAAATATGTGGCAACCCTACTTTTAGAACAAAGCCTGGGAAACCTCAGTTTAAAGCCCTGCCAGTCCAAACTCAGAGTGACCGGAGCCAAATTACTGTCTTTATAAGGTGGGCAGATTGCATCAAGTCACATCGCAGGTGCATGAGGATTGTAAAGTGCTGTGGATATGTTTGTGATATGTCTGAAGAATACACTTTGTCCTTATCACAGGCTTTCCTTCAGCTTTCAGATATATTTGGCAACCCAGGAAACAGCATTTTAATTAGAATTCCTAGAAAGGATAATGTCCCCTTTCTGGGGACCTTCTGCCAGTCAGTGCGGACCATACTGAGCTACATGGACCACCTCCTAGGACAGTGGTTGGTTGGGAGTTATAATTTAACAGGGGCAATGGTTTTTCAAGAGGAGCATCCCTATACAGTACAGTACACTTTGTAACCCATCCTCCCATGGGAGGGGTTCACACAACACCCCAAACCCCACACCCCACAACAGGGGGCGTTTCACTGGTTAGAGCGGGGGTCAGCAACCTTTTTCAGCCGTGGGCTGGTCCACCGTCCCTCAGACCTTGGGGGGGGGATATTTTGAAAAAAATAATAATGAATTGATTCCTATGCCCCACAAATAAGCCAGAGATGCATTTTAAATAAAGGGACACATTCTACTCATGTAAAAACACGCTGATTCCCAGACCATCCGGGGGCTGGATTGAGAAGGTGATTGGGCCGCATCCGGCCCATGGGCCTTAGGTTGCCTACCCCTGGGTTACAGAGCCAGTGCTGTGCAGTAGTTAAAGGGTTGGACTAGGGCCTGGGAGAGACCAGGGTTCAAATCCCCTCTCGGCCATGAAGCTCAGGGGGTGACCCTGGGCCTGCCCCAGGACTGTTGTCGGGTTTAATTGAGGCAAAGAACCATGTACAACCCCTTGAGCTCCTTGGAGGAAAGATGGGCTATAATGCAATAAAATAAAAATTAGTTAATCAGAACGCTCTATGGTACATATTAGGGGGGGGGTCTCCATCCTTGTCCCACTGAAACCAGTTGCTCTCCCAGTTTGGGTGACGGAAGAAGGGAAGGTCCCCTGCCCCAGCTGCCCGGCCGCCTCTCCGGCATCCCCGGCGAGGGGCTGAAGGAGGCCGCGCTCTGCCGAGCCTCTTGGGACTTGGTGAGTCCAGCAGGAGGCTGTGGGAGGGGGCAGAGGCGAGGCGGGCGCAGGGAAGCCGCCGCTCTGCTCCTCCTGCCCCCCTTCGGCTCGGGGCTCGTCTGCCTTGGCGAACCTCGCCTTGCGCTGGAGGGAAGAGCCCTCCTCTCGGAGAGGCAGGGCAGGGCCCCTCCTCTGGAGCGCTGACGGTACCATGATATAATAATGATGGGTGGCGGAGCCCGCATTTGAACTTGCAGGCAAAGCGGGCTGGGTGCTTCTGGGTGCCTGCAGCTCCCCAAGCCGGACTTCCACAGCCGGGGATCAGGTGTTCACCACCGGGGGGGTCACGAGGAGAAAAGCTCCCGAGCCTGGACCAGCGACTAAGAAGCCCAGGGCTTGCATGCGGGCAATTCTGGATTAACAAGCACGCTGTGGTTTTTATTTTTATTTTTTGGTGCTCCTTTCCAATCGTTCTTTTTTTCTTGATTTTTTCCCCCAGTCTCTGCAATAAACTGCTTTAAAAGGTAACTATACCCTCCCCTCTAATTTTCTGCATTTGTCGGGTGGGGAAGGTTCCCACCATCTAGGATTCCGCTGCTGTGGCTACTCCAGTTTACCTGTGAAACAAAGAGTTTAGGGAAAGAGAAAAGGGGGCGAGGCGGAAGGAGTGGATTGTTACTTAAAGAAAAAGAAAATCTACGGATCTGGGGTGCAAAGCAAAAGGGTTCTTTTTTGGTGGGAACCACAAGTTCTGGGGAGGGGGGGTGGGAAAGAGAGAGAGAACAAAGAAAAGTGAAAAGAATGGAGGAAGTGTGTGTGGCCGGAGTAATTGAATGGCAGGCAAGGTAGAGTTGGGAGTTTGGCGGCTCTCAAACGGTTAATGGCAGGGGGAGAGAGAGAGAGAGAAAGAAAGAAGGAGAGAGAAGTCTTTGTAGGGGCTTGAATGCACAAAGCGGCGCTGGAGGAAGGAGGTGGTAGAAAGCCGGGTGGGTTTCATTATTATTACGATGATTATTGCACTGATCAGGTTCGGCTGAATGGGCTTGAACAGCCCGCGAGGATGGTGGTGGCGAGGATGAGAGACCGCTTCCCAGCCACGATGAGGTAGCTTGAGGGATTCCTGGGAAGCAGCCTTCCTCCTCCTCCTCCTCCTCCTCCTCAGGTTGGGGTGAGGGTCTCGGGAGATCTCCCGTGAAAAGGGGGTGACAGAGAACAGAAACCCTCCAACCCCACTGGTAGGCGACCAGGAGGAGGAAAGACCTCAGGGGTCTCCCCCTCGTCCCCTCCCCTTGGCACCCCGAGCCGGCTTCAACTGGTCTTGGGGAACATTTCCACGTTTCTTTCCCACCGTCCGTCTCCTGCTCACCCACCGACCCCTTTCTGTGTTTTAAAGTGTGCGGGGAGAGAAATGGGGACGTTGAACTGGCGGGGGAAGCCCCTCCGTCGAAGCAGGAAAGCGTCGGGGAAGTGACCGGAATTCCCTTTGCATCGGCATTTGGTTCAGAAAGAAACGTGAACGCTCAAGGAAGGCTTCGGCGAGGCATCTGTCTGTCAGTCTGTCTATCAGTTTCCTACCCAGATTTCCGAAAGGAGTTGCTGGAAAGGAGTTCAAGAGGCTAGAACGCTTTGAGGAAGTGGGAGGGAGGGGGAGATTAAGGGAGGGGAGCCAACCCCCAAACTTTAATCTTGACCCACTGCTCCAGATTGCAAAACGCATCATCCCGAGGGGGAGGCAACTCCATCCAGAACTGAGTTAAGACTTGGCAGGTCAGAAAGAGCGAATGTGCAACATGGAAAAAACTGAGGGTGGGTGTGGTGGTGGTGCGGGGGGGGGGGAGGGGATGGAAAGAGTAAGAGTTTTGTTTTCGTGCACTGAAACGTTGTGTCGGAGGATGGAGCGTTGTTTTGTCTGCTTCGGGCCGGTTGCTTATGTTTCAGGCGTGCTGGAGGAGGAGGAGGCGGGCGGGGTGGAGAGAAATCTTTCCCCAGCCGGATTTGCTTTTGGTGTGCGCCTGTGTCTCTGTGCAAAGGGAGTTTGCGTCCGGGGGAGAAGCTCCTCCGAGGTTTCTTCTGTGCAAAAGAAGCGATGTGCAACTTCCCAAGGGCACCGCCAGCCCCTCTGGCGGGCTCTAAAATGTCACTGGGGGTGGGGCGGCGGCGGGTCAGGATTTTCTCTACAGTACTGCAGGAAAAGTCTATGTCATCGCCATCGGTTCGGCAAGGAACTGCTTCTTCCCCCAGCCCAGCTGCTTTCTTTTAGACAGACTCCCCACCCCTCCCAGTCCGGGTGTGGGGGAGAGAGACTTTTTTTGGCAGATTTTTTAAAAAAGTTGGCTGGAGGGGAGGGGAAGCCCATCCAAAGACGCCCCCGCGCATCCTCCTCCTTCCATGGTCCGGGACGCAATCCCCTCTTCCCCATTTTACAGGAAATCCTGCTTGAGCAAATGAATGGGCCGCTTTGCAAAGAGGGTTCCGCCGCTTGCAGCTTCCTGGTCCAGTCCTTTTCGGGTTCCGATGGACCACGCTTTAAAAAGCCCAGGACGTAGAAAGGGCAGGTTTGAAAGCGCGGAGCGCTCACCTCATCCACCCCGAAGTAGGAAATCTAGGAATCGGACACTTTTTTGGTAGACCCTCGGCTCCCCCTGCTGGGGAAACTGCGAAGAAAGGCTGGAGGCGGGGAAGGGAAAGCTCATTCACACAAGCTGGCTGTATTCTTGGGCAAGCTTCTCTCACTAGGGAGAACACGATACTTGCACGCATTGTACTAGCCTGCCTTGGGGGTTCTTAATTCCATAAGAGATCACCAATTAATGCCAGCTAGCCGTCTTCCCGATCATTTAGCAAGTTTTTTACGTTTCCCTTCCATGCGCAACTTTTCTGGAACTTGGAACGGAATGTTATTACCATAGGGATACCGTACGTACCACAAACTTTGTGGGGAATAAATTTTGCTATCGTAACGAAAAGATAACTTATCAGTTCATTCAAGCTCCGTTTGAACCGGCTTAATTTGAGCCAGGGATCTCAGATTTTATTTATTTATTTAATGCCGGAGCGAAAGTCTGGAGCACATGAAAAGTAATAATACAGAGGCGTGGACTCTCGGACTAGTTTGATGACTGCATCAAGCGATGCCTTTGCATGTGTGAATGAATGAGCCTTTGCAGATCACAAAGAGAATATTCACACACCCGGGCACGTCATAGCATTTTGAAGATAACTCTTATTTTCAGCGGAGCCAGTTCACAAATTGGATTTTAAAAAGCCACATGCACGTGGGAACTGACTTCTTGAGCATAGTCAGGGTGTGTGTGTGTTTGGAGGCGGGGGTGCTGTGAGGTGGGGGGGGGCGCGTTCTTTCCTGCTGCACACATCTGGAAGTAGGGATCGGGCTTTCAAGTAAGGAGGCAAGTCTTTCCGGCAGACTTTTATTTACTTTTTCATGCAGCCAAGCTGCGGTATCTGTATCTCTCCAGATGTTTCGGGACTCCAGCTCCCACCAGCATGACCAATGGGCAGGAATGATGACGGGCCACCCACCGGCTCCGAGTCCCTGGCATAGAGCATCGTCAGGGTACAAGACCCCGAGTTGCTTAGTCTTATGTCCGCGAGGAGCATACCGCTGGAAAAAGGAACCCCAGCTGCCCCCCAACCCTTTCGTTCATTTTGCCTCTGACCACCTTTGCTATCACACGCGGACTCCCTCGATTCGAATCTTTGTTTCCTTCCCACTTAATGGCCCGAGTCCTTAAACTCCCTCCGATCTTTCTGTCTTTCTTTTTCTTTCAAAAATGGAAACGAAACCAACACGTGATCCCTGTTGGGATCTTTTGGATCGGAGGCTTTCAGCTGCCTCGGAGTGATGGATAATAAGACGCGCTCCAAGACAGGCAGCGAAACCCACGTTTCCTTGGCGAGAGAAAGAAAAGTCTTGTTCCGCTTTTCTTCCGGAGCGGGCGGGAGGGCGCGAAAGGGCGAAGAGATCCATCCCCACAGACTCTCTGCACAAATGCAGTTTCCAATGAAGATGGGCCCCGCCTCTGAGAACGGGGGCAGAAGGGACTGTGTCACATTTCGGATTTGATTCCCAATGGAGAGGGAGCCAGCCTCTTCTCAGGAATCTGGCAAAAGGCTGAGCAGTCCCCGCCAGCTGTTGTTAAAAATAAAATAAAATAAATCCCAGCTCCCAGGGGCTTCGGGATCCATAATGCGCCCCTTTCCCGCTCCCCATAGCAGAGCAGGACTCGGGGGGGGGGTGCGTCCTGGGCGTCGCCTCCTGCCTCCTCCCGCCTTGCCTGGGAGCGGGAGCCTGGGAGGTCTTGTTCTCCCAGAGCCACGTGGACTGAGGAGGTTCTGCTGGGAGGCAGTCTTGCTACTCCTTTGTCCCTGCCTGTCTCGTGTGAAGTTAGGAGCTGCTGCGGAGCAGTTTGCCCGGCGCCTTTTGTCTAACGGGGACAAGAGCCAGGAGAGAGAGAGATGGAGGGAGGGAGGGAAGGAGAGCGAGAGAAGGGCTGAAAGTCAGAGAGGTGACCCGGGAGTTGGCGTCCCGAGACGCTCACGGAATACTAAGGTCGTCTGCAACAGTGGCTGCGGAAGGCGGGGTGCATCCCGCGGGTTGCTTTATTAGCGACATGGCCAGGCTGAATGGGGGTGGCAGGGGAGGACATGGGCAATCGCAAAGAGGCCACCGTGGGGCGAGGTGCCGTTGCGAGCAATTGCCAGGATTACCGTAGCTGGTTTGTTCCCCCACCCCAAGAGTGCTGTGGGAGACTTTCCTGGTTTGCTATGACATCAGCTTCAGAAGACAGCCAATGAAACGGCTTGCTTCACATGCATAAAGCAGACAAAGAATGTCTTAGGTGGGAGCAGGAGGAGAGGCTTGCTGAATCAGACCAAGCAAAGGGTCTGTCTCCTTCAGCATCCTGTTTCCCACAGGGGCTGCCCAAATGCTTTGGGGAAGCAGGCCATAAAAGCAACAGCCCTCTTTCGTTGTTTCAATCCCCCACCATCTGGAACTCAGAGGTATAGTGCCCCTGAATCTGGAGGCTCCATCTAGTCACCCTGATTCATAGTCAGAGACGAACATTTATGTTGTTGATTTGTCTTAGTCCACTTTTAAAACTGGATTGTAGTGGGGATTGGGAATGGTCAATGAAATAGGTTGTTGCCTTCAGAATAGCAGGGCCATGTGAAAAAATGTTTAAATATATCCCAGCACAATTTCAAGTATCATCACAGCACAGTTAATGCTTTCTCTCTCTCTCTTTGGTGTAGAAAACCAACATAGCTAGTCTTTTGAGCCTGTTCTACAAAAAGTGGTTAGGATCAATGTTTTGCACAGCACAGGGATATGGTAACACCCCACCCCAGTAATTCACTTGTTATTGCTGTGTACATTGAGCTGCCTGGGGCACATGAGGAATGAGGATACTATAGAAAATATCAAGGCAGCACAACCAATATATTTTGTGTCATCTTCCTTAAGAGGCCAGCTTGCCTTTAAAAACAATCACCATTAGGTCATCTACTGGTTATGTACAGGGCAGATTTGAATCATAAATTGCCTTTTATGTACCACTGCCCTGAAATGACCAATTATACCTTTACATCTTACTGACATACTGCCAGCTCAAAGGCATGTTGTCACCCTAGGAAAACCACATCCTCTCAGCTGACATTCCCCAGTTGTCCACATGTAGATGCTCAGGCCCTGCAAGCAGTCACACAGAGACCCATTGCAACACTCCCAAGGACTCATCCTTGCTACTGGTATCCCTGGAGTTGCTCTCCACAGCTGATGTTGCTTCCACCCCCCCTGCACCAAGCTCTGGAGCCTAGTTTTTCTTGTGACTCTGTCTGGAGCCTTCAGGATTCCTTGATAGACTCTGCTTCCCCCACTGTCAATGGGTTTTATGCCTCCCCCTTGGAATTTCAAGGGTAGCCAAAGTATGTTGTGATGGCCTAGACACCCAACAGCTGGATGATGTCAAATTTGATGAAACTCATTACCTGTTTGGAAGGGAAGGGGCACAAGACCTCCTGTTTCCAAAGCGGGGGGGGGGGAGTTGAAAGGGAGCCATATTCAGCCACACCACAATATTCCAAAGCAATGCATCAGTTCTATCAAACCCGACAGCATGTTCCCCACAGAGCACAAAGGACGTGTCCATGTGTGACCCTGTCCTGCTGGAATTTGGATGGGAAATTATGGGCTCAGAATGACCCTGCACTGACGGGTTTTCTAAATGCACGGAGATTCTCTTTCTACTTTGCTCCCCCTCGCAGTTCTCCATGCAGACCCTGACTTTGTACATAAATATGATTTAGTCATTAGTACTTATTTATCATCATGCGTTAAGTCCTAGTCTGCAAACATCACAGGAGGCCAATAAACACCTTGAAATAGGCAAGAGTGCAAAGGCAAATAGGACCAGGGGTCAAGATGGATGCACTGACCCAGGTAATCTTCTCAGTAATCCTTGCTGAGAGAGATGCCAGGCTGGGAACTCAAGGGGGACCTGCCATTTGTCTGGGTGGACTGAGCCTCAGTGATGGATAGGCAGCAATGATGTAACCACTTGGGTAGATATTCAAATGAGGAGTCCTGCAGTGATGGAATGATCAGACAGTGCCTTTGTGTGGAGATGGGAGCAGTCCTCTTTCGTAGACTCCCTCCAGTTCCGATGTTGTCGCATCCCATGGCAGCCTATCAATGGCCATGTTCCCGCTGATGACCAGAATGAAAGAGCTCTCTATATGGAGGGACATTCCAGGTGCAGGATTAGCAGGAAAGGAGACAGATGTCTGCTGCTGCTGCTGCTGCTGCAATGACATGAATGTTATGATGACTGCCTCAGTGTATGGCTATTTCTAGATGGGGACAGACTGTGATATGAATCGGAGAAGTTTGGCATAATGTAGATTTCAGCATAGGCCCCCAGTAAGCAAGCCAGTATTCATCATCATTCGGTCCTCCCTGTACTGAAACAGGATGAACACGTGGGATTGCTTTCACACACCTCTTTATCCTCAGACCTTTTGAGATATCCCATCATTCAGGGATATCCCACACAATGTGGAAAAGAGATGTTTGCATCATGTGTTGCAGCAGAGAACACAATGCCATTTGAAGGGGACCTGCGTGCTTGCAAACAAACCTTGTGCAATAACCAAGTGCCTAGGAGCTGGGCATTTGCTGTCTCTGTAAATCATGGAATTGTAGAGATGGAAGGGACCACGAGGGTCATCTAGTCCAACCCCCTGCAATGTTGGAATATTTTAAATAGGTTTCTCTATTCAGAACTGATTATGTGCACTGGACATACAGTAGACATCTCTTTTCTGTATCATCTGAAACATCCTTCCTATTTCCTTGTCACATGAAATGGGAAGAGTGTCCCTAATCCAATTTTGGGGGGTGGGTGAGAAGAGAATCTCATCATTTCAAACTTTAGTATTTAAATCTGATCCTGCCTCCAGCACATTCATGTTTTTGCATGCCAGCCTTATGCAGAAGGATTCTTAACATGGTGGCAGCTAACAGGTGTCCCTGCTAATGCATTCGAAAGATCCCTATTTCAGCACTTATGCCATGCCTTTTTGTATGAGTTTGTGATGCAGAAAACAATTTATATCTTTGCACATTTTAGGAATATTTAGCAACTCGGCGATAGATGAGGGTGAATCCGAATAGTTTTATTATGTTGATTTTAAGATTCTTGTTAACAGCTTTTTAAAAAAGACTTGACCCACTTGAAGAATGGAGAGCAGATATTCTAGGACAGACTTTGTCAGCCTGGGGGCCTCCAAATGTTCCCAGCATTCTGGCCTTCGACTGTGCTGGTGAAGCTGATGGGAGCTGAAGTCCAAAACATCTGGAGAGGTTGAAGAAGGCTGCTCCAGGCACTTTAGAGGCTACATCTGCACTATACATTTAAAGCAGGATCGTAGCACTTTAAAAAGGCATGGCTGTCCCCAAAGAATTATGGGAACTGTCATTTGTTAAGGGTGATGGGAGAGCTGAAATTACCCCTAGTGAGCTAAATTCCCCAAATTTCCCTGGGAAAGAGGGAGCAATTTCTAAACAACTTTGGGAATCGTAGCTCTGTGAGAAGATTAGGGTTCTCCTAACTCTCTGCACCCTTAACAAATGACAGTTCCCAGAATTCTTTGGGGGAAGCCACAACTGTTAAAATAGTATAATAGTGTTTTAAATGTCAGGTGTGGAGATGGACAGATTCATTAAAGTATCAATCCCAGGAGAAGTGCTATTATTCTAGGAAAAAACGTTTCTGAACTCACCACGAACACCTTCCTTGTTCTCTTAGAATGGCAATGGTGCCCACCTGAGAGGTGCTAGAACCAGGGCTTTTTTCCAGCTGGAAATCGCTGGAACTGTACTGGCCTATAAGTAAAAGAAATCCAAACTCCACTGTAGAGAAATATTTTTATTAGGCCAACCAACATGCCATAAAATTGTGTGCAGACATCTGAGTTCTTCAGAACTCTTCATCAGACCAGATGCTGCCAGATGTTTCACCACCAGCCAACTCTCTCTCCCTCACACTTCCTTTGTTTACCATAGTATGATGAGTTATGGAGAACTCAAAAGCTTCCACACTCTTTTTGTGACATTCTTGTTGGCCTAAGCCTAAGGAAGGCATTGCCTTAATATGAATTTGGGGCTTTTTTTTTTTTTAACACGTTAGCTAAAAGGAGAGAGAGATTTGACCAAATGACTGTCCTTGGGCAAGGCATTCTACTCCTAAGAATATACCCTCCAACATTTCTCCAATGAAAAAAGGGACTTCCTAAGGGAAAGCGGGACACTCCAGGATCAAATCAGAAACTGGCACAGCTTCTGTAAATCTGGGACTGTCTCTAGATTATAGGGACACCTGGAACGTCCGAGTAAGGAACCCCTTTCCACCCACCCATCTATCCAAAGCGGGCCAAAAATCTGCTAGGCTGGCTTGCCTCACAGCAAAAAAGTATTAATAATGCTGTAGAATTATTATTATTATTATTATTATTATTATTATTATTATTATTATTATTATTATTATTATTATTTATATACCAACCTATACCCAGAGGTCTCAGGGTGGTTCACAGAACAAAATCAAAATATAAAACCACAAAGTATATAATCAAAATATAAACAACAAGCCAACCCCCCCAAAGGTACTTCAGCACATGGAGCCCCTTCTCTGCCTTGCTTACTTCCAAGATCCCAAGGGTCAGAGCTCAGACAGGCTCCGGCTTGTTCTGGTCCTCCAAATCCATGCTTCCAAGTGAGACCAGCAGGAGAAGCATCAGCAGAGGTGGCGGCTGCTAAGAGAGGCCCAGTGCAGAGGTGACGAGCCAGCCCCACCTGCCTGCCTGCCTGCCTGGCATTGGTCAGGGGCTGTGGGGGTGGCCTGCCCAGGCTGTGCTGCCCACCCTCCCCCTGAAGCACCTGGGCTGGTGACAGAGACTCTGCCCCGGCAAGGCTAGAGCCACACACAATCCGGTGGAGTTGAGCATTGCTGCCGCTGCAGGTGGTCACCACCTTGGCACATCCGGTGCTCCCGTCCCAGTGCTCTCCCTGGGACCATCAAAATCAGCCTCGCGGGCCACGTGTGTTGGACCACTTCTGGTTTAGTTGGAGTCTCCTTTATTGTAATCCATTGGTTTGGGTCCTACCCTTTAGAGCAGGAACAAACTAGCTAACTAGCTAGCTCCATCTGTGACTGTATGTTTCCTTGCTTTAGTTGTGCAGGGTCTCTGGCTGCATTCAGACGACACTTTATTCTGTGTTCTCAATTTCCTTAATGGATAATTTCTGTGTTTTATGTGCTCTTTCACATGCTGCAAAAGCAACTTCTGAAAATCTAGCGGGATTCAATGGAAGCTAAGCACTCATTTCTGTTTTAATTGCTTCCAGAAAAAAATCCATTTGCAACCTCGTTAACCTAGAAAATCGTGGGAGCTTTGTGCTGTAATTTTCCTATGGTTTTCCATGGATCGTGCCCTGTGATGAAATCTGGGGCGATATTATTGAAAACAGTCCTTTCCTGACATTTTCACGGGGAAACAGAAGCCCACATGTGTGTAATGGGTGGCAACATGTCCAGTGATGTTAACTGTTGTGTCACACCACACCCACTGAAATTCAGCATGACACGGCAGTACAGTATGTTGATGAAAAAGCCACAGTTCCATAACACATTGGGTAATGAAGAGTAAAAGGAACATTAGAAACTGGTATAGAAGCACTAGCATTGTAACCAGGAAAAGTAATGCAATAGTGCCTATGTCTGAATGCACTCTCTGTCTAATTAAGGACCCTGCAATATCAGTGTTTTGTGTGTTTTTGTGAGTGTGTGCAGGTGACAGGGACCTGCAAGAGGAGACAGGCCAGTGGGTCCATAAAGGTAAAGGACCCCTGACAGTTAAGCCAGTCACGAACAACTCTGGGGTTGCGGCGCTCATCTCACTTTACTGGCAGAGGGAGCCGGTGTTTGTCCGCAGACAGCTTCCGGGTCATGTGGCCAGCATGACTAAGCCACTTCTGGCGAACTAGAGCAGCACACAGAAAAGCTCTTAACCTTCCCACCGGAGCTGTACCCATTTATCTACTTGCACTTTGACATGCTTTCGAACTGCTACGTTGGCAGAAGCAGGGACAAAGCAACGGGAGCTCACCCCGTCGTGGGGATTCGAACCACCAACCTTCTGATTGGCAAGCCCTAGGCTCAGTGGTTTAGATAGACCACAGTGCCACCCGCATCCCTTAGTGGGTCCATAGAATCATAGAATTGTAGAGTTGGAAGGACCTTGAGGATCATCTAGTCCAACCCCTTGCAGTGCAGGAATATGCAGCTGTCCCATATGGGGATCGAACTTGCAACCTTGGCATTATCAGAACTACGTTCTAACCAACTGAGCTATGCAGGGTCCATCCGCACTTCCCCCTCTCTCACATGACTGTAAATATATGCGATGGGGAGAATGGATATCTAGGGCTTGACTTCCTGACATCTTCTACACATCAAATCTGCACAAGATGTAACCCAATAATTTGAGCACAGCCTACCAGGCCTGCCAATAACTCATTTCTGCAGCTCCTGTCAAGCAGCAAAAACAGAAGGTTTACAGTGGTTGGCTCCACACATGGCTGGTGGGATTTTTTTTTTTGCTTGGTGAGATAGAAATTAGGCAGGCTTCTGCTCTGTATGTAGATCTGTGTGACACTCCTTGGCTTCTGCCGTGTGACACAGACCTTTCAGAAGTTTTCAGAATATGGGAACGCTTTTAGTATGGTGTGAAGAAACAGAAGCAAGGGCCAAAGCGTGCCTTGGGGGGAGTCGGTCGTTTTGAGGATTTGGCAGCCAGTCCATAGCAAGCGATAATGAGCTCATCAAGAGACTGTGATTAATTGAATACGGCCGAAATTAACCAACTGTGAGCAACAGAGCAATTAATCAACTGGCAGTAATGTGGTGAAACTGGCAAAGTTAATTAAACCGAGAGGAGAATATTTAAGCAGCGGCATTTATGGTGAAACTAATCAGTGTTCAGCAATTAACGGTCCAGCAGAGAGTTTCAAAAGATGGGAGATGAGTTGATAGTGAACAATACAAAGTGCAAGTATATGTTAGGGTTGCTGCAATAATTTCCATCATAGCTTGTTAGCTGGGCATAGTAAGGAAATGCTCGCTTGGGATCTATGCCCATCAATAGGCCGTGCCGAGACTTGGGCTTTTCAACTTCATTAAAAACAAGTAACATGCCAGAGTGCCATGGCTTCTCAAAGACTAAGACTACAATCCTATGCACAGTCACTAGCGAGCAAGTCTAGCTGCCAGCGTGGTGTAGCGGTTAGGTTGTCGGACTAGGACCTGGGAGACCAGGGTTCGAATCCCCACTCTACCATGAAGCTCACTGGTCAGTCAATCTCACCCTTGCCTAACTCACAGGTTTGTTGTGAGGATAACCTGGGGAGGAGGAGAATTATGTGTGCTACTTTGAACTCCTTGGAGGAAAGATGGGATGTAAATTAAACAAACTGAATGAATAAAATGACACCAACCTTTGCAAACATGAAATGGGAAGGCAAAACTACCCTGATATAAGTATCAAAGTAAACAGTGCTATAGCCTTCTGCTTGAATGAATGTAGTTTTTTGAAGTAGATTCAGCAAATCTAGCAATAGAGGTTGTTTCCCGTTATACTTTTTCTACAATCTTGTTGCGGTACTTCAGTTCACATAAAATACTTGGGGTAGGATTTAGCCATTAATTAAACCAGAAGGAACAACATCTGCATGTCTATTTTGGGGAGGATTAGATTAGAATCTCTGCAAATTTTGTATCTGAAAAAAGGAACAAGACTCTTCCCAGTGAATAGCGATCCCCAGGGCTCTTTCACAGCAGCAATAGCAGATGAACAGGAAGAGACAAGCCTCTGATAGACAATGCGGCCCAAGAAGCAAGGGTTTATTACATCTTTGATCACAACAAGAAGACTTTGAAAAATGGAGGAAGGAGCAGGGGACAGGCAAAACTTCCTTCCATCAAGGAACAAACAGTTCTGACAAGCAACCTAAGGATGGGAAAAGTCACAGCTCTTAACAGACTCTATTCCTGTTCATTTTTCATTGCAAGTGCTCCAAGCTCAGACATGTTTTTGTCCAAGAAGCATCTCCTTGAATCTCTTTTGCTCAGATTTTTTGTGCACACACTGGCTTGATAAAAGATTGAAATTGCAGCATGCTTTCTTAGAGCTATGCAGATGGTTGCTCATCTACTCATTGGAGGCTGCCTCACACATTACTTTTTCCAACTTGTAGACCCCCCAAAGTGTGCGTTCATAATGAGCTGTAGCCACATGACATGAAAAGCCGTAGTTTATGGCTTACCATGATCAAGCAACACGCTAGCACATGCTGCTCAGCCACTCCTGCTTTAAGCTTTGTACTTTGCCTACTGCTTTCATTTTGTGAGAAACCATGAGCACCCATTTCACATGTAACACTAAGGCAAGCCTTATGGCTTGTTTCTTGCAGCTGTAGACAGGGCAGAATGGAAGATGTTTGAAGAATGTGCATTAGCATGCTGCTCATTCATAGTTTGTTTCCTCTTGTTCACTGAAAGACATAATCAACTAAGGCAGCCTCAGTCCTGAATCCTGACTGGAAGGTGGATTGAAATGGGTCTAAATCAGGTCTGTGGGCCAAACACAGCTCTGTCTGGTCCTAAGGACTCTCCACAAACATCTCCACTTACCAGCCATGCTTGAATGTTTCTGCCTTGCTGAAATGCACCTTTGAGCTCAAAAATTGCCTCTTGCTTACCTGGATGGAGGGAGGGGTATGTGTGTGTGTGTGTGTGTGTGTGTGTGTAGAAACCTCTGACTTTGGAGTGGCTAAATGGTTGGATGGGCCCTGTATCTTGTGTATCAAAACTAGGTCATTTAAAAAGCTTTCACATGCATTCTGTGTGTTCAGGATCCATCCAACTCCACTGGCAGGGCAATATGTTGGAGAGGGGTGAGAGTATACAACACAGCATTTCTCAGCTTGTTGCCTCATTCTGATTGGGTTGCTTCCAAATGACCTAGAAATAAGCTGGGTCAGCCGCAGCCTATTCACCTGAATAGGAGGGAAGTACCCCAGGAGTATTCTTTTTTTTAATATGCCTTCTCACTGAATGTATTGTGCTGCTGCTGAAATTGGCTGGCTAATATTACACAGGATTAATACAAATTCACCCTTGGAGGTTAGATTCCCAAGTCATTTGGAGTTTTCTTATTATCTTCTAATGAACTGGAGTGGTGGTTTCACTTTTTTTTAAAAAAGAAAAACCACCCATATTAAAAATGTATAGCTATGCCCTGTGATATTTTTTCATATTGTTTCAAAAATGATGTTGACTTTACCTAAGGCTTTGGCTTTCTTCAAGCTGGAACACGCAACAAATGTGTCTGAGAGAGACCGTGCGAAAACAGGAAATTGTATCCTTTAAAAGCAAGATGAGAGAAAGACTCCTGAGTGAAAACTGGGGTGAAATACAGACTGCCATTTAGGCATCTTCTCTTCCAGCTGCAACAAGAGTCTGCCATTTTGTTCAAATGGCTTATGGGCACCTGGTTAAAAAGTAGACTCAAATATGGTGCATTTGTTCTCCCAGTACTGTATATAGCCAGGAATTCAATTAAAAAACCAGTTACTCTGGGTGCTACTGCAATGAACAGCAATGTCCAATTAGAAAAGTAACTGAGGATAGAGGTTGGTCAGCTGGAACCATAGTTTTTGCACAGATCGTACCCCAGGCTTTTCACCCTGGTTTCCATACAGAGAAGATCATTTCTGCCAGCTGCTATAGAGGGGTGTTTCACAGTTTCAACATTAACCCCATGTACTGCATACCCTCCAAGTGTTCTGATTTCCGAGGGATTGTCCTGGAAACTCAAAAGACACCCTGGCTTCTGGTTTGATCCCAGAATGTCCATATTTTCCCTGCTGGTGCTGCTGCCACTGAGCTCAGGGAGGCAGAAGAGGAGCTGGAGCTTGTCCCAAGCAGTGCTTGCAGCGGCTACGAAGGAGCATCCATGGCCTCTCCATGGCTGCCACTGCCGGCCTCCTTCCTTGGGCAGTTCATAGCAGCTGCTGCAGAGTGGGCAAAGAGGAGGAGAGGCTGCCACCATCAAGACCCAGCTTTGTGTGACGTGCCGGCTCTGAGGGGCAGTCAGAGGGCAAGGCTGCCCTAGGTGGGAAGAAAGGGGGAGCAAAGCAGAGCAGAAGGAGTTTTGATGCTTTTTTTAAAAAAAATGCTTTGTTCATCTGTTCCCAGTCTTGCCCCTTTCTAAAATTTATTTATTGGTGTGTGTTTTTATTTTTGTAAATCTATCAAATAATGGAGGTGGTGCTGTGTCCCATTGGTGTAGTGGTGCTAGCACTCATCCTTCTTCTGATAGTAAATGTTCTGCAGGGCGTGGCGACAAAAAAAATGGGGTTGGGGAGTGAGAAATGTCCCTATTTTCATCTGAGGAATGTTGGAGGGTATGGTACTGGTACTGATCCACCAGAGGGAGGATTTGTTGTTAGACACCCCTGTTTGGGGGAATGCCTGTGCATGGGTCAAGGATCAAAATGGGTCTGGTGGGCTGCTGTTGATGTAAATAACTCTGGCATGCAACACTGAAGCAATACGCCATGCTGTGTCTTGCAGTCAATTTTATTTGTTGTCTTGGTGTTAGCTCTGATGGCAAGGAATTCTTACAGCATTAGAACAAAAAAAGTCTTGGTCCTCTTCATCACTGCCAGAGACAACCAATGGTGTGAAGCGGGGACAGAGAAGAGGTAAAGGAAATTTGGAAAGTACCATGAACTTGGTGTATTTTCAGCAACAACCTAGTACTCTTAGTTATACTGTATGCATTTTTGTTCTGATACAGTATTAGCAATTGGGCTCCATTTGCTATGGACCAGAGATTTATGCCTCCCAAGTCCTAACTCCTGGTTTTCCAGTCTCTGTCCATACCTATTAAAAACTGCAGTATACATAGCTACTTCTCTCCAACACAAAACTTGCCCTTGTGGGTTACCGTAGCAAAAGACCAAAAAAGAAAAAAAGAAAAAAAAGAAAAATCCTATTCCCCTGTATAGTCATAGCACCCCAGAACTTGAAAGAGTGATCAAAGTGTCATGTTTTGGCAAAGCCATGCAGAATTTAGGGAGAGACACATCAAGACTTGTTCCAGCAGGGAGGAATTGCATTTGGATTGACCCGCGGGAGAGTGAAGATAGCAGGAAGGGCAGCTAATTGGTTCAATCACTGAAATTCCAGTGTCAGAAAAATTATTAATTAGGAGAAATTTAGTTGTGTACCACCAGGCCCTTTGTTTTTGGAATCCCTTGGGTTTGCAGGCCTCCCTTAACTCAAATTAACTACCACTGCACTACTAATACTACGTGACAGTGATGAATGTGGGCGATTTGTTTTCCCCAGAGAATTCTGGCAACTGTAGTTTCAGTTAAAAGCACCGAGAAGTGCAGCTCTGTGAAGCATAGCCTACAGCTCCCAGGTTTCTCTGGGGGAAGTCGTGTGCTATATAAGTTGTTTAAATGTATAGCATGAAAGAGAGAGCTTAGTCTGGGTTTCACCATCCTTGACACGTGGTGATTTAGAACACCTGAAGCAAAAAATGGCAGAGCGCTGTCCCCCAATTAAAGGATATTAATTAATCGCAATTAATCAATCAATCTCAATAATATGACTTTTAATTGATTTATAAATGAAACTGTCAATTATTCCATCTGTCTGTCTGTCTGTCTGTCTGTCTATCTATCTATCTATCTATCTATCTATCTATCTATCTATCTATCTATCTTGAAGCACCATTCAACTTTTGTTTTTGGTTATACACACATCAGCCATAGCAGGCATAATGAGAGAAGAGAAATTCATCTTAAGTGGTTATGGAGAAACACTTATGTTAATGGCGCTTGTCACTTGCGGTCTGTGTGACTAGGATGGAAAGGCACCACTGGATAGAACCACTTGTCTAAAGAGCTAGGATAAAGACAACGAAATAGCCTGTCATTTGATAAATATATATAATTACCAGATCAAGTATTTACTTAGAACCTTTTATAAGACCACAGCAGAGTACATTTAATTTATTTTGTGTTTTCATTTTTTTGTAGGTCAAGATGTTAAAAAATCTCTTATGGATGTGTTGGACCTTAGCCATAACAGGCGCACTTCACAAAGGTAAGGACATTGTGGACCAGGAATTTGCTGAAGTTTGCTTCTATGAGAATTGGAGAAGTTGTCCTGATGTTTTTTGGCAGTGGGAATATGGCAATTATTCTGAAGCAATTAGTCTGACCTCCATAACTTTAATGTGTATTTGAGTGTGTGGTTCTTTTGCCCTGATGGCGCTTAGTTACACAGAAATGAAGGAAAATCTCTGTATATTTATTTAGGGTTGCCTCCCCCCCCTTTTTGGACAGGGTTCCTACGCGCCTTTAACAGCTGCTTTACAATGGAAAGAACTAAGAAGTAAAAGCTTGTGCTGTTATCAACCAATGATGTTGGGGGAAAGAAGCATCTCAGCACCATGCAAGAGCTAGCAAAGGTGCAAGAGTTCCTGGCGGGAACAGAGATGACAGTGTTCTTCTCGGATTATATTCCTGTGGGGAATCAGCCAGCGAGAGAGCACTCTGTTCCTCATATAACTGCTAGTTAATATTCTGAATGGGAGCTGTGCCTTTGGGGAATGGATCATGGAACTCAGTAGCAGAGCATCTGCTTTATATGCGCAAAGTTCCAAGTTCTATCCCTAGCTTCTCAAGGTAGGACTTGGAGACAACCCTGCAGCAAACCTCGGAGACCCAGTGCCAGTCAGTACCAAGCTAGAAGGACCAATGGATCTGTTTCCTATGTTCCTTTGTCATTCTTCTGTGGTAGAGTACATGCTTTGCATGCAGACATTCCTAAATTCCTCCAAGTAGGGTTAGGAAGGACTATTTTCTGAAAGCTTGTGAAGTCGTTGTCAGTCACTGTAGGCCAGCAGCCGACAACATGGTGCCGTCAGAATGTTGTTGGACTCTAACCTCCACCAGCTCCATCTAGAATGGCCTATAGCAGGCATAGGCAAACTCGGCCCTCCAGATATTTTCAGACTACAATTCCCATCATCCCTGACCACTGGTCCTGTTAGCTAGGGATGATGGGAGTTGTAGTCCGAAATTATCTGGAGGGCCGAGTTTGCCTATTCCTGGCCTATAGAGCGGGGTGCAAGCTTATGCTAGTTGCTTGTCAATTATTTAGCTACCCTCTGCTGCTGTGCCTATAAGAGCAGCTTGCTGTGTAGCCATTGTGAAGTGAGACAATGGTTATCTTCATTAAATGCCAACTTTTGCACATCACACACATCAACCAGGCCTGTTATCTTCTGGTCCGTTGGCAAACTGAATACTGCATTAATAGTTGATTGTAGCTAAATGAGAACACCTAGATTTATAGTACAAAGTGTTTCCCACTGGGTTCCAACAGGACAATACCTGGTAAATAAGCGTAGGATTCCAGCCTAATCTCAGACTGGATTATGGTGACTTCAGATGTTACAATATTGCTGAATGGAAAGAAGTACAACTTGTGATCTCACACATGTGCATTGCTACATGATTGTTCACATGTGACCATCAACAAAGAGATTGCATGGTGATTCCCACACAGAAGTGTTTTCTGTGTAAAGAGCGCTGTACCTTAGGTTGCTTTAGTTGGTTCAACTGGTTTGTGGATTAAACCGTTGGCAGAGTTTTATGGGCTATATGTTCCACTGAGGTGGAGATTTCCATCATGATTTGCCCTGTCTGTTGCTAAGGTGGTACCTTTAATAGCAAGCTAAATGTATGTGTGACGTGAATGGAGGCATAATTTAAATATTTGCAACTGGGTGTAATCCCATAACAGGAAAAAGAATGTATAAAATCCAAATTAATTGACCTGCCTTACACTTTCATATTTTTTCCATATTAAAACCCAGTTTTGCTTAAAGCCTCCCTGCCACTTTCCCCCGGGAATGTGCAAATACCACCTACCATTTCAATTACGACAACAAAAATACATGTATATTGAAAATAATAAGGCTCTTTGTAGGACCACTGTTGTTGTAATTTTATCAATGGTTTTAATCACTGGCCTGGTTTTCGCACCATGATAAACAATTAAGCAATTTCATCTTTAACCAGGGTTTCATGTGAATGGGCCATGTCCTGGGACATACTGCTCAAATGCCCCCTCTTCAGTTTGCTCACAGGCCATGCTGGGAGCAACAAACCGCAAGCCTTGGCTTGCCATGTCATCCAGACCCAGACTAATGGTTTGTTTCTCTCCAAACAAAGCACAAGTGGTAGCCAGGGTTTGTTCTTGGCCTGCTGCTTGTGGTTCATTTGGGGGAAACAAAGCACGAGCCTGGGCTTGGATGCCAAGGATTGTGGTTTGTTGCTCCCAGTGCAGCACATCCAGGAGTGGTGGAAGAGCAAACGCAGGGACTTTTGAGCAGCGTGTACTAGCACACTGCTCATTTGCATGCAACCATAGTTAAGCATTTGTGATGGCTGCTTTAATTTCTTTTTGGGACCAACTGGCAAGCGAGGCCACATTATCTGTTTGAGAGCCTCATTTCAGAGGCTCAAAATTGCTGGGTTTTGTCCCAAAACTTTCATATGGGGGAGGAAAGATTATCCAGATATAGCTTCCTCCTACACCTCTCTCTTTTCCTCTCATGGCATCATCATAGAACATAGAATTGTGGAGTTGGAAGCGTCATAAACCACAACATATCAATATTGTGCTTAGAAGCTGCCTCAACACTCCATGATTTCTCCATTTCATCTAAGGCAGCAGCTAACGTATGCCTCTTACATCTCACCTAATTTAAAGGGAATGCTTCCCCCCCCTTTTCTGTCGTTCCCTTTTCTGCTCCCCTTCATTTTCTACCACACTCCACCTTCCACAGTCCCCCCTCCCCCGACCCTTTCCTCTGCTTTGATTCCCACCATCAGGTAAGGTTGATTTGAGCAAAGTATTGCACGTGGCAGCAAGTCGCTGAATGCAACCTTGGCTTCCCTTTGTTGCAGATTGCACATACCCATTCCCAACTTGTTCCTTTTGTAAATCTTCATCTGCCCCTCCCCCCGGCGTAGTGGTGCCATTTTGTGGTTTGCCTCAGGTGTCAGAATGTCTTGGGCTGGCCCTGGTCAAGAGATTTGTAGATGCCTCAGTCGTGGAATGGCTATTGCCTCTATGGTATTTGTTTCGAAAGGGCCAGTATGTATTAACAAGAAGCATGTACTGATGTGTTTGTGGGTGTTTCATGCTACTACATTCGGATGCATGTGCCCTCTTAAATATTATTGCTGCAGATGGAATGTACATTTGCCTAGTTTCACATGATTTACAGCCGGAGCCTGAACAGTAACTGATCCTTCACCATGCCTGGTTTACATCCTCCCTCTCTTTACTGTACGAACTCAGACCACAAGCCATCTGGCAGAACAGAAAGGTTTTTGTTAGAATTCAATTTATTACCTTCATTGTCAAAGCCTCATGCACGTTTCTGCTGGTAGACCTGGATATTTCTGCAGATCTGCTCTAGCAATCTATATACGTTGATGGGGTGATCCTAAGGGCTGATTTACATCTGATGAAAATCCTGCACAGAAGGCATTTCCATGTTGGTAATAGCTGGTGACCCCATTATGTGTGCCTAAGGTGTGTGTGTGTGTGTGTGTGTGTGTGTGTTTGTGTTGGTTAAAGGGCTGCTCTTGGCTATATATTCAAAACTATGGTGGCTAACAGATTGAGGCTTAATCCTGACAATACAGAAGTACTGTTTTGGGGGGACGGGGTGGGCAGGTGTGGGGTACTCCCTGGTCCTGAATGGGGCAACTGTGCCCCTGAAGGAGCAGGTGTGCAGCCTGAGAGTCATTTTGGACTCACAGCTGTCCATGGAGGGCAGGTCAATTCTGTGTCCAGGGCAGCTGTCTACCAGCTCCATCTGGTACGCAGGCTGAGACCCTACCTGCCCGCAAACTGTCTCGCCAGAGTGGTGCATGCTCTAGTTATCTCCCGATTGGATTACTGCAATGTACTCTACGTGGGGCTACCTTTGAAGGTGACCCGGAAAGTACAACTAATCCAGAATGCGGCAGCTAGACTGGTGATTGGGAGTGGCCACCGAGACCATATAACACTGGTTTTGAAGGACCTACATTGGCTCCCAGTACATTTCCGAGCACAATTAAAAGTGTTGGTGCTGACCTTTAAAGCCCTAAATGGCCTCAGCCCAGTATACCCCCATCGTTCAGCCCGGACACTGAGGTCCAGCGCCGAGGGTCTTCTGCTGGTTCCCTTACTGCGAGAGGTGAGGTTACAGGGGACCAGGCAGAGGGCCTTCTCAGTAGTGGTGCCCACCCTGTGGAATGCCCTCCTGTCAGATGTCAAGGAAATAAACAACTATCCGACTTTTAGAAGACATATGAAGGCAGCCCTATTTAGGGAAGTTTTTAATGTTTGAAGTTTTATTCTGTTTTTAATGTTCTGTTGAAAGCCTCCCAGAGTGGCTGGAGAAACCCAGTCAGATGGGCGGGGTAGAATGAATAAATAAATAAATAAATAAATAAATAAATACTGAATTGCAAAAATTGAGGGAAGCTGTGGGTTTCAACAGCATTTGCTGTAGATACTATGGAATAGAACAGCCTCTTCTGTGGAAAAAGTGTACGTGGTCTGAAAGTATAAGTTTGTTGGACTTTCTGTTGCCCTTTCCAAATGTTGTCCCGGTCATCCATATGTAAATCATCACTGTTGATGATTGCATGCATGTGTATTGTATGATGTGAACTGTTACGGGGAAGCCAAGACTGCTTTCAGCGACTTCCTGCTGCATGTACTACAGTACTTTGCTCAAGGAAGCTGTATTTCTTCAGCCAAAGCGCAACTGATTTATGGAATTTGGTATCAAAATATGGGGCAATGAAGACTAGTTTAAATGACTTTAAACGTTGTTATGTAAACTCACCCAAGGTATATATCTCAATGGTTTATTAGACATGATTAGAAATGCTTGGGGAATTTGTGAGTTCTGATACCAAGTGGCCTGAATCTAGTCTGCTGGGCTAATGTGCTCATGGAAACATAGACAACCTTCAGAGCTTACACTTATCTGAATTTTGTGATAGCGCTCAGAATGTATTTGGACCACAAAGCACTGATGAATAGTTCTCAAACATGACAACCAACATGCAAGTATAGTGCCTTCCGTGTACAGGAAGAATATCCCTTTTGGGAGTTATGGGGCTGTTCACGAGACATGGACGGATCTTTGGGTTGCAAGCTGGCATTGCAATATCCTGGAATAATTAATTGGTGGAAAGTTTTTCTCTAAGGTTTTTCTATTTTGGTTATAGAATCACAAGCACATACGGACCTGTGCCTTCATGGGGCCGGGGGTTGCTCATATTAAAGATTTATATTTATTATAATTAACAATATTGTCATAAATTCTACTCATATTTATCCAGAGATAAAATCCAACATATAGTTAGCAGAGTAAAAACATAAACATATTGCAGGATTCCCAAAAATAGAACAGAGGCAATTGTATTTCATCCAGCGGAGCTTTACTGCTACTGAAGGCAAATAAGCAAAATGGTCACAAATCCAATACATACAGGATTGGCACTGCCCACAAGAAATCCAGTTGCAACAGACTTAACTTAAACTTACAATAACTTATAATGAGACTAAAACCTTAACACTAAGATACATGCTTCAGAGGCAAAGTTCTGCAGAGATGGAGGGTGTTGCTATTATGGTCATAGCAAAAGTCATGTAACAATTTCTTTGTTGCCTCTCAAGCGCTGAGCATCTTAAAAAAAAATATGAGGAAAGCTCCAGGAGCAAAGACCATTTTTTTTACGATGAATAACAAGATGAGGTTTAACAGCACAGATTTTTAACCCGGGGGGCTGGGACAGGTCCTTGGAATAAGGGAAGGCTGTGATTCTGATTGAGGTCAAAAAGGAGAAGAGATTTTATTTAGTGTAGAGAGAAAAAATGTGACTGTGAGCTCCAGGAGGTGGGATACAGAATTTATAGCTTCTCTGGGATCGCTGCCTATAACTACCTCCCTTTAAATTAATTAAACAGCTCAACAGCTCTTATAACTGCCTAGCAACTGAATGCATTAGCTCTCTGGGTTGAGGACTATTACCACATGTTCAAGAGGTGATGGTTTTGCAATATGTTTTGTGCACATTAACTAAAGAGTGGGATCCTTGGGCTCCTTCGGTGATGGGATGGAATTCATAGATAAAGACCGAGAGGTTGGTTAGAACCTTATACTTGCCAGGCTATACAACACAGACCCTCCAAGTGTCCATATTTTCCAGGGACACCCCTGATTTAGAGAGACCACCCCGGTTTTTGATTTGATCCCATAATGTTTCACTTTTCCTTAGGATGTCCTTATTTTCATTGGAGAAATGTTGGAGGGTATGGTAAGATGTCCCTATTTTCATTTTGAGGATATGGAGTTATCCAACCCCCAAGGCGTCTGAAGGGAAGCTTGTTTAATGTTTTATTATGTTTTTATATATGTTGGAAGCTGCCAAGAATGTCTGGGGCAACCCAGTAAGATGTGTTGGGTATAATTTTTTTTATATATATATCTCTTTATTGTTTAAAAACATAACAAAAAAAACATCATCAAACATTATCAAACATAATTACATACATACATTGCATATATACCTTCAAACGTATTACATACACACTCTTATTCACACGATGTGTTGGGTATAAATAGTAAAATTATCATTATGGAATGGCATGTCTCTATTTTCATCAGAGAAATGTTGGAGGGTATAACAACAGTGTTAGTTAGTTTTTTAGAGTGCTGTTCAGAGCCCCTTTTTCCTCTCACAGAGTTACAATTCACAAAGTGGTTTAATGATCAACCCTTTTCTTTTAATCAAGAAACTCTAGGAATTGCATTTCTATGAGATGAATAGGGATCTCCTAACAACTCTCAGCACCTCAACAAACTACAGTTCCCAGGATATATATATATATATATATATATATATATATATATATATATATATATATGGAGGGGCGGCGGTAAAGCCATGACTGTTTAAAGAGCTTTAAATGTATGGTGCCGATGGGGCTCAAGTCTGCTCTATCTCTGACTGACAGCCCTTCTGACTTTCGGAGACTGCTGTAATTGGTTTACATTTAAAAATATATACATTCAGAAACAACATTCAATAAAAAATTTCCAGAAACTAAACAAAAACAAAATGCAATGGTGTATGAGAAATAAAACTGAGTAAAAGTACAAAACCAAAAATAAAAAGTAACTGTCCAGGATAGCTTGTGTAAACATACAGTCATACCTCGTGTTACGAATGCTGCGGGCTGCGTGTTTTTGGGTTGTGGACCGTGCCGAACCTGCAAGCACCGGAACGGGTTACTTCCGGGTTTCAGAGATCGCACATGCGCAGAAGCTGCGAATCACGTCACGGTGCATGCGCAGGTGCAGCGCTTCAGGCTGGGAATGCTGCGGGTTGCGAACGTGCCTCCCGCACAGATCACGTTCGCAACCAGAGGTATGACTGTATATGAGTTTAATAGCTCAGTTAGTAGAGCATGAGACTTAATCCTGGAGTTGTGGGTTTGGGTAAAAGATTCCTGAGTTGCAGGGGGTTGGACTAGATGACCCTTGTGGTCCCTTCCAACTCTATGATTCTATGATGTAAAGGTCTTTACTGTCTGCCTCATGGATTACTTTGGAGGGTGCTTTCCAGAAGGTAGGTGTTATCATGAAGAAGACTTGCTTCCTTATTGTCACTTACTGACATTCTGCTAGTGGTGGAACAACCAGCAAGGTCCTCTTGGAAGATCATAATGATTTGCTTGGTCCGTACCAGGAGAGGCAGTCTATAAGATACCCTAGTCCCTAGTCTGGAATGTCAAGATGCATAGTATTTCTGAAGATTTTATTTAGTATCAGTAGGCAGAACAAACATACCGGTAATCCAAACTACTATGTGTTGTGTCTAGCTGCCTGCTCTTCCTAGAAGGCTGAAGATATGGACCCATATCTCAAAGAACTGAATTTTTGCTATAAAGTACACTGTGTCTTATGAGTTTCTGCTCTCCTCTAGGAGTTTCTGATTTGATCTCTTTCTCTCTTTTTTTGCTGCATTTATTTATGATATAATATAATATTTGTGCAGCCTGAGCCTAGCCATGTTGGAGGGCTTAGGAGGAACATTTATCTAGAGGATAAATGGGGTGCGGGAGGGGGGGAGTGTTGCTGCTACCACCACCCTGCCCATCAGCTCCACACCCACCAATAGCCCTGATTTTTCTGGGACATTAGTGATTGATAGAAGTTGCCCTGGCTCCTTATGTCAATCATCTAATTTGAATAACTCTACATTTTACTATTTTGTGTGTGTGTGTGTGTGTGTGAGAGAGAGAGAGAGAGAGAGAGAGAGAGAGAGAGAGAGAGAGAGATTGTTTTATGCACCTCTGTCATGTCCTGCTGTCCTTACCTCTAATCTAAGTAGCTCACAACATTGTCACTTTTTCTCTTAGAGGAGCTGCTCCTCACTGTCTTCAAGTTGTTCAGATGCCAGTGAATTAGGTCTACTGGCAAAGAACTGTTCCCCTAAGACACTTTTATGGGGACAAGTTTTTGGAGGTTCCCAGCCTCTGTCTCCAGGGCATTTTCAGCAGCATAAAACCGTTGATTCACTACCTGACAGAACAATTCTCTTAGGTTTCCTTGCAGACATGCTCTGAGCTGGGGTCTCGGCAGTTGTTGGCCAGCTTTCCAAGCTTACCTCCCAGCAGCTGCCTGGTGGATCTTTCTTCCTGAGCCTCTAGCACTTTTTTTTTTAATTGTTCTCCCACTTGGCTCAGTAGTGCTTCCAGCATGATGATAAATGCTGCAGAACTGTGAAGCTGTGGCCTGCTTGCACTTATCTAGCTTTCAGAAAGTAGCTGTTATGTCTCAGCCTCTGCTGAAACAGCAGCCGTAGTTCCTCACTTCCTCATGCGTTGTGATTTCGATTCTCGACTCTGCCGACTTTGGTCGCCTCTCCTTGACTCTTCTCGCCCTGCTAGGGAAAGCTTTCCCACCTAGAAAGCTTTTTGATGTCGCCCTGATCTTTCTCAGATAGGCATTCATTGCCTGGCAAGATGCAGGCTTACCGTACATCTGAGCGAAAATATCTATACACCGGGCTGTCCAGAGGCAGTCCCTGATGTGAAGCACTGCCCAGTCTGTTGGGTTTAAAGATTTTTAAACATTCAAAAGAAAGAGCAGGCACTTTGGAGTTGCCCATCAACTGTTAGCATCCGATCAGCAGAATGAGTAGGCATGCAGGTCACCTGGTCAGTCTTCCTCACTATGGTGAGATGTATTATAAGATAAAGGGACCCCTGACCATTAGGTCCAGTCGCAGCCGACTCTGGGGTTCCGGCGCTCATCTTGCTTTATTGGCCGAGGTAGTCGGCGTACAGCTTCCGTGTCATGGGGCCAGCATGACTAAGCCGCTTCTGGCGAACCAGAGCAGCACACGGAAACGTCGTTCACCTTCCTGCTGGGGCGGTACCTATTTATCTACTTGCACTTTGACGTGCTTTCGAACTGCTAGGTTGGCAGGAGCTGGGACCAAACAACGGGAGCTCACCCCGTCATGGGGATTCGAACTGTCAACCTTCTGATCAGCAAGCCCTAGGCTCTGTGGTTTAACCCACAGCGCCACCCATGTCCCCTCGAGATGTATTATATTTCTATTTAAATTATGGTAATTATTTCTAAGTTTGCATCTGTGCAGGAAATATAAATATGTACATGAAAATCTTATGCCAATCTGTGTCCTCATTTGGTGGCGATGCATAAACACTGCATTTTTACACATCTTTCGACACTGCTGTGTTTTGTGAGAGTGAGCACATGTCCTTGCAAAGCCTTTACCCATTTTTGGACATGTGAACTATCACTTCATATTTCCATTCTTTTCTTTCTTCTTCCGAAAGGTTAAGCAGGATTTCTGATGTGCTGGTGAAAACTAATTTGGCCAATTTCATGCTATTTGGTTAAGGTTTTCTTATTCATCTCTAGACTTATTTTAAATGTGTATAAGTGACCATAACAAATATTTGCACGAAATATAAACAGGCATCATTATTTCCTGCACCCCATTTCTCAGGAGACATGGCAGTGCCAAGCTGAACATATGGTATAGGCAAATTTATTTTGGTTTGGAACACCCTATCTCTGGAAGGCTCAGCCAATTAAAATGGATACTTCAACAGAAAGGGCAATAAATCATTCCTGAATCGGGAGCATGGGCTGCTACAGGAGCAAAAAAAAAAAAAAAAAAAATCACAACTCTATTATCCCCCTTTCCCCAGTTCTTCCCAGTTACAGGTTTGAGCTGATTAATCTGAAAGCTGGACCAGAAAAAAACTCCAAGGGAAAGCTACATTGGGATGCCTATTATGGAATAGTTGAATATATTTATGGTTACACTGTCACATTTTGTTCTGTATTGAACAGAAAGCTTGTTCATCATGCATTGTGGTTGGCTCTGCTGTTGGGCACCATGACCTTGTTGCTTCACATAACTGATTTTGTGTATCATGAAAGAGCAATTGATGGTTATTGAATTTGTTATAGTTGTGTTTTCATGTTGTTGTTTAGTCGTTCAGTCGTGTCCGACTCTTCGTGACCCCATGGACCAGAGCACGCCAGGCACTCCTGTCTTCCACTGCCTCCCACAGTTTGGTCAGACTCACGTTCTCCTTGTGCCCTCACTTCTCCTTGTGCCCTCAATCTTTCCCAACATCAGAGTCTTTTCCAGGGAGTCTTCTCTTCTCATGAGGTGGCCAAAGTATTGGAGCCTCAGCTTCAGGATCTGTCCTTCCAGTGAGCACTCTGGGCTGATTTCTTTGAGAATGGATAGGTTTGATCTTCTTGCAGTCCATGGGACTCTCAAGAGTCTCCTCCAGCACCATAATTCAAAAGCATCAATTCTTTGGCGATCGGCCTTCTTTATGGTCCAGCTCTCACTTCCATACATTACTACTGGGAAAACCATCGCTTTAACTATATGGACCTTTGTCGGCAAGGTGATGTCTCTGCTTTTTAAGATGCTGTCTAGGTTTGTCATAGAATTGTAGAGTTGAGAGGGGGACCCCCGAGGCTCATCAATCTAACCCCCTGCGATGCAGGAATTGGAACTAAAAAGTCCATGACTGATGGCCACCCAACCTTTGCTTGAGAACCTCCAATGAAGGAGACTCCACCACCTCCCTAGGAAGTTTGTTCCTCTGTCAAATAGGTCTTGCTGTCAGCAAGTTCTCCCTGATGTTTAGTGGGAATCTCCTTTCTTCTCACTTGAAGCCATTGGTTCAAGTCCTACCCTCCAGAGCAGGAGAAAATAAGTTTGCTCTGTCTTCCATGTGACAGCCCTTCTGATATTTGAAGATGGGTGCATGCAGTGCTTTGTCCTGGGGGTACTCAAGAGTATGAAGTACCGGCACCCCCCAATATTAAAAGTATGGCACTCATTGTAACAACTTCATAGTGAATACCAGCTTCTTTTTTCCTAAAATAATTAAAGCAATGGGAATATGCATGCACACTCAATGGCTAATGGCATCCATGTCACCCAGAAGGTTGCAGCTGCAGAGATAAGAAAAGAAGAGTCATTCCGTTGTCTGGAGAGGTCATTTCCTGGCTCGTGTGGTGAAGCCATTTTCAACGAAGCCCAGCAAGGGAAACATGCAACTGTATTGAGGCAACATTGGGTGTAGGAATTTTGTGCGTCTAACTACAAATTTGCTCCCGGGGCAACCACCCACACTATGCCACTGACTCCAGCATCTTGTTCTCACAGAGGCCAACCAGTTGAATATAGAAAATGAATGCAACAATTCTCATTCGTGTATCTTAGTATGCAATATCTTCTCAACCTACTCTGTATTTCCCAGCGTACACATAAAATGAGCATTTATAAAAACATCCCTGGCTATTACTACATGCAAGTAAATGCTGTTTCCTAAACAGCTAAATAACTTGCAGGTGTCGGAAGTGCTCATTTTTTGCTTTGCACTGTTGGTGGCCAGCACTAGTTCACAGATACTACGTTTCTCAATTGTTTTGAATTAATACATTAATTCTTTTTGAATGGGCTTTTAAGAAAGGAAGGACGAAGTTCGCTTTTGTATCCAGGGCTGTCAAGTCGCATTGAATAACTTAATGAGGGATTAAGGGTTGGCATTCAGTGTTAGCAAATGTAAAGTTTCGTCTCCAGACATGCTGCAGGCAGGTTAGATGAACAGTAGCCAGCATTACCCTTAAGGATATTCTTTTGTTGTATGGAAACATTTTGCAGTAAAGTGTTTGCAGCTGGAGATGTATAAAACCATTGTAAAAGTCCTTTAATCAAGCAGGGACTATCCACGTGCTTTCACTTCCTCTTTGGGCCCTTCTCCCATAAAATGCCGTGGGATGTTTTATTTCAGTGATATGTTAAGCCCCTAGATTGGAAAGGCAATAATTAAAAGGCAATGATTTGTTGCCTGCAGTGTTTTTTTTTCTGGAAATAATGGGAATGTGGCTGTTTCCTCTAGATAAATGTTAAAAATAAACCGACACTTGCTTAGAATTACTAGATTATGTATTCTTTTAAAATTTTACTTTGCCGATTCTCAGTAAACATCGAGCAAACCTTAACAACACTAGGAAATAGCACCACGTTTTTTAGAATAAAAACCAACCTCGACCCGGCAAAAGGTCAGGATAAAGCGTGTTCTCCTTCATGGAGAGCACGTGTTGCGGTCGGGGCTGGCAAGTCACCCCTCTGCTGATGGGCGGGTTTGTATGGATGGCCACTACTGCGATTGGGCTCTGGTTGTCGTTGGGGAGATTTCTATGTTGCAACTTGTTGATGGACAGTCCAGAGCCTATAAATGACCCAGCACTCAGCGTCGGAGCCCTCCTGGCTTCGTGCATCGGATCACCCGCCCTCCCGCCCTGTTATTAGGCCTCTGCGTTGACCTTGCTATGCCTGTCATGGGGTCGTCTGCGTTGTAGCAGGGGCTGATTGGCTGGTGCCATTTGGTTTTCACCTACTGTGTAGCAATTAGTCACAACTTGTAAGGTTGGCGGTTAGGCATTGGTTATAAATTGGTTTAGGAGGGGCGGAGTTGGCTGTGGTTGCCCCTCCTATGCTGCGAAGGGGCAGGTTGGCTGTGGTTGCCCCTTCAAGGCTGCGGCTGCGAGGGGAATTCCGTTAAAGGAATCCAGGGGCTCACCATGCTTGTCCGTTTCCCCCGGTCGGGGGACAGGGCCCACGCAAGAGCCCCTGGGAGCATTTGGGGAGAACGGGCGCACATTCTCTCCCCAAAGCGTTTTCCCCTATACTGACTCCACAGGCGGGACAGATAGTCTTAACCAATGCCTAAGCAACCACTCACTTATTTTGTATTCAATAAAGTTGTGGCCAAATTAATGCCAAAAACCTTAAACTTATATCTGGTGTGAAGTGTGTTTTACTTGAGGGGTGGATGGGGACCTCGACGCGCAATAGCCTAGTACTTGAACCAAACTTCTTTTGGATCACAACTCCCACAAGCCACAGCCAACATGACCAGTGATCAGAGATGATGGGAGCTGCAGTCCAACATTACTGGAGTGCACCACAAGTTTATTCTTTAATAAACTTAAATCTGTGCAATATCAGCCAGGCCCAAGCAAGGGGATGGGTGGGTATGTTTGGCTTTAACCAGGCCCAGAGCTCCAGGGGAGCACAGGCCTGGGCTACAAGCCCATTTCTGTGAGGGGAAAAACAAGTTAACTAGTAGATTGTGCATTGAAGATGTTTATACAAACTTATTTCCATGTATTCATACATGATATCCAGATCATGTGAGATTTTCTGGAAACAGTGTTAGGGTTGAACAAGTTATATTCTGAAAAGCGAGACTCTGGCCTAGGTTGCCCAGAGAACGAGAGAACGCCCCCATTGATGCGTAGAGAAAAATCATGATGAAAGGGTCTTTGGAGTTGTGTGTTTTAACTCCAACATCATGCTCCTTCTGTCCCCACCATCACTGTGTATAATTTCTGTAGCAGAATATTCCTCTTTCACCTGGCTTGACGTCTGCATTCAATTACTGAGTAAATGTGCAGTCAGAGAGAGAGGATTTGTAGTTTGAAACACAAAGTGTGTCATGCCCTCTCAAGAACTACAACTCCTAGTGATCCATAGTTCCTGTAGGCATTTCCTGTGCACAGGTTGGAGAAACCAACAGGGCATGGCAGTGGAAGGGAGAATTTAGTCACAGGAGGAGCCAGTGCTGCTGAAAATATTTACTGGGCCCAGGAAGTAGGTGAACAAATGAGGTAGACCTCTGGTCTAAAAATTGCGCTGAGCCATGGACCGTTGATCCAAGGGACAAAGAATGGTGCTGAAATGGCAATTGTCAGGGTTCTTGGGTATGATTTAAATACATACACCTGATATTGCCCTGTGTTGCTAGAAAGACCTGAAGAAACTAATTCATGCAGGTGACAACCATTTTGCGTGGCAGTTCTGTCCCCAGCCCCTGCGTGATATCAACAGAGTGCGCATAAGTGTGCCCCACCCTGTTCTTCCCTTTTCTGCCCCCATTCTTCCCTCTTCTGGACCCAAAAGGATCCATGTGTCGGCGATAGCGCACCATTTGGACGCGCCTAAAACGCTCACCGCCTGTATGAATTAATCTCCCAATTTTTCAAAACAGACAAGGCCTTTTGCTGGAAGGGACCCTCATTTCAATCTGTATCAGTCCCGGCCGTTGCCTGTGGGAAATAGGGGCTGCATTACCAGCCTGTATCGAGCTCAGTGAAATTAGGCTTGGCCATTGGATATCGCTGGTGTTAACTTTGCTCTCTTATGTTGCAAATATGAGGGAATTCTCACAGAGTCTTTCACCCGGTGTAAGAGTTGTGTGGGAGCTGTTGGGCTGTGCAGACTGGTTCTCACCGCCGCCATCAATGTACCCGTTGGCCACGCTTCCTGCTGGATTTCGGATAGGATGGGTGTGGGAAGGGGCTGTACACATGTGGTCAGGAATGCCCCTCATGAAGGAGCTTTTTGTACATGTGGGGCCATTCCCACAGTCACTCTGTTCCTGATTGGCAGAACTTGGGCTATGTGCTGTATACTCATTCTTTTAATGTGTCAAGGGGTTTGAGTGACTGCCCTGCTCCAAGGATTTAAATTAATATCTTAAGACAAAAGGGATGATGAGAAGATAGCAAGTGGCAATGCCACCAACGTATATGGGTTGTTTTTTTTACACAGAAATGCTATCCTGAGGTGACTCCTTCCTATAAAGGGACCCCCCCCCCCAATAACTGGGATTCCATATTTTAAACGCAATGTTATTTTTCAGTGGCTGGGTTTTATGAGGCTCTGTCATACAGGGCCTCACTCAGAAGAGGGATAGGCAACTTTCAGTCTTCCAGATGTTAATTGTATTAAATGTATATATCATGTCACGTGCCTCAAAGGAGTCCTGAAGCAATTTACAGAACAATAAAGTACAAAAATACAATTTAAAAGCCATTGAAACAATATGCTCCTCCAACTTCTCTTCCTGTGGCTGTGCCCAAACCTGGGGCCATGGTTTGTTTCCTTCAAATAAACCATGAGTGATAACCAAAGTTTTAAACTATGGTCCAATGTGACATGTCAGACAGCTGTTTGAATCAACCAATTGCTGCACACTTTCAGTTGTAGTAATAGAAGGGGGCTATTGTCGCTTGAATTTTAAGTCTCTGTTGATTTTGTGTAGATCAGCTTTTGCCAGCTCACTTATATGCTATTTTCTTTTCCAGAAAAAAGCCCACCGGTGAAGGGCTCGCTCTCTGGAAAAGTCATCCTCCCTTGCTTCTTTTCGACCTTGCCTACTTCGCCTAACTACCACAGTTCAAATGAACTTTTCCGGATTAAGTGGTCAAAGATCGAACAGGATAAAGGAGGAAAAGATCTAAGAGAAACTACTGTTTTGGTGGCCCAGAATGGGAAAGTCAAGCTAGAGCGAGGCTACAAAGACAGGGTGTCTGTTCCGAGCAACTGGGAAGACATTGGTGATGCATCATTGACTATGGAGAAATTGCAGGCAAGCGATGCTGGGGTTTACCGCTGCGATGTCATCTATGGAATTGAAGATACCCAAAATGTTGTCTCATTAGCTGTGGATGGTAAGAGTACACTTTTGTATTTGTTCATCTGCTTTATCAGCTTCAAATTACAAAATGAATCATTATATATGAATGAACTAGCATGTTTAATATGTTTTGCAAAGCTGTCCCCATTTGCCAGCAAGATACTGTTACATCTCAATTATCTTCTTACCCTCCCTTTCTACTCCTGCTGTTTCTAGTTTCCTGGGAGAGTCAGTCTGAGGAGACAATGGAGTGTGGTGGGTGTGGCCTTTCCTTCTATTGTCATAAGTAGTCTGCCAGTAAGTCCTATTGCTACTGGCATTGGTTGTTCTCCATCTTTTGCCTCTGGGCTGGCAATGGTGGGAGACAACTGTTGTTTCGGATTTGGCCAGAATTGACCACAAAGCCTCCAATTGCTGATCCTGCCTTGCTTTTGGGTGCTTCCAGGCCATCTGCTTATTGAGCGTCCATCCTGATTGGTTTGCATAGTGATGACGCCAGTTACTTAATGACCATTCATTCCGATTTGTTTCTGGGGAGGTTAGATCAAAGCAAGTGTTATCCCACATTTTTTCAGTGTTTTCCCCCCTGTTGCTATCCATATTGGAAAAGTTCTGATCTTTGGGGAAAGCAGGTTTGTTGTAGAAGGTTTACTAATCAGTTATAATTGCACAAACTGAATTTGCCAGTATGTGATTGAATCCAACTGAAAAATAGTGACAGTCTGGAAGTGCTTTCTGCTTTCTTCCCAGATACTGAGTTTCTTTTTATTCACCTTTCTTTGAAAGAGAGATGGTTCCCCACCCTAAATTCAAAGCAGCCCCTGTATTCATTGAATGCAGACCCTGCTCTTACTATGCTCAAGCTAATTCTTTTTATGTCTTATCTATTATGATACTTCTTAATATTCCCAGTTTGGGCTCCATCACCTGTTTCCACTTTCATCAGCCGTAATGCTGTAATCTCTCCGTAGTGGTTAAGAGATCAGGAACTGGACATGGGATGGCACCCTCCTCCTTCTCTTATCTGGCTTGAACCACAGTTAAATATTGCTTCATCACTGTATTTAAATCACTAGTCCTTTTTACCAGGAAGTGATGTCCAAGGTGGAATCTACATACATATTAAAAATGTTCTGAAAATGCTTTTTTTTAAAAAGCGTTTTTTAAAAAAAATAAATGAATTTTCCATAAGGCTCACCATCACTTTCTAGTGTCACATTCTTTATTGTACTTAAAACACACTTAAAACATTTTATTTGCAGCTGTATAGCTGAGTCCCAAGTTTGAGGCTGTTGGTTAAGAGAGAAACTTAGTTATTATTAACTGTAGTTAACACCATTGCTTACGTAAACTTCAGTGTGACTAAAACTGCCAGGCCATGGGTTGAGGGAATGCCAAGAGGTCAGGGAAAGAGGGTCTCTTACTGCTCATCGTACAGTTGTAACGTTGAAAGGGACCCAAAGGATCATCTAGTCCAATTCCCTTCAATGCAAGAATCACAGGTAATTGTTAAGGCATCATTTTTTTACATCTAGCACCACAGTAGCTTCCTCATATTATGGTGCCTAATTCCTTTTATTACATACAGGAAGAATGAGTTTAAAGATGACTGCATGGTGCAAAATAAAACCAAAACTTGATCATTTTTATTGTCATAGGAATGTGACCAGATTTATAGTACAGTACTTAATCCGGCACACAGAAACCCTAAATATGAACATTTCTTCTGCTCTCATCACATGTAATCTAGATCACAGTGCTACAAAAGCAGACATTTAGAAGCACACATCATACATAGCTGGGGTCAAGGAAGAACTGAGTAGAGTAAAGCAGATGACTCAAACCAAGCTATAGGCAATGCTGAAGGCTAAAAATAGTGAAGGATGTTTAGGGTCCTTCTTCTAGCAAAAATTCCCAGGTCTGTTCTTCCTGGCACTCTTATATAGGTCTGTGACTACACAGCAAGGGAACAACAAATGAGCTCCTTGAGGAGGCAAGGAGCCCCATGTTCTGGGTTGGAAGTTAAGAGTCACTATGCAAGGGCATGCAAAGAAGAGAGGTGGGGACATCTTGCAACATCTCTAGCCAATGTTCTTGATCCGTCCATCCTATAAACTTTACAGGGAAAATGAGGGGGAAGGTTCCCATTTGCTTTTTGTGCAGGGATCAGGATTATGTCACAAAAGATGGTCAAAGTTGAATACAAGCTGGGAACTTTCCTTTGTTTTTCTTAAGCCTGTGGTGTTTGCGTGCAGAAATGAGATAACATGTCTTCCTCATGATGATGATGATAATAATAATATAGGAAGCATTACTCACCACAAATGATCAACTAAGCTCCCTCGTTTCATCAAACTGGTTGATAAGTGATGAGACTTTTTATATGCAACAAAATATGCTTGTCTGTTTCCTTTGCATTCCAAGGCCACACGGCATGTCATCATGTTTCTAATCTTTATTATTCGGCCTGGAGAGCTAGAAGCATATAGTCTACCCTCAACAGAGCGATTGGAGTTAACCAGAATTAATCAAGGTTATTGGGGTGAAAATACAATAGAAGGCATTTATGGAAATCCAGGATGGCAGTATTTAATGGGGAGAAGTATTTAGCTCAGTGACAGATGGCATGGTATCAGGGGTGAGCATTGTAATTGAAAAGCGCATCAGTGCTGTAGACTAAAGATTCCTATAATATACACAAAATAAAAATGGATAACCACTGCCTCAAATCAGTCAGGTATAACGATATATCATTACCATAATTTTATTTGTATGCTGCCTTTCCACAGAAAGGAACGTGCTAAAAGTAAGAAACCACCCTGAGTCTTCATAATTTTAACTTAGTTAGCATTCATAAAGAAAATTCCATATTGCAGGGGATTGGAATAGATGACCCTCAGGGGTCCCTTCAACTCTACAGTTCTATGATTCTATGTTATTCAGCAGCATACTGAACCTAGAGACTCCATATAGTTATCATGGCATATAGCCATTTGTAGGCCCATCCTAATCCCCTATTAAAACCACCTGAGATACTAGTTATCACCATATCTTGTGGCAGTGAATTCCATAAATTAACTGTATGCTGTGTCAGACATAACAATTGCTGACCAAGATTGAGCATTGTATCCACATGTCATCTTCCCCCATCACCCCTCTCCCTCTCCCTCTCCCTCTCCCTTCAATTGCTTGTTAGGACTAAGGATAGCTGATTCTGGGTTCATTGCAGTTAGTAAGTAGAGATTAAACCACTGTTTCCTGATTTGATTATAATAGGAAACCATGGTTTAACAAACACTGGAAGTCTTTTAAGTCTGATTCATGAGCAAAGAGATTCAGGAGATATTAAAGGGAAAGTGTACAGCCATAGTTTATTGGACAGAAACCATTATGCCTAAACAGACCCCACTGCTTTTGTTCTAGGAGTTCTACTAGGGAGTATACAACAATAAAGCAAATACTGCCTCTGTTCCTTGCTATCCTTTAGATATATTGAGGATCAAACTGTGTCTTTCTTCCCTGTCATTAGTTTAAAGGACAGCTTGGCTGAGTGTTCCATTTTGTTTCCAGCTGTCTTTGTAAACCAGCATTACCCAGGCACAAGTTGCAGTGTTCAATATATCACTCATATGTCAAGTAGAACACATAATCAAAAGAAACGTCCCTTGGAAAACTCAAGAATTTCAGAAGAACTTCAAAAGATTTTTCTAGGTCTAGACTGCTGGGAGATAGCAGTGGCAGATGACATTTTTATATATAGCTTTTATTTTTATATATAGCTTTTATTTTCTCTTTTAAAACCTCATTAACTCAAAATGTCAGTAATAGATCAGCCTTCTTTGTGTCTCTCTAATATAGGGGAAGGACTGTTTTCATGGATATTGGCCTGTTCATTTGAATTTGATCCGGTAGCAAGTTGGAATAATTAACGTTAAACAGAGAAAATTCTCCCCCTGTGTGCGCTCTCTCTCTCTCTCTGTGTCTTTCTGTCTGTCTTATTTATATCAGTGAGGCATGCATGAGAGAACTCCCTGGGGGATTCTGACTTACTTCTTTGCTGCAGGACCATTTGGACACAATCCACAAGGAATGCCTTTCATTCTGCTTTGGGGGAGCTGTGTGAAAACAGTGGGAGAACAGTGTACAAGGTGTTCAGTCTCCCACCTGTAAGGGTCTCTCTAGATGTTACATAGTGGGGGGAAAGACCAAGTTTACACTTAACAAAGAACTACAACAAAATCCTTGCTCTATTATGAACGAACCACCAGCATGATGCTACAGCAGCAGACCCTTTGCACTTTATGACATTCGAGTCTGAGAGTCTCCAACTTTGGGCGAGGGTCTTGAGAATATCAATGGAAAGCAATAACACCCATGAATAGCAATAGCACCCATGATTAGCCAAAACAATGCTTTGGATGTTTTCATATTTTTGGACCATTCAGTATTAACTTTCCTTACTGTTATAGGACATAATTTGCCACTTGAGTTGTTTGTCAGTCCCTGTCACTTTAACAGCATCAGTGCCATGAAAAGCTACCTCTGCTGATTTCTGTAGCTCAGGCACAGGGGCAGGTCAAGCCAGTGTCTTTACCTAGTCACAGAGCAGCCCTGTTTGCCACTGCCTCTCTGCTTCAAGGCGTTATCAGCTTTGTGAGTACAGTGGTATCTCGAGTTACAAATGCCTCAGGTTACAAACACTTCAGGTTACAAACTCTGCTAACCTGGAAGAGTTACCTTGAGTTGAGAACTTTCCCCAGGATGAGAAAGGAAATCGTGTGCTGGTGGTGCAGCGGCAGCAAGAGGCCCCATTAGCGAAAGCACACCTCTAGTTAAGAACAGTTTCAGGTTAAGAACAGACCTCTGGAATGAATTAAGTTCGTAACCAGAGGTACCACTGTATTGCTCACCACGGTTTATTTTGGGTGTATTTAAATTGGTGGTGTGGAGCCTCAGCCATGGAAGGGAAAACTTTGGGACAGGGCAAGAACCTGTGACCCTCCAGATGTTGCTGGATTAAACCTCCCACTTCTGAGCAGATATGTCTAGGATGGCTCTCTAAGCTCACAATGTTCCCCCTCTGTAGGTAAGAGCAGCTTCAGGGGTTGATGTAAGTCAAGGGAATCATCATGGGGCATGGGCTTATCAGAGACATTGCAAAGCAATAAACAGGGCTTGTGGTAAAGGCCCATGACACAAAAATCATGATGCAGGAAAAACCCGTGAAGTCAGTCTGTGCCTCTACATAGCTCCATCCTTATTTCAGACATCATGCTATATCAGTATATTGTGATGTTTAGCTGGTGATATATCACAGTGTGGAAAACCAGATATCGCCCAGCCCAACACTGCACTCTGTAGCATGTTCACCTGCAACATAAGTGAAATAAAAACTAATAAAATAAAAGGAGGGAAGTGGTAGGAGATATGAAACCTGGCATAAAAGACTCTTTGTATCCTGCCCCCGCAGCAATACACTTCTTACAAATCAGGGTCCTGATGCTGCTGCTTTTGGTAAACTAAAAAGATTTCGTGAGTTTCCATCATGGATTTGCACCTCACATGTAAGCTTGATCCTTATTTGGACATATGTTTTGAAAGTTCCTGTAATTATCTAGAGAACATGCTTAGGCTGTTCCAACAGAATGCTCCCAATTTTTAATTCCATCTTGCTCAGATATCAGATAGCTTTAAGCTGTCTTTCTGTTTAGATTTTAAAAGACTCTATCTCAGCCTCTTGGAAGCATACTTACACTTGGGTAATGATCACTGGCAGAAAGAAGCTGGGGAAACATTGCTTCGTCCTGTCTCATTTGTATCTCTGCAGCAGTGGAGCATAACAGACTGAAATTGCGTTGCATCAAGTTGGGAATGTGCCACATCACAAATCCAAATTAGCTTGCAAATTACATTTTAATGAAGATCAAGATGCAAGCTGACCAGATCAATAGCTTCACCTATTTGTGGTCAGAGTCTATCTGGAGCCATTTTCCAGTTCATTAACCTGGACACCAGTTGCTGTGGTCTGTTGTTCACAAGGGAAGAGAAATAAGCAATAGCATGCTTGATTGTCACTTCTTAACTTGAAGCAATAGATCAATTTCTTCTTTTACATCTGTCTAGACTGGGGTGGCCATCTGTTATGGAACCCACTGAGTCTTGAACCTTCAACCTTCAGGAACAGAGTCAAGGTTTTTCACTGCATGGCAGTTCTGTCAATTAGCGTTGTTACGAACGTTTCAATATCAAATAATAGCAGAATGTTATTCATAGTAATATTATCATTGTTATTGGTACTACTTAGATAGTTGTGTTGTGTGGAGGTGGGGTGGGGTGGGGTGGAGAAAGGGATTGTAAATTTGTTTAAATGGCATGTGGGAAATTCCAGGGTGGTAAGCACCTAATGTAACTGGCTCTCTGCCATCTTCTCATAACATTAAGACCATGCCAAGTCGTAAGCCTCTTCCAAGTACTGTTTGGCCAAATGTTAGCAACCCAACGGTATTCTGATGAATTATACATTTGGAATAACTCTTTGTGTTCTATGGAATCATTCCACATTTTCAGTGACAGAGAGAGCCTATCATAAAAAAATCATGGAAACAGTAAGGGGTGTTTTACAGCAAAATGCCACATCCCCATTAAGCACGCCTAACTCCTGCTAATTTCAGAAAGATTTGGTTTGCAATCTTGCACCTAGTTAATCATGTTGAAATGTTTATTTGAGTTAGAACACTTTAGGTAATGCATACAGTGGGGGGGGGGCACAAGGTTATTGAGAAGACATACACATAACAGAAGAAAGGACATTTTGCCACATTCTGAGGCTGCTTCCAGACTGTGGTATTTTAGAGTGGGTTTTGGTCACATACTATGAAATGCAGGTTTCACTGTTAGAGGAGATTTAGCAGTCTGATGCAGCAGACCTCCCCAACACTGGACTTTTTGCAGTAAAGAAGGTGATAGGAAAATGCACTGGAAGGTGTGAGATAACAATTTTTATTTCTTTATAGAAGTATTTTATATGCCACCCTCTTGGGGTCCCTTCCAATTCTACAGATTTATTATTCTATGAATATAAAACCATTTCCCCCAGTTTTGCTTTTTGTGTAGCTGGTTAAGTTGCTGAACTGGCAGGACTCCTACCTCCTACAGATTATGGGTTCAAAAAATGCCAATGTTCAAAGTGGGCTTGAATTTTATGCATTCTTTCAAAAGTTACACTGGTGCATCAATGTTTTGTGCATTATTCTTGTGTTGGTCATAATAAAAATTAAATTATATTCTGCAAACTATCCAAACAGCCTTCAGTTAGAGGCAATTAAGAGTGTCTCTAAAAATTACAATGTACAGTTGACGTAGCCTGTCGTGGAAGATACATTATTTCTCTTTAAAGAAACCCTTGTTTCTAACTTCTGTTGTCTGGCAAGTTTTCTCATTTGTACGGAATTATTCATTAAGGAAAATGTTGAGATAGCTGTTGCACAGCCATATAAAGCACAGCACTGTCTACAAAGGCAAGTACGGTATCTTTATTCAGTTCAGATTCAAACACATGCCCATCTTTCAACTGGGAGAAGAATATCTCCCCTAGCTGAGGCTTGTCTTCACTGAATTTCAGCTTGATGAGGACTCCAGGGGTGGCTATGAGACTCCTACACCTCTAAAGTCCCATACATAATCTAAGAAGAGCCTGAAAGCTTTGAACCCAAGCACCAGGAGAGTATGTGCAGCCCTATTGTCTATTCCTTTTGGGCTGCAGAGTGGAGGATAGAAAACTGACAGTCTATTTTATTTCAGGAAATTTCAGTAGGGTAAAATTCCAATTCAGTTGTATTTCCACATTGGCTGTAGGCCATAACAGAAATGCAGAAATACAGTACTTAACTATAGTACTTAATGGAACCCACATCTTACAGATTAATACAGTGAGCAAAAGATAGGTCAACCAAATTTAGTTTTCAGTTCCATAATCATGGTGATGTAGAATAAAATCTGAAGTTTTAAAATCCTTCCTCCACGTTATTTCTAAGCTTAATGAGGCTAGTATAATTTCACCAGCAATATGATGATAATATTAATATTAATATTAGATGTTGATGACACGCAAGTGACCAGCATGGTTTTACTTTCTTTGCAGGTGTTGTGTTTCACTACCGAGCAGCTACTAGTAGGTACACCTTGAATTTCAAGCAGGCTCAGGAGGCTTGTGCGGAGAATGGTGCTGTTATAGCAAGCCCCGGTCAGCTGAAAGCAGCCTACGAAGATGGCTTTGAGCAGTGTGATGCGGGCTGGTTGTCCGATCAGACCGTCAGGTGAGAGGACCAAGTTGCTTCTTGACTGCGCACCCTAAAACTTTTTTTTGTACACCTGCGGGGGCAAATGAAATGTGACCTTCACAAACTTCCACTTACTCTGTTGCAGGTATCCCATCAGGCAACCAAGAGTTGGATGCTATGGAGACATGATGGGGAAGGAAGGAGTCAGAACCTATGGATATCGTCTTCCTAATGAAACCTATGATGTCTATTGCTATGTGGGAGGCTTAAATGGTAAGCGGAATCTTTTTCTTATGCATGCTGGCTAAACTGTAAAGCAGGCTTCGCCATCCTGATGCCCTCCAAAAGGTTTGGACTGTAACTTACACCAGCCCAAGTCAGCATAGCCGATGCTCGGAGCTTATGGGAACTTTAGCCCAGAGCATCTGGAGGAATCAGGATGGGGGAAGGCTTATTTAAAGCACATGCGGTTTTTTGGAAAACCAAACATCATGGTAGTGAACCTTACATAGACCTAAGCTTTCAATGGCAGCTCAGTATTCATTTTATCCTCAAAAAGAAAATGATTCCAGTGCCTTGAACCAGGTCCAGTAGTCTGTGGGCAGTCAGTGCAGATGTTTAAGAAGAATTGTCACATGCTGTGGACCATCTCCCCCCCCCCCAGCAATTTGGTTGCTGTAATCTGTGCTAGCTGGAGCTTTTGGACCAGGCCCAAGGGCAGCACCACATAGAGCATATTGCAGTAACCCAATCTCAAGGTTCCCATTTCATGGATCGACTATGGCTTTAGCTGGCATACCAGATGAAGCTGGCAAATGACACTTCTAGTCACAGAGGTCACTTGGGCCTCTTTTGACAAAGGTGTTTCTTCAGAGGGAGGGCAACCCTATCCAGAACAGACAAGCAACCTGCTTTCTGGACACAGGAACCTTCTATCTTGCCAGGATTCAAGCTGCATTCGCTGGTCCTCTTTCACTCCATAAGTACATTCATGGGCTGGTCCAGAGCTTGCACGGTATCTCTTGGTTCATATATTATGGAGAAATAGAGCTGCTTGTCTATCAATGTAGCGATGACACCATGCTCCAAAACTAACAACAGCTCCTAACAGCTTCACATGTAGATGTTAAAAAAACTTCAGGGACAAATAGTGTCCTGTGGAACCTCACGGTGGAGGCGTTTTAATTTTGGACTGATTTTGGAAGGTAGGGAAAACCTTGGCAAAGGAAGCCATTGGCACTTGTCATTATGCCACTGGATTCTTAACACCATGTATCTGAGTCACCGTGATTGTTTACTGGTATCTGAATCCATGAAGGATTTCATTGCCATTGATGGACTTAATCACTAAGTGAGAGCACATGCAGATAACTGAAGAATATGATTGAAGGATATTATTATACAGTGAAATGCCAGGACCAAAGTGTTACACCAGATGGGATTATTAGGAGGGTGGAGAGCATGTGGAAAATACATTGGTTGAAATATGTTGTAAATTTACCATACTAATTAGATTCATCAGGGTGAGATATATGTAAGCACACATGATTTTAGCACCTTGCATCTCCTTTTATAGCCTGTTTCTATGCATGCTTACTTGGAGTTAAGTTCTAGTGAATTCGGTAGTGTTTATTCCCAAGCAAGGGTGCATGGTGTTGTGACTTCGGGCTTTCAAAAATCACCTCTGCATTCATAGATGTAGGAGCTGAGTTTTTGTTCAAGAAAAGATGGCATTTTGCATGAATTTTCCCAACACTGGCGGTCATTTATATGTGATTTCATATTTCATACTGGCCTTTTATTTATTTTGCAATGCCCTGAATAGTTTTGCTGAAGGGGCAGTGTAAAAATAATTTAAATGCACAAATATAATTGTTCGTAATGCCAGGTAAAACTTTATGAATTTGACTTAAAGGCAAATTGTTTTGCTTTGAATGCTGCATGATTAGAAAGAGAAATATTTTCACATTCAGAATTCTGCACAGCTAATTGTGCAACTGGGTGCAAGTGGTCCCTGTTTGCATGTTACCTCTTTAATGTGATTATTACAAACTAATTAATTCTTTAATTAACAAATACGGGGTCAGAAAACACACCTGAGTGGTCAGTCAGAGGTGTTTTTGTTGATATGCCTGCTTAAAGAACATATTGACACAATAATGCCTAAGTAGAGCTTTTGAATAATAATAATAATAATAATAACTATAATAACAACAACAACAATTTTTTAATTTGTACCCCACACATCTGACTAAGTTTCCCTAGCCACTCTTGGCAACTTTGTAAACAAATAGTTCAGGAATGTTTATTTAGTTTGACCCCCTAGGTAAACATGGTATTGATATTTGTGGCTGGAACCAATGGAAAATTTGACTTGTAAAAAAAAAAGGGCATTTTCCATGTCTCACTGATGATGCCGATCCAAAACACAGCTATGGAATGTAAAATCTCCTGCCTCAAATCCTATTAAACTATGCCCATATAATAAGTAATCAAGGGAGTGGTAGGAAACTTATTTTATGGAAGTGTAAAGGGAAATCTAACATATATTTCCCCATGATCCACCTTTATGCCTTTTAGTCAAGAAAAGCAATATAAATCCAGATGTTTCTTGCAAATTTTTACAAACATACGTTAGTCAGTATTCACAACCCACCACACAGCAAGGGAAACTTGTTGACTTCAGAGTGCAGTTGCAAAATAGTCTATTGGTAAGAACAATAATTGCAGACCTCAGTTCTGGAGAAAACAAGGGCCGTAAAGCGAATGTGAGTTTGGCAGCCGTGCTGACTGTACTTACCTGGAAGCAAGCCCCACTGAGATTTTACTTCCCAATAAACAGCTAGGACAAGGATCATAACTGGCAAACTTTAAGCTGTGTGCATTTTTGCTGTTCAGCTGACTTCAGGGAGCCTACTAAGGAATATAAGAAACCGTTCAAAGTTGACACTGAGTGCAATGTATGTGCAGAGAAGCATGCAGATGAGCCCCACAGGAGTCAGCAGAAGGGCATTTTTTTTTCCTTTTGCACCATTTCTGCTCTGCCAGACAGGCAGCATCATGATGAAACCATTCATATTAAAGACAGGATGAAAAAAGGGTAAATAATGTAACTGTTACAATGAATTTGACACAGTTTTATGGACTCAAACAACAATGAAAAACAACCAGTGTATGCCTATTGATTCCCAAAACAAATGAATTCAGGTCATTTGTAGGCTGATTTTCAACCTTGTCAGATTCCAAAGGCAATGAAAAGATTTGAACAATTTGGCCTGTCATTTGGATTTGCTTGTGATTAACAGAGATTGGCAGAGTCCCTATATGGATGAGTCTTTTCTATGTTTTTTAAAAAGTAAAGGACCCCTGACAGTTAAGTCCAGTCACAAATGACTCTGGGGTTGTGGCGCTCATCTTGCTTTACTGGCCGAGGGAGCCGACGTTTGTCCGCAGACAGTTTTTCTGGGTCATGTGACCAGCATGACTAAGCTGCTTCTGGCAAAAACAGAGCAGCACACAGAAACGGCATTTATCTTCCCTTCTACTTGCACTTTGACGTGCTTTCGAACTGCTAGGTTGGCAGGAGCTGGGTCACAGTGCCACCCGCGTCCCTATTTTCTATGTTTTTAGTGGTTCTCAATTTTATGTGTAAACTGCCTTGAGTCCTGTGAGGGAAAGAGGCAGGGAATAATAATAATAATAATAGTGTTAGGTGCACTGAAGCACAATGCCTGGTACTGCTAGGGGAATGATCCTCTATCTGAAGGATCCTAAATACAGTAATCTCATGCTTAAACCAATTCACAGATGGTCTACATACCAATGACCCTGGTTGGATGTAATTCAAACTTCCACTGACCAATGGCAAAACCCCATTGCAGGTGTGCAACAATATTCTTTCCTGATTAAACTTGTCTTTATTCCTCTTTCATGTGCAACAAAACATATGAACTGAGCCTCAGAGGAAAGAATACTAGAGGGTAATCTCTTTGGAGTTCAAGCATTTTGGCATGAGGATGTGGTGAATCAGTGTGTGTGTGTAACAAAAAAAGTGTGGCTTCCAAGTCTATCTTGCTGCATTTAACAGCAATAAAAAGCAGCTTAGTCAGGTGCTTTTTAAACTGAGCAATGCAAATACACACAACAGGGGAAATCTGGAGATTCTTAGAGTGCTTTGACTCTGGGGCAGAGGCAATCAGCCTAAAACAGGGGGCCAAAACTAACAGAAATCACATTGCTGTCTGTAATCCAAAGATTGTCATGGTTTCCATGTCACCCCTGTTATTGCAGGGCACAGCTAGCTCTCTTGCTCCTGGCCCTGGTGTTTGCCTGGATCATTTTGCTGAGTTACTCTCGGTGTGGATTCCAGCTATCAAAACATTACAGACCACTTTTAACTCTTGATTCTCCCTCCCTCCACTTCTTTCTAAGTATTTCTTCATTGCTCTAGTGAGCTACGTCACTCGCAAGCCTGCCAGATGGATTTTCTCTGTGTCTTTCTGGAACATGTGGGAGAGATACATTTAAGCTGTTTTTGTTTGGGAAACCTTGGCTCAGGCAGATACATAATTCAGCACCTCAAAGTGTACGATAGAACTAATCCCCCCCACTTAAAAGTTGACTGCAACACTGCCATGGTGAGAATAAGAGCTGGTTTTGGAGATTATACTTTTAATACTTTTACTGAGTTCACCAATAGTCATAATCTTGTTGAGGGAAGTCGCTTAGAAGGTCCAGATAATCTTTCCCCTTGCCGCTGTGGAATGGGAAGCTGTGGATAAACACCACCCTAGCTTGGCTACGCCTGTGGAAGTCAGGATTAAAAGTTTAGTGGTTCTGAGACTTGTGGTCTGGGATGTAACATATAGAAACAAGACAGAGTTTATAATCTCTGTGGGTTATAACATTGAATATTGCAGGGGTGTGTGTGTGTGGGGGGGTCATCATAAGACACAGTGTATGAGTTTGCAAGCTTGTTTCTGGACTGCACCATTTCCCATTGTAAAGGAGAGACTTCCAGTCATATAGCATGCCCATCAAGCTGTCCTAACACCCCCCCCCCCGGAACATTCTGTTTTTCTCACAAGAGGACAGTGGCTAAAATGGCCTCTGTGACCTCGTGTGATTTCAGGCCGCACTCTTGCCCTCGAAAAATGCTTTTTAGCAGGGTGGGGGGAGCTATCTTACACAGTGCCCTAAAACATGCATTTTTTTTTTGGTGCTGTGCCTGAAGAAAGCATTTTTTTGGGAGGCTGAGATCTAATGTGGGTTATTTGACTCACGTGGGACCTCAGCACCGGAAGAGGGTGTCCTGGCACTCTTGCCCTCGAAAAATGCTTTTTAGCAGGGTGGGGGGAGCTATCTTACACAGTGCCCTAAAACATGCATTTTTTTTTGGTGCTGTGCCTGAAGAAAGCATTTTTTTGGGAGGCTGAGATCTAATGTGGGTTACTTGACTCACGTGGGACCTCAGCACCGGAAGAGGGTGTCCTGGTTTTGGGCTTCTTTGTATTGGAGGTTATTATATAGTACATGAAAGAACAGCCTGCTCAGAGAAAAGCCCTAGCCTATCAGACATCAAATATGCAGGGAGTTTAACCCTGGGATCCTGGCATCTTGTCTGAAGTGGTAATATAGCACAGTGAAGTGACTGTAAGGATTGACCTGCAGCTGCTGAGCCTAAGCAACTGGTGGTCTAATGCGGGTGGGGCTCTCTTGGCCATACGTCACTGCTGGTTGCTGATAGGTGGACAGGCAAGGCAGCGGAAAACCAATCCAACGCTTCTGGTGCTGTGTCAGCACACCATGCCGAGCTCCCTGCTGCCTTGCCTCTCCCATTGTCTTTTGGTAACCAACAGCAATGTGCTGCGTTGGGAAGTCAGGAAAGAAACGTAGCCCCACCCTGCTGGCCCCTACTGTCCTAAGCACTTGAACCTAAGCCCATATTCAAATGTATCCTCTCAATTTCAGTAGGACTCACTCCCTCACCCCAAACATGTTTTCTCAGAAGATGCAATTGATTTCAAGGATCCCCACCCCCCTAAATAATCACACTTAGGTTTGCAACTTTGGACTTCCCTTACAGTCTTTGGAGTATGCCCTCTGAAACAGTAGTGAAATCATTATTTCATAAATCTCCCAAACCAGACATCAATTCCACTGCTAGCCGAAATGAGACCAGAACATTTTTATTACCTGTTAAATTGGCTTGGAAAGCACATTCATATGTATTCTCCAAAGTAACAGAACACAACATATATATTCCACTGCAATTTGGCAGAATTAAATAGTGTTGTTTCAACATTTTTAGCCTCAAACAATCATTGTTTAGTTCTTGTTGAATGCTCATTTTGTTAACATGTTGCGATGGCTGCGTACACCACTTGAGATGCAGATTAGATTATATTGACACATGGATTTGTAGTTTCCTTGCAAAGCAGATGGCGTATTTTGAAGACCTTATTGCTTCTTTGTGGCAACATGTTAACTGGAATTTGCTTGCTGTGCTATTGGCTTAGTAGCTGTTTTTTTAAGCTAGAAGTTTGGAGACGTTATTGTGCAATTGCTTGGTTTGGATGCCAACATCTGGACACATTAACCTAATCAAACATTTGGTGTTCATATTAGCATGAATCTGTACAAAGTACTTTGATGGAATGGCCATGCAAATATAGCATTAGTTTTCTTGGCGTTGGTTTTCATTTTATGTTTTTTTGTTTTAACTTTATCTGTGATGTGGTCCTCTTGAGTAAATAGTGTCCTGTTGTCAGAGGCATTAAGTGTGTACCTTGATTAGTCAGGTGCCTTGGGACAAATGCCCAGGACAGGATCTCTGGCTTCATGTGCATAAATATGGAGCCAGCACTTTCCCTGCCTCTATAGTAACCTTTGGCACTTGTTATTCTCTCCTGTTATTAAGATGCCTATTATCATGATGGACAGAGCAGGGTATATGAAGACAGAAGGCTTCTATGTATATTGCAAGGAGCCCAGGAGCATGCTCCCCACTTCTCTCTCTCAGAGATGTTTGATCTACCCACTGTCAAGGCTAGAGGTTGAGTTGTTATGTCGCTTATAAGGAAGCAGTGTAACCCAAGTGAAGTATGTTAAATTTCCCCACAGCAGTGAATAGCAGAAATTTAGCTATACTGGAGAAATTATTCGGGCCCTGATAGGATGGCAGTGGGGGTTCAACATACTTTCTGCCTCTTGTGATCTGCAGTGATCCCAGTCCCTACGCCCCATTTTAGGTTCTGTTCATTGGTCATGCTATGATGGAATGTTATTGCGTGTGTTTATTGTTATGATAACATTCAGTGCTACCAATGATATGTACAGTACCATCAAGGTACATAGTGCTTTGCAAAGTTTCGTAAGAAGAGAGAGGGAGATTACTGCTTGCAAGAAACTGAAATCTAAATGTTGACAATGAGAGAGTCGAAACAAATGGGGTTTGGGAGGGAAGGACAAGAGTAAATGGCTGGCTGAAGTTACAGGTACTTAGGTTGGCTACGATTGATGTTATAGTTATAGTTGGGCTGAGTACTAAGTAGTTAAGCCAAATGTTACAGGAAAATGTGAGACTTGAGGAGGGATCTGGCAGAGGGAGAGAGAAACAAAGGGCAGGACCTGAATCTTCAGGGAATGAGATCCAAGGTACAAGAGACAGCTGGGAAGAATGGACAAAGAGAACATTTTGTTTAAGTGAATAGGATACTTTTTTTAATGGGGAGAGACACATTGAGAGATATGGGCAGGAAGATCCTCATAACAAATTTCATCACAGCAGATTCATGCTTCCAATTCAATGTCAATGTCCCATTTTTAATTTACCATATATAGTATTATGCGCGTGCTCGTGTACACACACACATACACACACACACACACACACTGCTCAGGGCAGTATACATAAAACCAGCTAATTATAGCTGTGTGACCAGTAAGGAAAAATATACATAATTAATTTATTATTACAATAATCCTGGAAGTAAATGTTTTTTCCCCCATTTAAAAACCATTTTAGGAATGTGACACAGCCACCCATGCAAAGAAGTAAAGGTGCCCTTTGTTTCTCTTCTTGTAGGCGATGTCTTCCATATGACTTCTCCCAACAAGCTAACCTTTGAAGAAGCTAAAGAACAATGTGAGGCAAACGGTGCAGTTCTCGCTTCTGTTGGTGATCTACATGCCGCTTGGAGAAATGGCTTTGACCAATGTGACTATGGCTGGTTGGCTGATGGCAGTGTGCGCTATCCTGTTTCTGTGGCAAGGATCCAGTGTGGTGGAGGTTTGCTTGGAGTGCGAACCTTGTATCGCTATGAGAATCAAACATACTTCCCTCCCCAAGACAGCAGATTTGATGCCTACTGCTTTCTACGTAAGTTTATTTAATGATTAAGAATGTATAACTATCACAATTTTTTTAAAGGGAAAAAAAGACATACTATAACCTGCCAATGTACTGGATTCACTTTCTTGTGGTTTATTGTTTTCTTTATTTGTCCAATTTCTATCTGACCCTTCCTCCAGGATTGCAGACACAGTACTGATAAAACATTAAAAACCTCAACAACTAAAAACATTATTTAAAAAAAAAAAAACAGTTGAAAACATTCTAAACCAGTGATCTCAAGGTTGTCAGGAACAGTGTGTTTCAGCCATCAAATGCCTGGGTAACACCAGAATGCTTTTAAATTTCTCCTGCAAGTCATGAAGGAGGGAGATAGACACACCTCACTAGGGAGGGGATTATACAAAGGGAGAACTGCCCCGTCATAGGCACCACCAACCATGCATAAAAGCAGCTCTTGACGGAGGCTTTACACACCAAGCAAAGGAGCTCAGCTGAAATAATTCCTGAAGTAACATTGTCTATAGATATTTCATTGTGGAGCAGAAGGAAATGTTGATATAAGCTTGAACCTCTGCTTTGTGAACTGCCACCTCTTGGAAAAACATTTGATCAACCACCCAAAGGTTGATTGCAGTTTCTAAGGGTTAGATAGTAGATTAACAAGCTTGACTGAACCATTACTTTCTTTGGAGTTTTGAGAGAAAACCTGCGATTCTTCCTGATTGCTGTGAGCACACACACTTCTCTGATGGTTTCATTGAACCAGGGTTGGCTGTAACTGCCTTGAATAGGGGTCTGGTTCTTTTCTCTTTTCTCATGCAACCCCTGCTCTGCTCAGTACAGTACTGGATCGTACCCAACAGAGTTGTCTCATTAGCGTTCGCGGTGCGGTGCGGAGGAACCCTTTGTGCTGTGGGCTAGATCTTTATCTCCCCCCCCCCCACAGGCTAGCTTTGAGAGGTGGACAGGACCACCCACATTCCCGTCATGATAACCAATTGATGAGCGGAAGGTTCAATCCTGCTTCAATTGCTTATGTGGCTTTAATCGTTTTCATGACCCCCACCTGTCCCCAGTCTACTACCTTAAGAAGTAAACTAAGTCCAAGCTTTTGTTCCATGGACAGAAACATCCTCAAATTTTAAGCCTGTGAGAATTACACCTGGCGAGAATCAGGTTCATTTAATGCTAGCCAATGGCAAGAGGAAGTGCAACATTTTGTACAGTGAAAGAGTGCTTTAACAAGCTGTGCAGGCATCTTGGATTGCCCCCGTTATTAAATTGCTACACTCCCTGCTCATCCCCATATTCGACTCCTCGGAAAAAGCGACTAATCCTCTTTGCAAAGAATACCTTTGGAATTTAAAGCAAAGCACAGTTTATAATTGCAACCATTTATATCACATTAGAGGATGTTAATTGTGGGGATAGAGGTGAGGACAGAAAACACTGCACTCACTTCTCAGAAAGACAAAATGCAGCTAAGACATCTAGCTAGCAGCAGTGCCTGAAGTCTGTAGAACAGATGTTCGTACAGTAAAAAGCAATGACGTCACCCTTTTACTGTGCCCCTTTCCCCCTCGCTTTGGAGCAGGAGATGTTCTCATTTACTTAACCTTCCTGCTTTTATGCCACATGTTATGTATTTACTCTAATGTGGAGGGCTCAAATCCTACCCCTTTACTCAGGGAGTTGCCCCATTCTGGAGCCATTGATGTAAAGATTTGCATTGCAATGTCACTCCCAGCAAAGCCAGGAAATCAGGAGGGGCGGGGGGGGGGGAGGGGAGGCCTCAGAGAAGCCAAGGAGACTCTGGTGTTTTCACATCCAGCAAAGCAAAGGATCTTTGCCAGAAAAGGCATCTGTCTTAATAATTATAAAAAAACAAACAAACATGGCTGTCAACAAAGCAGACAGCCTTTTCTTTGTGTCTCAGCAAGGAACTGATTGTGAGTAAAACCTTTCTTTGGAGCAAAATGAATGTTTTAAAATCAACATTTCTTTTAAGTTAAGGAAAATGAAGCCCTGATTTTATTTTTATTTTTCAAAAAAATCTGAGCAACCAGTTCCAGTAAGGATAAATTACAAGGTATCTGCTACTAATGTAAACACAGTTGTAATATTTAGATGATCTTAACTCACGTTGATACGAGTGGGGAACAAATGCTTAACTGTGGGCTAAAGCCCGAGTGGTTTCTCCTACATGTCCAGCTTCTTCTGGATGACGCTTCTAGTAAGTACCCAAAATATAACTTAACGCTAATGGAATTATATTTAAGCCCTCGCTTAATTTGATTTTGCATTGCAGCGCCTGGAATATATATATGGCCTTAACCTTGGCAAGTAAAAGCAGGCAATTGAAATAGTGAGTCTGATCCCCATATCCACGTGTGCCAGATGTGCAAGGGCTCTGGGCTTTTCTTTATAAATTTCATTCTGACTTTCGTTTCTCTCACTCCTGGACTACCAGATTGCTTTCTGTACTTGCAGCAAGTCTATGAAAAAGAAGTTTTAGATGTTGGGAGCTGAAAGCAGCTGTGCCAAGAAAGCCCCAAGTGGATGTGCAAATGCTCTTTACTTTTTTGGATCATGCCATATGTGTTTAGTTTTAGTTTTTTTTAAAAAAAGGGGGAAATTCACAGTGCTGACCATAACCACTTTGATCATGGATTTGTTCGTAGAGAAATCACGGGGCTTTCTAAAATGCTAATCATTTTCATGTTCTCTTTTGGGTATGGAGCCAATCCCACTGGCATTATCGAAATCTAATACAAGAACTTCTGAGGATCTGAGCCTAGAGTTCCCTTGCCCTTTATAGACACTACTAACCCTATTGTTCCAATATGATTACACCATTGCACACCTAAAAAATAGTGGTTCTAGCTCTGGAATTTCTTTCCCTTTCACAGTTTCTCACCTGTTGCTCAAACCTGTATTCTGATCATTTAACAAATTTGTTTCTTGTTCGCTTCATGAATACCAGAAGACCTCACATTCTTTCATTGTCTCTCCAGACAGACGGATGCCAGCAACAATAAGCAGCCCATTTAACTTGCCGTCTATCTAGTTTGTGCTATTAATCACAGTAGCCAGGAAGAATGTCATAGAGGGGTTCCCTAACAGGGTATCATGGCAATGTCTAACCCCCTGTTAGTCCAGACCATCTGGTAGTCAGTGACATAAATTAAGCCAGTCGAAAGAGTTTCTGATTGAGAAAAGAAACCACCCTGGTAGCAGCAGATATACACGAGTGATTTGTTACTTCCACCTTTTGTACTTCCTGTGTAACATCAGTCAGAACTTGCACATCTCTGTGCATGGAGGTGTGAACGTCAAATGCATTTATGGCTCATACAGAAGATGAATGAATTATTGCTTCCAGTATTACATATCAGAACATTAGAAGCTGCCTTGTACTGTTTGCGTTGTCAAATCATTCATCTTTCTAGCTCAGTACTATTTACACTGGCAGTAGCTCCTTGGAGTTCCTTGCAGGTGCTTCTCCCACCCCTACCTGGAGATGCCAGAGATTGAACCAGAACCTTTGCATGCAAAGCAGCTGTTGTATCACAAGTTCCAAGTAAACACCTATGCTTATTTATTAAATTTATGTAGCACTCAGCTATAAGGCTTTCTGAACCATTGTGTTCATGCACATTTTACGTTTCTCCATAACTCTGTATTTTATTGTACCGGTATTTTTAATGTGTATGATCTTGTTCTCTAATTAGTCTAGAGAACAAAATCATATGCACTAAAATACAATATAAAACTAAATGATGAGCACATCTTCTTTGCCCCCTAAAACTACATGATAGTTGCGTGCTAAGCAAAAAAGTTAGAAGGTAAAGAAAGAGAGAACATTTAAAACAATGCAATAAAACACCACATACAAAATAAAAGCATACAATATGAGATGTTATGGACAGAGTTGTCTGCTGCCTGAAGGCTAGGAGGAGGGTGTCCACATTATGTATTTTAATAACTGTTGGAAGCCACCCAGAGTGGCTGGGGGGACCCAGCCAGATGGGCGGGGTATATTATTATTATTATTATTATTATTATTATTATTATTATTATTATTATCCTTGTTGGACAAGGAGCTCCATAGCTGAGGAGGGGGTACAACCAAGAAGGCTTAATCCAGATTTTGGGGACAGTTGGATAATCTCAGTTTCTAAAGTTTCCTCTGTTGCCCTCATCAGTAGGGCACAATCTTAGTAATGCTGATGCTGAATCTGGACTGTTATTTAAAAGGCCTTTTGTGTATTAAAAAGTCTTTGCTGGGAGAGGAAGCATTAAAGAAAAATGTGAAGAGGGACTTATAATGAATGCTGATTCTTCTTAACTATAGTAAAGCAAAACACAACTTTAGCCAAAAACAATTTGTCCCTAATGGATCCTGGTTTTGTGGTCAGACATAAGAGTATTTTGGAAGATTTCCCTCCTTTTTCTTAATACCTAACCCTAATGAAGTCAACCACAGTCTGTCCATTGATTTGTAAGCTTTGGCCAAAGTGTACAAAACCAAAGTAATTTGCTTTCTTTTTTCCTTCTTTTACTTAAGGGTTTTAATGCTGCTTTTCAGCCATGACTGCCAAAACAATAGAAAATGCAGTGGACAGTCCATCTCATAATAAAACAGAAACAAATACCGGTAATCCCTCTACAAACCTGATGGATTAAAGAGCACCCACGACCAGTTCTAGAGCATGCCTCACATACAAAAGGTCTCAGGTTCAACTTCCAGTATCTCAAGATGAACTCCTTTCTGAAAAACAGGAGGGCTGATGTCATTCAATGCAAGGCAGTGCTGAGCTAGATTGAGCAATGGCCTGACTGCAGCTTCCCATGTTTCAATATCTTCACAGATCTCTTAAAAGTCACAATAAAACTGGCCTGGTATTTTTTCCTAGGCAAGGAATTTAAAGATTCAGTTAACCACCGGAAAAACCTCTATTTTTGTAGTTAATCTAACCTCATATGGTGGTGGAACCCAAAGCAATATCAGTCCTGAACTTCTGAATTTGCAGACAAGGGCTAGTGCAAGCCCTGCTTGCCCATGAGGCAAGGTGAGGCAGATGCCTCAGGCAGCAGATCTGACCTTCTCTGCTAGCACTTGCTGCGTCCTCCTCCTCCGCACCCGCTTTCCACCATAGCTGCTTCCTCCACTCCTGGCCACCCTCTTTGCCACCATGGCCGCCACCTCTGTGGCTACTTGCCACTGCCACCACTACCTCTGTGCCCAGCCACGGCGTTAGATGAGTGCGGAGGAGGAGGAGGAGGAGGAGTGGCTGATGTCAGAGGAGGAGACCAGGGACAGAAAAGACTGCTGTGGCAGCGGGGCAGGGGGGAGACATTTTCTTTTTTTGCCTGAAGTGGCAAAATATCTTGGGCTGGTCCTGGGTTACCATATGTAGAAGATCATCCCAAGTATCCTGTACATCATTAACAAGTTGTAATGATGTACAATGTACATCATTGTAGTTGGTCTACTTTAAAAAAGAAAAGAAAAGAAAAAGAAAACACTTTTTAGGCACACATAGCTAAATAAGTAATTGAAATTCTTGGGACGTTTGTTTTACTGAGAAGCATGATTCAGCTGGAACTCTGTCAGGATTGCACCCTCCACCCCTCCAGACCAGCTGTGAGGAGGAGATCAGAAGCTTTCTCTTCTGATTTTGACTGACCAGTGTTATGTCCAAATCCATACAAACTGCAGTAAGCCTTAGTTATGCTTCACTGAAACAAGCCAACATCAAACCTCAGTGTACGTACCTTGGCTTGTGTCAACAAACCATGGTTAATGTTAAGCATACACTTTAGGGTCAGACCATAATGCTGAATTGTGGTTAATTGAAAATGGAAGCAAACACTTTCCAATCTTCTTGTGGCTGTCCCAGAGGAGGAGGGAGGAGGTCAGGAGCCCAAGACTTACCTAGACTTGTTCTCATAACGATAAACCACAGTTCACCATTAAATTGCACGTAGCCATTGTGCTTGTACATATAAAATGTAGTGTGGCGAGGGGATGGAAAAGTATATTCTGGTATATTCTGAGATATAATTTCACACTGTTCAGTGTCCCTTATTTACATGGGTTTGCAGAAGGAAGAAGAGGACGTCAATTCTCACACTGGATTGCTGTACTATTAAAAAGGGCACTGTGTTGTGACAGGGAGCAATTACTGTGCAGTAGCTTGTTTGGGGAATTAGGCCATTTTCTCAGACCACTGATTTCCCATGCATATGGCTGCATACAAAGATAACAGGCATCATGGAGACCGTTTTAAAGCAGCAGCTCCTCTTATCTCCTAATTTCATCTGTTCCTTTTTGGTAAATGTTATTTAGCTTAATTCAGAATCACTGCACTGCACAGTAAGCAACCCGGAAGCAAGTGTGCTACCACACCATTCTGTGATCTAATATTTAACAATTCTCCAACTTTTAAAAAAGGTTATCCAATGAAGAACAAGTTTGTTTTAATATAAAAACAAAGGAAATATGTGGAATGTTTTTGTTTTTTAAGCATAGAAACCTCTTCCAGTTGCAAAAGACTTCATCCCAGATCAGCTTCATTCAGGTTGTGCATAATGTAAAAGAACACTATTTTTTTTTTTAAAAAAAAAAGAACTCAAGATATACTTTGATGTAAGCAGCTGTCGGTGAGATAATTTGCTTTCTTGCTGTATTAGATGTGGATATTTTATTAGGAAAAACTGCCTCATGTCTTGCATTAGAAGGAGCACAAAGAAGATATCCCACTGAACATATGATTCTGGGAGCTTAGTAATGCAAAACATCTGTACAGTGAGGGAGTCTGTTAAAGCTGGAGCAGAGCCTTTTAGAAAGGAAACACCCTTCTCTGGGCAGGTCATCTTCTTTTAGGCAAAAGGCAGATGAAATGCAGAGAATATCTTCTTTGAGACGAAACAGCTTTAACATCCATCCATCCATCCCCTTTCTCTCTCTCTTTTAAAAAAGTCAAATTCAGAAATTTAAAGCTTGTATCTTCTGAACTGTGCTGTTAATTAAACAACATTCAATGATGGTGCAATAATCCTGGATTAAAATATTGCTGCCAGTTGACAGAAACCAGATTGTAGCTGAATTGTGCTGAGTAAATATTTTCTGGAAATATTCGTTGAAATTTAAACAGTAGAATAAGTGCCGAGGCTTTTATTTGTTGTGTCTGACATTTTTACTCTCTCTTTTTTAAAGCTTAAAAGGGGTATAATGCATAAAATATAGGTGCTTATACAAATTAGGAATGGTATCCCACCTTACTTTGAGAACTGCACTGTATAATACAAATGACTAAAGCAGAAAGTGTTTGAATTCAGATGTGATAGTGGAGGCAGCTGGAGTACAATAACTTCAGGTCAGCAAAAATGAGAGTCATTTCACAGATCAGTGGACCATGGGGCAGCCACTTAAATTCCTTTGCATATTTATTTAGCACATGCATATCCTGCCCAGCTTCTAAGGAACCCAGGGAAACATACATAGGTTTATCCCGTTTTGTCCTTAAAGCTAGTGCTTTCTTTGTGACAGTACCCATTGGTATGGAGTACCTTCAGATCATTGCTGTTGATGCCTTGACCACCATTTTGTGCTGGTACACACAGTACTTTTATCAACATAGGAGCAGCAGTGCTGCCTCATTTTATTTTACCAAAACAACAACAACAACACTGCTTTTAGCAGCTGTTTGAGGTAGGTTGTCCTGGAAGAGTAAATATCGATCCAAGGTCTTCCGGCAAGCTTTGTGACTAAGCATATGACCAGCCATTCAAACCAATTCAGGCTTTTATTTTAACATGGAGAGGCAAATTCCCATTTGAAGTAGCGTGAAAAAAGTTCGAATCTGTGTGACAGTGGTTCCATATGACCGATTTACCATAAGCAGAAAACTACCACATACAAGACTTTTAAGTCACTGCTATGGACTAGTGGGAATTCATAATTCATTTAAACTACATTGGATTGAATTGCTTCACTCTAGAAGTACATGGGACTAAATTAGCTTAATTACAGTTGCTTTTTGATCAAGATGCTCAGTAAATACATTTTGGGAGTGCCTGACATATAGTAAAGATACAGTAGAGATAAAGGATGCTTGTTCAGAATTAATTTATTTAAAATGCTTCTTACATTTAAGATACTGTAGTAAGCATGACATTCATTTTAATTGTCTTTCTTTTTTATAGCTAAGGCGAATGATTCTGCAACTGTTGAACCGAATATACCTTTGGAAAGTGGATCTTCCAATTTATTAACTGAACAAATCGCTTCTAAAACTAATCTTGAACCTCATGTCTCTTCGGTCACACAAGGAATGTCCAAGGCAAAACCGGAAGAGAAGGTACCTAAGCAGATTATTAGTTTATCCACTGTTCTACCTCAGACTGTTACAGACTTTTCTGATTCATCAGAAGTGACAGAAACAGATACTGCACCAAGTGACCTAGTAGTGATCACACCCACACAAGTTGTCTCTGACCTCAGCGAGAAGAGCTCTGAAAGTCAGACTGAACAAATAGAGGTGGGACCAATAATAACTTCTGTAGACGTTCTACTAAGAAATAACTTGAGTGAACCTGTAGAAACAAAAACTTCTGTTACATTAACAAAGGAAGAAACACATAATGGCATCCAGCCTACAAAAAAATCAATGGAAGCAAAAAGTGACGTAAAACTGACAACCGTTGTCATCCCCAAAGAACTTCTCCCTGATCATCATGAACCTACAGAAGATGATAACAATAGCAATATTTCACCCGATGACAGGCCAGTTGCCTCTAGCACTGTTTCACAATCAGATGTACTCAAAGTGTCAAAGACCTTCGCACATGAGAATGCTACAACTACACCAGGTGTAATAGTCAGTTTATCTGAAAGCAAAATACCACTAACTACTGGATATACAAAGAGCTATGAAACATCATTTAGCTCTGAGTTAGGCTCTATGGAGTTACCAAAGACCACAACCACTGCAACGGAAGTGAATGATACAGTGGCTGGGGTTTTCCCCAAAGCTCAAAAAGAGGATGTGCCAAGGCACCGTGATACAGTAACACCTACCCCAGAGATGCAACAAGAGAAAACTGCAGGAACAGATGATCAGAAATATGATTGGACTTCTGAAGGGAGCTCTGCTGAGCATCAACCAGACTTAGGAATTCCCAGACAAATTGCTACTATTTCCTCAGCAGTGGATATGGAAGGCATATCAGGCACAGAATCAATTATATTTACAAAGATGGTAATTCCTTCTACAACAGCAAAGGAAGAACCTGGCATTTCCCTCATTTCTGAAACCACAGTAGATAAAATTGCTAAAGATGTGGTCACTGTTACTATTCATACAGGCGTCACAGGTACGAAAACAGAGGCTACAACAGCTATTCAGGAGGAACCTGGTGCTAGAGATCAAGCTGTGGAAAAACTGGCTACTGTCCCAGACTCTACTGCAGTGATTTCAACTTTGCTTTTGACACCTGAAAGTGACTTAACTGCTGAAGGATCTGCATATGAAGGAAAATATGCAACTACTGAGGCTTTGGGCCCAGGTGTCAAAATAACAGTTTATGAAACAGCCACAAAACCTGAACTGTCTCCTGGAATGGATGCTGTCACGGAACGTAAGCTGAAAACGACGGGTGTCCCCCCCAGAAAGGCAAGCACAGAAAGTGAAAAGGATGTACCAACAATCAGATTTGCAGGTCCCTTTCCTACTGAAGCTATTGCTCCTGTCACTGAAAAATCACCTGATGTGGAGACTCTTACAACTCATAGCCCAGAAGGTTCAGGAACGACAGAAGAGGCCGTAGGAACGGAGCCAGTTTTATTCTCGGCTATTGTGACAAGTAAACCGACGGTGGTGAGTGGCATAGCCACAGCTACCATTGCTCCAGTAGACAAGACCCTGACCACTTCACCATCCAAGCCTTTAATTACCAAAACACAGCCAGCCTTACTTGACAGGGAACCTGATGAGGATACGAGTAAAGACATGGTAATAATTGAGGAATCTGTTTCTCCCATTAAAACAACTACTGATGATGATTTTACAGGCAAGACGGCAGAGCCAGAGATTGATACAGAATATTTTACATCATCGAGTGTTACTGCAGTTGCACAGCCTACAGGACCACCCTCTGAGGTTTTAGAGTCTCAGGAAGAGCCTCCTTCTACTTCAGATGCTGACATAGGAGTGGAAAGCAGGCCTGACATAAAAGTGTTTGTTGTTACTATCTCTGGCAATGATACAGGTAAGACTTTGCTTCTCAGGGCCATATGCCCAACCTGATGGACCTTTGGCCATAGCACGTAGTTTTAAAATGTGCTAGAAGATATGTCTTTTATGTCTGGAGCATGAAACTATCTTACACTTCTGTATGTTAGAAATAGTTGATATTTTTGAAATGAGGTATTGGTAATAGTTATTGGCAATATAGATGTGCAAATCATCAGTTGTGGATGTAACAATAATATATGAGAGCTTCCCATCTGATATTAGCAAATCATTGAATTGACTTCCATTATTTGTGGAACAAGGCATTTAATTTCATAGCTTCCACTCCATGCATTACTACTCCTGAGTGTGGCATTGGAGCGTGTTAACATTCCATTAGTCTGTAGCTATTAACAATGGCATCTGCAGTGCTATCAGCTAAACAAGGCGTGGGCTCTTTTTTCTTTGCTTACGCCAAAGGGTGCTATCAAATTGGGGGAAAGAAAAGGGTATTGTGTGAAATTGTCAGGTTGTATTCAGAACAAACATTTGTTTTCTTCTGTTCTGTTCTGTTTTAGCTGAGGGCACTGTCTATGCAGCTTTAATCTTGTGGGTATCCAGAACAGAGATATCAACTGTCACTAATAAGTTATTTAATTTCTTCTGTGTTAAAGAAAAGAGGCCAATGTATCAAATGAAAAGAATTCTGACAGGAGATGTTGTGGGATATTTGAACGTCATCAATGATAACTATGTTTTGAAGTCAGATAGAAACATTATTGGAGAAAATAGCAATGAAAGCTTATTGGATATCGTGTCTTATATAATTTTTCATACAGTTAGCCCACAATTTATGCGGGGGATACATTCCAGGGATCATGCCTAAAGCTAATAATTGGGTTCAATGGCCAAAGTCATGTTTCATTTTTCAAAGTTCAATGGGGTTACCAAAGTCATTTTCCCCGGAACCACACCCCTTTTCTGCTTCCATTTAATTTTTTTTAAAAAATTTTGCCACGCACATAAAGCTGAATGTGCACAAGTTCAATGCACCTAAGTTGCAGGCTTACTGTATATAATTCTACCTTACTACTCTTTATATACTCTTTCCAACCAGTAGAGCACTTCTATAAGCTATAAGAGTACTCTTTTCCTGTTGTTGTTTTATGAACTTCACACTCACTCTTCTTGGCTGTACATAGTGTCATAATGAACATGTGTGGGTAGACCGAGTTCGCTAAAAGAATGCTGAAATTACATCAGAAAGTAATTTATTTGGAGCTCCCAGCTGAGCAAAAGTAGACTCTTGACTCTTACCCATTCCCCCAGTTCCATGAAATCCCTGAATCCCATTCTCAAAGCTGATTATTGATTCCTGGCCTCTACCAAAGTCATAACAAATTATTGCACCTGCAAGCCAGTTGTGCAGAGACTATAATTTCCAGTGTGGGCTGGTCTATTAGGGCAAATGAGGGACCACCCCACCAACCCCAGCCTCTCTTTAGCCAGCCCCCACATGCCCACTTACTGTCTCACAACCTATCAACTTCCTCCTCCTTAGTCTCTATGTTGCAGGGAGGATGGTGCTAAAACTAGAATTAGTTAGATTACCTGGTGGGTACCTAACACTATAGTAAGAATTCAGTAGTAATCATTTCTAAGTAGAAAAAACGCCATGCAGTTTTCTCAAACATTTATTATCAGCAAGATTGAGGCTTCAAGAAGATAGGCTATGACCCTGTGCCATTTAGATGACTTGGTTTAGTAACCAAGTTCCATTGGGCCCTCTCCTTCATATCCCTGACAGCTGCCGGATTTTTACTTTGGCAAGGACCTCATGTGGATGATTCATATTGTTGGGCTTTAGCATTTATTTTACTGAATCAACTTGCAATGATTACACCATTAATTACAGCCAGTTGGATCTTTCCTCTGAGTTGGCCTCATTGGCCAAATGGATGCCACTCAGGAAGGTACTGCATGATCTGGGTTCAGGCTTGAAGCTGCAGAGTGAGTACAAAGACCTAACACAATTCCTCTCATGTTTGTTCTCCAAGTGGTTCAACCCGCCCGAGTAACAAGTCTAACTCAGATAAAACCAAAATAAATGTTTTACCAGAACTTTGGGTTGTTTTCAGTAGGTAGTATGTTTGAAGTCTCTCTTGAACTTAATTTCCTGATCTTATCATTCCTTGTACCAAACAACTAAACATGGTCTATAGATGATGCTCTCACTCACATGAGAAGGGTGCTTAAGAACACTGTGCTGTTGTACAATCTAGTTCTGTGAGTTGGCTAACAGTGGCTTAGGATGTGTGGCTGGCTAACACCTAAAGTAGGCTTGCTGGAAATGAGGCTTTTTAGGGAAACAAAACTACCATTCCCCACCGCATGCCTTGAACCTCACTCAGAACAATGCTATATCAAGGCATAGCATCATTCCAGGGCATTCTGTTTGCTAGAAAGACAGACATCAGCAAGGGAGAAAAGAGTAAACTCCTTGAAAGTATTTGAAAAATTGTCCTGAAAAATTGTATGTCCCCAGATAATTGTAAAAAACGACCCATTTCCATTTGTTGCTAAATTAGTGTAAGAGTATTTCGCAACAACCCTAAGATATGTGTGTGTGCATTTATTTGTATATGTCATGAACCATAGAAACAACCTATAACTCCATATTCTATTTCTGATCCCTTGGGACCTATATAATTGTTTTCCTAAATTGCATGCCATTTCTATTGGTATAGCATAACATGAAATTATTCTGGAAGTTTATTTATTCTTTCCTTACACCATATCAATTATTGTTTGGTACAAAATATCTGTTGTAGTTACAGAATTCCACTTGTGGGGTGAAGGGGCTGACTGAGATCTGGCTGAAAACCAAAATCATTTTTTTGTTTTGGCAGCTTCACAAAAATGTTGATAAGGGATATGCTGATAATATTGCTGAAGGGATTAAAATGGTTCTTTCCGCACTCTGTGTTAGAATATGGTGGTTTTCCTGAGAAAATGCATTGCACAAGCAAGCCATGCACTGACTCAATTTGAGACAGGTGTACAAGTTAATGAGGAATATATAAAGCACACCATTAGTGTGGGTCATGAGGAGTTCTAGGGCAGGTGTGCAAATTAATGAGCAAAAATATGTGTGTATGGGGAGACAACCCTTTGGGAATTTACTTTCTTAAAAAGGGAACCATGGCTATGCATGCTGCTATGTTTTCTCAGGGGCTGTTGTTTCTTTCAACAGGATTCCATAACTTCACTTTCATACTATTGTTGAATACATGATGATACAGCAGGGTGGGCGGAATAGCCTCCAACTGTTTGATGCTACAAACTTTTCATATTGTGCAAGTGGAATCCGTCTTGCGTCAATACTTGTGGGTGCATGGAGATATGCGTCATTTCTGTGCAGCTTAAAAGGAGCAATAATGGAGAGTTATGATTCAAGAGCAAGGAGCGAATGAACTAGCAGAAGAAAAAAGGAACCTTTCTTGAGCATATAAAACTTTTTATGAGCTGACAAATACTGGGGGATTGAGGTGAGGCTGTTGTTTAACAGCAGCCGGGGGGATACTGAAAACATGACTTCTGTCTGTGTCGAGAATAATTTGCGCACCTGCATCTTGTGGAGGCATTGGAAAATGTTTACTTAGCATGCTTGGAAAGGCTTGCTGGGAGCCCAGGTTTCACACCAGCTATGTCTGGTTTTTTGACCCCTTCTGCTTTCGAACAGTCTGAAGCTGAGCTCAGTGAAAGTAAGAGACTTTTGCAGAATGGGCAGATTAAAATCATAACCTTAAGCTTTGGAATAAACAAGTGTCCTTGTTAGGGCTCATACTTTTCTTTGAGATTGGACATTGTGTTTACTTTTATTTATTTTAAAAAAAAACCTTAATGTCAAAAGGTCACATGGTGAGAACCTAAGAGTTATAGGAAAAATGTCACAGATTTCAGTGGCACCAGACGTATGAGAAGCTACTTACAAGAAAAATAAAAATCTCTGGTGGACATAAAATCGTATGTTTGGCAGCAGACTAGATATTGCTTCTGAGGCTTTCAGAACAAGATGAATACAGGAAGAGACCTCATTTCCACAATATAGCAAGATTTAGGGGCATCAAATGTGGAGCGTTTGGAACAGTGAGTGCTAGTTTGGTGCATATGGACTTGAACGATTATGTTGTTTATTGCTGATATTTGCACTGTGAAAAAGCTTTTATTTTGAAAAGCTCAAAAAAATTGCTTGCGTGGGAATGTGGAAAGAGATGGAACCTCTTTTCAGTGTTTGAAACTTTAGCACAGGAATGGAGAAGTAGACTGCCTGCTTCAGAAATCCCCTGCACAGAATAAAATCCTGCCCTGCATTAGAAGGCACATGGAGGATTGTTTGTTTGAAAGGACTCATGTCAAATTTCTCTGCCTAAGCAAAACTATCTTAACAGAGAAGAGGTTGGGATTTAATCCTTGCTCCAAGTGTATTAGCTTTGCAGGGACAACACACACACACACACACACACACACACACACACACACTTGATTTTGTCTGCCTGCTTTCCCTTTAAATGTGCAAGCTTTTCTGTGTCTAAAAGCTGTATTTCTCACAGTGTAATTAGGCTGTCATCTTGTCAGTGAGTGTTAATTTCTTAGTTAATCACTGAGACAGCTGTAGTAATTCTCATATTCTGAATGATCAAGTTCTTTTCTCTCTCTCTCTCTCTTTAATGAGGAGAATTGCATTATTATCTCACAGTGCAGTGACTGGCTGCTGCTTTACCACTGGAAATGACTCCTGGGGGTTCTTTACCATTGTCAGACGTGGATTTCACCTAAGCTTGAGTTGAATATCACCCCCAATTCATGGTGCCACTTGCCTCCTACAAAAGTGTGTGTGCATGTGTGTGGCCTTTCGGGAGACCTTTTGGTGAAGTCTGGGGTGGGGATTGCATGAAATTCTACAGCTCTTGAGAGGGTTTACCATTATAGGTAAGGTAGCAGAGGATTTGGCACCATCCTTTTACTGGGGTGGGGGAGATAACATTTGCTGCCACTTTGTTGCTTTAATAAGCAGCCCAGTGGCATTCCAAATTAGTAACAGAGTGGTCCAATGCAAACAATGCTATGTAATGACATATATATTGTCTTAACAGCATTCTTTGTTAAATTAAATTTAATTAAATTAAAAGGTTGAGTGCCCCTACTGGTGATCCTCTTGGTGCGTGAGTTCACATATTGTAGAGGGATCTGTCGGAATGCAGTTGAATGTCTGCATGGCACTTATTAATGGACAGCTCTGTTCATTTAGATCCACACACTATTGGCTACCCTGCTTTTCAAGGCTCCCCAGTGGAGCGACCTCTATGAACATATACAGTGGTACCTCGGGTTACAAACGCTTCAGGTTACAGACTCCGCTAACCCGGAAGCAGTACCTGGGGTTAAGAACTTTACTTCAGGATGAGAACAGAAATTGCATGGCGGTGGCGGCGTGGTGGCAGCGGGAGGCCCCATTAGCTAAAGTGGTACCTCGGGTTAAGAACAGTTTCAGGTTAAGAACGGACCTCCAAAATGAATTAAGTTCTTAACCAGAGATACCACTGTAGTTCCTGTTGTTTTGAATCATGCAAATGATTGAGATGGGGGTCTGCTGCTGAGATCTTGTTCCTCCACTAGCTTTCACTCACCATGGCTGTGATATCTGAGAAAAGGTCTTAACTACTGAGGTGAATATGGCAATAGGCCACTGCTATTTTAAAAAGCAGATAAGAATCAGAATCTACGTAAAGTGGAGTGAGTGAGAACATAAGTTTGTTCTGAAGTGGACATTAGAACTTGGCTCTCTCACATGCCTAAGTATTATTTGTTTCATTTAATTTTTCACTGGTACATGTGAAACCACTTTGTGTTAAATCTGCCTAACTGGAAGACCTGTTGTTTGTTATACTTGCTCCGCAAGCATCATGGACACCTTTCTAAACAAAGTGAACACAGGGATAGTATAAGCTCATTTTTTTATTTGAGAAACGATTGTACATGTTTGAAAGAGAGGGGGGAAAGCATCTGTTGTGGATTATTCATGCCCTTTGTACAAAATGTGAATTGTAGGCTTGAAAACTCCTTAATGTTAATTGCCAGCCTATAGTAAACTGTAGATTTTAAAAAAATCTTAAATAATTGGCTCAATAGTCCATTGCCGTCTATTGTAAGATGTTTCTGTGAAGCTTGTTAAAGAATGATTATCTCCTTCGTGGACACCCGGAAACAAAATCATATACACATTGTCTCTGCTGTTTTTTGCATTGTTGCCAAGGAAACTTCATCACCCTATAAACAATACTTGAGGCTTCCTAATGGCTTTTTGTGCATTTATGAAACAAATGAATGGTCACTTTATTGATAGGTACCATGCAATTTTCATTATTCTCATAGGGAAATAGAAAAAAAAAACCTTTGCAAAGTACATATAGAGAAGGACCTATTCCGCATTTTACATGGATGCAACTCTTAACATGTGTTTTCTATTGAGGAATATGTTTCACTTCTTGAACATGTGGAAAGTTTGTCATCTGTTCCTTCAGGCACTATTGAAATGTGAATGTCCTGCCATTCTTGCTGCAAATGTTAGCTAATTGTCACCTCTGGGGAAATATCTGGACATAGTGAGAACTTTAGTTCCAAAACAAATGGGCCAACGCTAATAAAACCAAATTCAGAACAAATGTGGCATTTGGCACCATTAATGCAAATATCCTTGTATGGGCAGAAGCTTTTGATGCTTCTCATTTTTTCTCTCTTTTTGTATATGTTGCCTTTCAAACAAATTTCACAGTGGTATAGAAGTTTCAAAATGGTGACTTTTAAAGATTGAGGTACTACTGCCACCACTACCACTACTAATTTATTATATTAATAGCATACTACTTTGAGCGCTTTCTCCCTATTTCAACACATCCAGTCTCATGAAAGCACTGAAATTGCAGGGAATGTCCAGTACTTTATCAGGCGTGATTAGTGTAAGAGCCATTTTTGGCACATTAACACTGCTGTAGAAATACTAAAATGAAAACCCTCCTCTCAAAGAAACAGATCCATCATCTTTGAATAACCCCACCAAGTTAAGCCGAATAGGATCTCCTATACACACATATTTTAATCTCTTCACCTTTTGCTGGGTCTTTAACTCCTGAAATCATCATCAGGTTGTCAGAAAGGATAAACAGTCAGCCTGTGAGCACTTAGAAAAGGATGCTGTGATTACTAAGACCCAGCATGGGTTTCTCAAAAAGAAGTCATGCTGGATGAATTTCATACAAGCTTGGTGGATCAGGGGAATGCTGTGGATGTAGTGTATCTTGATTTCAGTAAGGATTTTGACAAAAGTCCCCCATTATATTCTTGCAGAAAAGCTGCACCACACTGCATTCCTTTCCAGTTTCTGGAGGAGGTGATGCTGAGCTGCAGCATTTGTTTTTCTAATATGGCCTAAGGCTTCTGACATTGGCTAACCATCGCAGGAAGAAACCACAGGGGTGGCATATGAAGAGATCCTTGGTGAAATGCGTTGTCACCACCTAATTTGTCATTGTAACTTCATTATGTTGTTTCATTGGGAAATGGCGGAGTGAACGTGGGAATATCATCTCCTTTTTCTAATCTAGTCCTGCCCATTTTGGAAAATCAGCAGAACATCATAATAAAATTACAAAGGTAACATCACTTATTTTGGGTTCAAGTTTCTGGAAATAAATTACTGCTCTGTGTAGCTAATAAATATTTTATAGGAATGTTTTTGAAATAAGAGAAGTAAGACTGTTCTGTTCTAGTCAGCGACCCACTTTTACAGGGCCTATATTTAGAGAAGTAAATATTAGGAACTAAGCTGGTGGGTCATTATCTCTCTCCTACTAAATGAAAAAAATGTACTCTATGACCAATGATTTATGGGATGGGGTTAGGTAGGGGGGAATGGGTCATATGGAGTCACAGATCTAGAATAAAAGTGTATCACTGTGACATAAGCAGTTACAACTGAATATTTAGTGAGGTACATGATTATTATCTGCTGTGGGTCTAAATGTTGGTTTACTCATTCATTCAGCTTTGCTAGCATAAAATAAAATAAAAATCATTCTCCTAATAATGCTTCTGGGCATCAGACAATATAGGAATTCAGAGCTACATCCTATATATGTGAATACAATGGGGAATCACAGTTACGTTATGACTTTTTTGGCATTGAGTGTTCCAAGTATCTTCTTAGTCGTTTAAAACCAAATTCAAATGTTACCTTTACAAGGCCATTGGATACACAGCCAGCATTCAGAATCACAGTTGATCAGATAAACTGTCCTCAGCAGATCCCTTGTTCTTTTCATGGCATTTACTAGGTTATATAGCAGTGTTAATCCTGCAAGAATGTTATCCTTAGTCACATTATGCTATTTTTAGGCACCAGTTGTTTTTGGGAAAATATGAGAATAACTGTTACAGAACAATCAGCACATTTTTAAGTACCTATATTAGATGAGATACCATGTTCTTTTGATAAATGCTTTTTAAAAAGTCAGGCCCAATTTATGCATGCATATTTGAGGTAGTAAAGTGATCGTGGATAATTTCGTTACCTCAGTTTCACATGGAAAGGCACATGCAAACAGTCCAGAGTGAGAAAGAATGGTTTCATTACTCTCAATTTTAACTTGGTTCCCACCCACCTCTTCATTTCAAATTAAAATGGTGGTAGTATGAAATAAATACAATTTTTTCACCATGCATTTTTTTAACTTGATAGATTAATCAGGAAATGAGCTGATTTCAAGCCCAATCTTATACAATATTTGTCAGAACAAAATAAAAAATAAAAAAATCCTTCCAGTAGCACCTTAGAGACCAACTCATACCAAGAACAAACTTAGTTGGTCTCTAAGGTGCTACTGGAAGGATTTTTTTTATTTTTTATTTTGTTTTGACTATGGCAGACCAATACAGCTACCTACCTGTAACTGAATATTTGTCAGATTCAAGTTCTATTGTGAGAGTTACTCCTAAACAAGGGTACATAGAATAGTCTTATTCTGCATAAATCTCACACAGTAAAGTTGACAGCAGTGTTTTCCTGAACAACACATGATGAATACATTTTTTTTAGTATCATTAACATTTACCATATCCTTGACTCCAGTGAGATATTAACAACAGGTATTCTTTGAAGAAAGGATACATTTCTGACTACTTCCTTCCCCTGAGTTCAGCACTTAGCCAGCTGTTCAGGATTCTCCATTAACGTTGCCAGTAAAGCGCAACATGTTTTAGCTTTGAGAAGGCTTACTTGACCTTTCTACTTCAGTCTTCAGCAAATATATAAGTAACTGATTGTGCTCACTTGGGCATTCCTAAGCGCCACGATGTTTATATTGATGTTCCTGTATGCCATTTTGACTCCTGCCATGTAATCATTTAGGGAGGAGTTCATTGTAGCACCAAGTTAAAGTCCCTTAGAGGTACTAGCAGAATGGCTTGCGTAAGAGAAAGTGCAGGAAGCCAGGATATTTGCGGATAGTTGCGCAACCAGCCACAAGAACTGTGGTATTTAGACTTCGGTTTTTCTGTGACCCTCTTTGTGGAAAATGGACAGTGACAATAATTTGCACAACTGGTCGCACAACAAGCTTCTGCTAGCGCAATTGTTGCATGGGTTTTCATTCTCTTCCACCATTATTCTCACCCTTGTGCTGGTGGTCAGAGAATGTTGAATCCTGCTTGGGAGATGATTACCCATTGGGGAGAAATGATGTAGGAGTCTTCACCAACCAATTTGTTCAAGCAAAGGGAGGAATCCATGGGCTGGAGTGATAAACCCGAGTAAAGGTTTGAGACCTGTTATTGAGTTCACTTATCCTTAAAGCTTCGTTATCCCAGTAATCCTACCGCTTCACTGAAGGATGCATTTTTGTATTTATCTCACCCTACCAGTCCTGTATGCAATGCTGAACTGTTAGAGTCTTAAAGGATTTTTTAAGGGCAAGATATAATGCCATATAAAAGATGCTGAGCTCACAAGAACCTCAATTTCCTCATTTTTAGTGGTGTGTGCAGGCTGCCAGAGTGGAAAGATAGTTTTGGTATAATACCCACATAGAATGTGTGAGAGAGTGGGTGTGCATCTATGTTCACAGTTCTCTTGACAAAAAGGGCAAAATTCCTTGATTGAAGGCAGCATAAGAAAACATGTTTTGGCATATTGATATCAGTGAATAAATAATGATTCGGAATAAGATTGTAGGGTTGTGTATTTAATGCTAAGAAATACTATGAGATTTCTTCGTTAAGCCAGGTCTTAAAACCATAAGCTAGGAACAGTTTATGCAAGAGGGGACTTCCAAGAAAGACACTGCTATTGCCAAGCCTGACACACAGCAAACCTATATAGTTTTTGGGCAAACTCTTCCAAGGTTACATTTTTAGACATGGGATTAAGTTATGGGATCATTCCCATGACTAAAAAAGGCAAGGTGGAAGTATTCGTTTAGTAAGGGAGAATAAACATTAACAGATTCCTTGGTTTATCCTGTAACCTAATGATTGTTTAAAATATCAGGTTAAGTTAAGGAGAGTATGCTAGAAACAAGGCCTTTCTTTTGGCAAATCAGTATACCCCTTATTAAAGAAACATTCATTAACTGCTTAGGTGGTTAAAGAATTAGGCACTGGCTAAAATAAAGTAATACAGTGTCATGCTTTATCATTGTCAATGCTTGGTTGAGCACAGTGCCGTTAAGAACAAACAAACTGCCAGTTACTCTGTGCCCATACGTATGAAAAGGTACTCTCTTGTATTAGCAACATTTGTGTGAATTGCCTTTTCCCCCCTTAATGGGTTTTGATGGTGGTTTTCAGAGTCTGGTCAGGCAGAACTTGCTGTAGAATTCAAGGAGCGACATACCTAATTGTGCATTGGTGTTTCCTCTCTGGATCCAGCTAGATGGCAAGTTGTATTGGGCTTTCTTATGCTTACCCATAGTCTTCTCAGCTTGGATTGGGCCTCTTCCCCTTTGACTCAAGTTATTCTGCATAAGGTTCAGTTTATTTTGTGCAGACTGTGGCAGGCTCAGAGGTCCTGAATAGAAATAGTCAATATTGAAATTGGGCCTTACTTGATGCCTCTTTGGAATAAGAAGAGTTGCTCACATAGGGGAAAAATGTAGCTATTCCAAACTAATATTGAATAGGAACTTGTAAGGTTCTTCCACTCTCAGTCTTGTAATACCTGACGAGTGCATGGCAAATCAATCTCTCTTCGTGATTTTCAATGGAAATGCTATTTTTGTCTTTGAAAATTGTACCACATGTGCTAATAACTGCACAGTATACATGCATGCAGATTCCGAGACAGAACAATCTTTAAAAATGCTGCCTTTATAGTTTTATAACTTTCTTTTATCTATGACACATCTTTCACTTAATCACCATAAGCTGCTACTTCAGGCCACTTTCTCCAGTGCAGTTATACTGACTGCAGTGGGACTTCTTCAGAGTAAGTGGTTTGAGGATTTCAACTAAAGTCTAAAAATAAAAGTCTTGGACAGCTGAATATTAACTAAAGCTGCAGAAAGAAATAGCACTGCCATTGTCAACATTTTGGATGTGTGGCATTAATTTAAACTTTCTTAGAACTGCACTAATATATATATTAAGTCTATTGAAACCATTCTACACAATCCAAAACCATATTAACAGTCATATTGAAAATCTACAGCCAACAGATGAGTGAATAATAAAAAAGGCTATAATGAATTACAAAGAGAAATGGAAGACATAAGAAAAGCAGAAGAGATGCTAAATTCTATAACAGGAACCCCCCCAAAAGTTACTGTAAAACATCCCCCCCCATTTCCCTTGAGATCTAGGGTTACTTCTTTGAATGTTCTACCAGTAATATTATCTGAAAGCAGCTTATCAATAGTATACATAATTGTCTTTACCATAAATGGTCTCTTTAGTAAATAAGGAAGAGATTATTATTAACCTCTGGTGGTATAAATAATCCCAGACCAAAGTAACCTGTCCCATGGTCAAAAGTGTTCACCTGTGCACTCAATGTCCATCATATTTGTTCAAATATATCTTTTTTTTAATGGAATTTCTAAGAAAAATCTTGACATGCATAAGGTAGAAAAGAAGCAATTCTATTAATGGTTCTATGTTCATCTTGCATCTCTTGTACTGTGCATTTTTCCAGTTGTTTCCAGCTGTTTCACTTCCGCACAAATTCTGGCGATATGCAGTATAAATGGTGGCTTGTTCACATCTATTTGTGTGTAAGTGGCCCGGATAAGTGTGAACTGCACATGTGCAAATAGAACTACCCAGATTTGTCAGTGTAAGGAGGACAGGTGTGAAAAGCTTTGCATTTCTTGTTTTGGAAAAATAAAATTGAGAGTGCTGACATGGCATAAGATTATAATTTAGACAGGAGTGAGGATATTGCTGAGGTGCTAATTTAAAACATTGGAGGTCAACGAAATATGATTAAAGAGCCAGTGTATCACTGAGCCAGAAGATGCATTAAACTGAAATGAATGAATGACTTTTCTGAGCTTGGAAGAAGCATTTGCAAAGCTGTGGTGAAGCCAGAGTGGAGAATGTGAGGATGCTCCCTCTGGCAACATCCACTCTGCACAGATGTTTCTGGTCTCAGCCAACAATTCTGACAGTCTGAAATGGGGCCCTTCAGACAAGAATTGGAACTTGAGAAGATTCTGCTAATTAAAACATTCATCTGCTTTTCCATGCTCTTCTACTGAAATACAGGCAATGCTGTAAACCAAGTTCTGTAACTGAATCTAAAAACTCCAATACCAAGACTGACCACCCAACTTGCTTGATTTTCAACTCCTTTCAAGCCAATTGTACAATAAATAAGTTCTTCTTTAGCACTGCCTTCAAGAAACCGAGTTGACTAATAATAATTTATAGTTTTATACAAGTTTCATGTGTCCTTAAAAAGAAGAAGAAGGGCTTACTGCTGCAGGGAGTGTACATTTTCTCCAAATATCTCTTTTAATTGTTGAAGAGAGGACAAAAAGTGTACTTTGATTAAATGTGTTTGTGTGAAAGACTGAACCAACAGAAAAATGTTCAGCCATATATTCCTTAAACTTTTAAATCACAGCCAAAGATAACAGCACTTTGACAAGGATACATCAGCTAGGAAACATTGTGAACAAGACTTCAAAAAACTGACTTTCACTCTGACTTTGGCCAGCCTACTTACAAATAAGTATGAGAGGGGAGAATAGAATAAAAAAGTTAATCATTTTTGCATAGCTTGGTTTGTTTAACTTAAGTGTATGTAGTGGTAGCTATGTCCCCCCCCCCCACAACTAACTTGTTGACATTGGGCAAATTCCAAATTCCATCTTGCCAGAGGGAGTAAAACTGTTAGCAACTTTCAGGGGTTTCAGTTCTTCTCCAGATGGAGGGATCAGAGATTCATCATTGATATTTGAAGGCTGCATTCATTCAGCAATTATTCATGAAATTTGGAAGACTAAATGATGCTTTAGTGTAATCATGCCCCTCCTGGCAAGCTGACAATATGACTGACAAGTCAGCAGTTGCAAGGTCAGCAAGGTCTATAGTTTATATCACTAGCTTCTTATCATGTGCAATAGCCAGAGTTCTACTAGGTAAAAGCTGGACAGTTATAGAGAGCTATGGCAAGGCAAGAAAACAGCGTAGTCAATAGAAAGCCAGAGCCAGGGACCAAAAGACAACCCACCATTGGCACAGTTGAGAACCAACCGTTCTCAACAGATCTTCATCCAGTTAAAGCTGATGCTACCCATATAAACTATCTAAACCTTGATCGTTCCTCATTTGCTGACCATTCCTCATCAGTGTTGTTGCCCAGTTTAGGAGGACAGGATTATCCTGAAGCATAATTTAGTCTTCCATATCCCCTAAATGAGAGCTGAATGGATACACCCTTTAGATGGCTTGCATGGATTTCTGATCTCTTCATCTGGGGAAGAACTGAGATTACTGAAACTGACAACTGCCCCTCTCAAGACAGGTGAGGGAGAGGGAGGGAGAGGGAGGTGTGTGTGTGTGTGGGGGGGAATGGTGTCTTCCAACCCTCTATCAGATTGCTAGATTTCCAGTGGTCATACATTTTATAGGGGGAGAGGTTGAACAAAGCAGTGAGAGTCCAAATGGAGAGAACTGCATTGAATCTGAACCCTAGGTGATGTAATGTGTGCTCTGACAGGAGCAACAGAAAATCAAAAAAGGTAAAAGAAAAGGTACAGATTCAAGCTCTGTTCATAAGGCAAATACCTATGAGGACTGAAAAGCTGATGATCACAGCCAAATTACAAAAACTGTAGCATGAAGAAGGTATTTCATGTAATATTATAGAACTCCATGCTATACAATACCATTCCACCCACCCAGGGGAACTGTTAGGTTGTGAACAACTGTTCAGTGTTTTAGAAGAAAACCTGGTTTTAAAATTATCTAAATATGCTAAATCTGTAGCAGAATCATATTGGAGCATTGCATCTCTATAAATTGCTTTTTTGTGTGTATTATATGTTTTAAAGCTTAAGAAGATCAATGCAGACTTGATGTAGGCTGTTGCTGGCTACATATGTATATATGTTTCTGTCTTCTCTGGGTGCCTAAAACAGATGCTTTTCATCAGGGTTATTACCTACTATAAATGAATTATACTAAACCAGTAATCTATGTGCCTCCCAGGTGAGAAAAGTAACCCAATGGCCAGGAATTTTTTAGTCTTATTACTGCCCCACAGTAGAGAGGCCAGTTTTTCAGTTTATAATTTTGAATTGATTGTTTAAATGTTTTGAACTACAGCAGCAGAGAGTTTAATAAACAAACAAAAAGTTTCAGAATTACTGAAGATGATATTGTTTAGGTAAAGGGAAAAAAATTATTCCTGAGTTTTTCTCATCATGGTAGTTGCTTTCAATAGCCTCAGGGGATTGATTGGTTTACTGCAGTATATGAAGACAATTCCACAGTCTCCTACTTTTCCAAGAAACTACTATCATGGGGTAAAGCAGTTCTGGGAACTTTAGCTGTATTTGGATATGCCTGAATAGATCTCAGGGCAGAGTGAAAATTATAGTCAGTATAAAGGGTTTGGGCTTCCTCCCTTGTATTACAGGCCTCTCAGTTACAATAAAAGCTCTCCAGACTTCCATTTTATTAAAAAATGCTGGAGAGACAAAACTAGAGAAAACGTCTCTATCTTTCATCTCTGTAATTAAAAAATGGTGTGCCCTAAAATAATCCTGATGTTAAAATAGCTTGTAATACTTTTACTTCAGTTTCATTAGCCCATAAAGCAGGTTGTGTGCAAAGCAAGGCAGTTAGCCGTGACCTTGGTCAGTTCATTAAAGGAACCTCCAGATATCAAGTCCCTTTTCCCACATCCATCTTGCTCTCAACACAGTCATACCTACCCACTGGCTTCATATCCCGACCAAACATATCTAGATGCTATCATCGCTCACAGTCACCCTGGACCTCTTCATAGTCTCCAAGATGTCCCAGACAGGGGCGGAGGAAGAGGGGGCGATGAGAGCACACTGCCCCCATTGGCGCGATCTCGGTGGGGTTCCATCATGGTTGCCCCCTGCCCACACTGGGCACCCTGCCCATGCAGGCTGTGTGCCATGCCCCCGTGGGTGGCGCTCTCTGCTCCAGAACATGAGCCCCACCCCCAGAATGCATGCCATGCCACTGTGGACAGCACACCCCGCCCCCAGGACATGTGCCAGCCCTGCCCCTGCCTGCTCCTCGCCCCTGGTGCTAGAGAATGAAGCTTCGCCACTGGTCCCAGATACTGTCAATCTCCTCTCTTGCCATAGCTTCTGATAGGGCGTCTCAAATCTTTCCATCACCTTGCTGCATCCTTCTCCCAGTGAATGCTGTACTGCCACTAGGAGGCCCTGCCCTTCAAGCACTGCTGCTGAACTATTTGAAGACCTAATTGATTTGTTATTTTTTATTAAGCTGTCTATATTTAAACTCTAAATTTTCTTTTCTAACTTTCTAAGGAAGATTAATTTATGATAGAACATACTGTAGTGGCATGTAGTTATGCATGTGATATCATCAATACTTTATTCACCTAATGGTCGACAATTTCCTCTTTCTTCGTAGACTATAGTATCTCTGTTTAAATAAGAACTTTGAAATATTTATTTCGTTCCATTTCATGGTATCACAAAACTTGGGGAGGGATGACTCAGTACAACAAAAACAACAACATGGTAATGAAATATTAGAAGTGTTTAAATAGCTGGATACTAATGGAAGTACACGGGAGCATTCAGTCTATTTTTCCTTTCAGTGCATTTGGTTTTACTGTGACAGTTGATGCCCATGTCAAGCCAGTTGCTAAAAATATTATTAAAAGCTCTCTTTCTTTGCAGATCCAGTGCATGAAGTTTGGGATTTATTGGGTTATCATGAAATAGACGAGCCCCCTACAGATACCGATTCAACAGAAGATGAACCCTGCACAGCAACTCCAGATGAGGAATCTGCAGAACTTTTAATTTTGGACCCTTTATTCTACCCAGAAATATACAATCTTGGAGAAGATGATGACGAAGAAGACTGTGAGAATACTACTGATGTCACAACTCCACCGGCTTTGCAGTTTATCAATGGAAAGCAGCAGGTGACTACAGCACCTAAAGATAGAAATGCTGAAGAAGCAAGGAGTGACCAGATTGAAAGTTTACCACATTCCAAAAATGTAACATTTTCACACATCAATGATACTAACGTAGTGTCTGAAAATGAGGTCTCTGCCACAATGCAGCCAAATGAATCTGCTGAAAATATAGGAGAAGCTACTACACAGAAGCTAACGGCAGAATCTATCATGACGGAACTGGTCTTTAGTGGTGATTCTGAAGTTTCTACTACAGATAAAATCCTTGAAACAACATCTCTACATGGCCAGCCTTTATCAGACACTACAGAGAAATTAACACAACCTGGAACAGATTTTCATCAAATCTTAAGCAAACATCCTGGCATTTTCTCTGTAATTAATACAAAATATTCAGGAGCTTCTACTACCATGCCTGAGTCAAACAGTTACAGCTTTTCACACTCAGTAAAAACACCCCCAAAAGAAGCTTTTGAAAGGTTTTCTACTACAACATTTGCTCCAGGTGGGCTACCTGCTTCCATAACCATAGAAGACAGCACAGCACTTGAAAATGTTTTACAAGATGAATATAAATCAACAGTTAGACCAGATACACTTCTTACTGCTGAAAGTTCAGTAGAAACAACCAGAAGTCCTAGTTTGTTGAATATACCAGAAGGCTCTGGAGATGTTCAACAAGAGAATGCTAAACCCACGACCGCGATACTAAAAATGACAGGAACAGAAAAAAATCCTGTTCAAGATATTTCTTCAGATCTTGGCAGACACAGCCCTACAAAAAGTAGCCCTAGTGCTTCACAGCCTTCTGCATCTTTGTATAAGGACATGAATTCTACACTTGAACAGAGTTCTGTAGAAGCTCTTACTACCCAAACTATTCCTAAATTAATTTTGAACTCTACCAAAAATGAAGAAAAAGTGGGGGATGATAAGATTAAGAGCACTATTTCCTCAGCCAAGGAGTATTCAACTACTGTTAAAGCAGAAAAGTTGCTGTTCAGTAAAGATAGCGTCAGATCTGTGAGTCAAGAATCAATAACTCTCACTAAAACAGTATCAGTGACAGATGCCTCACCTCTCAAAACTAAAGAGGCGACAGAGAAGATAATTCCTATAGATGAAGCATCTGGGGATGGATCCACAGATGTTTGGAGAAAACCTGGCATGGACATTCTTTTGGGGGGTCCCACCAACAAAGTGGTAAGTACTGACTCCCCATTTATTGATCCAGGTACTGAAAAAATAGATGTTATCACTATAGCTACTACATTGAGTTCATTACTATTGAGATCTCAGCCTGGAAGCACTGACACACAAGTGAAGGAGCTGGACACTCTTAACACAGATTCATCACCTTTGGAATATGCAATTATCATTGATCCCACAATGCAAGTGTTAAGTACTGAATCAGACAGAAAGGCCATGGAAACTAAAACTGAAGTGCAAGTATCAAAGGATATAACTGATAACCGAGGACCAGTAAAACATGAATTGGATGCAGTCACACAATTGCCATTTAGTGAAAAGTCTATTCTGGAATCAAATGAAGAGATGATAACATCTTCTACAGCAATTGAAAAGAAAATTGACTTGTTTGAGACATCTGGTGTGGCATCATCTGCAGAGTCAATTGGAAGTGGAAGCACTACCATCCTTTCTGTCAGCACTCCTGCACTATTGAAAGATAACATTATTCTGCAAGAAAGAGGTTCTGAGTTTTTAATAAATGAAACAATGGAATCTGCCAAACCAGAAAGCACTGGACACTTTTCTCCAACCATCTTTGCTGAGATAATTGACCTGGTGGATGTGGGCTCTGGAGAGGAATCGGGAGATAACAGAAGTAGTGTAGTACTTGTGACTCAAGGTCCTACAGAAAGAATAATAAATACAAAATTTCCATTGATTGAACAAGGTTCTGGAGACATAGATTCTTTTACAGAACCTCCTATAAAAACAACAAATGAAAACAAAGGTAGCAGCGTGACATCTAGATATATGCTGTTTACTGATGCACCTGCAAAGTTAGACACACATAGTCACTACATCACCACATTCACTTCAGTGAATGCAGGAATTACAAACACTGAAGGAGAAACACCAGCTGAATTAGAAACAATAGCTTTTACTACAAACCCTCCATTAGAAGATGAAATGAATTCTGATGAAGAACATGCTGCTGAAACATCAGATGAAATGGTACAGACCTTTGGAGAGGTAACACAAGAATCTTTCATTAAAAGAAAAGAACCTTTAACTGGACAGGCAGGAATTTCAACTGTTTCTACATTTATCCCATACATAGAAGAAATAAAAATTGATGTCACACCTGGAACTGAATTTGTGCAAAAGAATCTCTCTTCACATGATAAGATCCTCACAATTGAGTCTGAAACATTTCCAGATGAACCTGTAAGCCCTTCGCCAGCAGCTGAAGAGAAAGAACAGTTGGCACAAAATGTTTACCCAACTGAGGACAGCAGCAAGCCTTCCGTGTCTACAGGGTACAAGCCGGTAAAAGCAACCAGTAATGCTCCATTTTTTTCAGAACAAGGCTCAGGAGATTCAATCTTTACTGTTCCATCTACCACTGTGCGTATAAGTTCTGCTATATTAAATGTCAGCACAAGCACATTAAGTCTTGACATTCTACATCCTAGAAGTTCAGAAGCAAGTACTTCAGAGGAAAAAATAAAAGAATCTGATACATATCCCACTGAAACACATGAGGATTTCAGCAATGTTAATAATTATCCATATACTATAGCAGTAGAGTTGCTTGCAGGAAGAAACAAAATAGCCCCTAATGCATCAACCCTAGATACAAGGGTCATTGACACAGAATTACCTACTATAAAGCAACTCATTCTTGAAAATTCTCAAAACCTAGAAAATAGCTATCAGGAGAAGGAAAATATAACATTATCAACATTGGTAGCTACTGATAGAATTTCGCAGGAGGAAGCTTCTCACGTGGTGATGTATGAAGACACAACTCCTGTTCCTGAATCATTTATTGGAAGGCCTACTCTTGGAATGGCTAAAGAAACTAAACCCACCCCGAAACCTGAAATGATGAGAATAGCAATTCACGAAGGATCTGGAGAAGGTTCTGGCTGGCAGGACACCATGGAAAATTATCCTGAATCACCTACCCAGTTGCCAAAAAGAGTAATACCACCATCTCATACACCTGGCAAAAATAATTTGAAAGTTGTGGACCTTGCTGAAGCAGTGAATGGATCTGAAATAGAATTGGTATCATCACCCACCCACAGAGAAGAAAAACAAATGCTACCAACCTCGGATAGTGACTTTTCAGAGACATTTGCAGATGAAAGTTCCACAAACAGTGTAAAAGACTTTGAGGAACTTATCCCACTGCCTGGTGACAAAAGGAATTATTCGGTGGATATTTCCAGCTTCATTGATGTAGGTCATGGAATAATATCTGATGAAACAACAATTATAGATGCTGATGACTTGAAATCAAATATTGAAGACATAGGTGGACAAAGAACTGTGGGCTCTGAGAGACCCTCAACGTACAGCATTTATACTTCTGTAATAGAAATTCAGACTGCCACGCCTACAATTGCTTTAGCTGTTGATAAATCAGATAGCTTTGGAGATGGCCAAGGGAGTTCTGTAACCAGTAAGTTCATATTCAGCAAGCCCATCATATCTGATCTAACAACAACATCAGATGACGTGGGCTCAGGAGATGCCACACCTTTCACAACAGAAACTACCGTTACTCAAGAGCTGCCCCAAATAGCCGCATCACTTCCAACTTTGCCACTTCTTGTCAGATCTACCATGTCATCGCCAACCAGCTCCAAAACTGATGAAAAGGACAAAGAATTAGAGACGGAAACTAAACATACAGATTCCAAAATTACAATAGAAGACAACTCTGAATTACAAACATTGTCAGACAACCAAGCAATAGCTGATGAAAGTGAAATCGCTTCTACTGCAGACTCTTCAGGAAAAGGAGAAGTAGATATGGATGAAAAGAAACTTGTGGCTCCTACGCCGCCATACCTACCCATTGAGCCATGGCAATCTTTGACAACACACAAATCTGAAGAAAGCACAGCTACTGTACAACTTGCTTCCCAAAGTGTAACAAAGTCTGAAGAAACAACCCAGGAGGCCTACAAAAGAATGAAGGAAACGGAAGCCACAGAATCCATAGAAACAGATCCAGAAAAAATACATCCTGCAACTCAAACTCCAAAGTTGCCTGTGACTGTCTATTTACACAATGAAGCTTCTGAGTATCCTGAAGACATCATGCCAAGTACTTCATCATCAGTTGACAATGACAAGCATGATTTGTCACCGGTACAAACCTTTAGAGAAGCTAGTGCTGACATCACAGCAACATACAAACCTGCCCTGAAAGAGTCTTCAGGAAGCACCGAGTCCCCATTAGCATATTCTCCCAAACTGGTATCAGAAAGCAAGACCACTGAATCTGTGCCTAGCTCTGTAACAGAAATTAAGGAAAAGCCAGAAAGTTCAACAGAAGTGATTATTGTCGAAGGAACCATTGCTCCTGGAGAGTCTCTTTCAGAAGAAGCTAAACCAACAACATTTATAGATCCAGGAACTGACATTTTAGATTCTAGTTCAGAAGAGGAAACTTCTCATGAGAAGGAGCTAAATCAGTTAGATGAAAATAGTGCTGATGGAGACTTACTGTGGATACGCACCACACCGTCTCCCATTCCACATGAAAGTAAAACAGGTGGAGTATTTGGGACTGATGGCGAAGCCGATGTTTGGCCAATTTCATCCCCTCCATCAGTAGACACAACTGTGGAAACCCAGACTGCATTGGATGGGCAAAAGAAGCCAACGACTGTTTCCTCTAATGCTGCAACTAAAAACCCAGGCTCTGAAAACACTCCTGAATATATTAAGCATGCAAGAACCACAGGGGGCATAAACAGCATTGAACTTGTAACACCACCACTTTTGCTTCTGGATGTAACTAATGGATCAGATTTCCTGATTGGCACAGGTGGGGGTTCAGTCGAAGGCACAGCAGTTCAGATACCAGGTAAGAGTTAAATTTTCCCCTACTGAAATGTTCTTCACTCACGTGAAAATATTGGCCTGACGATACAATATAGTAAACTCTGAAGATACTACTGTTAGGTCTCACAATACATTTTTCATCAACCTTTTGCAATCTCAACCTTTTTTGAGCACATAGACACATTTACAAATGTATTAGGCGAATTTGATCTTTTGTGGGTATGGCTGGTAGAAGTGCCTTTCCCCCATCAATTACTTTTGGCTGTATCTAGGCCTGGCAGATTCACATGTAACATGTGCCCATTCATAGTCTAGCAACAGTGAAGGCTGATTGCATGAAGAAAAGGCACATTGTGTAAGAGAGCCATGAAACTTTGGGTTACATGGGGAAATAATTTTGGAATATTTACAGAATAACAAGTCTTTTTATGTTAACAGATATTCTAAGGTTATTAGACTACGATATGTCCATAATAATGCAGACATATTTGTCTTCAGCCAGATATACCTATGCTACAAAATGAGTCTTACTAATAGTAATTTTGACTGGATTCACAATTGTATCCCAATCCTGGAATGAAAGAAAATCACACCTGACTAAAGAGGTGGATAGCAATTATCTCTCTGACCCATTGAATCTGCATCAGTTCTCTTATTTTACTCTTTTGTACATGGGGTACGGTGGGATTCAGGCTGAAATCCTATACCCACTTATTGAGGCGTAAGCCCCACCCAATGAGACTTTTGATTAGGCATGTATAGGATTTGCTGTTGGTGTGGGTTTCTGCATTTGGAACAACTGCTTACATGTGATAAGCTCCCACTGTTGAGGGAACATGACAAATGGATGATTTCCTAGTACTCTTGGTGGCACTTTTGGTATGGCTGTGATAAATTATGCTATTGTTCTCAAGTTCTTTTTAAAGTTTGTGGTTGTTTTGTTTTTAAAATGTAAGGATGATCCTCAACTTTATTTAGGGTTTTTTTTTTTTTGTCCTTCAGTAAAAGTCCTTGACATTAGTGGAGATCTCCCATTGTCAACCATGACAGAAAGCATTACAAATAGTGCCAGACAGATAAATTTGAAGACATAGGATTTTTTTATTTGTATTTGTGATTAAATCATTAAAGGAGGCACTCTGGGGCATGATCTGTTCCTTTATGACAGGACAGATTTACACCTTCTTAATGTGTTTATTATCAAATATAAATATGATTCCCTGTTGATTGATGCTACTTTCATGTCGTGAAGATGTTTTATGTGTGACAATGACTTGCCATGGAGGTTCTGTATAATGGTAGCTTACATGTGTAAAAGATTATAGTCTTAAACATTCCCTGAAGTCTTCCCATGGCAAGGCTATAGATATGATTGAAAATGGCTGTAGTCAGTTAGTCCTTCAATAACCATATAAAGAAACAAAATGAGAATATGGCTTGATGGAAAGCAAACAATATCCAGAATGACAAACAAGAAGTGTGGTATAGGAATGCATGTTCTGTGTACCCAATCATTCCACATAAACTAACCCCGTTCAGATAAATGCATATTTCACTCACTGTGCACATATGTTTTAACTGTTTTCGGCTATAATTAATTGTCATGTCATGCCAACTAAATCCTCAGTAGAATATTGCAGTTGCCAAAAATAATACAAAATGTCATTTGAAGAAAATGAAATATTGCTGAAAGTAAATTGTTTTCACCAGCGAGTAAGGATTGCATTGCCAACATGGATGGTGGCTGATTTACTGTTACTGCTGCATATTATGATGAATTGATTTTGGTTTCTGTCTAATCTGCAACTGTAGCAAATCTGACAGAACCAGCTAAAAAGTAGGAAATGTCTTTCTGCTGAAAGAGAGTCAGCACCCAACAAGCAATTTTAGCAAAATATAGCAATTTCCCATGAACTCACTTTACAGGCCAAGAGCCATGCAAGAGTAATCCATGCCAGCATGGGGGAACTTGTTATCCACGTGACTCTTTCTACATCTGCACTTGTATGCCGGGTTTCAGTGGTGACCAGTGTGAAGTAGGTAAGAAGCAAAGCCTTTGTTGGTATCTGATTATCTGATTATCCAATGTGCAACACAGGCCATGGTATTGCAGTACCAGAAGACTCAGACTGATGTAAGCAAGCAAGACAAACTCTTGCTTGCTTACCAACTTTGTGCATTTTCGGTGCAATCCGCAAATGCAATTTGTGTATGGGAATAAATTTTCATGTGCCATTCCGCTGTGCTGAGTGGACAAAAGCCAACGGGAAGATGGTAATTTGTATCCAGTACAGCAGCAAAATGTGCCTTATTCCATATGCTTTCCTATGAGGTAGATTGTATACAAACTTGCACACCAGGCAGCAAATCTCTGTGAGATCTACTAAGATGATCAACTGCAAATTATACACATGCAAATCCTGTAGAAATATTTATGAATGACAATATCTGGTGTTTATAAATGGATGAGGAAGAATAACTGCCTCAAATGTTTGAATGCTGCTAATAGCTTGTTGAAAGTTCTTCCAGTTTAGATATCAGATTAGTAGCACATTGGAAGTAAGACTTCTACATGTGCTGAAGATAAGTTAAAATTGGAGTAGTTATTACAGGCAGAAATATGAGCATATTCACTGAATGAATTAATGAATGGGCTTATTTATTTATTTATTTGATTGGCTAGGCCAGTCACATTGCATGAAGACAAAAACAGTTGTGGTAATGGCAAGACTCTGTGATGATGGACTCTGTAAACAGTTAGCCTATCGTTCTTGGATTAGCCAATTTCTCTGGGATTCCTATGTTTGTATCCAATGAAGTTGTCCCAATTGTACAAGGAATTCTGCTTGTGCAATGGAACCCTCCCTCTCCTCTCACTGCATGTGCCCTCAATCTGTTTTGGAGGGTTGGAGCAACCCCAATAATAGATTGGGGAACACAGGACAACCTTCACCGGACACAACCCCTACTGTTTGGAGTTATGTTTTTATGACCACCAGGATATGAAAGGGCAAGGACATTAGGAACAGATGGCAATGTCTACCGCAATAATGTGAAATGCATCCATTGCAGCCTAATAGGAGTTCAGTCTTCCATGGTCCCAGGTTAGAATAGGTTGGATACATCACAAAGATATTCTGAGGGTTAAAAAAAGAGAGAGAATGAGCTACAGTACTCTTTCCCTCAACAGTACATTTCCGAGCACAATTCAAAGTGTTGGTGCTGACCTTTAAAGCCCTAAATGACCTCAGCCCAGTATACCTAAAGGAGCATCTCCACCCCCATCGTCCAGCCTGAGGTCCAGCACCGAGGGCCTTCTGGCGGTTCCCTCCCTGCGAGAAGTGAGGCTACAGGGAACCAGGCAGAGGGAATGCCCTCCCATCAGATATCAAGGAAATAAACAACTATCTGATGTTTAGAAGACATCTGAAGGCAGCCCTGTTTAGGGAAGTTTTTAATGACTGATGTTTTATCGTGTTTTTACTATTCTGGTGGGAGCCAGCCAGAGTGGCTGGGGAAACCCAGCCAGATGGGTGGGGTATAAATAAATTACTACTACTACTACTACAAGTTCTGAGAGGTAGAAACCGAGGATGCAGGTTACAGACCCAGTGGTCATGCAGGATGGTTTAAAATGTTCAGGTGTGTGTATACTTTGTTTAGAATTGTTCTGCAAATTCTGAGGTGTAAATGCTGCTGAACTCTGTGCAAATGTTGAAGAAAATTGTTAGGTCCTTATGCATTGTGATATCTGAAATCAATTTATGTACATTATTTATTTGACATTATTAATACAGATAAGCTTTCTTTTATATTGCAAGTGAGGACAATACCTCATTCTAATACCCGTTTCATTTTCTTGGGCAGACATTGATGAATGTCAATCCAGCCCTTGCAGAAATGGAGCTACGTGCATTGATGGCATCAATACGTTTACTTGCCTTTGTCTTCCAAGCTATGTTGGGGCTCTTTGCGAAAAAGGTGAGTTCAGTTTGAAATTTATAGTTAACTCTACTGTGGTTACGGTGGAATCAAATATGCAAATTTGCTAACAAATCAGGCCTCTATTGGGAGGGTGGTGGCAATTAATGGATAATTATTTTTCTTTTATTTTATTTTCTTTCGCTTGTGTTGCTTTGCTTTCTTTCTCCTTCCTGCTGAAAATAGTCATAACTGGGGGTGGGGGGGTTGCTGTAGTCTCTTTTACTGAGGTAGAAAATTAATCCTCTGGGCTTGATTTTAGTTTGTCATCTTACATTCCCAACATTTGACTTCAAGAGTGATGTTTAAAAAATGAAGTTGTAAGTTTGGGATATGGTTCTTTAATCTATGTTCTTTGATCTGTCCCTGGACGATGATATTCCAGATTCCAGAAAGGTAACTGCATTAGTCTGCTACAGAAAATACAAAAAAGAATTTATTGTTACATAACTTTGTCGACCAAAGTCTCTTTCATCCTATAAATCTTATCCTCAGTTGGCAAGTCTCTTCTTCTGTGTGTGTGTGTTTACACAGGTGTAGAGTTTGGGGGTGGGGGCGGGGGAAGACTCCTGTGGGTGCCCAGATATTGTTGGACTACAACTCCCATAATCCCTGTAATCCTGCACCCACTTTGTTGGCTAATAAGCATACTGAATTTATGGGCCTTTAAATGCAGCTACCAACATGAGTCTGACCAAATTGCGGGAGGCAGTGGAAGACAGGAGTGCCTGGTGTGCTCTGGTCCATGGGGTCATGAAGAGTCGGACACGACTAAATGACTAAACAACAACAACAACGAATTGTAATGTGAATTGATTTTAGAAATGTTCTGCTTGAATTAAGACATGAAACACGAGGTCCTTCAGATCATATCAGTGGATAAACACTTCACTCCCATGAACCAACAAAGATTCGTGCCCTGCCAGTATGGCGAGTGGGCAGAGATGATGCAGCTGTTCTTCAGCACCATGTAGGGGACCTTAGATTCACCAACCCAGGGATTGGAGGCCTGTGGCCTTCCAGGTGTTGCTAGACTACAGAGAAAAGTAAACAGTGGAATCCAAAAGCCATGAAATGACATTTCTGCCATTTACAAGATAGGCACAGTGAAGGCAATACATGAGAATGCTAACATACCAACACTGCAGACCTGAGAGAGTCCTTAACGAATTCAACAAGGCTTTCTCAAGGTGACACCATGTTTTTCTTTCCTTTTGTGTCTGGGTCTTCTGGTCAAGCATGCTAACGTAATGGCCCTACGGAGAAGTTAATTACGTAGTGTTGCTGTGGGCTTTCCAGCACTCTTTTAACATTACCTCCCTGCCCTTCATTTGTAAAGGTGGCATTACAGAATAAACACGAGTCTTCCAGCATGGGTTCAGGCCTGTCCAAAGGTAATAGGGAAATTTCCAGGATGAAAAATGAGCTGAAGGTTTTAAAAGTTGTGGGTTTTACCCCTTTGCATTCACCCTCACATGTAGGAAAATACCCCCCCATCTTGCTCTGACTGGATTCACTCACAGCTAGAGCAAGAGTGTCTTCCAGGCATAATTACATAAACATTGGCATGTTTCAGGCTTGCCTTTCATCGTAAGCCTACTGGGCGAAAGACTGTGAATTTGAAAGTGCTTTAAAAATATTCCATGAGCCTGAAGGGACTTTTTTTTTTTGCTTTTGTTTTGTTAATGTTGAAGCCTCAGGAATAGGACTAGGTCCAGCACTCATTATATTTCAGTTTTGCAGTAGTCTGGCATAGGCTGGAAAAGTCTCCTGAAATCTCCTCTTTAATACAAGAATTTGACCCATGTTTTTACAGCAGAAAGATATTTCTGAAAATATCTTCCCACAACAAATCCTTAACGCTGAAATAGTCTGAAGTTCATGGTAGCTTTAAGTTGTGCTTTATGACCAGGGAGAATGTATTTGAAATGTTTAATGTGAACATTTCCTCGTTTGTCAGTCTGAAACAGACCTCAGCTCAGTCAACTCTGGAATTTAAATTTCCTCCACAGAAAGTCCTGCAGTGGTTTGGGATCGCAGGAAGGCATTCAATGCCAGCCCCTACCCCCTGCCCATTCTACCAGACAATGGGGAAAGAAAATATGGACCGCTGTCTGGAAAGCAGTTTTGATTTCATGTCAATGAACCTGATTTCATTAGATCTAAAGCAAAGCCAAAAAGTACAGAACCATGCATTCCTATGCCACGAAAGGGCATGAGTGAATGATTCTGTTGTTTCCCAGAACTAGTTATTGGCCTGTAAAAACAATTGTTTGCCAAATGGATTTCTGAGTGCTTGTGAGCATTTGAACTAATATTAGAGAAGATGTAGGTGACCTTTTTGTTGTACCAAGAAGATAAGGTAATTGTATGCAGGGCAGTTGGCATTCAGCCAGTGTTGATATTTTCTCTGTCAGTATCAGCTTAGCGGGGGAACATGAGGGCCAAGAAAGGGACATTAGCCAGTGAATCCTGGTTGCCACAGTGAAAGAGATGGAAGAACTGAAATATGGAAACATAAAGATTCACTGGTATTTGACTGCTTTCACTTCCTTCACTTCTTCCAATAGGCAGAGAAACCCAAGAACATGGAAGCTGCCTTATATTGAGTCAGGCTGTTGGTTCATCTAGCTTAGTATTATCTCTAATAACTGGTAGTAGCCCTCTGAGGTTTCAGGCAGGGGTCCCTCCCAGCCCTTTTATAAATGTTGAAGATTGAACCTGGGACCGTCTTCATGCAAAGCAGATGTTCTATCACTGAGCTGTGTAGACCTCATCTGTGAAAAAGCTGTCTGAATACTGTTCCCTGTCTATTTGCAACTAACACTGGATTCAGTGTGTTCATTGCCAGATCAGACTGTAAAACCGGGGGTAAGCTACCAGAGGGCCAGAGCCTTTCTCAGCCCTGTGGCAGCCCAGCTTCTTAAAAAAGATCCCATTAAATGAACAGGAGCTTACTTCTTAGCCTGATTACTGTATGGGGGGGGGGAGAGTTTTCGTAGAGAGATGGTTGGGTGACAGCAGGGGGGGAAATGTTTTTCTCCCTCCTCCCCTCATGCTGCCACCTTTTGAAAATTACCCTATTTTTTCCGTCTATAAGACGGGGACTATTTTGGGGGACCCCAATTTAAGAAAATGGGGGAAGATGACCCCCATGTATAAGACGCCCCAAAATTTTGAATATTTTTTTTGGGGGGGGGAATCTAGTCTTATACACACAAAAAATATGGTATTTCCCTTGCAGTTGTACTTAGATAAAGGCTCCATTCTCATCCCCCCCCTTAATACCACAGATACGGATGGGATGAGAAAGAGGGCAAATGATGGTGAGGGGAGTTTAAAATGACAGTGCAAATGTGGGATATCAATGTGTATGGCTGAGGTTGTATATGTGTGGGTAGATGGAGGGGTGTGAATAGATGGGGTATGTTGCTTTTGGGTTTGGCTGCATCTAACACTGGCTTTTGACTTTTTTTAATTGGGTGGCTATTTTGAAGAAGTGCAACACAATCAGCATATTTATTCCAGGACAGTTGGAACAAAGTAGAAGGCGTGCTTTAAACTATGGTCTTCCTTTGTCTTTGCCTTCACCTCTGTCTTCTTCATCTTCTTCTCCTCTTGCACTCTGCTCCTATAGCTCAGGTTTTGCTTTTGGCGCCATTTCTTCCTGGCAGTACAGCTCAGCCTTACTGTGTTATATAGTCTTCTTTACATATACATAAACATTAAGTAAAATTGAACCTTCGTTGCACTGTTTACCAGATGCAGATGTGCATGTGAACCTGCTGCCAAAACTGCGCAGATGCAATTGTGAGTAGACAACCCTCCTTGGGGCAGTATAGCCAGAGATGGTTTCTTTCCCCCTTTCCCCCTCTTTTCTTTTCTTCCTCCTTTTCCTAAGGAAAACAAATGATTTCTTTGTTAGCAAAAGTGCTCCGTTTTATAAAGGAGTTAGTTCCCTGTCCAAATGTTTGTGATTGCTCTTGTCCTTCCCCACAGGCTCAGTTCTGGAAGTCATTGTAGTTCGGGAAGGAAAGAAGCATTTCTATTTGGAAATAGCTTCTAGCTCAGTTCCCACAGCTGAGAAGGACTGGGGGAAGCAATGCCACTTCTGAAAGCCATTTGGCTAAATTAGATTTACAAGCTTTTGCTTATATGTTTGCTAAACCCATTTTGTCTCATGCCCTGAAGTGAAGCCATCTTGGGGAGTTTTCAGACTGCGCTTGTCTGCACAGGACCCTGCTTGGCAGCAGGGCTCTTCAGGCAGCTTAACTGGGCACAACATGTAGACAGGAAAGTGGGATTAGAGTGGCCATGTGCCTTCCTTTATAGCAGACAGTCCTCTATTTGAAGGCATCCTTTATTTGAAGGCTTGTCTAACCCAAGTCCCATTTAAATACCTTACGATATGAGAACAAGGGGCTTTACAGTTTCCCACCTGGAGACGTGCCCAAACTCAACCGCTCCCTTTTAAGCCTGATCGTCATTTTACCAAATGAAAAGCAAAACTATCTCTGCAATGATGGATCATCAACCAATTCTCTATTTTCTTAGAGAGATATTTAACCGAACTTTAAAAAAAAAAATAGAGAGAAATTCTGAGTAATCTTGCATGTCATGCCCATTACCTACCACATTTTGTATTCCGTGTTTCCCCAAAGGACATCAGAGATGCATCCATGAACTAATACTGTTTTTATCCTAAGAACAGCCCTTTATGGTAAAGTAGGCTAAAAAGTGACTTGCCAGTAAGCTTCATGGCTAAGGCAATTTGAACCTTCAATGCTTTATCAACTATACCCTACTGACACTGATAGTAATTGTGGTTCAGACTTTGCTTTTCTCGCATTTTCAGAGGACTTTTAAAACAAGATGAGGGTTATAGTCAAATGTTTGTTCCAACAGTTAAAAACAACAAGCCAACAGCTCTAAAACATTTTTTTAAAAGCAACTCTGCTCAGAATCTCTAGACAGTATAACTTAGATATGTCTGAAGAATAATATCCATGCTGAAGTTATCGTAAAGAGATTATGTGAATATATAAAACACCCGTCCTCCATAAATAAAAATGAACTGCTGCACTATAATGACCCCTGGGTTTAGTGAAACAGCTTTTAAAACACCATAAACATGCCAAGCTGCATTTCAATTCTTATGCAATACATTTTAACTATGAATGCCTAGAATGTTGTAAAAGAAAGTGTCTCTATGCACATGGGTCGCATTGGATTATTATTATTTGTATCTAAATTATTCACCGATTCAGGAAATTTCATGGATTATCTAGTCGAACAGGCTCACACTAAGCACCATACTGTGGGTTGTATCTAATGTCAGTCCTGCTCAGAATACAGTGGACGCTTGGGTTGCGAACGTGATCCGTGCGGGAGGCGCATTCGCAACCTGCGCCGCTGCGTCTGCGCATGCGCGTGACGCAATTCAGCGCTTCTGCGCATGCGCAAAGAGCGATCTAGCGCTTCTGCGCATGCGCGAGTGCCGAATCCCGGAAGTAACCCGTTCCAGTACTTCCGGGTTCGGTGCGTTTGTATCCCGCAGCGAGCGCAACCTGACTGTATGACTCTAAACCCATTCAAATGGAAGGACATGGTTAACTTGGGTACATCAATTTCAATGGGCAGAATTTAGTAGAGTGCAACCTTTTGGAAAGAAGATGAAGTGGAGCTCTGCAGGGACTGTACCATTTTGGAATGCTGGTAGAGAGTTATATGTTAAAACATCCACAAATATCCAAATATCCCTTCTCCTAGTAAATGCTTATGTCAGGAAGTAGGCTAGAATGGAACTCTCTTTCTCAATGTAGATCCTCACTGGATTTGAACCACCCGTTTGCCCCTGAGCATGATAAAAAAAGCACATCTGTAAAGGGCACAGGCACAACCCAAAGCAGCAGTGGAATTTTATGCCACTTGTCAGCTCCGCTCTGGGATTCTGCGGTACTGGCAGTGTAATTGACACAAAGCCATTAAAATGTGCTATGTTGCCAAGCTTCATGTTTGCTTCCCTTTAGCAAAATTGAATTATAGGCTGATGCAAATGCTTTTCTACTGTGTGTTCTTATCGGGACCATCCGTCACGTGAAGATAGACAATGTGCATTTCATTATTTTATGTTTCAGTTTTATAGCTGCCTTCAGAAAATAATCCCTTAAATTTATTTAATATATTTAAAAAGGTCCCCTCCAGGGGCCTTTTTATTATTGTTTGGCTATCTCTGTTGAGGTACCACTCCAGCTTTGCATCTGTGAACTGCACAACAACAGCTATTTTTTTTCCTTGCCTATTTTCAGTCATCAGTTCTTCAAGACCGCATTGACGAAATGAAAAACGCAAATAATGCTTTTTTTATGAAGGCTGTGGGAAAAAACACAAGACCCATTCCATATTAGGGCCCAGAAATCCACCTGGATCTAATTTTTCTTTCTCACTAGTTGTAACTTGCGTGTCCTGTTGCAATGTTAAAACCTAGCACACAGGCCCAGTCCTACTAAAGTTATTCATGAAAGCAGTGGAACAAATCAGTTGCAGCTGACTCAAATCCCATTGCTTTCAATGAGATTTAGAACCAAACTACATGTGCAGCCACATACAGAAAATTGAGAACTGGGGGCATCGTTTGACTTTTCTTTTTTTACATGACAAAGGAGGTGAACAAAGCCATTGCCCCTCCCACAGTGTGACCTGTTGCTTAAAAATAATAGTAATTCTGCCCACCCAGCTCATTTCTGATTTTAGGGCTTGTGTGTAGGAAGTGCTTCAAACATTCGAACACAGCATGATAAGATAGGGGGAAAGAGGGGCCAAATCTGACACGTGTGTAGTTTCTCAATACTGTATATCTCCATCCTGTGTGTGGGCGGAGATGCTGAGGAATAGGGTGGAGTTGGGCAGGGGCAGACCATGCACTGAATTTCTCTGTGGAGAGGAGAAATTCTCCTGCAGTTTCTCAGTGTGGGGCTTTTTCCCCCTCAAGAGGCAACAGTGCCACTTCACACCCTCCACAATACCCTGGACATACCCAGGGCATTGTGTGTCTATGTGTGGTGTGGAAGAGAGGAAATGGTGACCATAACAAAGAGCAGAGGGAAATATGAGAAAATTCTGCAAAGTGGTTTTCTTTTTCGTTGTGGGAGGAGTGAGAAAAGAAAAACCTCCAAGAAAAAAACCAAGACATGCCCCCTCGGCTCTAGATGGGATTTTGCTCCCCTTACCCACTTGATACAAACATTTTACACACACACACACACACACACACACACACCACTTTACATGTGGAGATGTGAAAAAGTCCAGCTTGCTGTCTCATGTCACTTGTCCTGACCCATAGTCATGACCAGGGATCAGCAACCTTTTTCAGCTGTGGGCCGGTCCACTGTCCCTCAGACCATATGGTGGGCCAGGCTATATTTTTTGGGGGGGGGGAATGAACAAATTCCTATGCCCCACACATAACCCAGAGATGCATTTTAAATAAAAGCACACATTCTACTCATATAAAAACACCAGGCAGGCCCCACAAATAACCCAGAGATGCATTTTAAATAAAAGCACACATTCTACTCATATAAAAACACCAGGCAGGCCCCACAAATAACCCAGAGATGCATTTTAAATAAAAGGACACATTCTACTCATGTAAACACATGCTGATTCCTGGACTGTCTGCAGGCCGGATTGAGAAGGTGATTAGGCCGCATCTGGCCCGCGGGCCTTAGGTTGCCTACCCCTGGTCATGACTAACTTTGTCAGGGTGTGGGCTGCAGTGTTTTTGAGTATTAGTTGACAATAGTCTTCATGTATCATTTTTATTATGGAAGTGAACTTCCTCAAGTCTCCATTTTCAAAGTGTTAGGAATCGGGAATGAATTTTCTTCACAGTCAAATGGCCGTGTCTCTGCCTTTATCTACTTCAAAAACTATTTGCACAGTGTGGGTGAATTAAATCAATGGAAACTTTGCCATTGGCTTCACTGAGATGTACATTACTTGGGTAAATTTGACTAATCTCTGCTCAGTGAATCATGGTTGTCTGAATGATATTACAATGGGTTTTGATCATTAGCTGTGATTAGAGCTTGTTTAGTCATGGAGTCTGAGTGCAGGAAGCCCCTCCCAGCCCTGTATGTTTAAAACTGTATCACTCAACAATGAATGGTTAATGGGGGGAATAAGTGACCTTTAACTACCAAGCATAGAGTATAGTTTTGCTAAAGGAATTAAAGTACATCAGACACCCAAGTGTGTGCAGGGCTTGCAGCTTCATTTATGCTGTCTTTTTTCCGATGAAATGTTAAAATGATATCATGGTCTTTTAAGCCATTAAATGACACAGATGAGGTTGTTCAATTTTTTAATTTTTTTTAAAAAATTTGTAATTCCACGTGGAATGTGGTATCTGGCATCTGGTGTAGAATTTCCTTTCTGCTTTCTAGCGCTAATGGCTGAGTGTATGCATCTGGAAAACATACAAGCCATGGCCCAAATCCAAAAAGCTCTATATGCAAATAGCTTTCTTTGAAGATGTAACTGCAGCAGCTCCCTCTGCTGAAGAAGCAACCTGTACACTGTTCAGTTTAGGAAGTGTCCTGATTCTAGTGTAGTGAGAGCCACTGCTATGATTAAATCTTCAGGCTTAGTTGCTGTCCTAGCTGGGTCCTGGGTCACAAGGGAACTTCCAGATAACAGAGCTATTGTGGGCACAGTCAGCAGCCAAACCAAGGCCAGTCTGAGGGTTGTTGCCAGGCAAGAAGTATTTCAAATGAGGGCTAAGGCAAGGTCTGATTTCGGGCAAGCAGTGGCTTAGAATCAAGGCACATTTCTGGTAGAAAAGCATTGCCCAAGTCCTGCTAAATTCTATCAACTGTTGTCAAAGAGAAGTGTCCTCAGAAGGCCATTACTCATGAGAAGACCATTACTCCCAGTAGATCTTGGTTGCTGATGTCTGGACTGACAGCCTAACACATCCTTATCTCTAAATCTAGCTGGTTCCTGGGCTTTGCTCAGCACAGGGGGCTCCAGATTGTTCCCAGATGAAGAATCCCCTGCGTGAAAGCACTCAACTTCCTTGGGAGCTGTTGTCCTCAGGAAGCTCTTTATGTTCATGGGTCAGAGCTTTTGGGTCTAATAAGGTTATCTGTCAGTTTGTTGTGATCTCTGCCAGTGGACCTTCACTTTCCAACCCTCAGTAAAATTCACTTCTGCAGACCGCTTCCTTGTCTTGCACAATTTCTTCTTCAAAGTTGGACATCAAAGAGATAGTTACAGGTGGGTAGCCGTGTTGGTCTGCCATAGTCGAAACAAAATAGAATTTTTTTCCAGTAGCACCTTAGAGACCAACTGAGTTTGTTCTTGGTATGAGCTTTCGTGTGCATGCACTCTGAAGAAGTGTGCATGCACACGAAAGCTCATACCAAGAACAAACTCAGTTGGTCTCTAAGGTGCTACTGGAAAGAATTTTCTATTTTGTTTCGATCAAAGAGATACTCTTAGTTTGCGCCTGAGATTCATTCTATGCTCAGTAAGATCAGGGCCTTGGGTGTGGTAGCAGCATGTTATTTGGAATAAGCTTTCAGTGAACACCAGCCTGATACCTACAGTACTGGCATTTGATCTGCTGCCTAAAATTCACCTGTTTGTCCAGGCTTTACCCTGAGGGGCAATCCAGCTGTTTCAGTGTATTAAACTGATGTGTAATGTATTTTTTATTTGTTTCATGGTTGTAATTTTATTGCTGCTTTTATGCTGTTTACCACCATGATCTCTTCCCCCCTTAATATTGATGTTATATAATGTTTTCCAAACAACAATCTGCAGAAGGCACACACTTACTACGTACAGTAATGGTTATTCACAGACTCAGTTTATTTTTTTGAGTGAAGCATTTGAGCATTTCTGTATGCAGAATGTCTGTTCCCCTTGTCACTGAATGTTTCTTTTTGCCATTTCAACGTTGGCTCTGCCAATGGGCAGCCCCCTGGGCATTGCCAACCCATGTTTACAATAAGAGTTTTGCAATTGTTTGTTGCAGATACCGAAACCTGTGATTACGGATGGCACAAGTTCCAAGGGCAGTGCTACAAATACTTTGCTCATCGCCGCACGTGGGACGCGGCAGAGAGAGAGTGCCGCCTCCAGGGAGCCCACCTGACCAGCATCCTGTCTCATGAAGAACAGCTCTTTGTGAACCGTATGTGGCATTTTGATCCAACGCTGTGCCTGAGGATGCAGAGGCAGTGGAAATGGCTGTAAAATAAAATATCCACCAGGCCTCCAAATATTTTATTTTATGTTTTGCTTTCTGAAATGTGTGTTATCGTTTATCCTTTTAAAAAGAGGACCTTTTGTCCTTGACCGCTACTTTGTTCCTTTCTGCCCTGCTCTAGGATCTGCCAAACTCATTAGCTAGAGTGGGAGAAATGGCTGGTCTTTGGAGGGATTCATCTTTTACAATCCTAAAGAATTTAGTTCATGAGAAAAAGACATTAGAAGAAGAATTAAGTGAGGCATTTTATTCCGATGTTTTAATTTTATTTTAGGCTCACTGTTTAGACAGTCTCATCTCCAGGCACTTTAAAAATAATGTTGCTCGCAGGAACTGCTGCATCAGTCACTTTGTGTTCTGCTACAAGTGGCTGACATTGGTTCAGTCCCAGGTGCTATCTGAAAATCCAAATTATCATTCCAGGCTAATGCACATGAGGTTCATTTCAAAATGCTCATCATTAGCTGTGTTAATGTTTGGGTAAGATGTTCAGTCCCTGAATGTGTTCTTGGAAGAAAACGCATGTTCCTTCTGGGTTTGTGTTGTCTTCTGAGAAGTCACCAGGTTGTTGATTTTCTGCCAAGTCGTTTGGCACATCCTTCCTTTCAAACGTTTCTAAAAATTGCTTCAGGATATGCATCCCTGGAAAGAAAAAAAAACAGCACACCAGCACGGCACAGTAAAACATTAGAAATAACTAGGAAAATTAAGAAGGAAATATTATGGTAGCCATTTTCGTTCTTTGTAGCTTATTGCATTTTCTGTTTTTTATATTAAACAAGAAAATACAATCTGCATGGGGTGAGGGTTTCCCTTCCTTCGAGATATATATATATATATATATATATATATATATATATATATATATATATATATATATGCTTTCAATTGGGCATTAGTCAACTTCTCTGTGCTCATAGATATTCACATACAAATGTGACACACTCTTTTTACCTCTTCCAGGGAATATTATACATATTATACAAATTGTGGTACATAACAAAATGGTTGAATTACTGTCATCTACTCACACCATTCTCCAACTCTAAAGAGCTGGACAGCCTGATACATCAGGGTGCAAAATATGCAATGGAGTGGAGCACCCGCATGTGAATTGAAGTTGCTGGATCACAGTACGTGTGAAATCGGCACAGTCATTGGACTGTAAATAATAACAGCAAATGGCAACAGTAGTGATCAAGATGGATGACCATGGGTGGTATTCTACTAATCAGTACTATCAACATGAGGATTTCCACTTGCCCTCCCTCTCCCCCTGTTACACACCCTCCTCAAATCTTCTCGAGGGACTTGGGAGAACCCTTAGAACAGTTTTAGGGGGCATACAGGAATAGGGGGGAGAGGAGAAGAATGTTCCATTGCACAAGCAGAAATCCTCGTAGTTGTTGGCATTCATCTGTCTCAAGAGACAGTGGAGTGTGCCTTCGGGGGTGAAATCAAATTACTGCACTAGCAACAGCAAAGTGACTTCCTCGGGGCATAAGCCTGGACAATGTTTATGAAGGTCCTGAACTGTCCAAACAACAAGACCCCCCCCCTCTCATCCTCACTGATGTGGTCCAAAGGAAAGGAAAGCAATACATTTGGCACTCTTGCACTGATGGAACAATTGCCTTAGTACTATGTCGAATTCTACCCACTGGCGGAGGAAGAGGAGTATGGGGGGAGCGCACTGCCCCCCCGACAGCGCGATCCCGGTGGGGTGCCATCATGGCTGGCTCCCCACCTGCGCTGGGCACCATGCCTTCACAGGTGGTGTGCCACACCCCTGGGGGCTGTGTGCCATGCCCCCAGGACACGTGCCACGCCCCTGTAGGCAGCACGTTCCAGCTCAGGGACATGCACCAGTCCCGCCCCACCTGCTCTCCACCCCCCGGTGCTGGAGCATGAAGCTCTGCCACTGATTCCACCCCCCTTTTCCATAGATAAATTATTAGTCTGATATAATAAGGGCATTGAGAATTTTACTTCTTTAAGTGCAACCAATTAAACAAGCCTGTTCACATACTGGCGAGTGTCAAGCATTTTATCATATACAGCCATCTGAAAAGCAAACCAACTATCCAACTCTTTATGAGTAGTCAGCAGCAAAATATGAAATCATTGGGGGGGGGTGGAAATGTGATTTTTTTAAAAAATAAATAACTTCAGTTGTAAAAAGGTGGAGCACACTCTAGATATTCATTTATTTTCTCTGTGAAAGAATAATCATTTTGAAGCACACACAGGAAGGCTGATTCAAGTGTACGAAAATACTTTCATTTTGAGACAATTCCCTTTTATGGGAAAGTTGGTTAAAAAAATTCACTGGTTCTGTTTTCTTTTAGGAATAGGACACGACTACCAGTGGATTGGCCTAAACGATAAGATGTACGAGAGTGACTTCCGCTGGACTGATGGCAGCGTGCTGGTAAGAGACCTGTAAAACATTATCTGGAAAACGTTTCATTTGTTTGTGACACTGCTTCCGAGAAAGGAAAATAGGTCAGACTGCGAGAACAATGGAGAAAACCATCTCCTAGCAAACAACCAGCCTGATTTGCTATGGTATGATACACATGTTGTCCTTATTATTATAACGTAGGGTAGGCAATAATAATGCCAAGGTAGTTTTGGATTTGATCCCCGGTAAGTGTGACACTTCACGTGTTTGTACATAACTTTCCTTACTTCTGGTCCAGTCTTTCTTTCAGATTCCAGCTCAAAACTTACCTCTTCCCTTAACCCTTTTGCTCTCAACCTCCAACTAAAATAAAGTGGCACATGCTTGAATTTATCCCATCTTAGCATTTGCTCACACTCTTTTCTGCTGTTGCTCCATCCAACTAAATTAGATTGCATGCCTGGGACAAAGACATGTCTTTCGTTCGTATAATAGGGCGAAATAAGAGAATTGGTGGTAGCTGTTTACTTAGCAATTTAAAAACATAGCTTATACACAACCATTGTATGGGCTTTATGCAGACGGCGGATAAACTGTGGCTCTCCAGATATTTCCAAACAAAGACTCCCATCAGCCCCAACCAGCATGGCAAATGACCAGAGATTATTATGGTAGCAGTTGTACTTCAGCAACTTCTGGAGGGCGTCAGGTTAGACGCACATACTCTACGCATTTGCTAAAATAGGAGGGGTTCAGACTAGCTGTTTCCCTAGTCCGTAGTTTCTATGAATGAACCTAAGTTTTAATAGCAAGTTTTACTCTCAGCAAAAGTCCCAGCCCACCATTTACCTTCACAAACCACCTGAATATACCGCTTTTCATCACAAGAGTGGTTCACAAGATGAAAACACGAGACAAAAGCACAAATAAATAGTTAAAACAGAAACAACGAATCAATAACTCCGCCTCCCACAAACACATTTAAAAGGCTGTGGAATCAGTCAAGAGTCCTGGTTGAAGAAGAATGTTTTTGGCTGGTGCCTGTAATAGATATGCCAGGCAAACCTCCCCCTGGGTGAGAGCATTCCACAAATGGGGAGCCACTGCAGAAAAGACCCTCCCTTGTGTTGCCACCCTCCAGACCTCACGTGGAGAGGAGGCACACGAAGAAGGGCCTCAGATGAGGAATGCAGAGTCCTGGTCAGCTTATATGGGGAGAGGCGGTCCTTGAGGTATTTCAATGAGCTGCAGGCCCTGGATGAGCGAACATTTGCGCTAACATTTCCTGTGTTCTCTTGTTGGGGCCTTTAATACACAGCTATTTCCTGGGGGAAATGCAACATTGGTGGAGCATCTGGGTCCCCTGAATGCAAACCACTGAGGCTCCTATAGTCCCAGCTGCATTGCACAAAAGGCTGCCAACCTGCAGCCACGAGAATAGGCATCCAACGTCCCACACTGAAGTCCTTGCCTTGCATGCATTCTGCTTTGGAGACCGAAGTCTTCCATGTTCTGTTCTTTTCTAAGGGCTTAAATGGTATCGACATGAATTTTTATCCTAACACAAATTGCCGTGGTGGTGTGGATTTTCTCTGATACCTTGGTGGGGGAGGGGAAGCTTAAATCTGCCCTCCACCCCATATTGGGCTCCTTGGAACAATTCCTGCTCCGTGCCTGGTATTTAATTTTTTTTAAAAAAGCTACAGCATGAGTATTTGTGACGTCTTATTGCTGCCACATGTAGCTAGGCCCTAACTGGGATGGCGTGGGACATTGCGTGTTGAGGTCCCCAACCACCCTCCAGGAAATAACTCACACCTCAGACATTAATTTTGGTTTGGTTTTTGGCATAAATTTTTGGCCACAACTTTATTAAAGTACAAGATATGTGAGTGGTTGCATAGGCATTGGTTTAGACTATCTATCCCACTGGGGACAGAACTGACGACCGTCAGTAAAGGGAAAACACTTTGGGGAGAGAATAGGAGCCGGGGGACAGACCCAACGACTCTCCCCAAATGCTCCCAGGGGCTCTTGCGTGGCCCTGGCCCCCAACCGGGGGTTACGGACAAAAGCATGGCGAGCCCCTGGATTCCTTTAACGGAATTCCCGCGCAGCAGCAGCAGCATTGGAGGGGCAGACACAGCCAATCTTTACCCCTCCAGCGACGAACACGAAAACCAATGCCTAACAGCCAACCTTACAAGTTGTGACTAATTGCTACGCAGTAGGCGAAAACCAGAAGGCACCAGCCAATCAGCCAACTGGAAAAATTCCTACCAGGCCCCTGCCACAACAGCAGACGACCCCATGACAGGCATAGCAAGGTCAACGCAGAGGCCTAAAACGAGGGAGGGGAGGGCGGGCGATCCGTTGCATGCAGCAAAAAGGAATAATGCAGGGCGTGCCGAGGCTTTTAAACCCTCTGTCTGTCCATCAACAAAATTGCAACATGAGTTTCTCCCCAACAACACCAATATGCCCAATCATAGCAGCGACCATCTATGATACCATCCCACTCTGGAAGGGTGGTTTTACTGGCCCCCACCGCAACCCGTGCTCTCTATGAAGGAGAACACGCATTCTCAGACTGAACAGCATGAACTGAAGTCGGTTCACTCTCCGACCTAAGCGCAGATGCTTTGCAACAAAATACCGCATAAATTCAAAAGTCAAGCAAATAAAACTGCTGCTCACTCAGCTGCCCCCTTTCTTTTTAAAACAGGGTTTTGTTTCATCCAAGTCAAAAATACTTTTTCCCCATATGTATATGAGAGAGAATGATTTTTAGCCTGTGGATTGTGCACAGATACTGGGGCAATGCTCACTATTTGCCTTCTGTTGTCAGGACTCCAGGAAAAGGTCTGGTCCTTGCATCACTCCTGTCTATCACACATGACAGCTTCAGAAAGAAGTCACTGAAGAATCTGCCTTGATTGATTACCATTTAGAGTTTACCAGAGGGTTTGAGCTGCTTTGTGTGTGTGCATGTGTTTGAAGGACCCCTTTCTTTAAGAGCTGCTATTTGCTGCAGGTGACAGTGTAGAAAATGAAAAAGGGGAGCAACTCTTTCCTTCTCTTGTGTGCTATATTGCTGACATACTTTATTGCTGGAACAAATGTGCTTTATTGTGCCTTGAGGAGTAGTTTCTCTTGGCGTGTGGCAGGAGAGAGCCTGTTTCTCCCCAGGGCACCCTCCCACCCCCTTTTTTCTCATTCATGGAAGCCTCACACATTCTGTCTGTATTGTGGGCTTGAATAGCCTTGTTCTCCACTTACCATGTTTATGCTTCCCCCACCCTTTCATGACTGAATGCGTTCTAGCACTCCAAGAGTTGTATTTGCAAGATCAGCCTGTCTTCAAGCTAGTCAGTATTAAACATGTGATAAACCTCAGGGTGGGAGAGCCAAGAATGGCGTGGCACCAATCTTCAGACTCCAGGAAATGAAATCCTAATTCAGGCTTTTGAACAAAACCGAGTGTTAAATATTAGCTTCTTCTTTTGAGATGAGGAAAAGAAGACATTTGATGAGCAGGATAAGGACATCTGCCAACAGACCTCTTCCCGACTGATCTCCATCCCATTTTTTTCTTCCTTTCTGTTAACCACTTCCCTCCACTTCTTTTCTTTAGAAACAATCAATAACGTTTATGCTTTTTTCCAGTTTATACAAACAGGATTAAAGCCAGACTTAGCAGTGATTAGAGTAGTTCTACTGAAATCGATAGAAGCTAATTCAGTCATTGCTAACATTAATGGACATCTTCTAAGCATGACCAGTATTTTATGCATCCTAAAGTGTTAAACAGCATGCCTCTGAATATCAGTTGCATGGAAATAACAGCAGAAGATGCTATTGCACTCAGGTCTTGCCGGGGTTTCCCACAGATGTCTTGTTGGTCACTGTGGGGAACATGATCCTGGACCCGACTGATCTTCATTTTGATCCAGCAGTGCTCTTATTCATTTCTTATGTAAACTTCCTGCCTTCCCAACTCACTCAGCAAAAGAGAACTGGTCCCAACTTCCGCTAGTTGCCATGAATATAATTTTAATCATGTCATCCTTCCAACACTACAATTCTACAATTCTGTGCATCCTTTTTTATTTAAAGGGATGGGGAAATGTTGTGCGAGAGTATGGAGAGGAGGAAGGCAGGGGACTAGGGTATATGAGAAGTAGCAAAGAAGTCTACCATGGCTGTATAAGCTTGCTCTCTTCATTGGCAGGGTGTCAAGAGAGCTGAGACTACATCTTTTCTGCACATTTTGATACAGCTTTTTCCAACTTTCCAACTAATTAATGAACATGCACTGTGTTTCGAGCTGAATTCTGACACAGGTTATAGAACTGAAGGGAGTAACAAGTTCACCTGATAGTTCCTTGCATTGTTTTATTAAGCAATGACTTATTGTGTATTTTCCCGAAAAACTCTGCTATTCTATATACCAGAGTGGCTAACCTGCAACCCTCTAGATTATGGTGGACTTTGTTTCCCATCATCCCCAGCCAGCATAACCAGCAGTCAAGACTGATGAGAGCTGGAGTCCAACACTGAGTGCCACAGGTTAGCTATCCCTGCTATAGATAGGAGAGACTACTTCGGGGGGGGGGAACACATGTTGTGCTCCTTCTGGGGTACTTTGTCCACCTTTGGTCCCCACCCTACACTCAGCTGTCACCTGTGGTTCCCAGAGCTGTTAGCAATGTCACAGCGGCCACACCCTGGGAAACCAGTGCAGTGATGCCTAACAAACAAAAGGGGCTTCACTGTGGATTGCACCCATCTGGGATATCCAATGTATGTCACTATGAGGCTCTCTGAAAGAATAATCCCACACTGGCCTAAAGGCACAACCTTGCTGATACATCTAGTCAGTGCCTAGATGGGTGATAGCTTGGAAACCGCCTGTATACTTTCTTGGGCTCCATGATGGAAGAAAAGCAGAATATAATGTATATTTTAAAATGTGGGATATGGAAGTGTAATTAGTAGGCAAGATAGACAGATAAATGAATGAATATATCCAACATAGAGTTCTGAAATAAATTATTAATTGGCACAATGAAATATTTTCAACTGCTATCAGCTTTGTCTTCAGAAATTCTCTTCTGTCACTTCTGCTTTTGTTTTTCTCCTTTTCCTGGCTTCTTCTTCTTCTTCATAGGAACAGAACATTTTAATGGGAAACTACCATGGCAAATTATAGAATGTGCTTTGGGGTTTCTTCAGTGCATATCTTTTTCATGAAGTTATTGAGGAAGTCCTCAGCTTTCTCATTCTGTCCATGTAAGGCAATTTGTTTGGCAAGAACTGGCAATATATATTTTTAGAATTGAATTGTGTTTTATAGGATTGGAGGAAACAGATTATCTAGTCCAGCTGTTTTTGAAGTCCAAGGATTCTCCATCACAAAGCTTTGCTCCAACTGGTTAAACTGGGAAGGGAAAATGAGCGGAGGGAGAAAGCCCTAGGGTAGTGACAGTTGTGTGTGTGTGTGTGTATGGCACTTTTGTTCCAAAAAGGTCAATATTTAATTTACAGCTGTAGTGATACCTTTTGTCTCATGTGACGAAGCACCTCTTATTTTCAAATCTTAGAAGAAAAATATTTTTTTGTTGAAATACCGGTAATTTGTTTCTTGACAAAAAAAATCATTTCCCCTCATTTTTTGAACCTTAAAGAAAATGAAAATGAAATGAAAATTTTAACAGGTATATTTGTATAGTTGGTGGCTATAGCTTATTTAAAACTACAGCTTGTAAATGTTTGATCATTGCTAGAGTCTAGAGAATTGCACATAGAATCACAGATTTATAGAACATAATCACAGAATGATAGAATTGTAGAGTTAGAAGGGACCTTGAGGAATCTCAGCTAAAGCATCAATGACAGTTGGTCATCCAACCTATGCTTAAACATCTCCAAGGGAGTCCATTCCATTGTAAAACAGCTCTTACTGTCAGAAATTTCTTCCTGATGTTTAGTCAGAATCTTGTAATTTGAATCCATTGGTTCGGGTCCTAGCTGCTGGAGCAGAAGAAAACAAGCTTGCTCCATCTTCTATGTGACTGCTCTTTAGATATCTGAAGATGGTTACCATATCTCCTCTCAGTCTTCTCTTACCCAGGCCAAACATACACAGCTCCCTCAACCGGTCCTCATCAGGCTTGGTTTCCAGACCCTTGATCATCTTGGTTGCCCTTCTCTTCTACCTAGTTTAATCTTCTACACATTTTTAAATAAGGAGATACTTGGGGAAATCTGCAATGTTCCAGAGATCAGTAGATGTTCATATACAAGTTTGTAAGACTTGCTACATATGTTCTCTGAGGGGCATGGTTCCTATTAAAAAAAAGCTTCCACCTGAAATTCCCATTGGAACCAAGACTTGAGAGAAGACTTCTTTGAATCACGAGAAACTAGCTGCATGCTGAAATACAGTAGAATTTTCATTTCAATAACTTCATTGAATGGCAACTTTTCACTCTTTTGCACAGTAGTACAGTCTTTGCACAATGCCTTTGTACAAGTAAGGATCAACTGCTATATTGCTAACTGAATACTTCATCAACCAATGTGTTCGATGAGATGTGTAATTAAGAATCAAGGGTCTACCTGTTCATTTTCAGAATTCTTGGGTTACTTTTTCCCATGGAAATTATCAGCTGTTGGCAATTTACCAGAATTAACAACTGTAAAAATACCAGACTTGTGCACTGCATTTTTTTTTCATACCCTGACTGGAATGCATATGAAGTTAACAAAAATAATTCCAGTAAGTGGAGTAAGCTTCTAATCCATGAGGACTCATTGACAAGCAAAGCTTTGCAGGAAAAAAAATGCTTATTTCATTGCAGAGCCAACCACGAGCTGTCACACTGGAATCATTCTTCATGGACCAAACAAAATTGCTTTCATGCATTTCACCAGTAATACGTCAAGTTTTTAAAAAGCTTAAAAAAAAAAGTTTGGGAACCCACCCAAGAATAAAAAGGAGAGAGAGAGAGAGAGAGAGAGAGAGAGAGAGAGAGAGAGAGATGTAGTTCCTAGTATCTTGCACCCTGGAGGTGTCTGGCATTCAGCAGGGCTTCCTATATAAACACAGCTCTCTCTGTAGGGTTCATGCTTAGCGTTAAAGGAGCTTTATTAAAATTGCCGCAAGCGTTTGCATATGAACTGAACTGAACTTCATGGACAAAAGCAAGTTAAGACCTCTTACCAATGTCAATGCATAATTTGCTGCAACTCTTAACCAAGCACTTTTGAAAAGAAATTCAGGTCTCAGGTTTAATACCTGGCGTCCCCAGATATGTCCCACTCCTGGGCTTCCCATAGGCATCTGGTTTGTCCACTAAGAGAACAGAATGCTAGACTAGGTGAGACTTTGGTTTGAGCCAGAAGGACTACTCTTACGTTCTTATGGAAAGCTCACAAGCAGACTCTCTTGTAGCCTGATTCGCCTTGCTCCAGGTTTCGTAGTAATAATAGCTGTGTGCCTAAGTCTAGACATAATATACTAGACATACCATGGTTTGTTCTAACCATAGTTCAGAAGCCCCACATTACAGTGTGACCTTCCATGTGTAAAATATCCAAACCGTTGCTTAGAGCTGCTTGTCTAGTGTTTCCCATCTGCTCAGTACTCAGCTTCAGACTTGGCTTAGTGCTGTGCGTGAGCCAACCCATTAAAGCCAGGGTTGCCATATTTCCAAAAGTGAAAATCCAGACACAAAAGTTGTTGTTAAAATAATTTTCATTTATATACATTTCAGTAGTTTAACAATAGTTCTAACATTTCAAACCTTGACTTCCTTCCTCCCCTTTCTGCGGTTCCTTAAACTTATTTTATCATTTCCTGCATATTCTAACTTAACCTATTCTTTTATTCATCTATTTTGATTATATATTCTTTTGAAACTGCAGGTTATTACAATAATCCTGCCAATGTCTTTATCTGTTGGACATAAAAGTTGTTCAGGAGCTTTTTTTTTTTAGTTTTGCCCAAAGTTGTTGCCCCCCCTTTTCTTTGCAAAATTTTTGGAGTTATTCTTAAGCGATTTTGCCAAAATCTATGCTTCCGACGTATGGCAACCCTAATTAAAGCAAGTCATTATTTACCTATACAAGCCATGGTGCCATGTGAAATCTGAACTACAAAAGGATTTGACCATGGGTTCTTCACATTTCAGTCCTGTTGGATTTCCTGGGGCTTCTTTAGAAGCACATGGGAATTTTATGATTCAAGTCTTGACAAACCTGGTTTGCTTCCCAAACTGGGGGGGGGGGAGCCTTTATCATATAAACATAGGGGCATCTGTCGATCAAACAATTCCTGTCTCTAAAGTTTGAGTTCCTAAAGTTCTGCTGAAGCTGCTTTCCCCTTTTAATTACTTGAATTCTTTAAAAGAAAAAAGAAGAAAAAGATATGCACATGCCTTGAGTAAATAGCCCCCTTCAGACATCATTAAGAGGTGTTTAAAAACCTTGTAGGGAAATTGCATTTCAAATAATTCAATTAGATTGGCGAGTGCCAGCTTTGATATCAGCAAAGCCTAACCATGTAAACAGAAAAAAAGCAGGTATTGTTTTTGGCACATTTTCCACTGAACTTGGATGATTACCATTTTGCTATTTGGGACCTTTGCAAGCAGGCGAAGCTGTAAAGGAGTCCACTGGAACCATTCATGTTATGGATTAACTACTTACAGCTACTCGGGGTTGTGCGCTGGGCCTCTTTCTCACAGGGGGGAGTTATTCATATCCTTTGGAAAACGCTGCTGATAATTAGTACTTTGTATGGCAGTGAGCTCACTCACATTACACAAGATTAGTGCTTTATTAAACGAGCAGACTGGTCTCTGCAGCCAGATTGTGTCTCACCCCTGGCTTGCTGGCAGCAAGGAAACAGGCGCACTGCCACTTTAAAACTGTCCAGAGACCTATGCTCATTTTGCTTCCCTTCCATGCAGACACATTTCACATGTTTGTAATATGGGGCTTCAGGATGCCAATGGGAAGAGGCAATGTTGCAACAAAAGGAAACAGAAGTTCTTTATACGAAAAGAACAAAGCATTTTCTTTCTTTCTTTCTTTCTTTCTTTCTTTCTTTCTTTCTTTCTTTCTTTCTTTCTTTCTTTCTTTCTTTCTTTCTTTCTTTCTTTCTTCAGTTTTACCCTACACAAATCTGTGCCTGTGCCCTTTCAGAGAGAGCATAAAGGAAGGTGGGGAGGGGGAGGAGAGAGAGAGACCGGGAGCCTTCCATGGAAGAAAGTTGCCTGGGAGAGTTAAATAAAACAAACAACCCCCACTTGAGAGTGCTGTAGGCAGACTGCAGACAAAAAGCCTGTTGTGCCAAAGACCCCCGGGACCCTCGAATAAAAGGATTTTTAAACTTAGCAAATATTTTCATTTTTGGTTGGTACGGCTTTTATTTAAGATACCCATTTGACCTACTCTGAGGAAGAGGAGGGGGAAGCCTGCCACTATAATTACTTGAAAGATATTGTTTGGTGACAAAATCGTGTTTATTTTGCTCAAACTAGTAAAGAGGCCACTCACACAGGCATTTGTTTGTATTTTTTGCTTAGTGAAACAAGGTAGCCCACTACCTTCAAGCAGCATATATATGGGCGTTTTGCTTTGTTTTTTAATCTTTGGGCGGGAACAAATGAATCTTAGAAGGCAGAAGCAGATTTAGCCTGCAAGTGTCCCTCTTCTCCAGAAACGTCCCTGATTTAAAGAAACTGTCCCGGTTTCTTATTTGACTCCAGAATGTCCCACTTTTCCTTAGGATGTCCCTATTTTCATTGGATAAATGTTCAAGGCCTTAGTTTTAACCTCCTCGGTTCTTCGAAGACTCAGACCGATATACCTCAGTGACTGCATCTCCCAGTACCATCTGCATGCTTCTGATCCAACCTTGCCATGTGAGCTAATATTATGTGCTGTGAAAAACAGGCCTTTGTGGTTGTTGTCCTGAGACTGTGAAGTGTTCTTGCCATAGCTGTCAAGTTTTGGATTTGAAAATAAGGGATCAGCAGTCTCATGTCAGTGGTGGGCGGAGTCAGAAACAAAAGTGGGCAGAGCAGCAATGTAAACTCCAAGCGGGCTCGGGCTTAGAGCGGAGCAAAGAGGAGGGCAGCCAGCAAAGAGGAGGGCAGCCATGTGCTCCGCGCATTGGAGCCCCATCGTCTTCTTGTCTGATCCCATCAAAACAGGACAGGAAGCAGCAGCTGCTCAAAGGCAGCCAGGCTCCGCCCACCAGCTAACCCTATTGGCCGGCTGAGGGGCTTGGCGGCAACGGATAGGGGCTGATGCAGGGGGAGGAATACACCCCCCTGTAAGCACGGGAAACGGCTCCCACTTGCTTTGAGGGCTGAGGCTTTTCTCTCCAAGTAGGCGAGGTCTTCCCACCCAGTCCCTGGCCAGCAGGGGAGGAGCTGCTTCCATCAAAAACGGGAAATTTAAGGGAAATAAAAAATAAGGGAGAGCAGCGGGAAACTGCTTGAAATAAGGGAGAATCCCGGGGAAAACGGGATACTTGACAGCACTGGTTCTTGCTTTCCTTGGCCTCCTCCTGTTTTTTGGAAAGGCTGCAAGGTGCTGCTTTTATGATTGCCATTTGGTATAACCGGACTTTTTTTAAAATTGACATACACTAACTGTCTGCTGCTTTTCATGTTATAGTTGTGACAAGTTGGAAAAGCCATTTTAATCATAGAGACCCATAAAGTGTGTAGGATGGCTAGGCAGGCAGGCAGGCTGTTTCTTCATTGTCTGACGGGGCTGGCCCAAGATATTTTGCTGCCTGGGGCAAAAAGCATCCCATTTAATATACAGAAGCTGACTGGAGTGGCAGCCGAATCTTTCAACACTTGTGACAGGACGACATCCTCTACCATATCCATAACAGAGTGCAGCAGCTGGGCTTAGAGAGTGCAGAGCAGGCTGTGTGGGACACACAGATCTTTCACTCAGCACCTTGTAGCTACTGCCTGCTCCCCAGTATCTTCCACTTGAGGTGGTGGCCTCCCTTTGCCTAATGGTAGAGTGGGTCCTGTTGCCTGTTGTGATAATATAGCACAAATGTCTGAAATGGGAATTTTTGAGTGTAGTCTTCAGTGATGTGTGGTTTGTTGTTGTTTTTTGTAAACTGCTGATGTAACAAAACCAGTTGCTTGAATCTGCATTTTATTAAGACTTGCTCTAAAAACCCAGTTCCTCTCTTTGTTCTTCCTTCTCTCTTCCTCTCCTATGCACAGCTAGCTAGAGACACCATACCATTAAGCACACGAAGCTCGCAGAAGGCAATGGGAAGATTGTGATTGATTTCCTTGGTATTTGTGCTGAGCACTAAAGGAATCACATCTTTCCGGTGTATTAAAGCTCTTAACCTCCTTTAATCAAGGACGTTTATTATCCTGGTCCAGCAACGAGTAAACAGCTCCATCTAGTGGGGATTTTCCGTGACGCTGAATAAGCATTTACACTGAGCTGATCTCTTCTAGTTTCGGTGGAAAATAGCTTTAAATCTCCAAATGATAGCTCCCCAATAGCAAAATACAAACTCAGAGCATTTTTTAAAAAATTTTTTACATAAGGCACTTTGTTATTTTATACCAGGAAATCATTACGAGACATGTGGGAAACATATCTCAGAAGCTATATGTGCTGAGAGATCCACAGGCTAAAAATTTGGCATGCAGTCAGAAATTTTACAGTATCCCACAACCTAATAAGTCATGTTAGGCCCTTTCATGTGGAAAATTCTCAGGTGTCTGGTGTGGAAAACTCAGTGTACCTGAGGTACATAAGTAATATTTACACTAGTCCAATCAGCAGACTCCAGTAGGAGGGAGCTAATAGGATTTTATGTGGGTGGCACATCCAAAGTAGAGACTTGTATAAAGTTTTGTCTGTCCTGCATTAAAGTATGCAGATCTGCTTTCTGAATGTTCCCATGAACTCTCTTATTCTTTTACTCAGAGTGGCATGTTTAACTATGCAACTAGATTAGGTCTATCCTCCCCTGATTCATTGCAGCCTCCTGGGGAATTCCAATGATACATTTGTCTTTTCCCACCTCTGTGTGTGAATATCAGCAGCACACATAAGTTCATCAACGGTAGCTGTTGGGATGGGAGAATGTCTTCCTTCTGTTCTGTGCAACATCTCCGCCTTGATTCAGAAGGGGAAGGTGGAGTTTGTACACTATTTCAAGTCTGGCAAAACCTGCTGGTTACACTGTACAAACACATGACTCCTAAACACACTGTTTTTGTGTGTGCTTATGATTTTTGAATGTACATAATAACATGTGAAGGAGACAAACACATCTGTCAAACTGGTACACTTAGGCATTGATCTTAAACACCAGGGTTGGGGAACTAGTGCTCTCCAGCTCTCATTGGACTCCATATCCCATCAGCCCAACCATGGGTGGGAGGGCCTCAGGTTCCCTACCCCTGTGATGCAAGCTTAGTGGGAAGCAGGCCCCACTGAATACACTGAGACCTATTTCCGGGTTGTCTCTTGACTCTCTTATCATTTTACCTATATAGTACATGTTGATAAAAATGTTAGCTTGCACACTTTAGGTGTGCATTTAAAAACTGTGTTTGTTTTTGCTACATCTACAGAGTGCCATGGGCAATGTGCAGTATTACACTAATTAAAAGCTGCCTTCAGTGGAACCAAAGCCATGTTTAGTTCATTATGAATCAGCTCAGCCTGAGCTCGCTAAACTCAGGGCACCTTTGATAGGTCAACTTGCAGACAACCCAGCTGTTCATGTGGGCAATGGAAGGAGTTTACTTGAAGTTAAATAAACTTCAGAAGAAATTTACCAGTGTAGGAAACACAGTTTCTAGATAAAAAACCTGAAAGGTCTTATCTGCCTCAGTGGAGAGTTCCCCCACCCCTAATAGATAAGAGGGATTGTGGGAAAGACAACACTGGTTAGTGAAGGTTTCCGGTGTTCAATTTTAATGCACTCACTGATAAATGCTAGGCTTATTTTGCTTTGCTTTGAAGGTGTCCTTGGCTTCTTGGGTTTTATGAAAGGCTTGTAACATTCCCTCTGCCCACATAGACAAAAATTTCCAGGGGATAGTGGAAGGAAGAGAAAGAAAACCTCAGTTCTCTTAAGGAAGCGTTTAAAGAAGCGGAAAATTAAATGACTTACTTAATTTTGGGACTTCTTTATTAGAAAGAGCCACATCCTTGATATCGGATGCTCATTGGTTTCTCACACAATGGTCAAGTAATTATGCTTTCTGCATTGGCAGTTGATTTAGTCATGGTTCATTACACTATGTCCCATTGACTGCTCTGGAATGTGAAATCCCAACTATTGATCCCAGGATTTCAGAGATAAAAGGGATAGCTGTTATCATTCAGTATCTATTGCATTGCTTAGATACTGTTCACGACAGATTCACCTTGACAACATCCAAACAACTGAAGAGCCATGAGAATTACTTATTGGTTACCCAAGTAACTAAGCTGCTATAAAGCCAGAATAGGTTAGGATATATGCAAAAGATTTCAAGAAAGAAAAGGTAGAGTTGTATATTTTGGATGTGCGTCTTGAGTGAATGACAAAAGTTAGCAAGCAGCTAACAAAAGCAGTTGTTGTTTTTATCTTGTTTTGTTTAAATGCAGTTTCAAGAAAGGATTTCTGTAACTCTTGTGGAATGGAGCAGTATAATTTAACTGAAACTTAAATGTTAGATACCATAGAAATGGGTAGCAGTAGGAACACAGTCCTATAACTAATAAGGAATGACCACACTACAGTATATACTTTCTCTGAAATAATGATAAATTATTGGAAAGTGGTGCTTAGTTGGCAATGCAGAAGGCAGCTTTAATTTTCTGTAATGAATCTCGCCAAGAAAGATCTATGTGAAAGCCAGCATGGGATTATAGTTTGGATGTCAGATTAGGACTGGGGAGTCACAGATTTAAGTCTATCCTCAGCCATAAAGTTAATATAGTGACCATGGGCCAGTTAATGTTCCTCGGCCTAATCTACTTTACAGGGTTGTTTGAAAAATATGGGTAGCATGCACCATCTTAAATGAGGAATTCTCCCAAACTGGGGTTGCCTCTTCTATGCTGGTGCCTTCTACAACACGTCTGCATCATCTAAAAAACAAAGACGGCGTGCTTTTGGCTTCAGAACTCTTGTTCAATTAACTTGCAAATTCAATATATTGATGAACTATTTAATTAATTAAAGCTTGTAAGCAAATCAACTTAGAGAGAAGCCCCTGTTGGTGAAGCAACTTTGTTTTGTTCTTGTGGGGAGGCCCAGAGGTCGAGCAAAGTGTGTCCTTCCCTCCCACCTATGACAATGTGCTGCCATAGGATTGTGCCATTTCTGCATGTATTGGGAAATGTGCTTTGGACATGGTGCTTCCATGCCCGCTCCCCATTTTACCCAGCTTCCCTTCCCTTTAGCAGGATTCCCCAACAACAGCACCTGCCATCTAAGGCAGCTGCTTCAGTCAGCCTAATGGTAGGGCAGGCCATGCACCCAATTACTTTTCAAGAAATGGGGTACAGGAGAGCTTGGGTTCAAATGGATGTCAAAGCTGGAAGTACCAAAAATCTGTTGAGAACATCTCACCATCTAGCTCAGCATCCTGAGCTATGCTGGTTTTGCTTCGGCATATGCTTGCCTGTTTTATCTTTGCCAGTGCTTTCCACCAGTTTTCCAGAGACTAATATTAAGAGAAGTGACCTGTAATTTCCAGGAGCCTCTTCCCCTCCATCCCTTTAAAACAAACAAACAAACAAACAAACAAACAAACAAACAAACAAAAAGCGGTGTTACATTGGCTACTTTCCAGTCTTTAGGTATGGAAGCTTATCTTAGCGACAAGTTGTATATACTTGTTAGAAGATGGGCAATGTCACATTTCAGTTCTCATCTGTTGACACTTGTATGTGAGGATCACTCCTGTAAAGATTGCTGTGCATTTTGTTCCATATTCTTGATGGCCTGTATATTATCCCAAGCAGCACCACTCTGCACACAGAGAACATATCCCCACATGCCATTGTATCTGTGGAAGCTTGTTATTGTACCTGGATCATCCTTCGGTTGATTTAAGTACAAAAGCAAGACTTTTAGCTGATGGCTTCATTCATCTATTAAAGCATAATACTTTATTTCTTCATTTATACAAAGATGTAACTTAGCTGGAAAGTAACTGGGAAAGGAGTATTGTTTTTGTATCCGCCTGTTCATTTGCCTGGCTAAGCTTCAAAAATATAAGACATTGTTCTGTGCCAAAACTGGAAGTGAAACATTCTGTTTCTCTTCCATGTGTTATTTGAAAAATACAGAAATAGAATAAAATAGAAAGTACAAAGACATGGAGCACAAACCGCAGCAATGTTGCCTGCATGAGCCCTGTTGAAATTAGTTGGTGGAAATCAATTGAAAGCTTCTGCACAAGACACTTCCATGAACACACCAGGAGAAGCTCCCATGAAATGATGTCCATTTTCACCTAAATCTATTAAAAGATATATCTGGATCACGTTCCCATTGGTAGCCTTGCTCATGCATCAGTTAACTGATACTGTGGTTGCTGAAATCCCAACCCTTAAAGTCTTGCAGAAGATTGTAGTTGTGGAGCTTAGTGAAAGATTGAGGTCCTTTCTTCTCATCAGAAAGTTAATTTATCTACTATCACTTTCCATCTTACTAGGGAGGGGTAGTATCTTTGGTGGTGGGGGGGGCACATTGTGCTGCTTCTGGGGTAGTTTGCCTACCTTTGGTCCCCACCCTGCACTCAGCTCTCACCTATTGCTCCTAAAAGCTGTCAGCAAGTGACAGTGGCCACACCACAGGAAACGGTTTTGACTGGCCGGCCAAACCAGGTGAGGGTAGCTGATGGGTCTAAAACCCTCAGCAAGTTAGAGACTTTCCCTGCATGCCAAGACAGGCTCCAGCGGATTGGGTGGGCGAAACCAATAGTGGGTCGAACAGTTATGAAGACACTTTCTGGACATGCTGTAGAGGGAAGTGAGAGGCAGATGGGGCTCATCAACCTCCCATCTAGGAGGACATAGGAGCCAAGTCTTAGGGGCTGAAGACCCTTCACCCCCCCCCCAAAAAAGGCTTGGGCCTCCCAAAGTTGATGGGCATTGTCATTCAAACGGTGTATGTGTGCTGTGTGATGGGATCAGTTATGCAGGGCAGGGCTTACCTGGGCCACCCCAATATTTTATTCAAGTTGGTATCCCTGGAGAAGGAAAACGGTGAAGCTAAACCTCCACTGCCTTGCGGGAGATCTTTGGGAGAAGAAAAGGTTAATGAGCAAACCCTACACAAATGCAGAGCTGGATGGCGCCTTGTACGCCTCCTTCCAAAAATTCCTGCAGCCTAGCTGAGGCCCAACATATCGCTCTGCTTTCTTTGGACCACATCAACAAGGCCAAAAGAGAGGTCTTGTTCTCTGCGCAGCCCAAAACCTCCATACACACTTCAGGGCACCCAGGAGAGGTCACTTCAGTGCTGCTAATGCAGTGGTTGGACTTTGACCCCCAGAGATGAGCTCGTTTATCTCTGGAGACAGACGAATGCCAACAACAACAAGCACATGATGCCACACAGGTAGTGGCAAAATGTAAAGCTTGCCTTGATCATATGAGGTGTATATGGGGTTTGCAGCCTGTGGTCCTCCAGATATTGTTGAGCTACAATTCTCTCCACTCCTGGTCACTGGCTATGTTAGCTGGGACTGATGGGAGCTGGGAGTCCAACAACAACTGGAGGGCCACAGTTGCCTCACCAGAGCCATCTGAGCACCATCTGCACTGAGATCTTCCAATAATTGATCTGCATCAGTTAAACCTGACTTCCACCCATATTTGTAAAAGGAGGACTCAAGCCCCCAATGCACTTGTCTTGTGCCATGTTTTAATGCGGGCCAAGGGAACCGTTTCTGAAGGCTTATCTCCCCATCAGTGATGCTTGGCTAAATAAGGAAATGGAAAAGTTCAATGTGTGTAGCATGGAGAGTTAAGAAAGCATTTCAGGAGTCTGGAACCTCCTCTGTTAAGTGGTTCTGGCATTAGTAAAAAGCAGCATGAGAGTCAGAAAGCCAAAGTAAATGTGCGCAGTGATGATATCAGCTGTGAGGCAACAGCATGTTACGGCTGGGGATGTGGTGCAATCTTGCAAAATCCATTCCATGGGACTGAAGGGCCTTGCCAGCAGCATATGCAAGCCAGGGCTCACGGCTGTTATTGCAGACCCTTGATGTAAAGGCTCTTGAATCTTTGTTGGCTGGAATGTAACGTCTTGAAATCCCAAGGCTGCCATTTCTGCCAGGAGTTGACCACCAGCATCCCCTGCTAGCATATGGAAACTAAAATGAATATTCAGCTATTGGGAGGAAAAGGTGTTACTTAGAGGCTTGGCTACGGAGTGACTGAAGTCACTTAGTAGTTTTGGATGAGGTTCGCAAAATAAGCCCTGACTCTTGCAGTTATATTCAGAGTTTAGAAATCAAGTCAGTTCATTGCTTGGGATAGAATTGTAGGGTTGGAAAGGACCCTGAGGGTCATCTGGTCCAACTCTCTGCAAGGCAGGAATCTTAACTTAATCATACATGACAGGTGGCCATCCAGCCTCTGCTTGAGAACCTCCAAAGAAAGGATAGGGAGTCTGTTCTGGAGTCAAGCAGCTCTTGCTGTCAGAAAGTTCTTCCTGATGTTTAGTTGGAATCTCCTAGAATACCAATGTGTATTATACCATGATACCAGGCAAGAATGATCAATGCATAGTTTGATCCTATGCATATTTAGATAGGAAAAAAGACGCTGTAATTCAGTGGGTCTTTCTCACAGATAAGTATGCATAAGACTGTAGCCCTAGCCTTATGGCAATTAAAATGTTTTATAGCCTGGCACAGACGATGCTTTTAATGCAGCCCAATTTAGAAGTCTACAGTTCACTTGCCTGTATACATAAAACGCTATTATTGACATACTGGAGGAAATACAACACTAAAATACTATACAGTATTCAAAATACTATATTCCGCTTTTCCACAGCCAGGGTAATTAAGCACCACTTTTGTGTGATACATTAACTTTATTAGTAAAATGTTCTCAGGAAGACATTATGTTTGGATTACTAGATTAAGAATTAAAGGAAAACAATTTGTACTTTTTATAAGCATGTAAGTGGACCAGCTCCAAGAAATAAGCACTGAGATTAAATAAAAGCACTTGTGAACTGTGCCATTATGACCATTTAAGGGACAGAGTGGCTGGTACATGCCAGGTATTTATGAGGATTCTTGCTCTTCTAGAAACTTATTTTTATCCACCATTAATTTCTACTTGAAATGAAAGTTTTGTAGCGCCACAAAGAATAGCTAAAAAGATTTCAAGCACTGTATTCTCCCTCTCTTTTCCTGGTCACTCATATATCTGTATCTGTACGCAAGACAAAGAATAGCACAATGTAGCACCTACTTTGCCGTAGTCCTATTTATTTGGATAGAGAGTTTTGAAACATATTCCAATGCTATGCATTACAGAAATGAAAAAGGGATAGCTTGGCAAGGGAAGCATTTTTCTCTCTCTGGGCTATTTGAGAAACAAGACACAAGGCTGAGTAGTGCATACTGCATAGCACAGACTGTCCATGTGGCAATCCCTGATGGGTGCTTCCTTGTTAGACTCTTCACTAAAATTTCAGCTTTCTCAGTTATTAATATAAGTATTTCACTATTTTCAGGGTGGGGGTGAGAGGGATTGAAGATGTGATGGCAACATACCTTAAAAAAAATTAGAAAATAGGTCAAACAAACAATCCTCCAATATATTTGAAAACTTTCTGATTCCTAAACTAAGGACCTACCCAAATGTGATGCTAAATTGCACATTTGCCTTGAGGAGTGGCTCACCTAAATGTGATGTTAAATGCATCTTTGCAATCGGGAGTGGCCGGTGGGGATGGCAGTGGCATGTACTTCGCCTTCTGGCTCTGCAGTTTGTTGCTGGAAGAGGGAGGTTGGCACTGTGTGAACACAGCAGGAGTGCCAGATCAACTTGCCTTACAGCATTGACTTTTCTCTAGCCTTGCTTTTCACCCTCCCAGGCAGCCACAGCATCATCAGTTCCAGGAGGCCAGCTGCGTGCTCCTGCTCCTTTGCCCTTGCTTGGCGCTGTGGTCTAAACCACTGAGCCTCTTGGGCTTGCCCATCAGAAGGTCACCCCGCGATGGGGTGAGCTCCCATTGCTCTGCCCCAGCTCCTGCCAACCTAGCAGTTCGAAATCACACCACTGGAAGTAGATAAATAGGAACCACTGTGACAGGAAGGCAAACAGTGTTTCCGTGCGCTCTGGTTTCCGTCACGGTGTCCCGTTGTGCCAGAAGCAGTTTAGTCATGCTGACCACATGACCCAAAAAGCTGTCTGTGGACAAACACCATCTCCCTCGGACTGAAAGCGAGATTAGTGCCGCAACCCCATAGTCGCCTTTGACTGGACTTAACCGTCCAGGGGTCCTTTACCTTTACCTTACTGTATTTAATGTATACATTTCAAAAAAAATTCAAATAATAGCCATGGTACTCGGGGAAGGATAATTAGTGGAATAGCAATGGGTGGAGAACCCTTTACTCTTATCCTGTTGAAAATCCCCCCTCTCAAGCTGCTATTTGCATTGGGAGGGAACATTTTATTGACTTCAGGGGGAAATTTCTTCCCAGTGCAGATAGCAGCTTCAGAGGACAGGTTTTCCTTGGGACTACGAGGAGGAAGGAAATATTTACATTTCATTGGTCCTTAACTTAGCAAGCCCTGCTTGAATTCAGTTTCTCTTAAACCATGTCTCTGGTATTTTTCTTTATCTTCTTCAGCAATATGAAAACTGGAGACCAAACCAGCCAGACAGTTTCTTTTCTTCTGGAGAAGACTGTGTCGTTATAATTTGGCACGAGAACGGCCAGTGGAATGATGTACCATGCAACTATCATCTCACCTACACTTGCAAGAAAGGAACAGGTAAAGATTTTCAGACCAGGATCACAAATTGCCACGTGAAATACACAAGAAGTGCAGGCATGTGAACATGCATGTGCAAGTCATAATGTCTGAAGACTAGCATACTTCATTGCAGGCCGAGCTATGTTAGTGCTGCAGAAATCAGTGCTGGCTATGTTATTGAAACCGGCTGCGTGCCGTTACTAAAAATGTGCTTAAACAAATGAGTGCACTCTTAAGAAGAATACTTCATTCCAACTTTAGCTTTCTTGTAATTTCATGTTTCAGCTGTGTAAGAGAAAAATGCAATGACATATGACTGCCATCCTAACTCCACTTATTTTGATTCAGCACTGAATTCAATAGGCTTTATTTCTGAGTAGATGTGGTTAGGGTTGTGTTGTTCCACTTGTGAGATCCTTCAATGAGCAGAGTTCCTTCCCATGGGGGTTTGGTCCCACGGGTCCCTCATATGAGCAAAAATGCCTATATGCAAAGTACCCCCTTGGAACTGCCCCGCATGAGCAACCCTAGTTTTCTGGAGCTGGCACGCCTTGCCCCCCAAATCAGACAAAGAGCTTAAAAGCTCTTTCGTGGTGGGTAACCCAGGCAGAGCTGGCATGAAAAGAGCTTTTAACCTCTGTGCCTTGATTGTGGGGCAAGGCCGTCTCAGCATGCTGGTTCTCGGATGCTCTCATGACATCTCAAGTGGCTGTCCATGTTCCCGTGAGATTTCGCACGAGCCTTCCTAGCCTTCTTCCAATGTTATCAACTTCTAGTGACTATTTAGGAAAGGTTGAAAATTGTTGTAATCAAATTAAGTTATACTTCCAATTGACTAATTTAGTTTTTAAAAATGAAGGCTATGGGCCCCCACCCCTTTAATCAAACTCTCTAAAAATGACTGAGAACCCAGTCTGAATAGTGGGCTTTTTGGAGATAGAAGGGAGCTTTGTCCGAGGTTATGGTGTGGAAGAAAACTGACAATAAGTCTGAATTTGTATTTTTAGTTGCCTGTGGCCAGCCACCAGTTGTAGAAAATGCAAAGACTTTTGGGAAGATGAAGCCTCGCTATGAAATCAACTCCTTGATCAGATACCACTGCAAAGACGGTTTTATCCAGCGCCATGTTCCAATCATCCGGTGCCAAGGGAATGGACGATGGGATTTGCCTAAAATCACCTGCATGAATCGTGAGTTGCCTTTGCAGAGGGACTTGTGATTGCCAAGGTTCAGGCTAGACCCTCACCAGTCTGTCAAATGTCTTTGCATGGAGGAGGAGAGACCATTCCCTGCCCCCAACACACCTCTCCACTCTGCCCTGTAGAGAGTGTTATTTAATGCAGGTGCTCCATACAGGTGTATGACCATTCTGATGCTCATTTTATTCCATCATCTTATTTTTATGATGTGGGAGAATTGTGCAAATTGGACATCTGCACAATTGGATTTTCAAACAGAGAGCCTGAATTGCATGTGACTCTAAGATGGTTCACAGGTTACTCTGAATACAGTACAAGCCGTCTTTACACTTGTACAAATATTTGTGTGAAAGAGTGTATACTTGTTCATATGAACAGCTCTGCTGTTATGTAGGCAGGTACACAGACTGTACACTTGCTGAACAACACACATGCATTACTGTATGAGTGTGTAGCTCAACTATTTGTGCTCACAGTTTCACAGACTGCACCCTCGTTGAATGTAATGTGTGAACACCCATGTTACCTCCATGCCCTCTCCTCCACCACACAAAGACTCTACGCTGGTCAGGACATGTCTGAACCTGAGTTGTGTGTCTAACACAGTGCATCTCTTCATCATGCTTCTAGTTTTGCTGGCATGCTTACAACATTTTCCTTCTTTTCTTTCTCTTTTGTTTCCAGCATCCTCATTCCAAAGGACTTACTCTAAGAAATATTATTATAAACATTCTTCACCAGGAAAGGGAAACTCATTAAATTCATCAAAACATTTTCATCGTTGGATCAGGACATGGCAGGATTCAAGGCGCTGAACGCACTCTGGCAAAAGCAGGATGTTCTCCATGCCAGCCAAAGTCCTAACTTAACTGTGCCTTTTTAAAAATCAATTATAGGAGTATTACCAAGCATTTTTTTTATTTTTTTGAAAACTTAAGGACCTCAGAACTCTCAGCACACATCTGTGATTGCTACAAATGCAAAATTGAAAAGGGAGACATTGCCAGCCATCTATAGCATGTTAATGTTCATATGTCATTGATGAGGGAACATTAGTGTCCCTGTCCCAGCATCCTATAATAATTAAAACTCTTCCATTTTAGCACCAATGATAATGTAAATAAGATGATTTAATGGTGTTTTAATGTGTGTTTCGTTAAAAGAACAGCAACCCTGTATATACAATGAAATGTCACACTAAGTTCAAGTTTATTTATGGCTATTTGGCCTCAGAGGTCTTTAATCATTTTTTGTTTGTTTGTTTGTTTGTCTTGAGGTACTTCATCAGGCTGAAAATAATTTTAAATTGCAGTCTGCTCTCTCTTTTCTTTTTGTAACCGTGGGAGAAAACGGCTGTTGCAATGGCTGAAGATGAGCAAAGTAGCAGAGGAAGGCTGCTCTTTCCCAGCAGAGGTCCATAGAGAACTGTGTGGTGCAAATCTTACACATAAGGAGCACAGCAAGCAGGAACAAACCTGAACAATGGACTGCAGTGTGGAACTTGACTTCCGTCCTTTTCAGCATTGGCACTGATTGAAAAGGGACTTGCCTGGAGGACTTGCCTGGAGGACTTTTTTTAAAAAATGACAAGGAGGGCCTGTAGGAATAACAATAATAACAATAACAATAATAAGTTCTAATACAATAAATCTCAACCAGGGCCACTTTTTTTTTACGATGACTTTTACAACACTAACCGTGGGTCTACATTACAGCTCTCTGCATTTTAAGATGGAGATACGATAGACCTACAACTTTTGTTGTACAAAAAACCCGAACAAATGAAAAAGTAAATAATTTTGTATATATAAATATATATAACCATTTTTAATCCTTTTATAAAGTAATGAATGTTTGTGTATGAATGCTGCAGCTGTGAAGCGTACCTAAATAAATGAAGTAAGCCATACTGATATAATTTATTGGATGTTCTTTTTATCCTGAAATAGCTTGGTAGCTTGTTTTCAGCCTCCAAGCTCATCCTGATGCATTTGGGAGAACTAGACTTGGCTTCAAATGTTTTTGACTTGACTTGAGAGAATATATCTATATCTATATAATAAATGGGATCATGAGTGAGAACTGTGTGACTTGTAAGCAATCAATACCTTGGTTTGTGGATAATCTGTGTGTTCCTAGAACTATTGTAGATTTTTCTTCCTAGTAGGCCTAGTTTAAGAAGGGGATATGTCTCCTTGGGTCTTCTCGATTCATCTTCCATGGCCAGGTGGGGTACACTGCAGTAATTGCAGAAAGTGGTACTTTCAAGGGCCAGGCTGGGTTGGTACTTTCAAGGGCTAGATGTATCTTATCTCCAGATCCATGCCATGCATGTTCTGGGGAGCCAAGAGTGTATCTTCCCTCTCCACACTTCTGGTATGCCTTCCTCGCCTCCAGAGTTGCCACTGCCAACACAAGGGTGTGACATTTTAATCTGGCCTTGTGCATCAAGTCTAACACAGGACACTTTCTGGATATTATCTGGGATATCGGCCACACAAAAATGGGTCTGCTCTGCATGGATGCCTGGTGATATCAGAGATGCAGTATAAGCATTCCAGGAGTGTGCAGAGGGACGTAATGTACACTCTCTGCATCAGGCGCAAATGGTGGGTCTTTGAACAAGTATGGTCCTATCTGGCCCAAAATAATCCCCCCCCCCAGTTTTTAGCTTTGTTGAGGAGAGAAGAAAAGATCTGAAATGTTCTGTTCTTTTGAATTCCAAAAACGTATGAAAGAAGAAAAATATTCTAGTTGTATCAGTACATGTGAAGTTTGTAAGTAGAAGGTAACATTAATCAGTAAGGGCTAGCTGATAGACTGACCTCTTCATAATCCAATTCTGTTGTGTACGTTTAGTATGTGATGTAACTATAGTTGTGAAGAGAGATCACAAGTCAAGAAGCCCTGGATTGGTGCAGCAATGTGTCTTCACACTTAAATGTTGTGCGGCTAGAATTTCATATAGATGCAGCCTCATGTGGTGTGGATTATTTTCTTGTAAAGGGCTTCCTCTCAAGACCCAGGTTATGGTCTGAAGGCCCATTTTGCTGACACTAAGCAACTCTGGACTTCCTCAGTGCCTGGATGGGAAGACTTCCAGGGCCTTTGGTGCCATGATGGAAGAAAGGCAGGATAAAATGTAAGAAAACAAACAGTAACTCTGATTTGGGCATGTTCCCTTAGGTAGTTTACAGTTTCCCACTGCCTAAAACCTCTTTCAGCAGAATTAATGCACCCTGAGAACTTGAGTTACCATAGACTGATTAAATAATGGTATGGTAGATTAACACAGTTTCTTTCCTCTGTGCAACAATCTGCAAACAAAAAATGGAAGAATCTAACTGAAACTGGGCCATATATTAAATGAGCTTTAAGACAATGATGCACAATATCTGGCAGGCCAAAAAAAAACAGAGTTGGAGAGGAGTGGTGAGATCCCATTTCAAGTGCCCTGTTGTGTGATTATCAGAAGCAAAACTGAACCATGCTGTGAGAAATAGGTGTGCTAACCTTCCATGTTAAGACAGAGGTAGTTGGCGAGTAAGCTTGCTCACCAAAGGTCTATGATGAGCATAAACAATATATAGCTTCATTTTGTTGCACGTTCAGTAGCTTCACTCTTACAAAGGCCCAAGGGTTCCCAGACTGGGACTAGTTTTGTGAAATGTAAAATCACCTTGAGAAGAATCATGGTCCCTCATAAAAAGCTACCACTGTTTTGAACTGTACATTTCTTTCCTTTTCTATACCCGTAATACTTTTTCACTATATTCTATTTTGTATGGTGTGTAATGTGAATGTTTTGGGGTTTTTGTGAAAGAACTTTAGAAACCTTGTTAATTTTGTTTTATATATCTGCTTCTGGCTCACCAAAGAAATCTTGTTTTGCTCTACTGTGATATGTTCTGTTTATTGCATGTCTTCAAATTTAAGTCTTATGTAATGTCAAGTTCTACTGATGAGTCAAGTCAAATAACCAAGAACAACAAATACTGAGTGATGCAAACACTTTCATAACTTTTTTCTACATTTCTAATAACTTTTTAGCTGATTAACCAGAGTCAATTTTTTTATTGACTTTTAATGGGAAATTGATTTGACCATAGTCAATTAGATGCAGGTAATTTATGAAATCTGTTTTATAATACACCATATATATATATATATATATATATATATATATATATATATATATATATATATATATATATATATATATAAATCTTGTGTAAACTGAGATTATTCTCAATAAACAGTATATATATGTTCTTTTGTACAAAAATACACTAGTGTAGGTTTTATCACTGCTTTTCACCATTTGTACTGAAACAGACATTTTGATCTTGTTGGTACCAGCACAAGGTTCACTGCTGTTACTCCTGCTGTTATTCCTGGGACTCACTGACAAATCAAGGTAAGTGGGGGAGAGGGAACTGCAGAATTGCTGAACCTCAGCTCAGCCAAATAATATTACAAAGACTTTTCAAAGGATTTGAAAGAAGGGGTGTACTTTGCAAAGTAGAGGTGCTCTATCATTACAAAATAAAAAAATAAATTAAATCATTTGGCATTGTGCTAAGTAAGTGCATGCATTTCTGAGTCATGCCTGTCCTCCTCCTTAGTTGATTTCTTTGTGAAGTTTGGTCTTTGAAACAGCTTTCCAGTCTTACTGAACATATGCGCAGTTTGGCTACATTTTGTCCCTTACACCACTATGGTGGCTAACCTTTGGCCCCCCCCCCAGATTGGAGCTAGACTACAACTCCAATCTTCCCCGACTATTGGCCATGCTGGCTGGTGCTGATGGGTGTTGGGAGCACAATGGCATCTAGAGGGCCACAGGTGAACTGCCTCTGCTTTACACATTCTCAAAGTCAATGGTCTGGGGTAATGGTCTGAGTCCACTGAATCAAGGTTTGCTGGATCAAGAACAAGCTTTTAAGTCCTCGCACTCTTGCTTGCCCCTCCCCTCGTCTCTTTTACATCTCGTTTCAAAGAAGGTACTAGGAATGCATGAACATTTTTGCGCTGAATTCTTTGTGCACAATCCGAGCAAACACATCCAAAAGACCAGTGGTTTCTGCGTTCTCCAAGTGATCGTGCACCAGACGTCTACCGGCCCCCAAAGTGCTTCCCTTCACCATTGCCTGATCCCCTTTCCATTCAGTGGCCCATTACATTTACCGGGGGCTGGAGAAAGAGGGCACTTCAAATGTGGTGGCAGACATTCCATCTCCTTATCAGGCTATTTTCCCACCAAGAAGAGGGTTCACGGTATTAAGTTTCAGAATCCTTGTCAGATATCTGACGCCCTGTGTGCTCCTTATCCCTAAAGTTTGGCTAAACGTCCTCTAAGCCAGCCATGCCCAGCCTGTGGATTGCAGCCCACTGAGCAAGTGGGTCGTGGACTTGGTAAGTAAACCCCAAATAATTGTTGCATTTAATCCCTAACTCATATGATGAATACGCCTTACAGCTTTCTGTTTGGCTGGCCTATTATAATGATGTGTTGACACTTGTAACTGAACATCAGCAAAGCCCAAGGCTTACATTTTAACACGTGGGAGCTGCTTGCTGGTGGCAGAGCTGTTGACAGTTTGCCATAGGCTGCTCATGCAGGGTATGTGCATAAGTGCCTGTGATGTGCAGGTGCTTGTCACCAGAGCTTGTAGTTGAGCCAAGGGTGATCTGAAGTTTGCTTAGGCGAAATAATAATTAAAAACATTAGCCAATGTAACAATGATGATTTGAGAGTATGTTCTGACAACCCTCACACCCTGCACTGACCAACTCATTGGCAAAGTGAAAGCTCAGCCATCCCACTGATGTTTGCCAAAATTGACTCTATTGTAAATAGGATTAAAAAGCTTCATGGTTCATTATATCTAACACTGCTTGAGTAACTTGTACAGCTTACAAAGCAATATCCTGCAATTTGGATGGTTGGTGCTTTTACGTTCCCATAAACAAACCTGAATAACTTTGTAAGTACTATAAATATTTCAACAAATTTCCACATTAATAGAAGCATTAAGCAAATTTTTGTTGAGGTGGTTATAAAATAGGCAAACTTGCAGTTAAAATGCTCACAGCCAATGGCTGCCAAAGACCAAAGGTCCAAAATTCATGTGACAATAAAACAATGGGTCAACCTACCAAATAAAATTGGACTTGTGGGTTGCCATATTCATTTTTGAATTATGGTGTTGGAGGAGACTCTTGAGAGTCCCATGGACTGCAAGAAGATCAAACCTATCCATTCTCAAGGAAATCGGCCCTGAGTGCTCACTAGAAGGACAGATCCTGAAGTTGAGGCTCCAGTACTTTGGCCACCTCATGAGAAGAGAAGACTCTCTGGAAAAGACCCTGATGTTGGGAAAGATGGAGGGCACAAGGAGAAGGGGACGACAGAGGATGAGATGGCTGGACAGTGTTCTCGAAGCTACTAACATGAGTTTGGCCAAACTGCGTGAGGCAGTGAAGGATAGGTGTGCCTGGCGTGCTCTGGTCCATGGGGTCACAAAGAGTCAGACACGACTGAACGACTGAACAACAACAATACCAAAACAGTTGGGAACTACTGCTCTATGTCACTTCTCTCTATTTCTTTGTTTCTATGCTGTCACTTTTGGGTTGCTCTTCCCTTAATCTGCATTTTTCTCTTGTTTCACTGACTTATTCCTCCTGTCTGTTTTTCTAACTCTGTTACTTAGTTCCATTAACATTGCTACACATTGCCAAAGGCTCTATTCCATCTTCTGTTTTTTTCTGTTCATTTACTTTGCAACAGTTAATCGCCCACTGATTTAACACCCAACTGGGTCTTTTGTTCATTTAATTTAAAGATAACCTTGAAAAATATAAGCACTGCTCACATGTTCCCTGAATGCTTGTACAGGGCAGAATGGGACTGAACCAGCTTGTGTGCCTCCTGGACCCATGAGTGCTTGGTGCCATGTCTAAAAGAGCCTAAAGCCATTCAAACTGTATGAGCAATAGGCTCTGTTTATGTGATTGAGGACCCTTGAATGGGCAGAGCCCACAATCAAATGAACAGGTATGTTTGGGTGTGCAGTTCATATACACACTGGATCTGTCAGACATGTCAAACAAGTATACAAGGCAGGAAGAAGATTGTGAGTAGGCACAATCGCATGCAACACAAGCCCAGAGAACGTCTGAACAGGGCTATAGTTGTCCTACAATATGCTTTCAAAATATACTTCAGCAGCTGCAGGGTACAAAGTTGCATGGATCTGCTTTAGGCAGAAGATGCAACCCAACTCAGAAATGATTAGAATAAACCTGGCAAGATCAGGATCTTCATGCTGTGGCAGTGTATTGGAAACAAAAGCTGACTTGTGAGAACCTGTGTTGATAACATGCTCTTAGCTTCCCACCACACACATTTACAGAACTGAGTGGTCCAAACTCTCTCCGTTAATGGACACCTACATTTGCTTTCCTACATTATGTTTTAAGTTATGGGCACAATCCAACACCACCTCTTTGTTTAAAGGAAAGCTTTTATACACATAAATACAGAACTTGAAATGAATAAATGCCAAGAACACCAGGATTTGCTGAATAGCACTTGGGTTCTCAGCATGCCTTAGCTTTTAAAGGATGTGGACAAATGCATAAGCCCTTCCTGCTTTTATATATGCAAGAAGAACATTCCTTCGATTTTAAAAACGTAAGCGTGAGCTGTCTGAAAGACTTAGGAAACTGCTATTTTCCTGCAGCATATACTGAACACCACTCCTTCTGACTCTACCTTGCTTCTCGCTTTCCTTCTCTCTTCCATACACCCACCCACAAAACATGCACATCTCTTTGCAGAGAAACAGAAAGGTAACAGCTTACAGGGAGCCAGGTCATTGGTCCATTTTGCTCTGTTTTGTGCACACTGTGTAGCAGAGGCTTTCCAGGGTTTTCTGCAGGGAGTCTTTTCCAGCCCAACCTGGAGATGCCAGGGATTGGAACCTGTAAATGGTAAACCACCTTGTGATCCTCAGATGAAGGGCAGCATATGAATTTAATAAATAACTAAACTTGGGACCTTCTGCATGTAAAGCATATGCTGTACCACTGAGCTGTGCCCATGCCCCCAAAGCACTAAAACATAGCCTCCCCAAAGTTTTGCAGCATCCTTCAAGTCACGGATTCAATTTCCATTCAGAGGAGTTGAGATAGGGGTGGTCTTGCTCAGCAAAATATAGCTTCATAGGTGAAAATAATAGTCCTAGAATTAGGACAGTTTTTTTTTACTCAGGATGGAAAGATTAAATAAATAGCCTGAAGCATACCTGATGAAATGTAGAGGTCAACTGCACATTATATATAAATGCACATAAGCTTCAACTCTTTTGTTTTTCCCCCCTTCCTGAAAAGCAATCTTGAGGGGCTGTAATGTTGCACGGTGGAAGAGTAGCGTGGGGAGCCTGCTTAATCCTTTCCCCACCAGCCATATTGTCAATTAAAACTGCCTGCCCACCACAGCTCCCCGTGCACTTCCAGATGTAGGATTACTCTCATAAAATGCATCTTCCACGCTGCAATTTAGAAAAGTAGCTTGGGACAGGTATGATTGTGAACTGAAAAACAACCAGCACTATTAAGTAGTGGGTGGACATAGCAGACGACACAGTGATTCTCCAAGCAGCTCTCTTTATTCTCAGGCTGGAACAGAACTGAACTGAAGGGCTCAGCCAGCCTGCTTATATAGTACTCAGTAACATGCAACAGTAACAACTCTCTCTAGCTACCCAATCCGTGAACGGCACTCTCAACCCTTCATTTGCATGTTGTGGACCTGAGTGAGAACTGCAGTCACAGTGGGCAGAGTGAAACTATATACACAACACCCCTAGTGGCCTAGGGTGAGAACTTCTATACATAACAAGCACAGAAAGGAACATAGGAAGCTGCCGTCTACTGAATAAGACCATTGAACAAGCTAGCTCAAAGTAGCCTATTCTCTCCAGGGTTTCAGGCATAGCCCTTCCTGGAGATGCTATGGATGGAAACTGGGACCTTCTACATGCAAAGCATGTATCCTTTCATTGTGCTAGAGTCCTCTCCTTTCAAGGGTTCATAATTTCCCCACTGCTGCACTCAAAAGCACAGCTTTTAATTTCCAAGGCTGCTTTTAATTTAAAAAACAACAACGAGAGAGGGGGGGGGGAAGAAACAAGGTTTAGTACAGGCATTTGTGTGTGTATTTTTGCTCCTTAAGCTCAAATCCCACCAAAGTCTGTATAATATAAACTAATATAGTTTAACTTAATTAGACTGTGACATTGCTTTTCACTAACAGCACAAAGCATGGGAAAACTGCATCATTTCTAAATACACGTTTTATTGTTTTATTTTACAAAAAATTAATTGTGTTGCAATGAAGGGGAAAAAGCCAAAATTAATAAGGAAGCTTTTAAAAATAATAATAATAATAATAATAATAATAATAATAATAATAATAATAAACTTGATAGCTCAGGATAGCTTTTTGATTCACGGCGCCAGAGTCTCTTCCAAATGCAGTCCCTCTGCGTCCAAGAAAAGGAATGAAAGCCAAGAAACAGTGCAGAACCATCTGGAGGTTATTAGGGTTTAAATCCTTGTGTTGTAGGACTGATGCCTCAGACAAAGCAAATCTGCGCCAGCAGCTGAACAATAGCTATCGGGAAACAGTGCCAGGAGGACCACCCCAACCTGTCACAGGGCCCTGAAATAGCCTTTTTCCTGTAGGCTGAAGGCACAGGCATCGTGGGACCACCAGAAAAAGGTTGCTGTCACTTCCATAGCCTAGCATGAAACTACTTCTTCTGTCCTGGTTGTTGGTACTAGGACTCTTGTCCCTGTTCCCCACCCCCCACCCTGCCCCAAATTGGTGTTGCATTGTGGGTATATTCTGCAATATGTTCTTGACACAATACTAATGCATTCGGGTGGATTTATTCTGCTTTCTTCTTTATTTCTTTATTAAATTTCTATACCACTCTTCATCTGAAGATCACAGGGCAGTTTACAATATAAAAACACCAAAAAGCAAAGGCAGACTTTGGCAATATAGTGCCCTGAGCGAAGACAAAATCCCCCTCCCCCGAATATTTTTTTATTTTAACAATAATTGCTTTTGGTACAGTTGCTTTTCAACAGGTATTCTCAGTAGGTACCCATATAAAAATAGGCTTATTATTATTATTATTATTATTTAGTACATTTAATAAAAATAATTAGTAACAACAACAACAATGTATAAAATGAGTGCACATCTGGAGGGGCCCCTTGGCTACAACTATCAACCTGGGCAGGTAGCCCACTGAGGTGAACTTAAAAACTGATCCTAAACATCTGCTGCCTTGGTTTGAGAGTAAATCCTGAGGAAAAACCTGTACCCACTGCCTTGTGGGACATCTATGGGAGAGAAAAAAGCTAAGGAGTAAACCCTACACAAACCTGGAGTAGAGACTTTGGATAATGTATGCAGGACCGGTGCTAGGGCTTCTTGCGCCCTAGGCGAACCACCTTCTGGCGCCCCCCACCCCCCGCCAAAGCCTGCTTTAGCGGGAGATGGGGGGATGGAGAGGCAAGCAGCAGTTTCTCCGCTGTAGCGGAGAAGCTGCTGCTCGCCTGTCCTGCCCCCTGCCAAAGCCTGCTTTAGCGGGAGCCGGGGTGGTGGTGTAGGGGGCAAGCAGCACCTCTCCGCTACAGCGGAGAAGCTGCTGCTAGCCCGTCCCGCCCAAGCCTGGCCAGTGCCCCCTCCATTTTGGCGCCCTAGGCAATTGCCTAGTTCGCCTAAATGGACGCGCCAGCCCTGAATGTATGGCAAATGCAGGAAAACAACTTTATAATACAGTACACACTTGAAGTAATGGATTCAGCTCCTGCAAAGTCCCTGGAATGCGTCCCGGTGTACTAGTTCTGCTGAAAAGTCATGCCTGTTATGGAGGCACAGTAGAAAGACTGTTATTTCCGTGAGCTGATCTGCCACACGTAGGTTTTAATTTCCTTCAAGAAATGTGATTTTGAACACATCATTTTTAACTTCCACACACTGTAATTTGAGCATGCCACCACTAGATGTCAGCCACAGGAGGCTTTATTGCGTTGGATCTGTTAAGATTGGTTTTTGGAAAGGGCGAGGGTTGGCTGCAGAATGGAAGAAGGGTAACTATTTACTCATAACACCTACTTGCCGAGAGGCATTTATCTCGCATTTAGAATTCAGGGAAAGCCTTTCATTGGTTATTATGAAAATGAATTGATTCTCACAGAGTCCAGCGAAGTGGGCTTATATTCACTGAATTTGGAAGAGCCACAGCCGGAATCTCCCAGGGTCCAAAGTTTCAAAACAACATTGTTAATGGGTGCGGCTTGCAGTTTGGAGCCATAATGGAAGGGACACGTTGTTTTCATTTTGAGGAGAGGCACTCCTCCAGTCGGATTTAGGAAGGGACATGGGGCCCCCACTTTCCAATTTACTTTTGTGACATTGACATTGACCTGCCAATGGAAGTAGACCCGGGTATTTTTGTTGTTGTTCTCAGCTACTACTGTTTCCCACAGATAATGTGGAACAAAAGCACATCATTTTCAAAAAGTGGAAATACATGTGTTACAACAACAGCAAAGTCAAAACGAATTGTGTGACTGGAATCATAATTTATACCGCTACAAAGGAAAATGGCAAGTTCAAAACCTATGGGGTTTTATACCGACATGATGAATTTTGTATTGTACAGCATAGGACTGTAAAACGGTTAATGCATAAAACTTGATTCCGTATGGATCTACACAGTTCTGATGCAAATATGAAAATGAAGAAGATGGGGCTGCTTTACTGAAGCAGTAACCTTTATGTCTGAATATTAAAAGGTTATGTATAAATTATCTGATTGTGGAGAGGAGAGTCGGGCATTAATAGCCTTTGCCTGAGGGCACTGCAAAACAGTTTCTCTGCCAAGTAAACTTATTAAATGGCCTTTTAATCAAATCAATAATTCACGACCAGTGGATAATGTTACAATGAGCTGAGACACAGTCAAAGATTAATAACACGAAGAGTGTGGTGGAGGAAGGCTACTCTATCGCTGATGTTGCTTCAGATGTCAACTTAGCTGGAGAAATACATTTTTGGGGTCGGAGGAGTTCCTTATTTTTTCCAGGTCCAGTCAGGATCAAGACCCAGTGCTAAGTACACTACTTTCCTGTAAATCTTGTGGTAATATAGCGATAATTTTAATACCCAGTGAAACACCTGTAACATGACTGTCAACACAATATGTTTCCTTAGAATAAATGCCATTGAATTCAGTGGTGCTTACTCCCATTAAAGTCTGCACAGGACTGCAGCCATGGCTGTGAACCTACATATACATTTCTGCCTCATTTTTGTCACAGTTATTGCTTTGGTTCTTAGCAGGCCTCAGTTCTGGAGTTGTGGAAAAACAGTTGCCCCCCAACCCGCCACACTCTTACCTCAGAATCAGTCTTTGAAAATATAGCTGTCATAACCTGTGCTAGACTTTGTTGGTTCAGAAGATAGCAATGAAGCAAATATATGACACACATTAAGCTTATAACGCGAGAGTATGGTGAGTCGCTGTCCAGCTATACCAAGCTGCAGTGGACACGATCTTAAAAGCCTTAGAAAAACGAGGGAATGGCCCAATAGATTTTCTTCACAGTTGGAAAGCAAGAAAACCTTCCAAAGGTATTCTAAGATTTGACAATGGCACGAGCAAATATATTATAAGACATATGTGTGGGAAGTGTTTTAGGTGGCAAATAGGGCACTTTGCCCTATTTACTTGGCGCAGGGTTCTTCTTTAGCTGTTGCAGAACAAACAGTGTCTTGTGCAAGTGTTAAAGGCCTGGAAAGAACTAAGCTGCCAATATGTCATAAGTGTAATTCATGAGCAAATAAAGAATGGTAAACACATAGTGAAGTGTTTTCCTGTGTAAATGTTAAGGTTCCCTCCTCTGCAACATGTCCTGTACTTACTTACTTACTTACTTACTTACTTACTTACTTACTTACTTACTTGCTTGCTTGCTTACTTAATTTTCTATACTGCCCTTCATCTGAGGCAGTTTTCCTTTAGTTACAAGATTTCTCCCTCTATGTGTCTCTCTCAGTCCCCCCCTCTCTTTCTCAACCCTTTTTAGATACTCAAGACAAGAAAGGAGTAAAGAGCCTTTTTTCCTTTAGTTACAGGATTTCTCCCTCTATGTTTCTCTCTCAGTTTCTCTCTCTCCTTCTCAACCATTTTTAGATACTCAAGACAAGAAAGGAGTAAAGAGCCTCCCAGGCTTCACACCTTGCATTACTTTACTAAGATATCCCAGAGAAGAAACAGAGAGGCACATTGTGAGAAAAGAATTTTTTTGATTAATTGGCTTTGCTGTGTGGCCGTGTGTGTGTGTGTGTCATATAAAACCAGCTGCAAATGCCTGGCCAAACCAAGATGATCACAGCCAAAAATGTCAAGGAAAGTGTTTCTGGTCTCCTTTTTTCCTACCACAGTGGGTCTGAAATAGTCATAGAAAATTCCTCTTGAAGGTAACTGCAGAAATGTTCTGTGTAAATGTTTTGTTTAAGGGTGGGGAGAGGGAATCACCTTCCTCACACACCCTAGAAAAATGTTGGGGAAAGTGGTACGTTATTTTGGACGTTTGCTTCAACACTGAGGACAAAGACTCACTGTTACTTCATTTTACCGGTTGGCTGAGTTGCTTGGATGGTTTTTGCCAAGGACAAGCTTATACAGCTTATTCAGTCTATACAAGGAAGCATGTACTTAACTCTTCCATCGAAATCAATGGGACTTGAAAGTGCTTAATGTTGGCTGGATCACACCCATCAAAAGAAAGAAATGACAGACAGACAGAAAGTAAGAAAGCCTTGAAATACTTATTTCCATCCCCCTCAGTCTAAATTTAATCTGCATGCTGCTGTAGGTTATGTGAAATATGTTTACCATGTGTGGAGATTGCATGTGTCAGATCTGGTAACTTTCAGCAGTTGTGTGTAGAAATTGGCACAGCCAATCTAGGCACCCTCACTCACTACTTGAGGAAGTAACGTGATTTGATGTTTAACGAAGGCAACCTGGTATGAGTTAATCACCAAAAAAAGACATGTAAACCAGCCCAGAGTTGCTCCTTCTATCAGGGGAGGGAAACCTTTCCAGTTGGTGGGTCACATTCCCTCAAGGGCAACTTTTTTGGGGGGCCACACACCAGAGCTGGGCAGGGCCAGAGACAAAAAATGGGTGGAGCATTGGATGCAACTCTTCTTTTTGTACAGTAGGCTACATTCAGATGATGCACACATCTCCCTTTGTCCAGGCAAGCAAGAGCCATTATCACAATTCATGGACACATTTCAGCCAGAAGAAATCTCTTGAGGAAGCTGCAGAGCAGGACCAGACAGGGTTGTTCCCTGGAGAGAAGGGGTGTGGTTCAGGAAGAGCCATGACCTGCAGGTAAACCTAAGGGCCCGAGAGAGGTGCCTGTGGATTACCACTGGCCCCTGGGGCTGAGGTTCCTCATGACTGCTTTAATCCAAGGCCAATGCACCCTGTCATGTTGTACAAGGAGAAGAGAACCCTCAGGTGTATTTTCCTTTGCTACAATGTCTTGGTTCCCTTGTCACTTTGTATGTTCATAAGGTATTCTGTTTACTGTCTGCATAAATTATTCTGGCATACCCAGAGAAGAAAGAAACATTTGCTAGGTGTATGACTTGGCTGGACTGGCCATCTAAACATGAAGCAGAATGCTTGGTTAAGCTCTTCTCTTGGAAGAGCAAGGGATATGGCAACCATGGCTGTGCGTAGTCATTCCAAAAACATACAGAAGTATGCATATATTCAAGATTCATAACCACATCCACTCAGTTCTTCATAAATTTCTAAAATTCAGTATGATGATGATGATGATGAAGAAGAAGAAGAGGAGGAGGAGGAGGAGGAGTTTGGATTTGATATCCCGCTTTTCACTACCCGAAGGAGTCTCAAAGCGGCTAACATTCTCCTTTCCCTTCCTCCCCCACAACAAACACTCTGTGAGGTGAGTGGGGCTGAGAGACTTCAGAGAAGTGTGACTAGCCCAAGGTCACCCAGTAGCTGCATGTGGAGGAGCGGAGACACAAACCTGGTTCCCCAGATTACGAGTATACCACTCTTAACCACTACACCACACTGGCTCTCTTCGTTTTTTACTAAAGACTCTTGTTATAAATTACACAAATAACTTGAAGCCTCTGACTGTGTGCAAAACCTTTCCTGTAGTTTTGTACACTGGGTGGTTGGTGGATGATAACTCATTGGAAAAGGACACTCTCTTTCCAGAAGCTCAGAGGGATATTCCAGGGTGTGGTCTGAAGGCATGTGATGCAGCAACCTTACTGAAGCAGAACAGGTGTGGGTCTGGTTGATGTCAGCATGGCAGACTGCCTGGGAACTTCATGTACACCAGCTTGGGTTCCACAACGGAATAAAGTTGGGTTGTAAACAAATAACAACTCTTCTTAAGTGTGACTACTTCGAACATTCTGGCAGTGACTGTCTGTTTGAGGATTCAGCTCTGGCTCGGTTTGTGCTGGGTCCAGTTTAACGGCTGCCGTGTCAATAATATACACATTGCTGCATTAGAGGTTGGCTAGCCTGCTCTGCCTCCTGACATGGCAAATTTGCACTACTTGCTGAAATGGTGCCACCTCATCCCCATTTCAGCAGTACAGCTCAAAAACTGGCTGTTGCTGAGCCTGGAGAGGAACTGGTGTCAGATCATAGGTTGATGCCAGCAATTGTAGCATCGTTTGAGTGCTGGGAGCCTCACATCTGCTTCACTGATGTTAATTTGGGATTGGACCATTTGCTGAATAGACCTTTAAGGTAGTGTTTGTTCTGTTCTGTTTTGTTTTTGCAGAGAGGGCAAAATTGTCAGCAAATTCAAATATTTGCATGCTCTCCTTCCTGCAGCTGGCAGTGGAAGACTGCAAGAGTCAGGACTGCAGCAGCATAAAGAATGATGCTTTTTTCTAGTCCTTAATGTGTTCTATATCTGAACAGGCTCAGCATCTCACTGGGCTGGTTGTAACTGTGGATGCATGTGGTCTGGATCCACACTGGATCTGACACAGATCTGCGCTCATGAAAGTTATATACAGTGGTACCCCGCTAGACGAATGCCTCGCTAGACGAAAAACTCGCTAGACGAAAGGCATTCGCTAGCGGAAGGCTGTCTCGCAAGACGAATTTTTCAATGGGCTTGCCTCGCAAGACGAAAAAATTTCCGATTTTTTTTTTCTTTTTTTCGTCAAACCGCTATTCTCTCGTTGGTGCTTCGCAAGACGAAAAATTCGCTATACGACAGCACTCGCAGAATGAATTATTTTCGTCTAGCGAGGCACCACTGTAGTCCCTTAATTCTGGCTGTTTTTTAGAGTGTCAAGTGCTGCTCAAAAGATACACTATTGGGGGAAAAATATCTAGGTATTTATATTATTTAGCATCATTTGCATAATGTGCAGAATTTATAGTTTCTTAAGAAAAAAAAATTCCTTTCCCTTTCCCACAGCATACTACTATATTGAATTAAAAAAGAAAAACCATTTCCATATCACCACTTCCCTGTTTTAAAAACTGAATTCGATATACCGGTAAATGGAACATGTCTCTTCATACTGGAAACGTAAGAACCTTTACAATAAACTGTTACCACATAATTTATTTTCACAATATGAGGCTTTGTTAATTGACATACTTCAATTAATACAAAACACAATTTAGTATAACTTTATGTAGATGTTTATGTGGTAAATAGATGAAAGAGAAACAGCACCCATTCCAGTATACCACAGGTATCCCAACCTGGGGAAGGCGAAGCCAAACCAACTGCCAGGAGCTGCCATCGTGATCCAATGGGTCTCCTCGCGACCTCGCAACATGCGCACCCCATTTGATGTGGCGAACGCTCATTGGTGTAGCTCTCAAACTTCAGGATCCATTCTGAACCACCTTAAGCCTTATTTGCATTTCAGTTTAAACCATCGTTAAAATGATATAAGCTACGGAGGTGAATGCGCATGCATGATGCAAAAATCATGAGCACTTTGCTCACCCGTTGCTGCCATGCCACTAGGATCTTAGCCATGGTTTTGCTTAGCATTCCATCCGAACCCGGGGTTTGTGTTTTGTTTCTCTCCACATAAACCACAAGCTCTAAGTAATATTTGTTCTTAAGTTTGTGCTTGTGTTTGTTTGTGGGAAACAAACCCTGAGCCTGGGTTCAAATGTAACAATAAGGCAAACCAATGCTTCACTACCAGTGGTGCAACACCAGGGCAGGAGCCAGAAAGAGCAACATGACCACAATATTAGCAGCATTTTAACTATGCAAAGAAGGCAGATGGAGCACAGTGGATCTGGACTGGGATACATGGATGCAGAGCTCGGCTTAGCTTTGTAAATCACAAAAGTTGGAATCCTAAACATATGTATTACTAATAATTTTAATGATAATATTGATAGCAATAGTATACACCACCTTTCATCTCAAGAAGACATACCAAGGTAGCATAATGGGAAGTAAGCCCTGTTAGACACAGTGGAACTTACTTCTGAGTAAATAGGCATAAGTTTGCACTGCATGCAACCTTGGGAGACTTCTCAGCAATGTCTGCTTCACATGGATCTTGGCAAAGGATAAAACAGAATAGCCCCATATTTGAGATCCTCAGCTACCTGTAAAGTGTGGAATACAAATGTGATGAATAAAAGACAGATTAAAAGCATGTGCAGACCTTTCATAGAAGAATTCCCTTGAAGTTCTGTATATGGCTTTCTCTAGAAGCAGCATTCAGATTCACTTCATCTATCTATCTATCTATCTATCTATCTATCTATCTATCTATCTATCTATCTATCATCTATCTATCATCTATCTATCTCTCTATCTATCTCTCTATCTGTTAAACTATTGTGGTTAGTTGTACAAGTTTTTACCTCCCCCACCACGTGTCCAATTATAGTACTTTCAAAAAGCAGAGTGGACCTTTCCCCGATGGCTCTAATAGAATACTTAAATACTTTATAAAGGCAGAGCCATGATCGGAAACACTGACCTGTGTTGAGTGTGCTGCCCCACAAGTGTGAAATGGATAGGCAATGTGATACGCTGGAAACAAGACTCTTCGATGTCAGTAAGATTTCTAGGGCACCCAGAACATGTTTACTTAGGCAAAGGATACTTGCCAAACCCATGAGGAGTAGGAGAACAGAAGACTTGGAATATATTTCTCAGAGATACAAAACAATGCACAGAGGGTGCTTCTAGGTGGAGGGGGGGGGTTAAGATTGCATCATTCAGATATCACAAAGAATCACTGGCAGTTTTTAAAAGAGACTTTCTGGATTCTTCCCAAGAAAACATAAATCAGGGTTAAACAAAGGGGGGGGGGAGAAGCTGGTATTTTTCTGTCAATAATGAAGTGTATGTGCTGCGAAAAAATGGCCTGCATGAATCCATCCCACAATATACTCTTGTCTGGAACGATCTGAAATCTATTGGAATGTAGAGTTAGAGTGAGAATTCCATGGATACTAAACTTACATTAGTCAAAGGTGTTTTTGAAAGATCTGTAGTGCATATATGCCTAAATATATGGCTATATTTTCACTTCAGATCAAGCTGTTGATGCTTCAGGTAACCGTGGTTAAGCAAAAGAAGTTCAATAAAGCACAGATATATATATTCAATAAGGATACTATTTTTTATTATTTATGGATGGGCAATTTGACATACCCCAGAGATGAAGCATATCTGACTTCCTAGTGGTTCCTTGGAATAATGCACACTTTATGACTTCACTGTGGCTGCCACTAATCCTGTGTGATAGAATTCTTACAGTGCAATCCTAATCATGTATACTAGGATTGAAATCAGATGGAACTCAGTCATACTGAACTCAGTGGGGCTTACTCCCAGGCAGGTGAGGTTAGAATTGCAGTCTTAAGCAATCAAATCTGCTCTGGAGTCCAAATAAAGCATATCTGTAAAAAGTGTTCACATCGTGCTGTTGACAGGTTGCTTAGCTACAAGATATGCACATTTGCAACGGGGGGGGGGGGGGGAATGGACAGGGTTAGCAGTCATTTTAGAGAATGAAGCATGTAGCCACATCATCCTAGTGTAATTTGTGAAATATTTGAGATGGCAGATCTTTTTGTCCCTTGCTATTACAGTGCAGGTCTTCATCTTCAAGACAGAAAAAGTGTGTGCCATGCTATAACCTAAAAGTTATATTGCCTCCTTTTAAATGCTGGGAAAGCTAACAGGAGAGAGTGTGTTTTATTGATAATGGAGAACATTAATTCTCAGTGGCTCGGTGTGCCTGCCTGCGCCAGGTGTCATCACTGTTTAATCGAGTGGGTGTCAGGCCTGTGTTCAAGATGCTTACCTTTATATTGATATTTCTCTAATCATTGTTTCTCTGCTAACCTTCTTATTGGCTAAGGTTATTCAGAAACTACCGAAGAAAGCATTGTTTTCCTAATGGAAGATTTCCTGTTTGGTTTCACAGCTCAACATGTACTGAAGATGACACTGGTCTCTGCATTGCTGCTGTTTTCAGTAAGTGAGCAAGGATGATTCCAAATGGATGCTTATTTTGGAATTGGTGGTCTTCGTGCATGCAAGTTTTTTCTTTCTTTCTGCAGCACCTACATGGCATCATCACTTTCATCAAAACGCCAACCCACATTTCATCCCATTTAATATGGGTTTACTTTTTCGGGGGGGCACCCCTGTTGCTATTTACATGTTTGCAATATCTCATTTACAGCACCAGGCTCCTCTCTGGAAGCTCCCAAAGTTTAATTACCGCATTCATTGTATACTTGAAGCTCACAGGGATACTGAAGTAAGTGGGAAGTAAGTATGCAATGGCACTCCTTTGCTTCAGAATTTTAGAATGAGATTCCGTTTCATTAAAGTTAATGGGAGCTGAACCACAACATCAATGGAATTGGAATCACACCAGTGAGGTACAGCAATATCTTTTCTTGAACCAGGTCCTGGGCTAGTGCCTTTTTTCACTAACGAATGGTAGTCTCATAACACACAGTGTCATGACTAACTCACTAGAGCTGTATGGTCACAGAGAGTCACGTTATAGGGTCATTGCTTTGAACACTGAGAAGATTTGTGCTGAAAATATATTTTTGGTTAATGAAAAGTGTAAATCTAACTTGACATTATTTATAAACAACTGAGAAACTACAGGAAATTGCAGTGGATGAATGAAATGGATAAAGGAATGAAGGAGAGTTACAGGTTCTTTTTAAAATCTTCTTAGCCATTTTAACCTCTATACCTTAGGCAAATAGACTGTTTTTCTGCTTAAAACACACTTAAAAGGTTCTATTTGCAACTGTGTAGCTGAGTCCCAGGACAGCTTCTGTAAATCCGAGACTGTCCCTGGAAAATTGGGACACTTGGAGGGTCTGCCGTAGCTGTAGTCACACCTTTACATACCCTCATGTTCTTCCAGTCAATAACTGTCAGTTATGAGCATGCACATGAAAATTGCCCCTTTGTGGTGGGTTGTTGTTGTTGTTGTTTTTAATGCCTCGTGTTCCGGAATTCTATTCTTGTGGGAGGCCAGATTAGAATAGGAACTACGTGTCTGCTTGAGCAGTGGTAAACCCGGCTATTGTAATGAAATTTTGTCTGCAGCTAATGGTATCATGGGTAGTACTTTGACTCAGTATTGTAGTCTTCATTTGTCATTTCTGTCCTCTGTCCTAATCTCACAAACTGACAAGGAGGTGTGAAACATATCTCCCAAACCATGCCCACCAACTCCCAACCCCTCCACACAGAAATTGGATAATACACATGTCCCACAAAAGAACCATTCTGGATCTTTTCTAAATGTCAGATATATTTTTTTCAGTAGAAGAAAAAGTGACTTTTTGAGTACATTATTCTGGTATAACAGGTGAATAATGTCACTGTGTAGCATCATGCCAAAAAATGGGTGTGGTTGGGTGGAAGAAACTATACCACTATAAATGGTAATTGCAGAAAGATCCTTAGTGAGTGGGGAAGAGGGAGAGAAAAAACCTAGGGGAGAGTCTTCCTTTCTCAATTTCTTTCTTCTTTTCTAGCAACAGATTGTCTCAATTCAAGTATTCCATTACCCAGCCAATCCTCAGCTAGATCGTTTGAGCATGATTTGTTTTCGGTTTCCATAAAATCTTGCATTTGAGGTCTTGTTACACAATAAAATCCTTCATGTAAAATGAATTGTGCTATGCCATGGCTTGATTCTTTGTATACAGCTGAACATATAAACAAATAAATTAACGAATGCTCAAGAACTAATATTTGATCCACATAACCTTTCCTCGTGCAATTTACTTTTAGCAATTGCCAATAAATCTTTTTATTACTGAGAAATAATGTATGAAGCATCCCAGTAAAGTGAAGAATGGCTTCATTAATAGGAGCCTCTATCAGTCTAAATGTCAATGACTCACACTTGCTGTGGGATATTACAGTATTTCAACACTGAATTCAGACAAGGCTCTGTAATGGCAGGTAGCAAAAATAAAAGTTGTGTTAATGAATGCATGCTTGCAAAATGTAAATAAACATTAATATTTGTGAGTCGGTTATTTGTAGAGAGAATGAATAAAATGTATCAGTTCTACTCCTTAGAGAGATTCAATACCTTGCCTGGGGATGTCAGCCTTGCAATGTACTTTTGAGGCGCCCGCTATTACTTTTGGTGATATAGATACCATTGTGAACTGTATTTCAGTCAAATCTCAGATATGTTCTTAGGTTTGGGAGAAGTGGGAAAGTGTAAACACTGCAACAGTGCCATTACTCACTTGATTGATTGATTGAATTTGTATTCCACCCTTCAGTGGAAGACCACAGAGTGGTTCACAACATAAAAATGCAAAATGTGAAATCCTTACAATCATTTTAAATAATGTCATCCCTATGTAGTTTCTGGGCAAACTGATTCTGAGATAGAGATCTGAGGGTCAACCATACTGTACAATAATAGGAAAGGAAAGGAAAATCACACAGATAATTGTTCCATTGGTAACACCAATGAGCCATGAAAACACTGGCAGCATACCGCAAGGAGAACAAACTCGAAGTTAATTACCAGAAAACCAAAATCACGGTATTTGCCAGAAGGCCCAAATCTTAGTCATGGTACATTGATGGTCAAAAGATCGAGCAGGTCACCTGCTTCAAACACCTTGGCATAGTCCTTCATTCCTCAGGAAGCAGAAAGGCCCACAGGGACTATGTTGCAGGGAACGCCCAGAGAAGTGGAACGGCCATACTTAAATACCTCAGGACCAAAGGTGGCCACTTCATACTCGCAACCCTCAAATTGTTTAAGGCAAAGTCAATTGTGCAGCTGCTGTATGGTGCTCAACTGGCTCCCCCCTCCAACTGCAGAACACTGGAACTGGTACAATCTAAATTTCAAAGATCAGTCCTACAAGTGCCCCAAAAATGTTTCCAATGCAACCCTACGCCTAGAAACTGGACTTTTAAGAATTGAGGCTAGAGTGTGACTTGCCACACTTAATTACTGGTTAGACTATCCTTCTTCCCATGTGACCTTGTTCTCCTAATTATAAAGGACGACTTCCGGACAACTTGAAAATGAGAAGTGTTAAACAAAATAACAACTCTAGGTTTTACCTCTCAAATTTTACTTGACGTGGGATATGGAAAAAAACAAAAACCCACCGAACAGCATATGGAAGACATAGAATGCAAGCAGATCTAACCAGAGCCCCCAATTTTTTCATCGGTGAAACCAAAATGTCCCAAATGTCCCAAATGTCATATATAACCAACCTAGAAATACCAAAACAGCAAATGGCCTTTACTTTGGCCCGATGCCAGGCCCTCCCCTCAGCTATCCAGGAAGGCTGTTTTAGGAAGGTACCGTACGGGGAGAGGAAATGTCCCCGTGGCTCAGGGCAACTAGAAACAACTGAACATGTCTTCTTCTACTGCCAATATTATACAGACATATGAGTCAGGTTCATCCTGCTAATACTATACAAATTCCCTGGACAGACTGAGCAACTCTATACCTCCTTGCAACTTCAAGATGCAAACCCAGATGTAACATACTCAGCAGCCAGATTTTGCGCTGCTGTGATGGTCATTCACACAAGACCTAAACTGAAGGCTTGTACGCAAGACCCGTTCCCTCTCTTGCACCCTCCCTTCTATAGTTACTTTTGCAACTCTTTGACTCAAAGAAGGGAGGGGTGTGTGAGGGAGACTTAAAAGCAGCTAGAGAATGTGGCGTTTGCCCTTCCTAGAGAATATATGTGTGAGCAGGAGTAAGTAAGGGGTTAAGTGGCTGACCCAATAAACAGAGGGAGGAAGAGCTAGGGGCAGCTGAACAAAGGCAGTTGGAGTTAGTCAGTTAGAGTTAGACAGTGGGTTAAGAGCAGTTGATTGAAGCAGTTGGTTGGTGGGTGGTTGGTGATTGTGAGGGTTGGTGGTGAGGTAGAGTGGTGAGCGTAGGATTAGGACAGGGTTGTGATAAGAATAAATACATACCAATGTAACCAATATCTTAAGTTGTTGAAGTTTTAAATAAACACTTATTATTTTGTTTAAAATCACACCCTGACTGTGACAGTGATTACCAGGGAGGGGATCCTGGTTGGTGGCAGTGAAGCGCCGTGGTGGCACAGGGATCAATAGTCCGTTAAACGACCGGGGACCCTGTGTGATCACCACAGAGAGTTAAGAGCACTCTTTTTACCCATTTTATCTGTTTTATTTCCTAAATTACTGTGCGTTTCTATTTTAACTTATGCTGGTCTGTGACTGTAATAAAGATGATGGTGATGATCCAATGGATCCAGTTCTACTAAGAATATTCCAATATTTATGCCTGGCTTCAGATGATAAACATTTGTGTTATATCTAGGGTTCAAATCATGGTATTAGCTCCACCTCAACCCCAATTTTGATTATCGTAATAATTTTCTGGATACCAAAGAAGAGAAAGAGTTGTAAATATATTAACTTTTATTCCTTCCCACACTCATAAGTCCTTGTGAGGGACAAGTGACACAGATAGAGATTTATTTATGAATAAAGGAGACACTTTGCTTATAAAGAAAGAAGTTCTCATTTTGAAAAGATCAACATGATTTAATTGTTGCCATACGAGGGGACATTAAAATTCAGATACATTGTGAAAATACAATAAAATGACACAGTGCATTAATTCATTTCTTATTATGATTGAGGGTGGTTTCTTTCTTTCCAAGAACAGTAGCACCGACATAAAACCAGTTCTTAAGCATTCCCTTCAGACACTGTTGAAGCACCATTTCCTCATAGAAGAATGCTCTGCAAGTCCCAGTAATGCTGTAAAGCTCATGTATTGATATTCATATTAGCAACTATATAAAATAAAAATCATTTCTGCTTACTTTGTATTGATTTTCTTTGTGAGCTTACATTTTTTTATTTTCCCACCTAACTCCTTACCATGTAAGAAGTTATTTTCTGCAACCTTATATACCAGCACTATGACATCTCTTGGGATCCAAAACTACTCTTACTTCAGTTAGAATATATGAGAGAAAATGAATGCATCATTGTCTTCAATAATGTAGGCACAGAAGCCGATTTGGATTGGGTGCAATGCTGGAAAGCTGCTGCAACTGTATCTAAATGTAGAGCTCAGATGAAATTGACCTTATTTTGGAATGGCTTACTCTTGTCTTGTCTCTTTGCCACATTTTAATATTTCTCTGGTGCTGCACTGGTTTGCTTGGATGCCACCCTCAAAATCATGGTTCTGCATGCTATGTTCAGGGATGTGCTAATAGCTTGAGGGAAAGCCTTCTTGTGATGGGCATACACTAGAGTTACCTTGAGTGTGTCCTGATATATTGGCTTTAGGATTTGGTCTCTCACTCCTCCTCCCATGTGCCTCTACACTGAAATTAGATCAGGGGTGTTGGGCAATCCAACTGGAATCCCCAGTTGCACATGGGAGAATGGGGAATCATCCCATCTGTCAGGCTACGATGCTTGTGCAAACAGAATACTTGCAATAATGCAATGTTGAAATCCACCCAGAGGGCCCATGTTTTTCAAAGTGTTGTATCTCAATATTGGAAGAAATTGTTCAGATCAGGTAATCCTATGCTAAAAAATAAAATGAATGAAGCTTTTTTAAAAAAGAACTGAACTCAGAAATCTGGATTCCCCAAGAGTCTAGGTTGTTTTGTTTTTTAATGTGGGATTGTATCATTTTAGAATTCACGCAGGGGATCAGTTTTGAATGTAAGTAAGAAATATGCAGACTCAAAGGCCGTCATGTTGGAACTGTAATATTATATCAGTCTACATGATAATCTTTAACATTCTAGCTTTCCATAGACAGGGAAAATAAAAAATAAAAATAAAAAGTCCTTCCAGTAGCACCTTAGAGACCAACTAAGTTTGTTCTTGGTATGAGCTTTCGTGTGCAACTTAGTTGGTCTCTAAGGTGCTACTGGAAGGACTTCTTTATTTTTTATTTTGTTTTGACTATGGCAGACCAACACGGCTACCTACCTGTAACATGGACAGGGAGTTACTGACAATTCAGAGTATTCATACATGCAACCCCCACAGGCATTCTAAGGTGGTACAAGCCAGCAGGTGTAATTTGTTCCTGAATGCACACACCAGTGTGTGTGGTCAGCTCTTGGGAGAGACACACAGAATATCATTCAATGTCATTTGCTTTCTCTAAGCCTTTAAAAAAGAAATTACCTCCAAGTACATGGGAGCGAAGGTACCGTGTGTACAAATGATTGTTTTAAAAAAATGTGTTAATGTTCTTTCTAGTTAAACAATTTGATAGACTTGGGTTTTTTGTTTTATTAAAGTATTTTAAAGCACACAGAAACGCCCACCCATTAACTTCAGTTAAACAGAGTTTCTGGTTAATGCTTTTGTGTACTCAGTTTTTCATTATTAAATAAAAAGGGAGGCACTGCTGTCCGAGTGATCTCTTTCCCCCTATATGTGTTTCTCAACTGATAATTAAGGACATCAAGGAGCTTGAAATAGCTGTATTTTTTCATCAGCTACAAAGCAAAGGCAATGTGGAGTTTTGACATACACAATCACTAGTACACATGGCTTACCTTCAGAAGAAAATGAAAAACCCCAAACCCTAATATGAACAAGTGGCAGAATGGAAAGCAGGGTTGAGAGCATGTTGAACCAAGTCCAAAAATCCATAACAAAAGGATGGGGGATAAAATTAATTCTTCAGTAGCAATCCCATGACCACAGCCAGATAAATCAGCACCACAAAATCAAGGGTAAAACTTGCAGAGGGGATTTAAAATTAATCCCCAATACAATTACACTGTAAGCCCATTCTAGAAATACTGGCTCTCAAGAAAATTAAGCAATTTCATTCACCTTATGCTTTTACACATGTTAACATTCTTTTTTTTTAAGGTATTTTCAAATTCATGCAAAGATGCATTTGGTATTATGAGTTTGTTTGGAACCATAATATATCACAATACTCTAATACACTCATACTGCATAACCTAGTTAGTAGATCTTTCAGCTCATGAGGAAACTGATTTATTTATTTATTTTTCTAAAAAAATCTGCACAGAAATATTTGTGAAAGCATATCAGTTGTGCTACGCTACGGAATATAATCCCATTTAAATGTGATCAAGCATGGTTCCAAGGAAGGAGTAGTATATGCCCTTTGTCTTAACAGTAAACTGATGAATGCCTTTTTTTTAAAAAAAGCAATTGTTTTGTTCTGATAGCTTGGATTTTTATGCTATGTCTGAGAGAAGCTTTGGAAAGTGACTTGATACTTTGCAAAGGTTAACCTTGCATTCTTTACATATAAAAGTGCCTCACAGCTCAATCCTATAATATCAACTCAAAAAGTGAATCCCAGTTAGTTAAAAGGGTCTTACTTCCAGTTAATTGATATAGGATTACAGTCTCAGGGTGCTAAAAAAGGCAGAGTGCAGTGTAGCAACTGCTGAAATATATATGTCCCTTTAGCCAATGGAAAACTTTCTCTCTCCCATTCTCTTTAGAACAGACTTTCCCAACCTGGTGCCCTCCATATATTTTAGACTACAAATCCTAACTGTGCAAGCTGGGACTGATGGGAGTTGTAGTGGCTGCTTTAGACTATAAACTCTTGTCCCATTAGTTCTTAGCTTCTCATATTTTTGCTGCATGTTCCTGAAAAGGAAAACATAATTAGGCAGGATGCAAAAAAGATTTTCCGTTTCTTTTTTATTTTTAGTGATTATCTCTTTTTTTCATTTCTCTTCCTCCATATATCCCATCGTTGCACTCTCCCCCTTCTTCCTAACATCTTGGGCCAGATTACAGAAACCTTCAAAAGTCAAACTTTCTAAACACAAATTGATGAATGAACTGCAGCTGCTCTTCCACTCAGTAAATTCTTTGGATGCTTACAACATTTCTCCCAGATTTTGGGGTTCCAAATCATATCTGATCTTGTCACCAATGCATTAGTGACCCACCATTCTATTTTATTTCCAGGCTTCGTTCAAGACTCTGCATGGGTACAGATCTTCTGCAGTCTTAAAGTGAGCACCAGAACATTTGCACGTTGATTAAAACTGCACAACAAGGAATCTTGAGACACTGTGTTTTAATCAATGCATGCACATGCCCTTTCCTTTGATTTTCTTCCTCCTCCTCATATTTTAGTTATAAACCACGTAAGATAGCCCTGAGCTGATTACATTGGCACTAACTAGCACTTGACATTCTATGCCTCCTATCGAAAGAATGACCAATGTGGGACACAATCAGTACACCTGGTCCCTTCAAATAAACAAGTAAAGATTACAATCAGTTGACTACACTGCTCACAAGAATTTGAATGCTGTGATATGTATATCAAAGCACAGACATATATTATAAGGCTACCTTGCATGGCAAATAAGAAACCATGCTTGATATAGAAGTATGAAGCCGCTGTAACTATTGAAAAATTGATTCACTGTCAACTGTCCAGCTAGTTGGGCTGAAATCCTAAACCTGCTTATCTGGAATAACTGGAATGGGATTTACTTTTCAGCGGACATGTTTAGAATTGTACTTTAAATTCCTTTGAAGGCCATGGGACTTCAGTTAATCGTGACTAACTTCTCCCATTAGTTTTAACAGAACTAATTTTTGTCTTCTAGGCAGATCTGCCCACCCTGTTGCATCTGTTGCTCTTTTAATGCTTTCCCTCAAGAATATCATGTAATAGGTAACTTTTCCTGGGTTCTGTAGCAGGGGTTAATATCCCATAATCGGAATACTGATCAGTTGGGAGAGTCAGTAATAACTATCTGGGTGAAGTAGGTAATATTCTTCCTGATCATTTGTGGGCATGAGGATTCTTTGCTCCTTCACTTCAATGGAGAGACAGCACCATAGGCATGACATTACCATGAGTGGGGAAATGCAAAGAAAAACTACATTCGCAAATTGGAATGTACATGGGGAACTGATTACAGAAATGTCTTCCCCTTTCATAATTGGGATCAGAGGTGTTTTTTTTCTCTTTTGCAATCATAGAGTGGATAAATATGTTTCAAGATTCATTCAAATGCTTGTCTTTCACATGTATAACTAAGAAAGAAATATTAAATATTTAAATGCTTCATTTATAAAGACAATACTATTTTAAAAGCTAACATGAATCAAGCTGCTAAATTTCAGACATTTGTGTTTCTTTCTGTCCAGCAGTTCGTTTATATATAACTGCCCTGAGTAAATGCTGCTTAGCAAAATGGCCTTTAGAGTTATTTAAAAAAAAAGAAAAGGAAAAAGAAATCCTCTCTGTAAAGCTACTCAAAGGTAATGCAATACATCTCAGGCATATTTAGTTTGCATTAAGAAGAAGGTAGGGCCCATCCTTTAATTATTCATACACACATTATCTACTACATACACAATAAGACTGGGAATGACGTTCAGAAGATTTAGCTGTGCTTGTTGGAATGTTATGAGATTATTGAGCAAGTTTTGATAAAAGGCAGGATTTTAAATAGTGAAGCAGTTCTCGCATTGCAGACTTCAAAAAGCACTGTCACTTTAACTCGTGTTCACATCTTTGTATCTAACTGCTCGCAAAACCACATGGCAGTCAAGGAAAGATTAATGTAGTTCAGACCTGCAGATCTCATTATTCTATTTTAACATGATGCAAATATGTAAACTCGGAAAGGTGTCTGCTTTGAGTAGCCTTACATTCTTTAACTTAAGTCCTAGCAATCATCAAGCTATTGCATGCCCCATTCATGAAAAAATATGCTTTGTTGGAATGACGTAGCTTAAACAGTTACACTTCAAGCACTTCCTTACCTAGAGCTTCCTTTAAATTATATTAATTTAAAATATCTATTCAATGATAGGTTTAAAAAAAATAACCAAAACAAATTAATAGGTTGGGTTTTTTTTTATGAAAATGACTCTTTACAGTAAGTAAAAAAGATTCATCACAGTTTTGGTAACTTGCATGAGTTCGTTGAAACAAAATCCTTCACATGATGGATTCGGATGTTGTTGTGCTCTAGGTACATTCACTGGTATGACCTAAAGCAGTAGACACCATAGAGCTTGTGCTTTTTATCGGGAAAGCCCACAAAGCGGACTGCTGCTTCAGTAGGACTGCAGCGTTTCCTTGGCCTAGAGATGGGGTAGCGGACGCTGCCATCAGCCAGCCAGCCGGCATCACAGCGGTCGTATCCCAGGAGTTTCCAGGCTGCAAACATTTGGCCTACTTTAGCAATCTGTGCACCATCTTTGAGGCAGGCATGCACTGCTTCGTCGTAGGTCAGCTTGGTTGGGTGTATTAGGTAGTAAAAACGGCCTAATGAAAGCAGAGAAAATATCAAGAACAAGATAAAGTTATAATATGTTTTCTTTACAGTTCTTTAAAGCAATTGCTGTTGAGCAGTAAAGTTAAAATTACAGTTCTCTTTTTATAGAAAAATTACTTATTCTTTTTGCCAGCTTTCAACAGAACTCACTATATAATCTTGAAGTGACTACTGTTGTTTCTGTAAGAGCCGCTGCACAATGCCTCTCATTAATAGTGCTGGACATTACATTGCCTTTTGATCTTACCTACAGCCACAAACCAGAAGCTTGTGTTGATATTAAGTGATGCACCATGTACTGATTTTTTTTTTAAAAAAAATGCAATATGGCATGCAACTATGAACCATGAAGGTTACAAAATATCTATATTACACAGCAAAAACTGCAGTACCATAAATATGAACATTTATTTATTATACCATGAGCTTCCTTGGACTAAGACTAACTTTATCATTACACGGAGTGAAATCTCAATTCACTTCATGCAGTTGATAAAACGTGCCATAACAAATCCATTTGTTAGTCTTTAAGTGACACAGGACTCTGTTGATATTGCTGCAACAGACACGAGGCTCATCCAGACTTCCTTTTGCACTGCACTTTCCTGGCACAGCCTCACACTTTAAGGTTCCGTGCCCACCTCTCCTTCAATTAATGGCATGCATTTTAAAAATCCTTCTTGGGTGTGCATTGGGAAACTACACAATCCCTTTCCTCAATTGTCTTTTAGGGTATGGAAGAGATTGTGTTCACATGTAGTTCTGTCTACAACCCCTTTAATTCCTATACCAGACCACCCATCCTTTTGCCTTACGGGTGGAAGGCAGCAGAACTTTATAGAATTAATGATATTCTTTCTAATAGTCTTCCTGTTTCCATGTCTGTGCATAAGTTTTTTTTTTTTAATTGAGATGCTAATGAAGCAGTTTGTTCTATTGCATAATGCAAGCATGCTCACACATCTGCACATGAAGAAGGGGCATGAAGGAACCAGACCTTACAGGGTGAAATGAATTTTCATTGCAATTATTCAAAGACTGACTAGCCCTTTTTCATGCGTGGTTGTTTGTTTATTATATATCCCCTTTTCTACAAACTGCATAAAACTGCTTACATGGCACTGGATTTATTTGCATTAACTTAACCATCCCCTTCTGGAACAATTTAGCTGGATCTGGATCAGGTAAACATTTGCACAATGTTTTAACTCTGGTTTTGAACACTATTTGTTTTGGAAAAGCAAACTCAGGAATGCTCAAAGCAAGAGAAGTATTTGCTCTTTGCATGTTTTAGGGCAAATAAATTTAATTGTCAATACCCAGAGCGTGTGTAAGCGGAGAATGTGAGCATCTCTTAGCTCGCAGGCTACAGGCCAAACATCTGCTCCCCAACATGCATACAAGTTAAGACATATGGGAGAGGCCCATGTCTGAGGAACAGAAGACAGTCCAAGTTGTTGCTGAAGAGGGAAGTCTGTTGTGTGATGGTCCTCCCCTCCTCTCCTAAACAGACCAGTGATTTCCAGGCTATATAGAGAAATTCAGTTGACTTTGCAAGTTCATTTACTGTATTATTGTATTCTAGCACTGGACAAAAAACACAACTTCCCTTTAATTTCATGGCCCCATTCACACCACACCCCTGAATTTTGAGCTGAAGGTTCTCATTAGGATGGAAATATTTCAATCAAATAAAATAAAATGGTATCAGATCACACTATTTATCCACCAAGCCCAGTATTGTTGAACCTCACTGGCACTGTTTCTCATGAAAAACTACACACTACAATTAATGCATAGTGTGTGACTGTGTCTCTTGTTTTCCTTAAATTAATTACAGATTATTTGATTGTTATCAGGATTGAAGCATGCAGGGAGTGGAGGCTTACTCTTTTTTTCTCCAGCTGTGCCCCCCTCCCCTGAATAACACCCTCCCATAGGCTAGGAGGCTCAGCAAAAAAAGTTCTCAATGGTGCCAACCCTCCCTTCCCTACATGTTGCAATGCCAATAATAACTGGAGCCCCCTACAGCTGTAATTAATTTAAGAAAAATTACAGGCATAGCTGTGCAGTATGTATTAACCATAACACAGAGCTTGACCCTCAGGGTCTCCAGCAGAGGCCTTTCCCACCAAACATTACCTGATCATTTTAACCAGAGATGCCAGAGAATGAACCTGTGACCTTCTGCATGCGAAACATGTGTTCTACCAGTGAGCTATGATCCTTTCCCAAAATGAGTAATAAATTGTTCCGGCTTGTCATTCTTTCCCCCTAAAGCACCAATGGGCCCCTTTGAAAAGGGAGTCAGAATTCCTTACCATTAAAATGGGATGTAAAACAGAAGACATCGTATCTACTTTGATCTTTATTTGAGAAGCCATAATTCCGGATTCCAGGCACTGTATTCTTCCCACCGCAAGGCTCCCTGGGATGCGTAATGGGATATTGCACCGACCCGTCGCTGAGCCAGCCAGCATTGCACCAGTCCAGGCCTGCTCTCCACGCATCGTACAACTGGTCAAATGAAGCGATAACTGCATCTTGGTCCAGGCAGGCTTGCTGAGCCTCGTGGAAGTTTAAGTTGTAACGACCCAGTCGTGGGAAGTAAGGGAATACAATGCCTGAGAGAGAAAATAAAATAGAAGTGGGTGAAATGAATGGTTTAGCTATAATTTTAAACATGTGTGTGTTCACACATGAATGTCATCAGAAGAGGTGCAAGGAACATTTGCTGGAAATGTAGGGTTGTGGTGGTGAGAGAGTTACATGTATATGATGCCAAAAGAGCAACCTGTTAAGTTTTATATCTGGAGATATTGGCTCTCAGGGAGTGAGCTGTTTAGTCTGAGAGTTCTGCCTGTCTCCGCAGACAGAAGGCTTCTCTCTCAGACAGAATCACACCCTTTCCTATTGGAATGCCACCAATCCCGCATGCTATTTTCAAGTGTGGGCCATCACCAATTAGAAACATTACCCTCATCCATCAATTCTATTCTCCACAGAGCAAGCATACCAAAATGGAGAAACCTAGGGAATATCCAGAAGAGCAAAGGAAATCAAGTTGGCAGAGGGACTGCCTCATTTAGACAGACAGAAAGAGAGAAGAAAAAAAACATATGTAGAACTGGGCAAATGTGTTCTTTGATATGGGTCATAATGAACAGTTATCACATTAAAGCATTGTTTCATGTTGCACTTTTCAGCACCATCTCTATGGAGCAAATATATCAGTGGTTGTTAGCTCTGATACTGTAGCTACATGAAACCTGTATCTCTGAACAGCAACTGGGAGTCCTTGCTCACACATCACACACTAAACCAAACAATGGCTTAGCCCCAAGGCATGTGCATGTGTGCTCCCAGATTATGGCTCTGTGACCATTCTGCTGATGGGTTAGCATCAAAGATAGGTAAGATGGAGAATGATTACTCGAGTTTTCCCCTCCACTGTGACCGTAAACTGTTTTTATGAAGATTTGTTTATTGAGGCAAGTCAACCCCAGATGCTGGTGGGGAAGCCCTTTTTGGAGTTTCCTAGCTGAACTGTTAAGTGAAACACTCTTAAATACACTCTTAAATACAAGGGGCAGGATTCAGCAAGCAAGTCCCATCAGTGGAAGTGCTGCAGAAGGGTTTCTGCTTGCTCAGTGGGGGCTTTCCCTTATTCTTCTACCCCCTGCACATGCACACCCTGCACACCATACTCCCCCCCCCTTAAATTGGCTCAGGGGTCAGGGGTCAGGGTTGAAGATAAACAGGATCGTTCCATCTGGCAAGCCGAAATGCTTGTCCTGACAGAACGATCGCCTCAGTGCAATGCTGAATTCCTGCCAAGGTCCAGAACTAAATGGACCTTTCCGGACTGATCCAGAACTTTTTGCATGTTCTTATAGCCTCAATATTAGGGCAGGTTCTTATGTCAAATGCACAGCAGTGCATTGTGGGAATGCGGAGAACAATCTAATACAAATACACATGAAGTACCCCCCCCCCCTTTTGAGAATAATTTAGAATAAACTAAAGTGCAAAGACATTAGAGTTAGAAAGGAAAAATATATTGTTAACTAACTCTGTGCCCATATTCTAAACGGTACAGTGGGAACAAGGCATTCATATTTACACAGTAACTGTTTAAAATTTTCTAGTTACATTTATGTAAAGCATTGTTAGTTCATATTTAGGGCTAAAAGCCAAACTGGCATCTTTCCCAAGTAAACAGGTCTGCAGCATTTCTGTGAAAGATACCTTCCTCCACTTCCTTCTTTAAAGGAAAATTTAATTCAAACTGAAAGCAGAGCCTATGTATCGGAATCAACGTCTACATTTAAAAATCCTGCTTTTTTTTTAAGATGCTCACATTAAAACAAAGCATATTTCTGTATTTACAAAGTGTATTTGTTTATTTACAATATTCCTTATTCTGTGCCCTTAATAGGGCATCTGAAATTATGTACAACACAATAAAAAAATTAAGCTGTAAAAACATATATCGATAATAAGACATTTTAAGACCTAGCAACACATATTAAAACTTGCAACAACCCAGAAAGGAAGCCAGGGCTGCTGAACCAAAAACAGAAGGAAAATGTTAGGTGTCACTAAGTCCTGTGAAAACAAGAGTCACAACATTCTGTGCCAGCTGAAGCTTTTAAACCATCCTTGGAGAACTGCTGAAACATGGGATGACAAAGATAAATCCAGTGCCTGGGCTCTCACTTGTGGGGTGCCTCAGGGTTCCATCCTCCCCCATGCTTTTTAACATCTATATGAAGCCACTGTGAGAGAGCACCAGGGGCGTTGGGTTGGGTGTTCATCAGCATGCGGATGATACCCAGCTCTACCTCTCTTTTAAATCAGAACCAGTGAAGGCGGTGAAGGTCCTGTGTGAGTGTCTGGAGGCGGTTGGAGGATGGATGTCGGCTAACAGATTGAGGTTGAATCCTGACAAGACAGAAGTACTGTTTGGGGGCACAGGGGGCAGGCAAGTATGGGGGACTCTCTGGTCTTGAATGGGGTAACTGTGTCCCTGAAGGACCAGGTGCATAGCCTGGGAGTCATTTTGGACTCACAGCTGTCCATGGAGGTGGAACTACAAAAGGGCCCTCTACTGAACTTAATACCCAGGATGGTTTGTAGGGAACGAGGTGATCTTTAAATTTTTTTTGGGCCTAAATAATTTGAGATTTTAAATATTATTGTAAGCATCTTGAATTGGGCCTGTAAATCTGGCTTGGCACCTAATGCAGTTCTTTTAGAATAGTAGTGATACGGGTTCTAACAGCAGCACCAACTGGTAATCTGGCCACTGTATTTTGGATCAAATGAAATTGTTGAGTCTTCTTCAATTAAGCCTCTAAGGTACTAAGACTCAAAAGGTGATTATTTAGAGCAGTATTTCAAAAAGAAGAAAGGGATAAATCAGATCTATTGGGTATAACTTATTTACCTATAAAATGCAAACTTTTCCCCAACTGCTGTTGTCACTTGATGGTTCTGGTCATCCAGTGTATTTTACAAGAAACTACTAATTGCAGTTATTCAGCACACAGTGTTGATGCTAATGATCTAGCATTCTTAAATGTGTGCTAGATCATTCTTAAACGTTATTAAGCTGAGTCTCTCTGACAGTGAAGTGCTATTAGGTACCACTGGAGAGCAATATCTAACATCTGCTTTTCACTATAGAATGAATATTGGTCTACTAAGCCAAAGAATTAGCTAATAAATATTCATGCGCCCTATCCAAAGATCTGCCAAAATCTGAATGCTGAGGAACACTTCTCTTCAGCTTGGAAGACCCAGCCAACAGAAAAGGTTATTTTTCCCATAGTCATGGAATTCCATCTTTCTCCCATTTGGAGGCTCGGGTTACCAGCTGCATACAGTGACATCCATTTACTTCTTCCAAAATACTGGCAGAATATATTCTGGAGCAAAGAATAGAGACGTTTGATATCTATTTAACATTGATCCCTGCGTTCTGAGAAGCCTGGGTTGTGGAAATCAATATACTTTTATAGATACCATTTTCTAAGGACAAATTTTGGATTTTAACTGTGACAGCTGCAAAGGGTGCTAGAGTTGCTGAGTTAACACTGTAGTCAATTATCAGTTTTAAGAATAACTGGTCTGTATTTACAGAGAGACTTAAATTTCCTGTACCATAAGTCCACATGGAAAAAAAGAGACTAGCCTCAGCCAGAGTAAAGAAATTGGCTTCCTTTGGTGGTAGTCTAAACAAAAATGTCAGACTTCTCATAGCCAGAGTCAACATGGGATACAGTAGAGCTTGCTGCAGTCCACCATAGTGTAACCATCTTAACCTGGCATGCATATTTGCCTAACAAGCATTTTTCCAATTGATGTTGCTGTAATACTGTTTTTATTTTATTTTATTTAATCTCACACCTTCATAATTCATTGCCCTCCCATAGCTGCGTTCAGGAAGCAAGGTCAGGAAAAGAGGAAACTGCCTTAGAGTCAAATCATTGGTCAATCTAGGACATTCTCAACCAATTGGTAGCAGCTCATCTTTCCCAGCCCTACCTGAGGATTCCAGGGATTGGTCCCATGACCTTCTGTATGAAATGCATATGCTCTGCTGGTGACCTAAACTCCTTAAGATGATTTGTCCAGTATCACCTACCCTGACAGGTAGCAGCTCTGCACGGTCTCTAGCAGATTTCTGTCACTTTAGTGCTATATCATTCTCTTAGCTGGAGATGCCAAAGACTGAACCAGAGACCTTCGGAAGGCAAAGCGTGTGTCCCAACTCTAAGGTATGGTCCCTCCTTCTGCCAGGGTTCTGCCATCCCAGAACAAACTTGGAAGTTTTATTAGTGCTGTATCTACAAGATCCCCCCCTCTCTCCCTCTCTCTCTCTTGTTGATATGGCCATATGTTGTTGGACTACAGCTCACATCAGCCCCATCTAGCATGGCCTTGTCAAGGATGGCTGGAACGCTGGTCCAACAGCATTTGGAGGGCACCACAATGGCTTTACTTGCAGGGCTATCCCAGGGAATTCACAAATTCTGTCAGCCAGGATCTATAAAGCAGTTTACAAACTGAAAAATTAGCACCAGGAGAAGGAAGCCCCTTAAAACAGACAGTAGATGTCATTGTTATGACAAATATGGTTTCTGAGTGAAGTTACATAGGAATGATTAACTGTTTTGACCAGCTTAGAGACATTCCTGGAAATAAATGTTTTTGTCAATCTGCCAAGCATCATCCAATAAGACCATTATCTAGGGACAACTGTCTTATTGATTCACAGTTTCATCAGCAGTTACACTTGTTCCATCAGGCAACTGAAGACTGTATGCAAGTGTCATGTACGGCAGAAGAAACTCAATTGTTCTAAAAGAAAGATAATGCTTTGCTGAATTTTTCTAAAGGGACTCTTGCATTTTCCAAGTATAAATTTCCATAACAATGGAAAGAAATTAAACATTCCTGAAGAATGTAAAGAGAAGAGAGGAAAGTATGATTGCCATATAATTCAATGAGGCCCTTTTTTCTAGATCAAACCAGCTATATATATGCTTTTTGATAAACCTATGGTCATTTTTTTTAAACAAAATTTATTGACATTTTCACAAAATAACACAAACCCAACCCCCACACCTACAAATATCAAAACAAATACAAATACACATAATGTCAGGATTCTTCTTCTTATCTGTATACCTTACTAAAAAAAAAATTTCTAGTTCCAGATCTTGACGTTTGACTTCCCCCGCCTATACACCTTCGGTTTTAAAACAGTACACTATTTCCTTAACAACTTTTCTCTATAAAGATTAACTTTACTTAAAAAAGAAAAAACACCTTTGTCTTAATCTTTGCATTATAACCTAAAACTTAACCAAATATTCTTACAGCTAAACTTGTTTCTTCTATCATTTATCATGCTGCTTTTCACTTAAATTCAATATCTCCTTACTTATTTAAAATAGACTTGTAATTAACAGACTTCACACTCCGATTTCGGATACCATGGCAGACCATCTATATTATACATTAATTGGTTCAACCCACTCCCCTTCTGTCCATTATCTTCTCCTGTCTTTCACCAGAACCGGATCTCCTATTATATTCTTCTGAATGTCCACAGATCCAGGTTGCACCCACAACAAACCCTGCATCGAGCTCCAAGATGCTCATCCTCTCCATTCTGAGTTTCTCCGTGCCTTTGTACCATACTTCTTCTTCTTGTAGAAATCTTAATTCTGTGTCCCTCGACCCCGAACTGCCACCTCGGAGTCTGGATATTAAAAATCTTTCCGTTCCAGGGCTGCTGCCACCCCCTGAAATCGGCCCCTGTTCCACTCGGATTTGCTCAGCCATCTCAAACCATCCTTCCAACACATCTTCCAGCTCTTTGCAAAAGTCTGTTTCCATTGAATAAAACTTTCGAAAAGCCTCCTCTGTGGAAAACAAATTCTTTCCATTTATAATCCCACTCAAGGCTCTTAATTTTCGATCAAGCAGTTCCAATTGAAAGACAGTAAGCTTTTCCTCATCCTCCCAGTCCTTCAGTGCCAACATAAGCGCAAAGTCCAACATCTTCGGGGGGAGGTGGGTATCAAGTTACGTTTCCTGTCTTTTCCTTCCTTTGTCTCAATTTTTTCCTACGCAAGTCCAAATCGCCGCCATTTCTTCCGATGTCGGAATATAAAGACCAAAACTTCAAACGGAGATATTTTTTCCTCAGTTAACCCCCAAAAGGAGATCTCAACAGACTCAGCTTTCAAATTCAAAATGCTTTCAATTGATTGTTGTAGCAGCAGTCACTTAAAGGGTTAATTTCTTTCACCACCCGAAGGGAGAGAGGCGGGCTGCCTTTCTTCTTAATCCCAGAGCTTTCCCGGAATACAAAGAGTCAGTCAATTACTCACAGCTTCTGGTTTCTTAGCAACTCCTTAATGACAGGTAGAACAGAGACGCTCATCACGGACTTTGCCGCCGCATGTAAACATCCTGGTTGGGGCATGTCCCCTAAAGCCCGGCTCCGTGGTCCCTTCACCCCCACTCCCCCTTTACAGGGGGCGCGGGGGAAGGGTTCGGAGCACAACGGGCACAGCCGGGGAGCCCAGGGCACGGGACGCTCTTCCCGCGCCCCAACCGAAGCCCCGCTATGCGGCTGCAGGGCTCCTAACCCCCGGGATGAACTGGGTGCTTCGCAGCCGAAGCAGCCCACGACCATCCATAATGGCGCCAGCCGCCGGAAGTCAAACCTATGGTCATTTTTATCTCAAATATGGTGAATGTGGTCTAATTGTCTCATTTAATACCCTACCTGGCTCCACCAGCAGGGCAGAAGGAATTTATGGGCTTAGTGTTTTTAAATCTTTTAGGAATTGTAGGTAATGAGGAAAGTAAGGTCTAAGCATGCTCAAAAGCATATCCAAATAATGCTGTGGTTTGGGGGCATGGCAGGAGACTAAGAGAGCTTACTGTTCTTAGAAGCCCATCAGCTTCCTTCTAATTCCCTTTTTGGGGCCATTGCAGAACTCACTTTCATGTAATTGCTGAGTTCACCGCACAAACCAAAAGACACTCCCTTAAAAATGTACCAAGACCAAAACTTGATTTCATCACAGATAAATCCGAAACTGTTACTAAAATGATTTATAACAAGCTTGTGTTGACAGAATGGAAAATGAAATGTGCCACGACATAAACATGTACAGAGAACTTGTAGCTGCTTAAATTCCTTGGTTTTTTGTGTTTTCTGTTTCTTTAAAGACAACAGATAATTTCATGGCTAAATAAAACAAGTCACCTTAATTTCATGTCAACTTTTAGTGGACATTTATTTATTTATTTGGAAGCAGATTCAAAGTTAATATTTTCTCAGAGAAAAAAATAAATAAATTAAGAATGGCAGACATGTTAGCCTGCAAACAGCAAGGCAAAGAATGTGGTGGCACTTGCAAAATTACCAGGATTGTTTCAGCATGAATATTTGTACATAATGGCATACTTCAAATGCATCTTTACAAAAGCTCTTGCTGCACTAGATCTAAACCAGTTAATGAAGGTGTCATAACCTTGTTTGACTAAGAACCAAACTGCATGTGATGTGGTTCACGATATCTGCCCTTGCAGATATTATTTCTGAAATAGGTGGTTCAGGGCTCTTGATATACATTGGCACACTGCTCTGGAAGTATAGGGATTTAGCAGCAGTTAAAGTTGTAAACTTTCTAAAGAGCTCTATGTATGTAAGCTGTGAAACAGTGTTTCCAAAAGGTGTGTCTGTCATCTTCATTGCATAACTTTCACCATAAGCTGAAGACACACTGACACTATCTATCTATCTATCTATCTATCTATCTATCTATCATCTATCTATCTATCATCTATAGATACACACACACACACATAATTTTGATATTGTATTTTATATTATGTTGTATTTTTAACCTGCCCTGGGACCTTAATGGTGAAGGGTAGATAAGAAATATGACAACAGCAGCAGCAGCAGCAGCAGCAACAACAACAACAGTAGCCAGCAATTCCAAGACTACTTGCCTTCTAAGTCCAGAGATATGACAGTTGTGTCATCTTCTAAACCTTCAATCACTTCACATTTGTATTTCCCATAATCCTCCAGCATTATATTTGTGATTACAAGGGAGGCATCATTTTCAGTGCTTTTCTTCAGGAAAACCCTTCCTTGGTAATTCCCATAGCTCTTTTTGTGATATCCCATTTCAACATAGACATCCACTTCCTTGAGGTAATCTGAGGTGAGTTTGGTCCACTTGACCCGAATTTTATGGGATCCCGAGTCAGATGATCCATGGTCACGATAAAATTTACATGGCAGTGTAACATTGCCGCCCCGTTGTGAGAAGATTTTTGTTTGATCTGCTTCCACAAGGAGGCGAGGTCCATTTTCTGATCACATATTGGGAAGAAAAGAAACAATGATTAGTTTGGCATTCTATCCTACATTTCACAAATTTAAAAAAGGGGCATTCCTGTGCATGGTTGTGGGGGTGTAGGCAGCCTATGGTCTTTCCAAGCATTGTTGGACTTCAGTTCCCATGAGCCCCAGTCAACAAGGTGATTGATCGGGGATGATGGCAGTTGTCGTTCATTAATATCTGGAGAGCTACAGAGACCCACTTGTGGTCTAGGAACATACATGCAAGCTGCACAATGGTGGGGATAGCAGATTCCAGACTCAGATATGCCATGAAGAAAAAGTGGAAACTAAATGTGTGTGCAGGCAGATGGTTCCATATGACTAAAGCAGTGAGGCAAGTCACACAATGCACAGGAAGCCCCTTTTTAAATTTGTGAAAGTACTTTAAAAACAAACAAACCACTGTACTGTGCTTATACTATTTATCTCCCTTTACATCTGAGTAAACTGAGGCACAGCAATGTGACTAGTGAATACATGACACAAATGCTTAAGCATGATAACACATAGTAATAAAGAGAGTAACTCAGAGAACTTCTCATTTGTAGTCAAAGAAGTTCCATTCAGGGTTTCCCACTGAGAATTCCTCCCCCTCTCTGTACAAATGACAGTCCTTAACCTTTAATTAAGGGGCAATTACAAGTGTAGACAAAATGGCCTTTCCAAAACAATTTGTCCTTTCCAAGTGGTCTGCATTAGCAGTAGATCACTATCTAGGGTGCTGTATTAGGCTCAAGGACATGGAGTTTTAAAACAACTTTTTGTACATAGCATGCAAAGGCACAGAATTTTGTTCAATTGCTTGCTTATAATTAGAGCTTAATGTAAAACAATATAGTCTTATGAGAAATACTGACTATACTATTGCATAAAATTAATTTTTTGATGGTATAATGTAAAGTGCATTTCTGTGGAGTGCATTTCTATGAAGCTTGCTTTTTCATCCAAATTTAATGGCTCCAATTCATTGACAAAGTTTTGGGTGGCTAAACAAGCGTGGGTGTCCTCCACCACTGAGTTTGGAAGGAGAAAGACCACTGTGTGCCTACAGCACTTCCCCTGACATAAGCAGTAGCAGGACAGCAATGTGTCATTTTCATACATAGTTATTTCATACATAGTTATTATATTATAATTACATAGTAAGTCTTCCACTGCCATGCATCTTGCAATCCTGATTTTTTATATATATAAACGTAATTTCATTGCTTGATGCAGGACTAAAAGTGATTTTGTGGGTAAGGGTCTGAAATATACTTGGAATCAAGTGTGGATTTCATGGTCTTTATTCAGCTCATAGTAGCGAGGAATGGAAGTTTCCCCAAAACGTCTGCTTTATATACATTATTTACACAATCGGCCCCACGTGACTGGCTAATTCCGGGATACTCCTGTATGCCAATCAGGTTGCGGATTCACTTCCACCTGGAGCTGGATTGGGTGGCTCCTACGGACCAATCAGACTGCTGCATTCTGGATCCTATTGTTCTAGGACCAATCAGACTGCTACATTCTGAATCCTATTGTTCTAGGACCAATCAGACTGCTGCATTTTGGATCCTATTCAACTCAGTACATAACAGGGTAATAGCTCAGTGGCAGAATATCTGCTCTAGGAGGCTTAGTTTGATCAGAATCCAGTATACACTTCCAGAGCTAATGCTAAATACATTACTTCTGATAAATGAGCCACCATAGCTGCTAGAGGGCCATGAAAATTTGTGTCCTGGGCTTTTTAGAGTGGTCTACCCACATACTATCAGAAGCCCAAGGGGCGCATTGGTTGCCAGATGTGTATTTTTTTCCACCAGCTCTCCTACCCCACTACTTGGTTTTCATTTATTTGGATTGATTTTAGTAATGAAGAATAGACTAGAAATATTTTAAACAAACAAACAAAAATAAGTAACTATTCTGAAACACATCCAAAACAGACCCAATCAACAGATCTTTCTTCTGTTTCAAGCTTCATGTATTGACAATTACTAGCATAGGATTTATTTATGCCTTATAATAGATTTCAAACTTTTGGTGAATGGCATGTCAACATGTTCAGAAGAGTTGGCAAAAACCTTGGTAGTTTGTGAATCTTGTTTCACAGTATGTTTCTGCCTTGGGGATAACAGTGGTATACCCAAAGCTGAAAGTGACACAGCCCAGCTGGTAGAGTAACTCTCCTCCAGTGCCCTTTTGATCCCTGTTCTCTTACATATTTTGCAAAGAAAACAAAAACCCTGGCTGCAGATACAACTGTCTCTTAGCATTACATATACTGGGGAAGACAAGCCAGTGAATCATCACACATCCTCATGCTGTAAAATAAATGGTGATCTCACTGCAGCCTGAAAATGGTTGAAAAGGAAGTGTTTTTGTTAAGGAGGAAAAACACACACACATGTGGCTCTCATATGTACCACTGAGAAACTGACTCCTGAAAAAAGTTTCTTAATTTAGGAGAGGGATGGGGAACATGTGGTGCTCCATGTATTGTTTGACTACAGTTCGCATCAGCCCTAGCCAGCACGGGCAATGGTAAGGGATAATGGGCTTTATAGTCCAAACATCTGGAGAACAACAAGTTTCCCATTCTCGATTTAGGACCTGGGGTGGGGAGGCATCTAAAGCTGGTAGTCACTTAAATAGTGTTCCACATTCAGTTACAGAGAGAGAGGCTAGAAATCTGCACACCAGATTAGCAAGGAAACAATAAAACAGCAGGAAAAGTATAATTTATGGGAATAAGGAATGAAAGCAGCATGATATATGTCTGGGAATTAGACTACAAAGTGTTCAGACTGGTTTCTAAAAGATGAGCAATTCCACGGTTCTTCATTCCTTGTACCCATGCATGGCCATGGATGACATGATTTTTTGGGGGGTGGGGGAGAAGCAGAAGTGGCATATATCTACAGTATCTACTACTATACTTATAAAATAATTTGGGTTAATGAAATTTTTAGCATCAGAGGAAAAGACTGTGCTACAAGAAACATGACAAATTAAAACCTACAGGGACTGCTGCTTTGTATAAAAATAATTTCAACCAATATTTATGTTGAAAGTATATAAAAGAGACAAGCTGATATGAAAACTGTCATGTTTTGAGAATAAGATATAAAGTTTCCCAAACACTTCTAGAAGATTGTTGGTAGACAAATAATGTGGGGCAAAAACTTTTAATAGTCTATACATGAAATGAACCTATATTTTTATATAAACACTATGCTAGGTGACTGTAGTTTTCATTACAGTCCACATTTTCTTAAGATAAAGGAACCTTCCACATCCCTGAGACATCTGGGTCTGCTGCATTTTGGGAGTAATCCTGTAGGGGGAAACAGAACGTTTATTTCAGGAAGGTAAGTCCCACTGTTTATGAGGGTTTTACTCCCATGTAAATCTAAACCTTAAACTAGTTTAATGATAATTCTGTTTTACCATGGATTCCTACAATTATTTGGGCGAAGTCATGAAAATCAAGCTGTTATTAAACTTACACATAAATTTATAACGTGCTCATGCTTTTTATCACTATTGTTTGACATATATAGACCAGTGCAGCCAAAGTACTCGAATTTTTGTTTATTATTTATTTTGGCTTCAGAAAGACAGCACCAGCATAAATCAGTAATTTTGATTGAATTCATTTGTGTACCAAGCTCAAATATGTATGACCATGTTAGCTATTTAATGAATGTTTATTTTCAACTGTCCTGCATATTGTGACTGTTATATTGAGCTCAGTTGGATCCTGAAATAATACTTACTCATCTGCAACAATAATATTTAAAGCTGACTGGAAGTTGTTGGTTTTTTTAGTTCTTGAACATGAACCATTTTGGGTCCAATTGATTTTTGTGTGGCTAAAGTAATTACATTTGCTCAAATAAGTACATTAGTTAACATGGTTAATGTTTGGGCTAAAGTATCCAGGCATCGCATTTTTGCAAGAATGTACAATGCACTTTCTACCAAAAATTAGTCAACACCATCTATTATATTTTTATCTCACAGTTCCACCAACATTTCAAGGTGGCACACATGATTCAACCTTCCCCTCGTCTCATCCCCACAACAAGTAGGTTATGCTGATAGTGGCGATCTGGGGATTAGAACCCGGGTCTTTCAGGTTAGAGGGACTTTAAACCACAGGTAAACAAAACTAAAGGTGAACATGCAGCAGGCTGGTGCACACTGCTGATATTGTGACTGCTTCACTCCTCCTCCACTCCTGCTGCACGGTCAACTAAGCCATAGTCTTGGATACTTCTCATGGTTTGTTTGAAGAAAAACACCACAAACCTGAGTTCAGATGTAACGCTAAGTCAGGCTACCGGTAAGTCTAAGTTCCCAGAAGCATAGTAGGAGCAGGGAAGCACCTAAAATTTCAGCAGTGTGCACTAGTACTTTCATTTAACTATAGTTTAAAAGGAAACTAAAAAAGCATACAAGAAAATGGTATAGCTATTTTACAAGGGTATTTACCAACTTGACCTGTACACCGCTATGCACCAGGATAGGTGCCGCCCATGTTGATGCTAGGCCCGATCATTGCAAAAAGCAAATAGATGGGGACAGGGGATGGGGACGGAGCCGAGGACCTCATACAAGGGCAGACCTATTACCCAACAGGACTTGGCCAGCCCGCCTGCAAATGATTTAATCGATTTCCTACACCCCCCTCTTGGCACCCTGGTCTCTACGTATAATGTGCCTGACACTGGACTACCCAAGCAAGATTGGTCTGAAATGCTTTCGTCCTCACATGCCTCAATGCCAGAACTGCAGGCTTCCATTATTTTAAGCCCAATAAGTGGTCAAGAGCCGCAGCATTTGTTAAACTCTAACCCGCTAGTAGTATCAATGCAAGACACAGCAACTGACCTTTTATCTTTACAACCAACAGGGGTCGGCGAAGCCCACATTTTAAAAAAATCTGCTGAACATTTTGAAACATGTAACAGTGTTATCGAGGAACCTCTGGGCCATATCAACATATTGGCCCCTCAGCTAAAGCCATCACATCTACCTAGGGACCAGCGACCCCAAACCTGTTGGAATCCTCAAGCGGGGCTGAGAGAGGGTGCTGCTAGCCCAGGAGCCTCAAGACATCTACTGATCCCTGAATGCCACCGGAAAAGAGATTGACTGCCACTATTTCCTCTATCACCCTATTTCCACATTTTATCTTGGAATGTGGCGGGTTGGCTATCTAAGCAGGGTGATGTCGACCCTCTGGGTTTCCTTACAAAAATTCAGATTATATGCTTACAGGAGACATGATGTCTATATTCCCACCTCCCTTCTTTGCAGGGATACGAAGTCTTTGTTACCCCTGCGATAAAACCAAATACCCGTGGCTGACCTAGTGGCGGCTTAGCCACTTTTGTTTCCACTGAGCTAAAGTGTAAGGTTCGGCGGCAGCAGTGGGTGAAGAGTAACGATCTACAAATCATATTCATTTCTAGCAATGTAGGAGATTTTTTAATGCTTTAATATCTATATTTCCCCCGTGGGTACCCCCTCTCAGACGTCACAAACCTGGGAAGATTTAGAGCTATGTTTGAAGAAGGCTGAAATAGAACTCCCTGGCCTGGATATCCTGCTGCAGGTGATTTTAATGCCAGGATAGGAAATGATATTAATACGTACTGCTCCAACTCCCAGTTCCTGCCAGAGGCTGATTGGTTCTTCAATGATAAGGTCCTGAACAAGGCACGCACTACATTATTGGAGATTGCCTTCAAACATAATTTGTACAGTCTGCATGGTACCTATATGGATAGGTCAGGGGGGGTTTCTTTTCCTTTCCTGGGCCTAGAGGTGCGAATGTTATTGACCATATCCTGGTCTCCCCAAAACTTTTGGAGAGGTCACAGGGCTTTAGCACTTTTAATAGAATTAAGAGTGACCATCTTCCTATAGCAATCTCACTAACTCCCCATGACTTGCGGGAACTGCAACACCACCACTGTGCAGGGGCATCGCTGGGGGGGTAGGGGTGGTATGCCCCGGGTGACAGGAGAGGGTGGGGGTGACAAGCGGCGGGTGGGGGTGACATGCGGCGGCCCCTCCCGCCACTCCCACGCGCCGCCGCTCCCTCCGTCACCATGGGAGCAACAGCGCACGGCTGAGCGAGCACCCCGTCCGTGCAGCGCTGCTGCTCCTGGGGTGACTGGCAGTGCGTGGGGAGTGGCAGGAGGGGCCGCAGCTTGTCACCCCCATGCGCCACTGCTCGCTCCGTCACCCCGTCCGTGCAGCGCTGCTGCTCCCAGGGTGACCGGTGGTACTCGGGCTTTCGAGATGTGATTTTGCAAATCATACCCAATTCAACAAATAACCTTGAATATGGAGTAAAAATTTTGTTAGTTGATGCTAACCCACGGATTTCCCATGTGGTAACGATATTTGTGATGAAGGCCATGAAAGCCTGGGAAAAATTTCTGCGTGGAAAAAAAAGACCCCTTCATCGTTTTCTTAACTTGTGCTTGTTGTACTTTTCTTTCTGTTTCGTGAGATGAGGGTTTTGCTGGGACAGTAAACAATGAATTTTAATACTATTATGTAGATATTTGTGTAAAGGCATGGTCCTCACAATAAACTGATATGATGAGTTTAAAAGGATGTGCAAACCAGGCTAGGATTGTGAACAACTGATGCTGTCTGATAAAAAGCTGAACTTTCTTTAACATATAAAAAGTGTCCTGAAAATTGAAGTCTAACAAAGTAAAATTGCACGATTCACCTTTCCACACCCAATCTTCTCTTTTGCTTGCAGAAGGCATTTAAATTTTAAAAAGACTGTGAGTTACTTGGGATCACAAACGAAACATGAAGTGAAACAGGATAAATTGCTCTTAAGTGGCATACCCAATGACCCAGATGCAATTCCCACATGTTAAATGAAGTTTATTTCCAGGTAAGTGTGCCTGGTTCTCAAAGTCATTAAGGAGCATTTCTAGAGTCATTTTAATCTAGGCTGGAAATGGTCCCCCATAATGCAGACTCTAGGTAAAGGGGAGCTGAGGAGACAAGGTGGGTGCCAAATGGGGGCAGATGAGTGCAGGGCAGACAGAATTCTTAGCATGCTGCTGAAGCCTAAACCCAGATAGTTGTCAGATATGCCCTGCCCCAAAGGATGAGCTCAACATTTGTCTGGAGGTTATCTTGTGTAGGACAAGTGAAGAGAGTGTGCTCAATGAAATGGACCACACAGTCCATTCACAGTTATTTCAAGTCTGGTGAGTGTGTGACACTCCATCACATGTCTTGGTCAAGGCACACACTGGCAGGTTGTGTCTCTCCTGGAAAGTGCTAGTGGGTTAATTTTGCAGGGGTTTCTTTTGCCATGTTTCTGAACTGAGAATCTTTTGGTATCAGATATCCAGTCAGCAAAATCATTTTATATTCATTTGGCTTCTTCAGTCTGCTTAGTTTATTTCTGTCTATGCTGCTATTCCTAAGCATATCAGACTTCCCTCCCCACTCTCCACATTATTGTTGTAAGGATTAATGCCAGATGGGGCCTCTGATACACAGTCTCTCATTAGCTGGAGATCTAGATGTCAGATGGAGCAGACCGAGTTCAAATTAAACTGATCCTATCTGTAAATACAAATATAGATGTAAGAGGAAAGAAAGACATTGTATCCTTTGACTGTTTAACACATCCACTTTCGCAACTGCAAACTGTGTAAAATGGCAGGCTGTTGTTGTTGCTGTTGTTTTAAAAATCTATCCTACCCATGTCTCCAAATGAACATTAACTAGGGGCTGCCATTGCTGCTCACTTTGCTTTGCTTGCCAATCCCATCTAACCTCAACCCCTACCAAAAAACAACAACCCATCTCCTTACTCGTTGTCGAAGCCATCCTGTCCCCTCATGAAAGTCATCTCCAACTCTTACAACTTGCCAACCTACATTCCCCTTAAAGCTTGCCAAAGCCCCCCATTCCCCTTAGACCAGGGATGGAGAACCTTTTCTCATGGAAGGACCAGATCTTTATACCCCCTATGCTGGGTGGGGCAACCCAACTGTCAATCACCTGATGTCACCATGATGCCATAGCCCTCTGTAGCAGGGATGTTTACAAAGCCCTTTCACACACGCACTCCTTCAACTTCCAGCTGTGGAAGTTTAAAGAAGAAGCTGAATGGTGGGGGGAATGTCTGCTGGGATTGCTATATTAGCATTGGTTTCTGCAGCTGTTGGCTCCCTGTTGACTTTGCAAGGTGAGAACTGGTTCATGACTATTTTATCTGGTCCTATCCATGCATAGTAGCCATGTGGCATGCTTGCACCATAGGATTGTTCTGTCCATGCTTGGTATTAAATACTCACTGGCACTTGAATCTTGTTTTTTTAAACAACAACAACAACAACAACAACAACACCCCACAATAATTGTAATTATGCTGCGAACAACCACTGGCTAGAACCTAGTCACAAAGTCCTCTCAGGATCTACAACACTATAGAAGTACTTTAGGGAAATGACCATGTGGTATATGCTAAAAATTGTGGGATGCAAATTATTAAAGAACTTGTATTCTGCTGCAACATTCAGTAGTCATAATTCCACCACATCTGGAGCCCTGCCTTCTCTTGCATCTGATCATGCAAGTCCTTCCCTATATTAGCACACTGTTCTAGGCTACTCTCCCCTAGCTTATCCTCTGACACTCCCTACCACTAAGAAATATTTCCTTTTGGTTAGTTGCCTGGTGTTAAGCTTCCCTTTACACCCTTTTTTTGTTTAGCAAAAAAAGTGGCACCTTGAAGTTTAGCACATTTTAATGGCGTGAATGGCATGAATTTTTGTGTCCACTTCATCAGGGACGTGGGTGGTGCTGTGGGTTAAACCACAGAGCCTAGGGCTTGCTGATCAGAAGGTTGGCAGTTCGAATCCCCGCAATGGGGTGAGCTCCTGTTGCTCGGCCCCAGCTCCTGCCCACCTAGCAGTTCAAAAACACATCAAAGTGCAAGTAGATAAATAGGTACCGCTCCAGTGGGAAGGTAAACGGCCCTCGGCCAGTAACATGAGATGAGCGCCGCAACCCCAGAGTCAGACACGACTGGACCTAATGGTCAGGGGTCCCTTTACCTTTTACATCAGATAGAGAAAGTGTTAACCTCAGTTCCAGGTACACCACACATGGATTGTAAGCAGCAAGTTCAGGGGGAAATGCAATGAAGAAAATGTCACACAGTGTCCATTGAATTCAATTAAAATAAATACATGTCTCTTCACAACAGCAATGATAAGTGATAACACAATCTGCTTAACAATGTTGTTAATTAACACTGATAGTGGGACAGGAAACCATTGTTTCTGTTTAGACCCATAGTGCCTGGCATTCTTGATGAATTGGATTTCAGTGGCTTCACACTGGTGTCTTCCTTTGAAATGTGCTTATTCAAGTTTGGTCATCTTAAAGACCAGTAACTGAGAATCCTGGTAGGCTACAATGTTCTCCTACTAGATTCTTTTATTTCGCTCAACCTCTGTGTTAGTCAATGGGCAGCTTAAAATGTTAGCAATGTGTACAAGAGAGCCATGAACAGTTAATCATATTAAAAGAGAGAGAGAGAGAGAATAAGTCTACAACTCTGTTTTTTCCCCCAGTAGCCCTTTGTATGGAGGAAGGGTAATTAGCCACAGGATTGGGGGTTAATGGTGTGAGAACTAAAGTTTTATGGACATGCTGAAAGTTCTGCATTGTCACTGGGAATACTACCAGATAAATTCCAACTGCTGTAGATTTGCTTCAGAAGCAGCTCTTTTGTGCTTTATTACTAACCAAGGGTTCAGCAGTAGTTTGCTACTTGAAAGGGACATTACAAAGAGGCAACAAGGTTTCCTGATAGAATTAAAATAGAAGTGCTGTCACTTGCAAAGCCTTTTATTACATCTCTCTTCCCTAATTCCTTCAGAGAAGGTCATGGTTGAAGTTCATAGTGAGGACATGCTCTGAGGTATAAGTAACACATCTACACTAACAAATTAAAAGCAACATATTTAAAAATATGTTATACATCAAGTGTTTAGAAAGTTTCCTTTGTTCAAGAGGCACGTGCTGATATGAAGTTATCATCCAAATAGAAAAATTATCAACTAGACAACACCTGCAAAGGAAAGAGCTAAATTCTTCAGAATGAACCAGTTAATACACACTAAAAAAGGCCATTGCTTTCATATTTTGATTTACACCTTCTTTTAACCACTCATCTTGCACTCCTTTCCAGTGTCACTTTCCATTACCACACCAATCCGGTGCAATTTCTTTTTTTGACCTTGAAGATAGTGCCTGGTGCCTGGAGACTCTCGGCTCCTGCAATCTTCACTGAGACAACTGCAAATGATAAACCCTTCTTGGTGTCAAAATGTAGTGTGGTGTGTGTTTATAAAAAGTGCAAACACTGTGGGGGGGGGGTTTGGCTTTTTTCTTTTCTTTTTAAGTAGCATGGAACCTCAAAACTTTAAATGGCACCCATAGGCTCCATTATTTAAGTTGTCAAAATTTAATGTATACAAATGACTGAAGCTATAGATGTATTTTATTCTGCCTGTCATTTTTGCATAAATAAATGTTTTGGCTTGCTTCATACAGGATGACCCTCAACTGCTAAAACTGGAGCTGAAAAACAGCTGCATTGCACTGCAGCCTCAAAGCTTCATACAGCCAGCTGTAAGCTTTAGAATTCAAATGGATATACAGGATTATGCAGAGGAACAACATACCACTGTATATGAATGAAAGCTATGGGAAAAAGCATCTATTTGTTGAGGTAAGCCACTTTTTGTACTGCTTGAGTTTTCAACTGATGCCTCATTTTTCAATACAGTGTCTTAATAACCAGTCATTTACCTGTGAAAGGGAAGTCTTTGCTTATATGATGTGTTTTAGATCATATTTTTTTCTGCAGTAAGGCAAATACTTTTCTGGCTAAACTAATTGCTTGCTTGCTTCTTTCAATATGCATGCACTCTTATTTTAACAAATACTGTTTCTGTCTCAGAAACTGAAAAAAAAGCATTTTAGATTTAAAAGCAGGTTTCATTGCTCAGAGTACAATAATGCAGCACAGCAGCAAGCTATCTAATCTTTTTCTTTTTCTTTAAAAAAAAGATGCAAGTCATAAAATTTCAGCATAACATCATAAGTGCAGCTTAAATTCCTTTTTTTAACTTACCGTGGATGTGAATAATTCTGTCATGCTCCAGTGTGAAGTTGGCAACATGATGATCAGCCCAGCAGAAAGAAATCAACACCAGGAAAAGTAGACTCTTCATCTTTTATAGCCCAGGAATCTTCTTTACTGTAAGAGTACCACATACAAAGAAGCTGGTGAAATTTGGAAAGCTTAACAGTGATGCAATGCACAACTTGTTACAGCCCATCATTTTCTCATTGCTCTATCAAAATTTAACCCACTGTGCTTGAAAAGTTAGCAGCAAGTGACTTTTCAAGCAGCATTTTAAAGTTAATCCTCTTATTAGAGAGTTAGCTGCAGAGACTATTAACTGATGCTTAATTGAGATATGCTTGCAGTTGGATAACTTGGTCCATTAAAAGTATAATAAGAACTGAAAGCACGCAATCGTCTTCTCCAAATGCTAAAATAAGCAATGGTTGTGATTCTTAAATGCATAGTGGACTTTGGTTTGTTGAATTTATTCTATTTATTTTCTTTAAACAACCATGTTCTGTATCTCTCTGATATAGTATGTATTGCATACACACACACACACACACACACACACAAGCTTAGGGTGTAATGTCTTCGTCAAACCTAAGGAGCATAGAGGCTGACCAATAAAGGCATACTTTATTTCAGGTACACTTACCATTTTAGAGTCTACAGTGAAATGTTGAAAACCATGCACAAAGTAGGTTAGAGTTGCATGTGCTGCCACTGCAGTTGCCCTGATTGATTTTTTCATTCATTTCTATCTAGAATGCTGACGCACTAAATTGTGTGCCAGGTAGGGTCTCTGCAGTCAGCAGAGCTGCTGAGAGCTGCAGGGGAAATCTCTGCCAGCCTCAGAGTAGTAATTAGGCAAATGAAGACCCGAAATAGATAAGAGGACACAGAATGCAAGGGCTCTGATGCAGAAGGTTCAGCCTGTCATCTTCTCTAGAGGCATCATTTTCATAACTAGGCATTCATTGTCCTTTTCAAATGTGGTTGGAAATAATTTATTGTGGCCAGAATAGATTCAGCAGATAAAAAAGAACAAGGCCGATACAATCTGCATCAAAACTTAGGGTGTATCTGCACTTACGGTGCAGAGCAAAACTACATATCAAAGCCTCATTAAATTTGGAGGCAAAGAAGCTCTGTCAGAATCTTATTCTAATCCAGATTTTACAGGCTATGTCTGCATTCACTCCCAGCTGTTTTGCAGGCTAACATGAGCTGCTGATCTTGCAAATACAGCAAAGGCTATTGGCAATAGGATGCCATGGCCTGTACACTGCAATGGCATCCCGAGCCAATCTGTGATGTTGTACTGCTGCAGGAGCATACTGGCAGCATTGCTGCACTGGCAGTAATCACTATAACTCACAGCAGCTGGGCACAGAGCAAAAATTACAGAGGGAAGTCTTGAGGCAATGTGAATTCCATTTCAACCTCTGGGGAAACTGGCTGCATCAGTAGAAGCCTGTCTACTTAATATATTTGGTACTAGGAAAACTTAGAAAGCTGCAGCTGGCAGCCAATAGAGTACAATGATTTTGCCCACTTTGCTAAGTGCCCTGATCCAATGGCATGTGTTTAGAGTAGTTGGGGTAATGTATGTGTATTCCTGGACAGAAGCTCACAGGGGCCAGGTTGGTGACCTTTGTGTATTCCCGACATCCATGGAGGGGCTTATCTGAATTGGAGTGCTCAAGTATGCTCTGTGATTAAGAGAGATGTGCTTAGCCAGAGAGAGACAGGGCAATGTATGTGGGGTCTGTGTGCATGTGTCATCTGTCAGACAGAGGGGGAGATGCAATTGGGCAAAGAAAGACGGAGAAATGTAGAGGTGGTCTGCAGGGCTGGGTGATATATCAATATATCATCCAAAACCGCTTTGAAGTCCATATCGTGGTAACAGTTTCACAATTTTCGACCTGGCAATATATTGTGATGTGTGTGTGTGTATGCATGGGCTACGCAAAAATCACAATGTGGAAAAAACCATGAAGCCAGCTGATGCTTCTCTCAATTCCTGCAGCCCATGTTAACTCTGCCAGCTCAGCTTACCCCTGCCTCATGCAAGGGGCAGCGAATCACAAGAGCAGGTGCTGGCAGAAATCACGATGCAGGGAAAGCCATGAAGCCAGCCAAAGCCACTACATAGCTCTATTGTTATTTCAGGCATTGTAATACTGTATATTGGTATGGTGCAATGTTCAGCTGGTGATATATCACAATGTTGAAAGCCAGATATTGCTCAGCCCTAGTGGTCTGTAAGGGGTAGGGGTGGGGATGGAAGGCATATCTTTGAGGTGTATGAGAGAAGGAGCAATGCTTGTGTGCCGTGTGTGCAAGAGACAGTATGGTGTGCCCATCTTGTACACTTTTCCCTGGTCCTGGGGGATGCTCCCTTTTGTCATTAGTCAATAATAGCATCATTCTCTCTGTGTGTAATTACACATTGTGTATTTAATTGCTGCGACTTGCCCAAAGATCACATATGATGAAGGGCAGGATATGAATCAAACAAACAAAATCCTCATGCAATAAATACCTCAAATTTCTCATCCATCCACTTCTTTTAGGACAATTCCAACAGTCTTGTGGCTGTTAGAACAGAAGTGGTTCTTTCAAGAATGTATCAATCAACACTAGTTTATTTTAGATGCTGCAGGTCGTATTTATTTATCACATTCTCAGCTGACTGGCAGCCTAAGGAGTTGCAACAGAATTGAGAAAACATTTGGGATGGCATATTCCAAAGGACCCCTTGATTTGAATACAAGAGGTCTGACTCACTATCCCCTGTAGGAAAAGTTTTACAATTTTATAAATTGGCTTTAATTGGTTTTTCTTTGCCAAGAGACACAATGTTTGAAAGATGTCTCATTTTCCATTACAGTCACTGATTTTTATGCCAATGATGGCTATAGAGGGTCTAAAACACAGTGAGGGCTTCAAGGACTTAATGGGGAATGCCAAACTATATAGATTTGTGACACTATATGTTTACCAGGGGTACATTCCTGCTTGAATCGATAATGGGCAAGGGCTGTTAGAGACGTAGAAAACCTCCCCCTTTATTTTTGCACACTATTCTGTTTTGCATTATTAGCACTATGCTCTCAGACATCTATGGAAAGTCTGTAGAATGTCCAAGTGCCCTTGTTTTTCCAAACAACTCTGCACATGAGGAACTTCTTTCCCCTCATAAAAAAACAAGTTGCACAAACTGATGTAGATTATACAAGCAGGCTACTTCATGCAAGTTGTCATAGACAAACACACACATGATTTGGTTGGGTGCATAACAAACTTCCATATCTGCATGAGTACATGTATAGTTCAAGAAAAATTGTATCTGCAAGCAAACGCAAAGAAACTGTTTTGTAAAGTTCCAGGTACAGGCTCAAGGAAAACTATGCTAATTATGTAAGTCAAATTAAATGGTCCTTGCCTCTGTATGTTGTTTTGATTTACTGTGGGAAAGATTCATTGCACTGTTACTGAGATGTCGGTAGACACAATATTATATATACAATGCTAATGGATTTTGATTTATTTTTAAAAAATCAAAGATAAGTAGGATGAATTACACCCCTCTGATGAACTCTTTTAGTCTTTATTCAGACTAAACAAGACATTGAAACCTGGATTACTTTTTTGGTAACATTTCCAGAATGGTAGAAATAGACAATGAAAATAGGTAGTTAGGGCACTGGGTTTCAATATTTTTTAACTGATGGCCTAAGGTCCTTTGGAGGAAGAGCAATTCATAAATATTATAAATAAATAAAATATAAAATTAACAAGCAAAAAAGAAATTAGGAGTTGGCCCAAAGAATAGGAAAATAAAAAGAAGAGGCAAGAACACCTTAAATTGGTGTTCTTAAAATTGTAAATTGATTATGGGGTGTAATACGCCGATTACACCCATATTCAGCTTACACTCTTACACTTTTTTCCCAATGGAATGTTCTTTAGCTGTTCATTCTTCATTACTCAGTTAGTCAATATATCATTAGAGTTGTATCAGCTTTTAATTTTTACAGAATTAAGGATGGATTTCTTTTTATAAAAAAAACTTCTTGTAAATTTTCTGCATGTCTATTTCATAAATCACAACATGGAAAGTACAGTGGTACCTCTGGTTACAAACTTAATACGTTCCAGAGGTCCGCTCTTAACCTGAAACGGTTCTTAACCTGAGGTACCACTTTAGCTAATGGGGCCTCCCACTGCCGCTGTGCTCCCGGCACACGATTTCTCTTCACATCCTGAGGTAAAGTTCTTAACCTGAGGTACTACTTCCGGGTTAGCGGAGTCTGTAACCCAAAGTGTTTGTAACCTGATGTGTTTGTAACCTGAGTTACCACTGTAAATGGAGGAAAGCCAGTTTTTCTTGTGAGGACAGTATCAATTTATATCTACAGCTTTGATTTTCATTTGATGGCCTTATAATCCACATCATGACTGCTCTGGGATTTTCCTCATTCAGTTATTGCAGGCGATATGATGCAGCCTAGTCAATTCAGCACTTGTGTGGTGGAGGTAATAACCAAAAGAAGTCCAGCCTGTTGATATAATGCAGAGGTCGGCAACCTTATCTGAGGTTGGGCCGATCGATGCTCCGTCCACCAGAGGATGGGCCGGAGCATGTGTGCGTGCATGCTCTTCAAGGTCGGAGGAATGCACGTGCACACACACTATTTTCGGCGCTCCTCCGACCTGGAAATGCGCTGGAAATAGAATTGAAACTAATGAATTGATATTTTAGTTTATTTTAGGCAAGACTAAAACTATCATCATAATTCTTGTTCTGCAGACAAAGAAGACCAACATTCTCACTATTCAAGGAAGAATTCAAGACATTTTTAAAAACCACAATAGACAATCCATTTTAATAAGGTATTAATCAATTGCATGGAGGGTAATCTTTGTGACTGGATCTCATCTCTTTTGTGTGAAGTTGGAGGAGGAGGAAGAGAAACGGGTCTACTGCATCTGTGCCATCACTCCCATTGCCTCAAAATCCCTCCAGGTTCCCTTTACAAGTCTAAGACTGCACACATGGGGAAGGAAGTATGTGGGGAGACAGTTACCCCACCTGAGAAGACCACAGAGATTTCACAGGAGAGGCAGTATAGCCTGAAGCTATGGACTTTTTCTGCCGTTGTCTTTTGTGTGGTGCAACCTCCAAAGGAAGAAGTAGTAGAAAACCATAATGTGGCTTCGCTGGAGTTGCCTGACCAGGAACAGAAAGAAAGCCACAAGGAGATTTGGTGCTAATCATGGAGAAACTGCACTGCATGCTTTATATCCAGGGAGTCATCATAGAGAAATCAATGTCATTGATTATCATGCTGAAGCCAAAGGTAGGAACAAGGAAAATGCCTGCAATAAACTAAAGTACCCTGAGCTGCTGTTGGAAATGATGCTCTCAGTATGTTTTTCCATCTAATGCAATAACCAAACAATGTTGTTAAGGGTGTGGGAAAGTATTTCTTGAGCAAGTATTGTTCTTGAAGAATAGTTGATCTCAACTCAGTTATTGCCAGTAAAGAATTTTCTTAGCCACCAGGACCAGCTAACTCAACAAAGACACCTCTACATCAAATTGAATTAAATGAGCCAGATACTTTAGTACAGTATTCTTTTCAAGGTTCTGTTTTGCTCTTGACTGGCTGGCCAAGTGAGCAAAGATACTTTATTTAAAAATATAAGAAAAGCTCATTGCAATGAGAGAAGCTGTGTAAGTTAACCCAAGATACTGAGATGCAATTGAATACTCTTCACAGACACTGGAGAAGATAGTGTTGATAATAAAGCCTTGGCTATATGCACAGCACAGAGATAGAAAAGTTTAGCAGATTCAGCAATCTTGGCTTTGTTCATTCATAAGTTCTACTTGTAAACCTAAAAGGAGTCTATAAAAAAACTTATGACATTTATGGCTTATCAGTCAAATGCCCCTGATAAAATATTGCTAGCCAAGCAGCAAAAATCAGCATGATTACTCAACAAAGCTTAGAAACCCAAAACATCCTGAACATTTCAATAGCTTTTTGTTATGGTTATGAAGCTTCCATAGTGGACTGATACTTACTCCATTAGCTAACAGAAGAAAATGATATAGATTTGGCCTAACAACATCCTGTCAGCCTAAATTGATGAACAATATCAGCTAAATTAAAATCTCAGGCCATCTTCTTCCATCAACTAGCTTTACTCTGGCCAGCAAGAATCTCTGGGATATATAATTATATGAATGTGATGAAGCCACAATTAAGTAGATGTGAAAATGTATTACAGCTGAAGTGATTCTCCAACTGTTTTTAGAACAGAAGGCAAATAGGTTGTTTTCTTGCTATCACCAGCATTAACATTAATTTTATTTATGGCATTTATACTCCACCTATTAGCCAAAAAGGCTGTCAGACTGGCTTCTAAAAAAAAAACACTTCCAACATGGTCCTTGTTCTCAGGCTCATACTCTAAAAAGGCAGGGCACACAAGGAAAAAGGTAGGCGGGTGGAAGGGGCAGAGGTGGGGAGAGATACAACGATTTGTGTATGAAAGGGATGGTTGATAACTCAGATTAGTTTTCCATGAGGGAATGGCTAGGCAGTGCCCCTTTGTATAAAGCTGTAAATGTGATGACTAGATATAAGCATTCTAACACACATAGGCTCTAATGCATCCCTATAGGCTAGGAAGAGAGCTTACTATTCCACTCCTGAGTGTTACCTGCATGGACCTGCATGGATCTTGAATGCCTGAAGTTTATACAACCAGCACTACCGCTACGGAAAGTTAGGTGGCTGCCTTAGGTACCAGGTGCTAACAGACAAGGAGGAGCAACCAGGTGTTGGAGGACAAAGCTTTATGGGCTATGCAGCCTGCTTTGTGTCCCCTAAATCAGCCAGCTGAGATAGTCTGTCCCTGCTTGTTGGCTTCCCATGGGCATATGCCTGGGCACTGAGAAAATATGCTGGATTAGGTGGGTATTTGGCTTATCCAGCAAGGCCCTTCTTAAACTCCTATGCACAGGTGTGGTGGATAATGCTGTTCCAATGCCAGCACCGAAGTAAAAATTCAACTGCCAGTCTGATCGGCTTCAATACTTGCAATAGGCGGGCCAGGGGAGGGAGGCATTATGTTGTCCTCTGCCTCTGGCAGCAAAATCCCCTGACCTAGCCCTGTCTGAAGGGTCTATTAAAGACATGGCTGTCTAAATACCTATTTTTGAATGGGCTTCTATTGTTCTGAATAATATTTGCCAGCTAGATGCACTGTAGTGTGAATGGGGATATGAAAAACCTGCTATAGGAACAGCATACTTAGTGGCACTTCACTAGAGATTTAATGCTGTTTGGTGATACAGATGGGTGATACAGAAATAGTGACCCTGGGAAGGTTTGTGTGATTAACATGTGGAAAAGTTATTTGTGCTATTCGGTTACCATCAGCAGAATGTGGCTGAATTATAGACTCCAAAACCATGTTGTAGAACCTTACTCGGAATATGGGACAACTGGCTAAATACACCTCAGTTCACCAAGTCGGGCAAAGAGCACTGGAGAACAGAGTATCTTTTTTGGCACTCTGTTAACCTCCTGCTGTGGTTTTTCTCACCTTGAAAAACACTTGGTACATGTTGCAAATGGCACCAGCAAGAGAAAAATTACAAGGCCTAAGTTTTGTGTAGTTCCCAGGTAAACAATTTAGTCACACAAAGTTCCACCGAGGGGAAAAAATAAGAAACTTCCTGTCTGGGTGTGACAGAATGAAAAGCACTCATAAGAAAATCCCAAAGGGGCAAAGCACATCTGTTTACATGTGTATGTGTGCCTCTGACTAGGGGAGCATAAAAGAGCTTCTTATCAAAGTGTATTGGTTCTGAATACTCAACAGGGAAAAAATGCAGACACATTATTTAATGAAGTGGAGTATTCATACAGCAATAAGCAAAATCTTTCCCAAGTGTCAAAGAATGTTATAGATTATCATTGCTTTAGTTCTGATGCATGGCTAAGCTACATTATTGATTAATAGCCTCAGGTGAATCTATATTTGCCTGGGCTTCACTGACTGACAGACCGAAGTACTGAAAATGCTAGGATATTTTCCAGTCTGTTAGAAAGAACCCTGGAATTTGGTAAATGATCCAAGACTTATTGTTTATTAGACAAGTATAAAGGACACTGATGCTTCCCACCCAAAAAAAAAACAGTAAACTCAGAAACCCTACTCAGGTGTTCACTTCCATAGGTCCCCAGAACACCCTCCTCCATTGTTCCCTTCCCTGCCTACTGCAGTCTTAAACTACAATGTATTGAAAAGTACTGTAGGTCTGAACAGGATATCTTGTTGTGGAACATGCTCAGAATCTTTCACATGAATGGGAATCCTGCATGGTTGGGGGATCCATTCACATGGAGGATTCTAAGGGTTGACAATACAACACACTAAAGCAGGGGTAGGCAACCTAAGGCCCGTTGGCCGGATGCGGCCCAATCGCCTTCTCAATCTGGTCCACAGACGGTCTGGGAATCAGCGTGTTTTTACATGAGTAGAATGTGTCCCTTTATTTAAAATGCATCTCTGGGTTATTTCTGGGGCATAAAAATTCATTCATTATTATTTTTTTCAAAATATAGTCTGGCCCACCACATGGTCTGAGGGACGGTGGACCAGCCCACGGCTGAAAAAGGTTGCTGCCCCCTGCACTAAAGCTTCCCCCTTCAGATCTTCCTACTCAAGATTTAAAGGGCTGCAGCTGCAGCCCATGGGAGCAGGAATGGCTAACATGCATCCTCCCTCCCTTCAAATCTCTGAACTGGTTAGAGAGATTTTTCCCTGGGAAAAATTCCTTGTTGCAAGCATATAGCTCAAGACACCACTGATGATGCTAAAAATCTGAAAGGTGTGCACCTGTCTCCTAGAACAGATGGAATAAAAGTGTAGGGCACTCATGATGTGAAGAAGAAGTGGGGCCGTGCTTCCGGCCTCACTTCTGACATCATATTCTTGGGCTAGAACAGCAGTGTGACCCCACTTCTTGCTCTGTTTCTGGACTTCCTTGACACCATGTAATGTGTGAATGGAACTCAAGGGTACATTGAAAAACTTATGGCATTTACTCTATTAGCTAGGAAGCTGAAGCTTTGTACATACATAGTCCAAGATACCCTTATTTCTGTAAAAGCCTGAAGGGGAGACATTTATGCAACAATTTCCTGAACTAGGAGTCTCCTAATATAATTTGAAATGGTAACCATCAGTGCCAAATTTCCAAATTTTCGCACAGGCTAGGTAAACTACAGCTCAAGGGCTCAGACTATGAGGGGCCACTAAATACAACCTCACCAGCACTAGGTTTTACATAATAATGCACTTTTGGGGTAGGGAGGGGGTAATACTAGGGGGCTTCTAAAACTTGACACAGCTTCGGGCCTCAGCATGTCTTTATCTGGCCCTAGATAGCATACCTTCCAAGCCCTTCAAAAAGGTAAAAGTTCCTACACCCGTACAATACACACTGATAACTAAAGAAGTCTGAAAGGTAGACATTTGGTTCTCCCTAGAAATAGGAGACAAGAACTGTACCCCAGACACTATAGGTCTGTAAAAGCATATTAATTTTTTCAATATAATAAAGATATGACGAAGGCCTAATAAGCGCAACGTAACAGATAATGTAGATTTATTATACACATTACAGTGCTGGAATATGCAGCTGGAAGTCCTGAGGCCAAATCTGTGCCTGCTGAGGAGTACCAGTCCTCTTCCTCCATTGCTATGCATTCTCGTCTTCAGAGTGACCATCTTCTAAAAATACCTGCTAGTTTAGGTCTATAGTAAGCAAACACATTTGCATAATAAGGTGTTCCCTGTTTTCTTACTTTGCCATTAATGCAGAATGATGAATATTGAGAATAATTTTGGAAACCTGTTAGATTTTTGTTGAAAATACTTCATTTATCATTGTTGTGTTTTGTTCTTGTATATGTAAACTTTCTTGCAACAATATCTATTCTCATATGTATGGTAAACAAAAACAAACTAACCTGTAAAACAAAATAAAAACATATATGAGGGGGAAAGTGTTCTTGTAATTTCTGTTCCAGATAATTCAACTAAGTTTTACTCAGCGCAGATCCAATGAAGTGAATAAACATGCCTAAATGAGGCCTATTGATTTCAATTGGTCTACTCTGGGTAAAATAACTCTGGTTGAATACCAACCAGTTGTCATTTATATCAAGTGGGTAAATACATTGCAAGGACAGGTAGACATTTTGTAATACAAATATCAAATCAAATCTTGAGAAATCTCATAAAAGAAATCTGAGTACAATGGATACCTGTCATATCATTTAAATGTGTGTTGGATATAAAGATGTGATAGTAAGCAAATAATGTGTACAGGCTCCTTGCCAACCTGCTAGGTTCTACAGAGGATAACAATAGGCTGGATAAAATTATATGAAAAGCTGAAACATACTTTAATTTCATTTGCAAGCTCTTTAAGCAATAGAGTGATGTTGTTCTAAGATTTGGTCCACCAGCAAATTATTGTTAAGCTTGGGATCTACCAAACACAGAGCCAATATAACATCACTGTCTGTTATATTCTGCTGCTGGCACAGCAAGGATGTTCTATCACTAATGTCTAGGTTTGCTGAAGACTCAGCAGCTCATGTAAATCTGCATTAACAGTTAACAGAATAATTGTTTTACAATCCAAGTGCATATTTATTAAAGTGTACTTGAGTGGAAGTGCTGACCTCTCTGATTTTAAATTGTCATATCTTTGCAATATTTAAATTAAATGCAAGCATCTTGCTTGGCCTAATGGTTTTGCTCCTGCGAGTAAGCATAGGGCTTGGTGGAGCTTCAGTAATTATTATCAAAACTTGAACAAGATGTTCATTAGCTTGCAGTCTGGTCACATATTTTGTAGCATTCAGGCCTATGGATTACTACAGTAACTAGGCTGCAATGAGTTTGCGGTGGAGGTTTTTAAAAATAAAAAATTATGGAGTTATTTTGGAATTGTAGGTGAAAACACACATATGTCACCACCCAGGCCATGAGAACTGTGATTCCAATTTCCAAATCACAGAGCAGATCAAGTAGGGTATCGCGGTCAATTGTATCAAAAACCACTGAGAAATCAAGGAGTAGCAAGGTCACATGCCCCCTGTTTTCTCCTGAGATCAGAGCAAACAGAGAGCAGAGCAAACAGAGCCATTTCAGTATGAAACCCAAGGCTCAACTCAAGATTGAACAAGTCAAAGTAATGCACACCAACAGCTACTGTATACAGTCGTACCTTGGAAGTCGAACGGAATCCGTTCCGGAAGTCCGTTCGACTTCCAAAACGTTCGGAATCCCAAGCGCAGCTTCTGATTGGCTGCAGACGTTTGGCTTCTAAAAATAGTTCACAAACCAGAACATTCACTTCTGGGTTTGCAGTGTTCGGGAGCCAAGACATTCAAGAACTAAGCTGTTCGAAAACCAAGGTACGTACAACTGTAACTAAGGAATGTCACTTTAGGGGGTGAAACTTAGTTTTTGAAAATTTCTTCAGGGAGGGTACTTAAAAATATGTTTTTGGGGGTGTGAATAATTCAAATATGCTATTATTTTTGTGATCTGACAAAATTGAGCTTGGTAAGTCAACATTTGATTAAAAAGCACATAAACTGCTCTTGAAAAACCAAAGAATTGTAATTTTGCCTTCTGAAAATGCCTGGTAAGGCTACATAATAATAAACAATAATAATATAATATATAATATAACTTCAAGTACTTGGCAATCATTTGCTACAATTTTACGCATATTGTACTTTCCGAGCAAAACTAAATTATGTCAATTTTTAAAAAAATATTTTTTAATTTCAAGTCATGTTATAAATTTTAAAGTTGAAAAATTCAACATGCCCTACCGTGTGACACAAGAGGTCGCAGGAGGTAGGGGAATTAGCAAAAATTTGGGGGGTAGAAGTACTAGTGTAAACCTACCATCATATACAAGAAGAAAGAAGGAGATGCCCCATGAACCAGAATATAAATGACGGCATAATTTCAAGAGGAATGATCAGAGATAATGTTGAAACAAAAGAAAGTGCTCTGACTTGGAGCAAGTGTTTCCCAACAGATGGTTTTTTAGGGATGGACTCCAAAATCCATTTGCATGCCTTGAGCCATAATGGCTGCATTCCCGAAAGCAGTGAAAATAGCATATTTGTCCTTAATCCAGATCAGTCTGATTAGAATTAACATGACTAACCTTGTTTTAAGTATGCTTAAGTACGCAAGCTAGAGCACTTTGTGGATTCATAGTACTCCCTCCACTCTCCGTGTGGGTGTAAAATCGGAGGGCATAGCTCAGTGTTAGGTTCAATTCCTGGTTCATTCCAGTTAAAAAGCACCTCGGCTAGGAATGGCCATTACGGAATTTGGGACGAGGTGCTAACAGCATGCTGATGATGCTCAGCTCTATTTATCCAAAATATCTGAATCAGGAAACACAGTATAGGCCCTAGGCCAGTGTCTAGATCCATTGGTGGCCTGGATGTGGGGAAATAAACCAAGCTCATCTGAGCAACTGGCCAAATGCCCACCCTGGATGAGGTTGCACTCCTAGTGGAGAAGGAGCACCAACTGGGTGTGCTCCTGGATCCAGCCTTGTCACTCGAGGCCCCAGCTTTGCCAAGCCAGCTAGTCCAACTTATGCAGCCATTCTTCAACTGGGATAGTATGACCACAATACTTCAGGCATCGGATACTTCAAAACTGCAATGCACCGTATGCGAGCTTTCCTTTGCAGCTGGGCTGGAAACTGCAGCTAGTGCAGGATACCACAGCAAGATTGCTGAGAGGAGTCTTATCACAGCATATTATATCTCATAGAATCATATAACTGTAGAATTGGAAGGGACCATGATGGTCATCTAGTCCAACCCCCTGCAATTCAGGAATCTTTTTCCCAAAGTGGGAAACCCTGAGATTAAGAGTCTCATGCTCCCAGCGATCTGCACAGTCTTGCCAATTTGTTACTGGGCCAAGTTCAAGGTTTTACTATTAGCATAAAAAGCCCACAACACCTTGGGAAGAGCTTCTTTGAAATATCACCTTGTCCCACAAGTGCTTTGATCTGTGAAACTTACACATCTGGAAGTGCCATATTATGTCCATTCTGTATCCGTTAGGAGTCCACCTCTCAGTGTGACAGCACTTAAGTCTTGGAAGTCCTTCCCTACAGTTGGCAGGCACCCTAGCTATCATTTTAGATACGTCCTAAAAACGTGGTTTTTTGTGGGGGTTTTTAGAAAGTCTACCCAGACACATAATTTAGTTATGAATCGTGGGTTTTTTTTTAAAATGCTCCTTTTATTTGTATATTATTGACAATTATTTTATATTGTTCTATGTGTACCTCTCATGAGATTGTTTGATTATATAATTTTCTAAGTATATGTATATACACCATAGCTGTCAACTTTTCCCTTTTCTTTCGAGGAATCCTGTTCGGAATAAGGGAATTTCCCTTAAAAAAAGGGAAAGGTTGACAGCTATGATATACACACATACTCTAGATTGTTTATGGACAAGTTAAAAAGCACAAGTAACAATATAAATCTTTGGAGGACCCCACTTCTTACATCCCTTTATTATGACAACAGTCCAGTTGATTCCTGTTCTCGCCTTTCTGTTTAACTAGTTACCAACCAGTATCCATCCTCTTCTCCCATGATGACTGCTACATTTACTCCAGAGGATTTGGTTACAGACTTTTGTCAAAGTCTTTTTCAAAATCCATGTTTGCAGTGTAATTCCCAGTAGAACTGGGGATAGCCTGTGTGTGCACAGGGCCGGTGCTAGGGTTTTTTGTGCCCTAGGCGAGATCACCTTCTGCCCCTCCCCCGCCACTCTGCTGCTGGCGGAGGGGGCGGAGAAGCCAGCTTTTGGGCTGCTCCCCCCTCCCCGCCACTCTACCGCTGGCGGAGGGGGCGGAGAAGCCAGATTTTGGGCTGCTCCCCCTCCCCCGCCGCTCTGCCATTGGCGGAGTGGCGGCGGGGGGCGGGGGCAGGCTGGCCAGCACCCCCTCCATTTTGGCGCCCTAGGCAACTGCCTAGTTCACCTAAATGGACGCGCCGGCCCTGTGTGTGCATAAATCGTAGGTGCCCAGGTTCTGCCCATGCAATCAAGGCCTCTTGAAGGAAGGGCTGGAATTCAGGGGTAGAGCATATTCTTCGCAAGCAGAAAGCCGCAGGTTAGTTCACTCTATGGCTCAGAAAGACTCCTGTCTCAAACCCCACAGAGCTGCTGCCAGTTATTGTACAAAGAAATGAGCTAGATGAACCAACAGCCTGACTTGGTGTAAAGCAGCTTCCCATATCCCTATGTAAATAGGCTACAGAATCACAATTTGCCATAATATGTATTATTGTTTGTTGTTGTTATTTGCATTTTTATATGCATTATATGCATCATATGCATTTTTAAACATGTGTAAATCACATTTATAACATCTTAGAAAGGTATAATAGACATTCCAAGAGGAAGAGAGATAAGCAAGCCAACCTCTGTATTCAGTATCCTGGAACAGCCAAGTGACCAACAGATACTACTGCTGATGTGGTTTCTGTTCCTGCACCTTCACAATTAATGTTCCTTAACTTTAACAAGTTCTTTTCTTCAGCATTGGCTGCCATATTGTCTTTGCTGGAGGCCATCATATCTCTACCTTCAGATAGAGTGATGATAGTTAATTGGCCCCACTGCAACCCTTCTTTCCCATTTTCATTCCTGCTTATGACATTTGCTTTCTTTAGCCAAACCTCAGGCATCAAACACAGCATGATGAGAAGAGCTGGTGTGATTCACTGAACCAAATGTTTCTTTTTCTACATACCTGGATGGTAATGTTTCAGTCTTTAGTATTGTTCTTTCTACAAACTTTTTTTCTTGGGAGGCTAGGTATTTCTTCTGCTTTTTTCCCAGCAGTGAAATACTGTAGCAGAATCTAATTTCTTATTATATTCCACACATCTATGCTTTCTTCTAGATAATATGATGTATCTTCTACACTTTCATTTTGCTTTAACCTTGCTTGTTGTATACATTGTAGCAATGTGGTTTTAGCACAAGATGACAAAAACTAGCTCACCCAGGTGTGTCCCAAATGTAAATAAGAGATTAGGCTCTGTGAGTTTCACTATATGGGATACAGAGAATGATCTGCACTAGACAAGAGCTATAGCACATTGCTATCTAACCTTGAGCAAAATTGTCAGAAAAGGAATGCTGGAGACTGCAGTGCACCATTCTTTATGAATGGTTATGCCTAAGGTTACAACGTGTGTGCATTAATTTACAGGACAAAGGGCTACCAATATTGCTGAGGATCACAAGAACAGCCACTCTTTCCAAATGGGAAAATCATCACCCATATGACCTGCACACAAATTGAAGCAAAACTCAATTTAAAATGGAAAGGCCTAGACATGGCTTATTTAAAGGTCTGAATAGAAGAGTCACCACATCACTGGATGCACACATTCACTCTTTCCCCCTGAGCACCAAAGCATGCTCCTGCTCATTGTCTTAAACCAGGCTGTACTCCCAGCAAGGTTACCACAAAAGGGAGATCAGTCCAGACTGAACTTCTTTTGGGACCTGTGGTAACTCTTCTGCAAGCACAATATAAAACATGTCCACAAGAAATATTCGTCTTCCTTAAGATTTATTCCCAAAATAAATGTGGATTGCAATGCAATGGAAAGCTCATTAATTCAGCTGACTTAAAGTGCAGCTGACTTGCTCAGAAGTAAATTTTACTAGTACCACGAAGCTTACTCACAGGAAAACAGGTAGAGAACTGTAGCCTTAACTGGCTTTTAGACTGCAACTGTGAGCTGCAATCACATAGATGATAGATAGATGAGAGAGAGAGAGAGAGAGAGAGAGATGATAGATAGATAGATATTATGCCTTACTTTCAGAAATTCAAAGCAGCTAACAAAATGGATAGGTTGGGTCCAGACAAGTTAGCCATGACTAAATTAAGTGCAATGGATTTCAGTGAGTATACTCCAAGTATGATTAAGGGGACAATCCAAATTCTGGATGCCAACTGGTGGGGCTTTATGGAGCAGCAGGACAATAGCCACAGCTGCAGCGCTGCTGCACATGACAGCTGGGGTAGAAGGCAAGGAGTGCAAAACCATTGCTAAACTACTTTGGAGCCAGTACAGCAATCGGTACTAGTCAAGATGCAACGCTGTCATGCAACAGAAGTGGGATCAGCTTGTATTTCAATAGATTTTGTGCCAGCTTCAATGGCAGAGCTGGGTGCAGGAACATCTGTGCCTAGGTCAAACTGCTCACCCAATCCAGGAGAAGTGGGACTGGATTATTATGGATCTCACCCAATAAAAATTAAATGAAGGAAGAATTATATTACAGAAAAAATAAAACATTGCAAATAAATGGCAGCAACAATTAACTAATTAAATACAAATTCTAACAAAGTAATACAATTAGCCTTTATTAAATATTTTGCTTTAGGAAGGAATTAGGAGCTAATGTATTCCATACAAAAGCTGTTTGTATTATAACATCCCTTTTACTTCAATAGCAGAAGAATGGCTATCCTGATTCCCATGCTAGCCTGGCATATATTTAGATGATTGCCTTAGTCATTGTTGCTCTGAGCATTTGATTATTTCTTTTTATTTATTTTTTTAAAATGCATACCTGCAATTTTGAAATGGCAGCTGCAGATTCCTTGGCGGTGAAGCCTCCTTCTAACTATTTGCTGGTATCACAAATTCACCTCTAAGAATCCTTAATCCCTGTGGCGGAGGGTTAGGAGACAGAAAAAGAATTGTATTTGGAATATCACTACCTTTGCCTGATAAGAAATTCTGCCAAAATTCCTGCTAGTATTAAATAGAAATCTGTATTTTAAGGATATCATGACCTTTCTAGTCCTTAACTTATCTATTTCATGCAGCTGTATATTTGACTTATTCCTGTGTCATCTATATTTCAGGAAGAATAAAGAAGTTGCTCTTCTCAGAAGCATTCGAATTGGGCTCATTCAAATAATTATTCTGAGCTCTGCAGCCATGCCAAGTAGTCAAGCATATTTACAGTCACTTTGAAGTTAAAGATTATCACCAGCTGCCCTTGTAAGTAGGGATGCTGCTTCACAGAGGGACAACACTAGAGGCTGAAGCCAAAACACACCCATTAGAAGCTGCTGACTAGGTATTAGGCAGGGAGAAAAATCCTCCCTTCACTGAAACTTTTCTACTGTGTCATCAGTGCAACTTCCATGCATTCATTAGCAATGTTTTTCTCTAATTGCTTTTCTTTCTGTGTTGTAACTATCACACTAGTATCACCAACAGGAGGGAAGTGTTTTTGGATAGCATTACACTGGGGAACATTTTTTTTTCATTTTCTGTTGCATGAGATTTTTCAACTGTTCTTATATGTTCTTTCAATGCTGATTTCAAATCTGAACTCGGTTTTGTTCTGTAAGCTCTAGGTTTTTTTGTAATTCATGTTTTTCACTTTTCACCATAATCTTCATTTTTCACAATGCAAGAATTCAATATTTTATTAAACACATAGCCAAAGTAGTACAATATGAGTATAAATATGACACTGTTAGTCTGCACCTTTATGGAACTGTGAACTCTCTTGGCATGGAGCTTACATCTGATAATGACAGGTTCCCCATATCCTGTTAATTCTAATACAGTTCTGGCAAGGACTCAGCACATTAAACTGGGCCAACCAACAATGGTCCTAGCTTGGACTCTTGCTCTGCCCTTTGAATTCCTCTTCAGATAAAAAAGCACCACCTAAATAGGTCATCCTACCTATTGGAAATAAGCCTCCGATGATTAGATCAGTGTTACCTGATTTGAAATGAAGTGATGTGTTTCACACAATACAGCATTACTGCAAGGGCTAGAATACTCCCCCCCCCACCACCAATAGTGAGAGACTATTATCTATCTTTTATTCAGGTGACATTATCTCCTAATTTCCTCTAGGCAACCTTTGGTTATTGACAGCAATCCATTTTGAAGGATTGTAAACTCTGGATTTTTATCAGTCTGTTTCCTAAAATGCAGTATATTATAACAATGACTGTTTGGATAGCATAAATAATAGGATCACTTAAATTAATGGGTAAAACCTAGAGCTAGGATGCAACCCTAAGGGAACATTAATGATTGCTGGATGTCAGTAATTTTGTCGCTAATGTTGCCAATATTATTGAGTCAGAGGTGAATCCTGGATTGATACTGACTACAGCCAGGGTGGCTAAACTGTGGCACTCCAGATGTTGTTGGACTACAATTTCCACCATCCCTGACTACTGACCAGGCTGATTGGGCCCTCCAACAACTAGTTTGCTACTCTTGAACTAGAGTATACTGAAATGTTACTAATCAGATTCCATCCCAAATTAACAATCCTGCGTACCACAGGTCATTACACCCTGCTCCAGAGATAGTTAATGTCATTGCACTAATTAGTGGTGAAGTGCAATTAACTTAAACCCGCTAAGTGCAATGGGCCTCAAGCGCAAGTATCTTTTCATTAGGAATATCATGTTTTGATACTGGAGAAGCAATATTCTCCCCATTTTCTGTGATGCAGCTTAAATTTTAACTTACCCCGATATGACAACCGATAGCAGGAAAGAGCTTTTGATTACAGAGGGTATTTCCCCCTTGTCTTCTAGTATTGATTGCAACCTCAAATTTACTGCTTCACCTTGTAGGCAGTGTGAAGCTGAGAAGGATTATTAGCCTGCATATGCTATTAACTGTGTGACTCTAGGGCAACTAATTTGAGTTCATTAGACTCTATGTTGGAATGAACCTTCAAAGACATAATATATTACTGTTGAAAATGTTCTGTTTTGAATGTGAAAAACAAGGTCTCATTTCTCAGCGAGCAGAATCTATGGTTAGGAATAGTTGTACCCTGTTTATCAGTAGAAACAAATCACGCAAATAAGCAAGTACACTGGCATAAACATTGCTAAAACCAGGTTCGAAGGCACACATTGCCAGAAATAACTGCTGAAGGGAGTTTATGAGGGGAGGATCCTGAGTTAGCAAACATACTAACATAAATAAAAAGAAATAACTGATGTGTCACAAACATCATTTACAAGAAAGGCAGAACAAATATATAATTGAAAATGGAGCTTGAAATGCCATCAGTCCATAACAAAACCTCAAGTCCAAACTTTATTTAGACCAAAGTACTTTGAAGATGATTTATGCATTTCATGCAAACATATTTTTGCAGCTTGAAGCAAACACAAGTTCACTTTTTCCACTGGATAAACACCATAAACTATTCCATGGCATAAACATAAATTTATGATGAATTGTTTTGTGAATGGTTCAAGCATCCAGATCAAGAAATGCCGCATCCTAAAACTCTTCAGAAATAAGGTGAAAGAATGTAGTTAAATATGTGCAAATCTTGAAGGAGCTCAGTTTGTTGACTCCCATTACTCTCTATTTCCATTTTGAACCAGACTATGCACACATTCAACCAAATGCTGTGTTTGTCAGACTGTGTCTGATCTGCAGAGTCTATGAGAAACACTCACATAAATCAGGAGATCCTGTAATCCAGGCCAAAGGTAGCCATTGTGGTGCTTTCCAGAGTTTGTTGGGACACCAGAATGGCCAGCAGTCAGGGATTATGGAAGTTGGAGTCCAACTATGTCTAGAGGGAACCAAGTTGGTTACCCCTAGACCACAGGTGCAATATCTTTCAACGGACCAAAGGAAAAATGAATTTTCTTGATTATACAACCAAAATGACGTATTGAGGATTTAGTTATCTTACTTGTTCTGCCTTGCACATTTATAAGCCACCTCACAGCTAAAAGCTAACAATGCACTGTACAGCATGATTAAATGAGGTAAAATACAAATGATACATACTTGATAAACTAAAAACAGATCATTTCTGTAATTGTAGTTAAAATTCCAGTAATTGACTGTTAGGTTTCTGTGACTTAAAGTAAAAATTAACACTGTGCCCTAATTTTCTGGGAATTCTAACATTTTTGTTTTCTGAAAAGCTCAGCTGGTGTTTTCAAGCAAAATGACAGAGGCAACTTTTATTGTATTGTGCAATAAAAGAGCATGCCACTGGGTGGAAGCACAATGTACACTATTAATGTATATATAAATTAATAATGCAGAATTAAACAGAACATGCACTGTTAGAATTTACCAATAATGATCATATCCTCATTCAATTATTGCTTCTGATTTGCTATATTCATAATTTTGGATGAATATTGTACTATTTTTAATTCAGCTAGTAATGCCAAAAAATTTTTTTGTTATTGTTAGGCATTTGTATGATCCTCATAACAAGGGTATGATAGTCATAATAAGGATATGATAGTCAAACATTTTAAAACATGGACAAAGAAAATAAAGACTGTTTTCTCAATAGGGTAGTGCATGTACAATTTTCCAAAATGTTCATGGATTTTTACAAGATGGTATATTCTTCTAGCTCTTGTGCATTCTACAACTCCAAATAATCCCAAGCATAATGTTAAGTCACAACCACAAAATGTTTTGTGAGTTGGACAAATATCCCAGGATAGAATAGTCTCTCAAGACTGAGACTTAAATTTCCAGCACCAATATTTTTCTTTATACCCAAGTAACCTTAGGAGATGGGTAAATTGCTCAAATAGAGGGTGGGGGGAGTGCAGCCCTTGAGAAAGGCTTTGGCTACTGGACCCACACATGACTGTTCCATTATAAGCAATGATGTTGAGGCACATGAAGTTCCTCTTAATACTATGCCTACTGATCAGCGGATGAGCAGGTGAGTCAAAAGGTGTCACTGAGTGCTGTGGGGATCCTTTCTAGTATGTGCAAGTGTGAGCTATGCATGATACCATGATCTCACTACAATCCACCCTACTGTATATTCCTTCGAAAACAACTTTCTTTTTCATTTTTTAACCAAACTTTGGGTCCACCAACCCAATGAATTTACCAGTATCCCTTCAACACTGTAAAATCCATTCACATCCTAATGCCTTTCCCACGCTTCTCTAATATGTTGATCAAGTTCTGAAAAGCACATTTGTGTTTCTCTTCCAGGAATAGCTATACAAAATCTGACACCATGTTTTGCATCATTTATTCATGGGACTGGTGTTTAAATGAATAGGTTTGCATTGTGACGTGAGCTTTTCGGAAATGAGCGTTAAAACAGTAACAGTTGGTACCAGCCTCTAGCCATGCAAACAATGAGGTACCAGTTGCGAATCAATGGGAATCTATGGCCAGTATGCAAAGAACCATAAGTCAGCAATAGTGTACAGGCTAAAACAATAGGCTCTCAATCAGGAAGAACAGCAAAAACAACCTCCATGTTCCGAATGGTTTGTTTTCAGATAAAACCATTATGCATTCTATACGAGCATATAACTACATAAGCATATGCATATGGATATGTGTGTCTGTATATAATATAATGGACATAAAGAGATAGCATTAATCAGAAACCTGAATTTGGCAAGGAGGATATATTTGTTAATATCATGCTTTGATATCAAAGTAGTGCAGCATGCAAAGGTCTTAGGTTCAGATTTCCAGATAGGGATGTAACTGACTTCTGCTTGAGACTGGAAAGCAAGACAATACTAAGCTAGATGTAAAATTGGTTTAGCTCAGAATAAAGTGCCTTCCTGTGTTCTCCTTAAAATTCTCTAGTAGTACAAGCCTTGTATAATTTGCACCATATTGAACTCCTTAGATATTAATGCTATGATATAAATAAACTAGTCATTATGATTATATTCTACCACATGGCCTCCACTTTATGGTTGTGAAATACAGACCATTCTAATCTGAAGCAACTGTGAATTGCCACTGCATTCTCACTTTAGCCTCTCCACCTGCTCTCTCTGTGGCATGCAACACTCAAAAAAGAATCTCCATAGTGACACACACTATATAGCTACCATGCAGTGGCTTCCCATATGGTGCTTGTAACCTTATTGGTCTGACTTGTATCAAGCAGTGACTTTATATTAAGTGCTTGGATTATAATATAGCTCATCTGAGGCTTCATACCTGAAGTGGCAAAATGTGACCAAGGGAAGCCAATATGCCCAAGCTTTTCCTGCACACCATACATCACCATGTTTATGGTGTAGAATAACTCCTGCCAATCCTATATTCTTGCTAAGAACACAATAAAAGCCCTGCATTCTGTTCCCACAGTGGAAGCTCACTAACAGGAAAGGCAACCTGACAGCACTCTCCCTGCTTGGGCTCCCCAGCAACTCATGCTACTAAATCTCTGTCCCTCCCCTAAGCTAGCGTTTGTTTCTTTTGCTACTCAACAATCTGCTATGCACACATTTCATCTACCTTGTCTCCACTGTCATTCTGTTAGCCTTTAAAATAATTAAGAGATTTTGTTAATGGAATGCTGTGGCAAGATAATAGTCCCTTGCTACTAGATAAAATGTCAATTTGACATTTATTTTCTAAGCAGGAGGCAAGTATCTGGTAACAGTCTCCTGAGCTATTAATTTTGTTTCTGTTAAAGATCTCTTGTCTCCACCCATGAACTATGAAATCATATATATATATTGGCCCCATTATCTGCTTGCATTTTATGAAGCACGGTTGCATTTTGAAAATTTCACCTTTTCTCGTGAGAAAGGAAAGCTCTTGCTTATTTCAGCCATTAGCTCATACCTCATACCAGCAGCTTATTAAAGTAATATTTCACATAGCTCTGGGTTTTGGTTTTTAAAAAGTTTTCCAAGCACTCAGAATGGTCTTCAGACGGATTGTTCCTACTGCCTCTTTTACATGTTTGATTTTAGTGCAATCAGTAATGTTCAGGATTTCCTCTGTTGTATTAATTAAAGGAAAACTACCTGTTCTGAAGCTGAGTAAAGGGGGCAAGGAATCTTTCCACATAGTGGCAGTGTTGCTGTTTCCTTCATCTCCCCATCCCATGTGACTAAAATCCAAATTAAACTTGTGATGTTTTGTATTTTGCAAGTATTGCTGAATCTTAGTATTGAAAAAGAGCTTCACGGGCCACCTAGCCCTGTCCCTATAGAATGGTAGAATATTTTATATATAAAACAATTATCTATAGGCTTACTATAAATGAGAAGGGAGTCATAAAGTGTCTACAATAAGAAACTCTAATAACCCCATACTTGCCTTGCAACCCTGTATGACTCCTAACCAACAGGAAGATCCTTCATAGCTGTAGCTTCTTTCTAGCAATTCCTGCTCTCCAAAACCTCCATTTGTTGCTATAGCCTGTGAAGACTGTTTACTAGGTGGGGTTCAGTTGAAGATGCAGTAGACTTCAGGGGTAGCCCCAGAACTGCAGAAACTCCTTCCCTCAAGTTGTGTCTTGCCCCAACTGCACAGGCGTTTAGGTGAGCACTAAATACCTTCTTCTTCAATGCTGCCTTTTATTGAGTCATAATTAGCTAAGGTGCTACAGAGCAGCTTTGTAATTATTCCTGTATGCTTGCTAATGTGGCTGTGAAATCTTTATATCTTGCCCTGCTCCCATGTGGACGTCGTTTTGTTGTAGCTCTAAAAAAAACAACTAAAATACTTTAAATACACGAACAGATTTCTAGATAATGGCTTAACTCCTAACCTATGAATCGGAGAAGGCCTTTTATGCTATGTAATGTCCAACCCTTTCTGGATACAGGAAATCTGGAGCTTCTTCATTCCCAGCCCGTGGCTGTTAAAACTCTGCTTGAAAAATTATCCAGTGAGGAAGAGCTCAACAAACCTCTAGGTGTTTGGTTCCATCATCAAATTTCTCTTCCTGGGCAACTGAAGTGTGTTAAATCTAGTTCTGCTTTCTGCAGCAGCAAAGAATAAATCTTTGCCCTCTACCATGTAATACACAGTCAGGGTTCTTTTCTCCTAGCTACAGTTCCTTCAATGTCTCCTCATGGGGATTGTTTTCCGTACTACTGGCCAACTTTATTGACCTCCTCTGATTCTGTTCCAATTTGCCTGAATCAAATTGGGCTGTTCATAAATTAAAAGGGGCGAGTCTAGAAGATTATGCCCATTATAAAAACCAGAATTTGGCCTGCTTTGTAGCCAAGTTTACCATGCCAGGAAACGAAAGGGGAGAGGAAATATAGCATGCAAGTTGACAGAATGAAGACAACAGGAGCAAAATCAGAGGAGGAGGAGAGAAGGAAAAGAGGTGACAAAGATTGGAAAGAGTGGGTTAATCTTAGGAAATGCTATAATATAGGAAATGTTTAAGCCTTTTGTCTGCAAAGTTAGAAAGGGGAACACAGTTATTTTTTGACAGGCATTGATTTCATTTTTGCGATGAACTTTTGAAAGCATTATTGGCGTTAGCTCTGATCATTGGCATTTTTTAATATGAATGTCTAAAACTTGATCCATTGCTGTTATTGTATGTGTGGTTTTGTCATGTGACTTAAACCCTTGGAATTAGCAACAGAACAATAAATTCCCTGCTTTGTTAAACTAATGTTATTATTAGTGGAAATAACTGTAATTTCTTGAGGAAATAAAGCTAGTCAGGAGCTGTTAATTACTTGTTAAGAGTTCGTTTATATGCAGGGTTGGCTACAGAAGTGTGGATTTTTTTTGAGAAAAACATTTTTTTTGAGAAAAACATTTTTTTTTTGAGAAAAACATTTTTTTAAGGTAGTAAAATCCTGTCAGATCCACTAGGTGGCACATGATGACCATGGTTAATACATTATACTGCCACAAAACCTCCCATTCATGTCATAAATAAAGACCAGCATTATTAATTTATACCATTGCATCCACTCTGCCCCCAATATTTGTTTAGCCAGCTGTTTCCTCTAATCCTGCTTAAACACCATTGACTAAAATTCCAAATACATTTAGGGGTGGGGTTCCCCCCAAGAACATTTTGTTACCTACAAATTACAAACCGTGAAGCCAGAATGTCTAACAATTCCTTAGTAGAAACACAAAAGGTTTGTGAGCTGAAAATGATTCAGTTAAACATCTTACAAAATTGAAAAGGATTTTTAACATATATTTTGACAGACAACATTTCTGATTTTCAAATGTCAAATAAATAAAAAGTGAATCTACTTTCAGTGTTTTAAAGCATTTTAATTGTCACTTGAGCAGAGAGGCAAATATTATTGCAGATGCTTTTAATTCTTCCCATGGCTTGCAAGCCAACTCTGAACAATCTTCAGGTCTTTGATCCTAGTGATACATACGGGAAGAAAGCTTCACTGAACTGTTGGGAAGTGGGGAGAAGACAATCTGGAACCTATGTTGCACAAGCGCATTTCCACTGCACACGTGAGTGGACATCACTGAATGTCACCCCATGGATTTTTGGCGCAACGTATTGCATCATTATTTTCATCAGAGCTTATTTTCATCATAGAGAATTCAGGACCAAAACTTTAAAAGGCACAATAGCATGAACAACAAATGGTTTGTGTGCCATTTTTCTCCTTTTACAATTGTACTCTTAAGTAGAGCTTGTTCCAAGTACTGACTACTCAATCTTGCAACTTAGAAATGAGCTACAGTACATTATTGGGATGTTTAGAAGGCTATAGAATAGGTTGCCAGTCAAAATAGGACTCAAAACTTAACCTATATAAACAGACTAGTCAGTCTAGTAGCAAAGTACTGTCTATACTGCAGGATCTTTCAGGGTACAGAACAGGATGCAGAAAATGTGAAACAAGTCATCCAAATCCACAGAAAGCCTGAAATGGCCACAATAGAAAATGCTGCATTTAAATGGGGGGAGGGGGGAGGTCTGGCACAACGCTGGGAAGGGGAGGATATAATGTGGATGCTCCAACATTAATGAAAAAAGAGTCAGGAAGGTGTAATAATAGTAATAGTAATAATTTTTATTTATACCCCGCCCTCCCCAGCCAAGACCTGGCTCAGGGCGGCTAACATCAGGTATAAACAAAATCGAAAATTCTTTCTAGTAGCACCTTAGAGACCAACTGAGTTTGTTCCTGGTATGAGCTTTCGTGTGCATGCACACTTCTTCAGATACACTGCATAATCTTTCGTGCATGCACACGAAAGCTCATACCAGGAACAAACTCAGTTGGTCTCTAAGGTGCTACTAGAAAGAATTTTCGATTTTGTTTTTACTATGGCAGACCAACACGGCTACCCACCTGTATCAGGTATAAAAACAATTGATTAAAATACAACTTAAAAACAGGATTAAAATACAACTTAAAATGCAGACTCATTTCAGTGGAAGCCCACCCAAATCAAAAACTGTTTGGGGGGAGAAAACGTCAAATCTTCACCAAGGCCAACTATCCAGACTGGTGCTTCGTGGACCAGAAAAAAGCCATGAAAGTCCCCAAATAGGGGTTCCATCACAGAAGGAAAAGGAAAGAGGGGGAGGGGACACACATTTAGCTCTGGTGTGGACAAGCCCTCAGACTGTGAACTTTGGATATGGGGAGGGGCAAACCCAGATTCCACATACTGCTTTTATTGCCCATACACCCCTTTCCCCTGGTGCTCCATCTCCTTCGGCCACCCACTTCCACCACATACTTCCTAGACACTGGTTGTAATGATAGCATTTGTAGTTTAGATATACCGGTACTCTTTTAGTGGTAAGAAGTTGGTAATCTGATGACAGGTCATGTGAACTGGAAGTGTGGAACAAGCACATTTCTCCCACTGGTGGTTATAGGTTTGGGGGTTGTGTTTTTTTTGTTTTTGTTTTAACCCTCTCACAGCAGACAAGAGGTAAGCAAGCACATGCATGCATATCCATTCTTCTGAACAAGAAGTAATTTCCTACACACTGGAAACTGATGACACGTACAATAATTCTGGTTTATACACTTGTGCGTAGATACCAAATTATGATTTTCTGATAAGTACCGGTATTTATGAATCACTGCACTGGAAAAAATAAAATATGGTGTGGTTTTCAGAGTCACAAAAGGCCAATGCCAGAAGTTGACAAGTTTTGGCAAGAGTCCAGAGACTCATTAAAGAGTTTGGGGACCCACAAACTCGCTTACAAGGTTTTCCTCCCAAGCAGCTAAGCAGAAAAGTAATCTTCCTGTGTTCCCCACACATTGAAGACTATTTAGAATGCAGAATTACTGTTTGGAGCATTGCTGGAATGAGGTGTCTCTCTCCAAATGATCTTCTCTGATTCCAGTCCCTGCCAGCCTCAATCTACAACACAGCCCTAATGTATCCAAGCAACTGCTGCTCTTCCTCATGTTCCTCATGGTGCATTTAAGGAACCTATTACAAGGAAAAGGAAGAGTGGTCCTTTTTTTCTTTTCTTTTTGTGCCTCTTTTTACTGTTTTGATTACTCTTTTTCCCTCCCAGCATTCCCCCACCCACCCAGTTTTCTGTGTATTCCCTCTGTCGGGTGATGATGTGGTTGGATAGGACAGGAGTGATGTTCGCCAGCACAGGTGTGGTCTGTGATCTTGTAGTGAGAATTTAGGTTGGGGTTGGTTATGACTAACATTGGGAAGTGTGACTAATGCTGTGGCGACACCCTGTTAGAGAAATGTTAAATGAGAAACAGAACAGGCAGCTCTGCATCACCTTTGCACACACTGAGGATGAGGAATGGTTGGCAAAGCCAATAGGCTGGCTGTTAAGTTTTTGTACCCCTGATGGGCCCACCAAATGAAATTCAGCTTTAACTCTTTCCTTGTTCAGGGTCCAACCAACCTGGTCAGGCCCTGCTATAACACAAAGTGAGACTAACCCTATGAGTATCATGTCACAGCACAGAGGATTCTGGGGCAGTTTCATACTTCTCTCATCTGCCATTTTATAACCATGGCTCAGCTTTCTAACCCACCCAATAAAGAGTCCTCCCACGAAGTGCCCTTAAAATGCTAGTGTTGGTCCAATCAATTATAAGCTCAAATTCTACTAAACTATGACTTACCATTAGATTTCTGCTTTATGGGCCAAGTTCTGCCTACACTAATTAGTATTCTTTACAGTATTTGTCACCCTAAGTTTGAGTACCATTGAACTGATTCCATTAGAATAAGACATTATTCTTTACATTAACTATCTTCTCATGAACCTCTGGTTCTTCTTTTTATCATTTTTAAAATTTTCTTTCCTGAATCAGAATATAGATACAGTGGAGCTAAATTGCTACTTTACAACAAAGAAGGTCTCTCTCCCCCCTCCCCACCCCACTTTTAAAAAACCTTCATATTCAATGTAAACTTCTTGGACATTAAGGCAACCGGTAATTAGAAAGACAATCCTCTTGGCACCTATGTGCCACACAGAGCAGATGTTTCTTCATTGCACCATGGAAGGTTTTAGAACTTGTTTCTTTGAAGGAGGCATTTCTTCAATACTGAATTTGAGCTTGTTGTTTTATTTTGCAAGGCTTGTCAGTTTAAGAGTATGCATTGCAGTTTAATAGTTCTTGCTCACTGAACTGAACAGAGCTGGGCCATCAGACGCTGGCTGAATATCAGCCTCCACTAACAACACAAAGCTGATCCCCGCTAATATCTTAAGCTTATTTCCTCATCACCTTGATGTGGGATCACTGCTTGTATAGTGCTAAGATAAATGGGGTGGGGGGAATTCAGGGAATTTTACTTTGCGTCCTACTTCAGCACTTTTGGAAAGAAATGTGCTGGAATAGAAACCCCACCTATTATTCAAACATTGGACAAGTTCCACTCTCTAATTCTGCCTTCCTAGTCTCCCACCCCAGCTCAGTACAGCAAAACTAAGAGTCAGTGCGACTTGGAGAGTAACACCCACTTACCTGCATGCTTAGAATTAAGCACTTTCAAAATGTGCTGGTTTCAATGGAAGAGTTAGTCAAACTCTTGAAACTAGTGCAACTGGAAAAAAAAACCTTAACTTTGCTGAAACGTGCTCTTTTTGTGCTGTTCGGCACAACTGAATGAGTTTTGAGAATGCACAAGAAGTGTGCATGCACATGAAAGTTCATACCAAGAACAAACTTAGTTGGTCTCTAAGGTGCTACTGGAAGGAATTTTGTTTATTTTGTTTCAAGAAAGAAATGTAATGCATTTGCAAATTTGAAAGTGCTAAATATACTGAGCTAAAGAGAGCTCATGCATCTAGATTTGGCTTAAATTTTACTCCATTTTAACAGCTCATTGTGTCAGCCTTTAACTTTAATATGCAAAAAAAACTGACTTTTGAGAATATAGTTATTTGAATGGCACAATAATACCAACCAATTCCTTCATCCTCTGGGAATGTGCATTACAAGGCACATTGCATCACATCACATATAATTTGTCCAGAGCAGAATAACTGAAGCTCTCATTTTGCTACCACCTTCTTGCTTTTTACTCTCACTAAAAGTGCTTGCAAATTGAAAATATTAAACTCACTGTTATTAACTTTTCCATTAAGCTCTTATCACAGAGTGTAACATATGTGTTTCATTTCATGTACTTCTTTTTTTTTTTTCAACTTACGTTTAGAATTCGGGGAAACTATGTTGGGATTTATTTGATCTTTATGACAACCCATTGAAACTATATGCATGCCTTTTCCACTTTGAAAAATCCAACCAACAACATATGTGGACTTTCTAGAGATTATAATCATACATACATTAATCTCATTTACACATTGCTTGCTGTATAACACACTACTGATTCCAAGACCTGCATCTACCCAACTCTTGCAAAACTGTCAGTTTTGGAATGTGCGTTTCGGATTATTATTATCATAGAAGTAAAGCAACAGCAACAAATACTTTTTTAAGGGTTTTTGAGGTAACACTGCCATGAGTCATTCAATAACAGCCTTTTGATAATTTATTTAAGTTTCGATCGTAAGTAACTCAGTGCTGGAAAAATATGCAACACATTTGGGACTAAACCATCGTGCCATTTTAATGTGTTGCGGACAAATACATTGCAGAGGCTACAGTCATCCCTAAAGTGCAAGGGAGGATGGCACTTGCTACAAGTGTAAACTTCTTCATGCCCCTTTCATCCTTTTTGTGCATGTTCAGGAAAGGTACCAGTACTTATCCATGCATCCCTTCCTTCTCCCATGAAATGCTGCCAACTGTAGGGGGCTAACTTATCTTGGTGACAAACCAAGCTAGGGACTCACACTTGTTGAAAGCTTTTTACTCTTCTTTTCACTCTCAGGGAGATTGTCATGCAATATAATTTAATAACCCAGATTAATTACCTCTTACCCTATCATACTGGCATGAATGGAAATCCCCCTTCCCCCAGTGTGGGAAATGAAGCAGAGAGTGGTGGTTCTTCTAGACTCAGGGGTCACAGCCAGGTGTGAAATTATACATGTTCCTTCAGAGATGTGAAAGTTCACTAGGGTTCCTGTTTCTTTCCTTCCATTCTGCTTCATTACATGTCTATCACTAGGTGGGCTGCCCTTGGTTCCTCTTGCTGAACCAAATTATTTTAGCCCTTGCTTTAAGGAAGTTTACAATTCCTATTGCTTCCAGAGTGGCTGGGGAAACGCAGCCAGATGGGCAGGGTACAAATAAATTATTATTATTATTATTATTATTATTATTATTATTATTATTATTATTATTCCATTGCTGTCACTGTGGTTATAAACGTGGTCAATGTGAGCAGCGGCAACAGTTAATCATATTTGACACCCCATTTTCATCTCTCAACACTACCTGAGATTCCACAGAAGGCTATCCTACGCAGGGAGGGATGGGGGGCATAGAACTGTGGTTGGACTCATAGAATTGTGCAGTTGGAAGGAACCCTGAGGATCATCTAGTCCAACCCGATGGGAAGCTGTCATCTATCAGCCCCCAGCCAGCATGATCAATGCTCAGAGATGCTGGGAGCTAAAGCCCAACATCATATAGATGACCACTGGTTCCCCAGCCCTGAGATACAGACTTGCCTAGTGGTAAAGATTTCCCCAGCACAGAGCTGAGGCGAGTTGCATCTGTTTAATTCCTGCCTGTCTTTGTATCTGTTAAAAGCCAGAGGAGCTCTGTCAGAAGGGGTGGGCGGGATGGCGACCCCTATTCCCTCTGAGCGCTCCACGCCTCACACCAACGACGGAGAAAAGTTCGTTCCAAGTCCTCCCTCACACGAAGTTCGAGCATTCCCAGGAAAACTGGCGCCTTCAGATTATGGTCTATTGGTTGAGAGCAGCTTGACGGGACTCCCTCCCTCTCTCCCCACCTTTTCCTCTCTCTCTCTTTTTACCTTTCTCAAAGCTCCAAAGCGAAGATGCCTCCCCTCAAAAAAGCAAAATAAAGTCTCGCGACGTTGGTCCCTGAGCACGGCGGGCTCTGCGGTGGCCGCTCGCCTCGCGTCGTTTCTGCGCGCGCTCTGGCTCGCGCGCTCGGAGGCTGAGAGAGCGAAAGTCCCGGTCCAGGCGAAAGAGGAGCGCGTGAGGCGGGAGAGCGAGCGCCACTCTCGGTCGAGAAGGCACCACGTCAGACGTGAAGGACGTTCCCCAGAAAGCTCGGCGTGAGCCCCGTTCAAAACCTCAGGAGCGAAGGGGAAGAAAAAGTCGAAAGCAAAACACACACACGAAGAGAGAGACAGAGACACCCACAGAGTGTCCGGCGCAGCAGCGTCTGTTCACACAGTGGCCTCTTGTCCCTTCTGCCCCCGTGTCCTGACTGACGCCCTCTCCACTTACCTCAGGGTCTCGCTAGGTGCCCTGCCCTCTTGGCTCCGCCGCTTCACAACTCCCCTCACGCCACCCGCGCCCACGCCCCGGCTTTGCCCAGCGAGTGGAACAAGTTGTCAAGAGTTTCCCTGTGTGAAAGGATCGCGGCGGGGCGAAGGACCGACACCTTCTCAGGAATACGATACTCGCGGGCTCTGTGGGCTCTGCCCTCCTCCTGACGCCCCCACCCCCTTCCTCTTCTTGGGATGGTGTCTTGGAGCAGATCAAGAGAGGGGTGGGGAGAAAGAGGGAAGGGAGAAAAACGCCGAGGAAATTCTAAGAACTAACTGAATCCCGTTGGTTTTACCCAGCGAGTCTCCCAGCAGCTCGCCCCACACAGCAACATGTAGGATTAAGGGCGCGTGCGATCCCTATTTGGGGAAATCGCTGGCAAACGAGCCCTGAACTTTAGTGGAGTCGGTTGCATTCTTGAATCATCAAGCATGGGAACTATTTGTGCTGTTGCTGTAGAGATCCCTGGTCAAGATCAGGTGCCTGAAATCACAAGACATGTTCCCACCACGTATATTGAACTAATAATGAGCAAAGGAGGGTAACAGAACCCGGGTAATATCTAACTCCACATGCAGTTCATCGAGGATTTAGTGCTTCTGGGGTGGGGACCACAGAATGAGGTCCTTGACAGTACTGCTGCCCCATATTATGTTCCCATTTAATCTTGATTTAGCATTTCTGTGGAAAACCCTGTAAGTAACAACACCTGTGGAAATGGTAAACCCAGATTAAATTTGGGAAGGGAATGGTCATTTTCATAAGATTGATGCTGAGAAAAAAATTGCCTGCATGAGCAACATCAAACCCCCGATAATCTGTTGTGTAGTAGTGACCTAAACCAAGATATGAATTAGCTAGGCTTTGCATGGCTTGCTTCCCTTTCCCCTGAACCTGGCAATTTGAAGAAAACCTGGGCTGTGTCATCTTGACAGTGGGAGAAAAATATTGCATTTTCTGATTCACTGGCGGTGCTTGCAGATGACCTCATGGATATGGTACATGGCTCATGCCCAGTTATAAATCCAAGCTTTTGGAAATGTTCAAAAAGTAAAATAATGAGTTTGGGATGCCTTTTTACCACCCTCACCCCACTGGGGTGTGGAAGTGAATGAGTTTTGATCCCAGCATCTGTAACACGTGCCCCATCAAGGCCCAACAAAAGTGATTAATAATGCTTCGACTGTCATAGCTAAATGCAAACCCTTACCTTTGCCCTCTGGAGTTCCCCTTTCTAAACTCCCACCTTCTGTTTGCTTAGGTGCCACATATCTGCTGCCATGGTGCAGCCTCGAGACATAATTTCTCTGCAGGAAGAGGTATGGCACTATGGTGGAATAAGCTATATATAATGTGTTCTGTACTGTCTGGGTATGAGTATGTGTATGTGCTACTCCTGTTTGGCCACAAACATAAATGATCTTGCCAGATCCAGCAGCAATATTTTGGTCACAAACAACTAGTTTACTTGAACAAAAAGAGTTATTTTGTAAGCTACAGGTACTTATTGAGTTTGTGCTTGAAATGTCCATATATAGCTGTAGATGTAATAAGTTCTTCTGACTCACACCCCAATGCCAAACACGCTAGGAACATTCCCAAAAGGGTTAGCTGCAACTAAGTCTTACTGAAAGTGATACAAAGGGTCCTTGTCAGGACTAAGAGGTGTGGAGAGATCATTTCAGCAGTGAGCCCACTATGCAAAAACATATCACATACTGAGCACATGCACCATCCTCTCCAACAGAGCAAGCTAAGTGGAAACCTGCTATGCTTTCCAGCAGATGCTGATTTTGTTCAGTGATGATTGACTAGTCTTTGAGTTGCTCAGTGTTGATTGGCTAACCTTTGTGTCATTCCCAAAGTGGCACCCCCCTAAACCTCCCCCATCTTTGGTTTAGAGCAACACATTGCTGATTGGCTGGCTGCTGCATCAATCCTAAAAGCAACTTTCCCCATCCTCAAATAAAAGTGGAACAAAAAATGTTGTTGTTTTTTTTAATGAAGATGTGTGCATGCACATGAAAACTCATACTAAGAACAAACTTAGTTGGTCTCTAAGGTGCTACTGGAAGGAATTTTTTATTTTTTATTTTGTTTTCACAGAGATGAGGAAGCAAGGGTCTTGCAGAATTAACACACCTTCCAAAATATTGGAGGGGGGCAGAGAAGAGGCAGTATCAGGTCCAGTGATTTTACTTATATCATTACAGAAGAAACCTTACAGCAGGAAAAATACAGATGCTCCTGTTTTAGAATATGTTTGTATGCCACTGATTTCAGTAGGGCAGCCACTTCACACACAATGTTTTTAAGATACAGTATACAGAAAAGTGTTTTAGTGTACACCTAATCATGTGATGCAGCAGCTAAAAAAGCCAATGCAATTCTGGGCTGCATCAATAGGAGTATAGTGTCTAGATCAAGGGAAGTAATAGTACCACTATATTCTGCTCTGGTCAGACCTCACCTCGAATACTGTGTCCAGTTCTGGGCACCACAGCTCAAGAAGGATACTGACAAGCTGGAACGTGTCCAGAAGAGGGCAACCAAAATGGTCACAGGCCTGGAAACAATGCCTTATGAGGAACGACTTAGGGAGCTGGGTATGTTTAGTCTGGAGAAGAGAAGGTTAAGGGGTGATATGATAGCCATGTTCAAATATATAAAAGGATGTCATATAGAGGAGGGTGAAAGGTTGTTTTCTGCTGCTCCAGAGAAGCGGACACGGAGCAATGGATTCAAACTACAAGAAAGAAGATTCCACCTAAACATTAGGAAGAGCTTCCTGACAGTGAGAGCTGTTCGGCAGTTGAATTTGCTACCAAGGAGTGTGGTGGAGTCTCCTTCTTTGGAGGTCTTTAAGCAGAGGCTTGACAGCCATCTGTCAGGGATGCTTTGATGGTGTTTCCTGCTTCTATGATTCTATGTCTGCAAAAAATACATGTTTGCAAAGATGTATCATAGAGTTATGCTAACCAAGAAATTCAAATTGACTGTGATTTGATTTCCCATCAAATGCATGCTGGGTGGCAAACCTAATTTTACTGCTTGTAATGTATAAAATACTTCTAGTCCCGATTAAATTTTGCTGGATTGTTCCACTATTCAGAGTGTGAACAAACTCATGGTAACAAAGACAAACTGTCTGGGTTGGTATTGGAGTCTTATCTTCAGTTCCAGAGAATAGCACTGAGGATGTGTGTTTGACCCCATGACTGCTCTCTGGTGGGATCCCATAAGGTTCCATCTTGTCTTCTGGGCCTTTTAACACATTGGGAGTTGGGAGTGGTCATCAGGAGATGTGGGGTGAGATGTTATCAACATATCTCAGGTGATGGGCAGAGGTGAGATCGACCTCTACCCCATCACATGCTACCTCATTATGGTACACATCTCCAAGCAAGGTTTGCTGCCTGCTCTTCTACTTTGCCTCACTCTGAGTAACGTCCGTGGAGAGGAGGTGTCTTTTTTATTTTTAAAGAATTTCTTGCCACCTTGCCCAGAATGCCTGGCTCTGAAAAAGGAATCCTGTGTCTCTTTTTCAGAGCAAGGTGAGACAGGCACATGGTGGTGGCAGAGAAGCCACTACCACAATCACTGCTAATGCAGCAGCCAAGTTTTATTTTTATTCTAAAGTAAGAGGGAGAGGAGGAAAGCATTCAGGTAATGAAAAGTTGGTGAGTCACCTGCTTCTTGGCATGTGTTGAGAAAGACCCAGTCATGATTACCAAGAGTTTGTTCCAACAAACAAAAAGTAAATGCTCACACTCCAGCTATACCACCTTTAGTGAATGAGAAGACACTTCACCAAGGGGGAAGGGGATCCATACATTTCTACCATCATTGGTAACCATCTCAAATTTGTGCTTGCCCAAAACCATGCACCTCCCTGAGTGAGAAGGCTTTTCCTCAATATAATACTGTATTGTGCTTTAGAAAAACCTAGAATGCCTTTGAGTCCCCAGGGCTAGTATAAAGATGAAACAGCACCTCTCCTTCTGAATTATGAGCTGGCATAGGGATGGACAGGAAGTTCCTCCCTATCATGCTCAGTCCATAATCTCTAGTACTTCTGAAGCTAGCACAAGCATGGGGGGGGTCTCTCAACTAGGGGTGGGGAGGGCCCTGTCCCTGTTGTGCTTGCTCTAGAAAAACTCAAGCAAGTCGAGACATCTCATTTCTTTGGGGACATTTCTTAGTCCCCAGGATAAGCTAGTCCTTTACGCAATCCTTCTGGTTAAACTGTGGGCTTTTCCAAATACAACAATCTCCTGCTTCCCTCCAAAATGAGACTTTTTGCAATGAGGAAAGCGATGGGAGAAATGCTGGAAAGTGTGTGGGATAAGAATTGCTAGACATTGCAAACAAACCAGGATGAGTGCTCCATAAGCCACCGCCGTTGGGTAACCTCCCCACAAACGTCGTTCAAGAAAATCTGGATGAATCCTCGATCAACAGATCATCTGGGAACAATCTTTGCCAATTAGTCAGGCTGCAATCCTATACTGTATCTATTTACCTGGGAGTAAGCCCCATATTACACAGCAGAACTTACTGTGTGGTAGACATGGGTATGTCGTCCAACCTGGTTTGCTTCACCTGCCTACCAATTGCAGCCCCAATAAAGAGAAATGCCTTGATCCTACTGACGGCTTGTGTGTGCACGCTAACAACAATAACATTTATTATATGCCACCCATATGACTGGGTTGCCCCTGCCACTCTGGGCAGCTCCCAGAAACATTTAAAAACACAATAAAGCATCAAACATGGAAAAAGCTTCCCTATAGAAGGCTGCCTTCAGACGTCTTCTAAAAGTCAAATAGTTGTTTATTAAGGCTACACACCATCTGCATATACATATCTATGTTGTGTTCCTTACAAAGTTCCTAGGAGTTGCGAAATTAGTATCAACATAGCAGCAGCAACTCCGAAATTAAGACCCAGCTGTCTGCGGGTTGTGTGTCTTTTAGGGGTGTGCGTGGGGCGGTGAATGGAAGGTGGGACCCCCTCTTTTTGGGGAGGCCGAAGGGGCGCCCGAGCGAGGCGGCCACAAGGGGCGCTTGGAGAGGCGCGCCTTTTCTCCGAGTCCTAGCAGCGGCCGAGCGAGAGGCGGCGCGACGCCGCCCTCCCTGCCGAGCAAACAGGAGGTATTTATTTATAAGGCCGAGGAGAATATATAGGGGCCATTGATTCCCGCCTTGAGCAAAGCAGCTTTCGCTGGAGAGGAAACGGCTTCCTATTTCAATAACAGAGCGGCCTTTGATGGCTCCTGGAGCCGGAGAGAAAGCCAACGGAACCCGCCCTCAGGAAACAAGGGGCGGCTCGGGGGGGAGCGGGAGGCCGAAGCGCCACGCGAAGCCGCGCAGAAAGAGAGGCGGGAGGGCGGAGAAAAGGACGGTCGGCTCGAGGAAGGTGGTTTTTTTGTTGCTGTTTGTTTGTGTTTTTGCCCCGCGCCCCTGGCTGCGGAGGTCGAGAGCAAAAGGAGAGCTCGCCGCGTCAAGTTGAGCTCTTGCCTTCGCTTTGTTGGGCTGGCCTGAAAGCAAACGACGCGGCTCAACACGCCTATGTTGGCCCGGGATCTCTAGGTGGCGGTGTTGACTCAACAAACAGCCGTAAACGCGCTTCTTCTCCGGCCACGCTGAGCTGCTCGCCTTCTGCAAAGAGTAGACCGGGAGGGATTCTGGTCCCTGCGCGCCCCGCTGTTGCTTGCGAGGCTGGTGGCACAACTAGTCTCATCGTTTGGTTGGACTTTGGAGCCTGATCTAAGGAGAGAGAAAATTATTAAAAGAATCTCAGTTTGTCAAAAAGTATCCAGGTTAGGTAACAAGTGTGAAGCAGCAAAATCGGAAGCCAAGGAGTGTCGTGGTAAAGCAGCTTTAGCACATGCATTTCCTCAAAGAACCCCCCCCCTCTCTTACACACACACTACATACCCCAGGATTCTTTGGGGAAAGTCATGTGCATTGGATTTGGTGTGGTTTTGCCTAAAAATGCACTGGGAAGTGTTGGATTGCATATGTTGGCGGCAACCTTACCTAATATCCCTCAAAACAAATGGGGTAAATGCTCCTGAATGCAGGCCATTTATAAGCAACCAAGGTCCCAGCCACACGGTCACAAATTGATGAATGCAATCACAGGCTATCCTCTTCTCCAGATTGATCTGAGGGGTACTAACACACAATGTACTTGCCCATGTGTCCCAAAGCCACTGTACAGGAATGACTAAATTATGGGAACCATTATGATGATTATTACACAAGTGCACCGCAACATACTGCTCTGGCAGACCTATACTGGACTTTGGTTCAAAGAAAAATGCAGTCAGATTTCAGAAAGCTAAACCGAAAGAGCATGAAGGAACAACACCTAGCTATTTTATTTGGCATTTTAATTGCGCTTCAAATCCATCTTGTTGCTGCTGCTGCTACTACTACTGGGTGCCCTTCTGCTTGGGGATTGATGTGCTAGGAATACCTGTTTAATTTTACTTCCCAGTTAGCAGGGAATTTATCATTGCTTCTTGTTACTCACATGCCCTTTGGTTCCTATTGGTTATTTTTCCAAACAGCATCCCCCCTGCCAGTCATTATTATGGTAAATAATTCTATGTCCCAAAGTATTCCTACAACAGCCCAGGAAATATATCACATCTGTTTACCTACTGCAACTTATTAGTTTATCTAGATGATTTCGGGCTCTTGTAAACAGGATCTTCTTTCTCCAGCCTAAATAACTGTGAATTTGAATCTCTCTGAAGTCTAGTAATTAGCTGAAGGCAATGAAAACACCCACTGTTAACTGTACCATTTAACAGGGCAAACTGGCAAGATCCATGTGGAATTTATTTGTGTTAGCTCAGGGATGAGAACCTTGTGGCCCTACAGATGTTGGACTCCAGCCAGCCCTGATCATTGAGTGGGGCTGATGAGAGTTGAAGACCAACAGGGCAGTCCTGGGACATGATACCCTAGCACAGCCTTTCTGAACCTGATGCTCTTCCAATGCTTTAGACCACAACTCCCATCATCTCCTACCATTGGCTATGCCATCTGCGCCTGATAGGAGCTGTGGTCGAAAGCAAATGGAACATATCTGGTTGGAAGAGCCTTACTTAGAAGTACTAAAAAACTTCTAAAAGGGTAGGACACAAATTTAACAAATAGTAGTTAGCAGTTAATGTATGGGACGAGTAGGATCAAATGCCAGAGTTCTGTGATTCATAATAAGTGTTCAATTGTACTGTTTTGACTGGCAGCCATAGGATGTTGCTTGAGCTCTCACAGTGCAAAGCATGAATTACTCCAGTTGCCTAGAAACCTTAAATTACTTGGGAAAACACATTAATGGTGGTAATTAAGGACTAGTCCATGAATACATGATCTTCATTCATTGAATGATGATGGATGACCTGCGAGTGTGAATGAACCATCCCAGATTAACGGCCACAAATACTTTCATATCACCTGTAGCCAAAGTTTTGAACAGTGCAAGCTCACACAGTAGACTAGGGGTTGGGAATCTGTGGCCTTCCAAATGCTGTTAGATTATAACAATCCCTGACCCCTGGTCAGGCTCCCAGAGACTGATGAGAGGTGGAATCTAACAATGTCTGGAGTGCCACGGGACCTCTGTCCTTGCATTAGATTGAGAGTCATCCTGCACTTGGGCACTAAGCATTGAGAGACCGAATAGTGCACAGCCTTCCCACAAGTACTGCCCACATCTTAAAACCAAATAAGATGAATTTGCATCTTGCCACTTATAATAAGTATTTCAACTTTTCTGTTTCTCCTTTTTAATCTTCACTTAACACATAAACTACAAGACCTGGATAGTCACAGTACATTTTGTAAACTGAAAGCAGTGACAATAGAGACCTTCCTGGGAATTCTCAGCCCCCATCCCCAAAATTAGGCTTGAAAAATCAGGGGTGCAAGAAAGCAGAATTCCCATTCTGACTTGTAATTGTTACCATCAATGTTGTTTACATTCCACTGTAGTTCATTTTCAGCCAAATGCTACATTATTCATTTCACTGTCTGCTTTAAAATGTAATTTACATAAGTTACATAAGTATTTATGTAAGTTACTTAACTTGCATTCTTTTCAGTGTAAAGAAAACAGCAAAACAATGTAAAAAAGGTCATTAATTACATATCATTAGCAGACTTTAGAAAACAGTATGAATCCTACTGTTCACTTGACTGATTTCCACTCTTGACTACGGTTTGTGGGGTGCAAACTGCTAGACTCAGTGAACGTTATAAATTCGTAAGAGTTGGGAGGGGGAGGTTATCGGAAGCATGGTGTCATGCAGGAAAAATGAGCCCTTTTGAAAAACAGGTCTGGATAAGGAGGGCAAGCAGACAGTGGGGAGGAGTTACTTGAAGCAAGGTTCTCGAGAATTAGAAAGGAAGTGGGATGAACTCCATGTGTTGCTGTGAAAGCAGAATCATCTTGGCAAGCTGGGACCTAAGAGGCATGGAGATGGTGTGCAGGATGCCTTGGGCTCCAATGCTGCATTGCTGTGGGGAACATGCCCCCCTTGGGATGTCCTCACCAAACTCTCGCCAGAGTATACTTAGTTGTAAATATGTGTACAATAAACCACTTTTCTTAAGGACGCAAGTCTCTGTTGTGCCTTGATTTCCCAAAGGAAACACAATCCTGGGTGAGTGCCTGGAACCCCCTGGAACCTTGCTGCCGCTGAGCTGAGATTGGGGGTGGCTCACAACCTCTGCAGCACCATTTTCATTGCAATTCTGTGACATCCCTTGATGCTACTTGTAAGAAGAATTCTGTACCACCAAGCAGTGTGTGCTTGACGGTGGCGTGTGTATGTAGTGTCCACCACAGCTTTGCTGATTTACATGAAACGTTCTACCGTAGACAAAAGAATAGGTTGTTGTATATAAGCATATATATAAGCAGGTATACATGCTTGTACAGTGTGTGTACATGCGTGGTGCCCAGAACATTTTCTTCGGCTTGTAAATGGACCCCAAAAGGCTGCCATCCCCTTACAAACGTATTCTTAGAAATTCAATTGCTCACTTTTCAACTTCTTATAGAAGGGTAGAACTTCTGCCTTTCAACAATGGGACATCTCCTTTCATTTATGGAAGGTTTTAAATTTAGTTGTAGATTTCACTGGTGGCAGGGGGCAGTTTTTGCCAATTGTCCCTTCCTCCTAACCCACTTCCTTTTCTGGAGGGTCCCTAACCCTCAGGAGCAAGGGGCTTTCACAGGGTGCAAGGGGCTGCAGGGAGACTGCCTCTCCAGGTGGTGTCATGTCCTCCATGACAGCTAAACCAGACCTCCATGTTCAGAGGCAGGGTATATATGCCAGATGTTGTGAACAAATGAGGAAAGATGCTGCCTTCATGTCCTGCCTGCGAATTCCTAGAAGCATTTAGAGCCGCCTGCTGTTTGAAACAGAATGTTGAACTAGATGGACCTTTTAGTCTGATTCAGCAGCATCCTTCTTGTATAAATAATACTAATCCCAGTGTATAAATAAATACAAAAAAAAACTATATAGCTGAGCTCTCCAAGTGCAGCTAGCCAACGGCTTCCTAGATATCCCTGCTGGGTCCACATCCAAAATAAGAAAGTAGACTTTGAGTTCTTGTTTCACTAAGCATACTGCATACTGCCAGCTTTTAAATCAAGCCGTTTTTACAAGACCTTGCATTTTCTTCCCCCTTTCAGATCCTGCTTTCATTACAGTTGGTGTGTGAATCACAAAATGAAATGCTGTAAATGTGAGCTATCTGTGCTATGACACCAGGAACTAACTCTCTCTCTCTCTCTCTCTCTCTCTCTCTCTCTCTCTCTCTCCCCCCCCCCTTCCTGGTGCCCTTGAATAGATAAAACCATATTGCTCCTGAGGACTGATAACCCTTCCTTATGGGCAAAGTTGATGGTTAGCACTTGAGATAATAACAGTGACAGCAGCTCTCTGCAACCAAGAAATTGATCTCAGAGGGTGTTCAGTGCTGACACACCAGTAGTAAACCAAAGTTTGGTCAATAATGAAAAGGTACTATTAGTTCCCCCTGTGAATGCCTGGCAAGCCACTTGGGTAGGAAAGCAACTCTATACCCTAGTCTGATGGGCAGCTCTGTTTACCACCTCCCCCAACCTCCTGGTGTAAGTATGAGACCACAAAACTAGGTGGAGACCTGTGTTCTATTCTAAGCTGACTCCATATATGTGTGACTTCAGGCCAGCTTGGGCAACAGTAGCTATTTCTTTTGCAGGACTGAGGGACATATTTCTACTCACTAAATGTGGCATTGGAAAAATCTGAACATACCTGTGGGGTTTTATTTTGATCCACTAGTCCCTGTCATGTCTAAAATAAAATCATTTTCAATAACTACATTCATGCAAAGGCCAAAGCACATTGTAAAGGAGGTTCTTATACAAGCAGCAAATGCAGCTCCTTCTGTCATATACTAGCATTGACACCCTAGAGGAATTTCACATATAAATATAATACCCTGTGAAACAGTCCCAGAGTCTCCTTCAGAGAGTTTTCAGTAGTACTGCACTGATAAATTTTTTCTGTGTGGTCCCCCCTCCCGTTCTCTATCAATTAAAAAGTAACGAAAATACATTTGAAAATGATGAAAGGGAAGAGAAAATTCTAGTGAAATGTTTTGTAGATGGGGTGCAGGTTTTTTTTATTGCAATCATCTGACTTAAAACTGGATAATGTTTGTGAGTGTCCTTTCACCCCACAAATTATCTGTCTTGAGTTCTGCATTCTGCAGCCTCCCTAGGTACCCACACTTCCTGGAAACCCCATGACACCCTCAGCTGGACTTCCCTGTAAGCATAGGAAGTCAGGGAGGCTGTAGAGAAGTGGAGAACTGTTTAATGAAAATTATAAGGTAAGCTCCATCAAGCACCCACCAATATTCCAAGGCGGGTGGGAGGCTGGGAGGCCCCAAATTAGTTGCATTTCTTTGAATGTGTAAGTTACTAAATACAATAAAGGGATCTGAGACTCAGCTAGTAGTAATGACATTATCCAATTAAAAAGAAGAATTGTGGCTGCAATCCTAGGCACATTTCACTTGCAAATGAGACCCACTGATATCATTGAAACTTTCTTCTGAATATAAAAGCTTAGGATCAGGATGCTGTTCAAACAAAAGCATTTGCTTGTAACTATGTGGAGCAGAGCTTCTTTCAGCTTTATCATCAGTCAAGACAGTAGCTGTTCAATTCTCCTGAAGCATCGCATTGAAGACAGAATGAAGGGCAAATCTGCAAGTGCATTGCTCATCATTAAATAACTTGCAACATCAATGTACACTTTGCATGTGTGGAATGAGAGGCAAAGATAGAACACCACAAATAAAGATTTCATATCAATCTCTTTAAAAATGCAAAACATTTCAGCTGAGGTGACTTGGGTATTTGGCTGAGAATCATCAGGTGTTATTGACTGAATGTAAATGTTGCATGTGTTTGTTTTATGAATGACTCAGTTCTCAGTCAGCTTGCTTGCGCAGCAGAGTTCATCCTTGCCATTTACACAGAGGGATGAAAAAGGAATTGATCGATGCAAAAGGAAGTTGCAGAGCCAAAATGCTGCATTGCACTCTGAGACAGGCAGCCCATTCCTGGCTGGCCCAACGAAAGGTGGGTGTGACGAGGGCCAGCCTCCCCTGTTGTCTGTGCCTCTCCCTTTGGGCAATAGCAAAGTTGCCACCCTGAGTCCCATGATTATGTGCCGTAAATGACAAGATGGAGCTTGCAGGCTGAGTTGTATGTTTTGTGAGCAGGATTCAGTTTGCATACCAGCAACTTCGGGTTTTTGCAGTTAAAGTGGATGTGGTGAGCACATGCAAGAAACCAGCTTCCTAAATAAACAAAGAGGATGTTTTTTGTAATGAAAGTTATAGGAAAAGACACTGGAAAGTGTGGGGTAACAATTGATTGTTGCAACATTGTTTAACTTCCTCACAAGCTAATCTGAATGAATTCTCAACAGACATTATACAATTTTTTAAAAAAATGATACAACATTATTTTAAAAATGAAACAAAAAACAAAAAAGCTGCAGTCATAGAACCTTCTTGCAAACATTGTGCTGCTGTTGTCCAGCAACTGGAATTCAGAGGCCCAGTGCAACTCATTCTGGATGTATTATTTAGCCATCCTGGATAGTACACACCAGTCTTATCTTCCATGAATTTGCCTAATGCCCTTTTAATGCTGTTTCAACAGGTCTTCATCATGACACCTTTGGTCTGATCCAGCAATGCTCTTCTTATTGCGGTTCTAAGCCCTCACATCCTACATGATCGCTGTTCTCCAACCCACACCAGGCCCCCAATGTTGCTCTGCCCACCTGTTTGCATAGCAAGTGGGGGATAATGTGCACTTTCCTGTCTGCTCAATGCATGTGCAAGAATGCCTGTGATCCATCAATTCTCTGCTGGCATTAAAACAGAGGCGGGAGGAGTTCCCATGCAGTCACGTCTTCGATGGCTTTAAAACAATTAATCAACATCCCGATCCTGTCTTGTGATGCCATGCTAATGCTCCAATGCACCAGAAATCAGACAGCGCTTTTCTTTTAACTGTTCAATGGTCATGAATCTGTTCAGGTAATGGCACAGCTGTCTGCTTCCTTTGAAGTCAAAAGAATTGCCCTGGGATAGCTCATGCAGTCATCACTTCTAAGGTAATATTGTAGGAGTGACTGGTTGTGCTCTACAGGCAATTCAATATCAACTGACATCGTCTTGAGGAGCTGTTGTAGTTATTTGTTTGCTATTGGAGTATTATGGATTATTTGATTCTCTACCAAGAAAGTTCACCCTCTGCGAGTCTATTAAATCATTATTTCTCAGGAGCTTTCTTGCTGCTGTTTAACGGTAACATAATGTTCCTTTGTTTCCAAAGCAATGTTTTTATCGGAACAAATAGCCTTCAGATAATCACGGGGAAAATTACCTATTGAGATTAATCATTTCAGGGTTTTTATACCTACACGGACATTTGGTCTGCTGGGCCACCATTGCGGTGTTTATTAGAGCCCCGCAGAAAGGTAGTTGTAATTATTCACACTTCCAGGTTTGTCTCTGGGGAAATTACTGTGAGACAGAAATATCTTGTATAACTTGCCAGGACTGAGAGAGCCACTATTGCTTTTTTGGCCATCGTTTGTGGTTTCTGCCATGCCAAAAAATTAAAGGGGAGGAGGATAAGATCGGGTCCAAGGCTCTTTTGCTGCTGCCATGCGGCTTCAATCAGTTTTGTGTGATATTTACAATGCAGTCAAACCAACAATGCATATTTGCTAGATAGGCACATGCTAGGAGCAGTCACGAAATTAGAAGACGCCTGCTTCCTGAGAGAAAAGCAATGACAAACCTAGACAGCAGCTTAAAAAGCAAAGACATCACCTTGGCGACAAAGGTCCATATAGTTAAAGCTATGGTCTTCCCAGTAGTAATGTACGGAAGTGAGAGCTGGACCATAAAGAAGGCTGATCGCCGAAGAATTGATGCTTTTGAATTATGGTGCTGGAGGAGACTCTTGAGAGTCCCATGGACTGCAAGAAGATCAAACCTATCCATTCTTAAAGAAATCAGCCCTGAGTGTTCACTAGAAGGACAGATCCTGAAGTTGAGGCTCCAGTACTTTGGCCACTTCATGAGAAGAGAAGACTCCCTAGAAAAGACCCTGATGTTGGGAAAGATGGAGGGCATAAGGAGAAGGGGATGACAGAGGATGAGATGGTTCGACAGTGTTCTCGAAGCTACTGGCATGAGTTTGGCCAAACTGCGAGAGGCGGTGGAGGATAGGGGTGCCTGGCGTGCTCTGGTCCATGGGATCACGAAGAGTCGGACACAACTGAACGACTGAACAACAACAACAAGGAGCTGAAGCTCACAGAGTTTTCCTGTAAATTTGCTAGATAGAACTCTGAGAGCCACTCCTACTGTACCAGGAGAATCCAGTCTGCCTTAAAGCATCCTGGATTACTTAAACTAAAAGGCTAAAACTAGCCCATCTAACCTTCCCTGTTAAGCTGCAAAAGGATGCACTCTGCTGAACTCACAAAATTTTCATGCAAACATGTACATTTCTGCACTGATACACCTGCATTGCTGTAAACCCTAGTACATCTTATGTGGGTAAGAACATATAAAGAGCCAAAGGCTCGTCTAGTTCACCATTTTGTTCTCACAGCAGCCAACCAGATGTTTATGGGAAGCCTACAAGTAGGAGCTGAGCACAGCAGCACTCCTTCACCTGCTGTTTTCAGCAACTAGTATTCTGAAGTACACTACCTTTGACTGCGGAGGCAGAACACATCCATCAGGGTTAGTAGCCTTATCCTCCATGAATTTCTCTAATTCTCTTTTAAAGCCATCCAAGTTTGTAGACATTATTGTGTCTTGTGGGAGTATGAAGGGAATGTTTTGAGGGCTTTTCTGTGGAATGACAGTACTAAATCCAGTCTCATCCATATTAGCTGGATCATGGCCACTCCCTGTGCATCGGTGTATTATAAAAACAGAAAAAACATGAATAATAATAACAACAAATATATAGGCCCACAAATATGTTGGTGTCGGTGCTACGGCACTTTCTACTGTGTCAATGAATTGCATAATGCAGCATAATTGATCGCAGCTCGGCTTCAAGTGAGATGATGAAGGAGAAAATAGCAGAGTGTTGTGCTGATGTTTCAAGCAGAGATGCCGCTCTGCAGCCTGTAAATTGCAGGCTTAGAATATGGATTCTTCAATATGAGGGCAAACATTGTGCCCTCAAGTTTGATATGTGCTAGAGAATAACTCTCACACATCCATGCACACACCCACTTGCCTACCTAGCTTGCTGCTGTCATTGCTGCTCTAGAGGCGTCAGGGACTGGGTAGAGGAGGAATGGCGGAGACCGCCTCCTCCTCCTGAACCTTCCAGGGAGGAGGAAGAGGAAGACGGTGTAGATTTACAACAGGTTTGAGGGAGGTTGCAACTCAGAGGTAGATGAGGGGGAAAGTTGGGAAATAATGGGAGAGGAGGAGGAGGAGGAGGAGGAGGAGGCAGAGCCGGAGCAGCTGGCTGACACGTTATCACTAGAAAGCATTCCAGACCCCCCTTCTCACAGAACCAGGCAGGCATTGAAAGTAGGAGAGCAGAGAGCTCAAAGACAGAGGGCATATAGCAGCACCTGTAGAAGTGACAAATGAGGAAGTGGGAGAGACGGGGTGGGGTGGGGTGGGGTGGAGATTTACTCGGGATAATGCCATTATCAAAGAGGCTGGGTTCTATAGCGTCTCTCTGTAACTACTGAATAAAAAAAGGACGGTAAGAAACCTTCCCTTGTCTTTACATTTTCCTGGGCCACCAGCGGGGAGCCGCTGCCAGCATCCTGACAAGTGGAAGGCAGATAAGAAAGGGGCTGCCTCCTCTATTATCCCTGGCACATAAAATGCTACAAGTCTTAATTTTCATGAAAGAACAATGAATGTTGTTTGTACCTGACCAGGTACCCAGTTGCCATCAGTCAGAAGGATGGAGCTAAGTGCAATGCCAGCAACATTTGTTCTGTTTGAGGGATGCACTTTAAATATGCAAATCCCAATCATACTTCATTATTTTGTAATCATTCAAAAATGCATCTTTCAGACATCAGCTATCTTTCCCCATATATATCATAAAATAGATTTCTTTTCATATGCGGGATGATCCAGTTATGAAGAAATGTGATCGTTTCACTTCCCATTTTTGATGGCGGCTGGAATCTCTCCCACATGTTTGAGCGTGTAATGAGAAAATGCTGATTAAACTTTTCATATGGAAATATCCTTACTGGGCTCAGCAAGACTCTTCAGGAATTCAGAAGCACTTTAACTTAAATAAGGGAGAGGAACAATTTTTTAATATAAAAAGTAAGTGTGTGGAAAAATGATATTAATAAAGAGGGAAACCCATATGTGAGCTGAATAACAAGGTCGCAGCTATTTAAAATTTAAGAGGAATTTACCCTGCTGAAATTTTTATAAGTGGGAGGTGCAGTGCATTGTGTGTGGAAATACCCCTTGATTGCCAGTAGTTTTAAAAATCTCATTCCAGGATTTTTATTAATTTATTTTTGTCTTTAAAAATAAAATAAAACACACATTCTAAGGGACCTGGGCTCAGATTCTCCAAAGTGCAAAGGAAGGGTAAAAAGTAATGCTGTGCCAAAAAGTCATATGCTAAAGGCCACAAGAAGAAGAAGAGTTTGGATTTGATATCCTGCTTTATCACTACCCTAAGGAGTCTCAAAGTGGCTCACAATCTCCTTTCCCTTCCTCCCCCACAACAAACACTCTGTGAGGTGAGTGGGGCTGAGAGACTTCAGAGAAGTGTGACTAGCCCAAGGTCACCAAGCAGCTGCATGTGGAGGAGCGGAGACGCGAACCCGGTTCCCCAGATTATGAGTTTACCACTCTTAACCACTATACCACACTGGCAGTCAGGAGCATAGGAGCAATAAGGTGCTCAGTAAGCAGTTGCTACAGTTTCCCTGCCTCCCACAGAAGGGGACATACCACTATCATCGCCCTGCAGCTAACTTAGAGTGCCCCTCTTCAGTCTAAAGTAGGGGTCAGCAACCTTTTGCAGCCATGGGCCGGTCCACCATCCCTCAGACCATGTGGTGGGCCAAACTATATTTTTTTTTTGGGGGGGAATAATGAATAATTTCCTATGCCCCACAAATAACCCAGAGATGCATTTTAAATAAAAGGACACATTCTACTAATGTAAAAACATGCTGATTCCCAGACCACCCGCAGGCCGGATTGAGAAGGCGATTGGGCCGCATCTGGCCCACAGGCCTTAGGTTGCCTACCCCTGGTCTAAAGTGAAAAGTGCTTTATCTGGTTGGAGAACTGCATCACAAAATTCAAGCAAGTGTGAATTTCTACCACTGTGTATCCTCAGTGGGGGGTTTATCCTCTGCAACTCGTTGCAGTCATGACTCTACCACCATTTAACGCAGGATCTTCAGGCTTCACAACAGAGGGCAGTATTGAACTAACTCATTTGGTTAATGCAAGGATTTCTGCTTGCACAACAGAATTTACCTCCCTCCTGCACCTCCCCCCACTTTTGGAGTAGATTTGGGGAGGGCCCAGGGGATGCACAGTGTCCGGGAGAGGGGAAAGGGGATGTTCTGTCGCACAAGCAGAAATCCTTGCACTGATAGAATGAGTTACTTTACAGCTCTCCAAACATTTAATGTTGCTGACACACTTTTTAGACATGCATCATTTTGCAACACAGTAATTCAGTTTTGCTAGCAAACTGGAGGTTAAACCCCTTTCCAGCCCTGGGAAGAGCAAGGGAGTGTTTGTGCAGCACACCTACACACTGCCTCTGACACACTAATGTGGCACGACACACAGTTTGGAAAGCTCCGAGTTACTTGGATATCATCTGAGGTTCCCTGCTGCCTGTAAGTCCTTGTATATGGATATAGGAAATGGCCTTTTACCAAGTCAAACAATTTGCACATTTAGTTCCATATTGTCTACTCTGATGTCCTGAAAAGCCATTATTTTTAAGTGGCATTCCATGGTCTCAGGCTGAGGAAATAGAAACAACAACTTTATACCATGCCGATCTGACTCGGTTGCCTCAGCCGTTCTGGGCTGCTTCCAACATAATATAAAAAAACCCAGTGAGACATCAAATATGACCTGCTCTCTGTTTCTTTTAGCTGGAAATGTCTGGGACCTTTTGCATGCACGCACCAAGCTACAGTTTTGATATTATTCAACTTCAGGAAAGGAACATTCTTTGAGAGATGGGATGTATTCTGGGCTCAAAGCCTGTTCCCCTCACGCTGCCAGAATGTAGGGTCCTTTCATCTCCACCTAATATTCACTCCGGATCAAACTGGCAACATTGTAAGAGTGCCGAGATATGTGGGGGTGTTACAACGCTGCAAAAAGGGCATTTTTTGTAATGTCGGTCCGCCAACTCCAAAGGCTTAATTCCTAGATGGAAAACTAGCGTAATTCCGTCTTGATATAAAAAAATGTCAGGCAGCATGTCTCCTCAGAGTGGCAAATTATTGGCGTGCACGCACACACACACAAACACACCAGGAAGTGTCTCTCTTTTCAAAGGACAATTTTAGACTTTGAACTTTGCATTGGGATGCTTGCTCAATCTGATGTAGCAGCACAAGCTAAATATCAGTTGCTGAGTTTGGATTAGCCAATGCAGAACTCCTCTCTGAAGCTGGCCCAGGTGCAGGGCTTAATTGCTAAAGGTAAATAGCACAGAAAAGGAATCTATCCAAAGAGGGATGATCTTTATTGATCATCACTTAGCTGGATATTTATCAATTGATTGCCTAGTCAGGCTGGTGTGAAGCATCTGGGATTCGAAGGTACAATGGCTGTGTGATGCAGGCTCCCTGGAGCACAGTTTCTGTTTTCTGGAATATGACCCCTGTCAATTTGGGGACAAGTTTTTAACTGATCGAAAGGGTGTCAACAATAACAAGGGAGTTTCTCTCTCACACTCATCTACTAATGCTGGCTAATGAACACAGGTAAATGCACAAAGTTAGGATATGATGCTAGGAAGAGGAAAGAAAATTGTGATTCTGGACATGAAAACAGTTGTTGGTACAGTGGTACCTCTGGTTACGAACTTAATTTGTTTTGGAGGTCCGTTTTTAACCTGAAGCCGTTCTTAACCTGAGGTACCACTTTAGCTAATGGGGCCTCCCGCTGCCGCCGTGCTGCCGCCACACAATTTCTGTTCTCATCCTGAGGTGAAGTTCTTAACACGAGGTGCTACTTCCAGGTTAGCAGAGTCTGTAACCCAAAGTGTTTGTAACCCAAGGTTACAAACTCTGGTCAGATATAACTGCCAGAGTGAAATTTGGACCCCTTGGTGCTCTCTCCCGTCCCTTTCCATTGACCAGAGGCGTCAAACAAGGCTGCCTGTTGGCTCCTTTTCTCTTTAATTTTTATATAAATGATATAATAACAGCTATTAAAGCTCTTAACCAACCCGCCCCGTCCCTGCAACAAGCAAAAATACCCATCTTATTATACGCAGACGACATGTAACCCAAGGTGTTTGTAACCCGAGGTACCACTGTACTGCTCTTTGCGATTTTGCTCTTTGCTGCTGCTTCTAGCTTGGTAAGTTTTCTGTTTTCATGGTTAGCTAGATCAGGGTTGTTGTTGTTGTTTTTTGCGGAAGAGAAAAGATGGGGATACTTTTTACAAATAATAAAATAGCTATCAATGGGAGAATTTGGGACCAAATCTGTGTCCTGGTCGCTGGAAATTGCAGCAGTACAGTCTTACCCCTTCCACATGTTGATGGCGGAGAGAGAGCTAGGATGGCATGAAGTTGCCTCGCCACTGCCAGCCACTGACAAGGCAGAGACAAAAAGCTGGCACTGGCAGTTCTTATGCCAGCGGTAGCCAGTGGGGAATCCTGAAATGGGGTGTTGGAGCCAAAGCCCCACTGGTCCCTCAAACTTTGGGCCCCCTGGCAGTAGCATTTTTATTTTTATTTTTTAAAAAGCTGCCTACTTTTACAAATGGTGGTGGAGCTGCTGCTCTGCTCTGCCCAGTTCCACTGCTCTCAACCTCCAGACTGGATCTCTGTGAGTTTTTAAGAAGATGCCCCCTATCCAGTTTTTAAGCTTCCCTCTGTATCTATGAAAATGATACTATTTTTTTTTTAATGTGAAAGCAAATATTCAAAATTATCTAGAATATTCTGTGCTGGAAGCCAGGCACTGTTATTATTCACGGCACCCTACAGTTATGTCGTAGGTTAATTTCCCTGACCTCAAATGATAATCTAGAGTTTAGGCTTCGACGCCATCAGCAACTGCTAGGAATTCAGATGCCAAATAGTGTCCTCTCATAGTTTTTATATAACCTTGGTATAATTTGTTCTAAACCATTCTCCTTATTTCATTCTGCAATAAATGGGATTCCCACTTTTCACAGTTTCTCTGTAACTGTTTGCTTTCCTGCATGTAAAATATAACAGATTCTGTTGCTCTTTTCATCCCGCATCTCCTGAGAATGCTTTTATATATATATCTATTACTTTACTTTCATAAGAAAACTATTTTCTGTTGTAACACTTGCAAATAAAGATCTAAGCAATTTGCTGTTACCAAGCCAAGGGCTAATGCAATTTTCGGTGCACTCACTGGAAGTAATTTAGTCTTTCTCCATGTGACAAAAAATTGATTTTATTCATTTTGAAATCAATATGTCACATTTGTTGATTTCTTTACTGGTGACAATCTCAAGGGGTCCAAATCATATGTTTGTGCTTTTTGAAAAGTGTTTTGTAGAGCTGGGCCTCATGATAAACCAAGAGAAAATATGCATTCACACATGCAAGGTGAACTTACGTTAAGTCTTTGGTCACAAATATGTTCAAATCATGACTGAATTCCATGTAGATGGTCGGCTAACAGCTCAGACCTAGGCATGTCTACTCAGAAGTAAATCAAACTGAACTCAAGGTATACAAAACCACTGAATACAATGGCAAACTTGTTTTACTTTTGTTACATGAAGGGAGATATGGACTACTCCGGTAAAATAAAGCATTTGTATCCTACCTTTGCATTTCCTAATGTTATGTTCTACATCCTTGTCTGAGACCTTGGATAGAATCTAAGTAACTTATTCCATAGGTACAAGGATTTTAACTTGTGCAATGACACACACCCCTCTCCTTTCCACATGCACCTGCTAAATCATAGAATCATAGAGCTGCAGAGCTGGAAGGGACCATGAGGTCATCTGGCCCAACCCCTGCAATGCGGGAATCTTTTGGCCAACATGGGGCTTGAACCCATGACCCTGAAATTAAGAATCTCATTCTCTACCAACTGAGCTATGCTTCCCCCCGCCCCGCCCAAGCGCCCCGCCCAAAACTGCATAACAAAAACAATCAGTGGATATCAAAGACCAAACAAAAATAAACCATCATTCATTCATTCCTTGATTGATACTTTATTTTATTTATACATCATTTTGTAATAGCATGACCTCTGATCTTCCCATTATGTCTCCGGATTAAATTCCCTAAATACTCACTTGACTTTATTTTTCTCCATATTGTTTAGCTTACTTAAAATTGTATAAAGTTGTCCTCTTTACACGCGGAAACTCAATTGAAACCTGCCAACGGATTGATATTTGGACAGTGTTCTTTTACATATACTCTGTATATGTCCCACTCTCTGGTAATTTTTTCATCAGTAACGTCTCTTAACCTTGCTGACAGTCTTGCTAATTCAACGTACTCTCTTAATTTAGTTTGCCAGTCTAATTTGGATGGTATAGTTTCTCCCTTCCAACCTTTTGCGATTATTGAGATTCTGGCAGCAACTGTGGCATACATAAAGACTCTCCTGAACTTTTTTGGAATTTTGTTACCCATAATTCCTAGCGGGAAGGCTTCAGGCTTTTTAGGGAAAGCGCATTTAAACATTTTCTTAAATTCATTGTAAATCAACGCCCCGTGAAATCCTAAGGTTTGTTTTAAAACACAAATTTAAAAAGTATTTCATCCAGCAGCAAAATGACCCTAAAGAAGGTACCAGATGAATTTCTCCAGGTGCCACTACAGAGAAGTCTTTTCCACTGTAACCTCAAAGGCCAAGTCAGACATGACTTCACATGGATACCAATGGGACCTAAGTCTGGATCCAACTGGTGGTGTGAATGCATCTCCCCTTATAAGCTGCCTGGAGGTTTTAGCTGCTATTGGATGTGATATCTTGCTTCTTTGCCCTCACTATGGGGGCCAGCCACCCTGATTTACCCCAGAATGCACATGTATCCCCTCCAAAAAAACTAGAACGTCTCACTCCATGGGTAGCATTCAGCTAAGTTTTACTCAGAGTAGACGCACTGAAATTAATAAGCACAACAAAGTTAAGTCCATTAGCTTTAATGAATTAAACACATGCCTGTCCACAGCAGCCTGCTCTACAGCCTCTGCCCCACAAGCACAGAATAAATAATCACAAATATAGCAGAGCAAGCTGGGATAAAGCACTTTGCTGCTCTAATTGTTGATAAGCATGCTCCAAAGCTGCAGTGCATCGAATCAATATGCCAGAAATAGCACTATTTGAGAGACAAATTAGAATGCTTCTGCTTTCAGTTTACAGCCGAATGCTGGAGGGCGGCAGGGGGTATTGAGAGGTATGATGGCCGTGCATTTTTTCCTCAAATTATCAGCTCTATCCAGTTTCTGATAGCTTAACTATCCTTTCCACCATTTTGGGCATCTCTGCTAGTCACAGCACCACTGCTGCAGTAGCCTTTTCCTTCCAGTCCCTTCAAATCCTAAATAATGACAACAATCTGTCCTGATTTTTTAAGGTGCCCCACCCACCTCTGTCATAGGAGCATAGGAAGCTGCCTTATAGCAAGTCAAAACGTTGGCCCATCTCACTCGCAATTGCAGCAGAAGCTCCATAGGGTTTCAGTCTTGGATGTTGGGGGTTGAAGTTGGGCCCATCTACCTGCAGAAGGGATGCCTCACTACTGAGCAAAATCCCCCTCTCCTCCAGTTTTCCCCTTGTCCTCTTCAGCATGTAATAATTTTGCTAAGCCTGACAAAATATTTTGATGTGTCATGACGTAAATGATACAGCATGTTAAGAGAAGAGATGGTGTTCTTTGGTGGCAGTCCTGTGTTGCCTCTAATGTTTACTTCGCCTTCACACACAGCCCTGTGGTTTTTTTTGGGGGGGGGGCAGTTGACATCACATTACGACAGCGAACTCTGCGGAACACATACTTGCAAATGTATGATTCACAAGCCCTATTTCCCCCAGTAAAAAATGCTCAGAAAGTGCAAAGCTAGCCTGCAGGGTCGTGATATGTGCACAATGCCATTTCTCGTTTTCTCTGTTTGCAGGGACATCTGTGGATAAATGAGAGGTGTGGGCAATTTCACCCCCTACTGTTTTGGCATTTATTTATTTAACTAGGATGAGGACTCTACTCCCTCCACAACCTTCCTGTGTCAAATGAAATAAATTTTCATGGTCCTGTGAAGATGGACAGGGTGCAAAATTTGTGAAACTTTTACAGCAGTCTGAACCTGCCAGGAACCTGAATGGGGTGGGAAGGTCAGCGGTTCAAATCCCCACGATTGGGTGAGCTCCCGTTGTTCGGTCCCTGCTTTTGCCAAGCTAACAGTTCGAAAGCACATCAAAGTGCAAGTAGATAAATAGGTACCGCTCCGGCGGGAAGGTAAATGACGTTTCCGTGCGCTGCTCTGGTTAGCCAGAAGCAGTTTAGTCATGCTGGCCACGTGACCCAGAAGCTGTACGCCGGCTCCCTCGGCCAGTAACGCGAGATGAGTGCTGCAACCCCAGAGTCGGACACGACTGGACCTAACAGTCAGGGGTCCCTTTACCTTTACCTTACTGTCTGAAGTTCTGAATAAATCAATGGGTAATTTATTGATCTGAACATAATCAAATCAGATGACTCATAACCCCCCCGGGAAATACTAAAATTATTTGTTCATACTAGTGAAAATCTAGTATTAACCTGAAATATTAGCAATGTTGTCTTGATTTATACATTCAGTGAGGCACCCGCCACATTTTTTCCACCACCAGAAGATTGTTTTATCTTCCTGAAATTCAGCTTGAATTCTTCATGTTTGTTTCCATATCATTATTCCAGCTAGCCCTCTTTTCTCCTTTCTGCTTGTTTTCCTCTAATAATTGCAGCCTGACGCTATGCACACCCTATTAGCTGTTTAGCACAGCAAGCTTTTAATCTTTCCAAAGAAATCGGTCCTTCCAGATCCAGATAACTAGAATTTCCCCCCCTCCTTTCACATTTCAGGCTGTGTTGGGTGTGGAAATGAATGCAAATATCCAGGTAACAGAATATAACCTTGCATTGCATACAATGCACACCGAGAATTAATAGCAACTAGACTCCCTCCTCCGCATTCTAGTTTGCTATTATGGGGGGGGGGGTAGAGAAAAACTCTTCCTCATGATAAAAATAAAAACAGTCATTTAAAGATGATTTGAATAAGCTGAGGCACATCTGAATACATTTTCCCTCCTGCGAGTGCTGACATAAATCTAAGAAAGATTAATTAGTTGCGTGATCGCTATTCTTGTCACTCTTACGCTTCCCAAGAATTCTTCTGCTTCGCTGTTACTCGCAACTTACTTTGTTCACACCCTGTCACTTTTAATCATTAGACATAAACTAAGCTCACAGTACACATTTATTACCATGTCATGGATAGCAGAGAAGCGTTACAACATTTTATGTTCCTGTCTGTCTCTTGCTCAGTTTGTCTTACTTGCTGTTTGGATAGCTTTGCCGCGCGCACACAAACAGAGCAACAAACCCGCCATGGTTTCCCTGCTTTCTTCCAAACTCAAGCCACCGCTGAAACACCGCAGAAGGCTAGACCTGGTTTCCTGAGTTGTGTGTGGATGAGCAGAGACTAAATTCTGCAAACTGCTGGTTTAACATACCCAAGAGAAATGTAAGTCATTGGCCAGAGAGTCCTTGGTTTGAGGGGGCCTTAGCTCAGTGCTAGAGCATCTTTCTTGCACGGAAGAAGTCCAAGGTTCAATCCCCTGTAGCTCCTGAAATCTGGAGAGCCGCTCCAAGTCAATGTTGACAATACTGAGTGAGATAGACCAATGGTCTGACTCAGTAAAAGGCAGCTTCCCAGGGCTGGATTAACCATTAAGCAAAATAAGCACGTGCTTAGCACATCAAGGGAAAGGAGGCACCGCAGAACATTTCCATTGCCTGATTTACCATGGACCATATGGGGCAGTTGAACTTGATTCCATAAAAAAGGTTCCCACCATAAATGAAAAAAATTACATACATATATACACAATAATTAAAAACTAAATAAAATGGCAATAGTAGAATACTAATAATAGAGATTGATGATATACATTAATATTAGGAATACACCAATTTGAATCTGGAAAATTTTTATTTCACGGTTTATTATTGTTTATATTTTGAGTTAGTTATAAATGGGGGCACCAAAATCTTTTAAGTGCATAGGGCCTCTAAAGGTCTTAATTCGCCCCTGCAGCTTCCTACGCTACTATGAATTTTATTGACTAGGAGCCACCTCTGGTTTTTGCTAACCCTTCCTGTTTCAAGCAGGGGTGTAATATACAGTACAATTGCATCTTGAAAGCAAGTAACTCACAAGAATCCAGCCTTGTGTAGTTGGAAGGAGGCTGGTTGAAATGGCACAAGATTAAGCACATACAAGGCAGAGAACTTAAAAGCTCCTTTTGTATTGGGCTTGGAAGGTAAGTATGGTCATGTGGAAGTGGTTTGGGTATATGATATTTTGTGTATATGCATCATCCCCGGAACGTAACCTCCACAACATTAAATCCAGATTAAATGGCGGAAAGTTATGGTCTGGTATTTTGATGACAATTATGTCACTTGGATGCTGCAAATAATGCATGAAGAGCATGGACGAGGAGTATTGATTCTACAAGAAACGTGTCTCAAGAAGCCCCTTCTATCTTTGTCTATTCTGATGCAGGTGCTGTTTGTGGTGCAAACACACCGTAATATACAAACAGATTTGACTTCAATGTGGAAAGCTCAAAGGAAAAATTGCTGCCATTGTACGGTGCACAGAGTCAGGATCAATACAACTCTGAAATAATTGTTGTACAATTACTAAATTAGGCTTTATTAAAGCAACTCAGGAGGGTCAGAAGTCAGAACTCGTTTTGTGATCAGAAACATCAGGGATTGTGAAAACACAACTGTCTTGAACTAGGCTATAAAGAGTGAAGCGGACTGTGTACTAGAATGATGTGCAGCATTGGATATTCACATGACATTAAGCTGCTAACTGTGGATTTTCAACTCACACAATAAATGCCAACCATTTACTCTAAACCTCTGTATAATCTTTCTTACAATAGCCCGAGGCACAATACTGCAATTTTACAAACCAGAAGCCTTGCATTAAAACAGTTAGGGTTCAGTGTTTTAATTTTCTCTCCTGTTTAGAAGTAGTTTGGAGGAGGGTAGAGGGGGAACCTGAGTGAAAATGTCAGAAACACTTCTAGAAGTAGTCAGATAATTGGTTCTATACAGAGACGCATCTCCTAGGTCAGAGGTCCTCAAACTGCAGTCTGCAAGCTGCTTTCAGGTGGAAAGAGGAATGGCTGCTAGGCACTTCTAACATTAAAAGGTTGTTCATATAATGTTTGCCATTTAATATAGCCCAGTCTTAATCCCAGTCTGCATTGTTAAATGTTTTTTATATATGGAATTGTTTTTAAACGTTTCTATTGGCTTGTATCCAATGCAGCACTAAGTAAGCACTTCATCAGTGCAAGAATTCCCAGTTGCACAATGGGACTCCCCCCTCCCCCTGTGGCCCCTAAATCTGTTTTGGGGGATCCCTCAAGCTTACTTGGGGAGGGTACAGATTGCACATGCGGGGAGGTGGGGGGGGGAAGTCCCACTGCAGAAGGAGGAAGCCTTGTGTTGACAGGATGTTACTTAGCACTGCATTGGATATAAGCCATTGTTTTCATATATTGAACTCTTTTCAATTGGTCTTGTTTTATGGCTGTAAGTGCTTTATGTTCTTGTTACTGGGTTGTTGTTGATTGAATTTATATACCGCCCTATACCTGGAGGTCTCAGGGCGGTTAATGAGCCCCTCAATGGAAGCCCTGTACGAGGGCTCCTCCCCCTTGCCCTCCATCCCCCAAACTGGCCCAGGGGTAGGGGGGAGAATCCCCAGAACAGCACACAGGGGAAGGAGAGTTGGGGAGAATCATTCGGTCTGGCAAGCCAACATACTTGCCCTGATGGAATGAACACTTTAGTACAACACGCCTTTCACCAGCCACTGTGAGTGTTTACAACAATTTATAATTCAGTATTAACAACAGTTAAACACAAATTTATGGTCCCATGAATAAGGTGGGTCCAGAAAACACACACCTCAGGTGTCAAAGAGGTGCACCTTCAGCATACATTGAAAGATGCATAGCAAAGGTGCCAGATGCATCTCTGTGGGTAGGGGATTCCACAACATAGGGGCTGCCACAGAAAAGGCCTCTCATGCCGCTCCTCGAACTTCTAAGGGGAGTAGAACTACCAAGAAGGCCCTCTCTGCTCTAATACCCATTAGAGTCTCTAGGGATGGAAGTGGTCTCTCAGATATTTGTGGCCTAAGTTGATTAGGGTTTTAAACACTAGCATGAACACATATAAACAGAGAGTGTTTTACAATTGTGTGTTTTACTGCCAACCTGGTTGGGTAAGAAATCTAATAATATCTATATCTATTATATAATATCTATATCTATCTATCATGTTATATAGTTACATACATTGTTAGATGATGATGATAGATAGATAGATAGAGGGAGAGGGGGAGGGGGGAGAGATGGTGTTCTTCCTCCATTTAAGACAATTTTATTCTCAATTTCATATGCTGGACTCCCCTTCCTCCTTAGAATATATTTTGAAACATTTGAAGGGGGTTCAAAGACTCTAAACACCAGAGCCAAGATAATCTCATTTGATTAAAATGCCATAAAGTTGACCATAGCTCATCCAAATTGCACAAAGCATTATATATGGGCCAGTCTTGGGATGACCTGGTGCTGAGACATTTTGGGAGGCAGATTTACCTGAAGCTTTCCCTGCAGAGCTCAATTTGGCAGCATATCTGCAGCTGGCACCAAGTCCTCCGCAGTAGCACAGATGTCATATTTTATAGTACACTCAGTGAACTGGACACCTGTCAAATTACATTGTTCTATCCTCTCAGCCTCCAAGAAGTACTGGCCCTGTAGGAATAAACGGGGAAATTTTTAACATACCCATTTGTAATTTTCTAGTGGTTAATGACCTTAGAGAACAAAAATGGAGATGCCATTTGTGGATTGTGGTGGATGTCCACGCGCCGCTTCCTCCTTCTGCTTAGGTGATTCTAAATTCAGGCCTTGCACCTTTCCTGCTGAAACAGCTGTTCCTCCCTAACAAAGTTTCATTCCTGGAAATTAGAACTCTATGACTGGCTTAATTTGTGGAAGATGTTGCCAAATTGGAGAGGGCTCAGGGGGAAGCAGCAAAGACAATCATACATTTGGAGGGTAACTCAAGTTTTAGAAGGTTGAGGAAGGAAAAAAGGATATAAGGAATGCAAAGTTTGGGGGCAGCCACACTGAAGGCATCTTCTCTTCTGTCTACAAAAAAGAACCCCAGAATCCTTGGACCCGGCACTGTACAGTTTGCTCCTGTGAAATATAAAGGATGATGTAATACGAGATACAGAGCATGTGGCTTACACTCTTTATCCTATGGATAGGTGTGGGAACACTTCCCAAGGACATATGATGGAACAATGTTGCCTTAGATGCAGGGAGGAGCAACCTGTGGCCACCCTCAGCTTAATCTCATGCTTGCGCGCCCTGAGCCTTGTTTCATGCAGGTTGGGAGAGGGGGGAGCCCAGAAGGAGACTAGGTAGGGGGAAATGGGAGGGGGGAAATGAAATTGTGGAGTTATGGCAAAAGCCCTCTGTGAGTGATCCTTTCAGACCTCTGGCAAATGGTGGGTAAGAGTAGGGAGTAGAGAGAGAGAGAAAGTGTTGTTAGAAAGACAAAGGAGAGAATAAGAGAGAAGTGGCCCTGCCTACTGTTGCCTTTAACTTGTTCACTACTGGCCCACAACACCCTCAGCATTAATTCATTCATTAATTAGGATTTATTGCCCACCCTTCAGTACAAGTTGTGTTGTTGTTGTTGTTGTTAGGTTGCCCCAGCCACTCTAGGCAGCTTCCATCAAATTAAAACATCAAACACAGTAAAATATCAACCATTAAAAATATCCCTAAACAGCGCTGCCTTCAGACGTCTTCTAAAAGTCAGATAGTTGTTTACTTCCTTGACATCTGATGGGAGGGCGTTCCACAAGGAGGGTGCCACTACTGAGAAGGCCCTCTACCTGGTTCCCTGTAGCTTCACTTTTTGCAGTAAGGGAACTCCCAGAAGGCCCTCAGAGCTAGATCTCAGTGGAGATGTTCCTTTAGGTATACAGGGCCGAAGCTGTTTAGGCATCCCAGGGTGGATCACAATATCAAGTTATAAAAACAAGGTGAACGATTATAGCTATTTATACAAGCAAAACAATAAAATTGTTCCAATGAAAAGCAGAAGACTATAGATACTTCAAAAGAGGTGGGACCCACAGGACAAACTGCCTGAACAGTTGAAAGGCAGTTAAAGATAAAGAGGTGTATTCTCAACATACAGGGGAAGCTGTACAGCAAGGATGCTAGATGCACCTCCATGGGGAAGGAGCTCCATTTAGAGACTGTCCCAGGCCAGAAAAGGTGGTTTCCTCACCCCCAGTTGAAGGAATAGATGTGTATTTTGTCTCAGAGTAACAGCCCCATCTTTAACCAACTTGGCAGTCTACATTGTGCTTTGTTATCTCACCCAGATCAACAACGTGAGAGTTAGCAAGGACACGGGATCACTGAGTCTATGGAAATAATTTCACTAAACTGTTTAAGTGTTGCCAACTCACACATGGAAATGTTATGACTTGAAGGATGGGTGGGACTGACGCAGGCTTTTTCAGTGTCTGGGATTGGAGAGATTGGTGCTTGGAGGGGGGAGGGGTGGAAATCACTGTTTACAGCTCTTGCAAATGCAATACCTGTCCCAGAGCCGATTCCTCATAATCACGGCAATTGGCTTAGATCTGTCACAGTCTGTGCAGCGTCGAAATAGGGGCATGGCATAAACAAGATAAACTAGGCAAACAAGAAGTGTGCTGCAGCATGGGGGGGGGGGAGGCAGGGAGGAGCAGATAGAGGAAGATGCAGCTTGAACCCCCAGTGGTGATAATAATAACTTATGACAGCTGAAGTAAATCAGAAGTCGACAGGAGGAAATGCTCCACCGTTTCAGATGTGAGCGTACATAAAAAGCACTTTATTGAGGCAGACGTTACAGTCATAAGACAGGGAATATTCTGATGTAGCCACACAGAGACCTCTATGGTCCGCAGATGACAAGGGAGCATCCAAAAGATACCCAGAGAGCTCCTTTCAGGAGCGGTACTGAGATGTACCACTTTACTGATTTTGTGAATTCATATTGAAAAGTGAAAATGCTTGTTTTCAGGGAAACTTTTCAATTAGGGAGGACTAGGAATGGGCAAGTCCGTCAGTTGTGGCTTCACCCAGTTTCTCATTTTTCCAGTCATAAAATTCACTTCTCCATATTTACCCATCAGTTTGCACTTTTTTTTTAAAGCTCTCATGAAAATTCACCAACATTTTAGAGTGAATGATTCCTAATATACACACATTTTATGCAATTTTGCCTAATATATGCATTATTGCAAAGCAGTTTTCTCTAATATAACACATTTCTCTATGTTCTTTTAATTCATATTTGCATTTTAATGCCCATTTCACCCAAGTATTAGTGTGCACATTACTCAGCTGGGGAACTGCATTGCAAAATTTGGAGCAGTGTGAACTCTGAGGGTTGGCTGTATTTCAGTTTGCATACTGAACAATGGTGCAGATTTTACAGCAGCAGGAAGGGAAGCGTAGGTGAATTGCAGTCTGGGGTCTTTATCCATGGTTCCAAAGCTAGCTCTGAATGCTGTCCACAGACATCAGCTTTTCAATTATCCCCCTTAAATTCCATCAAAGATTACAAGATTATTGCGGAGCACTCTAGAGAAAGTGGTGTGTGTTCTCTTCCATTTATTTGTTCTGTAACCTCTCCAAAAGCCTTGAAGATGCAATTTCTACTGAGCTGAACAATACAGGTCTGTAAAAATAATCAAGTGGAAAACAAATAATAAACCAGCATTCCTATAAACTGCTCAATGTGGTATAACACTTGGCCATGAATAATGAATTCATGTAGTAAAATGGCATTAGCATTTCAACCATACAGCTATGCATAAAAAAGGAAAATGAGTAACATGAGGTCCAGTGTAAGGTTCTGTGCAGGCTTTTAAATGTGATCATGTAAGCACTTCTACCTGGAAACATGTTATGGGAACTGTGATATTTTTCAGGTGGGTCCATTAGTTGGCTACTATATTTGTCTTGGGTTCCATTCCTGGATGTCAGTTTAGGAAACTTGCATGGATTGTGAATCTCCATGTCAAGTACTCATGATTAAAGTTTCTGCCTATGACCAAAGAGAGTTACATTTGAAGCAGCTTGGAATTTTATTCGTATTTATGCAAATTAAGATCCACATGTGATCATGCAATTAAAACATATTCCAACTACTTCAAGACTGTTCAGGTATACGGATATTTTCACATGTCACAAAAGGTGCTCTAACCCAGAGTTCATGTCCTCTGTATTCACTAACCATGTAAGAAAAATAAGGCAAGATGACGATTAAAATACATGAACACTCAAAGTCGCCTTGTACTGATTCAGATCATTGGACCATCTAGCTGGAAGTGGTTCTCCAAAGTCTCAAGTTACAATGGATGAAAACTCCCAATTAGACCTGGAGTTATGCCAAACACAATTTCGAGCCAAACGAACCCCTGCTATTTCTCCCTACCCTCCGTGAGGTCCCTTCTTTCATGGATTGATGCTTCAGAAACAGCAGCGATTTGGGGGAGGGGAGATGGAGCACGATCTCTCTCTCTTCCTCTCATCTCTGACACCTAACAGTTGTCAGTAGCACTGGTGAAAGACACCTTGCTATATCCCACTGCCACTGAAGTAGCAACTCAGATAAAGGGATGAGGCAAGGGGTTTGGAGGTAGGCTGAGCTAGGGGAAAGGGACAGGTTATGATTAAAAACTGGATAAGACTTTGGGGGGGGGCTGTAGCACTCACCCTGTATTTGAGGCGGGCATTATCATCCACCAATTTTCATATTTCCAGATTTGGAAATACATTTGGCAACATCACCGGCTCAAATAAATCTTCCCCATCCACTTAATATCATTTAATGGAGCTGCCAAAGATCTTAGGAACATACTGATTATGCCCCATCCCAAGGCAACAAACAATGCTACTTCCGTACTGTCTTTGTTATTGATATTTTTTTTGTTTCTTAAGATTGCAGTTCCTGTGCTGCTCTATCTAGTCCAAGCAAGGACTAAGTATCTGCAATCATGAGTTTTACAATATCTTAAATACCCAGAATTTCATGCTGCTTCATGTCCAAATTTCTTCCTATTTCTCTTTTTGATTTTCTTGATATTCTGATGGCTGTTAGTTACAGAACGATTTTAGGAACATGAGAACATCAGAGCCCTGCTGGATTTGCCCAAAGTCCTAGTCCAGCATCCTGTTCTCAGAGTGGCCAACCAGGTGCCCATGAGAATCCTGCATGCGGGAGATGAAGGCAACAGTCTCTCCCTACTTGGGCTTCCCAGCGACTGGTGTTCAGATGCAAATACTGCGTCGGATCATAGCTACGTATCATGGCTAGCAGCTACTGACAGCCTTCTCCTCCATGAATTTGTCTAACCCCCTTTTAAAGACACCCGTTAGTGGCCAGTACTACACACCTGAATGGCTTTAAAAGACAATCTTGGACAACACAAAATCCCCAAATTGCTTTGATCTATTCTGCAATGAAAAGAAAAGTTTAGAATACAAGAAAAAGGTTATGCTTTTCAGCAAACTTTTCAGCTTGTCAATTTGGCTGGGGTGACACCAGAGCTATCCTCAGTTAACTTGTGACCACTGTGTATAAAAGCCTTTTGGAAAAAGCCATGTAAGCTCTGACATTATAAAGAGAATATTTATACATATTCTTAGTCCTCACCTCTGTTTGAGTAATGATTCACATGAATAATATGCATTCAAGTACTGGGGTTTTATGGCTTAGTTTTTAGCCCGAGAGTGTGTGATCCTTTCCCTATTTATATCTGCATGTTTATTCACAATGACTTTGCCATCGGCAGAGAATGAATGTGGAAAATAGTATTTTTAAAATATTACAGCTTGTTTGCAGCGAATCTGGGCTTTTGCGGGGGTATATTTGCTTGTGATTTCCTTGCAATTAATTTATATCATCTTTTTTGTATTTCTAGGGTATAAAACAGAGATCTGATTGCTTATGTATTCAGAGCAGTTATTTGTAATTTAAAATACAGAACCTAATATTGCCTTTCCCCTCGCTTTGGGAGACTTTGCTTTCACAAGTAGCCATTCATCACTTGCTTTTAAGTTGCTTCAGGCGTACTGAAAGAGATGAGGTTTTATTTTCATTTATGTTTTCTTAATACATGTTGATAGAAAGAAAAAATTGTTAGCCGCAAATACCTCTAAAGAAAATGAGCAGGAATTTGACAACCACGGCTAGTTTGGAGAAATAAAACATGGTGCCTCAGAAATTATATTGGTTTCCCCCCCCCCTTTCAAAGTCCACAACTGAAGTCCACAATGAAGAAAAATAATTGAGTTGTTTGATATCACACCAGAAAACACAGGTGGTGAATAATGATGGAATTGGGGCCATAGTTAGACCACTGAGAAACAAGATTTGGCAATTGTCAGAATTGACCATTTTGAGGATGGTGATTTTGACTAATTTCAAATTTAGGCTGGATCTACACTGACCATTTAACGTTATGAGAACAATAGTAGATATATCTTTCTAAAACATCACAGAGCATACTTGTAAAATAAAGTGTTTCTTCTGTCAAAGCAGGAAAGGTTCTTTTTTGTTTTCGCCACACTGTTTCCCTAGTTTCCGGTTGCTCTGCAGCACCCTCTGGTGTCACGTTTTAATAACATTAAGAGCAGAACGTCATGTTGGCCATATGGTTATCAAAACCATTCCTTAACCCTTTATTAACGTTAAAAACCACGAGTGTAGATCTGTCCTTAGTATAATTCCAGGGGAGCAATCCTGACCCCCTGATGTTGTCGATGGTTAGGATGAATCAAGAGGCATTCTCAGCAGAGAGAAGCACTGCTAATGTGGGGTTGGGGGGGCTCTCCTGCAGTGGAGGCCTAACTTCTACCTGAGTGAGTGGGATGTGTAGGAACCTAAAATAGGGGGTTTGGGAGATGTGTGTGTGTGGAGCTGGACTGGCCAAGAAGCCATGGGATTCTTTGCTGGCATGCTGCCAGGTGGAGAGGCTTGATCTGGCTAGGGCTGCCAGGATAGGAGCATCGCAGAACTAGAGATTTCAGGGGCAAAACATGAGACATGGGGTCACAGGAACAGAGCACCATGGGGCCAGAGACCACTGAACAGAAGAGAAAATGCACACTAGGGCCAAAGTGACTGGCATGCAAAGCACTGAATAATGAGACAATTCATCAATCTTCATCTGGTGGGGGTCAAGGATCGCAAATTAGAGTCCCCAGGCTTCCTCTCATTTGCCTTGGCAGTTCATTTGCATGTTCCAGGATGGATCTACACTCATGGTTTATAATGTTCAGAGAGGGTTAAGGAATGGTTTTCATAATGTAATGGTCACATTATGTTTTGCTTGTAACGTTAATAATGTATTATTGAAATGTGACAACAGAAGGCGCTGCAAAGCAACCGGGCACCAGCAATAGGGGAGCTGTGTTGTTAAAGGTAAAGAACATTTTTGATTCACCAGTATGCCCTGTGACGTTTTAGAATACTATCTAACACTGTTCTAGTAATGTTTAAAGGGTCAGTGTAGATCCAGCCCCAGTCTCCACAATACACCCAGAGAGGCTCTCCAGATTGCCCACCCACCCCATCCCTATTTCCCACTCTGAAGAGTGGGTTCTCCCTCAGAGCAAAGCATACGGTGTAAAGATGGCCCAGGAGTGTGCCTGAGCCACTGCTACATTATCACACTGACTGGAAATTAGGTAAATGTTTCTAGGAACTTAACTTTTAGGCACATTTCTAGTTGCCTTGAAAACGTAGCAGCGGTGCAGACACCATGTCATCTAGATTGCAGGCCTCAGCTGGGCTGTGTTTTTCTTCTGCTGCTTTAGTTTAATTTTTGTATGTCGTCTTATATATTTTTTAAAAATGTTTTGAGCAGACTGGTTGTGAGCCATTTAGAGAGGGCGGTAGGGGAAAAAATCCTGAATTAATTTAATATAATGGAATAAATGGAAACATCTAACTCCCCACCCAAAATTCTTTTGCTACCCCTCCATGAAAACCACAGTGCTCTCAACAGGTGTTGAAGTCATTTTAATGTTTCAGCTAGGGAACCAAAATGCCTAATGCTCTGTAAATGCTATCTTTATGTTGCACGGGTGAGAACAGCTGTTATAGCTGATGCTACACAGATCAGAGTGGGAGAAGAAGTTCAGGACTACAGATTATGGTTCCACCTACAGTGAAATTCACTTACTTTTGCAGAGGGAGAAGGGTGCCACAACTGCTCCTCTTTCAAACTGAATAAACAGCTCAGCGCCCCGCTGCTATGTTTCTGGCTCCTATTTATGAGCTGGCGGGGAAATCCAGAGTACCAATTTTTCATATTGTGTTTTGCTACTTATGAATTCCAAGACCCAGTAAAGAACCCCGGAGCTCTGATTTCTCATTTCATTGCTGCTGCATAATAGACCCTGTAGCTCGATGTATCTTTTAACAGTCTACATTTAGACAAATTGTTGCGTGAACACATTTGTAAATGACAGCCGTGAGAAAAGCACAATTCGGGAGCCAAGAACACATTCCGGGTGAGATGAGAGGGAAACACAGCATTCCCGGCTTGTTAACCTCCAAAGTGAGATTTCATTGGAAGTGCAAATGTGTAAATAATTAGAAAACGTGTCTCTTTTCGTTCACCTCCGTGCACACAAATAAACACTGGGTGTTTGAAGCAAGTTTCAGATGATCCAGAATGGAAACTCTAATCATCCCTCATTTTTTGGAATGAATTTGAACTTTCTACCTAGTGGCTGAGGGCTTGAACATACTGCTGCCCTGTTTGAGCCTGTTCTGTTTCACAAAGCAACCATTTTTGTTGTACATGTCCCAGTATGGTGCAGAGGGATTAATCATAAACCTGAGACTTGAGTTTCTAAATGCATGAATGATTCTTTCTGTGGGCTCAGCATGCAAACCAAGAACAAAGTAAGGCCAACCCTCAAAATACAGCCTCTGTGCTGGCTTTTAAATGGTTTGATTCATCCCTAGGTGAAAGCAGGTTAGAATTCTGCAAAAAAAGAGAGAAAATCATTCAGAGCAGAATGTATAGTTTACATTTCTATCATGAGAAATATGTAAAGCTGAACTTTGCATCGAACATGTCGTGGAATATGCAGGCAGCTAAAGAAACCGTTATGATTCTTGCAGTCTTTCTGGTTGTAATGTTGGTGGACATAGCTGGTCGAGAAATGTCACGCATTTTGAAATGCTAATGGATACATTCCTATCAAGAATAGATGGGAGGAAGGGAGACATTTTAGGGGGAGAAATCAATTCCTTCGATCCATGATTTAATGTGAACTAATATTTCAAAATCGAACATCACAAAGGTAACAGCAAGATAGTGTGTCTGTTTGAAAAATCCAACCCAAGGTCACCTTATGGCTTTCAAACACACAATTGGAGACCAAGAACCCTGAGCAGTAGACAAATAGCAAGATCTTGCACAAGTGTTTGGTCAGTGTTCCAATAAGTAGGTTCTATAGCATTGTTCATGCTTCTGGTGATGCAAAAGGTAAATCAACTGTGGATTTAAGCCAGGATCTATCCATGTCTTGTGCCCCTCTTTGTGCCCCGACTGGCCCAGGCTAGAAGACTGGAACACCTTCAGCTCAATCTGGATAACTGGACTCACAACTGTGTGTTATGAGCACCTGTACTAACTTCAGAGGTCTAATAAATGCTGTGGCTACGTTAACTTGAAACAGTTCTTCTTTATTTCTACAAGCTACAATATATACAGATTATACAGTCTGTGTGGCTAAGTTCCTTCCACACATCTTATCTACAGCAGAGAGATAGAATAACACAGTCTGTCTGAACTGACTGACAAGACATAGCACAAAAAAGTTAAATAGGGAGATCAAAGACTCAGTTCCCTCCCCCTTCTCTCAGACCACAAGTCATACGATTCTCACAAAGGGAGGGGTGAAATGCTAACATCAACGTCTTGTACAACTTATTGCGCATGCAGAAAACTGTTTGGATGTCATTTCACTTTTCTCCCATGCAGCAGAATCCTAGGCATGTTTACTTGACAAGATCATTCCTGTGTGTCCTTTTCCAATGTTGTGGAGCTCTGGATGACATTTAGAAAGATTCCTTTAGAAAGATCGCAGTGGCTTACCAAGACTAGGGTTGCCATATTTCAAGAAATGAAAATCCAGACAAAAGTTGTTGAGCTCCCCCCCCAAAAAGAATCTCAAAAAACAAATGAAGTTTTTGAGCTATTTTTAAGGAAATTCGCCAAAACAACATTTACGTGATTTCCACCTGGACACTGTTTCTGATAGTTGAATCCTGGCTATGTCTGTGAAATTCCAGATGTATGGCAACCCTGACCAAGACTCCCATCTATGCACTAATAAGGTGATCGACATCTCCTTAGCTTCAACATTAAATAGAGTCATCATTCCCAGACCTATTGCTTGTTCTTGTTCCTCACCTGAATAAAGGCAGAACCCTCTTTGCACCAGCATTGGAAATTTCCAGAAGAAGCTTGTACAAGAGTCATTCCTTCATGCATCTAGCATAATAAGACAGCTGACTTTGTGCTTCATGAAAGGGTAGCAAATGGTTGCATTATTTGACTTACTATGATTGTGTGTTTACTGCTAGAAAAAGGGAGAAATACTTCTGGGATTTTTGGCCTCAGGTGTCAAAACAGGTGTCCACACACCTTGACTTGGAAGGTGGGGCATTTGCTATTCCATTTCAGGCAGCAAAATGTCTTACACTAGCCCTGTACCTATTTCTCAAGAACTTCAGTTGATTTCTGCCATGTGACTCTGCAGGCAGAAGGACTCCTATTGTCTTGCAATATTTAAAGATAGAGATTTCACTAGCACAGTAGCCTCCTGCCTCTTGTTCGTTTGCTAGTCCTTTAGGCTTCATTATGTTTCAAAGAAGGAGTAAGTGTGTGGCATTTTTCAATGAACTGAGAGTTTGGGAGCATCGTAATGCACTATCCAAACATGATGGATTCATTAAATAGTTGATTAGTGCTGCTGATCAGAATAAATTCATTTGCACTTCATGTGGAGGTCATGTGTATCTTCTTATAACACATTATGCAATTTTGCATTAGTTAATGAACACTTAGCAGTAATTGGATTTGGAGGACTGAATCCTATTGCATCAAGAATAATCACCTGAAATGTGACTGTAGCTCATAGTCACGGAACTTGAGGCAAGATTATCCTCTGTTTGCCATGTCAATGACACAATGCGCAAAAATATTCTGGTAACATTTGTGTTATCTCAGAGCAGGGGCACTGGGCTAGTAGTGCACCAGATATTGTTAGACTGCACATCCCATAATCCCTGACCATTGATCATGCTGGTTGGAACTGGTGGTGGTTGGAGTTCAACAACATCTGGAGGGCCACATGTTCTCTACTCCTGTCTTAAAACTGTTCCTCAAATCTGCTGGGTATGGCAAATGTGGAGAGTGCCTGCACTCAGATCCTGCTTGTGTGCTTTGTACAGGCATCTCTTTGGCAATTGTGAGAACTGAATGCTAGACTAGATGGGTTTTTGGCCTGATCCAACAGAGCTGCACTTATGTTATTATTTTACATTTTGATGTCACACCAGAAACTGTCAAAAGTGGACATGCAATCTGAGATATACAATATAATCTAAAAATGCAATGTAGATGCTCCAAACTTATCTCTGGTAAATGTATCCGTGTGTGATAGTTTTCGCATCACATATGACACAGGCATGTTGCATGAGAATGCCCTTTAAAAAAAGCTGTGCAGGCCATTACAAAAATAGTTTTAGCCCTTGAACTAATAAAACAATCCCTTAATTTTTCATTGACTGATAAGGGCCAGAATCCTCATGAGGCTGATTGCTGCACACATTAAACAGCAATAGGGAACTTGTAACTGACCATCTTTGTTAACAGGCACTTCTGCAAACTTTGGGAATGACTTCAGGCAATAAATACATTAGAGTAAGCCAGCCACTCCAAACAGTAATCATTTTTTTTAAAAAAAAAACTCTTCTTGAAAGACAAAGAAGGTTAATGAGCTAGAGTTTCATTTTCTGGTTGCAAAGCAAACCGATCAGGAAGCATACATCTGACAATTATGAGCAGTACTTTTATGAAGCATGGAAAATGAGTTTGGCTAATCAGTGAGACATTAATACAGATCTTAGTAGGCATATCAATCAATTAATTTTTTCCACAAAAAGGGGGGAAGTATTTATTTGATCTTGTAATTTTTCTTACATGGTTCTTTTATTAACCTAAACAGAGGAGCTTGCTGTATAATTGTTCCATTGTTTTAAATCTCAGGAATTTGAGGAATCAAATTTTCTTTAATTACAGATTGGGGGGAAAGTATTGTGGAGTACTATATGGTGGAATTGTGAGAAGGGCCTTTCTGAAATGAAGTTGTAGATGGCTCATGTGGGTGAAAAATGCATATGGTGTTGTCTCTCTGGTTTTTGAGGTGGAAGAATTTGTTCGCAAGAATTTATTTATTTTAAATATAATTTATCATTAAATAAATACTGCTAATAAAATGTTAATTTCAATTATCTAATTTACATCTTTCCTTTAGAGGCCTGCTGGCTGATGTCATAAACTTTCAAGGAAATAATGCTGGTCAGTGAACCCAGACATCCATATAGCATCCAATTCTAGTCATCTGCTTCTCAACAATAACCTTAAACCACAAGCATGAATCAAAGGATGCTATCCTTAAAAGTAATGGTGGACCTGTGAGACTGATAGGTCCAAGTATATGTTGACTAACTGAGGAGTTTGACAGGGAAATCAGGAACACAGAGAGGCACATGAGACCTGCATCAAAGCATTTTGTAAAGGTTTTTTTTTATTGTTTTTGTTTTCTGTAATTGGTTTTAGTAGTTATATTGTGTTTGTAAGTAACTTTAACCCTTTCTGTGAGTTAAGCAGCTAATTCTTCTTGTGTTGTTGTTGCTGTGGTTCTTCATCATCATCATCATCATCATCTATCAATTTTTTGTAAAGGTATTTAAGTCCACAAAGGCAGCAAATAAAGGGCATTTGTTCCTTTTAGCATGTTTATCATCAAAAGGTAAAGGTAAAGGGACCCCAGTCGCGGAAGACTTTGGGGTTGCAGCGCTCATTTTGCTTTACTGGCTGAGGGAGCCGGCGTACAGCTTCCAGGTCATGTGGCCAGCATGACTAAGCTGGTAAACAAGGGCAGCACACGGAAGCGCCATTTACCTTCCCGCTGGAGCGGTACCTAGTTATCTACTTGCTTTCGAACTGCTATGTTGGCAGAAGCTGGGACTAAGCAATGGGAGCTCACCCCATCATGGGGATTCAAACCGCCGACCTTCTGATTGGCAAGCCCTAGGCTCTGTGGTTTAACCCACAGCGGCACCCGCGTCCCTTATCATCAAAAGAGAAAGTATTAAAATAATGCCCATGATTGGCAAAACCAGGTCTTAAAAGCTTGTTTGTCCCTCAAAGAAGTCATTATTGCAGCAAGCTCAACCTTCTAATTTACTAAGATGAAATTTGCCATATGTATATTTTGGCTTAAGGTGTTTATTGAACTCTTGAGCTTAAAATTATAGTCTGAGTTTTAGCTTCCTTTCTGTAGATGGGATTAACAGTGCTGTTGTTCCAGAACATGGGAATTTTGACTGAAAGATGAATGCTTACAAGTGTATGGAGATCTAACTATGTAGGCTATTTTGGGAAAGTTTGAATGGGATGGTTTCTCCATCTTGTTGTCTAACAAGAGTCCAATTAAAACTTTCAGGATGCAAGAAGCCAAGTATCCAAATAACTTCATTTTCAATACAACAAACTTTAGCTATACCTATTTGAGTTATTCTGTTAAATACCAATGAAAGGTGAATTTCTCTAGCACTAATGAAAAGCATTTGAAGTCAAGAGAGTATTACTTTCATAACTGAAAGTATTAATCATTTCCCAAAAGATTATATCATCAAGGTTTTTAGTTGCCAACTGCAGTGTACTCCATAACCCATGTTGATAATAATTTCCCTTTGCCTTTTGAATAGGTTTTTAATCCCTTTTCCCTTTGTACAAGAGTTTTTAACTTGGTTGATGAAGCTGGGCACTTTAACCTCCCAGGCCATTTGTTTTTAAAGGTTTTCTCCACTTTTCGTTTTGCAATTCTGATCAAACCATTCAGCGTTTTCCAGCGTTTTTTAAGAATCAAACTTTCAGGTCTTCAAACAGTTACCATAAGTGGTTTAAGCTTATCTATCATTTGCTGAAAAGTCTGCAATTCTACACCCACTTCTTCCCTGAAAGGAACTCTGGGCATGCTCTGAAACCTAAGTCTTTACTCAAGCAGGTAAAACATATTAAGCTAAGTTAGAATGATTTTATTGAAGGGTCACTATGTATGATTTGCTGCCTTCCTTTCCCCCCTTCCTTTCTCAAATAAACATTTGGCTTTAAAATGGTATTTCCTGCTGAAATATTCCCCATGAGTCAGAGTGCATGTGACTCTTGTGTTTCAAGAAACTATCCTTGGAAGGTTCTGTAAGAATGAGTGCCCTTTTTCTAATCCTGGGCTGGAGGGAATTGTCCTTGTCCATAGGGTTTAAAATCCCTCTCCTGCAAGCAGCTAGCTGGACAGCTGAGGCTTCCTGGGGAGATTCAGCCTAATTGGTGGCAGCCTATCATAATTAATTTTCAAGGGACCTTTCCAAAAAGTGTTTCCAGCAGTATTGGAAATGCTCCCCTCTCAAACTGCAATGCTGTGTGTGTGTGTTGGGGGGGGGGGAACAGTCCATCTCAACAAGCAAGCATTACATACACCTAGCCCTTGAATTATTATATTGCTTTTCTCTAACAATATAATCCTTATTATCATCTTGGCACAATAGTACTCTTTGCATGAAAAATCTTTCCTGAGATTCCCATTAACTTTGTGCTCCTCTTAATTTTCATGTGTGTTTTGCCGCTGCCTTATCTGTCCTGCACCAAAACAAATGGCTCATTTTGACAGAATCCATTGCAACTGTTCAACATCAATCGTCTTCTCGCCATCTTTGCTTCAAAAAGCTATCTTTCGGTTGTTAAGCCTGTTTTCGTATCTCATAATTGTTGTTATGAATCACAGGCCTTGCCATCTGTATCTGACCATCCATATCCAAACAGGCACACATAGGAGAAAAAGATAGCAAGGCCTGATGGCTCTACCACCATCTTTTCTTTGAGCACTTTTTAAACTGCTAATTTGTAATCCACCCAATATACACAGGAATCTGACCGTAGAAAAAATATACATATAGATGCACCATCTAAATATGTCACGATGTTTTATGTAATGTCTGCATTGCAGTAAAAACAGAGGAGACTATTGCAAAACGAAAGACAGCTGGATTATTGACTGGGACTGGATACACAGAAAGTGTAAGGAACACATCTTACCAATTCTGAAATAGCTGCATGGGCTCCTGGTCCATTCCCTACTTACTCCAATTCAAAATGGTGGCATTAATCTTTAAAGCTGTAAAGTTGTTGGAATCCACACCAGCCTGCCTTTGGATTAAGATCAGACTCAATGATCCAACTTTGAGATCCACAGCCGGCAGAGATAAGGTGGTCAAAAAGAGAACTTTCTTGAAGGTGGCTTCTCCGTTCAGATTTTCATGAAATTCTAAGAGGGTGGGAAAAACATGAGGTAAAAGAGGTCTGTCAATCGAATTTATTATTTTGGTTATATTTATACCACACCATTCCTTCAGGGACTTCATATTGGTATACATGGTTCTCTCCCCGCCCACCGATTTTTACCCTCATAGCATCCCATTGAGGTAGGTTAGGCTCAGAGACTGTGAGTAGACCAAGATTACCCAGGGAGCTTTCTGGCTGAGTGGGGATTTGAATCCTGGTCTTCCACGTCCTAATCCGCCACACTAATCATTGCAACACACTCACTTTTCAGAAATGGGGTAGATCCAAGGTTGGGATGACAGCAACACTCCCTGTCTCCGTAGTTATCCTCCTGGCAGATCTTTTACTTAACCCCAAGGCAGCACAGAATAATGCTGTGGGATGATGGACACAGAAAACCCCAGCCCTCCAGATGTTTTGAGACTACAATCCCCATCATCCCTGACCACAGGTCCTACTAGCTAGGGATCATGGGAGCTGTAGGCCAAAAACATCTGGCGGGCCGAGGCTGAGGAAACCTGCTGTAATCGAATTTATTAGATGGCAGTAGGAATATTAGATGGCAGCTAGAATTTACATTACTATGAATGATAACTTTTTATATGTCAAGCTTTTACAGATGTATAGTATAAAGTATAAAGTATAACTATGAATGATAATAAAAATATTAAAAAAGAGAGGAATCTCATAGGAAAATGGTATTAAGGAAACGGCAATGTGTAGATTGCCAAGAGATTCCATGGGACTTAAGTCACTCTGCAGATTAATGTGGTATTCCCCACCCCAATTAGTTCTCATTGCTGTGGTTTATACCTATGGCCACAAAACATGACACGGCATCAGAAGATTGTGATAAATCATATAATTAATCAATTTAAGATTTCTTTCGCTGAATTAGCACCATTCGTATGAAACAAAAACACCCATTATTAAGTTCAGAGTGTTTGTATTACTACTACTACTACTACTACTACTACATAGAGAAGGGGGTATATTACTATTACTACTACTACTACTACATAGAGAAGGGGGTGGTCCATTAGAGATTTGAGGCCTCAGTCATTTGGGGCTTTAAACATTAACATAAGCACCTTGGATTTAGTCCTAGAAATAAACTGGCAACTATTGTAGGGATGCCATCCTCTTTTTCCAGGACATACCTTCTCTTTCAGGGATAAAATTTGAGACAAATTGCATTTATTTGATTTTAATGGCCTCTTTTTTGCTCTTCAAAATATGGCAACCCTAAACTACTGCCCTAGTTTTAAAATAGAGGTTATATGGGTCCTAAATGGAACCCCAGCTAATAAGCTGGCTGCTGCATTTAGGATCAGATTTTTTTAAAAAAGTTTTTTCTGTTTTCCTTTTGAAGGACCTTGTTTTCTTGTGGATGGGAAAAAAATGGGAATTAACCTCTCCTTGTATCTATATATTTAGGGTTATTGATTGCTAGTTCCATGTGATCCTTCAGAACTGATATGTTCGTGTCAAGGCCTAATTGCACAAATCCATTCCCGAATAGATTTTTTCAGATGATTAATCACACCAGGCCTTGCAGAACTCTTTCAGTTTATTGAGGCAAGAACTGTCTTGGCACATCTGAACTCCAAAGCTGTCAGATGGAGATCTTGTTTGTGGGGATGCAAAAACAGAAGGGAGGCAAAAGGCTAAAGGAAGAGCAAAGAACGTCTCCTATGTTCCTGGGCAAATTAGCAAGGAGGCCAAGTCTGAAGTTCGTAGAGGGGCCGGAGGTCATGGAGAATCATATGATCTCTTCTGGGCCTGTTACTGGAAGAAAGCTTCATTGCCCAGTGTGGCTAGGAATGGGGCAAAAAGCAACAACCCTTGTTTGCCTCAGAAATTATCTGGGCTTTGTATCCATTCATTGTGAGTACAGTGGTACCTTGGTTCTCGAATGGCTTGGCTTCCGAACAAATTGGCTCCCGAATGCCACAAACCCGGAAGTAAGTGTTCTAGTTTGCTAATGATTTTGGGAGTTGAATGGACTCCCAGAATGGAATAAGTTCAAGAACCAAGGTACCACTGTACTTGAAGAAACTCTTAGGGGGCTTTGTGGGGAGCTAAAAGGTCTAGTGCAAAACCCAAATGGCAGACCTAGTCCGTTGCGCATTCATCCCGAATTCTTCGTACAAAATTTGTGCAGAGGTTACATGCCATTGTCATCTAGTGGGTGTTTTCCTGTGAAATCTTTTTTTGTCGCTTTACAAAATATCCACACAGAAATAAAACCCATGCAGTTGTTGTTGTTCAGTCGTGTCCGACTCTTCGTGACCCCATGGACCAGAGCACGCCAGGCACGCCTATCCTTCACTGCCTCTCGCAGTTTGGCCAAACTCATGTTAGTAGCTTCGAGACCCATGCAGACCGTCCTCCAAATGTTCACAGAAATGATATGGACCTGTTACTGAACATATGTGGAAGTGGTAGGAGGAGGGACAAGCTTTTCTAGTGATGTTTTCCATCCCTATAGGTTTGTGGGCATCCTTGAAACCACTTCATTGCATTAAAAGGTTATTTATTTATTTATTGCACTCCTGCTGTGCTATCTCTGCTTGCCAAAAGTGAGTGTGGAACCTTGAGTTGTGGAACCGTCTGATGGGCCCATTGCATATAGGTTTCCCTCTTACAGTTTAGTTTTTAGATGAAAACAGGAAAGCCGGTTTTCATTGCCTTTTCGTAGCACTGCAAGTGTCATAGATAAAACCGACCTAGATAGCTCCATTCCATCACATATGACTATTAATCATTTTTATTGCCAAGTGCTAAAAACAGATATATGAATCATTTTGAATTAGGGGAGATCAGACTGGAACTATTTCTTCATTACCTGTGTCACATCTTTCTGAGGGTCAAAGATGTCCAGTGAATTAAAAATAATAATAATAGAGATACTTAGCTCACCTTTGTACCTTTTGTCTTCAGCAAAAGACTGAAGTTGAGGAACATCAGTGCTAGCTAAGCATTATATGGCACTTTTCATCTTTAAAGCAATTTTGGAGCATTAGCTAATTAATCTGCATATCACTCTAGAGAGATAAATTGAATATCATTATCTTCAGGTTTTGACTGAAAAGCTCTGTGGGCTCCCTGTGAAATCCTGTTTTAGAATTTTTCCTGAGGTTCTACAAAGGACAAAAGTTGTAGTTTGACAAAGTGATGTGCACATATGTGGCAGAACCAAATACACAGCCAGAGGTGTCTTCAAATATTCTACTTCTGTCACTTGCATGTCTGAACAGTGGATACACAAGATAATATATGCTTGTGGATCTTGCATGCTTTCCATGTCACTTTCTTATTTTTTTAAATGGAAGTTACTAGACAGCATACCCTTGGGGGTTCTAACCCATCATTAAACCCTCTTCCCATGGAGACAGACCAAATCCTATGCTGAGATGGGACAGGGAAAGATTCCATGATGGTTGCTCTGCCATGTACAAAGCCCTGTCCATTTGATGTGGCCAAGATGGGAAGGAAATTAAGTAAATCAGCTCCAGGGCAGATGCAGTTTTGGGTTCAATCTATGGAAGCACCAAGGTAGTGAGAGGGTTTTGAATCCTGTGGGTTAAATGTTGCCCCCATCCCACACCCAGCATGCCACAGAAAGCTCTGTTTGAGGTCCTTCCACAGTTGCAATTCTACTAGCAGCATATTTACACTAGTAAGCCTTTCTGCCACCATACTGAGGTCTCCTCTGTGATAGTTGCAGGTGGGTAGCCGTGTTGGTCTGCCATAGTCGAAACAAAATAGAAAATTCTTTCCAGTAGCACCTTAGAGACCAACTGAGTTTGTTCTTGGTATGAGCTTTCGTGTGCATGCACACTTCTTCAGATACCTTCAGGTGAAGAAGTGAAGTGTGCATGCACACGAAAGCTCATACCAAGAACAAACTCAGTTGGTCTCTAAGGTGCTACTGGAAAGAATTTTCTATTTTGTTTCCCTGTGATAGTACGTGGTATCCCAACCAGTGGAGCTTTTCTCCACTGGTGAAGCAGCATTTATGCCACTTTCAATGACTGCCAGCTAGCCTGTGGCCTTTAGAGTTGCTCTACCCAGCCTGCCAATGCATTGACACATCTTGGTGGGTATGAACAAGCAATCATACAAGGGAGGACCAATCACATGGATCATTGCAAACCAACAGAGACTAGACTGGGTGGTGGTGGCAGCAGCAGCAATGGGCAATTGCTCCTGCTAGAGCCATGATTCTCCATGTGGGGCACATGCCCCACAGGGGGGCAGTTTGGTTTTTAAGGGGGGCAATCTGAGAATGGGTTAGACCAAGTTAATGGCCTTCTAGGCTTCCTCCACGTGAATTTTGAATAATAAGAATTATATGCTGGGTGTGTGTGTTCACACCAGGACTTTAGAGATGCTTAGGTGGGGCATGGCCAAAAAAAAAAAAAAAAAGGTTGAGAACCACTGCTCTAGAGGGAAATCCTAAGATATGGTTGAAAACACATTTAGCCACTACCTTGCAGTTCTGGTCAATGCTCAGTTGGTTGACCACTTGGAACCACATCCAAGGATAAGTGAGGAAAATGTTTCTCTATCCAGAAGATCAAGGAAAATAGGAGAGGTTAGAAAGGCAAACATAAGAGGAAGGATTCTAGAGGAATATCAGTGGAATGATAATGAAGACAAAGATGGGCAGAGATGAGATTTGTACATGGTCAGAAAATGGAGAAATGATAAAGCAGATGTATCAAACTTCAATAATCAGCCCTACCCCAAGCTACAGGTCTCTAGCTCTATGTATGATGTGGGAAGTTGTGAAGCAAAAAGGACCACTATCAGCACATCAGAATGTTAAAATAGACAGTTAACAATAAAATATGACTGGCTATCAAGTTGGCTTCTTTCCATCTTTTTTATCTATGTGGAAGGAGAGAAGCTGCTGAGGTAAAAATTTTATCTGCCCTGTCTCCACATGAATAAAAGCTGCCTCGATAACATCTGGAAATTTGTAAGTGGAAGCCATGGGGAAGAGCTCGCTTGAGAACATTATCTATTTAGCATTTGTTTCGCACAGACTCATGGGGTGCTCCACTTCAAATTATTTCCCTTGTGAGAGAAAAGCTTTCTGTGAAGAAGTCTTCCCTCCTTCTTCATTGCTACTCCCTCCTGAATGCGTGTGTGTGTGTGTGTGTGTGTTTTTAATGTTCTGATTGTTTCCACTTACTCCCTGAAAATGACAATTGTTGAGATGTGTTCCTTTTCTTCTCTGGTATATACTCAGTTGTTTGATCCCAGTAAAATAGCCAATGTTGATTGCCTGTGAATATTGTTTATTGCTTGTGAAATTGTGGGAGCAGGAAAATGGTGGGGAAAGTGTCACATCTGTAGAGGCTGACAGGAATCGGGAGATATTATCTTAATGCTGCATTGTGTTCCAGCAGGCTAATGACCTAATTAGACTGAGGTACATGAAAATATATTCTTTCTGAATGCACGAACAATGCAGAGAGTAATGAACAATCTCTGGGAACTCTGATGGCTGCGTGTTAAAAGTGTTAATCTAATCAATAAAAACCGAAGGTCTGGAAGTAGTGCTCAATCTAAGCAGTCAAACCTTTTCCAGAACATTGCCACTGAAATAAATATTTAGTGGCTCTACACTGAAGGTGCCATTCTTCTGACAGGATGAGTTTCATGCCTCATGGCACAAAAGTTATGAGATTTCAGTTGGTAATCAAAGAATAACTCCACATTTTTCACAGCAAAAAGACATTGCTTCTTTTCTTACTGACATATCTATGATGAAATGAAACTTTTTTCTTTCTGACACAGAAAGAGAGAAAAAGAAGAGGAGAACAAACTGCAACACAGCATACCAAGGATTATTACAAAGTGGACTTGAAGTTTAAAGTAAATGGGTTTTGACTATGAAGTAACATGTACAGTGATGCAGCACACAGAGCTTTGAATTTTAGAGCAGGATTAAGTTATCTCATTCTTATGATGGAAAAGACTTTTTCCACGTCAGAAAATATTTGGGTATATGATTTGGAAGGAAGAAGATGTACCTGCACACACAGCCTTTCCCAAAACAAACTGACAAGCCCAGTTAGTTGTATTTAACTAGGACCAAAGAACTGCACTAGCATAATTGGAAAAATTAGGGAAGGAGAAGGTCAATAGGCCATGTTGTAAGAATGGAGGCCATAATGAAGCTAAATCAAATGTTCTGCCACTGAGTTTTGGTCCTATAGAATTTCTTTTGATTAAGAGCAATAATTTTAAATCAAAGGAAATTCTATAGGACCATAGCTCAGCGGCAGAACATCTGTTTTGTGCGCAGAAGGTCCTGGTTCAATCCTCGCTATCTCCAGGTACACTTGCGAGAGACCTCTGCCTGAAAACCCCGGAGAGCTGCTACCAGTCAGTGAAGTGAATAGATGGACCAGCACTCTAACTGAGTATAAGGCAGATTCCTAAGTTGCTTTATGTTCCCCTCATTTCTGTTCCATCTGTCATTAATCTTTATTTCGTCCATCAATCATAGCAGACACCCTCTTCCTAGGCAAGGTGTAATATCTTTCCTACTTTCCCTTTTGTGGTCTAGGTTAGCATAGATAGAGCTGTCAGGGCAAAATTTCAAAAATAAAGTGAACTTTGGAGCAGTGAATGAAGGGCATTACCAGTGTTTGTGTGCATGCAATGTGTATATACTTACACATACAGATGGGTTTGCATTTTCTGCCTCCTTTCTACTCTCTTTGCAGTGGAACATGGGGACACAAGGAGAAACATCATTTGGGATCTTAAGAGTGCTAGTTTTCAAGTTGCATTCCAGGGAAACCCAAACATCCATGGGAAAGAAATCAAGGGGTGTACAAGGGGAAGATTATTAATGGCAAACAAGCTTCACTAATAAATGTTGCCCTCCACTTTCTATCTGGGGGCAACAGTGTTGGGGGTGTTCTAGGGCACACTCTTGGGCCACATTCACAACATACATTTAAAGCACTATGATACCACTTTAAACAGACATGGCTCCCCCAGAGAATCCCAAATGTAGTTTGTTCAGGGTGCAGGGAGTTGTTAGAAGACCAGCACTTCCCTGCCCTAACTACAGATCTCAGAGTGATGTAATGACCAGTCCCTCCTTACAGGGAACACTTGTTTCTCCGGACACAATAAACTTCAGTAAACCAAAGCATCTTGAAAGCCTTGTACAAGAAAAAAGAAGCTGTAAAGAATCTGCATAGCAAATCATTTGTACTTAGAACAATTTACAGTTGGTATCTGAAGAAGTGTGCATGCACACGAAAGCTCATACCAAGAACAAACTTAGTTGGTCTCTAAGGTGCTACTGGAAGGAATTTTTTATTTTATTTTGTTTTGACTATGGCAGACCAACATGGCTACCTACCTGTAATTTACAGTAGTTACAGAACAAAGGGATGTGAGGATCTGTGCTTTCAGGAACAAAGCAAAAGCTCAAACTCCCATTAGAGACAGGAAAAACAGAATTCTGTAACCTGCCAAGCTAATCTTGGTAGTTTACAAAATATTGTGTTTTTTAAAAGAACCCCTTTTTTTAAAGCCAGGAATTATTCAAGGTACATCCATCCCATCCCGCCAAATTGTACATCCGGTTTTTGACCCACTGTTGCTTTTAATCCAATGCAGACACAAGGAGTGTCTGCTTTGGACTGGGCAAGTGTTACTGGGGAAGAAGGCCCTTAAACTCCACCCACCCCCAGCATTTTCCTTTACTACTTTTGCTCTGTTCCCAAAGCTATTTGCTCCAGAGAGAGAAACATACAGATACTGTACTATATGTTTCCCTCCTAAGGCAAAGAGCAGTGTTCTCCCTCCAAAACAGGAAACTTCACTCTCTCAAAATAAGTCTGATTCCTCCTCCAAATGTGTCCTTTCAATGACTGGCATTGCATTCATGCACAAACACAAAGAGGCAAGCAGGCATATTTCCATGTGATTCCAATGCATTCGCCGTATGCATGGAAACAACTGAAATGGGGTAATGTCATTGAATTTGGCCTTTCTGACTTCGGAGATTTCATGAGCACTGTCCTAAGAAGGCCCTTCTGGGCTAATCTGGCACCCTGTTCTCACAGTGGCCAAACAGATGCCTGTGGGAAGCCCACAAACTGGACCTGAGAGCAACAGCATTCCACCCACCCGTAATTCTCAGCGACTGGTATTCAGAGAGGCATACCACCTCCAACTGTGGACTTAGTACATAGAGATTGTAGCCAGTATGATAGCCTTGTCCTCCATGAATTTGGATAATCCTCTTTTAAGTTGGTGGGCATTACTGCCTTCTGTGGCAGTGAGTTCCATAGTTTAACTATATGCCACATGCTTTATTTTCACTGTCCTGGATCTTCCAACATTCTGCTTCATTGTCCACACCCTTTTCAGTATGGCTTTGCAACCAAAGGGACATTAAAATGTTTTATATATATTTCTTTTTTAAAGATGAAAGCTGAGGATCTTAAGATGCTGAGAGTCTTGTTGCTGTTCCGCAACCTGTCAGAATCAACATAAACACAAATCTCCAGGCCGTTATATATATATTTTGAAATAAAATAGTGACTTGTGAGGAATGGCCTCATGATGCTCTGGATATATGCAGCACCTGCCCCTTGACATTCTTTGTAGGAAAAGTGACGTTAGTGTCATTTTACTTGAGTTTGTTTGGTCTCAGAATAACACAACATGAGAGTAGTGACTGAAAACACATGCATGCTGCTATCTCTGGAAATAATTAGAGAAGAGACTGTATTATGCTTATTTAATTTATTTGAGATAGCTGTTTGTCTTAGGAACAGGGGTGAGCCTTGCAAAATTAGTTGGACACAAATTGCTGCTATTTTTGCGCCAACTGTCAGTTCACACTTTATATATTTTCTCTCTCTCTCTCTCTCTGCAGATTTGTTTAAAGGAAGTACTGTATTATGGTGTCAACCTAGTTACCAAATGCGGGCAGAAATGAAAACACATCTGCTGTGTGTGGCAGAAGACCAAGTTTACTACAGACAAAAAAAAATTGAATTTAAAAACTTAATTGCAAATGTGATCCTTTAGAAATTAAACACATCTGCAATGTAAACAGATCCTGTTTGGGACTCTTGATTCATTGTTTCAATTAGCAAGAAGAATCAGTCAGGAGCTGATAATGTGAAGTGGGGGGGGGAGGGAACTGCTTGCTTCCATCTTTGGTCACATCCATGCCACAACATATACCACTGTACTTTACCTCTCACAGTGCTAGTTCCCACCACTTGTAACAAACTACAGTTCCCAGAATACTTGGGGGAAGCTATGTGCTTTAAAATGTATGGTGTGAATGTGAGCAGATTCTCTTTTGTGTTTAGAGGGTAGGGGTGTTAAATGTATTGTTACAGGCCACCCCATCTCTGCTGGGGTGGTGCGGGATTCCAGGGGTCTTGGCACTTAAGCAGGGCTGGGGTTAAGCAGAGTCTGCAGTGTCTTCATGAAATATGCAAAGTGATGGGGTTGCTACTTAGCACTACCGCTCAGGGGGTCCTCTCAATGGCAAGAATTAAGTTTGGATCCAACCCAATGTATGTGAAATCAGTTGAGTGTTGCCTAAATATAGGCCATGATTTGTCTTTGAGATCAATGTGCAATTTCAGTGTGACTTAGGGTTCATATTACTTATTATTGCTTCATTTCCTGCTAAGTCCTCATGAATATAGTGTATGTGTGTGTGTATGTGTGTATATATATATATATACACACACACACACACACACACACATACACACACACACACACACACACACACACACTATATAGATCTTTTGTGTTGTTGAATACTATATACTGTAAAGAGTTTGCTTTCTGTCCTGTACTTGTTTTAGTGATGAATTATTGGTTGAGTCAGCAGATTCTCTATTTTACCATTTCTAAATGTAATGTAAAAAAGGTAATTCAATTGCATGGAATTCCTTACTTCTAGCTGGAACTTCTTTGAAGGAACTTATGGAGAGGACTCCTTGTTTATACCACATCTCCAAGAAGGTAGATAAAATTATAATTTATTAGGTCTTAATTATTGTTGCCAGGGCCTGGCATGTTGACAGAATGCAGTAATGTTCTCTGCACTTGAGAGACTTCACTAGTGCTTGTAGAACCGCTAACAGAATTTTGATCATGATTTACTGCTCTGCATTTCTCAAATCCATTAGGAAAGGAGAGAGAACCCTATTCAGAATATTTAACCCTGAGTGAGGGAGGGAGAAAAACAAAGGCCACCTAGAATCACTTACTCAGCAATGTATACTGCCTGATCAATTGCTATCTTTAAGAGGTGTGCAGTGTTGCATTGCTATCATTTGAAGTTATTTTGTGGGGGGAGGGAGAGGGTTGATATAATGGGATAGGTTTTCCATACCTGCAGGTAGTCAAAGGATTTGATGTTGGGGGTGAGCAGAAGTGAGAACAGAAGCTTGTTTATGCTTTTCTTATTTTAGAGACACTTGTTCATATTTGAGGACAAAAGCTCAAATAGAAACCTCCTTTCTATTTTTACATGCTCTTAAAGGATGGTGAACCTGCGGACTCAAACTCTTATCAGCCCCAGCTAGCAGGAACAATGGTTAGGGTTGGTGGGAGTTATAGACCAGCAATATCCAGAGGGCCTCTGCTTCAGGGCCCCTAATACTGGAGGGGGCCAGAAGTGACTTTAGTCCACAGTGCTTTAAAACAGGCAAGTCCAACAGGTAGATCGTGATCTACCGGTAGATCACTGGACGTCTGTGGTAGATTACTGGCTCCCCCCAAAGAAACTCAACAACTTTGGCTCTGTCCCAAAAGGCTCAACATTTTAGCTCATCAACCCCCCCCCCCCCACGGGGTTTTCCTCCTGTCTCAAAAAAGCTCAACAACTTTGACCTGAACCCCTAAAAAAGGGGGTAGATCACTGCAAGTTTTTAACTCTGTGAGTAGATCGCAGCCTCTTGGGAGTTGGCCACCCCTGCTTTAAAACAATGGGTCTAGTAATTTTTTGTTGTATATATTTCAGCAATCCCAGAGTCGGTAGCAGAGATGTTGTAAAAGCTGCGGTGCACAACCCCATTGAAGAGGATATCAAAGGTTACACAGACTACATTGCTGGTTGTGAAGGAGCCCCCCATAACAGTTCAAGCTTCAGGGGCCCCAAGAATAGTAGGTCCACCATTTGCTCTATCCACTGTCTTCCTTGTTGGGTGACTTTTGCTCTCTCCATAAAATTGTCTTCAAGCCCAGCTATACAAATTCCTTGCATTTCATCCCTTCAAACTAATGTCCTAAACAGCAACATGGAGAGCTTGCTGGCCACTTTGACAGTCTAAGGCATTAGCTGTGTATCTCCTGCATACTTTCTTCAAAGTTACATTGATCACTACCCCCCCCCATTTACTTAACACTGAGTAAAACAAGTTCTGCTTGCTACAGCAAGTGAATGAAGGACACAGAGGAATAATGACAGGCCTCATCCCCTCAGAGGGAGTCATCATGGCTGAAAATTGCATTGAATTATAGTAGAAAAATCAACATGTTATAAAAATGTCCTCAGGTGTGTGTGTGTGTGTGTGTGTGTTTTAAAAATTCCAGTTTTGAAGATGTCCTGCATGAAACCCCACAGATGTTTGCGCCTACGATTTGTGATTCTGAAGAGGTCTCTGTGCCTATAAATTCCACCCACTTTGGCCAAAAGGAGAAAGTTATGGCCATTTAAGATTCTCTGTTTGCTAACAATTAATCTGTACTGGCACTGTTCCAAAGCTTTTGCTGGGAACGTTTCTGGCAAATTCTGGAAAAATGGGGGAGGACACAAGTGGGAGGAAAAAAACTCATTTATTTTGGGGAGGCGGGAGCAATTCACAATATTTGGAGGTGAGAAGCTTTTTGGTGAAGGTGGTTGGGTGAGGTAGCTGTTTTGTTTTTTTAAATCAGCTATTAATACTACAAACTCTAAATTCAGGCATTATAATACTTCTGGAAAATGCACAGAATTATAAGTAAGATGGAGATGCTGAAAAATATTTTCTACAGTTCATATTTATAGTGGCATCCACTTCAGCACTTTGGCCAGCAGTATCCCTCATATACATCCTCATGGGGGATATGCCCACAGCTGATATGACTTATATGATCAAAGGTGTCCTTCCACCAAAAGAGGTGGCAATGCTTGGCCTTTAGATGGACTTGTGTCAGGTATCCTCCAGAACAAAAGTGTCTGTATTCTTCTGCATTGTGTCGGCCTTCATTACTGAAGGAATAAAATATGAACATCACCAAAAAAATCCCCCACACTCAAGATATTTAAGCATTAAGGAATTATTTGCTTTCAAACAGTTTGTCAAGACGGCGCTTTAGATGATGTTCTTACTGGGATTATTTCTATCTTTTAAGCTGCAGATCCTGACAGTAATGTGTTCGTTGTGAACGATGAAGAGTCTGCCCCCTCCCCTGTCCATAAAAATGAACCCTGTTTTATTTCAAGAGCAGCCAGAGAAACGCCATCTAGAAATAAGCCTCTGCTTCTAACAGTTGTCTTTTTTTTAATCTCACAGGACAGAATGTGACAAGAGAATGAGTACTGTTTGATATTCTTCCTTTATGACCAAAACAAGAATAATTCCCCACAGCTACAAAATGACAGCTTTTGAAAAAAATGTTCCAGTGACTGAAAGGATGGTCTGCCCATTTCTTCAAGCTTTTTCATTCCTCCTGGACTGAAACAGTTTAGTTTTTGGAAGACCGAAGCAGCAATGTTTGATAGAGAAAAAGAATCCTAGTGGAATAATTGGAGGTATATAAAGAGTAACTGCATGCAAAATGTTGCATCATCTCTGAGCTGATGGGCAAATACACACAGTTAATTTGTTTCAGCAGCAAGAGGCGTCACTGGAATAAAAACTATTATTTTAAGTATGCACGGGGCCTGGAAGCTACAGAATATTCCTTTGCTTCAAGAAAACATTATGATTTATAATGAAGAGATGTTAGAATATAGATAGGTAGGGATAGAGCAGTGTTTTTCAACCTTTTTTGGGCAAAGGCACACTTGCTTCATGAAAAAAATCACGAGGCACACCACCATTAGAAAATGTTAAAAAATTTAACTCTGTGCCTATATTGACTATATATAAAGTAATTCTCTTGAATTTTTCCATTTTTCCCACGGCACACCAGGCAACATCTCGCGGCACACTAGTGTGCCGCGGAACAGTGGTTGAAAAACACTGGGATAGAGGGATAGATAAACAAATAGTCATTGTATAGGAGCCTATACATATGTCTGAAGAACCGAAACAATCTATAATTCTGACTGTTGCTTCGCAGGCTTAAAAGAACCACAATTCTTATAATTAGGGGCTGCACCCCATCACATTGCTTACCAACCTTGCCTAGTCCTTACCAAACCCCAAACCCCTTGCCAACCACCACTCTTGACATGCCACCCCCAACTACTCAAAGCTCCTTCAACCCACACCATGCCCTCAGAGCTCTGAGGTGCCTCCCCCTTCCATTAAATATGACTGCAGCAAGGTTTAACATAGGGCAGGAAGCCCTGCCCAAATTAAACAAGCTGCCTGGGTTGCCTGCTGGCCATTTGGCTAGAGTTGGTGTAGCCACCTATTGGCAGCCACATGAACTGCAGTGTGATGACACCTTACATTTTTACATATATAGGAAGAAAAAAGGTCCTCCACAGAAAACAGAAGTAAGTACATTTTTGCTTTCTAGTTGTGATTTCCATTTTTCTCTTTGCTTTTCACATCTCCCATGAAACTGCTTTTATTCACCCCCCCATCATGTCTTTGTTTAGACACGTTTGACTCACATCAGAAAGGAAGTACATCCTATTGTATTTTGTAACAAACTACTTACTATCTCTCAGTCTTCAAGGCTGTCAAAGTTATTTTGGTTCCTGAGGCAGAAGTATCTCTGCCCCATACCTGGAAGTAAAAACTGCCCTATAAATGAATCAAATAACTGACAACTTGCTACCCTTTTGTGACAGCCCAAATTGGTTGCCAGAGACAGCTAATTGACCTCACTATGCCAAATGGTAAAGCTGCTGAAAATTAGTACTGATTTCCTGGCCTATGGCTGATTAATTTTTTCAGTAAACCAAATTAAAAACACCAAGCTGCCATCAGAGGGAGCAACACTCCATTGTTGTCATTTCGGCATCAATATATTTCCAAGGAGCCCCATAGGATTTCAAACAGTTATCCCTGTTTTGGATTTGCATAGATTGGCAGCTGTAGAGAAAGGTCAACAAAGGTAAATGTACATTTCTGAAGATGAAGTAGTTCTGAGATATTCTAGGTCACTCCAATTACTACCACTTTGTGCTGAACATAATGGCAGCCTGCCTTTTGCTTCAAAGAGCCTGACAGTGCAATGTGACTTGAAAAATGAAACAAGCCTTCAGTTTTGTATACACTGGGGATTAAACTGACAGTCACCTGAGAAGACTGTGATTTTTACCTTTGAATAAAAGCTGCTGAAGTAAAACGTCTTCATTTCTACTCATCAATAATTACACTTGTGGTGTAAATTAATCACTAAATGTGTTTAAGTCTCTGAGGAGCAAGGGGAGGGGGCAGAAAGGCTGCAACACAAGCAATTGAGTGAAATTTTATTCCCCCTGCTTCTCAGATGGGATCTATTGACATTGATAAATTTGGGCTATCCCTTCCACCTTTTAGAATTTTGATGATGATGTTTGCAGTCTGTGGGACAGAGGGAACGTTCAAAACTATCTGGGGTGAACAAATGAGGTTGCCTTTTTTACAGCTCTGGGCCCTAGTAAAATTGTGAGTCATTGGCTACCAGTAGCTTACTTGAGAGTCCCATGGACTGCAAGAAGATCAAACTTATCCATCCTTAAAGAAATCGGCCTTGAGTGCTCACTGGAAGGGCAGATCCTGAAGTTGAGGCTCCAGTACTTTGGCCACCTCATGAGAAGAGAAGACTCCCTGGAAAAGACCCTGATGTTGGGAAAGATGGAGGGCACAAGGAGAAGGGGACGACAGAGGATGAGGTGGTTGGACAGTGTTCTCGAAGTGACTGGTATGAGTTTGGCCAAACTGCGAGAGGCAGTGGAGGATAGGGGTGCCTGGCGTGCTCTGGTCCATGGGGTCACGAAGAGTCGGACACGACTGAATGACTGAACAACAACAACAAGCTTTCATAGAAAAGAAACAGCATAATTATGTTTTATTTTTGTTTTTTTTTAAAGCAAAAAATATGTAATATCCAGCTTGGGGCTGTGAGTTTCACACCTTTTGCACAATTCAGGTCCAAGAGGACTCAAATTGTCTGGAAAACATCCACAATGTATTGAAATAATTTTTTAAAAATAGTGTATTTTTTAAATAAAAAAGTTAAGTTTCTATTCCTTTAAACTTCACTTTCCCCATAATTTCAGCAAAGTGAGAAAGAGGCACAAACTAGATTCATTGAATCATTTTCAAAATAGAAACATAGTGACATTTGAAATATCTGCTGCTGACCTTTCCAGGGACCCCTGATACTGTTCTATGTTTGTTCCAGCCATGTCTTTGTTGTACTAAAAAAAAGTCATCCTGTTACTAAGACAAATTATACCACAGAACAAATAGATGAAAGGCTGTTTCCTCAGAAGAGCCTTGAAGGGTAAATATTAAACATACTGTCAGCAATCATAGTCCTAAAGCTGTCCCAGTATACAGTATCGAGGGATTTGGTGGGACTTGATGCCTCAAGAATAGAAAGTGGAAAATGCATTTACATTAAACTCTGAGGCCATAATCAGGGCTGGCCCTACCATTAGGCAAAATGAGGTGGCCACCTCAGACAGCTGATTTTGGATGACATGAAAGGCAATGTATTAGTTATTTATTATTGTTCCCTTTTTATTGCCAGGGATTGTGAACAACACTTGTGGGATTTTTTTTTGCTTCAGGGGACAAAATAATTTAGGTGTCCCTGGATACTTTGTACCTTAACTTGAGGAGGAGGGCACCATTTGCCTCAGGCAGAAAAATGTCTGTACCTGATAGGTGGTAAAACGGAAGCTGCAATGAAATGTCCAGAACTATTGCCTTATTTCCAGTTTGTGAACAGAATCCTCCCATTCAGCAATACTTTAGCGAGGCCCAATGAGCAGGGGCAAAAGGTTTGCTCCAGCTACTGGCACTCCTGATGAGCAGTTCCCCCCCACTTTTACTCAAACACACCAGAATGAGGGTAGGAAGCTCTGCCCTCAATCTGATTTGGCTTGAGATATCACAATGAAACCACACCTCATTGGCTAAGCAGTGTTGTCATAAAGCCAAATAAGAGAAAGGGGGGAGGAGGCCAGTATTAGGTGGCATAGTTGCCCTGGGCAAAACTAGTGGGGGGGGGCTTTTTGAAATTTCTATTCCACCCAGCCCTTCCTTCAAGCTATATTTTCAGCACAGCCTTTGGTAAAAATCTGCTTTACCACTTGGCAGGATGCTAAGAGTCAGCCAAGCTACCCTGGGAGTAGTGTGGTTGCCTGTGTGCTCTCATTTCCTAGATAATGATATCTGATTTTATTCCTGAAATCTCATGCAGCGTAGTCATTTTACTTTTGCCTCATTGACATTCTTCAAGGAATCTGCAATTGTTCTTCATTTGTGTTGCTAACTGATAAACAATTTTTATAGAGCTACGGTCACCTCACATATAAGCTGGTTGAGCTGATGTAGATTATTAGCAGGATTCTAGTTGTGCCAGACTGCTTGAAGATTGCAGGAGGTTGTGTGAGCCAAAGGTCTATGGTGAGATGTGTAGTAAGGAGACAAGGTTATAGTTTCAAGGGCACTATGTCTAATTAATTCATTGTGCATTGATTTGTAGTGATTCCCCCCACCCTTTTTGCTCTTGAGGAGAACACAACTGCTTGTACTTCTCTTCCCCTCTTGCAAGTTCAAGCATTGTCGAAAACTAGGTGGCGCTGTGGGTTAAACCACAGAGTCTAGGGCTTGCCAATCAGAAGGTCGGCGGTTCGAATCCCTGCGACGGAGTGAGCTCCTGTTGTTCGGTCCTAGCTCCTGCCCACCTAGCAGTTCGAAAGCACGTCAAAAGTGCAAGTAGATAAATAGGGACCGCTCCAGCGGGAAGGTAAACGGCGTTTCCGTGTGCTGCTCTGGTTAGCCAGAAGCAGCTTTGTCATGCTGGCCACATGACCCGGAAGCTGTCTGCGGACAAACGCCGGCTCCCTCGGCCTATAGAGCGAGATGAGCGCCGCAACCCCAGAGTCGGACACGACTGGACCTGATGGTCAGGGGTCCCTTTACCTTTATCCTTGGTGACTGCAGCCAAGCAGGTATTTCTATGCAAATCACTTGAGTTCATATTGAACAATCTGCTGGATGAGGGAGAAGGTTAATTGAGGTTGCATTTAAAGGTGAATCTATGAAATTCACACTTTGGGAAACAATCTGAGAACTGAAATACAGCCATCCGTCTAATTTCACATTTGTCCGAATTGTGCAATGCCATTGTTTAAAAAAAAATTCATAGATTGAGTAAAAGTGTGAAAATAGCATACAAAATTTAAAAAAATGCATTATATTAGTAAAAATTGCTTGCAAAACTGTGTACATTAGTCAAAACTGCATATAGAAATGTGTTTATTTGGAAAAATTCACATTCAAACGCTGATGAATTTTCATGTCATTTAAAATTATGAATTGCTGCAGAAATGTGCTATTCACCCCTATGCTTGACCTTATTGAGCCTCCCCTAGCATAGCAGAGGGGAAGGAGAAAACTCATTGGTCAGGAGTGTTGATGATGGTTTCTGTCCCAACTCTTGGTGCTCAAAGTCTTGTTATTCACATGTAAAGCACATGTAAACAACTCAGAACCAGGTTTCTTGAGTCCCCATGTAGACCTGTAAGGTCACTTAGGTCACCTGGCAAAATCCTACACATGACACCAAACCCTACAGAATATCATAGGGCAGAAACCTGAAAACAGGTATTTTCTGCTGTTTCTCCTGTGTTATGGAATGCCCATCTATATGGAGAACAGCAACTATCAGTTGCTTCAGATATCTTGCGAAGTCTGCTCTTTTTGCCCAGGCTTCCCCTGGTCCATAAAATTAGCCTCAGTTTTATTTGTCCCAATCCTTCTAATTCCTTTCTTATGTGTTTTTATATGATTTTATATGACTGTTTTATTTTTTTTTTTTTTTTAAACATATTTATTGATTTTCCAACATATATTTCCAATTACCAAACAAATTACAATGCCAAATTAATTATACAATTCCAATTATAACAATTCCAATTATGCCAAATTTTTAACTTGTGAATTCCCCATGTCTCGGACTCCGGAGCGCTTTCTTATGATCTTTTCCAGTTGCTTCATAAAGTCAATATTTTCACAGCCTCTGATAAATGCCGGCAAGCAGACACTCTTATAGTAAATAATGTCTCTGTGTGGAAAAAGCCATCCTCTCCCAATATCGCATTTCGGCTGACGCCATCTTGAAAGTCTCTCATAAATCAAACTTGTAAATCAAACTGCGACACACCAATTTCTTCCCCTGTGAGCCGTCCCCACTCCTTTCCGGGAGGGCCAGACCCTCGTAAATTCCACTATCAATCGTCCATCAAATCCGGCTTCTCCCTTTGAAGTGGTGTACAGCTCCACAGGCTATCATCAGCACTCGGCAGTTAATTCTAGCTGCGTCACAGCCAGCCGAGGATCCTCCATTTCTGTTGAGTCAAGTCCAGATCAAGTTTCACCTCCACACAGTTTATTTTTGTAATTTCCATTCTAATTTCCATTCTGTCTTTAAAGTCCACTTGCCATTTGCCTGTGAAAGTGGATTTTCTAGGGGGAGGTTTCGCCCGTGTTAAGTAGATATTGAGGCAAAACAAACGGAGATTCCAGAGCTTACCCCCCCTTCTTTTCCCTCCTTCACATACCAATGTAAAGTCCGCGTCTTCTTCCAATCTTCATTCTTAATCACTCAGGGCTGCAGTTAGCAACATTCTTCCCACTCCTTTGTCCGAGACATGCCCAAAATCTTTAAACAAATTTATATATCCAATTAAAGGGAGCGTGCACGAACGGGGCCGGCTCCAGGAGCTGCATCTGAAAACGAGCCCTATGTGCCCAGACTCCCCCACCGGTCCCGAAGGACCCAAAGCGGGTTAAGGAGTACCGCGGGCAAAGGCAGCCCTCCCCGTCGTCCCGGGGAGGTGGGAGGCTGCTTACTCCCATCGCAGCCGCCAAATTAACTCGTGATAGATAGCAAAGATGTTAAAGTCCGCCATCCTCCCGCTGTGCACGCCGGGAACTCCTTTTATATGACTGTTTTATTGGTTTTAGTTTGTACTTTTGTTTCTAATGATATTGTTTGTTTTGCACACCATTTAGATATTTTAAAATATTTAGCAGTTTACAAGTGCTTTTTAAAATGAACATTCATAGTTGCCATGGCACCACTGCATGGGTGACAATAACTGTAGGCAGTGAATTGAGAAATAGAAGGATCAGATCTCTCCTCCATATACAATAGAAATCAAGACAAGGATAAAAAAACCCCTGTCCTGATGGGCCAGATTTGACATGGGATTTTTATACTGGGGCGGTACTTTGATGTGGGACAGTCAAATGAATGTAAAACTGCAGTTTTATTACTTAAGTGCATTTCACTACCCAGAGTTCCATTTGTTGTAATGCCAGTATAATCCACCAGTGTAAATCAGAAGACCACAATATGGCTGCTGGATGGTAAGAAAGTAAGTAAAGGAATAGGAGCTGCCTAATAAGTTGATTTTACTAATGCACATCGTGTGGTATAAAAACTAGCTTCTTTAACTAATTCACGACAAACTTTCGTTTGCCAGGAAATAAAGCAACATTCTTTCATAAGGTTTTCTGTCTAACTACAGCTAGATAAGGGTCTAGTTCTGTAGGGCTTTACTGGTGAATTGACTCATTGGTGGTGCTTCTGGCCTAAGGAGCATAGTGGTCCTGTAGGGAGATAACTTGCCCCCTTGTATTGCCCCCTGAATCATGATCCAACACTAAGAGTTGGTACAACAACCTCCTCCTGACCATAACTCACTATTTCCCTCTTCTATGCTAGGCAACACCACTGAATAGCTCAGTTGGTTAGAGTGTGGGGCTGATAAGGCCAAGAGAGTAGGTTCAATCACCATGTAGGACAGCATTGCAGGGCATTGACTTAGATGACCCTCAGGGTCCCTTCCAACTCTACATTTCTATCATTCTATGATTCAAGGATCTAAGAATACAATAAAAATGGCAGAAGTTACGGGCTTTCCTTGTTTCACCATCTGAGGGCTGAGAACAGTAGCAAAATCAGAGTTTCTATTCTTCTGTTGTAAAGGACAAGTGTTGCACATGCTTTTAGTTAGGGTGTGGGCAAGGCAGGAACCGCAGCTAACACAATAGCCAATTGTACTCCATTGGATCCGGTTGCCCTGTTATTTGATTAACATCACTAAAGCACTATTAAATGGATTTTTATCATTCAATATGAGCAGTGTTTTTTTTAGATTGCAGTTTCAAGGTTTTATAGATTACCATGGAGTATATTAGTCTACTGTTGTTTTTGCCTGCAACAAAGAGGCTTGTAGCACCTGAGAGATTAATACATTGATTGTAGAATAAGATTTCATGGTCCAGAATCTACTTCATTAGAAACAAAGATTGTATAGGTTATCAATTTTGAACAGCAAGGTCAGGAAACCCACCCACAGAATTCATCATATTGTTTTGAGTCATATGCAATGCATTGCTTTGGGCTTGCCATAATTAAAATAACATTTTAGCATTAGGCTACTTTCTGTGAAAAATCATACAGAATCTCCCACCCACCTGCAGGGTGGGAAGAGACAAGCTGAGTGACTCCATTTTAGTGAAATCAATGTGTGCCAGGAGAGCTGGACATAAATCAGTAATTTTGGAGAAAGATGACTGAGAGACTACTAGAGAGACATAATCTGAGCCTTGCAGGAACTGATTTGGCCGTGCTGAGAATTTGCTTCTTCATTTTCATAACTCCTGCTCAACCAGTGCATTTATAAAGTGATTCTCCCTTAGATACCATAGACTTCCAGCATTCTCTTTTCTGAAACAGAATTTGTCTGTAGTAGCTGCCCTGCATCAGCTTTGGGTGTGATCCAACAATTGTCTTACTCAAAGTTAGACCCACTAAAATTAATTGACTTAAGTAATTTAAGTTCACAGCTTTCAATTTCTGCTTTAAGAACAACTAATGTTGGCTCTCACCCAATAATTTTTCAGTTTTTTGCTATAGCTTTGAGTCTTCATCCAACAATTCTGTATTAAGGCAAATCAATGCATTTTTAAGGCCCAGAGAAATGCTTGTGGCAGGAAATAAATAGGGAGATGTCTGCTAAATGTTTAAAAATACCTTAAAATGATTTTTGGTGATGTGAATCTTACAATAATTTTGTCTTTCTCGTGTTCCACACTGCTTGCCTTGTGCTTACAGGTGCAATCTATGCATGCCTGTTGATTAGTTCAGAGGCTGAAGCAATGCAGAACAAACGTCCAACAGTCCACATGAAATTTTTCTTTGGGTTGGGTTTTCAGTCTGGTTTTAGGCTCTCTAAACCCATTGGAAAAATGTAATCATTACCCGTTACGTGCCTTTCTGATGAAAAGCCATCTGTAAGACAATGGCATGTCTCCCACAGCAAAGCAGCACTTTCTGTAGTTGAACAGAAATGGAAAAGAAATGGGGAAGGAATTATGGATATCATTGTCAGGAATAGGGTGTGTAACATTTTGTATATGTGCATCCTTTGCTAATATCAAATTAGAGTTCTTTGAGAAAGTAAGGAATTTAAATATCACATTGGGTGCTGCAACTTATATCAATTTTCTAGAATTTTCTAGAAGCCTGCTGACATATTGCTGATGTTAAAGCACAGCATGGAATCATATAATGAGGACATAGTATTTATTATTTTATTAAAAACCATTCACACACCACCTATCGTATAGATAAAAGAGTTTAATAGAGAGAATATGGAATTCTCTCATTCTCTTTCCCTGTAGATTTTCTAAGGGAAATAATTTTCAGGTGTCCTGGTGCTAAACCAATACATTTTAATATTTATTCGAGATCCACTGTACCCAAATTGTCACCCACTGTACCCAAGGTATCATCTGCGATATCACCCAAACTCATACACATCAATCAAAATGTCTGCTAGAGCCGCCCCTTTCCAACAGAGACTGTCCATAAAGTATTTCATACATTTAATAGAGTTTTAAACATCCCTTTAGGGAATTGGTTAAAATAGGAAAGTGTAACAACGTGGTGTTCAGAAGTCATTTAAACAGATGAAGTAATTTATGGAGCATCTCTGGTGGAAATGGGCTGCTCTTTATCAGCTATCCCGTTTCCTTGACCCCAACATACATTATGGATGGTCCTGTAGAAGCCCCTGTTGGTCCCTTCTCAGGGGGACTTTTGAGAGTTGCCTCCAATGATGTTGAAATGAAAAACCAAGGATGTCCCAATGTGCACACAGAAGGTGCTCTCAAAATCTTAGCTATACTCTCCTGGTCCTAGATGTGGCATTGTCTCTAGTGATCCCAAATACTAATGGAAATCACCGATTTGATACATAAATGATGCACATATTTTGAAAATCATTTATGCATTCCCTTAATAAAATAGAAGTTACAGAGATAGCTAATTCTCCAAATTCCTCTCATTAATTAATGACCACTACAGGCAGCACCTTAATGTTACTTATTAGTATGGCAATGACATCTAGTTTTATTTTGTAACTTAACTGCTGTTCCGATTGATAATCCATAATACGGAACCTTTGAAAGCAAGATGAGAGTATCTGGAGGGTCTTTGAAATGTCAGCCATCAGATAACAAGTGAAGGAACAGATGCTGCTGTAAGGGATATGGAGAATGGAAAAGATGAAGGCTAAATTAACCCTGCTCTGCTAGGGTAAATCAGAGCCTTTGTTCAGCTGGAACTTACAGAAATTTAGCACTGGCACCTCTCAGGTGGGCACCATTGCTATTATAAGAGAACAAGGGAGACATTCGTGGTGAGTTCTGGCACCTCTTTTTCTAGAAAAATAGCACTGGGTACAATGGCGCTTTCCTACTGAGTCATATGCTCACATTCCTTGTTTCCACGTGCAGTTCAAATGAGCAAATGCCTCACATCTCATCAGCTTTCTTGTTATTATAAGTCTATCAAATGCACAAATGGAGTGCAATGTCTTAGCTTGCGCATCAGCTCAGTAATTCCCGTGGAATTCAGAGAATTTATGGGCCCCTTTAAAGTACTCTGTAGAGGCTTGAGGGAACAACCAATCAGCTTCTGAGAACATCAGAGCCCCAAACGTGCTGTGCACATACAACTTGTGTCCGAGTGACTTGTGTCATGAACTTCAGTAGAGATGATATGTTCAATTCCACATGCCTTTGCTCACAGTAGGCAACTTATCAAGAAGTTCATATGGGAGCCATACGGAAAGGGAGCTCCATGGTTACATAGGAGGCTCTGCTTCTGCAATTGATTGTTAGCTAGGAGCACAGATATTCTTGCCTTGGTGCTTGGCGCAAGAAAACTTTAGGTTTTGGATTGGAGGATGGGATTCCTTTCCCTTTCCTTCAATCTCTTGGAAAGTGCTGAAATGCCATTGAGTACTGAATAATAGGATGACCTCCAAAGTGAATCCACATATCTGTTCACCGGCAGCTGGTTTAGCACATAAATAAAAAGCTAGCAGGTATTTATTGTACAGTACTGACAGAATGCATTCATGCCCAAAAATTCTTGTCTGGGCACTTGAGGTGAATTTGTCATTTCATGGTGGGATGTGTAAATGGTGAGGTCAGTTACCTTTCTATTGGTACAGGTCTACATAAATCTTTTGAGCACAACAGAACCTCCAGCAGAAGAAAAAGTCACTTGTAGCAGAAAAACAAAAGCTTGAAGTTTGAAGAACAAGGGCATGCAGAGAATGGTATTGAACTGTGTACATCAGTCCTACTTCCACAATGGGATTTTTGTTGCCTCTTTTATTGAGATGTGTGATTCCATCTATAATGAGAGCTACAGACAATTTTCTAGCATAGGAAGGGCTAATGCCACAAACTTCCTCTTCTTTCTGAATCCGAGTGTTATCAATGGTTTAAACACCAGAATGGATAACTTTTCTAGAGGACTGCATGGAAATATGTGAGGGGAAAGTGCAGCTAATTTGCATATCTTCGTTACATCTTCTTCATGAGTAAGACATGTCTCTCCTCCCATGCAGTTCACACAGTTCATAAAACATGTTCATGTATGATATGAACATTATATGTATCATATATAACTTAATACCCAACTTAAGAGGTCAGATCTCCTTAGCCTCACCAGTAGTTATGCATAACCCAACTTCAAAGCAATCCCAGGACCAGATGACATGTTAGGACTGCAATTCCTTTCACACTTACTTGAAAATAAGTTCTAGTGAACTTAATGGGACATTATTCAGTGAATCAGAGTAGACCTGCATAGGATTGCACTGTAAGGCACTTAACAAGCACTGGCACAATTTGCTCTTTTTTTTAAAGATGAGAATGGGAGATGAGCATAAGATGACAAAGGGGCCAAAACGTGACACTTGTATTCAACAAATAGCTCCCCCAAATATATTGAAACTAGCCACTGAAGTTCCACAGGAAATGATGGGCATAATCTCAAGTAGAAATGGAGGGAGTTGGTCCACATATAGCGTCATTTTCTTTTAGATTCAAGACTCTGTTCTTAAGTTCCCAGATGCCAATTCTTAAGGACTTAAGGAAAAACTACTGAAGTAATGATACATTATCATTAGGGATCAGTTTCTCTTTCTTTCCAATCTTCAATTCAGTTCCTCACATTTCCACATCTGGTTGTGTTTTTTTTTTGTTTTGTTTTTTATGTTGTCATGAAAATTCACCAGCATTTTAATGGAATTTCTCCATACCCAGTTGTGTATGCATTTTCCCATAATATACATACTGTGGAAAGCTATTTAATACAATGCTTTTAATGTTATTTTCACCAATATATGCATTTACATGGATACTTTATGCATATTTTGTACACATCACTCAGCTAGAGAACCACACTGCAAAGACTGGAGAAGTATGGATATCTGAAGATGGCTGTGTTTTGCTTCACCTCTTGTTTCAAAAAGTTTGAACTAGTTAGGTTTGCCTTTAAATGAGAACTGAATCAAATTTATCCCCCATCCCTATTTATCATATGTGATTTCCGCCATCTACAAAAATGATTTTCTATAAACAAGTTCAAATGGAACAGCAAGAACACAAAACATTTGTGTGTGAATTAGATGCCACTTCATCAGAGACATTTCATGAAGTGGACTCCAGTCCACAAAAGCTTACACTAAAATAAATTTGTCAGTCTTTAAGACATTTTGCTGTTTATGGTAGCATATATATTCCATATAACATTGATAGATGCAAAACAGCAAATAGTGTGGGAGGTCTTCCACTAATTTGACTTCATCTGTTTTGAAGGCCATCTGCCATGATTACCTTTATTTAAACTTTATTACATGGTCTGAAACTGAATAACTGTGAATAGCTCATCAGCAAAGAATTAGTCCCTTTGGCCACCACATTGCCTTTCCATGGGCCTGAAATCTTATGACAAAAAAGGTGGCTGTTTCTCAGCAGCACACAGTTAATTCAACACAGAGCTCCCAGTCCTCACCTGCTCCTATCTATATTGGAAACAAATTGCTCTTCAGAAAAAGGAGAAGGTGGAACTGAGGTCCAAGAAAGCTATTATCACTTTCCTTCTGAGAAAAATGTGAGTTTCTCTGTATTGACCTACTATTTTCTTCCATTGTATCCATATGGTTCAAAGATCTTGTTATTTTATTCTCCCTCTCCTTGTTGCTGTAGAAAGGTTTAGTGATTTTTTTCTTTTACATTTCATATAGATACTGATATTATTTATCCAGCCATGTGAAGATAAAGGACTGCAGCCACTGACCTGATGTACAACCTCTGATAGCCACGATGTATCAGCTTGCAGCAAAAGGACATGACTAGCCCCCAGGGTCAACTTATTCTCCAGGCTTCAGGCTCCCTCCCTCTCTTTGCAACACTCTCTTTTTAACCACTTGGAGCTCTTTTTTGAGCATTTGGATACCTGTGTCACACTGTATATTTTATGTTAATTTTATTATTTTTAAACCTACAAAGCCAGGAAATTTATGAGGCCATGGGCATGCATTTGAATTAATTTGTGCACATAAGAATTTTCATGTATTCAACAGCTACTGGTACAGTACCTGTGCATCAACTCAGCTACAAAGGTCTAAGGAAACTAGTGTCGAGTGAGCTGCCCCATGTTCACTACAGATTAACTCTGAAGTATTTCACGTCTTAAAAAAATTATGTGGATCTTAGATCATTTCTTACAGTGAACCCAAAAGCTTCGGAAAACCCCCCTGCCCATTCCCATTGGTTCTTGACATTTCAGAAGCCCTCCCATCCAGTCCAATGCCACAAAATCCCCTTGTTCCCTTCTTACCTTTCATGCAGCCAGAGAAGACCAGGATATTTCCCCCTTCTCTTTCTCCTTCTTGATGCTCTGGGTGACAGAGCTTCAGGGCACAAACATACATGTGTGATGCAGTTTGTAAAAGGTTTCTTGCAATTGCAGGGGATAGCTTTTGCAGAAATGAGGGCCGGTAAAAATAGGTGTGTATGAGTATGGGGCTGGGTGGGAGGTAGAAAAGGCTTCTTCTGTGGCTCAGATTTTAGTTTGAGCTGGAGAATAATCTTAGGGGTTCGTTCAACTCCAGGCTGGTGCTGCAATCCTGCTTCACGCCTTGTGCTGGGATCGGAAACAGACAGTGGTGCTGCTGTGCTGCTGGAGCTCTAGAAAACTGTTGTGTTGCACAGTGTCCCATTCAAAAGGAAGAGACAAAAAGATTGATGCTGCTTCATGCTGCATAAGGCCGAGGGCGAGGTATCCCTCCAGTTCCATTGCAATGTTGTGCCAATGGTTTATCACAGCAAGGTTGTTTTAGCCCTGGTGTGCAAGATGTTATGGAGTTCTGAAACTAGATTGGGATTTTGTCAGGAGGGGAGGAAGCACCAAAGACATTCTTATTTAGACAAGCCTACTCAGATGTTTAGAAAGCTTGTAGGAGTTTTAATTTGCTTTAGTCTGTTTTACTGCAGTTTTAACCCACTGTATATTTTACATTATGGCTGCAAATGTTTTAGTGATAATTTTATATTTTGATCTTTTTTTGTAAACTGCTTTGAGAGTGTTTTTTTAAAACAATCAAACAATATGTAAATTTTATGAAATAGATAAATAAACAAATAAACAATAAATAGCAAGCATGGGCAGTGATTCCAAACAGAGCCCCAGCACAGCAATGGGTGAAAGACTTCCTCTGACCTGTCTCTGACTATGGTACTGATCTAGGTCCCCAGCCCCAATAGAATCAGCTATTCATGGTTTGTTTTTGTTTTGCTTTTTTAAAAAAAGTCTCATGCCTGGGCTATCCATGTGACAAATGCCACATCACATTGTCAAACGTGTCTTTTTCTTTCTAATTTTTTTAATTGATTCCAACATACAAAAACAGCCAACCAATAAAATATGAAAACAAATAAAAATGAGTTACCTCATGCAATAACTAACAGAAGGTGATGTGTTTAACATATTTTCCTTCTGTTGTAAGATCTGGCAACTTGGAGATTTTCAGTATGCTTCATCATAGTATTACAATTTGTTCTTAATCTCTGTTCTGTAATCTGGGGAAAGGCTTTGAAAAATGTTGCTGCATAGATCCCTGATTTATGTATGAAATAAAACCATACCGCACTATGTAAAAATCAAATATTTTAGCTTTATCTTCAGCTAGTTTAAGTTGGTAAGTCCATTTTTCCTGCCATGGCCACTTGCCACAGCTTGCTGTGCCAAGAATTCAATGTCAAACATTCTGCAGTTTTCCACTTTTAAGTTATTACCCTGCCAGTAGCCATCAAATTAAATACTATTAGTTCCATAAATGCCACTTTATCATGTTGTTCCTCCGAGATTGTTAAAATACCTAAAGCTGGTGTGACATATATGTGTAATGTTTGCCATTTCCACAAATACCACATTCAAAAACTGTAGTACAACAGGATATGATTAATATATATATATATATATGTATCTTGTATATATATGTATCTTGTTGGTTGCAATTTCTCCAAAATTTTGTGATATTTGTATGCCTGGCAGATATGCCAGCATTTTGTACCACCAGTGTAACACTTCTAAGGAATTCTCTCTAAGGATCTTACATAGTTTTCTTTGATTGATTGATTGATTCATCCATATTTTGTTCTATTGTTACCCCAATAGCAACCCATATTTTTAATCCACTTGTTAATCTTATTTCTATTTCAATAATATTTAAATAAATTTTGGGAATGATTTCTTTTGTATTGGTCATAGGTTTGAAAAGCACCCATTCACATTTTGTCATGTTTCTAAAGTGACTTATTCTGGTTAAATTTGTCAATATACTCTTGAGAAAACAAGGAACACTGACTAATATTTTCTGACAGGAGAGAGAAGGGAACCTCCTATTCATAATTCAAGGACCATTCCACAAGGATAATTTTAATCTACATTTTTTCTTCTCAGGAACTACCTCCAGTGTGATGAATTCTAGAGCTGATCCCAGGCTCTCAGCTTAGGCTGCAATCATGTGTTCATAATAGCCACAATATGCCTAGACATGCTAAACGAAGAAACAGGTTCACAAGGATTTCCCATATGCCCTTTAAGTTTTCAAGAATATTCAGATTACAGGCTGTATTTCAGTTGCTTGGGGGAGCAGTTGCTAACTCTGTCATATCTTCAGGCAGTTCCTAAGAGATGACTTGCACACCTTATAGCAAATAAAGCAAGCTTCTTCAAATATGAAAGGAGGAGGTTGTAATGATGCAGATCCACAAAACCCTGAGACTGGAACAAGCAACCCAAGAACTAAGAATATGGCTTCAGGATCTAAGAAAAGCTGCGCAAGGGAGATCATGGGGATTGAATGATAGATATGGTAAGATGACCCATGCATTTGTATAAAATGTAAAGCAATGGAGTAAGAAGAGCGTTACTTGTATGTGGTTAAATAGGTCACGGGAACAACTCCAGTTCTCCTACATGAAATACCTTGGGAAATAGGGAGCCCAGCACTTCTTCATGTTCTGGCTAATGAAAAAAGAAAGAGAGAGAGGTGGAGGAGCCATACTTGGGGCAACATATTGAAGATGCAAAAATAAATTGTAAGGATGATTCTTGAAGCACACAAGATGGCTAGACCTGCTCTGATGCCATACTTAGGCCACTTAGGGAAAATGTCTTGGTTTGTACACATTTCTATTGGTTGTATGCAGTGCTATTTTTCTAGAAAAAGAGGTGCTGGAACTCACAATGACTACCTCTCTTGTTTTCTTATAATGGCAATGGCACCCACCTGAGAGGTGCCAGAACTCAGCTCCGGTGAGTTTCAGCTGGAAAAAACAGCCCTGGTTTTATAGGACCTTTTGCCTATAGGAACCAGCCTGGAATGAACCAGGTCAGAGAGCCAGAGAAGAAATCATTGTCCATGAAGCCCAAGTATTTCCATGAGTACTTGGCTAGAGGCTCCTCATCAGAGAGTGCTGCAAAACCAAAAAGTGGACAAGCCCTTAGGTGTCTGAGGAGGCTTGACCCATCTTTGTCCTCTGCTACTGGGGTAAAGGAACTGACCACCTGCCTAACCCAGAGGAGCAACACGTAATCTACAAAGGAGAGATGTAATTTGCTTTATTTATGCTTTTATTAGCCACTTGCTGCTAAATGTGTTGTCCTTCTGTGCTTACCAGTAAAATTTGTGAACTCTTGACCTGGTGTAGCCTGTTGTGCTCTCTGTTCAGCTGGAATCTGAATGTAGCAATGACCACTGTAATTTGCCTAAGGGTGGGAATACATCAGTGGGCAGACAAGTGCTTCTGCTTTTCAGAGAGCCAACAGAAACGGCCACCCTGCAGATAAGCAGGAACAGGATTCCACAATGGAACAGAAAGACAGAACCGGAGAAAATACAGCAGCAGAGCAAATGTAATACACAATATAGAGAACTGGACAGGAAGTGGAGCCTGAGCTCAAAGGGAGATTCACTGTTTATCACTACGAAGGGAGCTCTGAGCTTATATCTCCAGGTAGTCTCCAAAGATTTAACTAAGGACAGGGCCACACAAGGAGGTTAAGTTATATAGAGGCAGTGGAAGCAGAACAAGACAAGAGTAATGCAAGTCCTTGAGAAGGCATAGAAATGTGGCCTCCATAGAGTGTGTGCACGGTTGTTGATAAGAAGCCTGCAATTTCCCAGAAGGTCTCTTTTAGATTCCTAGTTATCAATCAAACTACACTATGGCTCGCTAGTCTGTGACAAGGTAGCAATTCTCTCAAGTACTGAAGCTCAGGACAGGAACCAAACTAAGAGGATAAGCACATCCATCCATTCAAAATGATTCAGGGCTATTCTATGCAAGAAACAAAGTGTGTGCCTGGATTCACTGCCATTGCGTGGAAATGAAAATTATATGAATTCTTATTTTCTCATGCTGATATGCACTTGCAGGCTGCATTGTGGAGTGATTTCCAAAGGACTATAATAGCAGCAATGTAGATACCCTTTTTCACACATGTCTAGTGAACACCCTACTTTCTCCTCTCAGATGATGAAAGAAGGTACCATTCAAATCACTTCAAGGACTTTCCAATTTTTCAAAAGTTTTATTGTTAAGTTTGAAGACTAGACGAGGTCATACTGTTTTAACATCATTCTACATAATTTAAATATATACAAAAACATTGGAACTTTACACAGGTCGCCAAGGTTGCAAAAGTCATTGTGTCTGAGATACTTCTGTACTTACTGACACATCTGAAGCCAGCTTTGAATATTATATTTCATATGTTGTTGTATAGCACAGATACACTCATTAGTATCCTTAGTCTTCAAAACTCACACAAATTTGTATCCGTTCATTCTGAAAGAGAAAGTCAACCTAAAAATCAGAACCAGGGGTGGGTGGGTTTTTTGTTTTGTTTATGTGAGAAGCCCTTAATAGAACATAGATTATCCTAAGCCTTGTGCATTATGTTTTATTTTCCAGGCTATAAAAGTAGTAAATTAGGGAGCTATAGAAATGGGAAATCTGCCTAGTAATGACTAACAACTCTGGGGTAAACACAGATGAATCCCCCCCGCCCAACTCCTTCAGTTTTGCTGTTAGAATTAATATAAAAGTTTAAGGACTGTTTCGTAATGTTTTCTCAACAAGTTTAAAGGCTACACATCTCAAACTATTTAATTCAATAGAGATCACTCAAGCTTGAGGGTTGCAGCTTTAAATAAACCAACATGCTGATCCTAAATACATTGTAGTAAACCTCAAAGCGCCTACTTCTGGAAATGTTCCATTGGCTTCAACATAACTATTTCAGACTAAGAAAACTGAAAATTTCTCCTTAACTGGAGTTTCACTCAAACCTCATCATGTATGCATTGCAAGTAGTCTCAGGCTTGCACATACACATCCAACTTATAGAATGTTTTCTATAGCCCTTTTAGACACCCAGTGAACATACAGAGGGGGAGAATCACTATCACACTAGCTGTCCCAACTTCTTACACATTTATCCAAAGGTCTGAGTATGTATACATATTTGATGAATGTATGCTTCCTCCACATGAAAGCAGGGTCGTTTATTGCATGTATTGAGCCTGTGAATGTACCATTATATGCATTTGTGTTCAGGCTTGGGGATGAACACCTGGACTCTAGGGCATAGAGGTCAGGAGAAGACAGCAAGACAGCAAGCTAGCAAGTGTGACCTTGTTCCCTTCCATGGATTACTGAATGTCTGAAAAGGCCTATGAGCCACATGCGTTCATATAAAATACTCATACAAAAGGGGTGTACAGATCACATGAACAAAGCAAACTCAGGCTCAAAAGAGACACATGTGCACATTCAAATGAGGGAAGAATGTGGGCCCATGACTTGCGAAGAGCACACACGTTAGGACAATTTGTGAACCTGCCCCTTTTATTTTTCGATCAAAACGTACAATTATGATTCACAAACCACTTGGCCTGGAGCACTGCCTCCTGAGCTTAAAACCTAGGCAATTTGTAGATCACAACCACATCCAACATATGTACAGTACAATTGTGTGGTGGTGTTCCATTTTCATTAATAAGATATAATACCTAGACTCGGGGCAGACCAAAACATGTATGTACACCACACTGTGCTTTAGTACATAATTAACCAACCACTGGTGACTCACAGCCGAATGTGTGAACTCCCTGCATTGAAAAGTGTTGCGGTTCTAGGTGCACAGGTAATCTGAAAATGCTGTCTGAGGCGCTTGATCAGTGACGGCTTTCACACATGCCAGTCACTGAGTGACCATGAATATGTATGTGTGAGCTCATTCTTACTACAGAACACACTATACACATTGTGCACAATGACAAACAGAACAAAAAGTGCTCTATATGGGACACATTTAGAGTTCAACTGTTACCTTTAATCCAAAGGACACAATCCACTGGGAAGTTCTTCCATTGCAAGCCTCATAGAGGTCAAAACTAGACCTGCATAATTTTTTTTGTTATGTAAATAGGAGCTGTGGGGAAGCCAGAGCAGCCTTAGGGCAATGAGGTGCATGTGAAGAGGGGAGTTTTAACTCTTTTTCTCCTGCCATGGTTCAGAGAAAAATCATCAGAGCTGCCATTTGCATTCCAAGGGAAGGTCCTATTGACTTCCCTTGAAATACAAATAGCAGCTTTTGAGAGGCGATTCTCATTCAGGACTGTGGCAGAGAGAGAAAGATTTCGACATAGGCTTCAATCAAGCTTCTGGAAAAATGCAACCATTGTATCCACTTGGTTAATGTGATGTCCAGCAGTAGTGGCTGGTGGAGTAAAGGGCAGGACAACAGTAGGCGGAACCAGGTGGCGCTACAGCCAATGACAGGCAGAGTCAACTAATTCTAGTTTAGTCCCCATCCTCCTCTCTGCTGAGTTATATGAAGACATACACAAATTGAAAAAACAGGACTTCGTGCCAGCATACAAAGACACAATATATGGAAACTGCTCTGCCACTCTCAAGAATACCCTTGCGTCAGAGATAAAGAACATATATTATTAATTGTAATATTGTACTTATTCTGATGGTTCTGGAGTACTGCTTGCATGTACTGTATGCCCTGTAATAGTTGGTACATTGTGACAAATGCATTCGTTGTACTTTGCTTGCCATATATTTTGTCTTTGTATGCTGGCCTGAACCCTGTTTTTTTTCAATTTGTGTATGTTCCTATACAGTGGGTTCCTTTTATGCAAGTTATATGAAGGCAACATTGAGAGTAGGAGGAGGAATCTGACAGGCAATGGCAGGTGGGGGCTAGGCTGAAGGCAAAGAGAGGATGGTGGGGTAGTGTGCCATTTGCCCAAATGGAACATCTACTGTTATTTTGGCCATGACATGAAATACAGGGTCAGATTGTTATGCAGGCCCCATTCATTCCAGTGAGAAGAATTTCTCATTAAATTGTGTCCGTAGTTACTGAATAGATGTCAAATGCATTTCTTTAGTTTAATAATATTGTGACAGGTGTAAAATGTGGCAAAAAGCCTCAAGGTGTATCTTGAAAAAGAAAGAAAGAAACAAAAGGCTGACAGAACTGAGCAGCAGAAGGACAAAAAATGCAACCCTTTCAAATAGAAGACTGAGTGATCACATTTTCAACAGGATGCTCTTTTTGAAACTATAAACTATATTACATATAAGTTAATTGCAAATCCAAGAAATATTCATTTAAATGCATTTTCTTTTTTAAAAAAGGGAAAAAAATACTAATAAACACAGAAACGATTTATCAGAACATTCTGACTAGCAGCTCAAAGTGCTCCATTGGTGACAGCTATATTGGATGGAGCCCAAACATTACAGACCTGACATATCTTGTTTGCAGGAACCACCTCTTATTCAGGGAAGCTGCATCCCCAAAGCATTTCCTTCAGTAAGATCTCCTGCAGAGGACCAATTGCTGACCATTACCCCGATCCATCATAGGTGGCCTGCATTCTTTTGGGATTGGGGCTTTCATGTGCAAAAGGGCACTGTGTGTGCAGTTTCCCTTGCAGTGATTCCATAAGAAGTGCCGTATAGATGCAGCACCAATCGCCTGTTTAATCCCCCACCTTCCCCCATCTTTCACACACACACACACACACACACACACACACACACACACAATATGACATTGCCACTACTTTTTCTGGGTGGACCACAGATAGACCTTGGGATTGGTACCAGTGTTTACTGTGGTGGTGCCAGGCCTCATGCGATTAGGCATGCTATTCATTGAACCAGCCAAAGACTGCAAGTGCAAAATTTGGCCCCATCAAATAGGCGTATAAAAATGAAGCCCCATCGAAGTATCGACCCACCAAAATGTCAAACAATCCACAGTCGTAGCTGTCAACCTTTCCCCCTTTTTCCAATGCTATAATATGGGAATTTCCCACAAAAAAGGGAAGGTTGACAGCTATGTCCACAGTTCTTTTCTCTAGCGTAGGCCAATACAATTAAGGAAAACTACTCTGGAGTAAGTAGGCTGTGAATCACATGATCTTCATAAGAGCTTAAAAGTGCAGGATTTGGGCCATATGTAGTTAAATGCCATTTCAGTTACCATCCTTATTCTGTTAGCCATTTGCACCTTAAAGCACAGTTATGATTGACTTTCTCTTTAAAATTATTCACTACAATTGAAGACCACTCCATAGATAACATTGTTAAGAAATGTTAACACAGTTACAGACAAGACAGTAACAGTCTAGTGGCTTTTGTAATGCAGCACAAATCCAACTAAAAAACAAAGAAACCCCATAAACCTAACAGTGTTGCACAGGACCTTAACATTTCTTACACATAACTTGCTTTACCTTGATCAGAGTCTCAAACTAAGGATCTCAGAATATCCATGTCTAAGCCTTACAAAAAAAAAGTGTGATCAAATACACCTTAAGAATTAGGTGCTCTTTATTGACAGATCTCATTATTCTACTGGTTCGATGTTTTTGAGAGGCGCTTTCCAGATAGCATCCCCTGATCATTAAAGTTTTTGTTTTTAAGCAAAGCAGATGTAATGACCATGTCCAAATGTCATGCTAACTCATTGTTTAGTGTGATGTGCACAAACAGGAATAAGCTGCAGTGAGCTTTGGGTTTGCACCCTCTCCCCTATCTTATCCTCTTTCCATGTGGCCAGAAGGAGGAATTTTGAAGCTTTCACGTCTACTTTTGATTAACCACAGCTTGCTGTAACATCTAGACCTGAGGGTATGTTTTAAAATTAGCCACAGTTAATGTTAAAACAGGTTTGTTGCTCTAGATGACATGGCAAACCATGGTTAAGCAAAAGCGGATGTGAAAACTTCTAAACTCTTCCCCTCAGGAGGAGGAGAGGAGAGAAGAGGGGAGGAACGTGTAAGTTCACGTTGCACAGTATCATGTGATGTGTCAACATGGCCATTATCTCCTGTTGCAGAGTAGGAGTTTATGTGAAGGTTGTGATAATCCTTAAAAATATATATATATATCAGACTTTTAAATCTTTTTCTTTTCTTTTTAAACAAGCGTATCGATTCCTTACTGTAAAATTGTTGGATGACTAAGTATTTATTAAGATCATAGAGCCCACCTCTATATCTCCATTTTTTTTTCTTTTAATGATAATGGAATTTCATTAAAAAAATACTTAGCATGATGTGTTAGTGAGACAAAAAAAAATCTACCACAGTATGTTATGAAATTAAAAATGAAAATGAGCACAACTTGAAGGTTTTAAGTAATAAGAAAACACTCAATAATTATAGAAGAAATGAACAGAATACCAATACCTTATTAAAATGAAAGTGCTTTGCAATATTTGTTAGGACTACCATTTACCAGGAACTCCTTCTGCACAAAGAAGGAGTTTTACACAAGATAAATTCTATCTATTAAATCCTGGCTGTATTTTCATACACATTTGTCACAGCTTGGGTTGCACTGACCCAGATGGTGGCCGGGCAGAGTCAGAAATGGAGAGCCAGCAGTGCTCTGCTAGCACCTTTGTGTACTAATTCCAATGGCAACAGCATCTCATATCTTGCTTGGCCAAGGATTGGCATGGGCTACTGTTGCTCTGGGGAAACTGCATACATGGCTCTCTCGCATGGACGGGTGTGTGCTGCGTCCATTCAAATGAAGCTACAGCCATCCTGACAATTTCAAATGGAAGATCTTAGCCACAGAGGTCAATGCGCAAGAGAACTGGATTTATGGCTAATTCAGGTTATCAACTGAAGAGGGTGTTATTAGGTAATAGGTTAATTATTAGGTAATAGGCTAATCACTAACAATGAGTAATAAGGTCACCTCTTGAGATATTTGCTTCCTCTGATGTGATCTGTTCTGATGTATAAGCAAGACCCATTAGTGATAGCTGACCTGTGATAAACAGTTCACACCACAGCTAGGATGCAGTAGCTGCGGTTGCCACATGACCCCATGGAGTTACTTGGGGAAACACTTGAGAAACCTTTTTACCCCATTCAGTAATCCCAGCTCTTCCTTCAATAGTGATAGCAAGCTCTACCAGCACTGAGGCTGCAAATGATAAGAAAACTGAATGCCTGAAGTAGGAATACTGTGGTGTTTGACTGACTCCTGTATGTGGCTTATCTTTCTGAATGCATGCACACTGCTTGATCCATCGGGGCAGTATGTACTCAATTCTCTGTTAACAGGGCACTGCATGATCCACATTTTAAGAAATAATTAAAATTCTACAATCCAACTTCTATACCCTTTCCAGTCATGGGGAGGCGATGGAACTATGGTGGGCACTGAAATCCCAACCTCTGGAGATTGCAGCAGCTGCTGGCAAGATACTTTCGATCATATTTTTTTGCAGTCTTAAGAGATATAAACTTTCTCATTTTGAAATGAAGGCTGCCATTCCCAGAAAGCTGAATTTGTCACCCAATAATGAGTTCTTTGCTCTCCCTCCAATTTTTTTTTCCTGAAGGCTCACAGCATACACTCAGCCCTGGTTATTATCTCTGATGATTGGCACCTGCCCGTATCTGAATCCAGTTCCCCCACTTCCTTCCTCTCTCTGTTTTTGCAACACTGCCGCTTGTGTATCCTACAAGACTTGTCTTCTCTAGTCAGAGGGCCTGAAGAATCCTTGCAGAGCTGATGGTTAAAATAATGTTAAGATATAATATTATATGACCACTCAGCCTCAGGTTTCATCCTTCCACCCATATTTCTAAAGCTCTGGGACAGTGCTGTAGTTGGGTTGCTCCTCAGAGCGAGGATACACAGTCCATATGTTTTGGCCTGCACCTCAAGATCTTGCAATGACCCTTGCCCATTGAGTCATAGGAAGCATCTCAGAGAAGCCATCTTCTAGGCAGCTCCATGAGGCAACTACCATGCATGAAAATGCAGGATCATATGAATGCCCTCTTTGCAGCATTCATGTGTGCTTCCGTCCCAGCTACAGTTACTTAAGCTTTGAATTTGGTCCATGATCTTTCATCTCAGCATCCCTTAGAAAGAAAATGCAAGCTGAATTCACTGACAAAATCATTAACTTCATAATATACTGATAGTAGATTTTGTTCCATAAAATTCAGGTTGGCTCATTGAAAAGAAACAGAAGCAGTTAATGTGATCAAACATAAAATACAGTGATGCTAAATGGGAAGCAAAACATGTGGAAATGAAACCCTAGGGTGTGTGGACTCGGCTGTTTGTAAAGGAAATTACAAAAGGTAGTTTGTGACACCAGGAGGACTGCAGACCACAGAGATCACTTCCAAAAAAGTTTGTCATTAATCTTGACAATGCTTGATAGGCACAAGGGAAACAATCAAATGCAGTCATCCCCGAGAAAAACTTATTGCTAAAGCTGCAGTATCACTTTTTGCAAGTGAGATGACCATGTGGGTTTGGAAACAATGAATCAGCCTGTTCCTTCTCAAGTCACAAGTGAACTCTGTCACACCACTTTCATCTTCCTTGTAAAAAGGATGCTGCTTCTCACTCCTAACGATATTTCAGCCAGCATGAAATAACTTAGAAAAAAAAAACCTTGAAAGGTAAATTCGACATCAAAACAAAGTAATAACTGGAACTAAGATTTAAAAGAACCCAAAGAAAACCCCCAACTCAGATTTGGACCATTTTAAGGGCAGGCTTAGACCTCCTTACAAAAGACAGTTAGCGGCCTACCAGAAAGTGAGCACTTGTTCATGAAAAACCCATTCAACCTCCTACAGGTTTTGCACAGTTTCTTCTATGGAGATTTTTTTTTTTTTTTTAAGGAATATCAAGAGTTGTGCGGAAAAGTGAAGATCCTCGTCAGTCCTCCTCTGTACAGCCCAAGAGCTCTGACCGTAAAGTGATCCTGCCGTACCATGACCAAGGGAGGATCCTTATGTGCCGTGCATAGATTGGGGGGTCAATGACGTTCTTTCTGTGGGTGTCGTTATCAAAGTTGCCCTGGAAAACCTGAAAAGTGACCAAGAGAAAGCAGTGATAGCAAAATAGTACAAAAGAAACCAGGCAGAGTGGGGAGATGGGGATGTGTGTGAGAGACAGCACCATGAAAAACAGCAAAGATAGTCAGATATTTGCTGCTATCAGAAAGTCAGGTTGCCTGACTCAGGAAAGAATTATGTTTTATATATGGATATTACTGGAAAAGCTTGGTGTGCCAGAAAAACAACAACTCACTAATGGCTACAATTCCTAAATCCAGTTCCTGGCGAGTAAGCCCTATTGAACTTAGGGCTCAGCTACATTCGTAAAGATAAAGTGCTTTATATGTATTATAACTCTGTGGCAACAGATGCTGCTATGGAGTCCTGTCTTTCACCAACGGGATTTCCCTGTAAGAAGTTTACAATGCATTTAACTGAATCGTTGGTTGTTCTTTTTTATGTTCTAAATTCTGCCTTAGGGTGGCTTCCTTCCCCGTAAACAGGCTTTAGGATCAAACTACAATATGATCCATCATTACCCAATACAGGGTTTCCTGAATGTCAGAGCTCATGAACCCCTTGATGAGTTTATAAAGGTACTGACCCAAACCACAAATTATTAGGAATGTAAATGAAATAAAGTCAAGAATATCGACCTATAATCAAGATTTATTAATCATCAATCATCATTACTAGGTAACATAAAATGTAAAAAAGCGGTAAAACAGAAGGAAAATAACACCATTATCACTCTGCACATGCCCATGCCCTTTGTTTCTGAAGCTCGTGAAAGGTAAAGGTAAAGGGACCCCTGACCATTAGGTCCAGTCGTGAATTTTCTTCCATGATATCCTATTAACCTCTTTTTCCACCCTAAGACCTTTCTGACCTCTTTCAACCCCATGGACTTTATTCATCCCCTGCACAATCCCATCAACCTGGGGGATCAATACTGACCACTCTGGGACACCCTGACCTAAAAATGATGCCACTAATTTCATTGGTAGCAGTGGCTTTCCAACCATATTGGTCAAAACATTCACTAACAAGGTACAGGCTGTTTAAAGAAGTGCACCATTGTGTTTTTCTCTTATGAGCTATCAAGCACTGCTCCTGTTAAGGGTATTGTTGAAACTAACACCATCATTTACTCTAGTAATACCAGGGTCGGGGAGGATGAGAAGAAGTGAGAGGTGAGGGGGAAAGCAAGACACACACCTAGAAAATACTTCAATTGTACAATGTGCACCTCCCTGCTGCAAAAAGCATTACTATTTATGACATTAAAATATCTGCTATTGATTTGTTTGTGTACTGTTTGGCAGACCAGAAAATAGGGAGAAAATTATTTTAAGCACTTTTAAAATGCCATGATTATTTGGAATGCAGGATTTAAAAAAAAACTCACATGCAGCTTGGAGATACATCATTTTTCTTTAAAAAGCCACTAATGAATAAAATGCCACCTGTGCCAAGCAAACTGTCAGCTACCAAGGTAACAGTTCCGAGGAAGCCTGGCTAAATGAAGAAGTCAAAATGATGTACACGGCATATTTGTTTTAGGATTCATTTCCTCAGGGTAAGTGTTTGTTTGGTTCTTGCCAGATGCATGTTTATTTTATACTGCATGTAGAGCAGTGTTGTGGCACCATAAGGCCATTTTGGCCAAGCCACACCCAACCTGCCCTACACCTGATTTCATATATGATGTCAGGTATGGGGAAGATCAAGGCAAGGCTTGGACAAAAGAGGCTTTGCAGGCATTACTGGCCAGCTAATTGGCAGTGCCTGCAAAGCCATTTCCCTGCACTTTCCAAGAGCCAACCATCAGGTGATTGTTGGCACTTGGGAAGCCACTGTGCTCAGGGATTCCCCAGTGTCAACAATGCCTCCCCCCCCCCACACTTTGTGTTACCTACTGCTGGAAAAGAGTATTCTCTTAAGACTGAAACGGCAATATGTTTGTCACCAGGAAAATGACTGTTATAACACATCTGCATAGCAGGCTACAGCCCTGTGCTCCAGGCTGCCATGCCCTTGCCTTGCAAAGCAGCGCCATTATACGCTTTTACATAGCACCTTGTTACTCGATTGCTTGATCAGGAAACAGCATGTAACAGCAGTGATTTTATTTTTTATTTTACAGGGGAACAAATTAAGATAATCAGGAGAGAGAGCTGGTTGCAAATCACCCCATGGGGCAACCCCATAGGGCAACCATACCATCAGCCTGTCCAAAGTGGCAGGTACAAAGGCTGCTTCTCATTGGACTTGAATAAGAAAAAAAAATGCAATAGTGAAATCTAAAGTATTGCATTTAATATAACAAAACATAGCTCTAACAGTACGGGGCATAAGGATGTAGGAAGAGCTCTGCTGGATCAAGCCAAAGGCTTATTCAGTCCAATATCCTGTTCTCACAGCAGCCAACCAGATGGACCTGAGGAAAGCAGTGCTTGTCCCACTTTTGGGATCTCTACCGTGTTGAGCTGTGCAATTGGTGTAGCACCTCAGTGGTTCTAGTGTGTACATTTATGTTTTAATTCTATTTTTGTCTTTGCCATTTAAAGCTAAGGGGTATGCAACAGCTAGGAAGAAGCGGGAGGGAGGGAAACAAAAAGCTGTGTTTAAAAAAACCAACACATTTTCTTTATAGACAGATTCTCCTCAAATGACAAGAAAATCCTGGGGAACTCAGTCTTTTTAATCCTCTTGCCATAAGATTTTAATTTTTTTTGAAATGTTTTTGAACAATAGCTGTGGGATGCAATTAAGCTGTCTTCTTTGCAGTATTTACCAGGAATTCCAACAGAGCAAACACCATTTTTCTCTAGACAACATATGTGAAAAATCCTGCAAACACAACATTATTAATATCCTCAAGGTAAATCACTTCTCCTTAGCAACTGGCTAATGCAAGCCTGAGCCATTGTTGTCCCCATCTTTAAGGTTGCATGGTTGACTAGAGAAAATACAGGCAAAGTTTTATCATCAGCCTGCATTGATATAAAGTAATATTTGTAATTATTCTTTATATAGTAGTAAGGAATGGATAGATCAATCAATCTACTTTTGGTCTGTGTCAGTTTCACATGTGTTCATTCATGAGTCCATTCCATCATGTTTCCACATTAAAGTACGATTTCACCCTGAAAAAATATCTATATGAATTAATATTTAAATATGCATACTTTTATACCAATGCACACATTTCTAAATTGTTCTTATCCCCAAATATGGATTCTGGTACATTTCTTGAGCTGAGAACTGTTATCACAAAATCCGGGGAAGCGTCTGAAGCATTATTCCATTCCAATATTGTCTTATTAGTCCAGGAAGTGCAAATGAGATTGCTTCACTTAAAAGAGTAGCAACACACTTGGTGAGGCAGATTTGAAGAACTGCTCTCCTGACCCGATATTTCTACTGCTTATGGATGTATTGTTATGCATGCTTTCCCCTAATGTGTACATTTGTTGGTTGAAAAGCTACCGGTACTTTGCTAAATTCAGAGAAGTGTTTATTTCGAAAGATAGCTATGCTTCTGTTTGCATAATGTTTTGGGAAGGGAGAATTAGGTGGGTTCCCACTGGATTGCAAACCAAACCAAATTTCTCATCTATTCCCTTCTTTCCACATGCCTAGAATGCAGAAAAGTGGAGCTACTCTCGTTTCCTGTACTTTGCAGGATACTGTAGAGCAGGGTGTTCTCACACAGCACATCTGTTCCATGCATGCAACATCCCAAGTGCACGTGGGAAAGGATTTTGCAGATCATGGCATGCATTTCTAATTTTACATGGCAATTCCTTTCATATGACCCACAGTTATTCCTTTCCCCATAACAGACTACACCAAGTATGGTATTCATTACTATGGAACTGAAAGTACAGTGATCTACTGACCTCTAGTTGAGGAAAACATGATTACCATTTAGTCCAGAGACATCCCCCCGCCCACCAAAAAAATGTATTTTTCTCAACATGCTCCAGTTTCAGTGATTTCCAGCTCAGTCCAAACACAGAGATGGTGTTCGTGTATATCTTTCAAACTATTTAAAATGAACCCAAAGAGAGAGAGAGAAAGAAAGAAAGAGAATGCAGGGCATAGTTTTGCAGCTCTCCTGGGCTGCATCCCTAGAGGAACTTGGTGTCGATTTAAACTCAGATAACTGGCAGTTAAAGTGGCAAGCGCCAGAGAGAAACAGCAGGAGCAACTGTTCTTTTTCATATCCTCTCCATTTGAAAGTGCAATGAGAGCTGAGCCGAAACAGTCTTTTTACTTCTGATGTTGCTTTCATTAATGTCAAAAAAAGAAACTCTGATTGTGTGTGTGTGTGTGTGTGTGTGTGTGCCCCCTTCCTGCTGCCCTGATTGGACTTGGATGAAAAGCAAAGAAATACATATGCTCAGTGGTTTCTCCCTAATCAAACATGCAAATTTTGTCATGAATATCAAAAATACTGGTTCAACTACATATGTGGCAGACACACACACTGCTAGAAAGCTGCTTTTTCACACTTCAAAGCAACCCCAAAAACCTTTAACTATATACTAAGCATACAGTGGCTGTGTGTCCTATTGTCCAGAGGGCAGTCCTCTATTTGGAGAGGCTGACATTTTCAAGGGCTGTCCAAGCCTGGTTTAAAGATGAAGTACTATCAGAAGAGAAAGAAGCAAAAGTGGCCCCACCATTAGGTAGAGTGAGGTGGAACGAAAAATACATGATATTAAAAGGCCTTAGAGAACAAAAGATTTCATAGCCTGGTGCTGAAAGGACAACAACATGGGCACCAGGTGAGCTTACATAGGAAGAACATTCCAGAGCCACTACCAAAAAGCCCCCCCCCTCTTGTCATAGCCAACCTTTGGCCCAAGGTCACCTAATGAGCTTCATGACCAAGTGGGGATATTTTCCACCAGCTGAAGTTTCTGGACAGTATTCGAAAGCATCACCAGCCATCCTGTAAAGGTAAAGGTAAAGGGACCCCTGACCATCAGGTCCAGTCGTGTCCGACTCTGGGGTTGCGGTGCTCATCTCGCTCTATAGGCCAAGGGAGCCGGCGTTTGTCCACAGACAGCTTCCGGGTCATGTGGCCAGCATGACAAAGCCGCTTCTGGCGAACCAGAGCAGCGCACGGAAACGCCGTTTACCTTCCCGCTGGAGCGGTCCCTATTTATCTACTTGCACTTTGATGTGCTTTCGAACTGCTAGGTGGGCAGGAACTAGGACCGAGCAAAGGGAGCTCACCCCGTGGCAGGGATTCGAACCGCCGACCTTCTGATCAGCAAGCCCTAGACTCTGTGGTTTAACCCACAGCGCCACCTGGGTCCCTGTAGAGGCCTGCATTTAGGAAATTGGCAATGTTCCCTCTTCTACACAATGAAGCCTGCAAGGGGAAAGATGGCTGGGGCAGAGGAAGAGGTAGCTCTCTGCAGCTTCTCTCTGTGAGGTTTTAGACTTAAACCACTTGGGATTTTGGTCCCCACCTCTTGCGAGAGAGAAGAGACTATGAAAGGCAGAAATACCAGTGTATGTTGCAAATGTGGTGAGAATGGAAAGATGCCCAAAAGAACCATGTTGGCTAAGGTGTGGGAAAGCTGTACACTCCCAGGGCTGGAGCTTGCTCAAAAGTGAACTTGGTATGTAGGGCTGTGAAGTTATGGTAGAACTTGTGGGCAAATTACTTCGTACACACTCTCTCTGTGTCCACAAAGCAGCTTACACAACACCAGGTGGGACTGAATCTTGATGCCAGTTCTTGAACCTTGTAATACTAGAGTATTGGGGTGAGGAATCGTTTTTGTTTGTTACTGTGGTATGTATTTTTTGTATTTTTATATTCTAAACCACCCTGTAATCCTCAGATGAAGAGCAATATAGAAATTTAATAAATAACAGAGTGGTAGCAAACAAGAGAGTAGGAAGAAGGTTAGTTGTGGGTTCATGGATGAAGGGACAGATTAAAATTTGAACCAGAAAAAATGGGGGTCACAATGCTTACTTTGTTTTTAAGGTGAACATTACACATCACTGAAGTGTGTATTCCAAGCCAAAGAATTAACTATGGATCAGGAAGAACCTAAAAATTTGCCCAAAGCTGTAAGAAGGATATATATTTTTGGATTCTAGAGTTTCTTATAAAGTTGCCTCCCAGCTGTAGGGCATCAGATTCCCTCTTCAAATGAATGTTTGTGCTTAGAATAACAATGAAGATGTATCTATCGAACTGTGAATGCAGAATGTTTTAAAGTAGATGTTTTCATTGTTCCCCAAGGTCTACCAATACTGCAATCAGCCATTCAGTTGAGGAAGAGGAAAAAATGAGCAGCACTAGGAAATCCTGTAAACTACAATTAATGATACAGCTGAGTGAGATTAACAGTGGAAATAAGTCAATTTATTTTCTGAGTAAACTTGGCATTTGGAAAAAAAAGCCCATGCCTCCCTCCCATACTCCCTGATCCCACAAAACACCACCTTTACCAGACACTCCATCACCATACTCCAAATATCTTATCTCCTGTGTGGGAGCAGTGGTGATGCACAGGGAGAGTGATGAAATCTGACTCTGCCCTCCTTATCTGGTGTCCCAGCACACTTTGTAACATGCCAAACACACATTCTAGCCCTTGAGATATGTAGTTCTGCTAAGGTCTATTCCAGGGATGGAGTTCCTGTGGCCTTTCAGATGTTGATGGTCTACAATTCTCATCATCCTTGACCAGGGCTCATGCCAGCTTGTGCTGATGGGAGCTGGATTTTAATGGAATCTGGAGGTCCACAAGTTGTCCATCCCTAGGTTCTACCCCCATTGTCAGACACTGGAGAGGGGAGGGAGGGGCTGACTTCTCTCTTTTCATGTGACAGGAAAGGTGGTTCAGGGACTGGGAATCTGGCAGGCAAGGAGGAAAACTGGGAATTTTCATTTGGCTCAGACTTTAATTCAAACTAGATAACTCAGGGGCATGTAAAGCCACTACTATAAGCCTTCAAAGCTTGTATCCGTATATAGAAAGGTTATCTGCCATCTCTAACAACATGTTGTTGTTGTTGTTGTTGTTGTTGTTGTTGTTGTTGTTGTAGTAGTATTTATATGCCAACCATCTGACTGAGTTGCCCCAGCAACTCTGGGTGGCTACCAACAAAATATTAATCTTAAGTTTATACATGATACCCCCACTACTTACATTGCAATGTTAACCTTTCTTCTAGCCCATGGCTAGAATGCTAAGTCTGAATCCATGCTCAAATTCCTGCTCAGGTGTGATGCTCAGCTGGCCACCTTGGATTAGCCTAACCTAGTTCACAGGATGTTTGGCATGTTACTAAGTAAAGAAAAAATTGTGAGGAGCATCCTGAAGAAAAGATGGGACACACATGAAATTAATTCATGGTAGGAAGTCATGTTATGGTCAATATTAGACTTGTGTTTGTATAGCTGGACAGACTGTCTGAAACCCTGTAGGAATTCTCAGAAGATAATGGTAAATGAAAACTATATATGATTGCTGCTCAGCATCACTGCAGGGGGTAGACTATTTGAAGGTCAACTCTACTACACAGCTTGCTCCTGCTGAGTGCTATCTAGGACAGTGTTTTTCAACCTTTTTTGGGCAAAGGCACACTTGTTTCATGAAAAAAATCATGAGGCACACCACCATTAGAAAATGTTAAAAAACTTAACTCTGTGCCTATATTGACTATATATAAAGTAATTCTCTTGAATTTTTCAATTTTTTCCCACGGCACACCAGGCAACATCTCGCGGCACACTAGTGTGCCGCGGAACAGTGGTTGAAAAACACTGATCTAGGAAGAATGGCTAACTGGCAGTGCTGCTATAATACAAGGCAGCGTCCATCGCTTGAGAAGGAAGAGGACTGTTTCCTCTTCAGAAAAGCAGTTGCACACCAGGTTAGTTTGAATAAAATTCAAAATTCTTCAGAGATGTTCATGAATACCAGTTTTCCTCCTATGAATTTTCATTGCTTATAACATATAAAAATAATACGGATTATAACAGAACTATTTTGTGATTGGCTCATTTTGATATAGTTAAAAAGCTAACCTAATTACTCATACCCAACTTTGTGAAAAATGTGTCTTTCTTGAGACAGATGCATGCTTTCAATTTCTTCATCTACATTTCGCCCTAGAGTTTACAGATCCACTCTGAAATTTTGGGTACGACCAATTTTTTTCTGTGCTCCCGTGACTGTTATTTTAGATTATGCATTTATGTGTTTTTATATTGTAAACTGCCCTGTGATCTTCACATGAAGGGTGGTACAGAAATGTAATATATATAAATAGATAGTTAGATTCTGTGAGAAGGTTTTTCCAGAAAGTTATTGCCTTCTGCTTGGTAGTGTCACTTAAATATCCTAGCATGATTCCAATGGAATTGCAGGTCATGACATTTCTTATTAGTTCTCAACCACATGTGCAAACAGACAGCATTTTTATGATGGCATTTGCACTAGTAATTCCCCTCTGACTGATAAACTTCCTTCAATCTACTCAGTACTGAACACCAATGAAGCCATATAGGGGTTATCAAGCTTATGTAACTTAGAAATGTGTACTCTCATCAGGCGATATATTTCTAACCCTGTGTTGGGATTTCTATTATATGTTTAGCTCAGATCTCCCACAGATTTGAGAGCTTAGTGCATTTCCTTGCTGTTTAAAGTATAAACAGGCTAGGCAGGAACTATATAGTATGTCCTGAAGGCAGAGTATTGTATTGATTATCTTACATATAATAAAAATGTTAGTGTGCCTTCACACAATAGTTCATGTGGCTACCAACAGCTGCTGCTGCTGCTGCAAACTACAGTATGATGCCACAATCCTGTTCACTTGCTGCTGGGCCATCACAGCTGTGTTGGGAGGGCGATGAAGAGACAGAGGCAGAGAGGTGGCCCAGGTGAATGAGTGTGTGGGCAGCAGCCCAGCAAAGTTGTGCAGGTGGGCAAGTAGCTCAAATGTGGTATGTGTGTGTGGTACCCACAACAGTTTCTCAAGTTTGCAAATGTGCCAAGGGGGCCCAGGAAGCTTGGTGACTTCTGCATATTTTATCAACCATTTTACCATGGATAAAAGTGAATTTTAAAATTGGAAAATGAAACCTTTTCCTTTAAGTGCATTTGATGATATACATATAAAAATATACTCTCCATTTAACAGCTTTAAATTTGACACACTTCTGCAACTAAAACTGAAGTATCTATAAATGTTGGTGCATAACGACATCAATTCTTTCTGTTCACCTTGACTTTTAGCCATAGACCCTTTGGCATGAACATCCTATAAAGCAGACAGCAGACATTAACCTGCAGGCTACTAGCTCTGTGATTACCAGGGATGTAGCAGCTTTCTATAAAAAATGCATTCCAAATATCAATTGCCTCATTACCTTACCTTATCCTTTTTTTGCTTTTCATCCTGATATATGGTCCAGTGCTCTCCACTGTTGCTATAGGCAAGTTTATAGGAGCCCACAAATTGTACATGACCAAAATCTTTGGCTCCTTGAGTAATTATGCCCGTCACCTTTGTAGGAACAAGAAGATCAATCTAAAAAACAAAAAAGTAAATACAAAATGGCAATGTTACAATGTTTTGAGCTCTCAAATTAATTTTCAAAAAAGGTTTAGAGTTTCTTTCTTGGCCAGGTCACAGAAGATCTAATACAAATGGACCAAATAATACTGAATGTAATGTGTGAAATTGGCATGTTTGATATAGTAAATGAATGCAGTTTTCATTGTGGGATATTAGGATTATTATCAATCACATTGGTTTGCACAAAACTTCCAATATTTAGTCATGTAATAAGGCACACTGAAATAAATAGCTTGGAATGAATTTGCCACCCCAGCCCATGCTAAATCATTTTTCTAATCCTGGATGCGAACTTCCATGAACTTCAGATTGCTTTTCTGACTTATTTCCATAATGTCATTTTCAGCATTTTTGCCGTGCTTTCTGGTGCATAAATGCTTTACAATATTTATGTAATTCATTCCAACAAGATGAATTATTATGCCCATCTGATTGCAGGGATTTGATTGCAAGGATTTAGTAAAGCAAAGCCACCCACAGACAGTGTTTCCCATTGTGGACTATAAATGTTTCTGAACCAAATGTTCCTTGTCTGCACATAGCTGGCAAGACACACACTGGCAGTCTTGTGAACAGCTAGCAGTGACTAAAGATACATTCCTATAAACAATATTCTCATGTAACTGCAGTTATCTCAATGATACTTGCATGGTCATAGTGACTGGTGAATTCATTGAACCATGGCTAGTCAGCTAGTCAGAAGGAGGCTTCCTTGCAGCATAGTCACCTTAGATAGATAATACTTTATTCGGCTATAAGCCCACAAGGTAAAACAAATCAATAAATAAAACAGCATTTTACATTCTAAAATATCAACTAAAATATTTCAACGCATAATCTCCTTCGCATTACTTACAATCTCTAGATGTACCATATTATGGCCTTAAAGATAAAGATGGAGCATAGAGTTTACTAGATTTTTAATAGTCATGAAGCATTCCATGAAGTCTTTTATATGAAAGAACTGAAATCAGGAATCTGGCAACCTGTAATGTTCTATAAGAGTCAATGTCCTGGAGTAGATAAGCTAGATGCAATTCAGGTGGTTTAGCAACAATTTCCAGAATGATTGAACTCAGAATCCTTGATCGGGGAACAATGTATAAAGGGCAATTTAACAAGATATGGTAAAGGGATTCTATTGATTTGTTATCACATGCGCATAAAACAGAGGTTTTACCGTTAGAAAATCTATTGCTCAGAACATTTGAGGGGAACACATTAAATCTGGCTCTAACAAATGTGAATCTTTGCGACGCAACCGATAAGGTAGACAGATATCGAGGTATCTGGGGCATAGATGTAATGCCCAGATTTATCGGAGAACATGTACCTCCACCTGTAGTAAGATTTTGTTGCAAATCAACCTCCTCCAATCTTTGTTTGATGACCTTTTTAGCTGTAATTAGATCTAAATTTAGTATATCGAAAAGAGAGATTCCATAAGACAACAGTTTGGAATGGATTTTTGTTGCCCATGGGCTGGTGAATTCATCTCTCCAAAGGCACTGAATAAGATGGTAATTTGGCAATTTATGCCAAAGGGACAGCCAATAATTAAAGGCATGTCTCCAGATCAGAATCTTAAGTTCTAAGCGAATGGCAGAGTTGCTTACACAGGAGGGTAATTTCAAAAGGCGTCTGAGAAAAAGATTTTGCAATGTCATGAGGTTTACAAAGGCGCCCCATAAAGGGACCGCATAGGCCATAGTTGCAACCACTTTTGCACTATAAACTTTTAAGGCAGATGGAACATGCATAGCCCCCTCAGTAAAGAAGAAGCATAATAGTGCGTAGATAAGGGCTTTAACCTTATTTTGTAGATATGTGATATGCGCTTTCCATCCCATATTATACTGGAAGTAAATTCCTAAATATTGAAATTTATAGACTTGTTCGATTGGCTTCCCCTCGAGTTCCCACCTATACAGTTTATGATTCCTGGAAAAAATTAAGACTTTAGATTTGGAATGGTTAATAGTAAGTAAATTTGTTTGGCAATATAACACTAAAATCTTCAAACCGATTCTTGAATATGAGAGGATCACAGCATCGTCAGCGTACAATAATAAGGGGCAGCAATAGTCTGCAAGCCTGGGTGCATGAATGGTGGTTTGGGCCTCAGCTAGGGGAGTTCTCATGTCACTAATAGGTTAAAGAGGTAGGGGGCAAGATGGAAGGGCAGAACTACCATGAGCATGCATGTGTTCCCCTCCTTGTTTTAAACCAGCTCCATAAATATTTAGGGACCCACTTACACAAAAATATCTTCCCCTACATTTGGCACTCTTCATTCGCTCAAGGGGAAAAGTTGTACCTATGTATTTCATCCAATTCTGCCAAGTAATAAAAAGTTGTTACCTGTATTTTTTTTAACTTTGAAATTCTAAAGCTGCCCAGTACAGGCCCCACCGCACCTATTTGTCTACAATCTGGCAGGCCTCATCATCTGGCAAAGCATAAAGAAATTATAGCCATTTCTTGATTTCCCTATTGTAGTTAATGGGGAGAAAAGTGTTGCCTCAGATTTCCTGAAGCTGAGTATCTGAACTAAGGTGAGCAGAAGTGATGTACCTGGTGGGCATAGCTGCAATGCTAGCTTCCCAAAAGTGGTGCCACTGACATGGTGCCCACAGAGCTCCATCCTCTTCCCTGCCTCTCTCCAGGCAAGTGGTAGTGGCACTGCTGCCAGAAAGCTAGAATTGCAGGTGAGCCACTTCTGAAAGTGGGAAATGAAGCACCAAACTACAGTGACTCACTAATCCAAGTGCTAAAGCAGAGTTCAGAAGCAGGTGTTGTTGTTTTTTGTATTGTCAGTCTTATCAAGGAACTGCGGGTGGGTGGGGGAAGAGAGATGATTTCCTTCTTAGCATTCACTATGGCTTTAATGTGTTGCAGTTGACTTTCCTTTATCCATATGTCTCTCATCAGCAAATTAGCATTTTTATTAGCTGCTAAAATAATGATAAAATAATCATGGTGTTATTTCTGGGTGCTTGATTCCTTGGTAAATAATGCTAATAAAAATGGATTCTATGTTTAAGATACTTTGCAATTATTTTAAGGTTTAAAATTATTTCTTGCTTAGTTTGTTTTAGAATTGCATCTGGAACATGCACTGAGATTTTTTGGAAGGGGGTTGTTGCTGCTGCTGCTGTAGATGGACTGATATGACAACTATACCTAGACTTCAGCTTCTTTCCCCATCGGTATCAATATGAAAATAATGATGTTAGCTTAGGATGAACTTGGAGAATGAGGCTACAATCCTAACCATGTCAGCTCAGATAAAGTGTTGCTAAATTCAACATTAGGGATCATTAGGAAAGGAACCAAAAATAAAAACTGCTATCATAACACTGTTACACAAATCTATGGTGCAACCACATTTGGAATACTGTATGCTGTGTACAGTATTGTGGAGTTTGCAAAGGGTCAGAAAAGTTGCTGGGAATTGCAGGTGGGCAGAGTGATGATGCACAAATGTCTAGCTTGCAAGCTTCCTACAGGCATCTGGCTGGCTGCTGTGAGAACAGGATGCTGAACTAGATGGGCCACTGGCCTGATTCAGCAGGCTCTTTATACATTCTTACAGATATTAAGCAGAGCTTCTTCCTAGGTAACTATGCCTAAGATTGCAGTTGTCAGGAATGTGATGCAACCGAGTGCAGGGGGAGAGTCAGACTCGGAAATTGAGCTAAGTGAGAGAGAGGCTGGCTCTGCAGATGAAAGCATGCTGGCAGAGCCAAGAAGGGGTAGCTCGACTCCCCTTCACAAAGAGGGCACAAATAGCCTTCAAGAAGCAGGAGAGTTAGGAGGCAGTCAGAGAGTTGCTAGGCAACCAGCAGAGGAACAGAGGATGGACAATTTGTCTAGTGGAAGAGGGGAGGGGGCAGACCAGCCTCTCAGTCCCTGTGCTTGTAGACTAAACAAGGTCAGAGTGCAATGGAAGGGCAAGAGGGGAAGGGTGGGAATCTGGCATCCTCCCTGTTGTGAGCGGGGTTGAGTTTCAGACTGACCAACTCCCTTCAATGTGAGCAGGTGAGAAGCCGGGCTCTGGATGTGTTTTTGTAGATAAATGCAACATGAAACTGCCAGAGAGTCATTAATTCTTATTGGGGCTTGCTTGCCTGCCTGAGATCATTACAGCAGTCATGCCACAGGACTGATAAGGGATATGAACCCAGGTCTCCCTAATCAAAATCCAGTATGCAAGCTGCTTTACCACACTTTACCAGCTCACTATCCTATGATTGTCAGTTGATCCTCATAAATTGGGTATTATCCTATGTACTGCTGTTCAATGTTTATTATTTTTAATATATAGATAAACATTAGACACTCCTTGGGGGTGTGGTTATGGGGGCCATAATGCTTTGCCTCTGCACTTCAAACTGTACACCACTGAGCACTTGGACAAACATTGCCCAAAGCACACAGGAAAAGGCATTTGCATTTTATAACAACTAGGAGATGAAAGCAGCATAGGACAGTGGACAGATAACACAGTTCCTGAACTGCTAAAGTGCTCACAAATAACTGTTCAGGTGCTGACAAGGTTAAATCTGCCCTTTGAGATATTTATACTAGGGTTAGGCTGGGAAGAGCCTGCTATTATATACAGTGGTGTTAGACACGCACACCCTTCACGTGCGCGCACACAATAATAGCTTGTACAGAGGCAGCTTCATTCAGCCAATCTTTTTGCAAAATGACTTTTGCCGTCTGTCAACTAAGATTATTATGCACTGCTTAACCTACTTCCATAGCTATGTTTCTGTTGCTCTAAAGCAAGAATGACAAAATCACATTAGAACCACAAACAAGCTTACAATAAGCACTTGCTGAAACGGAAGAATTAGTTTGTTTCCCTTAAGAAACATAATGGCCAACTGAGTTATGGAAAGCAGAGTGGACGGGAAAAGGCAATTAAAGGTGGGTTGTTCATTTGCTGTGCCCACTGGCCTGTGCATGCTGTTGTTTAACACCTGATCTGTACATAATGATACTGTGCTCATCCATTATTTGATTTGATCGTGGATGAGGGTGCCAGTCTGGTGTGTATTATTGAGATCTGGGTGGGTGAGTTGGGAGGAGTTCATCTGACACAGTTATGTCAGCCTGGATTCTCAGCACTGCATCAGCACAGGCTGCATGGATCGGAGAGATGAGGGACTTGCTGTGGTCCATAGAGCTTTCATCTCCATCACCAGGCTGGATTACACCAATGCACTCTGTGGAGTTGTCTTAGACAATCTTGGCCTCTACAGGCCTCCCATCAGGCGGACCTGAAGTCCTCCAGATATTGCTAGAGCACAACTCTGATCATCCCTGTCCATTTACCATTGGCTCATGGGAACACAGAGATTCTCCATCGATATGATTTTGCTGTACCCTCTAGAAGAAGTTTTACAGGAATGTTTAGTGTATAATCAACTGCCACTAACCCATGGGTAAAATAAATGGGGAGGAAAAGAAATCAAAATCAAAGCAAGTTTAAAACATCCCCAACTGCTTCTATCACAATTCACTTCAGGGAAAGTGGATTAAAACAACAACAACATCATAAAGTCCCCCAGGGACAAAATTATATATATCACAGCTATAAAATTACAGGGAGTGTGGGAATGGAAACAACTAAGCCACAGCACTCATATAATTTAGTTTCACTCTACTGTAAACAACCACATAGACTATGATTCATCTTGGTACTCACTGCTGCTTACCCGGTCTACATCCAACATTTAACAAAGTGTCTACCCTAAGCTATTAGTACTTTTCTGATACTCTTTTTGATCTCTTGGGCTACAGGGAAATATAAATCAAAGCCTTGCAATACTGCTTAAGGATTAAAATATCAACCTGCCTTTGTATTAGAGATGTACACCCCTCTAATACATCGCTACACAAAGTCGAATCAAATCTAAAATACAACAACGAAAGAACAAATGAGGACTATATAGGCATTTCCCACAGCTACATGTTGTCTCGAGGCCACAGAGAAGATAGTGGGGTTAAGCTCTTCATTGTGCAGGCTGCCTGCAAGCGGAGTTTTCTTCACTCCAGACTAAGCTTCCTCATTGGGGTCCTCACAAGTAACAGACTGTATAGCCCCCACTTTCCTGTGTTTTCTTGAAATCTACTTGAAGGTGACTCATTGCTGCTTGGGATAGGGGCATATATTCTGCCCCTGATATTCATTTCTTCCCAGTTTTTGGTAAATGTCATAATAATAATAATAATAATAATAATAATAATAATAATAATAATAATAATGTTGTCCAGTAGCACGTTAGAGACCAACTAAGTTTGTTCTGGGTATAAGCTTTCATGTGCATGCACACTTCTTCAGATACACTGAAACATAAGTCACCAGACCCTTATATATAGTGGGAGGGTGGGTGGGTTTTTTTTCCTCAGAAGGGTAGTAGGAGATGGGTGATTGACTTAATGGGTATGGTAAACTCATACCCTTCTGTCCAAAGCCATAGCAATGGCCAAATCATCCTGGGCATCAACAGAACTGGGCTGAACTTAGGCAGGGGCAAGCTATTTTTGACATGGCAGATCCATTATTATGTTTCCTAGTGCTGGAGGACAGAGCTGCATTGTGCCACATTGCCTACCCTATGCTCACCTGCTGATCTCAGGTGTGATGGAGGATGCCATCCTATTGCCAGTGTTGATGTAATAATCAACATCCAAAAAACTAAAGCGCTGCACTTGCAAGCACAAAACAACCCCTCCGCAGCACCACAAATCCAACTTAACAGTGTAGCATTGGAAAATGTTGATCACTTTTTGTAGCAGGGCAGTTATCTTTCCACAAGGACCGACATTGATGCTGAAATACAGCATCACCTGAGCTCTGCGAGTGTAGCTTTCTTTTGATTGAAGTGCAGTGTGTTTGAGTACTGGGAAATTCACAGGAAACCAAAATGCTTGTTTACAAAGCTATTGTACTACCAACCTTACTGTACGCTTGTGAAACATGGACCACTTACAAACGCCATCTCCAACTTCTCGAAAGATTCCATCAATGGTGTCTCCAAAATTTTTTACATATTACTTGGGAAGGCAGGAGAACTAATGTCAGTGTACTGGAAGAAGCAAAGATCACCAGTGTTGAAGCAATGGTTCTTCAACATCAACTTTGTTGGACTGGTCATGTTGTTTGGATGCCTGATTATAGTTTTCCAAAGCAACCACTCTATTTCAAACTTAAAAATGAAAAGCATAATGCTGGTGGTCAACAAAAGAGGTTTAAAGACTTTCTCAAGGCAAATCTAAAAAAAAAAGTAGTATAAACATGAACAATTGGGAATCATTGGTCTGTGAACGCTCCAGTTGGAGAACAGCCTTTTACCAAAGGTGTCATGGACTTTGAAAACACTCAATCTCAGGATGAAAGGGAGAACGAGCTAAAGGGAAGGCACGTTTGGCAAATCCTCACCATGATCAACTCCTGCCTGGAAACCTATGTCCCCACTGTGGAAGGACGTGTGGATCTAGAATTGGCCTCCACAGTCACCTACGGACAGACCGTTAAGACCGTGTTCATGGAAGACAATGTTACTCAGCTACGAGTGATTGCCAAACAACAATAAAAGGAAGACTCTATGCTCACCTGCTGGTCTCAGGTGAGGTGGAGGATATCATCCCATTGCCAGTGTTGGTGTAATAATCAACAGCCAATCAAGTTGGGTTCCTTACATGGAGCTGGCACTGGGAAGGTGCCCTTCAGTTCAGGCAGAATAATGCATTGGGATGCCCCTGCTTGCATCAAGGAACTCTCCAACTTGCTATTAGTGACTCAGTACTGTCACCATATGTTATGCATTGAGCACCAGCTTTCAAAACTAAATTGCTCTAGAAATAGCTCATTATAGCATTCAAACAACTGAGGTTGCTTTAAAAATCAATATAAGCATGAATGCAACATAGCAATCTTATTGAAATGACAATATAAACCCATGCTCAGGGACTGAAAATACATTTGTATTGATGACTTGTGCAGTATTATTCTTAATATAACTTACACCACCTACACTTAAACCACCCAGAAAGTTAGAACCCCACTTTACAAATTATTTATTGAACAAAGGCCTAAACCTCTAAAAAGTTAAGCTTATTTAAATACTGTGGTTGACATACAGGGATCCTTGAGGTCTAAAGCAAAAGGCTCTTGACATTTTGAAAAGAAAACTCAGTGAGTTTAGTTATGTTCCTTCCTTAATATAACACTATGCAGTCTATTTCGTGAGTTGCAGACACATCAGTAAGTGCTATCAAAGGAAAATTAAAGCAAGGAATGCAAAGTAAAATGTTGGCTCTCTTGAAAGTTGACACTTACACTCCTACTAACATCATCAACTCAGGCAGTATTTCCATAAATTATGTTCATTTTATGCACTTTAAATGTATTTACAGAAGCAGATGCCCCAGTTACATATTATGAATTCATTGCTATGCCATTGGATCAAAATAAAAACATCTCCTGCACACTTTTCCTAAGAAAGGTATGTCGAATCACATCACATCAGCCCAAGGGGAAGCTGACACACTTTTACCCCACAGCCTGTCTGCCTAACAGTTTTTTATTTCTTTCTGAGGGTCTATAATACAGTTCACCCATTTGCTAGCCCTCTTCATGAACCTCTTTTGGAACTTCCACCCCCAGCTTTACCTTGATCTCTTTGAAAAGATTGCAACTGACATAATATATAAAAAACAGGCAGATTTATGTTCTTACTTGGTGAAAAAGGATGCGCTAGGGTTTTGTGAAGAATTCATCATCATGCAAAAGTTCTATCAGCACAAGCTTTTCTGCTTGCCAGAAGGAACGACCTCCCTTTCCCTCACCTTTTATGCTGTTCTGGAGTTCTCCAGACTCCCCCAGAGCAAATTTGGGGAAAGCATGGGAGGCATGAAGGGAGGGCAAGTACCATTACACAACAAGAGCCCATGCTCCCGCTAATGGAACTGCTTACTTGAATCCAGCCGAGAAACTTGTATACTGTCCTTGAGATATGTCACTTTAAAAGAAAATCTTTTAAATCTCCCATCTCTTAATAATAGCAGTTCGTAGCACTTGTCTAGTTATTCACAGTGTTCAAAGCAAACCAATAATTCCTTTGATTGCCCTGTGAAGTAGATCAGCATTATTGCACATGTGACAAGTCATAGTGCACATGGGCGACTGATCTTAAGAGAGAGTGCTATGCTTAAAATGACACTTGAACTGGAGACCTCTTGATTCATAGTGTTGTTTCTAAGCCACTACTCTAAGATGAGATCTTAAATGCTGCCTTGTCTCAAATTGTTTGAATTTAGTCCCCAAGAAAAACACACATTTTAAATGCCTGCAATGTATATTTGTCATGTACTAGCAGGCAAATCCCTGCTTTCTCTGCTCATTGCCCCCCCCCCCAGTGTTTCCTTCTCCAGGTCCATATCTCCCCTCTGCCCGCCTCAGTTTCCTCTCAGGAACAAAATATCCCCTCTCCTTGTGCTCCATTCACATAGAAAGATAAGGGTGGGTCCAGTTTTAAAAATAAAAGGGGCACATGGCTAAGGAGCGAAGAACATCTGTCAAAGGCAGATTTCGGGGAGTGCTATGGGTTCGGCTGCACTGGGCATGGAGCTTCAGGGGTGCCACCAGGGATGGCACAACTATTAATAAAAATGGAGTGAGAGAGGCGCCTCCCCCCCCCCATTTTGGCATCACACAGGACACCACTGAAATTTGAGAGCCCGAAGTCTGCCACTGCACCTGTCACCCTAAACGCATCTCCCTACAGCTCATCCTTTCAGGCATCTGCCTTTCATCTGGGCTCCAGAATCAGATGCCATCTTGGCTATTGAACATTGATTGGTTTGGGGTGAGTGACTGTAGGAAGGTAAGCCATAGGCCACAGGTGGGGGAGTTCATCTGCCTTCACCCATGTAGCCTTTAAGATAATATCTATTGTGTCCTCTTCTACATTACCAGGGAAGTTCCATGTTCCATGTTCAAATAAATGGAAGAGGAGCCAGAACCGGCAACAGTAGCTGTAGCTAGTGATAGGTTCCCACATCTCTAAGGCTGCTGCCTTAAATACAGCTTTCCACAATCATTTTAGCAACACTGTGGAATGGTTTTCCTATGCATTTTCCTATAAAAATCTGCAACTACCCGCATGCTGTGGAACTTTAAGTTACCAAGGACAAAGGGGGGGGAGCTAGAAGGTTGCCTTGTGAATTGGCTCTTACTTTGAAATATGTTGCATTGAACTCAGAGGCTCTTATTTTCAGTCGAATGTGTTTAGGATTGGGATGCCAGACTTCTGGCTGGTCTGTACTCTATAAATTCTGAATGAACCTTATGTTGTTGGCACATTGAAGATTGCTTTGCTAATTGCAGTGATAAATAGTGATTAGCAATGAATGACTCATAGTCATGGCACGCTGTTTCTAGGCAAATATGGTCCATGTATTGTAGATAGGCAATGTCAGTAGCCTTTAACATGGAAATACGATTCCAATAATGGAGAAGAGGCAATAACTTTCCTTTTCTCTATGGCCATAGTTAAATCTTTGATTGTGCTATTATGTTGCTACAATATCTTTATATGGTTATAGCTGTTAAGTCCAATTGGAAGGCATTTCTATCAGTGACATAAAACCATTAGCTGAATAGAAAGAGAGAGAGAGTGAGCTGGAAGAGGACAATGAATGTGGTCACTGCAGACTAACATCTCAAAAAACATGACTAGTTTATTCTGTATACAACATTAACGTCTCACTTCAAATGTAAAAAAAAAGAGACCAGGCATGTACTTTTGTACACCAAGAAAATCTTTAATAAAAATTATTATTTTAAATATATATATATGACTAGTGATAGCCAATCAACCCCAGCCACTCAGGCCATTGGTCAGAGGGGAAGGGAGTTGTCCAAAACATCTGGAGAGTACAACACTGACCACTTCTGCCCTAGAATACTCTGATCCAGGGATATTCCAATCAACATTTTGAATTGCTAACAAGCACAGGAAGACGGACACCACCCACTCACTACAACTGTGGTGCAGATATGCTTTGGCAATGCCAAAGTTCTGGAACATGAATTAAATTTATTTTTCTATGTTAACTGATAGTAAGACATGAAATGGATCATGGTTACTTGGCAAGGCTAGACCATGCTTGAAAATATCATGCATATGGCATTATGTCTATGTTTATGCTCACAATCGTATCCAACTCTACACTCTCAGTTTCATGTTTCCTGCCACCGAAATAGATATTCTGTTTCAGTGATTTTGTTGAGGCACTTAACTGAATCAATCACTCTTCTCAAAAACTGCATCTGCTAGTTGATGTATCTTCATGACTAATTTATCAAATGCTTTCCTGCCTCATCACTTTCATCTTTTAGACTGCAGTGGGTAGATTGGGATCGCCTGGTAGATCTGTGGATCACTTACAGTAGATCAGCAAGAGTTTCTGGCTCTAATGGTTTAACAATAGCAACATCAATGTTATCTCCCTAAATTAGGCTGCCAAAATGAAGAAAGGCTAGGGTTTTAGTGTGAAAAGTCTGTGAGCTCTCTTCTGGCAATGAAAACAAATCCCTAGGCATGGAATGTTTTCAGAGGCACCTTGTTGTTTAATACTATGTCTTTCCCATCTTTGTCTAAGACGTATTTGCCTAGCAACAAGACTTTTGCTTTGGAAGAGAAGGAGCAAGGTTTGAATCCAGGACAATCATGCAAAAGTGAGAATATGAGAGCATCTTTGCAGGGAATGTTGCCATAGCTCAACAGTAGAGTGCATGCTTAGTTTGCAAAAGGTTCCAAGTTCAATGTCTGCCATCTTCAGTTTAAAAAAAAAAAAGATCAGGCAGTAGGGAAAGATTTCTGCCTGTGACCTTGGAGCATTGCTGTAGGTGGGCAAACAGTCTGGCATCAAGTAAGATAACTTCCTCAGCATTAGCAAAAGTAGATGGATATGCTATCATGCTTGCTTGGAAATGTATGTAGGTACCTGGCATTCTGAACTTGATTCTATGTTCTGTGAGTTGTTCCTTGATTAGGGACTATAGGGAAGCTATGGGTGGTAATAGGAGAACCATTTCCTCTGTAGTTCCTGACTCTGTTCCTGACAAAGGACAGAATAGTATTCATTTGGCAGAACTAGCTTAGCAAACTAACATGTTGGTGAAATTAATATCAGCTACCATGAGGCGGGTGGCGCTGTGGTCTAAACCACAGAGCCCAGGGCTTGCCGATCAGAAGGTCGGCGGTTCAAATCCCCATGATGGGGTGAGCTCCCATTGTTTGGTCCCAGCTGCTGCCCACCTAGTAGTTCAAAAGCACGTCAAGTGCAAGTAGATAAATGGGTACTGCTCTGGCGGGAAGGTAAACAGCGTTTCCATGCGCTGCTGTGGTTCACAAAGAAGTGGCTTAGTCATGCTGGCCACATGACCCGGAAGCTATCTGTGGAAAAACACTGGCTCCCTTGGCCTATAGAGCGAGATGAACGCCGCAACCCCAGAGTCATCCGCAACTGGACCTAATGGTCAGGGGTACCTTTACCTTTACCATGAGTTACTTAGGATTTTTGTTCCAGATAATGGAATATCAGAGCAAGGTTTTATGAAAGGGGCTGCACAGTTAAGACTTTAGAACGTCACCAAGAAAAGAGAGTCTTTTAAGAGTGAAGCAAAGCATCAACCTAACCTCACTTCATTGCAAGGCACAAGTACAAAAGCTATTCCAAAACATAGCTGTCAACTTTCCCCCTTTTTTGCGGGAAATTCCCTTATTCCAGCGCCGTTTCCCATTGCAAAAAAGGGAAAGTTGACAGCTCTGTTCCTAAAGTGGAAGGGGTGGAGAGAATGATGAGGGGGAGATGATGAACCAAAGAGGAAGAAGAGAGGAAAAGAGAACGGGTGCCCTTTCTTTAGCGTGATCTGATGAATAAAGAAGGGAAACTCTTGGCAGTTAACAAAAAAGGAAGAAATATGCATTTTCATGCTGTGTTAGGGCTCCACTGGGCAGATGATGAAGGGGCTGGGGTTGTTACAGGTACTGCATTTGGGGATGTTGCTGTGAGAACTCAACAGAACAAGCTGAGTTCTCATTAAAAAGCTCTGACACCATCACCCAGGTGAATGACTGGCAGTTGTTGCAAAAAGCAGCAACAGTGTCATGCCATGGGCAGCAGGGGCAACTGGCCCCTGTGATTCTGATGGGTTGGCAGGATCAGTGATGGGCCTTCTGAGTTTCCAGGCTCTCTGAAGGTACCTTAATATGCTTAGCACTGCACTGGGTCTGATCTGGTAGGCAAGGAAGCTAAAGGGATGCAGAGAGGTGGGGAAATAATCCAGAGAAAAAGACTCAGATCCATGCGGTATAGTCCAAAATCTTGGTTGTTGCTCAATACCTGGAAATATTCAGGAGGAATCAATGGACTACTTAGCTTAGTGGTGTCATGCTGGGATCTGAGAGGACAGTTCTGCCCTTGTCTTCTCCACTCTGTATGTTTTAGTGGCACCCTACAAAGGGCAGTGCTTCAAATTCCACCTGATTCTGACAACAGCAAGAAATAGTCTGGTTTGTCGCTGAATCTCACCACTATTTTTTTTTGCCAATATGCTTCAGTTTACCACATTACTACAAAGCTGTCATGGAATTTCCATTATGTGGAGTTCTATTGATCATATCTAGTCAACAGAACCCACATGCCAACTCCTGCTATATTCAGAATAATTTAGGTTATTTCTCTTGATGCCAAACGTGTCAACAATTACCTTTTATTCCTTAAAGCAGATACATACAGCACTAGGTTTCGCTAGGACCCAGTTCATGTTATTTACATAATATGAAAGTCTTCAAGTACTTATTGTTGATCTTGGATACTAAGCATCCTGTTAAAAACATTTAAATGAGTTTAATGGGGATAGTTAATGGCAGTTTGTGAGCTGTGAAATCCCAGCAGACAGCTAAAACCAAGTTTGTCAGGGTATGTGACACTAAGTTTTAAGCTATAAAATAATTAATATTCAAATAACAGGAATGCAAGGCAGCCATTTATACCCATTCCACATTCTGATTAATTTAATACACTCCTGTGCTCCAAACAACAAATTTTACAAGCAGTGTTTGGGCAATGCTTTTATTAGCCTGTCTTATGATGGTTTTTTTTCTTGAGTCTGTTGCACAATATGGAGCCAGCCACGTAAAAATACATAACACCAAATTACCCAACAAATACTCACCTCAAGACTGAGTTTCTTTAAAAAAAGAGAAAGAAATCAAATTGCTTTGATGGTGAAAATGCTATGCTGGGACTCTTTCTGTAAAATTGGATTACAGATTGAATTTGAATAATTAATTTTAATGTTTTGGGTAGTGTTCAGCAGTATTAAAATTTAATTTGCTTATATACTTTAATGCAGGGCAAAGAATATAGTTTGCAGAATAAAGAGAAAGGTTGAATAAAGAATAAAGAGAAAGGTTGTAGAGAAAGGTTCTTAATTTGTAGAAACCATCTCTATTTCCTGCCCCCCACCTTTACAATAAGCCTAGCTCATTCACACTATGGCCCATTTGGCAAATCTTTATTATGTATTTCACTAACTGCATGTGTATATCAGGCAATAACTAATGTCTCCTGGGTGGTGAACACAAAATTGTAACAATAACAATGAAAAGAAGAAAAGAAGATATAAAACCACCAGCAGCAAACCATATAAAACAGCATTTGAAAAAACACTGAAATTTCTTCAGAGTTCAAAACACCTGAGAATAAAAAGGCATTTCACCTGGTGGTCTACAGGATCATAATGTGGGTACCAAGCAAGCATCTCTGGAGAGGGCATCCCATAGCAACACAGAAAATTATATCAATTAACCACCTGCCACAGCTCATTTGGCAGGGACATCCAGAGATGCACTTAAGTTCCTCTGAAATCAATAGGATCCAGAATATTGTTTGAGACTCACAGTGAAAGGCCTACTCAGCATTAAACTTTGCTGAGCTCAGTAGGACTTGCAGTACTCCCAGAATTTCAGTGGGGAGGATTGGAAGACACCCTAGTCACAATATGGGAAAGTGGGGAGCAGTATTTGGGCTGTTATAGCCTTGTTGCCAACTTCAAGAAATGCCATTACCAAAAACCCTAAGGCAACTACCAGCACGCCTTCAGCCTAAAGAATTGTAAATTTTTCAACTTGCCCAGAGAGCTATAAGAGCTAGTGTGCTCTGATGATGATCATGGGTGAAGAAGCTCAAGCCTGGGGGCCAAATGTGACCCTCTATGTCCTACTAGAAAGCTCTCAGGGTATACTGATGGGAAATTGCCCACTTTTCCTTAGGATTTCAGGGTGTACAATGTACATGCATGTGACACTGTTCAGAAAAACAAAACAATTGATTCATGCAAGTTGTGGGCTGAGTCAGAAAGCAATATTTAAATTTCTTCCTCCATGTATAGATTTCTTTACACTTTCCCCAAAGAGGACCTGGAATAATAACATAATTATTTGCATGTTGTAGAGGCTGCTGGTGGTGTGAGAGGTTATCACTGATGAAGTTATCTTCTGTGATCACTCAGGTTCACAACCTGAGATTAGATCCTTGATTTATCACTATGCCTGGAATTTCAGGTTGCTATAGTGGACAGGATGGCTACCTGGTGAGATAGCTGCCCATACGAGGACTGTTTGACTGCCAGTCACAGACTGGGAGACTAGACTACTATTACCTAGTAGTAGAAACTTCAGATGGTGCGAATTACGGCAGCCTATTTTCTAATGAATTATCAAACTAGTGTTCCAGCATCTTCACTGCCAGCAGAGAACACAATGTTAGCTTCGACCTAAAGAGTCCTAAAGAGATTATATACAACATACTCCATGCCTAAGGTTGCTGAGGCTAGATGCTGCAGAACACACATAGCTTGGGTAGCCTCTTACTCTTTTCCCTGGTAATGTCTAGTATAATCATCACATTGCAATTGACAGGCTACAAATAGCAGCCTGAGTAGAAAACTCACACTATAATGGCAGTATGCCTTCTGGTTTGTATTACTAGGCATTACAGGGAAGATCATAAGAGGAAGCACAGGGTGACTGCTTTTGGTGGCAGCCTTATGTATGCTTAGCAGCCTGTGGACTCTTCTTTAATACTACCATCTATGCAGCATGTTCAAAAAGCAAAAGCACACGTGGATTGTATTTCCAGCAGAAACTTGCCAATATCAGCATGAACATCTGAACCATGGAACCATTGTAAAATCTTTATTTAAGTCCTGTTTTTTTTTCTTTGGGTGGGACAGGGTTGAGTTAGCCTGGCAGAAAGCAAAATGATTTAATGTCTTTTGTCTGATTTTATTCTATTCTATTTCATTCTGAACTAATGGAGATGAGTTTTCATTTTTTTAAATAAAGAAAATAAATCCTCTTATTTCTGCTCCTTCAAAGTAGATTGAGCTGAACATTTAAAGCAATCCATCAGTTTTCTGTGCTGAGTTTGAAAAATGATGATGCTCCATGCTATCCTGGAGACATATCTGGATATGCTGGATTTCGAATTTTCAAAAATGAGGAATAGGTCATTGTGTGCTTCTTCAACCACCATCTCTTGATTTAACCTCAAACTTGCAAAGGACCTATGAGGGTGTAATCCAGTTAGGCTGTCTACTTTTTCCTACACTCTATTTTAAAACTAAGACCAATGTATTATTTATGGCAGGATAGGGAATATGTGGTGCTCCAAATGCTGTTGGACTCCAATTCCTATCAGCTACAGCCAGCTTGGCCAATGGTCAGGGATGATGGGAGTTGAAGTTCAACAACAGCTGGAGTGCTAGAAGTTTCCCATCCTTGGTTTAAATGATGACCTGTTCACAAAGGTCTACCCTCTGATCTCCCCCCCCCCCCACATTTTTATATCCAGCCTGATGAAGAGTTTTGGAAAACTCCAAAGTTTATTCACTATTCCATAACACTATTCCAATAATCTTCACCCCCTCTCTGTTATCTGGACAGAGAACATTCTATGTACAGTAAGTAACGAGATAGCCATATGCTGGGTCTCAATTTCACTATTTTACTACAAGTTCTGCACAACACAACACCAATACTGAGCTGAATCTGATCACTCAGTCATTCACATTGCAAACTGTGGGCATCTGGGGTCTGTATGGGGAACAAACTTAAAGAAATAAATATATGGGAACTACTCAACTACTTTTTACTCTTATCTTATTCATATGAAACACATCAAAATAATAGTCTTAAAGGTTCTGGCCTGTTTTTAAATCCTATACATGTAGTTGTTGGGAAAGATGATTAAAAAGGGGAATCTTCTTTGTTTGCATTATTTTGTGACAGATGCCTTTGGAAAACAACATGCCAACAGTAAAAACGACAAGCAGCTGTTTTAAAACTGCTCAGGGATTTCAAAAGAGGGGACCATCAGGAAGAGTCAGAATATAAGCAGAAAGCAGGCTTGGTTGTCTTAAGCAAAAATGATTTAGGTGCCCCCTGTTTCATTCTATCAGTGCACAAACAAAGGCACACAATATGTGCTTCTTTACAAGACAATCTGCTTTTTTTAAACAGCACAGAAAATATTGCATACATGTAAACAAATGAAGCTATTTAGATATATGAAAACTGAAAGGGGGGCATGATAATCCATTGGGAAGAGGAAAGGACAATACAGGGTCTAGTGGCTGCATTTCATTTGAACTCTCAAAGTGATGTGGATGGAGGTGCCTTTTTATTTTCTGCCAAAACTCCCTCTCTGTCTTGCTTCAGTTTTGGCTGTTACCATCTACCAGAATCTCTATTCTACCTTAAGGAGTCATAGATTGTAGGGTAGCCACAGTAGTAAAAACTATAATGTTGGCCTAAGTAGTCTCTTATATTTTCATGAAGGTGGGGTACATAAGTAATTGGTGTAGAAAATGAATAGTAACAGACAGGTATCTGTCTAATGAAGGTCAGTGTATTGGAGATAGTCTTTTGATATCTATCTTATGGCACAGGAGCCAAAGAAATTGCAGTGGTGCCTCGCAAGACGAAATTAATTCGTTCTGCAAGTGCTGTCATATAGCGAAAATTTCGTCTTGCGAAGCACCAACGGGGGAAGAGCAGTTTGACAGGAAAAAAATCGGCAATTTTTTCATCTTGCGAGGCAAGCCCATAGGAAAATTCGTCTTGTGAGGCAGCCTTCCGCTAGCGAATGCCTTTCGTCTAGCGAGTTTTTCGTCTAGTGAGGCATTCGTCTAGCAGGGCACCACTGTACCATATATGGGCCCAAGTACCCAACAACAGATTCTCATGCCAAAACAAATTGCAGACCCTCCAAGTGTCCCTATTTTCCAGGGACAGTCCCAGATTTACAGAAGCTGTCTGGGTTTCTGATTTGATCCTGGAATGTCCTGCTTTTCCTTAGGACGTTCCTATTTTCATTGGAGAAGCATTGCAGGATATGGAATTATCCAACCCCCACAAGCCATCTGAAGGCAACCCTGTTATATTATGTTTTTATATATGTTGGAAGTCACCCAGAGTGGCTGGGACAACGTAGTCAGATTGGCAGGGGATTATTATTATTATTATTATTGAATAGGGTGTCCCTATTTTCATCAGAGAAAAGTTGGAGGGTATGAAAGTGTGCCTCGCGATATGCTCCTCAGCTTTAAAAAACAGTTTTACCACAATGGCATGTGGAATCTGGATCCCTAACTAAGGACAATGTACAGTGCAATCCTCTATATGTCTACTCAGAAATTAGTATCATTGAATTAATTAGGGCTTTCTCATCTCAGATAAGCTGGTATAGGATTGCAAGCTGAATAACTTAATTTTACTGAATAGAAGAAGCTACCAAAACCAAATACAAGAAAAAGTTATAAATGACCAGTCCATAACAAATGATGGCTGAGGTTTAGAGGGGGAAACAATGCTTATTTATTATGTCCATATCCTGCAGACTGTATGGAAATAACAATAAAATAAAATACCATATTGACTTTAGTACTTCAATATGCAAATATGTGGCCCTCTTGTCCTCATCCCCAGCCCAGCACTGTATCAGATTATAGCATCAACATAATTTATGTTATTTCCCATATTGGCTTCTGGGGAAGGCTCTGATGCAGTAGTCCTATAATTAAGATTAATTGGACGGGGATTTGTCACCACTAACCTCTTCCCAATAAGTGTCTGCCTTGATTTTATTGGTAATGAAAGAAGAAAAAGACAAATGCATTCTACTTATAATTTGCCAGCTTGGCCCAGAATTAGTCTATGTGTACTTTATCTAATCCATGCCAAGGAACCATACGAGAAAAAGTAAGATAAAATCTAGAGGGTTAGGCAGGGTTCTTAAATGAACCAGAGTCTCATAATACAGCTTTGTTGTGCTGGTTAAAGATTCATAGTAGAATGGTGATATGAATAAATGCATGAGCCCTTGCACATACGTTCAGAACTCATTCCCAATAAATGAAACTCGTGCTTCTTTTGCACTTCTTTATGCTTAGTTGTATAGTGGAACTGCAAAGCTGACTTGCCCTGACAATGAGGTAACGGGTTGCCATACTACATTTTAAAAATAAATCCTGGATTTGTCAAATATTACATTAAATTCCAGTAGCCTTACATGAGTAAGTTTTGTCCATAGACCAATATGTCATTACTGATTTGGGCTTATTTGCTTGACCTTACCTAAACCTGTTGATGCGATTTCCATTTCATATAGGTAGCTTCTAACTCAATTCCATCAAACCACTCCACCAAGCCCCATGATCTTATATTAAAGAACCTTGCTCTTTTCTTTTCTTGAAATGTATGGATACTGTGTTCATGCAAGAGGCTTTTCATGAGGGTCAGGTGGCCCTTCTGAACAATGGGTGGGCTGCTGGGGAAAATGTTGTTCAAAATTGGCCTTGGACCTTAAGGTCAGCTAACTTACAGAAGTTAGCAGGAGGAAAGTTTCTCATCTACAGCCTTTAGTGCCAAGGATCAGACAAAGGCTGTCCACCCCTTAGCAGTCTTTGATTGTTCAAGGACTTGGTTGGAAGACAGCAAGCATACCATGTCCAGCTCTTTCAGCATAATTGAACACTATAACACTATTTTTTTGTAATCTACAAAATGTAGTTGTTTATGCTCAGAGGGATTGTGGACGACTGCTGGAAACCTGAAACTGGCATTCTTCTTTTTCCTAAAATTTGCAGTTATGCAAGTCAAAGTTTATGCTGAACACAGCCGTACTGTGAAACATTACAATAATACAGTACAATTGCCTGCTTTTTAAGAAAGGAGTTTTTTTTTTAGATGAGGGGGTAGTGCCTAAGGAATACCTTTCATAGCTTTTATATCAACTTAATGGAATGCAGAAATGTGTGCAATAAAAATTTATAGTACATCAAACATTTACAGTGAGCACAAACTATATACACATGAAATTGAGTACTAGTGAAATTGAACAGCAAAGCAGTTTACTATTCTAGGTTGCAAGTTTGCTCATTCTCCTCCTAGAAACCTCTCCTCCTGTAAACCAGGCAATTCTGATGGACACTGGGACAGACAGTAGAAGAGAAGAGGAATGCCTTCAAGAGTCTCCAGTGCATGTTTTGACATGTTCTGGAAATGTGTGATGCAATCTGTTTTGGGTTACTTGGGAGTATCTATAGATATTGTTTCAAGTGTGCATGTTTGCCCTAGTGAGAACCTGTTCTGAATAACTACTAACTGTCCGCATCTCGTGTTTGTGCTTTCCTCCAGGACATCAAAATATGTACATGAACATGGATTGGGATAGCTGAGATCATACATTAGTATACTCTTGCACATCTAGAGTAACACTAAAATCAAGACAATGTAGAATTATGTGATATATTAAGAATACTTGCATATCATAAGACATTGGTTCAAGGGCACAGGTGGTACTACCAGGCAGCCTCAAGTGATAATTCTTCTCTTTCCAGAAGTAAACTAACAAATACTGCAGACTCTGAAATACTGTGATGCTCGTCCAATTCTCTGCCCCTACTTCATACCCTCCATGCCTCCTGATTTCCTACTTCCTTTGCTTCTATCAAATCAAATGTACACCTTATTCCTTCATTAGGACAAAGAGTTGTGTGGTCTAGAAGCAAATTCTTTGCTGCCCTTTTTTGTGGGAACAAAGTGTCAATGCAGGCCTATAGGACAAGGTGATTAACCTTTCCCATGTTGCTATCATGTTTTCTTGATGAGATTCGAAGCAACCTCTCTCTGGAGCACAATCCACCCACCCCCTCTCCCACATATTTTTCCTTCCATGGCCATAATGACTAAGACTAGTGGTGCACAGGTCATTTGGTTAGACAAAGCAATATTTCAGCTCTTCTCTTTGCTATTTCCAGTGATAGCATTTGTGATCAGTTTAAAAGACTGGCATGAAAAACAGTGGCTGCCATCATTTTCTTTATCTATGTAAATTCATTTTTTATTATATTCCACACCACTCAAAACCAGTCCCCCAGCTATTTACAATGTAACATAGCTGATATTCTGGCTATAAACTATAAAATAATATCTGAAGTCTATCTATAAGATTATGTAAACACTTCAATGATTACTTGGCAAAAGAGAAGCAGAATCCATTGACATTCAAAGATTTATTTAAACACTGTCAAATGGGACTGACATGTACTGCAGAAGCAGAGAGGTTTGACAAGTGGTCCAATTTATAATTTATATCTTGTGCCAAGCATTCTGGGAGGGTAGTGAACTTTAAGTGGGGAACTAATCATGTTTGCTGCTTAAATATAATGCCTTCTCTACCCTTTTTGGTCAGACCTATAAGGTATCAAAATTTTGTAAAGGATCACCTTTAAAGAAAACATGCACATATCCAAATTAATATGCCTTAAGGTTCTCAACTTGCTATTCTTATTTCTTCCTAAATATAATCAATTATAATTAATTATAAAGTGTGCTGCTGGACAATTTCATTTCATGTCTCTAAGGCTTGCATGTGAATTTTGTGACACCCCATTAAAATAAATGTCACTTTTCAATGCCTTTCCTTCAGCTGTAGGTGAAACATCTTCATTGATTTGCTTCAGGCATCTTGGAAAGATTTATCTTCTGGAGGAGACTTTTGCTGATCTGTAAGTGTCTTAACTGATTGGGGGGGGCAGTTATTGCCCACAAATTATTATGATTGTAAATTTGTTATTTTTTAAAAAACAACACAATATTGATAATAATAAACTGCACTCATATGGGGAAATTTTAAAGTCGTTTTGTTCCTGTTCAAGGATAGTTGACATCCATCTGACTTGGGAGACAATGGAGGGGAAGCCTTTAGGGAGGTGAAGTCAAACTGTTGGAAGGTTACAGCACCTGCTGTGGCAGTAGAGATTATTACAGGAAAGACATGTTTTGTTGCGGCTGGGGCAGATTAAGGTGTCTGGCTGTGCTGTTGCACCATAGCGTTTCTTACCTCTTTTTTGTCTTCTGTCTAATAGCTCTACTCAATTCCAGCCTGAGTGCCAACGCAAAACACTGAAACTGAGCACAGGGAGCTGCTTTATATTGAGTCAAGCCATCTGAGTTCATGTAGCTCACCAACTTGAATAAAATATTGGCGGCGGGGGGGGGGGTAAGCTCTGCCCCACATCATTGATCACGGCGCATGCACACCATTTGAATGGCAATTGAATGGGGGGTTGGCCCTCTCAAATATTTTATGGGGGAGGCTGAAGAGACCTCGGCCTCTAGGAGTTGTCTCCTATGTAGCTCACTGTTGTTTGGACTGATTGACAGTGGCTTTCTAAGGTTTTAGACAGGAGTCTCTCTCAATCTGACCTAGAGGTTCCTGGGACCTTGTAGTAGGCTCTCCAACATCAATACCTCTCAGGAGTCCAGGTTCCCATTTGATAACACAGTAAGTGTAGGTAATTAAAAAGGAGGATTTATTGCAAAAACAGATAGCTCCGGACAGCTCTAACAAAGCCACCAACTCAAGATGACCCTTCTGAAGACTCTCCTGGTTCCTACAGTAGATACTGAACCTTGGCCCTTTACGCCTCTTGTTTTGCTCCCTGTATAGCAGCCCTCCCATTCGCCGACTCTTCAAACTTATTGGATCAGCTCCAACCTCTTCCTGTTCCGAAAGCCTTCTCTGTGTCTGTTTGGCTGTGTCCAGCACACTCTCAGTTGTTCCTTTGGCAACAGGCCATCCAAGGTCAAAGGGGGTTGGCAAAGGCAGCTTTAGCCTCTGCTCAGCCTGCGTCAAATCTAAACCACTCTGTTCCTGCCTGTATTCTGCAGCTGGCTGTAAAGTTCCACTCGGAGCTGGCTCATTCCTGACAATACCATAAAAAGGACTTCAGCACCTGAAACTTATATAAGCTTCCTTGAGAAGAATTTTATAGCAACATACGGACAATCCAGCAATCGGCTGGCATGACCAAAAATGACATTTCTCCTTAATCAGCAATGCCCCTTTGCTACAGCAAAGAAACAGTGCTTGACTACGTCAATTTTGGGACCTGGTGGGAAAGTCTCAATAAAGACTGGAGAAATTCTAACCTCTGCATAAGCAGAACAGATGCTTGATTAACAGGCAATCTGGAGGAGCCCCTAAAGTTTAAACTTTTTTTTAAAAAAAGATTTAGCTAAGAATGGAAACACAAATTAATATGCCGGATCATTGTTTATCAAATCCCTATCACACAAACTAGGCACCTTAATTATTTCTGAATGCCAGACATTTTGCAGTGGAGGTTGTTGTTGTTGTTGTTGTTGTTGTTGTTGTTGTTGTTGTTATTTAGTATTATATAAAAAGCAATATGCCATCTTCTTTTTATAGCTACTTATCATGCCATTATATGAAAATGGAACCTAATTTCACGGACTCCTGATAAATAAACTTCTGGAAAACTTTTTCTGCACTGTCTTGTTAATAATGTCCTTATAGGTGGCTGGACAGAATCAATTCAATTACTTTCCAGAGGTTTATAGCCTAAATGCTGCATTTAAAACAAGTTTCTAAAAATTGAAATAAAATAAACTGAAATGGAATGCCTAAATTCTATTGTAGCTATAAACATTTTCATAAAATGAATGGTGAATGGAAGCTTTGCAAAGTTAAAAGCAATTTTCAAAAGGGCAATGCCACAGTGTACACTTTAACAACACTATTAATATGAATAATGGATTCAGCCTGAAATCATATGCAGGGCAAAGTGGGTGAGGCGATGACCTCCAGAAACGATGTCAAGTGCGTTGCTCAGGTAATGCCCTTGGATGCTGTGGAGTCCATTTTATCACTAATCAGCATAATTAATGGGAATTAATACCACGTAAAGAAGGCAAAGTTTAATGTTTTTTTTTTTCCAGCATGACAAGTAGAGACAAAGACAAAGTCAGAGAGTAGGCTGTATGCCAGGGGACAAAATGACTATTTCAATTGGTACATTATGTTTTCAATTTTTTAAAAAGCTTTTACAGATTGAATCTTATGCTTTGGTCATGTGGGTTTCTCCATTACCCTTTTGAAATTTGCAAGGCAAGTTACTGCAATCAGGAAATAAAAGCACATTTTTACCAATGTTTGAGAGGAAGAGATATAGCAAATTGAGTCGCAAGTACATTCAAGAACTGATGTATAGAATGGCAGGATTGGACTCTCAAGTATATCTTTGTATATTTAATCACTCACTAAGATTGTGAAGCCTGCGGTTGGTTGATGAGGTACTTTTGGGAAATCAATAAATTAGGAATTCATGTGAGGCCATTTCCTCACCCCACCCACTTATGTTTAGGCAGTCAGCAATGACAGTTAGTGTCTTTACAGCTGTGGCACCCTGCCTCTGGAATGTTCCTATGTATCTATGAATACTTTCCTGAGGCAGCTCACTTGGTGCCTTGTTTTTAGCAAATGTGTGAAAATATTTGTACTCATCCACCTTCTTCATCTTTTTAGACAATGATAGTCTGATACTGCCATTGGTTGAGCTCAAAAAGTTTACCTGCAATTTTATTCACCAATATACTGTCTTTTAAATTTATATTTTGTAGATTAAAGGTAAAGGTAAAGGACACCTGACAGTTAAGTCCAGTCGCAGATGACTCTGTGGTTTTGGAGATTATTTTAATGTTATTTTTATTTCAACTTGCCTTGAAAACTTGTTCAGTTATAACCTGGGATTCTGAGGGGACATGCAGACATGAATAGGATTGTGCTATCAACCCCATAAAAATTGAGATGTCTGGGAATAATCTTGGATGCAAATTTCCAGCACATTCACACAGGGGGCTGCAGAGGGCAGGGGAAGAAACTGGAAGTACGGTTGTGCAAGTAGATTTCTGTTACGCAAGTGCGCAGACATCAGTGGGTGTCATCCATAAATGCTGATGTGAATGTATTCAGGAAATGCAAAACACAGGTACAATGCAACTAGCATAATATGAATGGCAAGAGTATAATCCCTTCATTCCTTTCATATGGTCCATTTCATACTTCCTTGTGACAGATGTATTTGCCTTCTGTAGTGTTTGTCGTAGGCACACATTTGCTGTAGCTGTTACCTCCACCTTCTGACGTTAAAGTTACATTGCCAAATAATTTTTTTGGCCTCATCATCTTTGGTTTGCGCTCTCTCTCTCTCTCTCTCTCTCTCTCTCTCTGTGTGTGTGTGTGTGTGTGGCAAATGGGAATAATTTCTCTTCAGAAACCATAACTTGCCTTACAGGGTTTTTGTATAGTTTGAAGAGGAGGTGGGGGGTGGGGAAAACAGGCATTACTCTTCTCAGACTGACAGAAAATCTGCCAGCAGCCACCTGGATGCAGAATGAATCAATTTGTATACTCAATCAGGTACAACAGGAGAAAGTGTTTGGAACACAACATAAATTGTTCGAGAAAAGAATAAGGGCTGTCATTGCCTCGCCTCCTCACTTCCCTAATTCCCTGCCCATCTGCATACAACCACAGATTCATTGTCGCCAGCAGTGGAATAATGTATCTGAAAGTAATACCACATTGTCCCTGAATGAATTTGGTTTCCTAAGATCAGCAGGAGACAGAAAAGCGGCCTGTCTGCATGCATTTCCTACTTACTCATTTGCCATCAAATTCTCTCTCTCTCTCTCTCTCTCTCTGTGTGTGTGTGTGTGTGTATGAGAGAGTCTGTGTCAGGCAAAGGGAGGAGCTGTATCCCTTGGCTCCTACCTTAGTCTGGAAATACCGGTAGATGTTCCTCTCCCCCCCCCACCCCCGAGAAAAGATTTTGGATTGGCATGAATCCTTCCTCCAAACTCTGAAGAGCTTTAACAAGGGTTCTTTATAGAATGCAATAAAAACAAACAGATCCTTAAATTTTAACAAGAGATCCTAGGGACAAGGAACTTTTTTTTTAAGTCCTCTTGGAAATTCACCAGCATTTTCGTATGAATTTTTCTTAATATATACATATTTCTATGCAGTTTGGCCTAACATACACATTTCTGCAAAGCACTTTCCCTTTAAAGAATCCAATAATAATAATAATAATAATTTATTATTATTAATAATAATAATAATAATAATAATAATTTATTTCTACCCCACCTATCTGGCTTGGTATCCCCAGTCACTCTGGGAGGCTTTCAACAGAACATTAAAAACAAAATAAAACTTCAAACATTAGAAACTTCCCAAAACAGGGCTGCCTTCAGATGTCTTCTAAAAGTCAGATAGTTGTTTATTTCCTTGATATCTGATGGGATTGCATTCCATAGGGCAGGCACCACTACCAAGAAGGTCCTCTGCCTGGTTCCCTGTAGCCTCACTTCTCGCAGTGAGTGAACTGGCAGAAGGCCCTCAGAGCTGGACCTCCTTCAGATATACTGGGCCGAGGCCGTTTAGGGCTTTAAAGGTCAGTACCAACACTTTGAAATGTGCTTGAAAATATCTGTATGTTATTTCACTAAGATATGAAATTATACATACACTGTACACTAATGTATGCATTTTTGTGCACGTTACTTGCCTGTAGAACTACAAGTACAGAATTTCAAATGATGGTTGTGTTTTGCTTCACAAATTAGGTAATTAAAAGTGAACTGAATCAAATTTCCTTCCCATCTCTACCTATAAAAAGCTTTTCAGGTATGTGTGCTAGGATGGCACCTTCTTATGTTAGCCTAGATCAGGGGCCGGCAATGTTTTTTTGAGGCCGGTCCAGTCCACTCCCTGGCAGACCTCTCACTGGGCCAGAGCGTGTGCGCCCATGCATGTGCTCAAGCTATTTCCAGTGCTCTTCCGCGTCGGAAGAATGCCAGAAATAGTGTGTGTGCATGCGCATGGGTGCTCCTCCATCCTGGAAGTGCGCCAGGAATAGTGTGCACGCACGCATACAGGCACTCCTCTGGGCGAGGAGCGCCCATGTGCGTGTGCACACACTATTTCTGGCGCTCTCCCAACCTGGAAGTCAGTACCCATGGTGAGGAAAAAAATGGTGCTGCAGAAAAAAAGCACGGAAACCCCACGCCAATCCACGGAATGGCCGTGGGCTGGTTCCAGGAAGCTCATGGGCCAGAACCGGCCCATGGGCCTTAGGTTGCCAACCTCTGGCCTAGATCTCCTATGTGGACATTTTTATTGATGGGGCAAAAGCCAGCTGGCTTGCTTCTCTGTCTCTCCTGTCTCTATACCACAAGTCGAAAGGCTCAGTTCTGGGAACATAATGCAGCCCATCAGACCTCTATCTGGCTTCCTCTCCCCAGGCCACACCCCTCACTGCCTACTTTACACCCTGAGTGTTATTACCCAGCTGAAATATATACAGTACTGGAATTCTGATAAGGCACCCTGATTGTCTAGAGAGCGGTATGCAAGTGTGTGTAGAAACTAGCCTACAGTACAAATTTAAATTTTACATCCTTTTTTTTCACATACTTTTGCTGCTGGCTTTACCCAACACTGCAATGAGGCCCTCTGAAGCTTTCTCAGAAAGGAATGTGCCCCTCAGCTGAAAAAGGATCCTTGACCTGCTCTATCAAGTGCCTTCCCAAATAGTAGTAGTAGTAGTAATAATAATAATAATAATAATAATAATAATAATAATAATAATAATAAATTTTTATTTATACCCCGCCCTTCCCAGCCCAAAACCGGGCTCAGGGCAGCTAACACTAATTAAAATCACAGCAAAAACATAAACACAATCAATTTAAAATAACAGATTAAAATACAAATTTAAAAATTCAATATTAAAACTGCAGTCTCATTTTCAAATAACCCACCAATAAAAGAATGAAGCATAAATATCAAACAGAAACCAACCCAAAGGCCAGGTGGAACAGCTCCGTCTTGCAGGCCCTGCGGAAAGATGCCAAATCCCGCAGGGCCCTGGTCTCTTGTGATAGACTGTTCCACCAAGTCGGGGCCAATACTGAGAAGGCCCTGGCCCTAGTTGAGGCCAACCTAGCATCTTTGTTGCTCAGGACCTCCAAAAGATTATTATTTGAGGACCTTAAGGTCCTACATGGGACATACCAGGAGAGGCAGCCCCCTTAGGTACGAGGGTCCTAAGCCGCAGAAGTTTTATAAAGCAGAGTGAGATGTCCACGATGTGGGCACCTCCTGGTGATTTGAGGGGTGGCTTGGTGACTCTGACTTCTTCCCATTCATAGTGCCTTCTTCACTGGTTTGCTTATATAGTTGAGCTAGCAGCATGTTCCATGTAGCAGATCCATATTCCTCTTTGCTATGGCTTGGGATATCACAGTGCATTAATGACTTGACTGAATATACCCATCTTAAATTATTGAGATAATAAATAGACATGGAAGTTCTACAAGTTCTGTCTGTCCCCTTCCCCCTCCATGTGTGAGTTCAGAGCAAAGATCTTTATCGCTCTGTTGAATTGCTTAGCAACAGCAGGTAAATAAATTGGAGAAGGAAAAGCTAATAAGTTATAATTCATACGTGAAAAGATTGCAGGAGGCTAGTAGCACACTTCTGGTGCAGTTAAGGGTTCATGCGGAGAATTCCATTCTCCCCTGGCAGCAGTTTCAAAACAATGCAATCTACAATGTTTCTAATATGTAAATTGAGCAGTGATCGGTCAAACAGTCTTCTGCTTGGTGATTTGTTGATCTTTTGCATATTAGCCTTCCTAGGAACTTTTGTAAATCATCCCAACACTGAAAACAAGCGATGTGAACAGCTTCTTAATGAATTTATAGTGCAGAATCAATCACGTTAAAAGGAAGGCAAATCTTGAAGTAGTAGCCTAATGCATTTTTTGCAGCCACCCGTCCCTCTCAAAAAAAAACCTCCTCCACCAAAACCCGAAACACCAGGAGATGGGATAAATAATGCTTTTTTCAGAATTCATTAATCAAATTCAAACGTTCATTTGCTTTGACAAATAATCAATTGCAATTCTATGCCTCTGGAGAATTTCCAACTGGATGATTTAATATGGTTCAGTGAATCTGATTTTGTAAATTTGATCCAAAAATATTCAATTAAAATCAGCCACTTTTCTTCCATTGCTGTAGCACAGACATGACACAGCCAACCAATCACAAATAAAACCTTTCCAGCTGGGATTTAAGATTGTCTGTTCAAAGATTCAGTTCACTTGAAAGATTCTTCTAACAGCATGAACTATAATGAAGTTAGGCATAAGTACCTGGATTTAAAAAGATTTGTTCCCACTAGTACCTCAGCTTGGGTTGCGTATATGTGGATGCTCAAAGAATTATTGTGTAGAATCCGTATCAGCAATTTATGTGATTTAAACCCTCTGAGACAAATTTGAAACTTGGGGTTTAGTGTTCAAATGCGTAAAAGCACTGGTCATGTCTCTATGGCAGGCATTCACATGGTCTTGTATCTAAAGGGATTCTGTGATTTTGATAAAAGGAATTCAATTATTCCCTATAGATTTTTGGGCTCATGCTTCTTGATATTCCATCCAATAAACTGTATTTCAGCAATTCCTGGATTGATCCTATCACTCTGTGGGGAGAGTCAAGAGACACATCATAACATGGCTTTCTCGGTGTCCTGCCTGTTATATTTCCACTTGCCTATTTGCATCTATTGAATCACAATCAATCAAATAAAAAAATATGATGAATTAAAGGACCACACACTCAGATATGCCTTTGCAGTCTTATTCATTCAGTACTGCCAACTTATTAATGCACGATAGCATATGTCCTTCTATAAAAATATTACTTAGAAAAATGGATCCCAATAATTACTACAAATTATTTACCTGCAGCCACTGCGACTGGTCACTATGTCCCGATGTCCAGGCATTCACTTTGCCTTGTTTGTCCAGACGAGCTTTTCTAGGTTCCCATGTAAACATATCCATATTGAGTGTTCTGAAGATACTGGAAGCAGTAATCTGATAATCCTGTATATGTCCTGATTTCATCCCCAGAGGTTCAGAGCAACCTACAGAATTTAAGTAAGTTATTTGAGGATATCTATTTAGGCAGTCTATAAATCCAGATGTTGCTTCTCTTATACAAGTGTACAAATCTTACTGTCAGCAATTTGGGAACCTTGGGGCCACGAAGAGTCGGACATGACTAAGCAACTAAACAACAACGAACAATCATTTAAAACTGTAGTTCAGCAATGCATGGGTAAATACTACCGGTACTTAAGAGGATTTGGAAGAGCATTTGAAAACTTTTTGTTTTTTCCCATACACCTTATAAAATGGTAAAGTGGTTGTATGTTTAGCTTTGTGCTTTAGGCAGAATTTGGTGGCATTCCAAGGCATCCCTGGAAATGACTGGATACAAAGAATTAATTTCAGATTGTATAAATAGCAAACAGCTTGTCTAAACCACTTAGCTAAGGCAATTCTGTATTGTCAGCCAGTAGTCATAGTTCATACTGCAGTGCTATATTAAATTTTCCATTAATTTGTTAGTTGATGAACGGTATTAGTATCCATCAGCAAATGATTTAACTGATTTACAGCCTCCCCATTTTAATGTCAAAATCTGGAAAATAAAGCAAGTTATATTTATCTACTATGGGTATTCATTTGTCACCATGATACTCTTTTGCCATGCTACCTACCCATTAAGGAAAATTTATTTTCCAGTGTACTGTACTTATACCACTCTGCTTTCTTTCATGAATCCCATGTCTCTATTTTCCTCAAAGCATCTAAACTTTTGTTCAGGTATATTGAGTTAGAAATGGCATTTTTCAACAGGATTGTGCAGATTATAGATATTATAGCAAAAGAAAGAAAGTCACAGGGGGTCATCTGTTAAAGCAGTCTTGCCAACTCACTATCATGTCTTTCTCTGCAAGCAGAGGTTCTTTGAAGGTTTTTGCATCTTGATCTGACCTTGACCTGACACTAGTTGGAGACCTCTAGTGGAATGATAGCACAGTGTGATCATCACGATAGAATTGATTTCTTTTGATGCCTTTATGAAACACTCTAATGGAACCCAAGGATTTGTTGCTCCAGTTTTTATTTCTTGATGCCTTTTTTTAACTTGAAATTCAGAGTCTTGCATTATGCATCAGCCAAACATGGTTGTGCGCACTGTCCTGGTTCTGAGTGCATAGCCGTAATTAGTTGGGGCCAGAAGTGGTGGGATTTTATGGTGAAATTGTGTTCATTCTTGTATGCTCTGTTTTATGTGTTTTATGTAACCTAAATAATTGGTGATATCTGACAACTGACAAATGCAAATGATAAAATATGAACAAACAAATATATGTATGCAATTCTAATGTTCTACAACAGGAAGCTGTTTTTAATACATACTAGATTATGTGTTAATGTATTGTATTATAGTTTTTGCTATGGTGATAATAAAATTAACTGCAACTGTTACTTATTTCAAATATTTATATTCTGACCATCACCTGAAGGTCCAAGAGCTGAAACACATACTGATTAACAGGACTAACTATAAATAAACATTACACTGTTGTAGTTTATGCTGTGGAGAATGGAAATTTTGCATTGGGAAATCCTAAATCTGAGCAGCACATGATAGCGCAATTTTTGGAGCAAGCAGAACTGAATCAAAATTCTTTTCATGCATCAGATTAGTTGATAGGACCTTGCACGGGAAATGGGCATACCAGTCAAGGAATCTGGCAGCAGTCAGTAATAGGTCGGAATGGTTAAGCTGATACTTCCCAATCCCTATTTAATTTATTGGTTAATTGAAAGATTTTTAAACTGGGTAGACAACTTTGATAAGCCAGGGATGGGAAATCTGCAGTCCTACAGAGTTGGACTCTAGCTGGTCTCAGTTCCAGCCAACATGGTCAATGGTCAAGGAAGATGGGAGTTGTACTCCAGCTCATCTGAAGGTTGACAGGTACTTGTTGATCTAAGCAAGTATAAGGCCTGTTCCTGCGGATTATCAGCCACCATTTCTTGCAATCCCTGTTTCAATGCTAAGCAACACTCAGTTCTTTGGTTCCTTACCAATGAACTTTGGGCTTGTCAAAACTCTGACCGATTGTCAAAATTCTGATTTGATCTATTGCTGGGAAATGAGTCACTGCTTGGATGGCTGTTTACACATCACCACTTACTCTGGCTCCAGTGCCCTCCCACCTCTGGCACACAATGTTACCCACAATGCAGAGCTATCTTGTAGTTTATTGAGACATACTGCTGTTTGATTGGTCTCCCCTCAAACTAGCTTCAAACTTCAAAGCCACATTCACTTTGGAGTAAAGCTGAGGTGTGTGCATTTGAGACAGCCATTGGTGACACTTCATGAATGTGTGATGCTGGGGCGTGGAAACAAAGCAGGTAATGTGCATTGGATGAAGACACCCCCACCCCCTCTATGGTGTGTATAACAGCATGCAATCACAACCTGCAACACAGCAGGGAAAAATAGCCTACCTGTGTTTTAAGCCACTAATGTGTCTATAGCCGAATATTGCCCCCCTTTTATGGCATCTCTCTTCCCCCACCCTACACTTGCTTTACCCAAAGGTTGTGAGTGGTGAAGCAACATCTTTTTGTATTTCTGAAGTCTGCTATTTGTAGGTTTTCTAAGGGCTGCTATTGATTTTCAAGGGCATTTCTCCTTGGGAACTGCATTTCATTTATAGCATTTCTCCAGATTTAAAAAAAAAAAAAAGCTGAAACATTCTGAGCCAGACTGAGACTACAAAGGTAGCAGTGATATGCACAGACAGTAATATGTGAATTTAAAATGCTGAAACTCCTACACCACCTACAATTTAAGTGACTATGAAGCCAAGCTGAAATGGTAAAGAAATTTAATTGAACTTTTTTTTTAAGCTCTCTGTTGCCTAAGTCCAGGCAAACCACTGTAAAGATCCTCCAGTCAGCAATTTATCGAGTCCCTTTATACAATCAATTCAAGAACCCAACAATAAATAACTTAAAACATAAAGGTTTATGCTATTTTTAAAAAGATGGTAGTCCATTAATGACAAGAACCTCTTGAAGCCAGCTGTTCTGAAATCAAAGTGTGTGGATATTTATTCATTCAAGGATGTACAAAGTGTAAGGACTAAATTTAGACTGTAGCTGCATCCTTGGGGTTTATATTGCAATGGCATGGGACATAAGGAAATATCATTTAATTGCTTCAACTGTCCCACACCAGTAAATCGTATCTTATTCTGACATACAAATGGCATTTTACTGAACCTCATGCCAGCTACGATGTTGCTGGCCTCCAGCTTCAATGAGCTCCAGCCTGCATGGCCAACGGGCAGGGGTGAGGGGACTGCAATAGCTTGACAGAACTCTTGAGGAATGCTTGATATATTATGCTTGTGGGTGTACACCTTAAACCTCTTACATGCGTGTTTGTAAAAGTATGTCTTAAATTGTGCTTTCAAAGAGTTATATAGTGATAAGGGGAAATATATATACTAGGAAGCCAGAAATGGCCATAGCTCCTTGCTATATATATTTACAATCAAAACTACAAGTTAACTGCCATGTAGTATTTGTTCCATGGAAATCAATAGGATGTAAAAGTTTTTTAAATTCCCATTGATCTTATTTTCCTTAGCTGTGTTGAGCACCTTTGCAAGATATAAATTTAGACAGGAAATAACTTTAGTAAGTAAATAAAGAGGCCCTATTATGAACTGAGACTCTCTATTGCCTTTCATCCCAAACAAAGTTAGATAACCAGAAGCTAAAGAACATTCATTCATCCTTAAGCTTAATTGTACTTATGTTCCAGCAATTGTTCTAGAGAGCCTGAGCACCATGACACTTCAGAGGTATAATGACCTTGAAACAAGATGAGGCCCCTGAAATGGATTCACTTAGAAGCTTTCACAGTTCTTTGAGCAAAGCAATTCCTAGTCATTCTGGCAAGGACTTATTCTAAATTGTGCTCCTATGGATGGGAGACGCCACAAGAAGAAAATCTAATACACCAAAGCACCTGGACACAATTTTCTATTTACTTTCGAATCTATCTGTATTGGAAGAGGGCCACAGTGAGATTAATGCATTAACTTTTCATTTTGGAACTTGGTTTTGTTGTCACTCGAGGACCAAGAATTATGTAACACGGGCTCCTTTGATATATTGCTAGTGCCCTGGCTGGCTGTTTGTACAGTAAGAAGGCAGTCATATAAAACATAATCTCCAAACAAATTTACTGTAGCAGTTGCCATATGAAAATAATGCTGGTACTTTGACAAAAAACGGAGAATTTTATGTGTTTCATTGAAACTGCAAGGGAATGAAGCTTTTGTGCAAAAAGGAGCTGGGTCAGGCTTTACATTTTTCTGCTGTGACCCTTCCACACAAAAAACTTTGAAAGGGTTGATATTGGCTCCACTAGTTCATTTACTTCTGCTACAAGGCACAATGAAGGATTCTGTTCGAAAGCAACAAAACAAAATCAAATCAAATCTCATCAAATGCAACCAGGCTCAGCAGCAGACCTAATTTCACCTGGAAAGTTCTGGAAATGCAGTTAGAAAACTCTTGCAAGCCTCAAGTTTCTTATAGCCTACAGTCTCAATAAGCTGCATAAAGTAGAAGTTACTGACTCGTGACCCAACAGAGAATTCTGTGACTGCAAAAGCCTACATGGCAGGTGCGGTTTTCAAAGTGCTGTAATATCAGAAGATGCACCTGATAACCCTCTCTATGCTACCCAGTTATTAAAAGTAGTAAAGCACAAACAATTCAAAACCAGGTGTGTGTCTTTTTAAATGGTAATCAAATATAAATTTGTGGGGTTTGGGAAGAGAAAGAAGAGGGGAGGGGATGTAGATAAGGGGAGGCTACCATTTCAGGTGTATGCAAACATCTCAAACACCAGCTAATTCTAGTAAATAAACAAACATATTTGCCATTTGAAGTATGTACATAGTTGTAGATAAATTCATAATGTTCTTAGGTATTGCTAAAAGTGACTTTTGTTGTTATTATAAGTATTGCAGGAACATACCTGATAATTCACAGCCAAGAAGTTCCATTCGCAAAGTGCAATGCCTTCTACAAACCTGAGGATATAATCGTATGTACTGAGATTTTATTGGTGGGGTGAAAGAATTTGCGTAAGGTGTATTATTATCCACGTTCCCACGGAACACCTATGACAAAACACAACAGATTGCAAAATGCATTTGAATGGCAATATGGGCCAATAAAGTTCATGATTACATACAATTATTTAGTGTCAACAGAAGGTCTGCTGTCCTCATTTGATAGATGCGGCAGGGGTAAAACAAAATGCAACTGAAGATGGGTGAATACAGGCAACCAACCATTAAGAGGTAACTTTGAAGCAGTCATGTGGAAGCGGGGAATATCCTGCCAAGTAGTGGTGAGAATTGTACCATTCCTTTGTTTTCCTGGATTTCTAATTGGTGGGACATGCATATTTATATACCTACCTTGGAAAGTTCCACTCAGTAAATAGTTGTGTGTACACATTCATTGGTAAATAGTGGAACTGGAGTAGGGATAATGTGTGACAGGGAAATAATAGCTCTTTTCGCAGCAGTAGTTTAGTTTGGATAAGGCCCTTAAGCAGAGCTGTCAAGTTTCGGATTTAAAAATAAGGGATCAGCAGTCTCACCTATCCCGGGGACAGTCACATGTCAGTGGTGGGCGGAGCCAGAAACAAAAGTGGGCGGAGCAGCAATGTAAACTCCAAGCGGGCTCGGGCTCGGAGCGGAGCAAAGAGGAGGGCAGCCATGTGCTCTGCGCAATGGAGCCCCATCGTCGTCTTGTCTGATCCCATCAAAACAGGACAGGAAGCAGCAGCTGCTCAAAGGCACCCAGGCTCCGCCCGCCAGCTAACCCTATTGGCCGGCTGAGGGGCTCGGCGGCAACAGATAGGGGCTGATGCAGGGGGAGGAATACACCCCTCTGTAAGCATGGGAAACAGCTCCCACTTACTTTGAGGGCTGAGGCTTTTCTCTCCAAGTAGGCGAGGTCTTCCCACCCAGTCCCTGGCCAGCAGGGGAGGAGCTGCTTCCATTAAAAACGAGAAATTTAAGGGAAATAAAAAATAAGGGAGAGCAGTGGGAAACTGCTTAAAATAAGGGAGAATCCTGGGGAAAACTGGATACTTGACAGCACTGCCCTTAAGCAGGGCTGGGAATCATTTTAGTACAGTATATTAAGGATCTGAAACCTTTACAGGCACAGAGGTTAACATACCTCGGTGGTTCAAACTACACATGACATGAGACATTTGAGAATGGATATCCCAATAAACTTTTTAAATTTTAAAAAAGTGGGGGAGAAATTTGGATGTGGGCCATGGTGCAAGGGGAGTACAGTGGTACCTCAGGTTACAAACTCCGCTAACCCAGAAATAACGCTTCAGGTTAAGAACTTTGCTCCAGGATAAGAACAGAAATCGTGCTCTAGCAGTGTGGTGGCAGCAGGAGGCCCCATTAACTAAAGTGGTGCTTCAGGTTAAGAACAGTTTCAGGTTAAGAACGGACCTCCAGAACAAATTAAGTTCTTAACCCGAGGTAGCACTGTACAACCCTTTCCCCCTGTACTACAGACCTGATCCAAATTGCTCCTCCATCCCCACAACTGCTTTAAAAATATAGAGGGGAGAACATATAGGCAAAGTTTGGAGCGCTAATAGTGCCCTGGGAGACTGGAGCAGTGGAATCTGGATTAGGTATCCTTGCTGCAGGGATGAAGGACTTGCTCTGTCTCCTCTCCCCCCTTGTGATAGCCCCAATCCAAACCACTCCCCCAAATGTTTTTACGAGAAGAGAAATTGTGTTGAGACATAATTTGTGTGTCTGCCCTTCTACAAATGTCTTCTTAAGAGTTACGTGGAATGGGCTACTTTGCATTTAGGGTTTTTTAATTTTTTAAAATAGTGTCTGCAATAGTTTTTGCAGTATGATATGCTGGGCTGCTGAAAGAATATTGTCCTTTCGAGGGTTAACCAATTGCCAACGTAACAAAACTAAATGGAGAGCAGACAAGTAATTACTAGTCGGCTAATTAAAATGAAAAGCATTTAAATATAAGAAACAGAATTATTATAGCCTTGTATTGCTATATTTATAAAACAATCAAAGTAGAGGAAAGTCTTACTCAATGCAAAATGTCAATTTATTCCAGTATTTCCCAGAATAAAATCTACCAAGGGAAAAAAGTCTCAATAAACCCACTTTCTGCTATAAGGCAGTAAAATTCCTTCACTAAATTGCTATTTAAAATGCTTTTATACTGATGACAATGACTTACCATATCTTCAGTTGTGCCTTTCACTTTGTATGTTGCCCATAATTTCCCATCATTACTATATGCAATTTTGTATGATTTTATATATTCTGGGCTTCCGATTCTCTTGGCACCTTGAGTTATAACACCAGTGATTCTCATCTTCCTCTGCAGGTTTATCTGAAATTATAATAATGTGTTATCAGTGACCACCAATGGTGGGATGATTGGTATTATGATGCTTCATTTAGTTTTTTGGTAAAATGTCTGCTTTGGCTGCATTTCTCTAATATACTGAATTTCCTTCTGTCTGAGGCTTCATTTGGGCTAGAGATTAGCCCTAAAAGATAGAACAGATAGAGGAGATTAGATACTAAAGCAGGGATGGGGAAACTGTGGCTCTGCAGATGTTGCTGGAATTCAACTCCCATCAGCCCTAGCCAGCATGGCCAAGGGCCAGAGATGACGGGAAGACTAGTCCAGCAACATCTGCAGGGCCACAGGTTCCACACACCTGTACTAAAAGATAACAATCTTTCTGACGATGTTTTTCGGTTGCAAGTAAATAAATGCAGGGACAGGAAATAATATAGAACAAAATCTCTTTTACAAGTTGATTTCCAGTCTGGCAATCAGGTTCATGTTGTGCTTGCTGGTATTAGTCTTGGAATTTGCTGTTTAATCTCATTTCAAGGGGGGGAAAAACCAAAACAAACAAACATAGCATGCAAAAATGCATTATGTCCCCTACGAGATGCAGGACGGCTTAAGAAACACAACTCTCTGTGCAAATCATCATACACCAAGGAACCCCAATGTGTTCATTACTGACTCCCTGGGTTCAATGAGACAGTGAGGGGGGTAGGGGGCAGAATAAAGACCTAAGGGTTGAAAAGGGCCGGAGGTGGGAAAGAAGTTTATGATGTACAGTATAGTGCAAAAAAATAATAATCAGGAACTATGAGCCTCAAAAATGTAGCTCCAGCATGTATGATGATGATGATGATGATGATTTAAACTTCTGTAACGCCCTTGACCCAAGGATCACACGGTTTGCAATATAAAAATACAAAAATACACAGCGTAATAGCAAGCAAAACAATACTCCCCACAATACCTCCCCTGTACAGAATGTACCTCGCTTGCCAATGAGGAATTTCTGTATTTAAGAGATATTTTACTTTTTACTAATTTATTACCGTAATTGATGATTAATACATTGAGATTATAGATACATATTTCTTGACTATGAGCCCAAGGATTTGGATTGGTGTTGATTACAACTTCATAAGCTCATTAAGCAGCCACTGACGTGCTTAGGAAACCCTGGTTTGGTGCTGCATTGTGGAGTTCTCCCATTCAGTGTTCTCCTTAGTCAGCCATGTCTTCCTCCCTGATCACTGCCAAGCTTCAGGGGCCCTTCTGGGGGAGGCATCATGACACCCTGACTGCTCTCCCCTCTCTGCTGGCAGTTTCTCCCTTCCCACCCCACTTCTGCTGCCCTGGACATTCTACTTCCTCCATTAGAGGAAAGGAACATTAGAAATGGCCCCTTTCTCTCCCCTGACATTAAAATATTTACAGTTCGGGTCAGGCAGTCTGATGAATTGTTCAGAGAAGTGCCAGCCAAACCTACAATCTTCATTGTCCGAGAGTGCCAATGAGCTGCCCACCTAAGCCCTCATCTACTGCCACTATTTCTGGCAATTTTGAGGACCTCATGGTTTGGGACCCTGAATTTATATTCCAGCCCTAATGGCACCAAATTGGATGCATCATCCTCATCATCGTCATCGGAATACATTCCATTGGGAGGACAACTGTGCCCTTCAAAGGTGGTATATCTCTCACTTAATAAAATAAAACAAATATTCCATTCTATGACCTGTGGACATGCTCAATACTCATTGGGCCATCCTGCCAAAAAATAAATAAATGTATGCATGTTTGCAAATCTTTGGGTTTCTCCAACCCTGTTGATATCTCCCTTTTGTGTGTGGATGTTGCCACTTTAACTGCAAAATGATCTACAGTAAGATCTGAACCTTGGAAATAAAAAATAAAAAATTCCTTCCAGTAGCATCTTAGAGACCAACTAAGTTTGTTCTTGGTATGAGCTTTCGTGTGCATGAACACTTCTTCAGTTACACTGAAACAGAAGTCACCAGACTCTCATATATAGTGAGGGAGTGGGGAGGGGTATTACTCAGAAGGGTGGTGGGAATGGGTGATTGGCTGATAGGTGTGGAAAACCTGTTGACGACTGTTAACGACTGCAATTGGTCTTACAGGAAAAAGCAAGGGGTGAGATGGCTAAAAATAGCTTTGTCATGTATAATGAGATAAGAATCCAATGTCTTTGTTCAGACCAGGTCTCTCCATGGTTTTAAGTTTGGTAATGAGTTGCAATTCAGCAACTTCTCTTTCCAGTTTATTTCTGAAATTCCTTTGTAGTAAGACAGCTACTTTGAGATCTTGTATAGAATGTCCTGGGAGATTGAAGTGTTTTCCTACTGGTTTCTCTGTCTTGTGATTCCTGGTATCAGATTTATGTCCATTTATCCTTTGGCGCAGGGTTTGGCCTGTTTGTCCAATATAGAGAGCTGAAGGGCACTGTTGGCATTTGATTGCATACACAATGTTGGAAGATGAGCAATTAAATAGTCCTGAGATGGTATGTTTGATGTTGTTGGGACCAGTAATGGTGTTGTCCGGGTTTATGTGGCAGCAAAGTTGGCATCTGGGTTTATTGCAGGCTCTGGTACCAGTGTCCATGTTGAGTCCTGTTGTTGTATTATTGTGGGTGAGGAGTTGTTTAAGATTGGGTGGCTGTCTGTAGGCGATGAAAGGTCTTCCTTCCCAGAGCTTGAGAAAGAGAACTGTCATTGTCTCGGAGAGGTTGTAGATCTCTGATGATGCGTTGCACTGTTTTAACTTGGGAGCTGTATGTGACTACTAGTGATGTTCTATTATTTTCTTTTTTGGGTCTGTCTTGCAGCAAGTTCTCCCTCTTTTCATGTTATTCACAGAGGAAAATACGCTATCTATTAATAATCCAGCTTCTGCTGATGAATATAAGGTTCCAAAGTAACTCACAAACAGTGTTTTTTCTGGGGGTACGCATACCCCTAAACATTTTGTGAATCTAAGTTTGGCCTCATTGAGGGGCAGTATTTCAATATGAGTAGGAAAATGAGAGTACCCCTAAATATTCTTTAATAGGAAAAAGCACTAGTCACAAAAGAAACAAAGCCATGTTTTCCAGATATGTGGAGAGCACAATTGGTTACTTGTCTACGTAAATACACATTTTTCTCCATGTAAATATGCTTGGGTCTCATTGTCTCACTGGCTGGATGATGCATGACAAAATAATAATGGTTCTTCATACGTTCTATGCAATAAAAATTGGAAAATTCTTCTAGTTTATATATATATATATATATATATATATATATATATATAACTCCGCAAAACAAAGTTACCAGTAGCTGATTATGGCTGGGAATCAGGACTCTCTCTTATTTCCCTCCGATGATTAAATCTATTCTGCACTACATTTTGGAGCAACCAAACAAGTAAAAATGTAAATAGTCTCACAGGGTTAAAAAAATAACACACGGTTAAAAGTTTGTGTTTAGCTATTTCAATGAAATGCCTTCTTTTTCTCTGCAAGTGAAAAGAATGCAAATGGTGTATGTTTCATATTCACCAATACACAAAGGTCGTTTGATTTATGACCCATAAGAAATAATACGTTAGATGATTGGTTATCCAAACAAAGCATAATTATTCCTAAATTCCCTGCCAGCTCCTTTGACTTCTGGGAATAAATTAACCTAAATTTAAAAGTTTATGAAGGAATGGGAAGGAGAAAATTCTGGCCATGCCTTTTCCAATATTGATTTTTAAAGAAGTAATACATTTTCAACTATGTTTATTGTTTGCTGCTTATTGTTTATATAGCTTATTTTCCTCCTTGTAGCATAATTGTTTTTAACATCCCTGCCACAAATAATTTGAATGGTAACAGTTAACAGAATCATGCAACTGTTTCAGAAACCCTGTTGTAGCAATGGGTTTTGAACAACATTCCTAGCAAAGTAGGCCTACTGTTGTATTAGAGCTCCTCTTCTTCATTTATCGCCGAAACAATGAAAGATAAGTGCCTGAATTGGATAGAAAGTTGGGAGGAGGCATTTAATTTAATCCTCACATCCCATCTCCTGATTTCTCTCAATTTTAGCCAAAGCAAACACCCACCCACCCACAAACAAGTAAATGTGTAATTCTATATGTGTCTACTCAGAAGTAAGCTCTGATGAGTTCAAATGGATTTACTTACAGGTAAGTGTATGGGATGGGCTGTGGGGGGTACCTCAAACTCACCAAGAACAGTCCGACCCTGTTGAAATGAATATGGCTTACACTGGGGAACAATTTGCCCTTCCCCATTACCTTTGAACTTAGTTCTGCAAAATCTTCTGTACAATTAACTATATCTAAACTTGTTGTATCTCTCCTTTCCCCACCACTGCCCAGCCAATTTAAGACATGAAGTCCCAAGGAAAGCAAGCTTACAATGCAACTTTAGACAGATCTGCTCAGAGGTTAAGTGCCACTTATTCCAATGAATCTTACTCCCTGGGCAAGTGTGTATAGGATTTATGCAGTAATGGAGGTTGATTTTAAGCATTACAGGGATTACGAAATCCAGCACTTCAGTAGGTGACTTCACTGGGGGGGACGGGACAAGCTTGCTTAAGTTTGCCATCCTGTATCTACCTGCCTAGGAGTATGCCTCTTTGCAATCAGTGGGATTTACTTTTGACGACTGCACTGTAAGATAGTATATGAAGTGCATTTAATAAATTCTTGTGACTAATGTGAGCCTGGGAAAGTACTCGGAATATGCACATAGAGTTTGAAAGGGGGAAAATAGGGTGATGAAATATGAATATAACAATCCAACAACTGAGAATCCCAGTGGCTGCATATAGCACTGTTGTGTACACACCAAGTCTTCTGAGGCCCTTCTTCAAACTACACCTCTAAACCCTACTAGAAGCCTGTACATCAAAGTGAATGAACCTCTGGAGCAAGCAAGCATCCATGTGGCATAAGAAGCTGCAGTTATAACAGCAAATCTGGGGGGGGGGATGGGATGGGAAGGATAAACGCCCAATGCCTGAGCCAAGGTCTCGCTACATCTGAATATTAATAAAGTTGTGGCCAATTTAATCCCATAGAACATTGTCACGTGTCATTATTTCCCTCAGGGGCTGCCCGGGGTTCGGGGAACTCCGCCTGGCCACGCAAATCTATTAGGCAGGGTAAAGGTAAAAGTAAAGGGACCCCTGACCATTAGGTCCAGTCGTGTCTGACTCTGGGGTTGTGGCGCTCATCTCGTGTTACTGGCTGAGGGAGCCGGCGTACAGCTTCCAGGTCATGGAGCCAGCATGACTAAGCCGCTTCTGGTGAACCAGAGCAGCACACAGAAACACCATTTACCTTCCCACTGGAGCGGTACCTATTTATCTACTTGCACTTTGACGTGCTTTCAAACTAATTCACCGAAGATTAGAACAACAGATTTGAACAAAGAACCCCCAAGAATGAATATTATGCTGGTGAAATTTTGGTCTTGCACACAGAGGCAAAGTGTTTATAAGGAAGGCAGATATTCTGCAAGCTTCATTATTTGTACGAAGAAGCCTTGCCATTTCAACAGCACTATGGAATGAGACTTAGTGCCACATGTGGAAACAATGCTATTATTTCACAGATTGTGTTCTACCACCATTTCCAGGCTTTAACACCACTATCTGAGGAGTCAAATGGATTTAGCAGAAGGTCCCTGACTTCTGCAAAAGCAACATTCGATTAATTAAATCCTTACTTTCTCATATACCGGTACTTTCACAAATGGAAAGATTAACATACTAGGGCTGAAACAAATATTTGCAAATATTTGAAATGTGGTAAATCTTCCAGTTTAACCTGGTTATTTCAAGCACAGGAATACTGTAACAGTAATACTGTATTTAAACTTTTTTCAAAAAATAAAATAAAAAAGAGTGGTTATCTTCTTATACACAGATGCCGAGTTTAGCATGTAAGGTAGAGCTGGCTGCCAGCCAGACTATTAAGATCTGACTTGTAATTTTGGCCCTGGGATTTGGGAATCACAGGAGACTTGTTAGCTTGCTGAATAATTTATTCCAACAACCAGCAAATATGTAAAATATAGGAGTTAAACATTCACATGGAATCCTAAACATGGAATCCATTCTCTCCAGGTATTATTCACAGTCCGATTTTTTTACCTATTATGGACAGTGCAAATGGAGAAAAGTGTATCTCACCTTTTCTTCCATTTTAGGAATGAAATTCTCTATGGGCAGCAGATTGCTATGGCTCTTCACCCATTATATTTTTGTTTCATTTATCGTGGTCATATATATATATTTCTTTTTACTAATGCTCCCCCCAAACGTATAAACACAGGAACTGCAGACTTTAGGCATTGGTCTTCTGTGTTCAATGAACATGCAAGTGGGGAGAGTGAGGGTGAGAGCACTAGCTTAACTTCTCCATCACCCTCCATGAGTTGGAGGATATGCTGAAGACAGAGAACAGAGTAAATGAATACATCATACAGAAGTCAGAGAAGAACCTTCACCAATATTTAAGAAAGAGTAGCTGTGCATCCTTTGAAGATGGCATTAGACAGAGCAGGCACACATACACAGGTCTGTATGGTCTTTCCCACTATGGTTAGAGGTATTATATTCCTGTCTAAATTATACTAATTTTACTGTGCTAACTTGATGTTGTCAAGATAAGGGGAGGAAGCCACAATGTTGAGGAAGCATCAAACATGCCAAATGGACCCAAGTGCACCAGCACATAGATCAGCACCAAACAATTTGGAGCCTCCATTTTAATTTCTCATGATGCTCTGAAATGATTCCACATTGGGGCATTGTAAGAAATTAACATGGAGCTACAAGCTTCCTGGCATGGGAGCTTCAAGTCAGGCCCCAGCCCTATTGGGGCCCCGAGCAACTGCCTGAGGATGCTACATTCTGACGCCAGGGCTGATGCTCTACTGCTTCTGCTGGTACTAGGCAGAGCAGTATTATCCTTTGCTGAAACTCAAAAATGCTGCTCTTTTCAATCACAGGCTGCTGTGTACACAGTAAATGTGGAGATATGCAGACCTACAGTTGTGGGCATGTTTTGATGAGACAGCTTTCATGAGACAGCTACAGACATTCCTGGATTGGGATAATTTGATCACAGTTGTCTATCCCCACGATTGGATTACTGCAATGTGCTCTATGTAGGCCTACCCTTGGGGCTGATCTGGAGGCTGCAACTGGTGCAGAACACAGAAGCTAGGTTGCTTGTAGGGTCACATGACCACCAGTATATAAACACCCTGCTTGTGGGATTTGCACAGACTGCTACTGGGCCAAGTTCAAGGTCAACATATAAGGCCCTCTGCAGTTCAGGAACAGGTTATTTGAGAGACTGACTATATTATCCCTGATATACCCAGTAGACCCCTGTGGTTTGAGATTGTCCTGCAAGTTCCAAAGATCTCAGAAGCAAAGTCTGCAGTATCTTGGAGCAGGGCTGCCATATTCTGTGGAATAGCACTACTCTCAAGATAAAACAGGCACCTACTATCTACAATTTTCAGAAAGAATTGAAGACATTTTTGTTCTGTCTGGCTTTCCCAGCTGGATGAACTGATTAGTGTCATGAGAGCCGATTTTGTATGGCTTTAAATATACCCGGTGTGTTTGTGTGTGTGTGTGTGTTTTCAACTGTTTTTTGCTATGTTTATTATACATCACCTTGAGATGGCTGTTTAGCAGTAATAATAAACTAGCGACTAGAACTGGATCAGTGCCTATATGTTTTATTCTGCTTCAGAATGAAAATATCACAAAATTCTGCTTTTTCTTTTTCTTCGCTTTATCCTAAGGGCTCAACTCATTTGGTTTTCACTGGGAAAAATCACTTTATGCCTCCGAGAGTTTACAGAATTAGACAGACTGAAAACTTGCTTGGTTTGTTTCTTCTTCTTATTAAGTTATTATTTTAGTCCCAAAGGTAGTTGCTGTGAATGCTATTAATGGAAAGATATGAATTATTCAGCTACTGGCATGTTTAAACGTCAGCTTCCACACAAAGCCCACAATCAGCCTCCTGTTTTACAGAATTCTACAGTCACTTAAATTGCATTTAATTTACAAAGTATTGATTATAAGCTTAACTATGTTTAGCAAAAGGATAATATTAATTACTTTATTCCTTGGCATATACTTTACATGATTAAGTTCTTCTATGCCATTTCCCAGCATTTTCAGGCTAAGAATGTGGGGTGAGGCAGAGAGATATACACAACCAGGAAAAAAAATGTGAGCAGTACAAATATTCAGATTAAGCTATTAAAAAGGGTTGCTTTGTTCCAGTGAGGAGACAGGCTCAGAGGAGTAATACACAGGAACATTTGGTTTTTTCCAATTTCTTTTTGCTTTTTGCTTGTTTTTAACCGTTTTTGATTTTCTTATTTGGCTTTGTGTTTATATATTCAGGGTAGGGGGGGCATATTTCAAAGTTCTGGGATAGCTATACATCAACTTTTTATATACAAGTGTGGCGTTCACCCAAACTTCGGATTGGCATAGAAGGTGTTAAAAGGGAATAACCAGTAAGAACCTTGAGGGGGCGGAGTTATGTGGGCTATATAAACCCCTCCCGGGGAAGGAAAGGGGTTCTTTAGGTCTTTAGTTCTTTGGTCTGGGGTTCGTTGGTTCTGTGGGTTCTTTAGTCTTGAGTCTTTGGGGCTTGTTGTGGATATTGAGAGGTTGGAAGAAGGGTGGCAAGGGAAGGAGTAGGAACAGGGGATGGGAGAAATCGTTGGGCACTGTTGTTAACAAGAACACAACCAAGAAAGTACTGTTTATCCAGAAACCATATGCTTATGTACTAAACTTCAAATAAAACAGTTTTGTTCCAATATTCTCCTTGCCTGAACTGAGTGAAGTAAATACCAGACAGACTGGTTGGTGGCAGCGGTTAATTAATAAAGTGGTGAGTGCAGGTATCAACGGACCGTCAAACGTCTGGGGGACCTGTGCAGGTTGAGCGAACCGCCACAAGCCACCAAATATATATTGTCTTGAGCATTTCTGGAGAGACTAGGACAGTCTGAATTAGTTTCTGATACAGGATCTCTTAAGGACCTTCTAATAGCGGACCTTGGTGTAGGTCAGGGGTGAGGAACTGCATTCGGCTGGTGGGCCAGATGCTTAATTTCTCCACCTGCAAGGGCCAACTTGGGCAGGACCGCCCACCAATCAAAGTTCAAAGGAGGTTGCTGTCATAGTAACTTCCTTTGAAGACATACTTTCAGGGCCAATCAGCTTCAAAGGGCCTTACTGTCACTGTTGGTCCAACTTTGAAGTCATCCCCTTCCTCAAGTTCCAGCTTCTCAGTCCTCTCCTTTGCCTCTCAGAACCTCAGTGGGAGCTGCTTCTGCCTGGTAAGCGAGATCCAAAGGGCAACACCAAGGAAGACTAAGGATGAGGGAGGAATTGCTGCCTGTAAAATCCTGGCATCATATGAACAGCATCATATTTTTCATTCTTTTAATGGGATTTTATGGCTATAATTTTTTGCAAGTTGCTTTCAGAGCTTCTTGGAGCATTCACAGCAAAACTATAAAGATAGTAAACATGCTTTTAATCCTTAACAAATAATAAGACACAAAAGACAGCTGTGGGAGCAACGGGTAGACTGCAACTATTTCTCTACCCTCAAGCTATGATGGTACATTTGTTATCATCTCAGCCACCTCAAAAATAGATGGCTCTATCTTTCATCACATTTCTTAGTTTTGTATTCTGAGTTTTTAATCCAGCGCTGGCAAGACAAGTGCGACAGGAAGAACCCTTCAGTTTTATTTCTGTGTTTAATAGATTAATAATGTTTCTAAGATTAATAAGAAAACTTGCACACCAAGGAAGCTGAATAGCACACTCCCCATTCAGCCTGTCTTATAACCATCCATGCTACCACAAACAAACAAAAAATCGGTCAAAGGAAAAGTTAAGAATTTTCAGATTTCAGCTGCAATACAACAACAAGAATCCTAAAAGAACAAGAACAAAATAAGACATACTTTTGACAATTTATGGGCCTTATCCAAAGTGAATTAAAGGCATTTTTAAAAGTCTGCATTATTCCATTGCTCAGTAAAGAATGTAAGACAATACATCTCATTAAAAATTGAAAGCACTTTGTTTGGGAACATGCTATGTGGAGTAAAGCAGAGGGAAAAAGAAAACTTGATGAGTCTCAAGAGGAAGTCTGGCATTGTAATTAGGTTCCTCCCCCCCCCCCCGGTCTTCCAACACCTACTGAGTAAAAATATCACAGCACAGATGCCCTGATCAACATTATTCAACGTTCTGGCTCAAAGAACATATGAAGTTAATTATGTATAGTTTTCCTCCCTGATATTTTTCGCTGTGTATTTTATTTTTTAAATAAACTAAAGCAACTGCCCAGGCTTCAATCTCCAATAAAAAATCAGTATGTAGAAGAAGATTTCTTACCCTTCCTTCTCTATCATTTTCCTACCTCCTGATTGCTCAATTCACCTTATTTTTGGCTACCAAAGTCTCCTTAGAAGCAGGCTACAATTGTATGCTTTCCCTATCCTCAATAACCTCCTCAATGTCCCCCTCAATATATAAGACACACACACACACACACACACACACACAGCCTGATCAATGGTAGAAGTCCACCCAACCTTTCAACCAATCAGATTTGGTTCTACCCTACCCCAAATCAGACCATTATTCTCATCTAATGAGTGACAAATAATTTCCATCCAGCAAGCCAATCAAAAGTGAAAAAACCCACCTTTCCTTGGGGCAGTCTGATGCAACTTACTACTTAACTCATCACACACAGAGCAAACTTTTCTAGTTCAACATAAAACCCTGTCCAAGTAAACATGTTTTAAAAATGTGATTTATTCACACCTATATACTGTAGCTAAAGAGTCACACATAGACTTACTTCCGCTTCTTTTGGGGCAAAAGAGCTTCTTACAGAGTAATCCACCCCCAACTCCACCCTGGTTGATGGTGTGTGTGTTTGGAGGGGGAGGGGGGAATGGTATGCAGATATTACTCCACTTTGTACATTTATTTGCAATAGGAAGAAGTGTGTTTACTTGAATCAGGGACTGTATTTAATTTTCTTTAACACAACTACTTACAGCTACTTGCATAATATGTAGGATCTATCTTTTACAATCAATAAGGAAGCAAATATACTCAAGCTTTGTTGTAATTAGGATGAACAACCAAATAAGTATAGATCAAGCAAGCTACAGTATGTTACTGAAACAGAGAGGCACCGTAACAGTGTTTTGGCTTTCCAGGACCTTTATTTATAGCTCTGTGTAAGATTACTTTTAAAATCTCTTTCTAAATGAAATTTGTAATTTTCCATCAGGGATAACTTAAATGGGATCATTAGGGCTAAGCAGTAAATTAATGTACTTGGTATAATATGTCCTTAGGGATGCAAGCTTTAATCAGAACTGGGTAAGTGTTGAGAGTTGGATATTATCTTTAGCTAAGACCAATGCGAAATAGCTTCTCCCCAAAGAGCTGATAATATATGCCACCGTTCTGCTTTGATTCCCTGCCATCAGGATATTGAAATGCTCACACTCATGAAACAACAACGAGCAATAGATAAATTAATAGCTTAGATGGAGAAAAAGGAAGGACATAATGGGATCAATTTGTGCTTTCTCACATGGGAAGTTCATGGTTCAATTGATTTCCACACCTGGCCTACAGATCAATGTCTGTGGGTGGGTTTAGCAAGGAAACTTATTTTGCATTCTGACACTTGAGAGGAAGTTCAGCTCTGTTTTTCTCTAACAGCCAGTGGAGGTCTCCCTACTCCTGTAGGGTGAAAAGGATTCACTAAGTGACAAAATTCCTGCAGCACACAGTACAAATGGACTAAATCAATGAGAAGTGTTGACAAACTCCAAGAGATGCTTGGAGATGAACTTATGTGCTTCTAAAAGCCCACATTAAATGGGAGGAGTGGTTTCAAAGCCTGCAAATTATTGTATGCCCCTGATCAAGGTAAAACCCAGAGAAACCCCTTTCCACATGTATCTCCCAACTCTTGCCATCTCTGAAAACCTTTTCACCAGCCTCCCAAACAAATTCCCACTAGTCCCTGACAAGAGGATTAGCAGCGGAGGCTTTTTCCTTTTCTCAGTCCTTTTCTGTCACTCTGATATGCTGAACAGGTGTTTGACTACATGCAAAGCCTGAAGAATCTTGAAAGTTACAGTAGGTCGTTCAGTCAGTAAGGTAGGTCTGTCAGAGGTTGCTGAAACTCTGGAACTATATCTCCCATGCTCTCTGGACTTTGTGCACCAGTATATGGTTATATAGTATACCAGGATATTAAGAGGGAGGGAGGCAAGGAACAAGGAGGGGAAGTTGTTCTGAAATGTGGTGGATGCATGCTTCAAAATAGTGGAGGCTAGTAAAGAAGGGTTGGGGCATTTCCCCAAATTCCCCAAATTACTTTGAAAAAATACCAACCATTTCTGATAGACATTGGCTGCATTTGCATGACATGGTAAGCAGCTACTGCTTGAGGTTAGCATGGAAGGGAGCTTAACTATGAGGCCAGGTTCAGATGACACTCTCTATACAAACCAATATAGTGGTGCACTGTATGTAGACCACTATCAGTCCACAGGCAGCTTTCAGCTATCATGCTGATTTGATGGGATGCTGGTACCTTCATGCTTCTATAGTGTCAATACAGAATAAACCATTTTCTTTGTAGATGTTTTATGTACAATTAAGTGGTATGCACATTTCGTTCAATGAATCTATCAATCAATCAAGTTACTTTCCTCCCCACCTACAATGCATTGAATGCAAGGAGTTGCTTTTTCAAAAACAAAGAATATCTCAGTTTTGACAAAGCGGCCCGGTTCACAGGGAACGCTATGCCGTAATTCATAAATCATATTTGAATCTGAACATTCAAACTATGTCCAATGTTTTAACAAGTGTCTATTAACCACAAACAAAACATGCTCATAGTTTGTTGCTGGTAATAGTTTATTGCTGGTTTATAAACTATGGTTTAGATCAACCATGGCTTTGCATAATGGGTGGACTGGCCAGGCATTATTTCCAAACTCTCCCTCTTCCTGCCTTTCTGGAAATATTTGTCTTAAAAGCTAAAAGTTACACTAGCCGAGGTAGAGACAACAATACTTATTCATTGCTTGGAGTTAAAAAGAAAAGGCTGGGTTTACTACAACAGGTTAAGAGATGAATTTGATCATATTTAAGTGGTGGTTATTAAAATCAAAGTTATAAGATGCTATATCTTCCAACAAAGTTATATCAGCATTTTTTGGTCTTCCTAATGAAGCAGTAAGCATTTAACATGGATGTTCTTTTATTAATTCTGTAAATCTACAAGGAGTGCTTTAAAGTTAGATATGCGTGTGTCTCCCTTAATTTGCTTTCAACGCCATAGCCACTGACCCTCTAAATTGCAAGCCAATTATAAACATTGTAGTTCTAGTAGTAGTTGCATGTTGGGAGCATGCATTTAGAATGGTAACGTTAATATTCAGTTCATTAGGATGATGCTGGAAAAAATAAATTACATATTTATTGGTTAGTGTTTGTCATGCACCTGGAAAATGGAGGAGGTGGCGCATTTACAACAAAAGAAAAATACACAACACACCTGACAATGCAGTCCTGTACATGTTTACTCAGAAGTAAGTCCCACTTAATTGAAACCTTTCATATGATATGTAACATGAAAAAAACTCCTGAATTTTCAGACAGGGAGAGTTCAATAAGGTTAACAGAAGGCAAAGACTGCCACTTCCTCGTGCTGCTGTTTTTAAGTTAAATATTTTAAAGCTATTGAGTGGTTGCCAACATTAGTCATACTCAGAGTAGACCCACTGAAATCAATGGACTTTAGTCCAATAAGTGAGATGCAGTGCAGTATGAGCAGTCTTCCCTGGTTGTTGTCTTACCCTGGTTGTTGTTGTTGTTGTTGCATATGCAGGGTGCAACAACTAGCTCTCACCCACTGATTTAAATGAGTCTACTCTGAGTATGACTTAGTTGGATATCATCCATTTATTCAATTTCTCTTCCTCCCTTCATCACACAGTGACAAACATTCTTGTGTTGAACCAAAGGAAGCTCTGTAAATGCCATCTTGGTAGTCAACATAACCCCACAATTAATTGGTAGTTGTTTAACAACAAGCTCATGCATATGTTTACATTCACTTGAAGTGCTGGGCTCTGACCCCAGAAAGGGAAACTATCTGTAAGACTTGGGTATTTGCCACCTATGCCCTTATCCGGTCAGGTGGAGTGACGGGAAGACCTGGCCAAATTGACATAAGCTGCTTTGTGTATAAAGAATGTATGGACATTTGCTTTGGGTGCAGACAAACTATCTTCTTACTGTGGTGTCCGCCCCATGTCTCTAAAGGCTGGGAGAGCTGGCAGGCTGATTTGCTGTAAGCATATACCTTCCTATAATAAAAGACTAGAACTGATCACTGGCATTTGGGCATACTTCTTTGGTCCTACGAGCCCTCCTTTGGGCCTGTGGATCAGGACAATTCTCATTATATTAATCATAAGCCATGATTAGAAGACTCTGAAATGGCAGCATATGCATTGTTAAATAACCAAAAATAACAAGCAAATGTCCAGATTATATATACCCCTCTGACAATAGTTCATTAATGTGAGAAGCCTTAAAGGCAATCTTTCTCTTATGTTACTCTCTGTGGTGGTTGGCGCTCTTATAAATACCATCCGTTAAAACTCCCATTGAGTTAGGTAGTGACCTATTGCATTTTATGAAGCGGAGGGGGTGGTAATGTGCAACAATGTGCCTTTCAGCAGATGGTGCTACTAAAGCAATAATGAACAAATACATTTCTGCAAACTGGAATGTATACTCAACAGATTTTTGTGGCGGCAGGTTCCTGCTTTCTGATAAGGCCTGGAGCACTTAAAAGGTCTACAGCAATTGCAATAAAAATGCCTCCTCATAAGTCTAGGCCTCAATTAAAGGTTGTAAATAAGAATCTTGATAATAGTTTGCCATTTGTGTTCATCAGTTGCTTAAGTGATGTTGGCAACAGAGGCTAGGAGACTTCCTGTCACCCACCCACCCTCTCACAGCTCCATCTGTTACCTGAATCCATGGCCATCTGTCGTTTTCTGCTGCAGTCCAAGCATTTACAAGACCTTTCTTGTTAAGTCGTGCATAGTAAGGATACCATTTCTGGAGCCCAAAAAGTGCCCGATGGGTAGATGATGCAGTAATTTGCTGGTTTGAAATTATTCCGCCTTCAATTCCCAATGGCCCAGAGCATTCTGTAGGAAAAGAAGGGATGAAAAGAAGAAAAGATACAGAACATTTGAAACACAAGATTATGGATAATAGATTCCTGACTAGGGACAGGTGAATCTGTTAATTTCTGTTCCCCCATAATTTCTCATTTCTCCCATCATAAATTTAGTTTTCTACATTTTTCACATCAGTTTGTTCATGTTCTTTTTGGAGTATACAGCATCTATTTGATTAATATTCTATATCTTTGATCCTATGCTTTAAATAATTTTGATTTTCTTTTTTAAAAAATCATATTTCTCTGTAAGTTTATTTCACTGTATTTTGATCTGCCATTAAAGATGAAAATAAAACCCGTGATTTCAAAGCCTGGCAATAGTGTTGGAAGAAAATCAATTTATTTCATTGAGGGGGGGTGGGAAGCATTTCATATATAACCAGGATCATCTATGAACAGATTTGTTAGCTGCTGCTAAACCTAGCAGCAGTTACAACAGGAGTTTTAGTCAATATACTTCCTTGATGAGAAAAATTGGTCTAAGTTCAGACAATTTTGAACAAACAAAATGTTTTGGCAAGGAAGAGAATCCCATATTAGTACTAAACAATATATTTGTTTTATTCTATTTAACGGGTTGGTTAAGACATACCACATCATGATTCATGTATTCCCTTTTGCCACCCTATTTCCCTGAGGTGCTCAGATTTCCTTCTGACCAAGAAACAAAACATTGTTTCCTGGATTATCTGAACTGAGTAAACTATGATTTGCAAACCAGGAGACTAAACCACTTCTCAGTGTAGAAAATCCACAGCTAGAGATTTCAAATATAGTTTAAACTATTGTATACATTCATGGTTTGACCTGTTCAAATATAACAATGAACTATGGTGTGCCATTAAAAACATGGCTTAAACAAATCTCTAATAGGTGCAAAACAAAATGCAATATCTTTAAAATAATGGTTGCCGGAAGAGATTGCTTTATTATTACCATATATACTTGAGTATAAGCCTAGTTTTCCAGCACATTTTTTGTGCTGAAAAAGCTGCCCTCGGCTTATACTCGAGTGAGGCAGGTGGTGGGGGTGGCGAGAAAGAAGCCCTTTCTTTTTGCTCGTGCCGCCACCCGCTCTCCCCAGTCAACCATTCCTTAAGAAGTGTACAAGAACGGCGGTTCTTTACTCTCCCCAGGCAGCTTGTTCCATTCCTGAACTGCTCGCATAAATGCAAACTTGGCAAAGGAGGAAGAGGAAGGAGCAGCCCAAAGGGTTGCTTTCGGGCTGCTCGTTCCTCCTCCTCCTCCACAGCGGCAAAGGTGAACCGGCTTATACTCGAGTCAATAAGCTTTCCCAGGTTTTTGTAGGAAAATTAGGTGCCTCGGTTTATATTCGGGTCGGCTTATACTCGGGTATATACGGTATTCAAGGTGATGCTGCAGTCTTGGATGCATTCATTTAACTTATCCAGCTAGCAGAGCTCCACAAGAAGCCATCAGCAGTTCAACACAAACAGATTTCAAATGGGAGACATGCGAAAAGCAAATATGCTTTAGACATCTGTGGTCTGCTTCTCCTTCCAGTGCCTAATTTTGTGGAATGAGATAACTCTGGCTGTGCTTAGTATGAACACAAACCCTGACAGTGGGATTATAGATGACCTCTAATACTATGGTAGTTAATACTGATTCATGCATAAACTTCTCAATGTGCAATTTAGCTCACAGCTATTCCTGTTCTCTCACTGCTGTTTAGTGAGAGCACTTTGCTTTGGGAGGAGTAAAAAATAAAGGAAAATAAACCTTATGGAGGATCTTTATCGATAGGTTGGAATGAATACTGTGGTAGTTTGTTTATTTCGTATTATTTCCATAACCAATAGAAACTATATGGGCCATTATTGGTTCCTTTTCATCCATAGCACAAAGCCTATTTTCTGCAGAGGACTGGAATGTACTGCACAAAAGCACTTGAAGACACAGAATCTTCTTTCCTTCCAGCAGATGCAGAACACTTTTCAAGCTGCTTCATTACTGTGATACTATAAAATTATATGATTATGACTACAGGAACAATTTTAGGGGGCTATCCATTTTACTGACAGCTATTTAAAACAGTTGGCAGCCACAGATTACTGGTCCAATTTTAATTCTGCACATATTCAGTGATAATTGAACATGACTCCCCCACCCTGCTCAACTTTATGAACAGAAGCCAAGTTTCTTTCTCAAGGTGGCATTTACTAAAGCTTTGGAGAGCCCTTGATCTATATAGCAAGTGCATACTTCTGTTCCCTAGAAGATGCAAATCCTCATTTGAACTTTGCCACAATACATTTAAAGGGGGGGGGATGTCCTTCATCTTTTTCTTTTGAGCAAGGAAGAAGTGGGGATGGGATTAAGGCTTCACCTTCTTAGCAGGGAAGATATTTGTCTACTACAAATGTTGTTGAAAGGGTAGGAGGCTGAAGAAGGTGAGATTTGCAGCCTATTTACTCCTTGCCACAATCCCCCCCCCCGGACCAGGTAGGAGCAATTAAGGGCTGGCTTTTGAGGCACATTCAAAATAAATATGGAGGTCATCTGATATCTGCTGACATGTCTTCAAGGGCAAGGACAGCTCCAGGCCTGAAAGCCACTTGCAACCACCAAAGTCTTAGTTAAAGGCAGCCGTGATGCAGGCCAAGGATGCAGGTATTATGTGTTGCAGTAGGACTACACTAAAGGAGCAATCCTATAGCAAGAATCAGCAGGATGAGGGGCTAGGATCCAGTGGATCTCTGGCTGAACCAAGAAGTTCCCAGCACAGCCAGGCTGCCCCAGCCTAACTCCCTCATCCTTGGCTCAGTAGAAGATATGCTGCAGGTAGAAGAGAATGACATAGGAGATCTTCTTTCCACTCACAGATTCAATATGCTGGATGTCAATCCATTGTATGAATGGCTGGGTAACTAATGCCTCTGAAAAGTTGGAGTTTCAAATGTCAATGGTTACAGGATGAAGAGAAACTTGTTCTTGTTATCATATTATTTATTGCTTCAGTTACAGGTAGGTAGCCGTGTTGGTCTGCCATAGTCGAAACAAAATAAAAAATAAACAAATTCCTTCCAGTAGCACCTTAAAGATCAACTAAGTTTGTTCTTGGTATGAGCTTTCGTGTGCATGCACACTTCTTCAGATAGCTGTTTATTGTTACTTGTTTATTTATTGTTCAGAAAGCGGTTCTAATTTTGTCCTGTCAATATAAATTTGTTCCCTGTCAAAGTAGATATACAACATATTGTTCCCTGTTTTTTCTCTCTAACATGGGTAAGCCCACAGGTATGCTAGTGTTTCTGTATGTATCATTGGCCTACATTAATCAGTAAGGATGTGGTCTAAACCACTGAACCTTGGGCTTGCCAATCAGAACGTCAGAGGTTCGAATCCTGAGATGTGGTGAGCTCCCGTTGCTAGGTCCCAGCTCCTGCCAACCTAGCAGTTGGAAAGCACGTCAAAGTGCAAGTAGATAAATAGGTACCGCTCCAGCAGAAAGGTAAACGGTGTTTCCGTGAGCTGTTCTGGTTTTGCCAGAAGCGGCTTAGTCATGCTGGCCACATGACCAGGAAAAGCTGTCTGTGGACAAACTTCAGCTCCCTTGGCCAGTAAAGTGAGATGAGCGCTGCAACCCCAGCATCGTTTGCAACTGGACTTAACTGTCAGGGGTCCTTTACCTTTTTATTTCATAAAATGCATTTTGGTCAAATAATGCTGAGTTGTATTGCTTTGTCTTGTCACATCTTTCCAGTTAAATTGTCAACTGAGAGGTCATCTGCATTACTGTGTCCAAACTACACAAAAGCACCATCAAATATAATGCACTTAACATTGCTGGAAGGTACTCCCTTCAGATAATAGCTTGCTTTAGCTATGCTGCTAAAAGGGAATTATCCTTTTCTTCCAAGTGTGAAGTTCTGGCCTTCCACATGTATTTTAAATTGTATTCTTTCTTTTCTTAAATTTAAAAGCAACAAAAGGCTTCTCCTAAAAGATGACAAAGCATTACAAGACACATTTACCAAGACAGCTTAAAACATACCAGCTGGCCTAATTCTTCAGTAAAGCCTGAGAATGTATCACATGTCCTTTGTAAACCATCAAGGATGCAATGCTAATGCAAAATGTTAAAAATGAGCTATTGCCACCACACAAAGCACAACTGCATGCAAATAGCTCTAATTTAAATACATTTCAAAAGCCACAAAGCTTTTGTTATTTTATTTTATTTAAATATCTATATTAGCTTTTGAAACTTCTAATAATTGTGCCAGATGTCAGTCATGTAATGTACCCCATGAACGTGGGCTACAGGAGCCTGCATAAAATTATTCGAAGAATCAGAGCCACATCTTAAATTGAAATGCAAATATGATTGACAAAGATACAAAGAGAGGTTTCAGGTATGCAAGAGGAGATCCAGAATTAATGTTTGCAATAAATGATGCTCAACTAAATTGCCCTCCCTAATAGAGGGAAAATATCCAAGTTGCAGATTGCCAAACATTATGTGCTAAAACTAGTCAAGAGGAGTTCTGCTGGGCCCAACTGCGCCCTGTTTTTCCATCTTAAACTAATGTGATGCAAATCTTGTTTTATTTTGTACAATTTATATATTGATTGATTTGATTGCAAAAAATAGAAATAAAACCCAAACACCTCAAAGTGGTTTATAAAAAGAAGAAAAAAACAGCAAAATCATCACCAAAACAGCCAATCAAATAATAATAATTAAAATCAGCAATAATCTAAAAGCAGATTAAAACACATCTACACATTCTCCAAATCTGGGTAGACTTGCCTATGCAAAAATGTTTTTGGCAGGTGCCTAAAAGGGTACAGTGAACAGATTTATTTATTTATTTCATATCTATATACAAGGAGTTGCAGGGAATGGGAGATCAGCACATGCCTCTCAAATGCTCTATGGAGCTTCTCCATGAATGGATGGGTGCTGTTTCCCATAGCACTAGAAAGGTACTGTGTTTTTTGGACCATAAGGCGCACAGGACCATAAAACGTTCCCTGTTTTTAAAGGAGGAAAACAAGGAAAAAACATTCCTTTTCTAGCAAGAACGGCGCAGATCGTGTAAGCGGCTCTCCCTTTGCTTGCTTTATGGTGAGCTGGGAGGAGGGGTGGAAGGGGCTCCCATCTGTCCCTCCTCTCACCTCGCTGCAAAGCAAGCAGACCTTGAGGGCAGCCTCAAGGTTTGCATCCTGCCATGCATTCTACAGAGGGCTGCCTCCAAAGATGCTTTGGACACTTCAGCCAGTGCAGAAGTTGGCAGCCAGATTGCTCACCGGGGCAAGTCGGGTTGAGCATCTGACAAGGATCCTGGCTTGACAGCACCAGGTGGACCCAATTCCAATGGCTGCTGCTTTTAATGGAGAAAGCCTTCAACGGCTCAGAAGAAGGAAGGAAGGAAGGAAGGAAGGAAGGAAGGAAGGAAGGAAGGAAGGAAGGAAGGGGTGACAGAGAGAAAGAAAGGGAGGGAGGGAGGGAAGAGAGAGAGAGAAGGATGGAAGGAAGGAAGGAAAGGATGAGAGAGGGAAAGAGAGAGGGGGAGGGAGGGAGGGAAGAGAGAGAGAAGGGAGGGAGGGAGGGAGGGAGGGAGGGAGGGAGAGAGAGAGAGAGAGAGAGAGAGAGAGAGAGAGAGAAGGAAGGAAGGAAGGGGGAGAGAGGGGGGAGGAAGCAGAGGGAGAGCAGGGATTGCCAGTTGCTCTTTGTCTGTGCCAGTGCCAGGTGCACCCCCCCAACCCACCCATTGATCAGCACACTGAGCGATGCAAGGCAAGGCTGCCTTTTTCCTCTTGTCTGTCCCACACTCCTTTTACTGTGCTGCAGACTCTGGCTGGGACAACCCATCGTGAAGCTATGACTGCAATCTGCTGGAAGGGTTTGGCTGGAGAATACTGGTAATTGCAAGCATCTCCCTCCTTCCCTCCCACCTTGTGCTCTCCAGTGGGGTGGGGGCGGGGGAGGAACGGACACCCCAAAAGCATCGCTTTTGGGCTGTTTCTTCCTCCTCAGCCCCCTTTGCCGCTATCGGCAGCTGGGGGGGGGGAACGGAGAGCCCGAAAGCAGCACTTTTGGGCTGCTTGTTCCTCCTCCGCCCTGCCGGGAGCCATGGTTCCGGCGGCAGAGGCATCCCTCCGCTCGCAACTGCAGCGTCAGCTGAGGGATCCTGCTGTTGTCCAGTGCCTTTGCTCCATAAGATGCACAGACATGACACCTTCCTTTTTAGGAGGGAAAAAGTGTGTCTTACGGAGTGAAAAATACGGTACTTCTGGGAACCTGCTGATAAGAATTCAATTGTTCTTGCTCTACTGATGGGCTTTGTGGGGAAATCTGGTTCAAAACTTAACCTCTATTCTGATGATTTCTTCTAGAAGTGCTCTTATACGTAAGTGTTTCTGAGAGATCAGGAATGAGTATGTAAAAAAAATAAATGAAGTAAAGTGAGACCAAGGTAACCATTTCTAAACAATAATGATTACAATGCAAGGCTGGCCAAAGGTGTTTTGCTGTCTGGGGTGGAGATGACATCCCCTCATTCCATGTACAAAATCTGACTGGACTAGTAGCTGAATCTCATTTCAACACTGGTGCTGGGTCAGCACCTTCCACCACACATGCTAGTTTAGGGGATGGAGAGCAGGCCAAACAAGGCACACAACCCAGAGTTTAGATGACCTTGGTTTAGTTTGACATGACAGCATAAAGGACCAGGAAGAAGCAAAGCTGCCATCAGCTCCATTCTAGGAATACATGTTTTGCCAAGCCAAGGTTTGGCTTAGCGTAACATGTAAACTAAGCTAAAGTAATGCACTTATCTGAACTGAAGAGTGTCTATGTTTTGTTGACGAAATAGTTGCTTGCAGATTTTCTTTTTGCTAACCTGGAACCTGATAACTAAATAATAACAGCAAACAGTTTCAATATTCTCATGCATGAATGAATGATGCCCAATTCTCTGCCTATAGGCTATATGGGTAAAGTAATTTCTTGTTAAAGATGCACAAATTTATGAAATTCTTAGGCTGTATTGGGGACCAAATAAGGGAAAAAACACTGCAGGCAGGCAGTAAAGCAAAATAATAATAATAATGAAGACTGATAATTAATGTGTCCACATATGATTTAGAAAAATAAAAGGCTTGAACTTCGAATGGAGCACATGATGAAATTGGCACTACTTCAGGAATTTCTGATGAGATATTTCTAATATTCAGTCTGACTAAAGACAGCAGAAGGTAACATTATCTGTGTTGGTACAGTGAATAACTTTACTGTAGTCAGGCTTGTGCTGGCAGACTGCTTTGGGAATTGCATCATTAATTTAAATCCTGCCTAACAAGATCTGCTAAATATCCCTAAATAAGTTTATCACTCATAGAACAATATAAAAGCCGACTAATCCAAAGTTGCTATTCTTATTGAAATATTAAAATCAATAGAATGACTTAGGCAGGCTTTATCTTATGGTCCTATTATCTACATGTACAATAGAATAAGGCAGTAGAAAGAATGGGCTGTCCAATTTCAGACTGCAGGCATGTGGTCACAGTTCTGAACACCCTGTTGCACACACTCCAACATTTCTCCAATGAAAATAGGGATATCCCATAATGATAATTTTACTATTTATACGCCCCACACCTTACTAACTTGCCCTACCATACCCTCCAACATTTCTCCAATGAAATTAGGGACATCCTAAAGAAAAGTGGGACATTCTGGGATCAAATCAGAAACCCACACACCACAGACCCTCCATGTGTCCCTATTTTCCAGGAGTGTCCCTGATTTAGAGAAGCCATCCCAGTTTCTGATTTGATCCTGGAATATCCTGCTTTTCCTTAGGATATCCCTGTTTTCATTGGAGAAATGTTGGAGGGTTTGGAGTTATTCGACTCCTGAGCTGTCTGAAGGAAATCCTGTATAGCGAAGGTTTTTTTTTTATAAAAAAAAATGCTTAATGTTTTATTATGTTGGAAGCTGCCCAGAGTGGCTGGGGCAACCCAGTAAGATGTGCAGGGTATAAATAGTAAAATTATCATTATAGAGTGGGATGTCCCTATTTTCATTGGAGAAATGTTGAAGTGAATGACACTTTAGCTTTAGGGTGGGCTTCAGGGTGATAGCTGGATGCCATGATTTGGGACCCAGCTGGGTGTCATGACCTAGGGCCAGATGTCAGGACTCATAGTGTCAACACAGCACAGCACACAACTTTGCTCACATTCTCTGTCATATTTCTGAGACCTGGGAGCCATAACTCAGAGGTATCATAACTCAGAGCCATACCTCAGAGCTGTAACTCAGAGGTGACATAACTCTGAAGTTTGCACATCATGTACACAGCTGACACCAGTCTGCTGAGTCTGCATAAACACATTCCCACAGTCACAACTGCAATATTCTCATAGTTGCAACTGCAAGGCCAGCTACGCCTAGCGTGGCCTGGCCTAAGCTCGAGATAAGAGAGCATCAGGAAGTAAAGGTAAAGGTAAAGGTAAAGGACCTCTGGAAAGTTAAGTCCAGTCAAAGGTGACTAAGGGGTGTGGTGCTCATCTCGCTTTCAGGCCAAGGGAACTTTTCAGGTCATGTGGCCAGCATGACTAAACCACTCCTGGTGCAACAGAACACCATGATAGAAACCAGAGTGCATGGAAATGCCATTTACCTTCCTGTCACAGCAGTACTTATTTATCTACTTGCACTTGTATGCTTTTGAACAGCTAGGTCCAAAATCCATTGTGTGGATTTGAACCACCAGCCTTCTGACCAGCAACCCCAAGAGGCTCAGTGGTTTAGACCACAGATCCACCCGCATCCCTCTTCAGGAAATAACTGTCCTGTAGCCAAGTAGAAGACTACCTGACTTAAGCATGCTTTGTCCATATGCGTTCCTAGCCAATAGTGACACAGGAGATCATGCGTCTGTGCTTGCCACAATTGTATAAATGCTTTGTGTATTCTTTGTTCTATACTTAGTCTTTTGGGAAGTATCCAACTGAGACTGTTCTGCGGCTCAGAATAAAAATATTTTTACCTTTCAACCCACTCTCTCTTTATTGGCTTGGGAGGGACAGCGTTTTCAATTTGGTATCAGGGGGCACCCCAGTAAAAGGTTCCAGAAGAAAGTGCTTCTGTCCAGATGCTCAGTTGGGGGCCAATGGGCCACAGCACTCCCCAAAATGGCATTCCTGAAGGGGTCGTCTCTATTTGATGTACGCCATAGACGGATCTTTAACACAGAATCAACCCTTCAAAATAATTAAGCAGCCATTGGATTGGTTGATTCAGGATACATACCCAATGCCAATGCCAAAATCTACTTACATCTGTAATCCATAAGGTTGTGGCCTATTTGAACCCAAGATGCCCACAATAAAGCTTGCTCACTTAAATGGCCGTGTTGCAGCACTTAGTTGGACTTCATGCAACACTTATACTCTATTCAAGTGATTCCCCTATAGCACCCTGCACCCACCTAAACAGGCTCCAGAGGCTCCCCAACCTCCCAGGAAAGATTTAGGGAGCAAAGCTGTAGAGGGCCATAGCTCAGTGGTATATCATTTACCTTGCATGCCAAAGGTCCCAGGTTCAATCCCTGGCTTCTACAGGTAGGGCTGAGAAAGACCCATGGCTGAAAGCCTGGAAAGCTGATGCTGGCTAGTGTGGACAATACTGAGCTAGAAGGAACACTGATCTGACTTACGGCCCATTCTATTGACAGGCACCTTCTCAGCGAATGGACAATATTAGATACTATTGTTTGTATAGCTGCTTACACACACACACATGTTTTAGTGAAGTTTTAATATGAATACCAATCATAAAGAATAAAAAGTAACAAATAAATAAATCAATAAAAATAGGCCAAACTCTTGAGAGGTAACATACAGTAGCTAACAGTTATCAGTTGGAATTAATGAACAGTAGGAAGTGAGCTACAATCAAGCTGTGAAAAGTCTCTCCAGGGAAGTTCAAAAATATCCTGGATTGAAGATGTTCAAAGTTAACTTCAAAGCAAAATAAAGAAAAACAAACAAAAATCCTCAACAAAAATCCACCATGACCAAAACCTGAATTGAATGTTTGCATTTATATATATATATATATATATCTTTTACAATTCTCAGTGGCAGTGTTTTAAAGATTCTTAGACTATAGCCAGAAAAATCTTGGTTTAACTGAGGTAGATGTAATCAGTATTCATTGATTTGCATAATTGGCATGACAGATTTCAATTATATAATTATTGTAAATATATGCAATGATACAATTAGGAGTTGTAATTACAATGCATAATTACATAATTAGGTGTTATGACATGGTAAGAAAGTGGGAGCCCTCACTATATTTTTTAAGAAGAATGTTGTGCAACACCAACACCGATTTATGTTTATAGCTCACAAATGAATGTTAAAAATTAGGGAAATGGTGCAAAAGTGCTTGGGAGATATGTGGTTGGCTCCCTAAATGGGGGTCTTTCAATATTCCACAGTTTAGTACCAGCATATTATTTGCACACCATAAAATATCTTAAGAATGAAGGGTAGTTAAATGTAGCCTGAAAAGGGAAGTGATTCCCATGAAAGATTTTGCACTACATTATAAAGCTCAGCTTTAATCCAGAACTTTGCTCCTGCCAACAGAAACAAGGGAGGCGAATTTGCCAATTCCCCTCCCCCTCTGCGGGAGGTTGAGAGACTCCCAAGAACTGTGGGGCAACTGCAAAGGAAAGGGTGAATTGCTTAAAATCATCTCCTCCTTTCCACAAGGGCGGTCCATCAACTGGTTCAAAAGTCTTTCATTGATAGAAGAAGCCCTTCCATTTGTAAAAGTAAATGGGTAAATAGGTAAAATCTATCTTCACTATACAGGGTATCGAGTTAAGTATTAGCAATAAAGAAGAATAGAAACAATGCACATACACCCTCCCTGCTGTTTAGAAACGGGGAGGAACTTTCCCATGTGACCTTTGGGCATTAAATTGAGATCTCATTGAATTGAGATCATGACTAAGGCTGTGTACCCATTACTAGTTTAAAATAGCCAGGTTGTTCTTTAACTTAGTAGAAGGAAAATGCATCAAAACACAGTATTTCAGAAGAAATGACAGAATAGGTATTGATTGCGTACAATGCTTCCCAAGCCAGAGGTTGGAGTTTGCTGGATAAAAATTAAATGGCAGCATATATGCAGCCTGCATTGTGATGCAAGCTATGGCATCACAATTGCCCATATAAGTGGTGGATAGAAGGTATCATGAATTAGACATGAATCTAAGACCTACAAAACTGAGCCAACCATTTGTGGAGTCGTCTCTTTCCAATTATACTGAATGAAGAGCAAAGCCTAAGCATTTTCTTTCATCTGTAATGCTTACACCTTCATTATGGGTCTCATTTAGAGATGCTTCTAAAATACTATATCTCCCTCTATGTATTTTGGAGTTCCAGTCTTGTTTCTGAAGTGAAACCAAGGGAGACTTGCAATTTAATTCTGTAGTTCCACTTTCAGTTCCCAAAGTTTTTGTGCTGTAGATGCAGGAACAGCCTTCCTCATCTTCTTCACCCTGGTAGCCCCTGCAGCTTCCCTCAAAGGCTCAGTGAGTCGGGTGGAGAGGGAAGGGCTAAACCGTGAAAATTAGGTGGAGGCAACATCCATGAGTGGCATTCCCACAGGTGGAGCTTGTCTCTACCTGACCTCCTTCCTCAGTCCCACATGCCACAGCCACTTCATTCAGCAGGGTCCCTGGAACCATAGAGGAACACCTTTCATCAGCCCTATTAAACACGTATATTTCTGAATCACACCCATTGCAAATAAACAAACAAACCACTGTTAGGAAATTCCATTCCACCTTAAGTTGCAGACATGGAACTGCCACGTGTCACATGTCTGTTTACACACCAGCACAGATTGCTGGGAACTTCTGTTGTGTATAGCTTTTGCTTTTGCGACTCTCTCTGAGGAGATGAAGGAGAGCCATGTTTTTTCTTTGTCCTGAATTATGCTCAATAAATCTGCTTGTAAATATGCTTTCACACAAGCCTCTCTTGCCACTTCTGTTGCACAGTGCTAATATAGTGTGCTCAGGCTTTTGAAGTCTGGGTCACTGATCGGGGATCTCCCAGCAGGTCGGCTGGAAGGACACAATCCAGCTGGTGGCTAGCCAGCTGGCCTCCCGACTCCCTCTGGATGCCGACAACCACCACCTAATACTGGTAAAACCACAAACAAACAAACCCATGCACCTTGATGTAGTTGCACACATTTTATTCAAGGCTTTTTTGTTTTGTTTTGTTTTTTGTATTCTAACAGTGCTTTTTATATTTTCATTGGTAACTCCACATCTATGGAATCTGTCCCCCAGGAAATGTATAGAAGAGGAATTTAAAAAACTTTAATTAATTGCTTGGTTTTAAGGGAGTGTAACATAGTTTTAATTGCATGCTTATATTATTGTGTTATTATTATCATCATTCATAATTATTCTATTGTATTCCACATTGAGAGAACTTATGTGCCCTGAAAGACATTTTGGAAATCATTTAATAAACCAATATTTTGCCTTCTTTTCACCAGCAACGAACTCAAAGCGGGATAATACAACGAAGGCACAAATACACTGAAAGCAAACCTCACAGAAAGCTCTGTTTCTGGAATTGATTATAAAAAAGTCTCTTCTTAAAATGGAATTCAGAAAGAGTGGAAATGGAAGACAGGGTAAACAGGAAGCAATAAAGAATGGCATGGAGAAAATCTCTTGATGCTAGCCTGGCTTAGTTGCATGATGGCAAGAGATTTGGGATGAGAGCAGCTTTGAATGAAGTATTATAGAAAATAGGCATCAAGCAAAGCTCTGGCTAGAAGACATGCCACAGCCATTTTTAAACCATCTTCATTTAAATACTTTACAAATTATTATTTGCAACAGAAAGACTGGAGTTTAAATTCATACATAGTAATTTGTACTTACTGTGTTGGCAGTTCCTTCCCATAAATTCGCCAGGACACTCACATGAATAGTTAGCTACCAGATCTGTACAAATGCCACCATTCTTGCAGGGTTCAGCTTCACATTCGTTCACATCTGTTGGGAATGCCCAGTGACAATATTAGATGGATATTCAATATAACATTTGCATTTTACACAATAAGAAAGTCAGACACTTTGTGAGATTGTGTATGGAAAGTATGGCTAGCAAACATATTTTCACTTGAAGAATGCACTAAGGCATAAACTATTTTAACACTGTTGAAACTCTTATACATACCTTTCCCTCCCTTTCAAATACACAATTAAGGACCAACCAATAATATGTCTCCCTCCCTCCGTCCCTCCCTCTCTATATGATGCAATGTATTCAAATTAAGACACTTTAACATCTCTGTTAGTTTCAGTGGAAGACAGCTATATGATCAACCCACTTTCATTGAAACTGATGTGACGTAAAAGAGCATTATGAGATTTTGACATAAGCCATAACTGGAACAGGAGAATGCATAATTGATGGTTGCAGAAACTTAGACACTATACTTTGTTCCACAGTATCAAGATATGGCAATAGATGTAGCTGTTTCAACCCTCTTTGAGTGTTTTGATCCATTGGCTGCATTTTAATTGCATTTCCAAAATGAAGAAAATAATGTTTTAAATAAGAAATGTTCACTCACTTCCACTAAGGGAGCCAGTCCTTTACTATCTCCTGTGCTTCACTTAAAATTTATAGAAATTGATCCATTGGACTGCACACAACTCTGAAAAGTACTGTAAAGCTATTTCTTCAGTGTCTACTCTAGAAGAGTCACAATTCAGTCAATATCACCTTCACTGTAGGCCCTTATTCTGTGGAAAATGATATCTACTTCAGGGCAGAATTTGCCAGCTACAGTATATGGAAAATCCTAAAAGGGGTCAATGTAGCTCTTCCTCCCTTCCATACCATCACATGGTATGAAGTCCTTCAAAGGTGACAGCTTTCAACATGGAATAAAATGAGGACCCATTCCTATGAATGAAACATTGTCTGAAGCAACCCCCAGTCTACTAGAATTGGATCTTGCCTGAAGAGAGTGAATATTGATTGAAAATTAAAACTATCTCAATGGAGAAAGTTAATAACCCACCCCCCATTTTAATTACCTTTAATATATACCGGGATAGGCTTCTTAGTAATGCCACTAACTTATTTCCCATGTAATTTCACACTTTAAAAGTATGCTTCCAGGGAAAGAATTCCCATCATTTTTATTGAACCTGATTACCAAAAGTGGCTGTATATATAACCAGTACTTTGACAGATTGTACTACTACTACTACTTTTGTTGTTCAAAAAAAAATTAAAAGGTCATATAAAAGAAAGTTAAAAGTCATTAGAGGAATGGTTCAGAATTACAAGAACATTTCAGTCTACAGACAGAATAAGCACTTTCCCAAGATAACATAGTTTTCTTGTGCAAGTAAAATTTGCAACCAGGTACTGGTCACATTATCTTAAAAGTATTCTATGTTACAAGTAACAGGAAGGAACAGAATGCAGGCAAATACTACCTGTCAAAGTTGTACAGTACAACCCAAAGGATCTCTGTGCAAAAGAAAGTCATGTTTGGTTCAATGGAGCTTGTCCCAGCTAAGTGGTTATAGGATTTCAGCCTTAAGCTGTACCCTAAAGGCTTCTGCACACTTACCTTTCATCTGCTCTTTTCAGGCATGGTCTATAAGTTAAATCTCCATTTTCCCTAAGAAAACCTGTACCTGGAAAGAGCAGGGCAAAAGTGTGGCTAAGCCCTCACCTGAGAGTGTCCCATTGCACATGGTGGGACTTGCTTCCCAGTATACATGCATAGGAATGTGCTGCAGTTTTCTGTAATAGCATATACTAGCTGTTCTGCAGAAGCATATATTGGGTTTTAAAAAAAACAACACAAAATTAAATTCTGAAAACTTCATGAAAGTTGTTAATTATATTTCCTGTGCACAAACTGGCCTGTCAGTACAAGAAAGGTTTGCACAGAATACATTTGGAGATGCCTTAATGCCGAAGGTAAACTCGATTCCGGCAAGATTATAAGGCTATCATCCTTTAGCAAATATCATTTTAAATCCCCTTGTGTGTAATAGATGCTTAGCTACATTTCAAACCAGCAAAATTCTCCGACAAACCTTTTATTAAAAGAAAGGAAACGGCTTAAATTTGTTCCCCCCCAACCTTTTAATTCCAATAAAGCCTTCTTTCTGCACAAGGACGGACATAAGAATGTCTCATTGTGAAAGTCCTCGTGTTTATAGGACTGCCCTCAGATGATAATGTGAATGGATTCAATAGGCCTGTTTCCTAAATGCTAAAGTCTTGTGGGAAATGAGATCACAACAGCAGTTAAGTGGTTCAGAAGCAATATACTTATGAACACCAGATTCATCCAACTGACCCATTCCCACAGAAGTGCAGAGATAAACAGCAGGGGGGTTCAGTTGTTTTCATGTTCTGCTTGTAAGCTTCCCAGGAGCATCTCTATACCTTCTGTTGAAAATGGAATGTTGGACAAAGTGGACCTTTTATTCTGATTACTTCTGAAAATGGCAATTTATCATCGTAAGGTAATCAAAAGGAAAGTGAAACATCTGAAAGGCCAAGCTCAACACTGAGAAAGAAAGGTTGGGGATATTGGGGTGGTATCAGCCAAACCATATAATCTAGGATAAGTCCAAAGGGCTGCATTAAAAATACATCATGGGGTAATTTGCATATTTTTATTTAGCACCAATGACGAGCATGACTGATTGGCATAATCTGATGGACATGCATTTCTTCTATCATGCTGTTTCTGGTTAGAAGTTTCAGTATCTTTTTAATTGCTTGATGATTAAGCCAAGAACTCAGAGCAACTATTCTTTATAATAGCTACATGGATAATGATTAAAATGAATTCCACATGGCAAGTTCTACGCATGGTAGGTGTAGCCTGGATTGTCACCAGCATTGTTTGCACCACATGGGCAATTTTATGTCATGGTGTGGTTGAACATACCATGCATTTGTTTCAACTGGCCTCCATGGGAACACAAGAAGTTGCCTTCTACCAGGACAATTTGCCCATTTAGTCCAGTTTTGTCTGCTCTAACTGGCAGCAGCTTTCCAGGATCTCAGCTCAAGCAAAGTGCTTTCACCCTGGTGGAGGTACCAGATATTGAGAATGTGACCCTTTGCATGCAAAGCCTATGGTCTACCACTTAGCTATGATCAATCCCAACAGGACTCGTGTGATATGTACACCGGCGCCAAGCTTGCACATCCCTTTCAACAATAACTGGGTGGCTCACATGCAAGAGTCTAGCTGAAATGCAAGATGGAGCAGCTTTTCAACTATCACTTGAATTTCAGTAACAGGCATTGCAAAAAGTTGAAATACTTTCCCCATATTTAAATACAATAGCTTTGCCAAATTATGTGGAGCTGAATCAGATTTCTTTTTTCTTCAGATAAACTAGGCTCAGTCTCTCTTTTATTTTGTCTTAAATTAGTCTCTATTTTCCTCCACTGATACAGTGTTGCGCGTTGTGTCATGACACAGACATTAAGGTTACCAGCAACCTCCAAATTTAGAAGTCAAGACATTTCATGAGAATCAAATGGCCAACAGGTCATTTTCAAAAAGCTGTCTGAACCTGAAGGGTCTCCTGGAGAGACAAAAAAGAGCAATAAACATTTCCTTCTCTCTGAAGTTCTGGGGAGGAAAGGGAGAGATTGTGCTGATTCAACATAAAATGACTTTTTCACTCTTTATTTCAAAGGAAGAAAACAAGCCACTTTTTGAAAGAGAACTGGAGAAAAACTTATACTTTCTAAGAAATTGAGAAAAACGGATAACGGAGAAAAATAAAATATGCTCAGGGCTCAGATAATAGCTTTTGCTTGTTTGAATAAATAATCTGGAGAAAAACTGAAAATATTTACATAAGTTACACACTTTATGATAAGTGTGCTGTACTGAGTGATAAAAATGAGAATTAACATATAAACCAGCATTTGGTCCATTGTGTAAGCCTTTCTCCAAGCAAACCCCTATTGGTGGAAATAACAATTTCTTCCTTTAAGTGAGGATTGCTATATAATGCTGATTTTGGAGAATTATTTACTTGAAGCATTTAAAGGCACTACCTTCAGAATGTGAAGTATACAAAACTCAGAAGTTCCTGAATTCATGTAGTGCTACATTGTTAGAATTGGAACTGGACCTCATACAACTGGATTCAAATTTCTGCACAGGCACTCTGGGTGGCCATGGGCAAATAAATTACTATTTCTCAGATTTGGTTTTGGTTTGGTTTTTTTTATAATGGTATCATGATGAGTGAGGAGGGAAATTAATTAACTTTATGTACATTTCCCTGAGCGCCTTGGAAGATGATTGGGATACAAATGCAACAGTGAATTACCTCAACATATATGTGAATGATGCAAACAATAAATAAATATCCAATTCTTGTCAAAATTGTACGGTTGATATTCATTATCTAAAAAGATTTGTTGATTCTGTTATGTTTGATTTCATGAAAACATCCTAATTTTAGTCCATATTTATTGGCTTCGTTCAGTTGCATGGTGATCCCCTCACCTGCTGATCATAGGGCCCAAGGTGGTTGATACTGGGAGAGTTATTCCTTTAGGTATTTGGATCCCTAGCCATTTAGGGCTTTGTATGCTGGTATTAACACCTTGAACTGGGTTTGGCAGCTCACTGGCAGCCAATGCAGAACTTTCAGTGACATATCAGGCTGCCCCACTCAGCAACCTAGTAGCCAAATTCTACTTTAGGTGTAGCCTTTAGACCATCTTAAAGGGTAGCCCCATACAAAGCACAATACACTAGCCCAATAAATTATAAGAAAGTAGATACCGCCTAAACATTACAACATTCTGGCAATAGGAGCTGTTTGCCAGGGGAATGGACTACCTCAGAAGGTGGTGAACTCTCCTTCAATGAAGAAGAAGAAGAAGAAGAGGAGTTTGGATTTGATATCCCGCTTTATCACTACCCAAAGGAGTCTCAAAGCGGCTAACATTCTCCTTTCCCTTCCTCCCCCACAACAAACACTCTGTGAGGTGAGTGGGGCTGAGAGACTTCAGAGAAGTGTGACTAGCCCAAGGTCACCCAGCAGCTGCATGCGGAGATGCGAACCTGGTTCCCCAGATTACGAGTCTACCACTCTTAACCACTGCACCACACTGGCTCTGAAGGTTTTTCAACAGAGGTTGGATGCCATCTGTCAGGGATTATTTAGCTATGATTCCTGCATTGCAGGGGGTTAGCCTAGACAACCCTTGGAGTCCATTCTAATGCTACACTTCTATGATCAATGAGAAACTTTTTTAAAGAAACTGAACTACCAGTAATTCTAAGTTGCCAATGGAACACAGGTTTCTTTTTTTTAAGCATATAAACTGCATGTGCATATTGAACACATACAGTGGTACCTCTATTTACGAACTTAATTTGTTCCGGAGCTCCGTTCTTAACCCAAAACCATTCTTAACCTGAGGCATGCTTTCGCTAATGGGGCCTCTTGCTACCGCTGCGCCGCCGGCACACGATTTCCGTTCTCATCCTGGGGCATAGTTCTCAACTCGAGGTAACTCTTCCAGGTTAGCGGAGTTTGTAACCTGAAGCGTTTGTAACCTGAGGTGTTTGTAACTCGAGGTACCACTGTATTCAGATTTTCATGCAGATTTCCATATATTTATAGACTAATGCAGAAACAGGGCTTGTGAGTAAGCACATGACAGTGACATAAGATGGAAAGAGATCTGTTTGTCTACCGCTAAACGCATGTCATGTCTTGCTTAGATGTTGTTTTGAGGCCAGATAATATTTTCAAAGACTTTGTTAACTACAAAATCGAAAATTCTTTCTAGTAGCACCTTAGAGACCAACTGAGTTTGTTCCTGGTATGAGCTTTCGTGTGCATGCACACTTCTTCAGATACTTCAGATACTTCAGATATCTGAAGAAGTGTGCATGCACACGAAAGCTCATACCAGGAACAAACTCAGTTGGTCTCTAAGGTGCTACTAGAAAGAATTTTCGATTTTGTTTTGACTATGGCAGACCAACACGGCTACCCACCTGTAACTGGAACTTTGTTAACTACATCTTTTTTAAAAATAAAAAATAGAACACTGAGATTATCCATTATATCACTTGTCATTTGCTTGAATCAATATGAAGTATAATAAACTGTAATTGATCTAGTGACTGAAAAATGTCAATGAATATTTATAAGAAAACTGTGTATATCCTGGGAATGTGGGCTTGGGAGAGCACATAATTTTTAAAAATTCTGTCCTGCCATCTGATACACCGAATCTTTGTGACACAGTGCATGTGGAAGGTGTTGAGAGATTGCTCCAGATGGTTGTAAGTTGCCCACAACTCACTTCCATAAAGCAGTGTGCTAAACACATGCCTGGTAGACCTTTGCCTTGGTATTGCATCACATTCTCCCATACCTACATTGCTGTAGCTGCCTTGCCAATAAACTTGTCCAGCTCAGCATCAATAGAGAGGCTGCTGTTCTGCTGAAACTGATGTGGGAAGCAGAGGGGAACTACCATGTAGGAAATTACTTACAAACTTGGAAGATGAGCAGGTTGTGGTCCTGTGAAAGCATTGCCAGTGTGGATTTAGGTACAGAGTTGGCATTTGGACTTGTTGCAGGTCTGGCCCCTGTATTTGGGATTCTGTTATGTGGTGTGTTGTTGCTGGTGAGTAGTTGCTTTAGGTTAGGAACTGTAGATAAGCAGTTGTCCTAGATGGGGTATAGCTTACCATTCATCCCCCCCAAAAAATAATAATAATATATAGTCCAGCCCACCACATGGTCTGAGGCATCCCACGGCCCATGGCTGAAAAAGGTTGCTGACCCCTGGGCTAGAATGATTGGCTTGTATTGGGGGAGACCTGCATTTGACATTCACCCTCACAGGGTGATCCTGGGCTTACAGGGTTTTATTGTGAACAAAACAATGTGGTGGACCCACATATGTCTTCCTGAGATCCTTGGAGAAATGATGGGGTACAAAATGTGGGGAATAAAATTCTGGGAAGCAGAGAATTGTACAGTTGCAATATAGCCTTTAATGAGGTGGTTAAGCAGTCTTGGTTTGAAAGCCTAGGAATCCTTTAATACCCCAGGGTACGTCTAGAACAATGCATCTGTTACACAAGGTCTGATAATGGTAGAAATCAGCATGTGTTCTCCTCTGCACACTTTGTTTCACAGCTCAGTGCTAAATTATATCACATTATTAGCAACTGCATTCGAGGCATCTGGGATTTCTTTCCCACCCATACTAATTGCAGTTCAATTTATGACCCCTCATAGTGGCATAGAGAATATGTGCCGATTGGTATCACCAATGAAGCATCAGGAGCTTTTGAGGGATATTGAAACATTAATAATAAGCCACAGCTGTCAAGCTCAGCATATGAAATCAGTAAAAATTAATAGTGATATGCTCTGCAATTTACATATTAATTGTGTACATGATCCAGTACATGAACCAAATGTCAGGGAATCACAGAAATATTCATTTTGAGATTCGTTGGCATGATTTTGTCAGTGTTGTTTGATAGGTTTTCTAATTATCTAGTTTAATTGATTTGGTTGGATAATATTAGATATTACGATTTGAGATAAACTAAATTACAGGTCGACACACAGCAATCTGAATTTCAGAAGATGCCACTTGCTTTGGAATGAGGTCACTCAGCTTCTGTACACAGCATAAGTTTCAGCAGAGCACATACCTGAATTCCCATGAGTTCACAGACAAGGAAGCAAGGAGGAGATATTTTATAAGCCTATATAAATTTGTTAGCAATGAATTGGACAAAAACATGCACCACTCTGGAGAATGTGTTTAATCAACTAGATTACTGTCTGTTGGTGCATTTAGGAAAGGAGTTCAGCTTTCTAAAATGCTACAAATATAGCCTGAAGTTCATTTATTTACATTTTGGATACATTTTTATTAGAAAAATGAAATTTCTTGTTAGTAGCTGACAGAGAGTAGTGGTATCCAATCAAATCATAATCACTCCATTAGTCAAGGTAATGTATGCTGCAATGTTTCAACTGCAAAAACAAAGGAACCCAAGAATGACTGGGGTGCAGTACTTCATAATATTGATTATAGCTTACGTTTTGCACCTACAGAGTCAATGTGCTATCATAGTTCCTCTTTAAGTATTGATTTTCTAAATACCAGTCTACAGTAAGAGATAGTGCAGATATTCTCCTAGTTGAAAAAATGGTGATGTATAATATCTGCTTCTGGAAAAAAGGTATTATGCATATTCTTAAGAAACTGGGGGGTGGGGGAGGCATTAAAAAAAGAATCATTGGTAATAAAAATGGTACTGTACATGTTCACTTTGAAGTTGCTGCTGGATTGCCTAGCTTCCCTTTGCTCAGACAACTCTATTTCTATAAAATTCTTTTAAAATTATGAATATAAAATGGCCCCTTTTGTTTTTGTTTTAAATACAATCCTGATAGTTGTGAGAAACTATGGCTGCGTGAAGTAAGCTAGCTCAGCAATTCCAATAATTGACCAGCACATTATATTTGACCATTTGAACACATTGTGGTTTTCCAGTTTTCTGATAATTTGTTGGCAATGAAATGCGTAAGAGATAACTAGTTGCAAGAGAAGCAGACCTGTTATGAATTTAACTGAACACAGGCTAGAGTCCACTTTCACATCTATTCTGTGGCAAAGACGGCAGTGATAAAAGACTAATTTCTCTACAACCACTGCATCTGCACATAATTGGCCAGTGGAGCTTTTTGGGTAGCTACTGGTCCTTTACATCAAGGTCCACAGTAGTTGGAGAGCAACTTGGATAGGATCCTTGTTTCAGGAAACTTGATCAATGATGTACTTGACCTTTGGCCATCCAGACTGGCAACCAGAGGAGGACTAGCTGATTGTGTGGTGGAAATGTTGAATTCTCCTTAAGGGTTCTATTCTGCCCTGTCTACAAATGGCAATAGTTTATCTTCTCTTAAAGCAGCAATCTTTGGATTCCGCTGTACTGAAGAATCATAAGTCAGTGCCCGATATTCCATTTTTTAATATGGTGCTTAAGCATTTATTGGTGACCCAATTCAAAGAACCCCAAATGAAACTGATTAACTAGACATATTTCAGCCTTGATTCAGGCCTGGTTTTGAAACAACTGAGGTACAGTGTTGCTGCTAAAATCTTAACAAGGGCAAGAATCTGGGATCATGTGACCCCATAAACGTATGAGCAACACTGGCTACCAATCCAATGGCTATCACATATAGAGCCCTAAACAGCTTGTGACCAGACTACCTGAAGCCCCAACACCTTTTACGTCTACATGTTTGCCAGCTGTTTTGCCCCTCTTGCATGTGCTACTGTCTTAGAAGAGACAGGTTGGTGGCAACATGCAAGAAGACTTTTCTGTGGTGGCACCTCATATGTAGACCTGCTGCCCACCTCAGGAGGTTAGGTTCTCTTTTTCTTTTCCACTTCTAGCAACTGACAATTTTCCCTTTTAAATGTGTTTTTGAATCTTCTTGCTTAATGCATTGATTGTTAGTGCCGCCCTGTGTGTTTTTGTTTTTGGCTTTATTAACTTGGATTCTCATGATTGGATTACTATTGCTTTTATATTTAGTTTTTAATTACAAGCTTCTTTGAAAGACTCATTTGTATAGGGGATAGACAGGTATAAAACTTTTCGCATTTTAAAAATATGCGTTGATCATCTCTATATATGGTTTAGTCACCAGGTGTCACTGGACTTGTTTTATCCTGGTGGAGTCAGTGGTTTCCACATGTCTATGCGGTTCTTGCTGAGAGACAAAAGTGGGTTCTTGTCTTGCTTCTTGCTGCTGTGTTGTCTAAGTCTGGAATGAGAAACCCGTAGTCCCCCAAATGTTATTGGACTACAACTCCCATTGTCCCTGACCATTGGCCATGCTGTCTGAGGATGGTAGGAGCTGTAGTATAATATCTGATGGGCCACATGTCCTCCATCCCTGCTCAAAGTCTTCCATGATGGAGAAGACCTAGCATTGCTCACATGGAGAAAACAAGCATTAAAAGTCCTTCGTCCTTTTAATCCCAAAATCATGAGAAAATGTGGTGGTGGTAGGAGTCTAATTCATAATTTAATACATATTTTCCCAAGTAGTTATAACAAATTGTAGGTAAAATGAATGCTGTGCCTTCAGCCTAAATGTTAGAAGCCCATTGCTTTTAAATCCAGTGTGTTCATTAATAAAGCCCTCAGGAAAGTCTTCCTATTGAATTAAATAACATGACTAAGAGCACCTGTCTCAGGCTGGTATTAAAATGGGTTGAAAGAGCGAATATAGGGGGAAACCTATTAGCATAAATATCTGCTTTTTACAACCCTTTTCATCTCCAGCTATCATTAACCAAATGAACTGCTGACAACATCAAGACGAAACCAAGAGCCCTATGGCAAATCCGGCCACATTCCACTTTTCTGACACCCAATTCAGCTCATCTTTATTTCATGACAAGGAATCAAGTTCTTCTAACTGTGTGTGTGTGTGTGTGTGTTTAAAAAACACATACTAAGGAAAAGAAGAAATCATTAGGTCTCCCCTCCACCACCATCCCTCCTTCAGAATTGAGCCCATCTGAACAACTAGGATTCAATTCTGAATGGCCACAAGGTGATAATAATAATAATAATAATAATAATAATAATAATAATAATAATAATATTTATTATTTGTACCCCGCCCATCTGGCTGGATTTCCCCAGCCACTCTGGGCGGCTTCCAACAGAAATCAAATACAAAAATATCAAACATTAAAAACTTCCCTAAAAATGATGACCAGAATCAGCACTTGGAACCTTTGGACAGCTACCAAAGTTCCAGTGAGTCCTACCAGGGCACTGCTGATGGGTGTTCTGTGGCACCCATTTAAAAACGGTTATAGCATGGCTGTTTGAGCACCACTGGGAGCTATACTAATTCCCTAACTACCCATGACTAAGCATCAATCTGGAGCACTGCGGAACATTAAAGTAGTGACTGTACTGAGCCACACAATGCTGTTTAGCTTGCCACCACCTTGTAAGCCCAAGTGGTCCATGGATGGAGGAATCCAACCAGCCACTTTTCTTAAAGCTCCTCAGTCAACCTTACTACAATATATGAAGAAGATGAAGCAAAACAGTAATAGTTTTCCAAAACTGTTGTCTGAAGTCCATAAAATTGTACCAGCACTGTAGGATAGGAGTTGCGTTGCTGATGTGTCATCAGTTGGTGCACAGGATCCTCTCCACTGCCCCTTTCCCATTGAAATTAGGCTTGAAAGAAGCATTAGGTTGCAGTGTGTCCTTGTTTACAGTGTCTCTGTGTGTGTCTCTCTCTCTGTGTGTGTGGTGCCCCCAGCATTTTCTCTGATTTGCAAAGGTGTGCACAGGCCCCCAGAACTTGGTGACCTCTGAATTGCATTGTAGTTCTAAAGGGGCAGAAGAAGAAAGTATTATATTGAAACTTACTGTGCTGGCAGTGGATCCCATTAAATCCCTCTGGACATTTGCAGATATAGCCTATGAATGTGTCTCCTCTATAGGCTTCACTAATTTCACATATTCCACCATTATGGCAGGGATTAGGAATGCATGGCCCTGAAAGATAAAAAAGAATGAAAAGAAAATGACATATCAAATATGAATGCAGAAAAGACACTCTGCTACCATCATTTCACTCAGTCACCAAGTAATAAAGGTTATGTGAAGACACATCTGCTCAGGAAGTATTAACCCACTAGCTGGCTTATACCTAGCATTGCTAGGGAAATCAGTGCAGTTTTGAAAGGTTCAGTCCATCCTGATTCACAATACTGAACAATTGTATCCAAAAATATATGAAAACCTTTTCCTTGATCTCAGATACCATCCTGCAAAATTTGATTACCACATCTTAAGAGGTGTCCAAATGAATAGCAAATAAACAACTTTCTGAAATATATAATATATTAGTAATCATTAGGGCTGCACATGGCTCTCCCAATCTGATTCAGAGCTTGATCTGGTGCTTTGGAATGGCCCCAATTCAACCCAGGATGATGCAGACTGAATCGCGGGGGGGGGGGGGGCACAATGCATGAAGCCTGCCTACGTCTCATTCTTCCCCCTATACCCACGGCTGCCCCAACATGTTTGCTTGGCATCCATCTGTCTGAGGAGACAATGGAAGAATATGAACTTTCAGGGGTAAAGTCAAACCATTGAAGAGTCACAGTGCTGGCTGTGACTATAGAGACTGATACAGTAAAGACTTGCCTTTAGCTAAATCCCAGATTGACTTAGTGTGGCTTGGGATCCGGCTCCAGTAATATATTGTTGTTAACAAGAGAGTTGAATGGTGTAGTTTTCCTTGACACCCTTTCTGGATAACACATGAAAAGGTTGAAAAGAATGGATTTGATCACCACCACCACACAAATTTCATCATTAGACAAATGGGCATTGATACCACAGATACCTCTTTACTTGTTAGTTTTGTTACCATCAAATCCCTCCTAAGGTTATCTTTTAAGGTATATTGCTAGAAAGGCAAACTCACCCATAGAAGGAAGTAGTGTGTGGGGGTGGGGACAGGGGCAAAGACAGGCTCTGTTAAGAATCATAGAACTGTAGAGTTGGAAGGGAACCTGAGGCTCATCTAGTCCAACCCAAACCTGCAACTTTGGTGTTATCAGCACTTTGCTCTAACCAATTGAGCTAAGGATTCACATACATTACAAATAAACTTTTTTTCTGGCAAAGATACTAGCATCTGTTTTCACGGTTGAATGCAAGAACATCACACTTTTGAATGTTACTTGCCATTGGAAGAGACTAAGCTGCTGAATGTAGACCACATGCTCTGAAACACAGAGGGCCCAATCATAAAGGAAAAAGAGGAGAATAGCAAACTCCAGGGTTGGCCCACCTATGAGGCAAGGTGAGGCAACAGCCTCAGGTGGCAGGATCCACAGGGGCAGCAGATCCAACCCCCAAGGAATGTACTGCTTCCTGCTGCTGCTGCTGCCAGTGGCAGCAACGGCTGCAGTGTGCTCCTTGGAGGCCAGATCTGCTGCCGCCTCAGCAATCCTCCTCCTCTATAGCAGCTGGTGGGCAAATAGGAGGCACTTCTGGTCTCTTCCCACTCCTAGGGAGAATATGATGGGGATTGCCCTTTGGAGTCTCCTGGGAGGGGGAGGGGCAAGGCAGCAGGGAGGCTATCATGGTGCAAATGCGCCAGCAGAACCAATTTGGTGCTCTTGCCAATGTATTTGCACCACAGCGAGGCCCCCACCATCTTGCCCATCCCCCTTTCCTTCCCGGTAAGTAGCAGCAAGTCAGCTGTCAGGAGGTCAGGTGTGTGCCACTGCCCCACTACACAGTCCTCTACTTGCACTCTCCCACCTGCTCTAGAGGGCTGGGGGCTATCCGGAATAGCATGGGGCTTGGCACAGGGGGATGTAGTGCGGTTCAAGAATCAAGAAAAGTTGCCTCCATTCTTCAGGGAATGGACCCATCCATTTATGGCATCCTTCTGTGAAAGAGGGAGCACCATGGATCCAATCCATAATCTTCATTATATTACAGCATTGAAAGTATATGTTCCTGTATTCTGCATTATTCCAGTGCCAGTAAACTATGGATGGAAACCAACTTTCCATCATTGTGTTTATGAATCCTTGCTTTGCCTATCCAGCATTGGATCATAGCCATTGGTTTGCATAAAAACCTGGCAAATGATGAAGACTCTTTACCTCAAATGTTCCTCCTACAAAGAACTGGCAGTCAATTCTGTTAGTATTTTAAAAACTGATTACATGGTTGGGAACATCTGAAGTGAGCTCTTCACAACTGCTTCTAAATTCTCCACCACAATAAAGAACTAATCTTCATTCCTTGAACTACAATGGTGTTGTTGTTGTTTTTTAAAAAAACAAAAATAAATATATATTTGCCCACTTAAAATCGTATTTTATTTCCTGCCATTTAATTTACATATAAATAAAGACTAGAGGTGGAATTAATTAACATTTCCAAAATTGTACATTTCCATATGTGTCGCACTCTATACAACAATTTCCAGTTTTCTCTTCCCTATAAAAGGACTGTTGACTCTTTACACAAAGTGGCACTTATTCAAAATTCAGCTTGGTTCAGAATGCATTTTCAGAGGAAAGCAAGAACAATAGAGCACAGGCAATAGTGTGAATCAGAAGCCACTGTAAATCTAGGTCTCTGTGAACATTTGTCAACCCCCTAATAAGGAATTTGTCACATAACAAATGTTAATAGAGTTTATTATAGAAATGTTAATAGAGTTTAATAATAAAATGTTTATTTCAGAAACAAGAAGACATATACGGCTTGCTTTTTATCTGTAATGCCCATAGCACTGTGAGGTTTGCTTGTTTGTTTTGTTTGTTTTAAATTGCTCTGAATATTTAACTGAGAAATAAAGCTGAAATGGATGAAGTCTTCATTTGACTTTTCACATTAGGCCAGCACACAAAAAAACCCAGACAAAATCTCTAGCAATACAATGTTTTAGCCTTGGCTCACATACCTTCCAACATTTCATAGAATCTTAGAGTTGGAAGGGACTGAAGAGTCATCTAGTCCAAACCCCTGCAATGGAGGAATCTCAGCTAAAGCATTTCTCTGATGAAAACAGGGATGTCTTATTCATTTCTTTATTTAACTGTTTATACCCCACCCATCTGAATGGGTTGCCCAAGCCACTCTTGGCTGCTTCCAACAGATATAAAAAACGTAACAAAACATTAAACACTAAAAAACTTCCCTATACAGGCCTGCCTTCAGATGGCTCAGGGGTTGGATAACTCCATACCTACCAACATTTCTCCATTGAAAATAGGGACATCCTAAGGAAAAGCAGGACATTCCAGGATCAAATCAGAAACCGGGATGGCTTCTGTAAATCTGGTACTATCCCTGGAAAATAGGGACACTTGAAGGTTCTGGGCTCAAGTAGTCTGCTAGGGAGCCAATTAATTTTCTTCTTTTATTGAGGATTAATATTCACTAAAGAGCCCAGTTGGGTTCTTATGTGTATAATTTCTCCTTCTGGTGCTGCTCCACTTTGGAGAAGCCAAGAGCAAACTTTATTAACATACTTTATTAACATCTGTTTTCTGTTTTACTTTCTGCCCCAAAAAACATGTTAGTTATTTATTTAGTTAATTTATATTCTGCTTCATTTTTCAACAGAAATCTCTCAACGGTTTGCAAATCCCAACTAAAAGGAATCCATATATGAAATACAGTACAATTTCCACATTCAAAACCAAACTTTACTGCTGCTGCTACTACTAACAGCAGTAATTCACATTGTGAGCAACATAGTTAAATAAATACATACATGTAGACAATGTACATGAACACACTGGGTGGGGTTCAGCTAATGAGTTCTACATGCAGAAGCCCATGTGAAGACTTCTGCCAGTGTAATGGGGCTTTCTCCCCTCTCCTCCCCTGTGTACCCCCATGTTCCCACAGGGGTGAGTGGGCTGGGAGAGCCTCAAGCACAGCATGCAGGGGGAGGAGAAGAGGGATCAAACTGTCTGGCAAGCTGATATACTTGCAATGATGGAACAATTGCCAGTGTGCTGTGTTGAATTCTTCCCAAAAGATGGAATCTGAAAATTACATAGCTGAATCAGCATTGTTGTTGTTGTTGTTCAGTCGTTCAGTCGTGTCCGACTCTTCGTGACCCCATGGACCAGAGCACGCCAGGCACGCCTATCCTTCACTGCCTCCCGCAGTTTGGCCAAACTCATGTTAGTAGCTTCGAGAACACTGTCCAACCATCTCATCCTCTGTCGTCCCCTTCTCCTTGTGCCCTCCATCTTTCCCAACATCAGGGTCTTTTCCATGGAGTCTTCTCTTCTCATGTGGTGGCCAAAGTACTGGAGCCTCAACTTCAGGATCTGTCCTTCTAGTGAGCACTCAGGGCCGATTTCCTTGAGAATGGATAGGTTTGATCTTCTTGCAGTCCATGGGACTCTCAAGAGTCTCCTCCAGCACCATAATTCAAAAGCATCAATTCTTCGGCGATCAGCCTTCTTGATGGTCCAGCTCTCACTTCCGTACATTACTACTGGGAAAACCATAGCTTTAACTGTACGGACCTTTGTCGGCAAGGTGATGTCTTTGTTACAGCTTAGACATTGATCAGTGATTGGTGGCTGGCTCTAGGTGCCATTTTCATTTGCCAGAATGTCCCTCACCTAGCATCAGTCTGGGGCATTGTGGGGGGGAAATATGATTGCTGGTCTTGGCCACCCTGCATTGCTGCTAAGAGTACTACTGTTGCCTCAGATCAGCTTGAGGGGTCCACCAATAGAGAAGGGAGTTCATTGCAAGTCATTTCACACAGGCTCCCCCCCCCCTCAAACCTTGAGCCAGCCCCAGTCTGTTATGGCTTAGGTGCTTCAAAACAACAAAACAAACTGAAAACATTTGCCGTTTTTAACAGCAAGACTCCAAGCAGTTTCAAAGTTATTTGTCACAAAGCCTGAGGGTTTAGTTTAAGAGAAACTAAGAGAAAAGTTCATTAGGTTCAGTGAACTAGTTGCATTGTTCTTCGGATCCTGGACATAGTCAATACATAGTTTCACCTCCAACAGGCTGAAATAAATATAGGATGCTACCTTATTGATCCATTCTGCACAGTATTTTCTACTCTGACTGGCAATGGGTTTCCAGGGATTGCATTAGATGACTTTAACATATCCTGTTATCCATTCTGTTTCAGTAGGAGATGCCAAGGGCTGAACCTGAAACTTTATTCATACAAAACACTGATCTAGCTGCCTTCCATTTGCTTAAAAAGCCATGCCAAAATTCTAAGAAAGAGCTGTTTTGCCACATATTAAACATCTTCCAAAATCATTCTATGAGAAATATCTTAAACATACACATGCATGCATGTGCATGCACACACAGCAGGCTTTCTTGATTTTTCACTTATTCTGTATACAAGCATTCATGGTGAGTTCCAGCACCTCTCCCCCCCCGCCCCCCGCCGGAGAAAAATAGCACTGCATAAAATCAGAGTGGATCTAGACACAGGTTAAAATGCTATAAATAAGCCAGTAATTAAATCATTACAACAAAAGTGGGGAAAGACTATGTAAAAATCCAAATAAACTCCCTTTTGCTCTCTGACACTATCTGGTGTTGGATGTTTACAACACATTCAAAACATATTATTGTGATGAACGTAGCTGAGTCCTCAGTATCTCTTGTAATCTATGATTTACATAATGCATAGTTACGGCTGTTCTATTTGCATTTGCAGCAGCATACTGCTTATCTTAAAGGTAATTTGTGTTTTGCATTATTATAGCAATAATTATTCAGTTTGTGTGCTTGAAGCAAAGATTAGAATTTTTTTTGTTAAATGTTTCACATCAATAATTTCGTAGGTAGGTGTGTACACATCTGAATACAGTGGTACCTCGGGTTACAGACGCTTCAGGTTACAGACTCCGTTAACCCAGAAATAGTACCTCGGGTTAAGAACTTTGCTTCAGGATGAGAACAGAAATTGTGTGGTGGTGGTGCGGCGGCAGCAAGAGGCCCCATTAGCTAAAGTGGTACCTGAGGTTAAGAACAGTTTCAGGTTAAGAACGGAGCTCCAGAACAAATTAAGTTCTTAACCCGAGGTACCACTGTAATACCATAGTTGTTCCTGTAAGTAACATAACATATTGATTTCAAAACAAAGGGCTCAATCCAGATGAAATTAGTAATGTTTAAGTTTCATTGACCTCAAGTAATTTAAGTTTCAGTCCTTTCAGTTGGCTTTACATATGTCACAAACTGGATCAGGGTCTTGGAGGCATCGGTGTGGATCTCAAATATAATTTAATATGAAAAAATATGATCAATTGGAAATTCTTCTTGGCATCCATACAATGATATCAACTGAAATAATCCTTAAAATCTGTCCTCAAAACACACAGTCCTACATGCCGATTTACAAAATATTGGCTTATGGTTTCTTAGAGCTAGCACAACAACCTTTAATGCCGAGCTCTTTCATCCACTTTTGGTGTGCTTAGCCCAACCTGTATCAGTTTCTAATTAAATGTGTCATATGTAACTGGCATCAGATTGGATACAGAGTTCCACACTAGCAACTGCTCTCCCATTCAGCTCAATGCAATAGAATGGTCCCTGCTTGTAATCCTCATTTTAGGAGACACACCAAGAGTAGAAATGGGTATGAATTGATAGGTAAGGAGAGTAGCAGCCCATAAGCCACTTTACTAGGCAAGCAGCAGCAGCAGCTATGTGGCAGTCAAGTGGGCAGGGTAAGTCCCACCCTTAGCTTTAAGGCTCTACAGACTTCTCTTTATAGAACCAAAGAGCTTCCATTCACATTAATGAGGCCTTTCCCTCATCTTTTCACTGGTTCCCAAATTAGGATTACAGTGATGCACCGTTAGACGAATGTCTCGCTAGACGAAAAACTCGCTAGACGAAAGGCATTCGCTAGCGGGAGGCTGCCCCGCAAGACGAAAATGTCAATGGGGCTGCCTTGCAAGACGATTTTTTTTTGGCGCGAAAACCTCCGCGCTCCATTGCCGCTTCGCTAGACGAAAAATTCGCTCTACGAAGACATTCGTAGAACGAATTATTTTCGTCTAGCGGGGCACCACTGTACCGTTCTTTTCTGGGCAGAAGCCCTGAAGGAAACCAAGACATTTGGAGTCAACCAGCCCTGTGTGAAATTTCTCCTGTATAATGCTAATGGCCAACTGCTCTTTTATAGCAAGTTCTTCTATGATGTCCCTGAAGTTTAAATTTCCAGCAAATGTCATTTTCTGTAGGCAGTATAGTGCTGCTAATCTTATCATTGACTTTAGAGGATATGGTAGACCTCAACTTCCCTTTCATCCTCTGTTTTGGTAACACACAAATAGGCAGCTTACATAATGCACAGAAATGAAGACAGCAAATCTTTGGCATACTATAGGGAACATGCCACCAAGTTTTGCATGTGATTCATATTATTCATTAGATGCAGATGAAGTTTCAAAAGCATCCATCTATACAGCAAATTCTTGTAGTCTTGCTTGAAAGCATAATGGGCTTCAGGGATCTTTTTTATAAAATAAAATAAAATAAATCAATAGTGTAGTAATACTTTTGTAAGTAATCTTTAAGTAGCTTCTAACACAAAGAGAACAACAGCCTTTGATCAATATTAATGAGCAACAGGATTCAACACTATGCATTCCAGGCATTTTAATCCACATTCATATAAGTAATGTCAACAAGATTAATTGCACACTAAAAGTAATAGATCTCTACAGTTTGCAACTCTCAGTACGGCCCTATAGCTAGGACTAGTATGTGCTAGGAGCTCTCAGATGTGTGTGATGTTAGTATTCAGTTAGAATCCCATTCTGCATTGGAAAGATACTAATAAGGTAATCGTCAATTAAAAAGGGGGTGGGGAATGATGGCAGTTTCTGGATTTTTCAGATGCTGAAACATCTGAGGTTTTTAAGCAAAGGAATCAAATGACTGTTTTCCTCTATAGGGTAGCAAAAAGGTCTTTAAGGCAGGAAACATGTTACTTCATGGCCTTGGTGACAAATACAGTCAATTCAGTCTCCATAATATGTGCACACCAGGGAGGACCAAACTCTGAACTGGAGATTAAATATTTCCAAATGTGACAGGTAGTTTGGATTTAAAATACAGAGGCTGTCAGATATAGTGCAGAAAGCCATTCCCCCCCCCAGGTAAAATGTAAATGCTGACAAAGGAAATAAATAATAGGAATAAATCAGAAACAGTGTCGAGAAGGATCCGTGGTGTAGCTTGGGGTTTGAGAAATTGAATTTGCGCTAACGCAAAAACAAATGTGTCTGCACATATCTTCGTGCTTCTGATTCCGGTCATCTATTGGCAACTTGCTTTCTCCACACACCTGCTCCCGCATGGCATACTAAAAATAACTCAATGAACCAAATCACCATATGCACTACCTTAGTCACTTTTAAAATAAGGTTAGTTGGTGTTTTCTACTAGCAAGCATGCCTATGGGTGAAGTGTAATGAATGTGAATTTAACTGAAGTGTGATGCTTACGGATGAAGTATGAATATAATTGTTTTAACAACTTACCCTAGCCTTCGTGGTTGCTACTTTTGGATGAATAAATCACACACCTTGGTTGCATAATCTTCTCTTCCCCCACCCCCATAACATCTATATCCTAGCCTCGGTTCAAGGAACTTAGAATGCCATAAAAGGAACCTGTGAGATAGGTGAGAATGGGTAAAGGCATCCAATAGTCACTGGGTGAGCTTCATGGATGAATACAGAGCCCAGCACAAATCTTAACACTCTATCCTGAACTCCATATAGAAAACAATTCCAAGCAAAAAGCAGAATCATACAGATGAAACAAAACAAGTGGGTCTTACAAAACAAAATACCTTAACTGTTAAAGGGAAGGGTAAAGAGGCATGTCTCCAGCATATAATGAAAGTTTCACTACAAAGGTGCTGGATGCACCTCTATGGGGAGAAAGCTCCACAATTTAGGGGGTGGTAACAGAGAAATCTCTCTTCCAGACCATTATCCCCTACATTTTCAAGGGCCGTGGAACTACGAAAAGAGCCCTCTTTGCTGAACTTAACACCCAGAAGAGACTGTAGGGACGGAGATGGTATTTTGAAAATTTGGGACTTAGCCATTTAGGGTTTAAAACATCAGTGTTAGGACCTTGAATTGGGCCTGGAAACAACCTGGGAGTAGAGACATATCTCAGGTGCATGGGCACAGCCCCCAGCATAGTTCGCAAGCTTTTGAATGCTATGGCTCGGGAAAAGACGAAGGTGTTGCTCCAGTAACAATCTAAACATCACCACTTGTAGCTGGGGGGATGGGGAGGCTTTCCAGCAAATGAAAAAGCAACTCAGCCCCTAAATGCCAGGAGCTAAGCACAGAATTGAGAGGTAATTACTCTCTGGAGACAAACCAAACAGTAATTTCCCCTTCTTATCTCTGGTCACACAGGAAGGACCTGGAAACAATCCAATGGCAACAGTCGCAACATTAAGAGATCTCTAAGTTCCTTGGAATGTTTGCTGTTGGCTTGACCAAGGTTATTAAAAATAAGCCAGTCTTGAGACCAGAGCTATACATCATGGCAGCAAACATAACCCCGTTCCCTCCCCAAATCCCCCATTTACTGCTGATGTGCAAAGCGGCAGACAGAGGCCATTTGCAGGGGAGAAGTAGGTGCGTATTTGTTTGGGGGTTATTTATAATTCCACTCATTGCTGCAACATTTTCTTTACAACCATTTCTGCTCCTCCTTGTCCAGCAAACCTAATTCAGAACCCTGACTGAGAAAAAGAACAGCAGAGAGGGATTGAAAATAGAAGTCAGTGGGCAGGAAAAGGGTAAGGACTGTTCACCTGTCCACTTCAGCTGTCAGCTGGCAATGCTTTGTACATAGAATCATAGAATCATAGAGTTGGAAGAGACCACAAGGGCCATCCAGTCCAACCCCCTGCCAAGCAGGAAACACCATCAAAGCATTCCTGACAGATGGCTGTCAAGCGTCCGCTTAAAGACCTCCAAAGAAGGAGAATCCACCACACTCCTTGACAGCAAATTCCACTGTCGAACAGTTCTTACTGTCAGGAAGTTCTTCCTAATGTTTAGGTGGGATCTTCTTTCTTGTAGTTTTTTTATTATTATTTAAAAAACTCTTTATTTCTTATCAAATTATACAGCGTAAACAAAAAACAGTAACAAAAAATACATGTTGCAAGAAATTGCCAAATCATTACATCTTATACAATTCCCCATCACTCCCCCCTCCCTCCTTGGTTCCCTCCCCTCCCCTCCCCCCTTTACTTCACAGTCTACCTTACATATTGTCTTTAGTATCCTTTAGTCCATTCGCACGTCCTTATATCTATCCAATTTTCCTTTTATCTTATTCGTTTGGATCTTTACCATTCTGCTAAGAGGTTGGCTCTCCCCACATATAATTTAAAATAGTCTTTAAGTGATTTCCAATTCTTTTCTCTCTCCGATTCACTGTTTTCCTTGTAATTCCTCATATTTTACTGCCCAATTATAATAAGTCAACAATTTTAACTGCCATTCCTCTTTTTCCGGTACTCTTTGAGTCTTCCAATTTTTTGCTATCAATAGTCTCGCCGAGACCGTGGCATATAACAATAGATGTCTGTCTTTTGCCTGAACTTCACTATCCATCATTCCTAAAAGAAATAACTCCACACTTTTCTTGAAAGAATATTTAACCATTTTCTTTATCTCCTTATATACCATTTCCCAAAACACTTTTATTTCTTTACAGGACCACCACATGTGCATGAATGTACCTACTTCTCTTCTACACCGCCAACATTGGTTATTTATATTCTTGTACATTTTTGCCAGCTTGACAGGTGTAAGATACCATCTATATTGCATCTTCAATAAATTTTCCTTAATATCATAATTTGGAGTTAGATGGTTATCCCTCCTCCACAATTTTTCCCACTTCTCCAGCATTATTGGTCGGCCTACGTCTTGACCCCATCTTATCATGACTTCTTTAACTTGTTCCTCCTCTGTCTCCCATTGCAATAATATCTTATATAAATTTTTTGTATAGCCTTTTTGCATGTCCAATAATATTTCTTCTAATTTTGATTTCCCTTTTTCAAATCCAATTTTTTTATCTTGTTGAAATTTTTGATTTATTTGGAAATATTGGAGCCAGCTAGTTAAGTAGTTTTTCAGTTCGTCATATGTTTTTAATTTTAGTTCTCCTTCCTTTTCCTCCAATAGATCTTTATAGGTAGGCCAATTTGAGTCCATATTTCTTTTTTAAACTGCCACCATCTCCAGGGGGGATAACCACCAAGGTACCTTTGTCTCAAAGTACCTTTTATATTTTAACCAAACTTTCTTGTAGTTTGAATCCATTGCTCCGTGTCCGCTTCTCTGGAGCAGCAGAAAACAACTTTTCTCCCTCCTCTATATGACATCCTTTTATATAGTTGAACATGGCTATCATATCACCCCTTAACCTTCTCTTCTCCAGGCTAAACATACCCAGCTCCCTAAGCCATTCCTCATAAGGCATCGTTTCAAGGCCTTTGACCATTTTGGTTGCCCTCCTCTGGACACGTTCCAGCTTGTCAGTATCCTTCTTGAACTGTGGTGCCCAGAACTGGACACAGTATTCCAGTTGTGGTCTGACCAGAGCGGAATACAGTGGTACTATTACTTCCCTTGATCTAGATGCTATACTCCTATTGATGCAGCCCAGAATTGCATTGGCTTTTTTTAACTGCTGCATCACACTGTTGACTCATGTCAAGTTTGTGGTCTACCAAGACTCCTAGATCCTTTTCACATGTACTGCTCTCAAGCCTGGTGTCACCCATCCTGTATTTGTGCCTTTCATTTTTTTTTTGCCCAAGTGTAGTACTTTACATTTCTCCATGTTAAAATTCATCTTGTTTTCTTTGGCCCTGTTCTCTAATCTGTTAAGGTCATTTTGAAGTGTGATCCTGTCCTCTGGGATATTAGCCACCCCTCCCAATTTGGTGTCATCTGCAAACTTGATCAGGATGCCCTCAAGCCCATCATCCAAGTCACTGATAAAGATGTTGAATAAGACTGGGCCCAAGACAGAACCATGTGGCACCCCACTAGTCACTTCTCTGCAGGATGAAGAGGAGCCATTGATGAGCACCCTTTGGGTTCGGTCAGTCAGCCAGTTACAAATCCACTGAATGGTAGCATTGTCTAGCCCACATTTTACCAGCTTCTTTACAAGAATATCATGGGGCACCTTGTCAAAGGCCTTGCTGAAATCAAGATAGGCTACATCCACAGCATTCCCTTCATCTACTAGGCTTGTAATTCTGTCAAAAAAATGAGATCAGATTAGTCTGACATGACTTATTTTTCAGAAACCCATGCTGACTTTTAGTGATCACAGCATTCCTTTCTAGGTGCTCACAAACCGTTTGCTTAATGATCTGCTCTAGAATCTTTCCTGCTATTGATGTCAGGCTGACTGGGCGGTAATTGTTTGGGTCCTCTCTTTCCCCCTTTTTGAAAATAGGGACAACATTTGCCCTCCTCCAGTCTGCTGGGACTTTGCCTGTTCACTAGGAATTCTCAAAGATTACTGCCAGTGGTTCTGAAATCACCTCTGCCAGTTCTTTTAATACTCTTGAATGTAGTTCATCTGGCCCTGGAGACTTGAATACATCTAAACTAGCCAAGAATTCTTGTACTACCTCCTTACTTATTCTAGGCTGTGTTTCACCTGCTGAATCATCTGCTCCATATTCTTCAGGTCTGGCATTGTTTTCTTTTTTGGAGAAGACTCTCTCTGACAGTGGCAAGATCAAAGTAACGCGAAAGAGCTGAAGCCGCAAAAGACTTCCTTTTAAGTTTAGCGCTGATTTTGTAGACTGTAGAAAACCCCGTTGGGGGAAAAGACTGAGGAATATCATTGATTTCTTCTTGTGGATTACAAATATATAAGAAGACACCGCTCAACCTATGGATTAAGGAGTCCGGGTCAGTTAGCGGGCAGTGGATACTTTGTATTAGACTGTTTCCGACTTGATACTTTGGAACATTTTCGACTTGATACTTTGGAAATCTGCTACCGTTCATTTGAAACTTTCTTTTGTTGCACTGGAATTTGGTGATAGGTAACAATTGATCTTGGACTGACTTATCTTAGTTACTCTTCTTGACTTTTTGAGAAGTTTTGAGAAGGCATTGAGGAGTTCTGCCCTTTCTCTGTCCCCTGTTCGCATTTCACCATCTTCTCCTCTAAGTGACCCCACTGTTTCCTTGTTCTTCCTTTTGCTACGGACATACCCATAAAAGCCCTTTTTATTGCTTTTAACCTCTCTAGCAAGCCTGAGTTCATTCTGTGCTTTAGCTTCTCTGACTTTGTCTCTACACGTGCTGGCCATTTGTTTGAATTCCTCTCTGGTGGTTTCCTCCTTTTTCCATTTTTTTGTACATATCCCTTTTAAATCTTAACTCAGTTAAAAGTTCTTTAGATAGCCACCCTGGCTTCCTTAGGCACCTTCCATGTTTCCGTCTCATTGGTATTGCCTGAAGTTGTGCTTTTAATATCTCCCTTTTAACAAACTCCCAACCATCATGAGCTCCCTTCCCTTTTAGTATTACTTTCCATGGGATCTCACCCAGCTTACATCAGCTTAGAAAATGAGGATCAGGGAAGGAAGAAGAAACCATCAGCAGAATAAAATGCATGTTAGCATGTACATACACACACTCTTAGCAGAAGATAGTTGTGTGAACTCTGCATATTGTCCTTGTTAGCCAATTTGGTAGATGTTCACGAAGTGCAAGCTCTCTGAAATCGATGTCTGAAACTCATGTCAGACAAGCTCCAAGTTGTATTCATCCCTAAGGCATTTAAAAGATCACACAGTCTATGTCCCCCCATTTTCTTCTTCAAAAGGTAATGTCACTTTCCAAAGTCAGGTATGCATTCACAATACATAAATGACTTCCCATCAGTACACCACATTACTTGAAAAGGCACACAGTTGAAAGCATTCACAGCCAGCAGAAAGGTTTCTCTCTATGTCCTCAGACGGTGTGATAGCTAGCTAGCTTTTGTGTGAAGGAACAGAGGCATAGTGAAAGCAGCCAGGGACTTCCACATTTTCTTGTATTTCCCACTCGGCTTATTAATTTAATATGATCATCCAGGCTTTTCCAAACAGGAACAGAGCATGTGCAAAGGGTACGAAAGCTCTGAATGTTCCCAATGGTACATTGGCAGCACGGGGAAATGTTGAACTGAAATGATTCTCAAACTAGATTGAGAAGAAAAGTTGTGCCTCATTTAAACAAACTTCACCACTCCCTAACAATGCAATCCTGTCTTGTCTACCAAGAAGCAAGCCACATTTATTTCAAATGTAAGCAGGTATAGGTTTGCCGGCTGAATTTCACAGACCATAGTCACGCTTCCTCATAACCAGATTTTGTGCTACAGTGATGAACATCTGAATATAGGAATCATTAGGGGGTGCAAACCAATTTGAGGTTTTTTTTCCCACAATCAAGGGGTGTATAAATTTCAAGAAACAAATAAAATAAATAAATACAAGAACACTGAAGCAGGCCCAGTAGCATATGGGCAACCAGTACAAGCTTTTGAGCACCAGCGTTTATGTGCTGGAGATGCACTGTCCACATCAACAGTGCAGGGTTCCTTACAAGCTGGAGCCTTCAGACCAGGCCCAGGGGAAGACCCCACATAGAGTGCATTGAGGTTATTGTGAACTGCCCTGTGATCATCAGATGAAGGGTGGTATACAAATTAAATAAATATTAGCAGAAAACATGACTTCAGTTTAAATTCCCCTGGTATGGTGATATCCAAAGGTCTCCCTGCTTTCATTCAATACATGATCCCATGTCTAATAGCTGTTGTGACTGCCCACACTCTGCTATCGGCTCTCAATTAATCCTGGTTATCCAGGTTATCTGTTCGGTGACACAATAATGAGACTGAATTACAGTACTATGGCATAATTAATTTCCCTTAATGAACTTGTCTATGTAGTGCTGCAAATTGATGCTGTTTTCAGTAATGGGTAATAAATCGGTAGTCTTTCTTCCATTTGCTTTAGTTTTTTTTTTAAATGGTCCCCTTCCCACAAACATTTCCATAATTTCACAATAACTCCTTTTGGTATACCGTAGTTGTTTTTCTATGGATCTTCTAAGTAGGTAAGGTAAAGGACCCTTGGACAGTTAGGTCCAGTCAAAGGCGACTATGGGGTGCAGTGCTCATGTCGCTTTTCACACCAAGGGAGCCGGCGTTTGTCCACATAGCTTTCCGGTGCACGCTTCTGGTGCACGGAGGACCATGACAAGTGCCAGAGTGCATGGGAACACCATTTACCTCCCTACCACAGCAGTACCTATTTATCTGCTTGCACTAGTAGGCTTTCAAACTGCTAGGTTGGCAGAAGCTGGGACAGAGCAATGGGAGCTCACCCCGTCACGCAGATTCGAACTGCCGATCTTCTGATCGGCAAGCCTAAGAGGCTCAGTGATTTAGACCACAGTGCCACCTGCGTCCCTTATCTTCTAAGTAGGTACCTGTATAAATATAGATGTTGTTGTTGTTTCGCATCCCCTTGGCTTGGTGCCCGCTGCTGCAGTAAAACACCCCTAGGCAGATCCGGGCCCTGAAAAAGCATCATATTGCACTGTCACTCTTTCCCCTGTCCAGCCTTGCAAGTCCTTCCTCACTGAGCCTTGATGAACTCATGTCTCTTCTGCAGCTCTGCTACTCTCCTACTCGGGGCACATGTCTCATCACACACATGCATGCACACACCTATTACAGCCAAAGCTACATAATGACTATGGTCCCTTTTGCTACACTGTATTTGACCCAGTGGTTTGAAGATCTCATTGCTCTTTCTACATTTGAATATGTAGCTTATCATAGTCAATTTTGTTTAGATATCTATTTGGACATTTGGAACTGGCCTGCCTATATTAATGCATACATTTAAATAAAGATTGATGGAATATTTGTATCGTTAATGTCAACTTAACACCATTCCATATATGGTTGTACTGTGATGTTTCCTGCATCCAGTGAAGCAAGCTGATTAACAAGACTGACATGTTTGCATCTGCTGATGCCGAAAGCAAAAGGCATCACCTTTATAAAACGCTATGGGTCATCTTTCCCTTCTAACTCTAGTTTGCTTTTTCTATGTGAGTGAATTGTGAATACAGGGAAACTGAAAGCAGCAATGAAGAGTTCAGCTTCTCAGCCAAATACTGTAACTAGGGGAGTAATTACTGATGACAAGCTGTTTAAAGCTTGTGGTCATGTACTGTCACTCTGTAATTTAAAAAGCTGAGCTTGATAAAGACTTTCTTGTTAGTCCCTACCCCCACCCCTTTTCTGAAAATGGCAGATTAAATTCACAGTTAAACCTGACCTTCTTTGGGACATTTTGTAACTGATATTCTGTACAATTCAACATGCTCCAGAAGGTGTTGTCTTCATTAGCGTCCAAGAAGACTTGTAACAATAGATCTTATGTTTCGTACATCACTGTTTTTCTTTCTTCCCTCTGCTTTCAAATGCCCTGCTGATTCTCCCCCAAATAATCAGGTTTTAGCCACTCATTGCTATTTCAAGATGCCATTAACACCCACTTTGTTCTGTTCACTTTTAACCCTCTGCAGTGTTTCCATAGTGACTTCTGGAGCTAAATAGGTGCACTTCCTCTATAATTTGGATAGAGGAAACAAGCATAGTCAATATTTTCTTTACCTAATTTTTGTCTCATTTCCACTAAATTTTAAGCTGAAGTGCATAGGCCAGACACATTTCATTTTTGTTTCTGTAAGAATCAAAATGTTCCAGTATAGCTTATTCCTGAAATTTTGCTAGCACTTGAGCTACTCACAAATTGTTTGTACCAGACTGAGTTTCACATAGCAGTTATATGCATGAATTTAACTAATCCTGGCAAATCTCATGGACGAGAAGTTAACAATCATGAAGAGCTTTGTCGATTCATAATATATGTATGAGATCTCCTACAATGAGTCAATTTTTGCAAGCACAAAGTAGAATTTGGCCCTGCAGTAGAATCTAATATGGATTGAAACTGCAAGCCACTTTAATAAATATTCTTTTACAAGGATATTTGTACAACAACAATTGACCTCTCCCCCAATATGCAGAATAAAATAGCTGTGTGAAACCAGTCCAACTGTGTAACACCTACCAATGTCTCACAATTTATTTGAAGACTTCCCCACCCACCCCAAACCTGTCACCAGCTGTCTAGAGCTTTCCAGATATCCCATATAAGGACTCATCATCACTGTGTACAGGTCCTTCACAAAGAAGCTTCATGACTCCCACAACCAGAAGCTGGGAAAGCCTCGAGCTCCTATGGTCAATGCATTTATTTTATTTTATCAACCCATTCATCCTTGTCTTCTCTTTTGTTGAATCTTTGGCATTTCTTTTTTCACTGTAAAAATGAAGTGCTATGAGTTTTTCAATTTCTTTTTCCAAACAGCAAGTAGTGACCTTCAGGCTTGCAATTACCTTTCCCCACCAAATATTGAACAAATCCTCTTTCACCATCCTTGTTTCCATCTTATTTCCTAATACTGTCTCATGGAATTTTAGTATGAAACACAACACAGGGATGCTCTAATGCTAACTACTTCATTGGAACTCCAACTGTGAACTAATTTACATGATATACACACTAGCTGCATGTCCTCTCTAAATCACTACTGATTTTACTCTCTTTCCCCGGTCACATTTTGATTGGTTCATTTCCCAATTCAGAATATTTGAACCTTTGTCTTTTAACACAGGAACTTCTTGAGGTTGAATTGTAAATGTCATACTATGAGTACTTTGATAAGTTGAATTAACCTAGCTCTACTGCACCTGGTAATCATGCATGTGAATAACTTGTCTTGGGTTTACACCTATGGGCAAAGTGCAATGTCTTCTTCATATTGTGCAGATTCCCCACTGAACGCACAACACATGTATCTGCTTACTCAACAGAGTGATTAAATCCCACCACAAACAATGTTATGCACTGGATTCTGAAGCCATGAAAGGAAAACTGAAGCCAATGGATCACAACCCATGCTCCTAATTTGCTGCTTCAGCTACAACTCTTTATCACAATCCCAAATTAATAACATTCCTGTCACATCTGCTTCCGTGAAAGAACTAAGCAAACACACAAATTTCTGCCAAACAAAACAAATAAGCTATAATAGGAGCACAGAATTGGATCCGTTAGGAGTACTGGAACCTGAAGTGGCCAACCCTTCATGGGACACTTTCACAAGTGAGTGGGGCTGGCCACCTGTCAATCGTTTACTTAATTATTTCATAAAATTTATACACCACTTGATTGCTTTAAAAAAACCCAACCTTCAAAGTGGTTTTCAAATAGATAAAACAATTACCTGATGCCATGTGATGTCAAGTGATTGAAAACTTCAAGCCAGGATGCAAGGGACGAGTCTTCCTTTACAGCCCCAGCTTGAATTAAAACAGAATTCAAGTCACAGCTGTAAAGTATAAATTGGGAGCACACTCTAAGTGAATTTGGTGTCTGTTCTGTCACCATGTAAGGAAAGGTGGCTATGCTTTGCCAAAAACGGCAAACCACTTTGAGGTTTGTTTGTTTTTAAAAAATCAAGCTATATATAAAGTTTACGAAATAAATAATCTATATATAGTGATAATGTAAAAGGATTAGAAGGGAGAACTTTAATTGGGTGGGTAACATTATCTGTGAATAGAAGGGCCTCCTCCCAGGCTTTGGAACAAGCATCCTGAGGACATGTGTTAGATAAAATATAAGTGCATCTTTTTTACAATGGTTTCTGGGGCTTAATATGTAGTTTTATTCTGTCAGTTTGCTTCATTGTTTTAATAGCAGCTTTAAAATAAAAAATGCTTGTATTGTATTATTGATTTTTAATGGACTACTGTATAAACCAAATCAAGCACAGGATTCAGTGGAATAAACAAACAAATACATAGAAATATGAGTTTTATTTAATTCCACATCACAGCCATTTTTGAATAGCTACTATTGACTTCTAGAATATCTGGACTTGAGTTGCCTGTCTCTGTCAATAATTTTGAGAGACAGCCTGTTCGGCTTCCTAAATGTAAGTCCCAAATATGTCTTAAAGGAAACAATCTACACCTCAGTTACATGTGACATTGAGAAAAGTGGGTAACTAACCTCTGCTATGCTTATGACTTCTCAACTAACACTCTCGTTTATTGAACATTTTTTTCATTTCTTTCTTTCTCCCTCAACTACATTTTGCAAAATAACACTTTTAGGATATGGACAGAAATCAAAGAATCAGCTACTCAGACAATCCAATTACCTTATCCCTTACAGGGACAGGCAAATCCTTCTGGCTGAAGCCAGAGAGCAGATTGCTTCGGACATCAGAGAGTTTAACAGTCATTTCTCTCCCAAGATAGAGGATTAGTTGTAAGAAGGGAACACGGTGACCATAATGTAGGAGGAAGCTCACTTGGATGGGAGTGGACATCCAATCAGTGACAGAAGAGACAGAGCTTAATAACTAGAAGCACAAGGGAAAGAAATCCATTTAGTTCTATTTTAACATTTCCCCTTGCACTTTGTGATACTTAATTCCATTTACTTCCTATCTTTCCATTTCAGCACCTCATTTGTCACTGAAAACCTAGAGCAATGCCAAGTGGTTCATTGCAACTAGGCAGTGGTATACACACAAATAACCACAAACCTATACCACAGAAAGGTTTGGGGAATGTTGGTGGGGCCTCAGGCACTGCACCTTATGTTGGACTCCGACTTCAGGCCCAACCATCTTAGCCTATGGCCAAGAGTGAGAAGGAACTGGTGGACCTGAGGTCTTTCTCCCGTCCCTGGTTTTGGGCTCTCTCTCAAGCTGCTACTAAAATTAATTGGAAACTTTTTAGAGCATTTGAGTTCTTTGTATTCTGTAAAATGCAACCCTGTAAAGTGTCCCTCATGCATGAAGCTGTCTTATACAGAGTCAGATCATTGGTGCCAGTGTTCTAACTGGCAATGGCTCTCCATGACCTCAGGGAGAAAACCTTCAGACAGCTCAATTTTAAATGCAAAGACAGAAAAACATACTTTAATGAGAAATGTTTTAAAACAGCAGTGCCCAGGGCATCTTTTGTTTGACCCACACTAGACAAAGACACTAACCAACTACCAGCATTCTCTCTATCAAGATATTTTGAGAACTTACTGGGTGTCTGTGTACAAAAGACTCCTAACAACAACAGGGTGACCACCATAAACTGGGCTAGTCTTCAAATCTTGAGGAAGGTAAGAGCAGCTAATTTCAGGTCACAAAGCTTGGTTACAATTTTTCTTCAATTACTACAGCTGGATCACAAATATGATTTATTTAGGGAGAAGGGCTTTAGAAGCTGTTAGCATGTTTTTCATTCCTTGGAAAAATGCAGGCCTAGTGTCCCCTCCTCAAGACAAGTAGTATTGCCCCCTTTCTTTTTTATCTGTAATTGAGGGGGGCGGGCAAAGCTTGCTACATCACACCTTTTCTTTCTGGTGCCACCATTTAGCATATCATCAAAGGTGCAACATCACAGTTAGAACATTTCTTAAAAATAAAATAAAATGGTAAACTATATATTTATGTTTGCTCCATTTAAAGAAAGCAATAGCAACAGAATTTTAAAAACACATACAATTTTGTCTTAGCTAAAAGCAGGGCAAAGGGAAAGGTAAATCTAGAATGTGAGGAGAAACCAATTTAGACATATCGCCATTAATGGAGGGCTGAATATATCGTTGCATCCATATGAACAGAAGTGACAAGAGGCACTTCTGAAACATTACTTGCATTTGGAAAGGAAAGATTAGTCACATTTTCTACACAATATTTATAGCGGTGTTTTGCAATCACCTCTGGATAGGTAATAGAGTGTTAGGCTAATTGAAACTTCCTTATTCCTATGTTTTACCTAATCCTGAAAACAAGTGATCAGGGCTGCAGGGTAATTGTAACTAAAAAAACAAGCAAACAAAGCGAAAACAGAGGAAACCGCAGAGCAACAATTGGTAGAGAAATAAGGCAGCAGAAAAACAAAACACTAATTAATTTGTCTTCTTGACCTAAGTGAGATTTGTAGCCCTTAGAGGTGAGAGGCTTATGCACTAACTTGCTCTGCCACCTGGTACCCAGTGTTATTTTTATTCCACTAGCCCAATTTCTTCTAAGCACCAATGTTCATTAAAGTCCCAGATATATAAGTGCACTTCAGTTCTGCTTTATTAAAATATACAGAGCAGAATTTAGCGAGACAGCTCCAGGCACAGAAGAATAGAATATGCCATTTTAGAAGAAAGGAATAAAAAAGGAAATTGCAAATGTTAGGCAAGTTGATTTAGTGAAGCTGGTGGGAATAGGAAATCTGAATGTAAAAAAAAAATAATTGTTACTTGGAAAGTAACACAGGGTAAAGTAACCTCTACTTTTTCAATATGCAGGGAAATTTATTGTTTATTTATTTATTTATTTTTGCATATTGATATTGCACAGGTGTTGTTTTGCCACTGCATTTGCCAAATAATAATAATAATAATAATAATAATAATAATAATAATAATAATAATTTATTTATTTATAGCCCGCCCATCTGGCTGGGTTTCCCCAGCCACTCTGGGCGGCTTCCAACAGAATATTAAAATACACAAGCTTCCCTAAACAGGGCTGCTTTCAGATGTCTCCTAAAAGTCTGGTAGTTGTTTTTCTCTTTGACATCTGGTGGGAGGGCGTTCCACAGGGTGGGCGCCACTACTGAGAAGGCCCTCTGCCTGGTTCCCTGTAACTTGGCTTCTCGCAGTGAGGGAACCGCCAGAAGGCCCTCGGCACTGGACCTCAGTGTCCGGGCAGAATGATGGGGGTGGAGACGCTCCTTCAGGTATACTGGACCAAGGCCATTTAGGGCTTTAAAGGTCAGCATCAACACTTTGAATTGTGCTCGGAAACATAATGGGAGCCAAAGTGCCGGTATGTCTTTCAAGACCGGTGTTATGTGGTCTCGGTGGCCGTTCCCAGGCACCAGTCTAGCTGCTGCATTCTGGATTAGTTGTAGTTTCTGGGTCACCTTCAAAGGTAGCCCCACATAGAGCGCATCGCAGTAATCCAAGCGAGAGATAACTAGAGCATGCACCACTTTGGCAAGACAGTCTCTGGGCAGGTAGGGTTTCAGCCTGCGTACCAGATAGAGCTGATAAACAGCTGCCCTGGACACAGAATTAACCTGTGCCTCCATGGACAGCTGTGAGTCCAAAATGACTCCCAGGTTGCGCACCTGGTCCTTCAGGGGCACAGTTACCCCATTCAGGACCAGGGAGTCCTCCACACCCGCCCACCTCCTGTCTCCCCAAAACAGTACTTCTGTCTTGTCAGGGAAAAGGAAGGAACAACATGTGTGCTGGACCTATTGCTATAACTGTTAGGGACAAAGGAAGGAGGGAAAGATAAGAAAGTTGTGGTGCCTTGTGATTAAACCAATAGAAGCCAGTAGAAGGAAGTCATGTGATATGTGGACATAATTGTCCCTTTGCTTCCCTTTGTTTGTACGTGTATAAATGCTTGTGCTTTGTTCCTATTTGGTGTGCCACCTGTCCACTACTTAGTCATGGAGGTTGTGTCACACTGACCTTACAACGCCCAAATTAGCATCCTATTTGACTGACAACTGGAGTCTAGATCTTACTGGCCAGCCAAGCTGAACCCACCAGGTATTCGGTATTGAACGCCAATATTTCCCCAATGGTGGAGAGCTGGTAGGGGAACAAAGGGCATGCACGACAGCTGGTGATACTTCTGCACCTATAGAAGTTTCTGTAGGTGCACTGGGGTCTTTGGGGGTGTGTGCTAGTGGAGCTCCCTGTTGCCAGTGGAGTGGCTTTTCCTAAATCCCTTAGCTGGCTTTGGGCCAACTTTATGACTGTGGCCTTAATATTTAAACTGTAGTTTCAATTTTGTTTCTCAGTTTGAGAGGTTTAAGCTGAGAAGTGAGTTGTAGATTATTATTATTTTTTAAATAAAAGCATGGTCTGGAAAATAAAGTAACCCCGAGTATACAAAAGTTGATCATCCCTGGCCTGTGCTATGCAAGTGGCTCTTATAAACCGATGGATGTTATACTAATTAAAATCTGCAGAGATGTTAGCTATCAATAAGCATTTAGTCTATGGCTCTGATTCACACACTTGAGGGAAGCAATCAAGAATGTTGGCGTTCACTTCTGACTTTGGAGCAGCCTTTTACATCCATTATAAATTCTATTTTTCAAAATGTCATTTTCATTCAACAATTAAACTATTTCATTCTCCAAGCAATTATTATAGAAAGAGATTATCTGCTCTGTGGAAGCTGCAAAGGTTTTAAATGTCAATGCAATCTGGCAAATAAGTATCAAAACTACTATAGAAAAACATTTCAACCTCTAACTTTCAAAACAATAACATCTGGCCATATCTTAAAGCAAAAAAGAAATAGTAGTGATAAACATTTTCTAAAAATCCAAATATCTAAAATTATTCATGTCATTCTGCAGTATAAATTAACATTTTCCTAAAAATGGTTGCAATTTATGCAGAGCATTAGAAACCCTGCAGTACCGGGTAATTGCTTTGCAAAGAAAACATACAAATAGGATTTGATTACTAATTTAATGTTATCTTCATATAGTAACATTTCAACAAGACGTTTTAAAACATTGGTGCTAATGCCATGCCCAATGGATGCTTGGAAAGGATGTCTTTGAGAATCAACAGAAAAACATTTATGAATGCAATACAAAAACCACTGATTCTTTGCAACCTTCATTCATTTTGGTAACTGGAACTTAGGGCTTGTTTATAGCTTACATTTCATGCTCATAATAAATGGAAACTCTTGCTTCCCCCCCCCCCCCCGCACACTTAACAGCTATCTGTGTGGAGCCAATCACAATTCCATAAAGTTGTATTTAAAGCAATCGAGGATGAGTGCAGGATGGATAGCATTATAACATGACAAATTAATATAAATAAAATGAGCTTTTGGTAGATATTCTGAGAAGTATAGTGAGGAAATATTATTGTCATAACAGAAAATGTGATGTGCTGCAAATGCCTAGCTCAGTGTTGCCGAGTTAGTCCCCTTCCCTAGACGCAAATTGGGGGCTCTTCCAATTGACCAGGTAACATTCGTCCTGATTTGGTTTTGCAAATTTTGCATGGAGGTTCTATGCTGTCTGCTTTTTACTGAACATCCATCCTGATTTCCCCCCACTGAGATTATGCAACATCATGTCAAACAGTCCCAACACTTCCCAGTGCATTTTCCTATCACTATCCTTACCGCAAAAACATTAACTTCTCAAGAAGTTAGTTTATTGCACAAGCAAGCCAAAACCACCTTAATTATGCAATCTCAATTTGCTGGTATATGACTGAATCCCACCTGCAAAATAGTGACAGCCTGGAAGCAGCCAGGTCTTTACTTCTATGGTCTCCAAATTGCTGCAGATACATATTGCCCTTGATAGTGGTAGGCAGCTACAAGCTGTCACTTAAAATTCCCCACGGAGTGCAAGTGCTCATCATGACATCACTCCAGGTCATTGTGGGAAAGTGACCTCAACTCTTTAAATCTCCTGCAATGCCCCAGAGCAATGCTACATTGGGTGTTCTGGATAATGGCGAAAAAAATTGAAACAGTGTCATCTGATGCAAGGGGTCCAGGCAGGTATCAGTGCCAGATGTATTGGATGCTCATGCTGAGGCTGCCATTCCACAAACTGGAATGAACACCTGAACACACTAGTCACATCCAATGATAGGGATATTATTGAGGTAGTGGTTGTTGTTGCTGCTGCTTCTGCTGTTACTACTACTACTATTTCTGTTTCAGAAACTTTAAAAAAAATGGAGGAAGGGTGAACGGGGAAGAATTAGATCCCAAAGAAATAGTGAATAACTTATTCTCATTACTAGTGCTGGATTAAGTGAGGCATCTGTGTTGTGATTGTGTTATTTCTTTCAGCTGATTGATGATTCATGACAACAACAGTCCAAAGCGACTTGCCGGGGGGGGGGGAATCCAATACTACTACTCATCACAAGTACATATTTTAAAAGCAATGCAACAAATCAAAATATTCATCCACACTAATCTATTAAAGACTAGGGAGTGGAATTCAATGTAGTGCTAAGGCATTCATTCCGTCAGTGCAAGCATTTCTGCTTGCTAGATGGAAAGATCTCCCCTTCCTTGCTCACCACCCCCATGGAGTGTTTTGAAGTTTCTCCCAACTCTTCAGAGCAGATTGGGTGGGTGGGGGCACTGGGGAGGAGAGGGGAAAAGCTTCATTGCACTAACAGGCATCCTTGTGCTGGCTTCTGTACCAGGTCAGTTGAATCCTACCTAAAAATATGAAAATACCCTTTCCCCACTCTACACTTGGATGAACACAGAAATAGCCAAAAGCCACCCAAAGGCACAACACTATTAGTGCCCAAATGCCTGGGAGAATAAAAATGTTTTTGCCTGACACTGAAAAGGCGACAAAGTTGGTGCTTGGCAAACATCCCAGAGCTGAATTCTGCAGACAAGGGACAGAGATATCATAGCAGCATTTATTTCATTTTATTGTTTGGTAGTGCATTTTATTGATGAACTCATATAGGATGTGGTGAAATTCCCATGTGTAATGTTTCACGGGATTACACTTACACTTGCATTACCAAAAGTAATTCAATGTTTCAGGTAGTGGTTCAGGCACTCAGCAGGCACAATTCAAATAGATACATTCCTTTTTATTGATGTTTGAAAATGTAAATAGCTCCATTAAATATTTTCCCTAGACCAGAGTACTAAGTTTTACAACATCCAAGGGTGGCATATAACAATTGTATGAAGTTTATTCTAAATGCACTGTGAATGGTATCTGCCTGGCCTTCTTATCAAGTTAAAAAACAACCATATTAAGAGAGTTCCCCTTCAAATCACATGCATGGTGTTTTCCACAGCTGCAAAATAAATCTGCTAAAACAAAAGCTGTTTCAACAGCACACAGCTTATATGTCCTATAGAATAAACATTTCAGCACTTAAGTAATCAAATTAGTAACAAAGATGAAGCTTCTGGCAGATTTATCATTCTGCCATATTAGTTCTGTGGTAGTAAGAAATGTCCTTATACTTTTGATGCCAGATGCTCTCATTGGGAGAGCAGTGGTTCATGGAAACAATCCCATTGTGTATAATGGGATTACTCATGTGAGAAATTGCTTATGTAGCTTTATACTTATGAATGTGTTTACACCTTCCAAAATAAGAGCACAGATGAAAGAAGCATATTTCAGTGTTTCATTGCAATTGATGATCTGACAATTTGTATTCATTTCTTTTTAATATGATGGAATGAGCACCTGTGTTTGTTTTTCAGCTAATGTTGATGGTCTATTAAGAAATTGGTGATTAATATTAACATTCTGAAAGATTATTTTGAAAATTAGTTGGATCCAGAGAAAAGCTTCTGGAAGCACGTTTGCAGAAATTGGCTTCCCCTCCCTGGGAAGTCAACATGATTCATACCCAATGGCATCTAGGTTTTTCTCTCTCTGACCAGCATATGAAAGAGTTTGCATCCAGGTACGGTACATTTTTTTCTTCTGGCCTTGTTCTCTCCAGTGGAAACCACAATAACAGTGTCAGAGATCAAACCTGTTGAATTCTTTGGGTGCCTGGTGCTACAAACTTATAGTAACCCAAGTCCAGGAAAAACCTATGGTAGAGGTCTACTGTATGGATGCATCATGTGGTCAGATAAAATATCCCTTCATGTTGTAAGATTCTATTCAGTGCTCATATAAACACTATAGACTCCAAGTCACAAACACATTCATATTCCATTATGGTGGGTGTAAGGACTCTCAGTGGTTGCTCATGGGGAAGCAGGCTGACTCCAAACTTCTACAAACTAAGTTCTTTATTGTGCAGATATTTACAGTGGAGTTACAGTAAAAGCGTCCAGCTCATCCCTCTGCAGAGTCGGGAATGTCCGCTTCCGGTTCTTGGTCCAGCATAAGAGGCGCGGGATCCTGAATCCCCACCTCCCCCTTCCACGTCCTTCCTCCCTGAGAAATTGGGGCGTGGGAAAAGGTCCCTGTTCCCCGCTTCCTGCTTGGTGCTGAGGCTCTCTGATCCTGTCACAGCCCCTGCCCCGACTTCCTGCTTCCATCTCCCCCTCCCCACTGGAGGAGCGATCGTTTCCTCCGCTCGGGGAGGAGAACGACGAACTACAACTGGAGAGGGTGGTTCCCTGTACTGCAAATGACCCGGGAACGCTACCTGCTGCGGTGAGGGGGGTTTCCTGACAGCGGGTTTTCTTCCCAATGCACAGCCAGCAACTCATTCAGCCAGCATCAAGGCATCTGCATCCTACTGATGGATTTCAGACAATATTACAACCCCTCCCCTGGTCTTTAGCAAAGGTGAGAAGTTACTATACCAAACAATCATGTACAAATTGTTATTTGTCTTCTTTTTGTCCACGTTTGGAACTACTATTCCTCCCCCTGGATTGTGATTTTCTCAGCACCCTCCATAATGACATGCAATCAGGAAAATAACTCTTCCATATCTACAAACATCACAGCAAGACAACACCCCATGATGGCAAGTAATTATTGCACAGAGATACAACCTTCCACATATACAAAAAGGCAAGATCCTTAGTCAATCTGAGCTGGGATAAAATTCCTTCCTGACCATTGAGATGTGGCAATTGTGGTTAAAGTTTGCATTAGAACTCATCCAGTTTCAACCCAGTCCTATGCATGCTTGCTCAGATGCAAATTCAACTGCATTCCATGAGACTGACTCCCAAGCAAGGAATATACTAGGATTCCAGCCTGAATTTCCTTATGAATAAAACAGGTTTATGACTGAAGCAAATAACTTATTCCAGAATGGGTAAAATTGATTAAAATGTATGTTTCTCACCTGCTGATGTTGGCTCTTCGTCATCTAGCACTGTGAATAGAAGAAAGAAAAGAGATTAAAATTATAAATACACCGAAGAAACTCAAATAATCTGAATGCACAGGACCCTATTTTAAAAATATATTCTGACCCTTTAAATTTGTAATTATTAAAACAGACACAATGTGTAAGTTTTATATAAATGCATGCATTCATTGAAAAACAATTTCCAATGCTATTTTAAGTATATTTTGGGGTGCAGTCAGTAGCAGATGGTGGGGTGGGGTGGCAGAGCTCAGCAGACATGCTATTTATTACATCTGTCCAGGCTACATGCCTCTCTTCTCAGTCCACATGCCTCGCCCTTCCTTCAAAATTTGCACTCCTCTGAATTTTGAAATGCAGATCTGCAGCCAAGTAATGTGTGCAAAAATGAATCTACCTGGGCAAAGTGTGCAGAAATATATATTTATTTGTGACAATAACATACAAAATTTCTACATTTCTACATTCAGGTAGGTAGCTGTGTTAGTATGACACAGTTGAATATATATATATATATATATATATATATATATATATATATAGCCCAGTAGCACCTTAGAGACCAATTAAGTTTGTTTGTTCTTGGTATTTCATTATATTAGGGGAAATTAGGGACCTATGAATTCTGTGTTTCTGGAATGTACCTGAGAGTACAAGGGTAAGAGCCCTGTTCCTGTTTTTCCTTTGGCCCTTCTTGCCTCTAGAAGGTTGCCCATGAGTGAATGTGGATCTTAGGCTGAAAAAGTTTTCTCACCCCCACTCTAAGGCGCTGTTTTGATGAACTGATGATGCACATTTGTTCGCTGTCCAGCCTAGCATAAAACCCAACTACAATTAAGGAAGTGTGCCTCTGTTCTCTTTTCGGCTTGGTTTTTGTGTGTTCTTCTCCAGGGTTTTCAAACACGACATTGTTAAGGCCAGACAACTTTCCTATACAATCTGAATTGCATCTGCTACATGTATATAATTCTTAGGCAGTTCAATACACAGTTCTATATATTATTACACATGACAATTGTACTGGTCACTGGGGTTACTTCTAATTGCATGTCAGGGAAACATTCTTTCCTGGAAATATCAGAAAGAAACCATGAAGGCTGCTGAAATTTTGTCTGGTCTGCTTTCAGGCTTCCAATCACTTTTGATCTGTTTCCAAATGGTTGAGAGAGAAAGAGAGAAAACACCAGTGTGATTTGTGATTTGCTATTCAAACAAGCAGCTGAGTAACACACAGCATCTGCCAAACTGACTTCACACAATTCCACCGTCCAGATAGCATATGGGTTAACTTTTGTGGTATGGGAAGGCATAAGAATTCTGAAAATAAATAAGGATAATCAATAGTAGGTAAGCAACCAATGTTTAAAATAACTTAGACCCAAGCCAATGAATGATGGAAACAGAAAGGTAAATCAAAATTGTCTCATTGCCCTTCTTTGCCCTTCCCTCTATAGGGAAGTTTTTTATGTGGGATGTCTTACTGTGTTTTAATGAGTGGCTGGGGCAACCCAGTCAGATATGTGGCATATAAATAATAAATTGTCATTATAGTTATTATTCTAAAGTTTACTGCTTCATCTCACTGATGAGATTGGTAAACTTGGCTGATGTTGGAAACCTCATGGACCCATATTTTCTCATCCTCTTGCTTCCTAGATGAGAAAGCCACTTCCGCCCTTAAGAGGAGGTGGAATTGTGGGCAGTCATGTCCTTGCCCCTGTGTGATAGGAGGAATCCCGGCTGCGTCACTTGCCAGGCTGACCAATCTGGTTGGCCTGGGAGCGTGTCCTGCCCTATTTAAGCAGGGCACAGCCAGGAATTCCTCCTGTTTTGGCCCACTCCAAGCTGAGAGGCGGTTAGGCATTGGAATATTTCTGTAGAAGTGAGGAGGGGAGGTTGCGCCATCAACTGCCCCGCAGTTTGAAGGGTATTTTGTTAAAGGTTTCCAGGGGCATGGCCTTGTCCGATGCCTAGGGAGGTTAGGGCCTGAGGCACGCCCCTATTGGTGACCCCAAGGGGAGTTCCTAGTTGATGTGCATCACAGGACTCCCTTTACTGGTGGTTAACCCTTCCCGGACTCCCAGCACATGGGCTGGGGTCGGATATAGTCGGTTAGATCCAATACCTAAGCCAATACCGCTCAAGATCTGTAACCAATAAAGTTGTGGCCTTTTTCTGCCCATTAACCTTATATATCGTGTCACGTGTCATTTATTTTCCATGGGGAGGACGGAACATTGCCACGCAAAACTAAATCCAGTATGTGTCCTGCCACACATATTAGGTCAATAAGATATTGGGGCAGTCCCAAATTATTGTCATGGCAGCCCTGAAGTCCAAAATACATGTCAGCCACATCATGGATATCAATATTTCCCAGGACCAACACCCTGTGAGTTTTCAGCACCACATCTGAGACTGTCTTTGTCAGATCTGGTAGGGAGACCACTGAGTGAGTAGTTCACTTACAGGAAACTAACTTCAGTCCACTACTTTCAGCTTTCACAGGATGACTGTGTTTCAGTTTGCATATCATTTTAGAAAGTGGTGGTGCTAACTGTGTGCAAAGATGTGAAGGTCACCTCACCTCTCCGACTTCATTCTGCTTTACAAGAATGTGTGACCATCCCTTCTGTTACAGAATGTCTGAGGGAAGTCAATGAATGGTACTTTGCAAGAAATTGAATTCACACAAAAGAGAGGAAGGAGAAAAAGTCATAAGAATGTCAGGATCTTCCTAGATTTCCTAGTTGTATAGCTCATCTAAAGGTGTTTTTTATATATAAATAGCTTGCAAACTCCTGTGTCTTTTACATTAAAAACCAGTGGCCGGATAAAGACCAAAAAACAACAGTGGTGTTTTCTATATAAAGCCAGTGCAGTTTTTAATTCAGTATACGAGAACTGTGAAGTCAATTAGGGTCTCTAACGCATGCATATATTTATTAAGTGCTAGCAGACCATAAAGGAAACTTTAGAATACTAATTAAATTATTCTCATTGAACTTATTGCCTCATTGTGTTAAATACTTTCATAAGTATTTTTCATGTGTACAATAAATAAATGTTCTGATGTGTGAGAGAAATGGGGACCAGTTTTTATTTAAAACCAATACTACACACTATAGTATTTTTTAATATATTTGCATTATAAACTGACTAAAGCAAAAACCCAACATAGCTGCAGGTGGCAAATTGCCCTGTCTTATCTTGGAAGCATGCTTAAAATGATGTGCATTATTTTAATAGGGGTTTGGGAAGCAATTTTCATTAGTGGTTCACAGAAGTGTAATATTGACTAAAGGCATTCTCAGCATTTAGCTCTTCCATTAATACTTCAGAAGGAGAGACAGCCATCATATAAGCAGATGAAGAACATATGTAATCAGCCCCATACTGTGCCCAATAAGCACAGGACGCCTTTGTCCTGCGGTTCTGTGGCCCATAGATTGCCCAGTATCTTCTCTGTGTGATGTGTTCATGGGAAAAAGCTGTCCCATGAGCCCTTGCTGTAGAGGTAAGTGGAAAGCCTATGTAAGGCTGCTTTCCATGGATCTCACAGCCATTTTGCTTGGAGAGCTTCCCACCCGCCCGCCCTCGGGTTGGAGCCTTCACTGAGCAATTTTGGGTCATTGGTTGACAGGGTCGGAAATGACCCCCCCCCACCTCTCAACCTGATTGGAACTTGGCTGTGGTTTTTTTCACCTTTCCCTCAGTGAAATTATGTCTTTCCTTTGTTTGTATGCAGTGGTGTAGGAAGGGCAGGGCATAGGGGGCGCTCCGCCCCGGGTTCCAGGGGACAGGGGGTGACACTTGGTGGCCCCTTCCCCCACTCCCCACTACCCAGCACCCCGTCTGTGCTGCTCCATGGACGGACGGGGCAGCCCCACGAGCCGCCACTCGACCGGCAGCTCCCTTGGTCCCCACGGGAGCAGCAGCGCCAGGTGGGATGCACTGTGCATGCCCAGAAATTCTGGGCATGCACGTTGCATCCGAGTCAGTGCCGCTGCTCCCGCGGCAACTGGGTGGGCCACCCACCCAGTCATCGCAGGAGCAGCAGCACCAGGCTGATGGACTGCGCATATGCGGCATTTCTGCACATGCACAGCCCATCCCAACGTACGTTGTGACGCCCCGCCCCCAGGGGGGTGCCTCCGCGTGCTGCCCTGGGTGGCGCGGAGGCTTCCCCCGCCACTGTTTGTATGAGAGCAGAAATGGCATTGGTCAGGATCGACATAGTACAGGGACCTGAGGGAAAAATTGACCAAGAAAAACCAAAGTGTCAGCTCAGTATCTGCCTGGTTGGAATTTGCACCCTGGTCCCCCAGTGAGACTTTGCTTGCTTAGCTTACACCACCACGACGTTCAACACTAGCTGACTCCCGGTGTATAGGTTTGGAGCGATCCAAACCCAGTGGATCCATTCCATCAACACGGGGCTTGTGAAATGATGAACTGATCCTGGGACTCAATGCCATGCCAACTCTTGCCCCACCTGCTGCTGTCAATAAAGATTTGGCCTGATTTTATCATATCACCATTGTACAGTCTGGTTTTTTTACTGCTCTCATGGGTCACATAATGCACCTGCCTGGGCAAAGCAAAAACCAGAATGTGAATTACACATTCACAAATACCATCCTTACAGAAATTCCAGGTTCTAACCTTAATCGACTCCCCAACAGTCAACATCGAGCTTCCCTGGAAAGGAAGTGAAGTAGATTTTGGAAGAGCCATAGCATATGCTTTGCATAGAAAATGTGTCATGTTCAATCCCTGTAGTGTGATTCTGCTCTGTGCAGAGAGAGGTGAGGTTTCCCTCACTGGCAGGACTTTGCAGGACCAGAGGCTTGTAGTGTTTGCAACCACTAATTACCAGAGATGAGGCATATAAAACAATATTTGGTGTTTCATTAACAAAAAAATACATTGTGTACTCTTCTTCACTTTTGGTGTAAATATACAAAGAATCATTCTGGCCTTTTAATTTTTTTTTTAAAAAAAATCATATCATAGAGGGAAGATATTGAACACTGTGTAAACTATTGTTTATTCTTCCAATCAATAACAATCACCTCCCATGGTTCCTGAAATTTACTTCTGGAAGAGAGGTCATTGAACATTGATTTCATAAAAGGCAAATTATTCATTATCAAAATGAGCCAGACATTATTTTTTGTACTAAAGGAGATTTCTTTTTCTTCGATTTTTTAAAATTGGAACTCCTATTGCAAACAATGCATTCTCCAGCAAGGACATATGTTTTACAAGTACACAGATACAATCCAATGCAGCATGCACAAACCTGCTTGGACTGCATGCCTAGAGACCTTCTTTAAAAAGCTAAAATCAGATATATATTTTTCAGATACTAGGTGGTTAAGAGGAAAACTGTGCATTCATTTCCTCTTCCTTGCCTGTGAGCTGATGGAAAGCCAAAGGTAAGCACATAGAGCCTACTGGATCAGGCCAGTGGTCCATCTAGCCCACTGTTCTCACAGGGGCTAACCAGAAGCCTACATGCAGGGAGGTCAGTATCTCTTGAAAAAGGTGGCATTTCCTAAAGTAACAACTCATTCTGACCTTTCCATTATATGTATTTTTATACCACTGTTCAATAAAAGGTTAAGAAATGTCTACAAGGATGTCATGAAAGAGTAACAAACACACATAATGTCAGTAGCAGCCTGTGTGGTGAGGCAGAGTTGTAGAGCCATCAGCCTGACACAGTCATTGCTACAGCTTACCTGGATAGCAAAGAGGTGAGGCAGGAATGAGGTCAGAGCTGTGTGGACAATTCAGTGCTGCCCACTGGTTTGCCTGTGTGCAGCCTCAACCTTGCTGCCATTCTGCTCTGGCTTTGTGGGTCTGCACCATTGCACCAGCCGCTACTGTATTTTGCATCTTTAGTTAGCAGATTCCTGCTGGCCCAGTGGGATATATACTATTAAAGCATCTGTGGAAAAGCTTTAGCCCTTTTTGATTTGCTGAACTACAACTTCCATCACCTCTGGCCGTTGACCAGACTTACTGGGATACATGGTAGCTGTAGTTCAGCAATAACTGGAGAGCCAAAGGTACCCCAGCCCTGGTGTAAAGGAACCATCTTCTCCCACATGAATGTACTAGTTGATGGCATCCCTTCTTTGTGCTGGATGCCATCCCTTCTTTGGGCAGGTAGGTGGTTACCAGAGATATTATGGAACTCTTACTCCATATCTGTTACTGTTTGTCAGGAAAATTTGCCCTTCTCTCACATGCTGTTCATGGTACATAAGATCTATTGCAGTGCAATCTTACAAACAAAGTCCTGTGGAGTTTTGGTGGCCTTACTCCCAGGAAACTGAGCCTAGGATTGCATCCTTAATTGTTGTTGGGTTGTTGGTTGTTTTTTTTGTATGTGGATCTTTTTTGTAACTTGTTGCTATTTTAAATCATTTGGCTAGAATTGTTTACATTGTATTTTAGTATTATTGTATTGTTGCATTATAAGCTTCTTGTGAAAAGTGTGGTCGAAATTTAATCAAGCAAGTAAACAACCAAATAATAAGTGAATACATTACAGCCTTTACATGTATCTTCCCTGGGGTCATTTTTCCTATGTCAGGCCACAAGCTTATACAGTGGTACATTGGGTTACAAACTTAATTCGTGCTGGAGGTCCATTCTTAACCCAATACATTCTTAACCTGAGGCGTGCTTTCGCTAATGGGGCCTCCTGCTGCCAGCGCGCCGCCAGCACGCGATTTCCATTCCCATCCTGGGGCAAAGTTCTCAACCCGAGGTACTACTTCTGGGTTAGCAGAGTTTGTAACCCGAAGCGTTTGAAACCCGAGGTACCGCTGTACTGGGCTAGATAGACAACGAGACTGATGAACAATATATATGGAAGATTATCTTAGAAGGAACTGTGCAAACACACCAGAAGCTAAAAAAAATATGGCTGGAAATGTTTGCATATATTGGGACCAGTGTGAGCCCAAACAGTTGTGATCACACCGGAAAGAATACCTTTAAAAAGAGCCTAAAAGTGGAAGGTTATAATGAGATGATTCATAAACTGTATCCAGCAAAGGAAGTTTAGATTAAGCTCTTCATAGCTAATTAATCATAGTTTTATTAAATTACCCAGTGAAGAGTAGAAATGTGGAAAACCTAAGTAAGGAAAAAATGCTTTCTCCATTAATGTACTGCAAAATATATTCTGGATGCCCAAAGAAAAATCGTGAGTAATTAAGAGGCTGACCCTGAAAGGTGATGAGTGCATTCTTAGCAATGACTGACAAGCACTTAGCAAAGCTATTAAAAAGGAATTGGTTCCTAAAATATGCTTTAGGAATTAGAAAGAAATCATTAATTTATGTATGGCTCTAAAATGGAGCTTTGTAAATTACCTGGCAAATTACTCATGAGTAGGTTGAGTGAAGACAATTTTCATTAGCCTTCCTTTATCTTAATGAAAAAAGCTGCTAGAAATCAAAAGTTTATAAGCCCCCTGTGACTTAACCTTTGCACAAAAACGCTTTGAACAAAACTGTCAGTCAGCATTCCAGCACTTCTCTCCAACTTTCAATTTTCATTAGTGAAGGAGTCAGACCTATTGATTTTATAAGGTGTTTTATTAGAGTTGCTTTTAAAAATAAGGACTACTTGAAATTCAGCTCTACTAGCTTTGCTTTTTTCCCTTTATATTTTAAAGTGTTTTGTTCACTTTTTATATAAGTGAACCAGGTGTATGAAATACTCAGTATGAGTACCTATTAGTGACCAAATGCTTTTGCAAATTTAGTCACTCAGTTCTATTTCTTGCCTTCCCCTTACTTTATTTCATTTCTAAGATGTCTAAGCCGCCTTTCCCTACAAGTCTCCAGGTTACAACAGTATTGTATCATGTACCATTATAAAAACAAATAAAACACTTGCAATTATATTTGTGTGTGTAGTCATTCCAACCAGAACAGAACACTACAAATGCAGCAAGAGATGAATTCCATGAAACTAAATATGTCAAATTTCAAAGGCCAAGGTAAAGAGACATGTCATCAGCATGCAACAAAAGCAATACAATGAAGGTGACATACACCCCTCTTTGGGGAGTTCCAAAATTTATCCACAGATAAAACCCTCACTTCAGCCATTTGAGGGAGCCCCCTCAAGAGAATCAGCTGAGGTGGAGATGGCCCTTCAAATATTTAGCACCCAAGTCATTTAGGTCTTTAAACACCAGTTTGAGCACCATGAATTGGCTACACTCTGGCAACCAGTGCAGCTGTTTTAAAACAGGGGCACTACAAGCTCTACATGGAACCCCAGCCAGGAATCTGGCTGCTAAATTTTGGACTGATGACCCTACTCCCACCATAACAGATTTTACAGGTTTTGATTATTTTGCTTCAGTTGTGACAGTTGTTGAAATATGAAATGTTTATTCCTCTGCTATTTTACTGAATGGTCCTACACACCAAGAAGACATATACCACCACCAATATAGGTGCAATGTCCAACAATTCATACACTTGTCCAGCCCAGAACAGGGGGAGAGTGTAATTCTTACCTCATTTAATGTTTCATAATTATATAACTCAGGGCAGATTCATACCCAAATATACAGCTCATATCCAAATATCCAGGGACGGAGCAAGGGGGCGGGGGGTGGTCCGCCCCAGGTACCGCCCTGGGGAGGTGACACTCTGGGGGCAGGCCCCACCCCCGCAATTGACACCGTCGGCGCGGCAACTTTTAAGAGGCGACTGTGCTGCTGTTCACGCGCTGCAGCCTAAAGGTTGCCGCACAGCACAGAAGGGGTGCCGGCCGATCGTGCCCGCCATCTTGGGTGGACTGCGCATGTCCACCCAAGATGGCGGGCGCGATCGGCTGGCACCCCTTCCGACCGACGTCGTGCCGTGTTTTAAGGCTGCAGTGGGTGGTGCCAGTCGGAAGGGGTGCCGGCCGATCGCGCCCACCATCTTGGGTGGACTGCACATGTCCACACATGCGCAGTCCACCCAGGAGGCTGCACACGCATCGTGACATCAGGGCGCATGCACTGGGGAGGGTGCCTTGAAGTTTGCCGCCCCGGGCGGCAGAGCGGCTCGCTCCGCCCCTGTGTGAAGGTCATCATATGAAATATTTGCTCCAACAGAGCCAACCTGTACTTTCACCATTTCATTTGCACCGTACCAACTTCGCCGCCACCTTATCCCTTCTCCTCCACCTGCCAGTAAGCAACAGATACTTGACCAACCAGAAATCTAGAGAGCAGTTCCACCCCACTGTCCACTACTGAGCTCAAGTTTCCAAACTCTAAAAGGTCATAAAGTGGTCACCTCATTTTCCAGTGAAGCTAGCAGCTGAGTTAAATGGGTCACCGTAAAGAAAAGCATCCCAGACAGAAACATGATAGATCTTTGAGCAAACATTTCTGTAATACATAGGGGAGACAGGGAACACTTTTACACAGAGTCTGACAGCTAATGCATATGCTTGAGGTGATTTCTTTTTCTTCTCAGTCTGATAAGATTTCTTTTGATGGGAAATGGGTCATCCAATTCATTTGCCAGAAGCAGAATTGGCAGTTTTGCATTTCATCACAAACCCTTTCCATGGTGTGTCACAAAAGGGATAAGCACTGTCGCAAGTAGGGCAATAGAGTACTTTGGCCCTTATATAAAAAGTAAAAGGAATGGTAACTGCAAGCCAAGAAGCATCACATACAGGCACTGTTGGCAGACAGGGACATTTCCCTCCTGCAACAAGATTTGACTTTAAATTTGTTCAAGCATTGAATAAGAATTTTTCCCAGGAGGAAAACCTGTATCACTCGGGTAGGTAGGATGGATTGAGTCTCGTCTTTGCTAGGATACTTTTTGCTCTGCAGAGGTTTAAGGAAAGCAAGCAAGCAAAGTCAGGCTCTTGATTTCCTACTTCAATCACTTTCATTGTGTGTATACAGTGTACAACCCAATTACACAAAGTCTTCAAAGTTACCTAGAATAGCAGACATAATTCAGATAATTTGCTAATGACTGAGAGTGATTACATATATTCTACCATCAACTTCCTGTGTTTGTGTTTTTGTAATTCCCTACTTGTTTTGCTTCACTGATGCAGTGAATGGTTGGGCTGTCCAGTCTTTACCCGATTATTCCCTTTATATACATATAAAGTATGTAAGAGGAATATATCACTCAGGCACTTCTTAATTATTAGTGTTGTGTATGGGAAAACCTATTTGGTTTTGTTTCATTGATTAAATTCAGGATGGCTTGGACACCCTAGGACACCCCCCCTTGCTTTTTAACTTTTGAAAACTCTCTGTAACAAAATACAAACAGTCTCAGATTTAGAAACTAGCTGCATTTTTGTGTGCATGCATAGATAGTAACAGTAATAATGCTAACCGTCTAATAAGTAATTTTATTTACAAATAAAGCTTTTGGCTGATAGTTCTGAAAAAGAGCAGTAGCATACATGGGGGTTAGATTGGACCCTGCCAAGGGTGCAGGCCCAGGGGGTGGTGGCACAATAATCACGTTGCTCCACTATGCTTCAGAGTGGCTAGGAGCATGTCTACTCCTCTGCTGCTCTGGGTGGCCAGGCAAGGTGTGCAGGCTCCTCTGGTTGCCTCATCTGAAGAATCTGGTCACTGGCATAGACCACCACAGCAACCCTGTGTGGCCCCCTGCCCAGTCGCCCAGCAATGCTATTGGAAGTATTAACACTCTGAAGCAGAGTGGCTACAGAGGCGCCAATGCAGCTCCTTGCCAAGGGCACAAGGGAGCCTAGGTCCACTGCTCTTAAAATGGTTGCTTTAAGCTTTTTCCTTGGAACCAATGAAAGGCATAATGACAGCTCCTAATGCCTGACATGGTTATCCAGCTGTTTCCTTTCCACATAGCTCCAGCATGAGCTAATACAAGCCCTTATTTTTGCATGAAGAGCAAATAAAATATAGTTCATAATATGCAAATCTTCTCCCAAATCTCCAAAACAGAAGCCAAAGCATTTTTCTGACTTCTGTCACATCATGACTGAAAGCTGATTCATAAACCTCTGATGGCCACTTTTAGCAAAGCAAGCAAAGCCCAATCTGTGTGCTGTGGGATCTGCACATTCATGCCTACACATTGGCAGGCATGTTTGGAGAATTCACGTGGGCATACTTTCATCGGCTAAGGGCCTTCCAGGAATTCCTGTGGCAGGGATATTTTTTAAATACCTTTCTCCAGGTAGGAGAAAGACTCCTGCCTGAAATCCTGAATAACTACTGCAATACTGCACTAGTCTGATTTAGTAAAGGTCAGCTGCCTATATCCTGTATAAATGCTTGAAACAAGCCAATAAATAAATATGAATTTAGCTAGTTCAAAATGACAAAACAATATGTAAAAATAAGACAAGCCTGCTCTTAGCCAAATATCGTTCAGAAAAAAAGACAGTTCACCACACTAGACCTGTTTCATTAGAAACCAATTAATAATTTGAGTGTCCTTCAGTGCAAATGCTTTGCAACAAGAATTTAAATTTCAGGACTACTTGTTCCAGCTTTTTAGTACCTTTACCTGTAAAAAATATTCTCATTAAGGGACTTTGTTAAATATTAAATTTTAATTTAACCCCCGTATTTTAAGTCTCTTTTAATTACTTTAGATTTGCAGACTTCAGGAAAAGCATAATAGATCAAAAAAGAGAAGTCACGCTTTAATATGAAATATATTCAAGGAACTGAAATGAAAAAGTGAGATGATGATATATTTATCAAGGTGGCACATTCTTTCATCTTATAAATATTCCATGCTTCATGCTGGTAGACTTTAACTTTCCTTTGTACTGAAAAATGACATCTTCATCATATGTGCGATGTAAAAAAGGTAGTTTGCGCCCATCCCTGTATGCACCATGTGTTGATTTACATAACAATCAGAATCTATACAGTCGTACCTCATGTTGCGTTGGCTGTGGGTTGCGAATGGTGCGGGTTACAAACACGAAAATCACGTTCTGCACATGCACAGAAGCGTTCTGCACAGGTCATGCATGCGTGATATCGCTGCTTGGGTTGCGGACTTTTTGGGGTGCGAACGGCACCCTAGAATGGATTGTGTCCACAACCCGAGGTACCTCTGTACATGTAATTATAGCCTATATTAAAAGATATGTAATATGAGTTGCCAAAGTGGAGTGCAGTATCTGACTTTCAAGACGAAACAAAAAGAACACGTCCTATTGTGTCCTTATTCCTGTGGAAGTGCCTTCAACCCGGGGGGCACACTCCATTGTCTCTCAAGACAGATGGATACTAACAACATTGGGCCACTGCAACTGTAGAATGGATGGGGGAACTTCATACATTTCAAGATGGAACTCTTGCACCATAGTTTGGAATCCTGCATCCTACGAAATCAGGTGATAGCAGAAGCCCAGTGCTGTGCTACAGTCTTGTGCTGTGTTCATGATTTATACCTATTACCGTTAGGGCTACAGGTTAAGTAACTTCAAACTCTAGATCAGTGGTTCCCAAATAGCTAAGTACGGCAGACGCCATGTTTTTCAAAAGCCAATCCAACAGTTTTGAAAATGTTGGTATCTCTATGGCAGTTTTTGTTATGGGAATGCTGCTACGGACCCCCTGGGTGGGTTATGTAGACCTCTTGGGGTCCACGAATCCCCAATTGGGATCCACGGCTCTAGATCATATGGTTCAATGCGGCAGCAGTAAATGCTAAGTTGTGCAACTTCAGTTCAAAATGTGGAAAACAGGCACTAGGTGAGGGGCTTCTTATTCTGCTGAGTGAGACCCTGGACTCCTGCGCACACTTCTATCCCTGATTGCCACCTGCCTAAAGTCTACCCTCCCTAAGGTACTTGTGTGTTCTTTTGCTATCACACCTGAGCAGACACTTCCTAAAATCGAGCTGCTGGCTAAACGGCTCCTATGACAAAGGGAATTGCTGTTTTAGGGCATAATGGAAATAACTGCTTTGATTAAGAAAAAATATTCATTGTACTTTTTACTGCTAACTGCCTACAAAACGTGGAAGTGACTGACAGGACTGATTATCATCTCATAGTGATCTGTAATAATCAATGCCTGTGCATTTCTAGATCGCTTTGTCCTCATGAGATCTGTGTTAAACCTCAATGACATATTTTACCTGGCTTGTGTGTGCAGTTGGTTTTTTTTTTTTTTTAAGTCTGGCAAGTTCAAAAGTCCAGCAAGGTCACAGCATGCTAAGGATGTACAACAGGTAACTGCAGCTGCTCTTCCTATTACAGTATTTGGACTAATGATTTTAACTCCTCTATAAGTGGGTCAAAGATTTCCCCACACTAAGCAATCATACAAATTGTATTAACATTTAGCCATGACAACTGGAGGCCATATGCTCAAAGAGACTTAATGAAAGTCTAACCTACTTTTCAAAATATACTAGCACCGTGTGTTAATCTCCAGCCTTCCACACCACGTGAGGTCTTGAAGATCTGTAATAAGTCACAAGTCTTCAGTCTGCAGGGTCAAAATGTGTGAGGCAGAGAGAGAACAGGGTCAGCCAGGCCACAGTTGGGTTCCCTGTGAGGGAAAGCAGCTCAGCTTAATGAGGACTTCTATTTCTGGACACTCAACTAAATATTTTAAAATAGATCCCAGGGAGGCCAATCAGTGGGATTTTCTGGGTGAAATAATGCATTTGCTCCTGATGGAAACAAGTCTCCAAAGATCAAAATCTTGTGGGTCAGTTTCAAACTCCAAAAATTGATTTATGGCAAGGATTTTTTTTAAAAAAAATGCCCACAATACAATCATCTTGTACTCATATACGTAGCTGAAGGATTTTGGCCATGCTCCCTAGCTTTTAACCATATATATTAGAAAACACATCTTTAGGGCTCTACTTATGGCTCTTCTAATCAGAGAAAGTAAATAAGCAGCAGTTGTGAACATCATTTTTAATGTGACCCTAGAAACAAAACAAAGCTGGCACAGTAAAAGGAAGAGGCGCTTAGAAGAAAGGAATTTAACAAACGATTGGCAAATTTGATACAAGATCAAAGGGTTACTAAGCTTGATCTATTTACATGTCAGAGCTCTTGTGACATACTTATGAAATAGGAATGTGCTGTATCTTCCTTAAAACTTCAGCAAATTCACCCTCATTTTTTTTGATGTTTTGAACAAGCAGCAATCTCCTAAACAGTACCCAAAATTCACAGGCAATAACTGTTGACAAACTGGACATAAGGAAACCTTTTAGATATTCAGGTAATCTTTCAAAACTTTTCTCTAGCCTCTGCTTTCTTTCTCTCTCAAGAGCCTTCAAATTTGCACCACAACTTGATTTTACGGAAAATATAGTAACACATTACCTTCTGTATGTCTCTCTGTCTCTCTCTATATATTTTAAAAAGCATCCTAGATCTGTTTCACAATATTATCCCATACAAATTTGGCATATTAACTCTTCCAGTTCTTTCCTATGATGCTTTGTCACTCAAGAATCAGAACAATCCAACACCTTTTGGAGGAGGAGGAAGAGGCGCTCACCTCTGGCTATATCATGCATGTGGACCAAAGGTATTTAGTACTCTCTGAGAACATGTCCCTGGAAGGTACCCCACTACGGGGACTACAGATTAGGTGGACCCAATGCACTCTGACTTGTCAAATATGTCCCCGCTCCAGAGCCCCAGCATTCTCTCTCTGGAAAACCAAGCACAGATGCAGTAATGTCTTCAGCAGCTGTCCAGAAAAGAAGGAGTCATGGACAGTTGACAGTGCAAGGCCTCTATTCTTTTATTTTAGCCCTTCTCAAGAAGAAAAATACGAACCAACAAGTGAGGCTTCATGGCATACCAAAGCTAGCTGTATTCATGTTTAACAGTTACTGGTGCAACCTGTTATCTGTGTGACTTCTTAGCTGGACAGCTCCCTTGCAACTACAGTAGTCTTGCCACTTACATTTTGCTCCACTCTTTCCAGGCACAGGTCCATGCTTAAAAGTTCTGCTTCTGATAATCCCATCCCACCCCCATGCCCGCCCCAAGCTTTTCATATGAAAACCTGCTGTTTAGCGCTCAATCGGAGAAGAAATCAATTCGGGGTTTCTGTATTGCCATTTTCTCCGACTGAGGTTTAAAGACTAATGTATCCTTGGAACACGGATGAAATAATAATAATAATAATAATAATAATAATAATTTATTAAATTGTTATTATAAGAAGCCATACCTTTCCAATATTTTCCTCTCTTTCCTGGGCCACAACATTCAACAGGAAGGAGTGATGAAAAACCCCACCTGTGCCCCAATGCCCTTCAGCTTCCTGCCCAGAGTCTCATAGTCCCTTGCTATATGTCAAAGGCTGTGTCTGGCAGTATTGTTTGAACCCACATGAATCAGAAGGGATGGGTTGTGGTCAGTGGGCTTTATAGGACTTGGCAACTTCTCTATCATATTGTGAATCTTTGCACTTGGAAGTCAGCACACCTCCCAGGACATCCTGTTTCTTCAGTAGGAAATCACGTACCACCACCACCAGATGCCTCTTCCTCCTCTGCGCAGTGGTAGGAATCATATTTTACACTGTAGCTTCCATAGCCACCTTGGTGTATTCTGAGGTGTCCAAGGTGAGAAACTTTGCAGCTCCAGTGACACAGCACAGCTCCTGACAGTCCTGCTTCTGTGTGTGATGTTCCTCCAGGGTTTTGTCTCCTGCAATGGGTGATCTTCACCCCCCCCCCCCGGGGCATCTGCTACTGACCTAAATCAGTGTGTCTTTGAATGAGTTCAGTAACAACAGCTGCAGATGTTTCTTCTTCCGTGCCAGGAAAATCAAAAACTAAAATTAAATGCCTTGTTTTTGAAGGCATTAGGGCTCTCATGTTAAATTATAGTCCATTTAGCCATATTTTTGAATAAATCAAGTGGCACTGACAATGCAATTTCTTTATCTGCAGAACCAATCTTGCTCTGCCAAATGTTTTCCTAATTAGAGTGCCTGTGTTGAACAGATGATAAAAATGTCAAATGCTCTAAAATAAAGAAATAGAAGCATGAGCAATGTCTCATCAAAGTACTTCCCCTCTTCTACAAAAGTACATCTGCACTAGTGCTTTATATATATATGAAAAAACCCAATCTGCTGGTGCACAGAGCTTCAGCAGCACAATTCTGCTTTAACAAATGTTGATGATTGTTAGATTTGCTTCTCAGGATCAAAACTGCATGGGGAATAATTGACATTTCCTGTATTGCTTGCATTTCCTCTGCCTACTGAGAAGTTGCTCAGTGACTTTACATTTGGCTTGCAGGTTATGTTACTGAGCCTAATCCAGGAAGGACTGTATAAATACGGACTGCTTATTTTACCCATGGCAGGAGACAGTATGCTAAGCAGGAGCGAACCAGTTGTCAGGAAGGTCGCTGTGCCGCACCACACACAAGACTATTGCTTTAGATACGAGAAACTCAGGTTCAAATCCCCAATCTGCTCAGAATTGGCTGGGTGGTTTTGAGCAAGGCACATTTCCTCAGCCAAACTTGTCTGACAGTAGATTTCACCAAACTGCTCCCTTCCAGATGTTTTGGACTACAACTTTCATCAGCTGCCCAGGGATGATGGGAGTTGTAGTCCAAGGTGTTTGGAAATCACTAGATTGGCAAATGCAGCCTTAATGGATTGTTGTAAGGATAAAATATGCCACACATAATTTTGTGAAGACCTGCTGTAGGTCTGGAATGTGGCCAAGATATCCCTGCTGAATCACAAGAAGGGGCATATTTTTGCAAACATATTCTCTTCCACTCAAGGAATGACTACACCTCCCATTTTCAGACTCTTTTTTTCTACACACTGTAGTGAAACTGCTCAGAACAGAACTGTGTTGGTGGGGGTGGGGTGTGCGTGTGGACTGGAAATGTCTCTCTGATGCAAGGAAGCATCCCATGGGGATGTCTGCAGGTAGAAGGTGTTCCTCGCCAACTGGGGGGGGGGGCGGAATAGCTGAAAAAGATGCCAAGATCTGCAGAGGAAAGTTGATGGTGGGAAGAGTTTCATTGCCCCCCCCCAAACCTGGAAATAGCCAGTTTCTTATTTTTTTATTTGGACTTGTTATTGACATTTTATAGCTAAGCTGGGGGCATAGTTTCATGTTGAAGGTGCAGGATATACACTATATCAAAACAAAGAAATACACCTGAGCAGCAAAAACTGAACTTCACAAAACCAAAGAGTGGTGGCTAGAGTGGCCTCTAATGCTTTGCACACACACACACAAACACAATGAGAGCACAAATTTGCATAAAATGTGCATAAGCAAATTTATATGTGAAGATGCAAAGGTAGAAATAATTGTCATTATTTAAACAGAAGTACGATACAACTCTTCATAGTGGGGGAAGTCTGTGAGGAGGTGGCCTGTGTGTCTGCTGAGTAGGTGCTAATAGGGAAACTTGAGGCATTCAGTTTATTTGAATTCCAGTGTGAACCGCCCTGATCAGAACTTATTCTATGTTATACGGCATCTGTTTGTAGAATTCATTAACAGCCAGCAAAGTACATGCCCACCTACAATTCACACATCTTAATGTAGCTGAAAAGGAATAAAGTGAAAAGTCATTTTATATATTATGTAACTTACTTTTAGACCTGTGCTCCTTTACGCTCTCTCCCTTACAGTCACTTTTAACAGTTTGTCCTTGTTTTTTATCTTTTTAAGTTATGTATGGTATAATTACCTTTTAATTACTAGGTTTTATCTCTTACTTGTTTTAAGTCTTATGTGTTCAGTTTATCCATACGTTTTATCTTATGCTGGTCTGTGACTGAAATAAAGTTTAACAAAAATATTTTTTTTTGGGGGGGGGGGGAGAACAGAATTATCTTTTGAGTTTTTAACTTCTCCAAGGTTTTATAGCTCATGGCTCAAAAAAATGTACTAAAATACAGCTTTGAATGCATATTTCAGGATAAAATGCATTTAGAAAGGCACACACTGAGATAAAATGCATACTAAAATCTAATATATGCAATGTAATAGTTATTTAAAGACACAGTTAAATAAGAACTTTTGTGCATTTTTAAAAATCACACAGAAAAATACTTATGAATCAATACAGACCAGAAACAGACTGACCCATCCTTAGCTAATTATCAACGTGAAACTTCAACGCCCCTGGTCTCCTTTCATATGGTTGTTTAACTTTAAACTGGATTTGGAGCAGACAGCCCTTCAGATATAGGATTGTCCTCTTAACAGCACTAGTTCACATGCCTTGTTGCCTGTCAACTCACTAGGTAACCTGAGGTAAGCAGCTTATCCTAGTCTCTCTCCCATATGCAATATTATTGTGCAGTATATTAATTAATTAATAATTCCAAGGTAGACTCATCATCAGTTCACACAGTATGAAAACCCATTTCACAGTTACTAAAATATAAATATCCATAGCTAAAATACGCAATAATAAAATTGTTCCATTAAAATGTTTAAATACAGGCAACCAAGGTTAAAATACATGATAAAACAACCCCATAAAAAAAAAAAAAACAACCAGTAAGCGAAACAGTAGACTCCAGTCAAGAGCTTAAGGTAATTACTGTGCAAATATGAAAGTAATACTGATCTACTTTACCGGGCAGCTGAAAGTATTGCTGACATGATATATGCTACACAATCTGAACACTTGGCATGCTCCCCATATACAGTGGTATACCTCGGGTTAAGAACTTAATTCGTTCTGGAGGTCCGTTCTTAACCTGAGGTACCACTTTACCTAATAGGGCCTCCCACTGCTGCCGTTCAACCGCCGTGCGATTTCTGTTCTCATCCTGAAGCAAAGTTCTTAACCCGAGGTACTATTTCTGGGTTAGTGGAGTCTGTAACCTGAAGCATCTGTAACCCGAGGTACCACTGTATCACCATTTGGAAGAACAGCGGAATACAAAAGTGACTAACAAATTAGAGCCTGTGGCTGGGGAAAAAAAACAATAATCTTGGATGCTTATAGTCCAAACCAGAAAGCCCCCCCCCCCGCACTGTAGTTTGTATTTTTTGCACTTTCATGGACACTGCTTGGAAATGTTACTATTAGTGGTGGTACGTAAACACCTTAAATAAAAAGATTTGTATTCAGTGTAGCATAGGAGAGGGCATAGGGGCACCAATGGAGAGAGGAGATGGGGAAAGTTGCAATGAGGTAGCAGGAATCCTTGTGCTGGTTTCCAATAGCACAACAAATTAGTTAAACATGGTTCTGTGTAAGCACATCCGCACCTCACCAACTACTACTTCGCTACCTGTTTCCATGTGAAGTCATAGTCACCTGCGGTCTGTTATCCTCCCAAAGCTTATCCATTTCAAGTTCCTTTTGGGAAGAGTTACAAGCAACTCGCTGTACTCTCAGCAAGTGATTTTGAAGTCTGTGTGAGAAAAGTCTTACCAGACACTTTTATTATGGTTATATATTACATTGAACCGAGATGCAGCATAACAGTTCATATTATACCTCTGTTCAAGGATCTGCACTGGCTCCTGATTTTTTATAGGGACAAGCTGAAGATGTAGCTACTCGTATACAAAGTTCTTACCCACTTGGGACCAGTTAATTTGAAGGATCATCTTACATCATACTTGCCAAATTGACCGCTTCGGTCTGCAGAACTTGTACTTTTACAAGTGTCATAGAATCACAGAATTATGGAATAATAATAATAATAATAATAATAATAATAATAATAATAATTTATTTGTACCCCGCCCACCTGGCTGGGTTTCCCTGGGCGGCTTCCAACAAAGATTAAAAATACATTAAAATGTCACACATTAAAAACTTCCCTAAACAGGGCTGCCTTCAGATGTCTTCTAAATGTCAGGTAGTTGTTTATCTCTTTGACATCTGATGGGAGGGCGTTCCACAGGGTGGGCGCCACTACCAAGAAGGCCCTCTGCCTGGTTCCCTGCAGCTTTGCTTCTCGCAGTGAGGGAACCACCAGAAGGCCCTCGCTGCTGGACTTCAGTGTCTGGGCTGAATGATGAGGGTGGAGATGCTCCTTCAGGCATACTGGTCTGAGGCCGTTTAGGGCTTTAAAGGTCAGCACCAACACTTTGAATTGTGCTTGGAAACGTACTGGGAGCATAGATTCATAGAACTGTAGAGCTGGAAGGCACTCCAAGCGTCATCTAGTTTAACCCCCTGGAATGCAGGAATCTCAACTAAAGCATCCAAGGCAGATGGCCATCCAACCTCTGGTTACAAACCTCCAAGGAAGGAGAGTCTCCAACCTCCAAAAGAGAGACCATTCCACTGTCAAACAGCTCTTACTGTCAGAAAGTTATTCCTGATGTTTAGTCGGCATCTCATTTCTGGTAACTTGAAGCTCGCTGGGTGAAATGGCCCCAAACTCCAGAGGAGTTTATAAAGGTTACTACATATTCCTCATCCCATGGTGATCCATAGGAGTTTTCTATCGTAGGCCCACATGGAGATCATGGCATCAACAGAACGCTGCCCCCATTTGCCCCTCATTGACCCACACACCACCGGGCAATGGGGTTCCAGGGCCTAATTTGGCCCAGAACAAGGCTTAAACAGAAAATTCTGCAGCTTGAAATAGCTTCACTGTCTAATTCAAGTTATGCTCTTCAGATAAATTACATATCCATTTTGTTTGTTTGTTTTCTGCCTTTAAATCTCTGCCCCATAACAAAAGTTCTCTGAGACAAACAAAACCACAAACCACAAAAAACACATTAAACTGCAAGGCAGAACAATAAAAGTCCATAACAAATTAATTATAAAACTGAAACACAATTAAAAGACAAATTAAAACTCGATTAAGGGCCCAGCCTACCAAACATAAACCATTATTTACGAGTGAGTTTTGGGGACCGTGGCTTCTATGTCTTTACTATGATGGTTGTTTTGTGCCTAGAGATGGGGGTGGGGGAGATTAGATTCATTTCAGACTTTCCTAAACAGAGACATCCATTGGAATTTACACTTTTTCAGCTTTTTGCAATATAATTTGCCAGTGCAATGTGGAAATAAATAAATAAATATTTCTTATGCCCCACCTATTTGACTAGGTTGCCCCGGCCACTCTGGGTGGCTTCCAAGAAAAAATGGGAACAAACACTAAAGTTTCCCAAAACACAGCTGCCTTCAGATGTCTACGAAAATTGCATAGTTGTTTTAACTCTTTCACATATGCTGGGTGGGGATTCCACAGGGCAGGTGTGACTACCAAAAAGGCCTTCTGTCTGTATATTATTTTCACTTATATATGCATTTTTATGCACATTTAACTCTAGTAAACGCACTTGGGGCTGCAGTGCACTTTATGCGGGGCTACCACTGAAGTAGACTTGGAAACTACAATTGATCCAGAATGCAACTGGTAGAGTGCAGACTGGAAGCAGCCACCAGGACCACATAACACCAGTCCCAAAAGATCTACATTGGCTCCTAGTACATTTCTGAGCACAATTCAAAGTGTTAGTGTTAACCTATAAAGCCCTTCTAGGCTTCAGCCCTGTAAACCTGAGAGTGGTTCTACCCTCATTGTTCAGCCCAGACACTGTCTGGAAAATTAGAGGTAGAATCAGGCTGGTGGTTAGATTGAGGCCCACCCAACTAGAGTGTATGTGTGTGATGTTTGACTGGATCACTGAAGGGCCCCCAATTCATTTCCAGTGCAAACAACGTTCTTCCTGCCCATCCCTAGTTTTAAATGATTTATTGGCTGTGTGCTTTTTTTTGTAATGGATTATACTACTGATTATATTTAACTGCTACCCATCTGGACATTTTATGATGCAGAGACAACATGGGAATGTTTTTTAACAATTAAATGAAAGACCACTCATTGAGCCAAATCTGGTTCCAAGGTTTGTTGCTGCCAATTCAGTTGCAAAAGAATGGGGCTGAATAATCTTTATTTGCATCAGCAACTAGCCATAGCAATAAAATAAAATAAAATGGACTGAAGATAGAGATAAAAACTTAACTATACAAAATACATTTTGGAGGTTTGCATCACTAATCAAATAATAGATCATATTCTAATTGCCCCCGCTTTTTGCTGACACCTGATCAAAAGAATAGGGCTCTTTAGTAGGGCATCTAGAATGATGATGCAGTTTTATTAACTGATATTTAACTGAATGTTTTATTGGTGGCCTCTGTTTTTTACTGATTTACTCACTGTATTTTTGGTTTTAAATGTATCTTGCTGCATTTTGTGTAATCTGCTTAGAGATTTTGCATATTAAATAATATATAAATATTACTGGTTGGAGCGAAGATGATGGAAAGGTTGCAGTTCAGGGCTGGGCTTCCTACTTCACAAGCTAACCCTCCAACTAAACTAGTTGTGGTCATAAAAGATTACAGGTCAGAAAATGCTGCATGGGATTTTAGAAACATGAACATGACTGAAATAAAAGGGCCAGGAAAGGGTGAAGGACAAGGTCACGACTAGGCCAGAGAATAAAAGGAGAGGTTTTTAAGCGAAAGGAAGCTGTAAATGAGGCAAGCAGCAGAAGGCTCCGAAACTGTACAGGTTACTCACTGACTCTTGCTGAAGAATGAAAGGATGCCAACAATCATCCTGACAGCTGACACTGGCAAGTTGGCGGGTGCTACTGAAATGTGCTCATTATGCTTTTATATTAGATCATAATCACTTTCATTGGCAAAATAAGCTCCTGTCATCGGCTCATTGTAGTGGGCTGCTACCTTGCATGTTATATGTAAACTGTGAGGTTTCTGAGAGGCCTATCTTTGTTTATTTAAAGTTGAATGGGTTTTGCAGCAGCAAGCTCAACAGGACTCCCTCCTTCCTGCCCCTTCACCCATCCCAACAGAAGATAATCCACCGGACTGCAGTAGCCATTCAGTCACACATGCATAGAAAAAGAACTTAGAACGGGTACAATAAGGAGAGGTGAAGGTAAAGAAACTTGAATATCCATTTATGTAAGCACATGTTTATACATAGGCTTGAGTCAAGTTCTTTACAAAGGTGATTCCCTATTTGTGCTATCCAAGAATTAGGGAACATAAGTCACATATCATATAGTATAATTTTATAAGAGGTAGTCAATGTGGTCTCCTCCAAATGCTGATGCCCTCCAACCCACATCAGCCACAGTCAGCAAGGTAATGGTCATGTGTGATAAGAGTAACAGTCCAAAATAATCTGGAGGGCACCATTCTGGCTACCCCTGTCATGCTGCATATTACACATATGCCTTCTAATAAGAAACACATTCATTATGCACTGATTCTGCTACCGTGGGGGCATAATGCAGTGGGAATGTCACTGTGGGTTTCCTCTAGCCTGTTGAACTTTCATTACTACAGATGATTCATGAAAGGGAAGGCAAGAGGTTTGACTTATGAATCCCAGACTGACTTTGCAAGTCTCTCCCCCCCCCCCCCATTAGCTGGGAGACTTTACCTGAAAAGTACTGAAATATTATGAACAGCATGGGACTGTCTTTGCCAAGTTTAACCAAACCTCAAAGCTTTCATTTCCCTTGGCCTCTATTTCTCTCCTACTCTGACTGGGTTGCAATGCTTCATTTGCCTCACAAACCAACTGCATTAGTTTTGTTATTCCATAAAAGCTTCTTTCCATTCACTGGACATAGATAGGAAGTAGCTTTAAAATAATTCCAGTAATGTGATGCCGCCTGCAGCCTCCTGATAACTGCTATATGCAGTCCACAAAAACATCTGACATCTTTGAAATGCTAATACTCTACCTGTACTTTGTTTAACCCATTCTTATTTCTGAGCTGTTATCTCTGCTATCAAACCATTCATTTGGGTCTATTGGTCTGGCATCAAATGTTTCTAAACGCCTCTTCGCATGCTATGACACATACATAGAGTGCCGTAGAAATAGCCTTCACGTGATTGTTTCTCTATGCTGTGGGTATACATTGTAGCAAACCTTGTCACATCTGTTTCCTGCATGATATTCAGATTCTGAATATAAGCAATGGTTATTTCTGGTAGTCATGATCACAGAAATCCAACATGCAACGTGTGTGATTTGCATGGCCAGCCATGCAATATATTATATCCCTAGGGCAGAGGAGCTATCACACAAAGATTATTTCACTCTTTTTCCAGACGGCTATATTGAGTAATTGTAGATAAGTCATAATACCAAGTGAATGAGGTAATTAGTATCACATCTCCATCCACCATAATAGATTCTTACATATGTGTAAGAAGATGAGTCTAGTGTTGAAAGACTAAGACCCAGACATTAGTAGTTAACAAAATAATGGCCTGAGCACTGCAAAAATGCATGTGACACATTTAAAGATTCAGAAATGAACTGGGCACTTCAGAAATTATTGCTTTTTTTGTTTAGTTTGCACTTACCAACCTCCACAACACTAGAACAGTTGGGATCTGTGAAGCCATCAGGACACTCGCAAGAGTAGAAGTTGTCATCCAACCCAGACAAGCAGATGCCTCCATTTTCACAGGGGTTGGAGTCACATATATCCCCTGTGAATCAAAGAAAGGATTTCTCACAATCTTTTGAATATATAGTTTTCAAAATCATGATGAATGCTGCTGAAAATATAGTTTATTGATAGTTAAGAACAGATACAGTATTTCCTAGCAACAAATTATCTAACGAACTTGACTGGTTTCTGTTAAGACTTTTAGGGGAACAACCTTCATTAAAAAGTGATGCTCCCTTCAATTATGATGGCATAAAGAGTTGTATTCTTGTGGAAACAATTTTAAAGGAGTAGAAGCAAATGGATGTGTTTTCATCTCTGCAACATTAACCAATAACCAGTTATTGGAAACTAGTGCTAAAACTTAGAATCCTCTCAAGCGTTGTCCATTCTGGTGATCTTAGATTACGCAGGACATTAGTTCTTATCAGCTCTAGCCAGTGTGGCCAATAATCAGGAGTAACTGGAGTTGTAGAGAAAAACACATGGAGGCACTTGGTTTAGGATAAGAACAGGTAGAAGATTGTTCTTCAATAACAAGACAACATGATCCAAGGTATAAATCCCCAAAGCGATAGAAATATGGATTCCCAAAGCAAATATGGATTCCCAAAGCAACAAAGCATCATAATAGCATTTTATGCAAACCTAAAGCAAAAAAAAAAAAAAAAAAAAAAAAAAAAGAGGGGGGAAAGGAGATCTCCAGATGCACTGTTCTAAATACGTGTTTGTGGATGGGGTTGAGGGAAGGAAATCCTAATATAATTGCTGTGAGCTTCCTTCCAAATGTGTTTGGGATACTTGTTAGCAAAGAATAGCAAGCTCCTTTGGATTTTTATACAAGTTAACAACCACCCCCTCCCAAGACCTTCCCCAATATTTATACACCATTAGGATGGATTCCCACTTTCTTTGTGTACGTAAATAGTGTGGTCGCGAATAAAATTCACATGCACCTTGTCAGATATACAGGAATTGTGTGTGTGTGTGTGTGTGTGTGTGTGTGAACATTTCAACGGCACTTCCCTTAAACACGCACACAAATAATGCAATGCCCAGTCTTTTTTAATTCTACAATTTCATGCTCTTCAGAGTTGTATAATTGTACCTTAGAATTATAGAGTTGGATCTAGACTGAGAGGCACCTCCTGACAGAGGAAGCTCCTTTGACTCCAACTCTTTTGGGCAGAGTTGCCCCTTTATGCTTTAGCTACAATGTTCATTCATTCATTCATTGAATTTGTGTACTGCCCTAAATCCATAGATTTCAGGGTTGTTGACAACATAAAAATACAATATAAAAACACAAAACACACAAGAAAAACAAGGAAAAAACCCATAAACCAATAATCCCCCTACCTCACTCCTCCCAATAGTTCCTTTATCTAATTTGCATATTTGAATTCATTTTCTGATTGTTGCTAAAAGAGCAAAACAGGAGCAAATATATAAAAATACAAGTATAAAAACACATACAAGTATAATGCTCCCTGGTTTTTAAGTTCTGCATGTTATCATGTATTGGTATTATATTCCACCCTCCTCCTGCAGAAGCCTGGGGATCTAACAAAAATCACACAACTAGTGTAAAATAATAAAGCCAATATGCTATAACATACAATAAATAATGAAAATATAGTACAGAAGCAGCAATAAATGGCTCAAAAAACTCCGCTTTGACCATATTTCAACGTCTAGTTTTTACCTTAAAGAAAACCAAGAAAGGAAAACACAACCAGATCTCTAGTGGGAAGGAATTCCATAATTGATTTGCTACCACTGAGATTATTATATAGACAAATATCTAGAAAATTCTGGTTTTAATATGTCAATTGTTGGCCTACTGACCATTACAATTAATTAATTAATTAATTAATTAATTATTAATTTTATACACCACCCTCCATCTGAACATCACAGGGAAGTTTACAACATAAACTTTACAATTTATGACAAACATATTTGTTGGGAGGTTGCCAAACTGGTCTGAACTATCCAGCTCAATGGAATCACACACACACCTTTCACTGAAAGGACTACAAGTTAAATCTGGCTTCTGATTTTAAATTTCTCAGGTGAAAAGGCTAGAAAGACAGCTGATGAAATCTTAGAGCAGCCCTTCCTGATGCTTCCTAGTTATGTTCTGGTTTACAACCCCCATCAGCTTCAGCCAGCACAGCAGATTAACACCCTTGCAGAACCAGTGGCCTGGCATGCCACCTCTGCAATGCTGAAAATTCTCCAGTTTGTGTCATGTGGAAGTGGTGGAATGGGGAAGGGAAATATGTTTACTCAATGATCAGTACCTCAAAAATTGGAACACTTAGATGACTCCCTTCTCTGTGGAAGTTCTGCCCAAACTGAACACTTGCTATATGGCATAGAAAATGCAGGGGCACTTTCCTGTTAATTTTTTTTACAACTATCAAGATTTCTTCTTCTGAAAGCTCCCCCCCCCCATTCAAGCCCAAGGTTTTAGTGTGTGAAAAAGGAGCGCCTGATGACCGATGTTTAAATAAGTATATTTTTGGGGGGGGGGAGACACACACATTGATGCACCTGTCATACTCACTGGCGGGATTTTTAAATAAATTAATTTTGCTTTGCAAAGAAAACTTTGTGTCCTGAATATGACATACAATTTTGGCAGGATCTCAGTAAAAGCATTTCAGATTGGACAGCTGTCATGCAGAGCTTCATATTACCAGGAAAGCATCTATCTGAATAGCATCACTTTGACTTCACGGGAGTTTGATTAAGCACTTTGATGTCAGATGTCACTCTGATTTTAAATTGCATGTCGAGTTGCAAATTTCAAATGTGCTTCTCTATCCTACTTTCATAGTCTTGTTTTATAATATCAAAAATGTTTGAGACTAGCTCATGCATTTTACCAGCTGAATTCCCTTTCTTCGTGCATGCATATGTCTAATTTGCTATTTTAAAAATTCACTTCCTCTTATTAGGAATAGAGTTTCTTACCTGCTTAAGTGCTGAGAGGTCCAAAATTATGTAATTTCCTCTGGATGACAAAGCACCAGAGGCTTATGATGTAATGTGCTTTATTTACAAAGATATACAAGCAAAGCACAGTAAAAGCAAAATTACTCCCACAGGAAGCAGCAAAATGGTTGATTCCCAAAGCACTAGTGTGGATTCCTACATCCTCCAAGGCAGGCTGCTTCCTATCTGGCTGTACTTATAGTTATCAGCCTCTCTCTTTCTCTGTCCAGATTCAAATCCCTAATTGGTTTATTTTCTCCAAAGATAAAAACTGCAGCTCATTGTCCTAAAATTTCACCCCTGAAGATCTCTAACCAATTCACTCCCATTGTAGAAATATCAGATAAACTAGTGCTCTGCAACAAAAAACAACCCGTCATTTCACCTCAATTAATGAGGAACTGCATCCAAAAATTACCAAAGTGAGGAGAACATGTCAGTAAATTTTGTGTGTGTGAGTGGGTACAGGTTTTTGTTGCATTTACTGCCTTTTGAAGGTGGTCAAGGAGTGTTACTGATAATCTTTTCTGTCATTCTGAGAATCACCTCTACAGGGATCTGCACTCTGCAGCCTTCTTGGTTGTTTCCTGAAAATCTTGTGATGTTCATGCTTCAAGTAAAGTGCAGGGGAATGTGCCCCCCCCCCCCATGGAGCTTCTTCAGACCAGGTAGTGCAGGCAGCCTGGGAGGCTGCAGAGCACTGGGGAAGTGTTTAATGAAAAGAAAAACACCCACACCATGCACAACCACATTGTAACAATAAGGAAAGCACAACCCACTGCCCACCAAATCCTAAGTACCTTGAGAAGGAGGCAGGAAAATGGAAGCCTCTTTCACACTGAAAGAAAACTTAAGAAACTGGAGGGCAGGTTTCAGCATAGCACTAAAACAAACAAATCTAACTATTAGCAAGCAGTCAGCTTAACAAAGGACAAGTACTCAGCAAACAGCAGTGACATCACAGTCAAGAGGCTGGCTCTGTTGCATTACCCCCTGTTTAGGGAAGTTGTTAATGTTTGGTGTTTTATTGTGCTTTTAATTCTGTTGGGAGCCACCCAGAGTGGCTGGTGAGGCCCAGCCAGATGGGTGGGGTATAAATATCATCATCATCACCACCACCACCACCATTATTTATACAATTACTGACTGACACTTGCATGCATGAAAGGGTTATCTTGACCCCTGAGCTCAGGTTACCAGAGTGGGTGTGGCCTAGCATGCTCTCAGCAGCCTCTGCTCCCCACCCTTTCAGTCTCCGTTTTGCTCTTCATGCTTCTTGGAGCAAGTGAAGAAGGAGCCATGTGCCTTGGCTACCAACTCAGCAAATGCTGCAGGTGAACTGAATCTCTCTAAAAGATTTCATAACCTACTTCTTTGCTAACCCAAAGATTTCATGATCCTTTCGTAAATGAGTGGTGGATTCCATTTCCCCCCCTAAAATCAACAATAATAAGCAGATTAAGATGAAATCCTAACCCCGTTTACCTGGAGTAAGCATCGTTGAAGTCAATGTGATTTACTTCTGAGTAGACATGGTTAGGATTGTAGTTTTAGTGCATATGGGCTGCCTTTGGTAACAAGCAGCAAAGCAAAAGGCACACACACACACACACAAATGACTTTCTAACACCTTAACAGCCCCTCTATTATCCAGAAACAAATACCTTGTGATATTCACTTCCCTGTGTGTTCTTTTTCAAAGTAAATCAAACAGCTAACAACCAATCAGTTAGCCATCTCCCTGGAGGGTTCCAAACCTCTAGCGAGCTTCTTGATAACAGTGTTATAAAATATCAAAGTGAAATGTCAAAAAAAAATGACATTAATTACTTATAATCTGTGGACTTAAAAAAGAAAAACCTCCTGTGAACAAATGTGGATTGCATTTGCTTCAAGGAATTCCGTTCCTGAACACTGAGCAATTACACAAAATTTCCATATCTGAGCTTACAGCAGAATTCTCCGACATCTCTACTCTTGCACCAGGGATCCCAGAGTCAGGAGGTTTGCAGCCTATGCTCTCAGAGTACATACCCTCATTACATCCAGCATTGAACCCCTCCACAACAGGGACCTGCATCTCCTGCACCTGGAGGGAATTGTCAGAAAGGAGGAGATATGCCAGGTTCCAAGCCTGAGGTCTGCCCATAGAAAGCCTTCTACTTCTCAAGGAAGGTTCAGAGTCTGGGAGTACCTAGGAGGTGTAAAAGTAGAGCCAAGTTGCTCACCATTGTGCCCTTGGAGCTTTTTGACAGCATTGGAAAAATATAGTCATGCTATACCTGCTGTAGTTCTGTCATTCATTCATATATCACATATATAATCAGAGCATTTGTTTATTTCTACTCTATTAAAAGTGCAGGAGCCCAGTTCCCCCTTTCCCCTGGCCAACCTAGTATAGTATGCTTATTTAAAGCATTACAAAGTGGTAATGCTAACATGTACAAAACAGGACTGTCACAGGATCAGGTACACATTTGTTTCCTTGATGACTGCATGTGAGCTCCAATCAAATTACTTCTCAGTAAAGAGCTAGGCTCTCCTCCTACCATACGCTGCATGCATCTTGGTGTACTGTACCCACAAACCTCTTTAACAACACAATCTCCAACATGTGTGCTCAAAAGTAAAGTCCTGCCTGTGGTGCTTACTCTCAGGTAAGTGGGTATATAGGACTGCAGGCTATACTTGCCCACAGTTATGCAGAGGGCCCAAGTTCCACCTCTGCCCAGGTTCAAACTCCAGATCAAAAGCTTTCTCCGAGTCTCAGAAACTTTGCCTGCAATCAGGAGGTAAATTACGCAGGAGCATCGATGTTGTTCAATTCAGGATGACTGCCAGTTCTGCAAAGTGTCCTTTATTTGCCTTGCCTTGCCTTGCTGTTCCTGGATTAGTTCCTAGCCCAACCTTAATCATGCCCTGGACCAAACTGCAGTTCCAAAGCCTTGCTGCCAGACCACCAGTGCTAACCCATTCAAGCCTGCTGCCAGTAGATCTCATTCCTCTTTCTCTTGTTTCCCAATAATTTATACATCTGTATGATTACAAACAGATGCAGCCAGTTTTCCCACTCTACATAACTTATTGGCTCCTGGATTGTAGGGGTCTGATTTCCCCACTCTATGGTTTGGATAGGGAACAACTGGAGGGCTTTTAAAAAAGTCTATAAGGGCCTTCCTTCATTCCCCATAGTTTCACACTACACTTGGTCCTGTCTTTTCGGTTGTGGGCTACATTTCTTCTTGCTTCACCTCTTGCAGGTCCTTTGTGGCTTTTCTAATACATGGTGCCGTTTCCTCCACCTTTTCATTTCATCACTGCTGACAGGCTTTTGGATAGACAAGTCCTCTTGAGTCTCAGTCCCTGGCTGCAATACTCCCACAGTTCAAACTTGCCGGCCACTCACTGACTACATGGGTGGTGCCATGAAACGGGTCTCTACAGTTGGGCCTCAGAGTGAAATTCAACACCTTTTAGCTGCTGCTCAAACATGACACTAATCTCATGACATTCCATTTCCATTCTCTCCTTCAAGGTTGTTGTAATTTCTTCTGCCAGTCATTGTTGCAATGCTCTGATTTATTTTTTCCGGAATGCTGTTCATACACCACCTCCCATTTTCCTCCAAGGAAAAAATATATCACACTGTCCTCCTAAAACCACTGTTAAGCATTGTGATCTATAGTAGATGGCAAGAAGACCACTGGTAAGACTACAGGGTTTAGTTTCCTGTACATAAGAAGGCATAGGAGACTTAGGTCATTTTGTACACGTCTGTTTGATTTACAAATATACAAGCAAAGCTAATAGAAGCCTGCATTAAGCAGCATAACCTCTAACACTGCTTCAGGTTTCCCAAATCATCAGCATAAACCTTTGCAGTTCCCCATCTCAGCCCAACTGGACTCACAGTGATTTCTAACTCTATTTGTCTCCAAACTACAACAGCATTTCCCCCCCCCCTCTCCGCCTTTGCAAAGCACTGGTCTCAAACCTGATTCCTGCAGGTAAATTGCCCATTTAGTAAAACAACTCCCCTCATTAGCTTCCATTGAGGAAACATCAACTGATCATCCCTATTAGCAAGCAATCAGCTTAACAATGAATAGCCATCTAGCAACCACATCTCCATCAATATAAACACTAACTACTCATGCATATTATTTTACAAGAAAATAAATGTTTGTTATATATCACCCATTACACCCACCTATCCATATATAATTACACAACTGTGCACTAACAGGTAACCAGTATAATAAATACAATAATTTGCATGCTAACAGGACACTTGTAGCACATTTTAAAAGCACAGTTAATGCATATAGTCCAATGCATGTTTTGCACAATATACAAAGCACTGTAATCTGAATTAATTTCAGCAGAGCTTGAATCTAGATGGTGGCAGTTGATTACTGTTGCATCCAGTGTTCCTAATCAAGAGATTGCGGTGTGCACCATGCAATGTGGTGCTGCCATTTTGACAAGACTAACAACCAGCTGAGGAAGAGAAGAAAACAAATGGTGGTGCTGTCACACAGGAGATCACAATGCCCCCCACCAGAATAACTTATCATAGAGTTGGGTTCGTTGACCACAGGAAAGAGTAATCAGGAGAGAGGGGCAGAGCCAGTGGCGGAGGAAGCTGCTTGGTCACCCAGGGTGGCAAACCCGTGGGCCCAACGGCAGCATGCGATGCTGCATACGACCCATGCGCTGTGTGTCATACACAGTGACACATGTGTCATGCATCATACACAGCGGTACATGTGCTGTGCATCGTACGCAGTAACACATGCGCTACGTACCTGCTTGGCGGCCTGCGAGCAAGCAGCGGAGCGAGGCCACTCCACCCCGCAGCCCACCCAGGGCCCACCCGCCGGCGCCGCTATGGAGTGGCACAGCACACACGCTGTACACAGTAATGCATGAGCTGTGCGCACTACATGCATCGCTGCGTACGGCGTGCCGTGCATGGGTGCCACGCCGCTCCATAGCAGAAGTTGCACAGAGGATGTAGTCATTTCTGTCTTCCCTCTGCCATCCCATTTCTCTGTGGGTCTCTTGCAGCCATCCTCTTCTCATTCCCCACTCCTGCCCTGCATGTGCTGTCCTTCAAAACATAAGAAGGCTGCTTTCTTGCGGAGTTTGTGCTTTGAAGTTGAGAGCAAGTGGGTTGGAAATCAAAGTTCACAGCGGTAGGTGGTATTCTGGTTCTTTGCTGCATGCTAAGATGAAAAGGGACGCGGGTGGTGCTGTGGGTTAAACCCTAGAGCCTAGGGCTTGCCAATCAGAAGGTTGGCAGTTCGAATCCCCATGACGGGGTGAGCTCCCATTGCTCGGCCCCTGCTCCTGCCAACCTAGCAGTTTGAAAGCACACAGTGCAAGTAGATAAATAGGTACCGCTCCAGCGCGAAGGTAAACGGCCTTCCTGTGCGCTGCTCTGGTTCGCCAGAAGCGGCTTAGTCATGTTGGCCACATGACCCGGAAGCTGTACGCCGGCTCCCTCGGCCAATAAAGCTAGATGAGTGCTGCAACCCCAGAATCGCCAGCGACTGGACCTAACGGACAGGGGTCCCTTTACCTTTACCTTTAAGATGGGCATGAGCTCCCTACCCCCACTTCGCTCAGCACCTGGTTTCGTCCAGTTTTCTTGCTTCCTTCGCCTTCTCCCCAACCTTCCTTTTTCTCTCAGGAACTCCTGTCCAGTTTTTGCTCTTGGAGTTTCTTCAGGAACCTGCTCTGTCCCTCTTGGCCATCTTCCAGCAAGTGTAGCCAGCTCAGAGGCTGCAAGCAGTGGCACAAAGCTTTCCCCCTCCACCCAGGGGGAGAAAACCCTGCCTGCCAGAGTGCAGCCAGTTGAGATCAAAGAGCCTTGCACTGCTTCAAGTAGTGCCTTAGGATTTCCTCCCACTTTTAAAAAAAAAGAAAAAAAAAGAAATAATTTCACTAGAGCCAGATGACACTGAAGTCCAGAGTGCCCAGAGCAGACTGGATTACACCAGGGACCTGATGACATTTGGCGATGGGCCAAAGATTCACCATGTCAGCTTTACAAAGTTGCAAAGTTTCATCAATTACATTTTTTTCTAAAACTTGTAAGTACTGTAGTGTATCAACAGGTGCCATCTTAGAGAGAGCACTCCCCTCCCTGACACATGCCTATATAATCCTAAAAAGTATGCCATCTTTCTACAGTGATATTCATATTCAGGTTTATGCTACTCAAAGCAATTAACCAATCAACCAAAGTTCATCTGATGAATCAGCAACTATTGCATTCAATTGGGTAACAGCTCTTAAACTTTTAATTATGAGTCGGATTGTATCCAGAAACATGACATGTAGGCCAAAATATGTTTGTTTGCATGGTACACTCAGAACTTAGATCTCTCTCTCTCTCTCTCTCTCTCTCTCTCTCTCTCTCTCTGTGTGTGTGTGTGTATTATCATTTGTATCTAATGTTTCTAAGGAGTGCCATGAGATGCATGTTCATCTAGCTTAATGAGTGCCTGCTATAATATAGGGCTTTTTAAAATAATAAATAAATTATTAATCAGGTCTGCCTGGCTCTGCAGAGGATTGTTACGAAGCAGTGTGGGTGGAGGGCAAACAGACTACAGACATCCAAGCACCAGCAGCCTCCTACAGCACAAAGATTCAGAAAGCCACCTCTGCTGTTTTAATTTTAGAGCCATGATTTCAGCACTAAGATTGCCTGCATTGAATCTGTCTCCTTTCCAAATGAGTAGGAAGAAGCGGCGGGGGGGGGGGGGGGAGAGACACTCTGCCAGGTGTTAGGGAAGTAGGTCATTTTGAAAATTGGCACACGTGCACCTGCTTCGTGTTTGTTCTGTGTCCTATCCTGCCAATTAAGCATCTGAGGGAGCTGCATGTTGGTTCAAGCAGAGAACCAATGACCTGCCTTTCCATATCTGAAAGCATCTGCTTTTCTGCTCTTCCCTGGCTCTCTTTGCGTACGTTTCACGCTGTTCACGGTGTTCTTTGGGGAGAAAAGGTGGCTAGAGGTCAACCTTAGAGAGATCAATTTGATATGTCTTTGGGGAAGGGGGGGGAGATGTTGTGGACCCAATTATTACCAACGTAAGTGGAAGATGCTCAGGGAATTCTGTTCCCAGCAATGTTAATAATTAATTTGGCAAAAGAAAATACTGCTTGTGCAAGCCCATATGGAAAATTTGATTAAAATTAAATAGGAATCTTGGGCATAAGATAATGTTCCTGAGTTCATGTTGTTCAATTACACAGTCGATCTGTGTCAGGAGCCAAGCAGTCTTGGTGGGTTTGAGGATGAATGAGCACCAGATTTCTGTTTCTGGAAACCTTGTCTCATTTTATGCTGGGATTACGTTACACACAGCTATTTGAATTATTTCTGGCTAGGATGTTTGAAAGTGTCAGAAATTGGCACAAAGAGTTTTAGCGAGCTGCCTAACTTACCATCTATAATTTGACCAATGGACTACATGGTATGTACCATCAGGATTTCTGATACTGGGTCTTCTGTCAATACCATACTCTTCATACTGTGGAGATCATACTGTGCTTTCAGACTTGTGGTGCTGTTGGCTTCAGGCCTAGAATGTTCAGGGGCTCAGGCTTAAAATGTCACTTTTGCCACCTGGCAAACAGAAAGCACTTTCCTTCATTACACTGCCTGCATTCACATCCAAATGAAGCTGCAATTGCATTTTATGAGCCAAGGCAGGCAAGAGCTGCATGCAGGTACAGTCACTTTGTGCCTCCCTTTGCATGAGTTGTTGAACAAGCCAGGATTCAGAATTTATAGCTTCCCATACCATGAAAACCCAGAAACTGTATCTAATGGCTTCAAAACATGACAATAAGAGCACTTCCATGCTGCCAATATTGTTGGCTGGGATTCAATCACTTGTCAGTAAATTGCAGTTGACTGGGAGGTCTTGTGCAACAAACCTGCTTCTCCAAAAGATCAGACTTTTTGCAATAAGGCAAGTGATGTGAAAATTCATTGGAAAGTGTGTGATAGCACTTGCTTTGACACAGTATCGCCTCGCCTTCCTCTTAACAAATCAGAATGAATGTCATTAAAAAGCCAACATTGTGCAACCTCCCTGCAAACAAATCAGGAAGAGTGCTCAATAAAAACAGGTCAAATGAAAGAACCCTAAGCAACTTTAAAGCATGGTTTCATATTTTGGCATGATTTAAAGTCACTGGGTTGTTCACGTATAATGGGAGGCTATGGTTGGGGGCTGAATCCTTGCTTGTATTGCTGCACATAATAAGGAAGGAGTGAAGCTGCTATACAGGGACTGAGTGCTAATTATGCATGTCTATCCCATCTTAACCAGGATTTCTAGCTTAGCCCTGTGTGCAGGAACAGCTATTGTGAAGGAACACACGGCAAGCACAAAAGGCCACATTGCGCTTGCAGTAAAATTAGTTTTGTATCTAGTCCCATCATTTTAATTATTAAAAATAAATTATTAAAAACAAAATTAAAATAAAATTATTAAAATTATTTTTAAAAAAAACTAATCCAGAATGCGGCAGCTAGACTGGTGACTGGGAGTGGCTGCTGGGACCATATAACACTGGTCCTAAGGATCTTCATTGACTCCCAGTGCATTTGTGAGCACAATTCAAAGTGTTGGTGCAGACCTTTAAAGCCCTAAACGGCCTCTGCCCAGTGTACCTGAAGGAGCATCTCCTCCCCCATCATTTAGCCCAGACACTGGGGTCCTCCTCCAAGGGTCTTCTGCTGGTTCCTTCACTGCAAGAAGCAAAGTTACAGGGAACCAGGTAGAGGGCCTTCTCGGTATTGGCGCCCTCCCTGTGGAACACCCTCACTTCAGATGTAGAGGAGATAAAGAACTACATAACTTTTAGAAGACATCTGAAGGCAGCCCTGTATCAGGAAGTTTTTATTGTTTGATTTTTATTGTTTCAAGATATGCTGTAAGCCGCCCAGAGTGGGGAAACCCATCCAGATGGGTGGGGTATAAATAATAAGATTATTATTAAAGGTAGAATTGGAAAACTGGTCAGTATTACCCAACAGGAATTAAAGCTCCTTATCCCTACAAACGATTTCAGTTTTCAGTGTGTGCATAGCAAATAAGATCACACTATTTTGAGAAAACAAAATTGACATATCTTTATTAGGTTGCTGTTCCTATTTTCCATTGCATGCTTTGATTGCTGCTGCTCAGTTGCTTTCAGAAGTGTTTTTCCTACTTTAAAAACATCATTGTAACTGACACAGTTTTTCCTCCCCCAAAAAAACATTTAAAAAATGAAAGTTCAAATTCTGTCCTATATAAGTAGCTAACATTACAGAGATCCTGAAATATGAATGATCCATAACCCTTAAGAGGAACAATGTAATAACTAGCTTTCGAGTCCATAGCCACTCTCCCCCTCCCAAAAACTACAGCAGAGTGAGAGAATTATTGTGGCTGCTAAAATTCCAATTCCCCCTGCACAAATAGACTCCAGCTCAGAAGGTATTGTGCAAAAATCCTACAAACTGTTGCTCTCCAAAATTGTGAATCTATCCCCCCCTTTTCCTACCAACAGTGCTTTACTGTGTCAGGCACAGAGCCAATTAAACACTGCAGCAATGCCACTTTTCTGGGCTCACTAAGCATCTTACAGCAAATTCTTATGCACATTTACTGGGAAGTCTCACTGTGTTCCATGGGGCTTGCTTCTAGGTAAGTGTACATAGGATTTCAGCTTGCAAAAACTGATCTCTCTCTTCTTCTCCAACCTACATCACAAAAGCATGTTTAAATATTTTATAATAATAATAATAATAATAATAATAATAATAATAATAATACTTTCCCAAAGCAGTCAATGCATCAGATTATATTTGGTTAGCATTTTGTACTCCTATCTAGAATGCAGGCAGGTCATGTGTCCCTAAAGCCCAACATTTATTATACTATTGGTGGAAAGGTTGCAAACTTTATCAGACAACTAGTTGGCAATGATGATTTGGTGGGTGGGTATGCCAATGTAAATATGCAAAGGATTATGTGAGCCTAGGGCTTTTAGATAACAACAATAAATGACGCAGCCTATACAGATCACAAGATCAATCAATGAGGGTACTTCCATGACTAAGCATAAATCTGGCCTGTGGCATTAAAATTCTGAGCAACTGTTTTCTAGAATACCTGTCCAGATAATACAGCCAAGAAAACAACACATACCTGTACTTATCAAGAAGGATGACTTATTAGACATGATAGCATGTTCTGCTACATGTATAATAGCTATTGGCCATGCACTTCAGTTTTGATGTGTCTACATGCCATGCCAACATAGTGAGAAAGGTCCCATGAATGTACCAATGTAGGCAAAGGGATGAAGTCCACTTCCTTGTCATGCACTGTGTATTCTTTCCTTTGGTAGGAGGCATAGGAACACCCTTAGAATCTATCCAGAATTGTTCCAGAGCAGCTAACATAGTTCAGCAGTAAGCCAAACCATGGCTTACTGGGAGCATCCAAATGTGTAGGCTTTCAGAGAAGAACTTGCAGCTGCTTTACTCTCTCCCTTGGCCTTTTTGTTTCCTTATTGCACTGAGCTAAACTTAGCATATCATCCAAACCTGGTCTTCTGGCTAAGACTTTTCCTCACTAACCATGAGCTGTAACCAAGAAGAGGAAAATAACCAGCATAGCTATTTTTCTTCTTGCCAGCCATTTGCTTTGTCCTCAACTTGCTTATCAGTCACTGAGGTACATTATCACCAATACAAAATAGCAGATTGCAGCAGTGTAATGAACACAGGATGCCGGTTTCCACCTGAGCAATAAGAGAAAGGGGGCGACACTGATGTTTTGCCTGTCAGGCACCAAGGACATTTGTGGAAGGTGGTGGATATATGTTTATCTGCTGACCACCACCACAACAACAACCATCCCCCTCCTGCTGCCCTTCTTCTAAGGAGTTCAGAGTGGTAGGAACATAGATTAATCCATAATGAGCTATTTTTATCCTCAAGAAACTTCCCTCCATTTCTGAAAAAAAAAAATCTCCATTCTCTCAGACAAAGCTATGTAACTATGGACAACTGGCATTCATAATAGGTTGACTCTATATTCTACTTTTACAAGCCTCTATTTGAAGGGCTGTCAACAGACACTCCACTATTTGAAATGATTTTATCTGAAAGGCTTCCTCCCAGAAAAACTAAGGGAGAAGAAGGGCCTTGAAATTGCCCATCAAGAGTTAGCAAAGTAGACAGCAGATGGAGCAGCATACAGATCACCTGGACAGTTTTCTCCACTATGGTAATTTGTATTGTATTTTTACTTAATTTATAGTTGTTGTTGTTGTTGTTCTTGTTGTTGGCATCCATCTGTCTCAAGAGACAATAGAGTGCAACACTGAGGGTGCAGTTTACCTATGTAGGGAAGCTTTTTAATGTGTCATGTTTTATTATGTTTTTATAGGTGTTGCAAGCCACCCAGAGTGGCTGAGGCTACTCAGATGGGTCTACCAGTGGCTGCAACCACTTTCCAAACAAACCCCAGAGTTTCTTTCAAAGAGAAGGGGTGAGGATTACTTCAAAGCCAGAGTGGAAAGTGAGCAGCTGAAGCACCTTGCAGAGTCGAAGGAGGGCTCAGATGAGTTTAAATACACAGGAATTCCAAAGAAAGATGCCCAAACTGCCAGAGTGAACAGGTCTAACGATTTATTCAAGAAGGGTACAAACTACAGCGAAGGTTTGCCTCTGCTCACAGCATTCCATGAGACAGACTTCACAGCAGAGAAATGGCTTCTCCACACCCAAGTAAAGACACACACAACCTTCATAGGCCCAGGCAGGCTATGTCACATGGGAACACAGGTGGCTGGTATCCACCATTAAAGTCATGTGAAACACACATGAGCCCATCACTACAGCTGATGGCAATTAGGCAGGGGTCATCATGACCATCAATATGCTGCAAGCAGGGCTTCCAAACCAGCTTGCCTTTTCGGGTCAACACAGCAGCCCTTCAGACCCCTGGAACTGCTCAGCAGAACAATATGAAACCCACGTCCCTGACTTCAGGAATTTTTTAATCACAACACACATTGCACATTTTTATTCATAACTAGTCTTCCAAAATGGCTAAAGACTTACTTAAAAAAAAAAAGTTCATACTCTAAGGGCCCTTTCAGGAATGAGCCCTCGTGCAATTGCTTATACTACACCATGGATAATCTGGCCTTGGCTGTAATTCTGCTCGCACTTTCCAGAGTGCCCATTAAACATAGCAGAATTTACTTCTGTCTAAACAAGCAGAGGATTCTGCTGTAAAGTTGTGATCCTAAACTCACATGAGCAGATTGGGACTCACTTCTGCGTAAACATACAAAGGATGCACTGCATGAATTACACCTCATAGAATTATAATATAGGCTGCTATAGTCTTCCATCTCTGGAATTAAAGTATGGTAATGCAATCCTTGGATACATTTTTCTTCCACATTTCTGTTTGAACATAACATCATCGGTTGCCTTTCTATCACTAGAGTGTTTTTATAATCTTACTGCAAGTTTGCATTCTTGACATGGATTGATGGACTTTTACCATCATGGTGTGCTGCATTATTTATGTACAATGGCTGAATTACACCCCCCCCCCCCCCAGATTGCCCTTTGCTGTGAGGCAAAGGGAAGCATTATAGTTCAAGGGAAAACTAATATAGTGATTTGGAGGAATTACAAAATTATTAAAAGTGTTTTTTTAAAAAACAAAAAACCCCCAACCTTTGTGATTACTGAAAGAACAAAGTTCTGTTATTTATCTTAATCCACAGTGAAGTTAGTTTGCAGTACCTGAATTCCAAGCCAATATAGATCTGATGAAGTGAGAGGAACTTATCTGTCTTAAATAAAATGCAAGTATTGCTGCTACCTCAGTTGCTAGTGGCTGTAAATATAGTGAAATGAAGGGGGAAAAAACAACCCAAATGTACTAGATAAACAAACAATGAAATGTCAGTATTTGTAAGGTAAAGGTAAAGGGACACCTGACCATTAGATCCAGTCGTAGACGACTCTGGGGTTGCAGCGCTCATCTTGTTTTATTGGCCGAGGGAGCCGGCGTACAGCTTCCGGGTCATGTGGCCAGCATGACCAAGCCACTTCTGGAACCAGAGCAGCGCACGGAAATGCCGTTTACCTTCTCGATGGAGCAGTACCTATTTATCTACTTGCACTTTGATGTGCTTTTGAACTGCTAGGTTAGCAGGATCAGGGACCGAGCAACGGGAGCTCAACCCGTCGTGGGGATTCAAACCACCGGTCTTCTGATCGGCAAGCCCTAGGCTCTGTGGTTTAACCCACAGCGCCACCCATGTCCTGTCAGTATTTGTAACTGAGGGCAAATTGTCATAACAGGAAATGCAAATAGCATATTGTATCTAAAATGCAAATGGCATTGTGGTCTAATTTACAGAAATAATGCCAGGTTATATCTTCTTCTTTCTTCGGCAATCACTCGTAGCTGAGTAAGATTGTCTTCCATAAACACAGTTTTAACAATGAGTCCGTAAGTGATTGTGGAGGCCAATTCTGGATCCACGCATCCTTCCACAGTGGGGACATTGGTTTCCTGGTGGAAGTTGATCACAGTGTGGATTTTCCAAGTGTGCCTTCCTCTTGCGTCCTGAATTTGAGTGTCTCAAAGCCCATGACACCTTTGGTAAAGGCTGTTCTCCAACTGGAGCGCTCGCAGGCCAATGTTTCCCCAGTTGTCAGTGTTTATACTACATTTTTTTAGATTTGCCTTAAGACAGTCTTTAAACCTCTTTTGTTGACCACCAGCATTACGCTTTCCATTTTTAAGTTCGGCATAGAGTAGTTGCTTTGGAAGATGATCATCAGGCATCTGCACAACATGACCAGTCCAACGTAGTTGATGTTGAAAAATCATTGCTTCAACACTGGCGATCTTTGCTTCTTCCAGTACACTGATATTAGTTCACCTGTCTTCCCAAGTGATGTGTAAAATTTTTCAGATACACAGTTGATGGAATCTTTTGAGGAGTTGGAGATGGCGTTTATAAATGGTACATGTTTCATAAGCATATAGTAAGGTTGGTAGTACAATAACTTTGTGAACAAGCATTTTGGTTTCCCTGCGAATATCCCGGTTCTCAAATATATGTGATTTCTCATTAAGATTACTGAATGTCTGATGACTCAAAATTGGGCATGTGAACTCTAGTGCTGTAATATATATACATTTTCAACCATTCTATAGGTTGGTGAAGACAACACACACACACAATCATCTCATCTCTTGCAAAGACCTGTTTTTCTGCTGTTCAATGTTGAGAGATATATATCCTTTAGAACATCTAAATTTCTTGTTAAGGCTTTACAGATTTGTGCAAATAAACTTGAGGTGGGAACAGGAAATGATTTATCTACTAGGGACTGGGGAGTAGAAATGTAAACCATTATTAGTAGCAGTATTAGTGTTGTTGTTATTATTATTATTATTATTATTATTATTATTATTATTTTATGTGTGTAATGGCTGCTTGCTAAACACAATAAACCAAACTGACTTCAATCATTTTGGGGTGCATGGAATTTTCAGGAAGCAGTTACTGTAACAAGCATGGGTTTCAATTTATTGAAACAACAGTTAATGCTGTTGTAACTGTTACGTAATAAAACCACAAACATTGTTTTCTGCCAGGCTCCTCCCCCTTGCACTAGTATATTTTAGAGGTACAATATTGGAGAAAAACCTGGAAATTGTAGTTGATTTAATAAAGTTAGCTAGAATGCTAATCTGTCAAAACTGGGAAAATCCTGAATCTCTCCTTCTGTAGATGCATGGCTTACTAAGGTGTGAGAAATGGCTTACACAGTTAAGTTGACAAATTTAATAAAAGTATGGGGAAAGCAGCCTCCCGGATGACAAATCTGCAGGAAAATTGAGTTTGTTTCTCAAATGCCATGATAAACCATGGTATGATTTACCATAAGAATTGATAGTGATAAACAACACAAATTTATGGAATTACAAACTACAAGAACTTATCAGTTCATATGTATTATTAGGGCATGTATTAATGGACTAGTGGTTTAAGCCCGTTAAAAAAACGGGCGCTAGAATATATGTGGAGGGGGCTGGCGCCCCGCCCCCCCACCCGCCTGCCAAAGCCTGCTTTAGCCGGTGGTCGGGGGGTGGAGGAGAGGCAAGCAGGGCTTTCTCTGCATTAGCGGAGATGCCCTGCTTGCCCGTCCCGCCCCCCGCCCGCCTGCCAAAGCCTGCTTTAGCCGGTGGTCGGGGGGTGGAGGAGAGGCAAGCAGGGCTTTCTCTGCATTAGCGGAGAAGCCCTGCTTGCCCGTCCCGCCCCCCCCCCCCGCCCGCCTGCTTTAGCCGGTGGTCGGGGGGGTGGAGGAGAGGCAAGCAGGGCTTTCTCTGCATTAGCGGAGAAGCCCTGCTTGCCCGTCCCGCCCCCCCCGCCCGCCTGCTTTAGCCGGTGGTCGGGGGGTGGAGGAGAGGCAAGCAGGGCTTTCTCTGCATTAGCGGAGAAGCCCTGCTTGCCCGTCCCGCCCCCCGCCCGCCTGCCAAAGCCTGCTTTAGCCGGTGGTCGGGGGGTGGAGGAGAGGCAAGCAGGGCTTTCTCTGCATTAGCGGAGAAGCCCTGCTTGCCCGCCCCGCCCCCCGCCCGCCTGCCAAAGCCTGCTTTAGCGGGAGGTGGGGGGGTGGACAAACCCGGAGCCAGCCACCCTCTGCGCGCGCACCTTGCCCTCCTCCGTCCGGGGTCCCCGGCGCAAGAGGCGCCTCCGCTGCGGGGCTGCTGACTTGCTGCCGGTGCTCCTGCTGCCTGGCCTCGCCTCTCCGCCGGCCATGTCTCCATGACAGTGGGCTCGTGTGGGCGGAGGGAGCAGGAGAGCCCGGGGCTTCCGCGGGCAGAGCAGGCCTCAACTCTTCCCCATCCCCCTCGCTCTCCGCCGGGCTCGCCCCCCCTGCTGCCAACCCCCTCAGAGCCAGCGGCGGCAGCAGCAGCAGCGCCATGCAGGCCAATGGGGCAGGAGTGGGTCAGCAGCAACAGGCTCTCGTCGCGGCAGGAGCAGCAGCGTGGCCTCCTTTCTCAGCCTCCCCTGGCCACTGGAGAGCCAGCGTTCTAAATGAACCGCCCCGCTTCAACTGTCGCCGCTGCTCCCGGCCATGTCTCTCCATCCAATCCCTGTGTCCCTAGGGCACATGCGCAGTAGCGCAAACCCAGAGACACACGGACTGGACGCAGAGACACTTGCATTTTATATATATAGATTGTGCAGGCAAATATGAGACAAAACAAAACACCTCAAATTATGTGATGATATGAAAATTCATAGGTGGTTTCTTTACACTCTGAAGTTAAACTACTTGATGTTACAGTCATCCAATATGAAACATGTATGTATGAACCAGCTCAAAGTACCGTTTGTCTTTGGATAAACTGTGCTGGAAAAGTATCTGGAGATTACATGCATGTGAAATTGAATGCAGAGATTAGATCACCACAAAAATGGCCCAAGAATTAGTCTTATAATTATAGCTCTTTGTATAAGGCCTAATTTTCTTTCAGCTCTATCCTAATGGTGTTTACATTTTGCAACTGTGATGCTATATTGGAGGTCATACTCTTGGCTCTTTTGTGGTAAAAGAAATCCCATCACCAGCAATGTCAGCACAAACTAGTTTCTCACATAAATGCTTCTTCAGAATGAAGCCTTTAAAAATGAAAGTCGATGCATCAAACCAAGTAGAATGTATAACAAATTAGGCTTCAATATTTCAAAATAAATGGGCCCTCAAGAGGCACAGATGTAAATTGAGAGGCATATTGTTGATTCAAAAGTGACATTTATTTTGTTCTGCACAATTTCACTGGCAATAAGTCATATGGGCACTAGCGTTTTAAGAGAGCTTCACTAATTTGAGTATGCAAATTTAAATGAACTTTATCTCTCGTCTTAAGAAGAGTTATAGCACTCGTCTGAATATGCAGTTGGAAAAATTAAGAACAGATATTACATAATGCTGTAATTCAGTCTTAATTGCTAAAGCCCGAAATACCATATGCTCCCATCTTAACTCCTGGGTTGCTTGATGTGAGTCAGACTATTTGAAAAGGTTTGTTAATGCTCTGTCTTCTGCCTTTTGCAATTGCTTTAAGAAATAGTGTAGTTCACACCAATAACTAACAAAAACATCCATGAATGCTCTCTTCAAAATGTATTCCAATAAGGCATGCACAGATTTTCTTAAGCAGGTGTGCTACAAGCACAGAAATGTATGACACTTTTCGACATCTGAACATTTTTGCACCTTTGGTACAAAAGGAAGCACTATAATCCAGTTTTATTATATCTGCAAATATTTGCCCCTAAGAAACATACAGCCACCAGAGTTCCATTTCTTCCTTGGCCAATCGAGATGCATTTCATGTTTGTATCTCAACATGGGTTCAATATTAAATGAAGCAAAATATTGTCGAAAGAAAAGCTGAATTCTCCAGCTGTATATAAATATTTCTTTTATTTATATAATTTATAACTTCTCCATTAGAAATAAATAATAATACATTTTTGTTTCAATATGAGGCAGTTAAAAGACAGTTAAAAGACATTTTATCTATTACTTTTATTTATTACTTTTTATCCACCCTCCCTAAACCTAAGGGCAGCACATATATTCCCCACCCCATTTTATCTTCACAATAATTATGTGAAGTAGCTTAAACTGGAATATATTGACTAGCCCAGTAAACTTTATGGCTGAATGAGGATTTGAACCAAGGACTTCTGTTTCTATTCTGACACTCCAACTACTACACCACATTAATTAACCAGCTGTCACAGGAAAGGATTATGTTCCGTCCCTTAATATTCACCCCCTCCCCGATGTGTGCCTCAGTGGGATCTGTGCATATTTAAGGGACAAGAAATACCAATGCACCATGCAAGAGAGGAGGGTTAACCTCACCAGAAGCCCAGCACACACTAATGAACAGCTATGAATACATACAAGTGGGAACTGCAGCAAAATGTTGCAGTGTGGAATGCTTCTTCTAGCAACCAGCCAGCCATGCCCTCTCCAAGGACACTCCATTTCTCCACCACCCTGTCTTCTGCTTCTGCAACAGACACTCAGCTTTTTGTGGCTAGTCCTCAACTGGGCTGTTTTTGCCCAACCTTAGACTATTTTTACTTTAAAAAAATGTACTTGTGTAAATGTTGGGAGTTCCCCCAAATTTCCTGATACCTTTCTCTTGTGCGAAAGCAATTGTGCTTTGGCTACAGAAGAACCAGCACTTAATGATTTCATTCCCTGTCACAGAAACATTACCCAGAAGAATGAAATAACGCATTACTGGGGGGTGGGGGAACCACCAGCAGTACTGCTATTATTTAAAAGGCACTGGCATTTTCATGGTAATCAAATATTGTCATTTCTCCCCTTGGATAATATTGAGGAAACACAGTAGTAGCAGTTTGACAACAAACTGTGACTCTGTTCAAAGCACTTTAATAGTTTTCTGACGCAGAGAGCAATTTGTAAACTGTCAAAGTTCAAATCTGTTTATCCGCAATTGAAACGGTACCACAACCGAAGTAGAAGCAGGGCCATAAATCTTGCCAAAGACACCCAGAGACACCAACTGATAAATATGAGAACAAATGAGCTTTGTAGTTCTTTTAACAAACAGACAAACAGTTGTTCGGGTTAATGGCTGGTTTGTTTCAAAATGCAAAAGAGCCTGCAAGTTGGCTCGACAGTTGAAAAATTAATGTGGCAATGGCAGTTGGAAGGTAAACTATTAGCAAATTGGCCTTCGGGGAACACCCCTTCCTCCCTGTGATTACAATTACTCCTTGGTAAAATATTGAAATTTGGACACCAGAAGCAGCAGAACGCCAGTCCCATCTTTCAAAGGGTTATGCATTTCTATCTGACGAGGTTTCAATAAATTGTGATGAATTACGTTCAACCATTTTTTCCCTTTTTGCTCCTTTGCAGATCTGAGATTAGAGAAAGAAGAGTTCCATGATGATATATAGCTCAGGTTCCCATTTCAGCAAAACTCTTAAGTCTTTTTTCAGGGATTTATTGGGGTAAACAATGACCATGGGTTACACCAGCTGGTCCTCACCAGCTTCCACATATTTAAGGAAGATGGGTGACCAGAGGCTATGCGACAACATACAAATACAGGCTCCTGTAAGTAGTGGCTAGGACCTTTCACTCAGGTGCTCAGACTATATGCAAAGCATCTCCATACAAACATGAGCCTTGAATGCACTGAGATCTGGTTGAGGATAGTGGGCGTGATATTGCAGAGCTTTTTCAATCTGTACCCAAATGAACAACTGAAAGAGATTTCTTTTCCCACCAGCAAAGGCTCTGCCTCTGCTATTTTATGATGAGGTTTTTGTTTTAGTGCTTTGCTTTGTCTACGTTGCATTGCATGTGAATGGATGCTGCATTCATTTCTCAGCAAGGTTTGTAAATCCAGCCCTTCAAGAAAGCTTCTGATTCTCCCACACTAATATGATGTTCATAGATAATATCCCAAGATTCAAAACATTAAGTTAAACAACATGGATAACTTGAAATAGCATGCTGAGTTGTTAGAGCCATAGGTTAGAGCCACAGGCCAGTCTTTCCTTGCCTTTGGACTTGGTTCATTTTAATTATCCATCTGATCTCTTCTATTACATAAGCAATTTCTGTTTGGTGAGAGGATAAGTAGTTGCTCTAATTTTATGATGGGTATTTAAGGAATAAGATTCCTTGAGAAGTTGTTTGTTTACCAAAAACAAACAAACAAAGGTTGACATGTTGGCCTATAAGAGAAATATGCAGCCAAGAAAAATTCTGCCTGCCCAGATCCTGCAATGGGGCCATTCTTTGTGTGCCTCTTCCACGAGAGGCCCGGAGGGTAACAACACAAGAAATGGCCTTCTCTGCAGTGGTTCCCGGATGGAATGCTCTCCCCAGGGAGGTTCGCCTGACTCCTTCATATTACACTTTTAGGTGTTTTGTGTTTTTATCTTGTGTTTTTATGTTGTGAACCACCCTGAGGTCTACAAATGAAGGGCAGTATACAAAATGAATGAATGAATGAATAAATAAATAAATAAATTTATCACTCATTGCAAACAAGTATGTATATCAGTTACTGCTGCATTCTAAGGACCAAGCAAGCAATGTTGCTACACATGTCCTTGGGAATCCTATCAGGGCTTTTTTTTTAAAGTGTGTGTTTGTGTGTGCACTGTTTTCATTGGGTGGGTCCAATGTAAATTGCAACCGGTCTCCACTATGACCACTGCCCATAGCTGTCAACTTTTCCCTTATTCCGAATAGGATTCTTCACAAGAAAAGAGGAAAAGTTGACAGCTATGCCACTGCCACCTGTTACCTTTCCTCCAAGTAAAAAAAAAAAAAGTCATCTTGAGGAAGGGGTAAAAAGCAGCAGGGGCTCTCCTGCAGTCCCTCTTGATTGGCAGATGGTGTCATCTGCACCTAGGACATGTCGTTTACGCCTGGAGATCACAGGCCTCACCTGCTTACAAAGGCACCCTTTGATTTACAATACTGCAAGGTCAGGATTCTTTGGCTTGGGAACAGGGGACTAGTAGCATTGGACTTTTCCAATCAAATACTTTAAAACGCTCACGTTCATCCGAATGTTAGACTGGAACACTCAGAAAGCACAATTAATGTTCAAGGCAAGAAGTAGCTGGCTCAGTATCCCTAGTTAAGGCTCCCTAGCTAAGACCTAAATTAATCTTCTGTTGTCATAAAAATAGTTCTGCTGTCTCAGCAACTTCAGCATCCCAATTGATATCCTCTATCTCTCTCTGGAGTCAACAGTTGCTGCTCACTTCTAGCCTTTATCCTTTGCTGTTCCTAAATCATAGCACTCTGTGGCAGCACTTTTACTATAAATTCTGTTGTATCTCCAGCACAAGTTCATCTTCTGAGACTTCCGAGCTCTTATATGTTTAGCAAGAAACCTATTTTACTTTTACGAGACTATTTAGGATTGGAGCCATCCCCATGTTCTTACAAACAGTCAACATACCAGAAGCTATTTCACTTGGTGATCTGGTCAATATACTAGTTACTCCCATTCAATTTGCCCAAGTCTGTGTTTATGGTAAAATTATAATTGGTAAACAAGCTACCAATGTTCCCATTTCCTGTGTCTTGTTGTCAGTAAAGTATTGAGGTGGCATGGTAAAAATTGAATCTTGGAAAGTCTCTGTTCCTTCCTGCCAAAAGGCTAACCATTTCACTCTAAATGAATTGCATATTTGTTTTTTTTTTCCTTGATGCTTTATGCTGCCTAAACACACATAAGTAGAGAATAAGGGCAATTTAACACTGTGGGATTTACTTCTCTAAGTAAACATATGTAAGATTTCACTACTAAACTCCTATTGGTGTAGGGAATCCTTTGATATCTTCCACCAAGTTGTGGACAGTGGCTACATTCCCAGATGCTTAAAAAAACCTACTTCAAACCTTGATTCATATGTAAATTTTCTAGGACCTTTCACTCAACTTCTCATTCTTACCCATCAGCTCACTCTACAGAGTCATTTTTTTCCATCTGAGGCTGAATCTACACACACACACACACACACACACACCGCTATGAAAATGTTTTTTTTTAAAAAAAGTTTTTATATATATTGAATTTCCCATTAGCTCACCATCACCATCTATGAAACAAAATTTAAAAATTAAAAAAAATCCTTCCAGTAGCACCTTAAAGACCAACTAAGTTTGTTCTTGGTATGAGCTTTCATGTGCAAGCACACTTCATCACCATCTAGTGTCACATTTGTATAAAGGTAAAGGTAAAGGGACCCCTGACCATTAGGTCCAGTCACGGACAACTCTGGGGTTGCGGCACTCATCTTGCTTTAGTGGCCGATGGAGCTGGTGTACAGCTTTTGGGTCATGTGGCCACCATGACTAAGCTGCTTCTGGCGAACCAGAGCAGCACATGGAAATGCCGTTTACCTTCCCGCCGGAGTGGTACCTATTTATCTACTTGCACTTTGACATGCTTTCGAACTGCTATGTTGGCAGGAGCTGGGACCGAGCAACGGGAGCTCACCCCGTTACGGGGAATCGAACCGCCGACCTTCAGATTGGCAAGCCCTAGGCTCTGTGGTTTAGACCACAGCACCACCCCTATTTGTATAATGCACTTAAAACACACTTGAAACTTTATATTTCCAGCTGTATAACTGAGTCCTGAACCTATCAACCTTAAATGTCTGTCCCCTCTGTGCAGAATTATGGCTGGCACACCCCAATTGCAAATTACTTATATTGTCATGCTGCAGAGGGGAATGCCACAAAGTGTCCTAAGTGGCCTATTGTGTCCCATATTTTCTGGTTGAAAAACACATTTTCCAAACCCTAATAATAATAATAATAATAATAATAATAATAATAATAATTTATTTATACCCTGCCCATTTGGCTGGGTTTCTCCAGCCACTCTGGGCGGCTTCCAACAAAATATTAAAATACAGTAGTCCATCAAACATTAAAAACTTCCCTAAACAGGGCTGCCTTCAGATGTCTTCTAAAAGTCTGATAGTTGTTGTTTCTCTTTGACATCTGGTGGGAGGGCGTTCCACAGGACGGGTGCCACTACCGAGAAGGCCCTCTGCCTGGTTCCCTGTAACTTGGCTTCTCGCAGTGAGGGAACTGCCAGAAGGCCCTCGGTGCTGGACCTCAGTGTCCGAGCAGAATGATTGGGGTGGAGACGCTCCTTCAGGTATAATGGACCGAGGCTGTTTAGCTATAGACTCATAAAGGTGCCCTCAAGTTGCTACCTGCAGTATGTGGGACCATTAACTGCACCTGTGCATTTTTACTCAGGCATAAGTTCCACTGTGTTTAGTTGGGCTCATTTACAGCCTAAATGGCCTACTGCATTGCAATGTTGTAATGATGAATAAGAAATGCTATAAAGCTCGCTGAGGTATGCAAGGTTTTAGATAGTAATAGTAGTAAGAGAAATGCATGCTTCAGGCTTTTCTCTAATCTTTAAGAAGAGACTTAAATGCAATATTTCTGGAATCATTCAAGTCTCAGCTTACCTGCACTACTTTACCATTTCACTCTCCTTAATAAAGCTGATCAGACACTAACCCATGGGTGGGCAATCTGTTGCCAATCGGAAGGTTGGCAGTTCGAATCCCCGTGATGGGGTGAGCTCCTGTTTTTCGTTCCCAGCTCCTGCCCACCTAGCAGTTCAAAAGCACGTCAAGTGCAAGTAGATAAATAGGTACTGCTCTGGCGGGAAGGTAAACAGCGTTTCCATGCACTGCTCTGGTTCGCCAGAAGCAGCTTAGTCATGTTGGCCACATGACCTGGAAGCTGTCTGCAGACAAACGCTGGCTCCCTCGGCCTATAGAGCGAGATGAGCGCGCAACCCCAGAGTTGTCCATGACTGGACCTAATGGTCAGGGGTACTTTTACCTTTACCTTTAATGGCCTCTAAGCAGTAATTGTACCACAGCTGTACTATAGAAGCAGCAGAAGCAGCAGGAAGGTTGAACAGAGAGAGACTGGCTCTTCATGCATGCTCTGACCATGAAATAGTATAACATTTGCATATCACACAATGATTTTCTTTCCACAGGTGAAACTTTCAATTAAAAGAAAACCAAATGACATTTAAAGCCCCCCATTAAAAAATGATAGAAAGACAGTTAATTCAAATGCATCAGAATGCTCACAATTAGTTAGATCAATGATCCCTCTAGGCCAGTATCTGTGTTAAATGTAAGTGTATAATAAGGCCAGGAAAGAAAGAGGTTGAATAACACATCCATTCATCTAAGCCATTTAAGATTTCCACTATGCTTTTCCTTTAGTTTTTAATGGTTCCCATGCCAACGGCTCACATAGATTATTGATGCACTGAGCAAAGAAAATGCTTTGTTTTAATATGCACACTCATTGTTTTTATGCATTTTCCAGTTATCATATACTGAAAAACAGGAGGTAAACTTATGATGTTCAGATTACTCTTATCCATTATTCTATGTTGGACAATTTAACTATTCAAAAATGTCTTTTTGGGTGCTTAAGACACCTAGCTTTTACAGTTTTTATATTGCTGGTTGTCAACTCATAGCTGTGGAGCTAATTTTTAAAAAAGAAGAAGACCATGATGGCAGTATGTACCGGAGTCGTTGTTCAAACAGTAATAACAACAACAACAACAACAATTGCCATGATTGACAAACTGAGCCAACATGCAGTGGATTTTATGCACATACACCTTTGCAGTGAGAGGAAGAAAGAAGAAGGCAACAATAAATGGGATTCAACATACCACAACTTTATGGAAGCATTGGCCAAAACCAGTGCATTCCTTGTTATCACTTTTATTAGATGCTCATGAAAACTGTCACGGATAGTCCATTGCATTGTTATCCTGGGACATCTGATGTCAAACCTGAAGGGTGGTGATCTTTTCTCCCTTGTGGGGAAATACATTTGTGAAGTGGCTACCCATATTAGGCATGTTGCCTGCCTTCAAAATCTTAGGCATTAGCCCCACTCCAAGAGCAGCTCCAGCCTTGAGAGTTTCCTACTATCCCAGTCTCATTCAACATGGGCCTCCTGAGCACCTTCCGACTCACCATATTAAGGGTGCCCATTGTCGCCCTTACTGTTCATATCTGTGCTTGACAAAAATTAAGACATACAAGAGCTGTTGCGGGAATAAAATTAGGAATAAAATAATACAAGTTGAAGCCTTTTGCCGATGACCTAGTGTTAACATTACAAGAACCCCAAATGAGCGGAATAGTAGCGCTGCAAATAATTGAAGAATTTGGATCTTTTGTAGGATTTAAAATTAATAAAGCTAAAACAAAAAATGATGGTTAAAAATATGAATGAGGAATTAACAGACCAACTACAGAAGGAAATGGAAATCAAGGTGGTAAAGAAAGTTAAATATCTAGGTATATGGTTATCTCCAAAAAATATAAACCTATTTAAAGACAATTATGTAATAATATGGAAAGAAATCAAAAGAAATTTAGACATATGGAATAGACTGAAAGTGACATTCTGGGGAAGAATAGCCGTGGTTAAAACGAAGGTATACTACCCAAACTATTATACTTGTTTCAAAACATCCCAGTAATTACAGGATTAGGACAGTTTAAAGAATGGCAGAAACAATCTCAAGGTTTGTGTGGCAAGGGAAGAAGCCCAGGATAAAATTTAAGATGTTAACTGATAGAAGAGAAAGAGGCGGATTCTCCCTACCTGACCTCAAACTCTATTATGAAGCTGCCTGTATAACATGGTTGAGGGAATGGATGAAACTTGATAACACCAATGTTAACACCCTGGAAGGGTTTGCAAACAGGTTTAGGTGGCACTCATACCTATGGTATGGAAAGGTTAAAGTACATCGGGATTTCTTAAATCATATTATAAAAAGACCATTATATGAAGTATAGATGAGATATAAAGATTTGTATGAAAGGAAAACACCGTGGTGGTTGTCACCCCAGGAAGCCTTTTCATTAAATATGAAAGGAGATTGGATAACCTATAGAGATTTGTTGAAAGAAGACAATAATATAATCAAAATCAGACCTTATGAAGAACTAAAACCTAGATTGTCAGGATGGTTGGAATATCACCAAATAATTATATATTCCTTAAAGATAAAAAATGGATTTAATAATGATATATCAATATTGGAGATGGGGGTATTACAAGTTCATACAAAGATGTTGTCTAAAGTATATGAATTTTTGCTGGAATGGCATACAAAAGATGAAGAAATTAAGGAGGTCATGACTACAGTAAGTGGGCAATGGACCTAGGATATAATATCAAATATGAGAAATGGACAAGACTATGGAGTTTAGGAATAAAATTTACTGCATCCATGACCTTAAAAGAGAATTTGTTTAAAATGATGTATTGTTGTTGTTCAGTCATTCAGTTGTGTCCGACTCTTCATGACCCCATGGACCAGAGCACGCCAGGCACCCCTATCCTCCACTGCCTCCCGCAGTTTGGCCAAACTCATGCTAGTCGTTTCTAGAACACTGTCCAACCATCTCATCCTCTGTCGTCCCCTTCTCCTTGTGCCCTCCATCTTTCCCAACATCAGGGTCTTTTCCAGGGAGTCTTCTCTTCTCATGAGGTGGCCAAATGATGTATAGGTGGTACTTAACACCTACCAAACTAGCAAAGATGTACAAAATGAAAAATAAGAACTGTTGGAAATGCACTGTAAAAGAGGGCAATTTTTTCCATATGTAGTGGTTGTGTGACAAGGTTGTTTTGTGACAAGGTGGGATAGTGTGTTTAATGAGTTAATAAAGATATTTACGTACTCCTTTTATTTTTTTAAAAACAAACCGGAGGCATTTTTGCTAGGAATGGTTGGAGAGGACATTAAAAAGAAAGATTCATCCTGTATGCCACAACAGCAGGAAGAGTACTCCTCACACAGAGATGGAAACAACAGGATATCCCGACAACTGAAGAATGGCAACAGAAAGTATTGGAGTGTGCGGAAATAGCAAGGCTAACTGGAAGAATCTGACAGCAGGACAATGAGAAATTCCAAAAAGAATGGTCCAAATTTATGGTATACTGTACATAAATAAAAACATCCACAGGACTGAAATAAAACTCATAACGTTTATTGTAAACATTTGGTAAGATCATAAGATGTAATGCTGTAATATAATAAGAAATGTATGTTTAAAGTATAATACAAAAAATGATTAAGCAATATTAGACATTTATAGAATGTATATATAGTAAACACGCTTAAAGAAGCCAGAAGAGGGGTGGAGGGAAGTTTAATCAGATAAGATATAGATTTATAGGAGAATAATATTGTTAAGTTGTGTTGTGTTTAAGATACTTGGAAAAATTAATAAAAATTATTGGAGTATATTAAGTGTTATTTTGGCCACATTGGTCCAACTGCCTGCAGATTGAGATCACTAGTTGATGTCTTTCTCCACGTACCAACTCTGCTATGCAGAAAGGCTGTTTGGGGGATTTTTAGCTTTTAGAAAAGGGTAAGTGGATGGGAAGGTGGATAATATGGCAGATGTGTACACATTATGCATGACAAGGAGCAAGTGGGTAGAGGGAAGTGTTTTTTCTTCTCTGATAATACCAGAACCTGAACTTATCCAATGGTGTGTGTGTGTGTGTGTGTGTGTGTGTAGGAACACAAAAAGCAAAGGGAGCTACAATACAGTAGACCATAAGAAAGAATAATTCCACAATTGGGAAAGTCATTAATTGGGACTAGGGATGTGTGAATCTGAAAATTTCTATTTTTCTCTGCTTCTCATTTCTTCCAATCTGAACTTCAGTTTTCCACATTTCCAGATCAGTTTGCAGGTGTCTTTTTTAATGTCCTCATTAAAACTCACCAGCATTTTAGTGCAAATTTCTCTTAATTTGCACCTTTTTGTATGTAATTTTGCATTATCTTCACATTTTTGCAAAGCATGTTTCCCTAATATAATTCATTTTTACATTATTTTCACTAATATATGCATTTCTATGCACACTTTCTTTTAGTTTAATGCATTCTTGTACACATTACTTGGCTGGAAACTACACTGCAAAATTCAGATAAATGTGAATATTGAAGGGTAGCAGTATTTTGGTTTGTATTTTGGAATGTACAAATTAGGTAGGTTCACCTTCAAATGCTAACTGGATCTAATTTCTCTCCAGGCTATTATAGGAACCAACCAAAATGTCACAAAAGGGAAACATGCTTTTGAGTTCTCCAGAACTCTTCATCAGGCAAGATGTTATGCAAAGCAGGGTGACTGTGAGGGAGCCAGGGAGTACAAAAATTAAACATATTATGTAGCAGTGAGGTCAGTTTATACACTCAATTCCAAGATGGAGATTGTAAGAGTAATAATTTCCCCTGGTCTTTTGTACAGTGCATAGTTAAACTGTGTAATCAGCTACCACATGATGTATTGCTGGTTACCAGCTTGGAGAGCTTTAACAGGGAATTATACATATTGGTAGAGGATAAAGCTATCAATGGCTACCTTTATTATGGCAACATTATCACAGATAGCATGCTCCCTGCATGGCAATATTTTGTTCCAGGATCCTGCTAGCCCTGATATAAGAGTCAATAAGTTGGATACGACCTCTGGGCACAAAATGGCGGTATGCAAAGCACACATAGCCCCATTGTTTCTTATTTGCATTGGTTTATACCACCTGGGGCCTTTGGTGAAGAGTGTTTCTCTCATTAGAGAAAGTTCTTTTCCTTATCCTGTTTATTGCAGGAGCAAGTGCTTTGTTTGACCCATGCTGTGTGTGAATGTGACTGCAACTCATAAGGTCTTGTTTGCAGTGGAATGCATAAATGGCAGCAATGAAAATAACAGGACATAATTATCCTACTGTGTTCTTGGCTTGAAGCAAAATCATTCTGCTTTCATGAGGGAGGGCAGGCAGAGAAGAGGGTCACATTGAATCCTGCATGGATACACCCATTGATTATATGCATTTAACTAGCCCCTGGGTAACATTTTCAATCATGTATCTGATTGTCTCTGAGTACCGGCAAAGCACATTGGTCAAATATGCACATGTCCTGATTACCTCTCTTGTCATGTCACTCCACTTTGGGGTGACTGAGTAAAAAACAAATAATGGATGGTGGCAGTTGCTAAGGCAGAGGACACCCACACCCACACTTTGCCTCCGTATCCCTCTTTCCTTTGCCACAGACTAAACAATGTTTATCATTTTCTTATCCCTGCATGGGATGGAAAGGTGGGGGAGACACATATTTTAATAATAAGCATATTAATATTTATTAAAAGCAAGCTGCCCCTAAGATGCCTGTAACGCTTTCCTCCACACTGTCAAATTATAAATATTTCAATGTAAACACCCATTTAAGAGGAGCACCTGAGCCAAATAAGACAATTCATCTATCTAGCCTGGTGTTGTCTACTATAACAGCCAGTGGCTGCCTGGGGTTTCCAGGGGCCTTTCAAATCTTGCTATCTTATCTTTTTAACTGATAGGTGGGGAACATCTGACCTCAATATGTTGCTGGACTCAACACTCACCATCCCTGACATACTGGCTGAGGTTGATGGGTGTTGGATTCCACCAACATCAGGTTGCCCACCCCTGTTTTAAGCACAGATGCTGAGGATATTACCTGTATACCATATCTACTCCTACACAAATATTTTATTCTTCCCAGTTACAAACACAATGACCTGGCAAGACCGTGAGACTTTTAATAGTCATGTAGAACTCAGCATGTGTAGCTTGTCATTGTCATTGCTGTGGCAGAGCAGATTTATTAGACTATATAAATCAATCACCTTTGTACTAAAACAGTAGAAGATGAGGCACGAAGTAGATAAAATAGAATTTCAGTGGCCCAACTTAGGATGTTGCATGAATACATAAGCATCCAAGTCTTTCACTAGAAGAATAAGAGTCCATGGCCGAGCTAAGCTCTCTAATACAGTCTCTCACCCTGAGTTTTGAGCTTCATCTTCATGTGTCTGTCCTAGGCAGGTCTGCCCCATTCCACTTTGGTTCAGCATGTTAAATGGCCATCATCACTTCACCCGTTTTTGTTTTCCTTTCCTGAATTTGGAGCCATTTTTGCCCTCCTTTTATTCACAGTGTTAAAGTTTTAGGTGTTTACTGCCACCATTTAGCAAAGTCACCGGGGACTAATAGAATACTGTAGTTATAGAGCAAACAGGTGATTAGAGAAGCATCATCATTCACTGACTGAAAATATAAAAGAGTTATTGCACCTAGGCAAATAGATTAGCTTAGTCCCTAAAGAGGAGCAGCATGCCAGCCTGACAAACTAAAGGGCTAAAGCAAACATAGGATGCGGAGGAGATATAAAGTAGATTCCGGATTTCAACATATTTCTTCCTAAATTGAGCTATTAATAACAGGCTAGAAGCTCATTATGGAAACACACTGTTCTGTTCCTCCCTTCCCCCACTGTGATTCCTGAGCACACTATAGGAAAGATTTCTCTCTATTTTGTTTTGTGTTTTGTGTTTGTGGCTTTTTATTAGCCTTTTTGCTGGAACATTTTTTATATACTGTATATAAATGGCAGCTTCTCCAACTTTATTGCAGGGTTTGCAGGTATCTCACACAGAAAACAAACAATTATTCATTATCAATGCTAATTCCTTTTGAAACAAACCAATTTAAGAGCATCAATCCATTACCTAGAATTGAGAATGCAATTCCTTCACTGGTCCAGGCAAGACAATTTCACCTGGGGAATCATCCGAATGATCTCTGTCTTAAGTCATTGGAGTTTATATACACAGACCTTATTAGAATATTGTATCTCCCTCCTCCTCTGTGGCTGTCTGGCCATTTTAGAGAGAAGGCATGAATGGAAGGTGTGCTCTTTTCCCCCTCACATGCATAGGCCATACTTAAACTCTTATTTTAAAACTCCTTACCTTAGTAGAGAAAACTGAGAAGAGTGCAGAACGAGGAGGAAGCAAGAATGCCAAATAGTGAATGTCAAGATTGCTAGGATACCACCCAGAGATTCTCCTTAAACGTTTAAAAGCACGAGATATTAAATATACCAGGAGGTGGACACTCATAGGAGCCCTTCAGTAATTTAATAACCTGCCCTTTACCCTAAGGTCCAAGAGCAGATTACATTACAACATGGAAAGCACATAAGCCACACCTGCCCTGTGCCATAGAAGCCCTATGCTTGATACATGTGTGGGCCACTCCCTGCAGCTGCCAAATGTGTGACCACTAGGACACAAACAGTGTCTGCAGCGCAGATGGCAGGCACAATGTGCTTCCCTCCTCAATGTATGTGGGGTACAGGGGTGCCAGCTCTAGGAGCCAAGTTCTTTGCCCCCCCTATGTTTTGGAAGTCAGGTCCAGGGCCCCCAATGTCTGAAAATCATGGGGGCTCTTCCTCCTGCTGCAGCAGAGGGGATGGAGGGTTGATGAAGTAGCTTCCTGCCTGTGGTGGCACGAGGAGAAGGAGCCACCAGCCATTCAAGCCGTGTGACCGCCATGTTTGGCTCTGCACTTGGCTCCTCCCAATGTCCTATTGGGATGTTGCAATGTCATGTGTGCAATGTTGGCCCTCAACCCAATTGGTCTCGTAAGCTGGCAACTCTGGTGGGGTGTTGGTTTTAACAGTTCTTGGGTTTACATCTATCTATCTATCTATCTATCTATCTATCTATCTATCTATCTATGGCAAACTGCAACTGTTCACGTGTCTTTTTGTCTTTCTCCACTCCTCACCTTATATACATTGTGCATCCTTATTCTACAAATATTAATCACGAGTTACCAGTTCACATAACCAAGCCTCACTTATTTTCTCTGTGTCGGTGAGCACACAACCACAAGTATAAAAGTGTTCATGTGAAAGGAAACAATGCAGGTGCATCTTCTGTGGTTCTTAGCAAAGGTCAGTGGGAGGGGACAGGAGTGCTTACCTAACCTCCCATTATACAGATCACTGCAGCATACTTGGATGGGGAGTAGGATAGGGGAGATGTGATGTAGCACGGTGCAAATACACTGGTAGGACTGCAAGATTGGTTCCACCAGTGTGTTGGCACTGCAGCAACCTCACCGCCACCTCACTTCTTTCCCTCTCCCTCCTGGTATGCTGCAAAGATGCACATGATGGGAGGCCAGGTAAGTAGCGGTGTCTTGCTCCACTGACCACTGCTAGTAGTTATTCCCATAACCAGAGCACTAACATTTCTCTCTCACAGCTCTGCATGGAAAAATAAGCCAAGGTTGGCACCAAGAGCCCTTATATGTCTGCCTGGTCTCTGCTTAGGAGAACAGACGGTGTACTATAATTCCCATCTAAAGATATGTTTATTGCATGTACAATATAACACATTTCCCCCCCCCCATTCCCCCCTCTATAAAGTCAGGAATGAGAAGGTTTAAACAGGCTAATTTTAATTTCAAAGCAGCTGTGGGTGGCTGAGAATTTTTGCCTTAAACAAAATAGCTATATGAGCTCAATATTTTACAACACAGTTTCAGTTTCAATAATGTGCCTTGGTCAGTCAGGGAACTTCACCTACAGACCAAAGTTATAGTGTAAAATAGAAGACAAATAGCTTGCCTTTGTGGAAGCAACAGTCAGGAACCCAGACAAACCAGAACACTGGTGCTGTCATTTATTAAACTTATTGTTAAAATATTATACACATTTTATTTATTTAAAAGATGAATGAGCAACACTGTGCTCAGCGAAGCAAGATAAAAGAAAACCCCTACTGCCCTGACATCCTTGCAGTGGCCTTTAAATAAATGAAACACCAGTGAACCAAATTTTATACTGTCTATTTTGTTCCTAATGCAATAAAGATAAAATTGGCTTTGTTTTCCAAAATATAACTTTCCCCTCCAAATGCTAAAGGTATAATCTAGGTGGCAAAAGTACATGCCTTGAAGTCATCATGGAATATACTGTGGATGCCATAAAGTCAATATGGAATATATTGCAGAATAGATTAGTCAATACCAGCAAAATCAGAGCAAAAGTGCTAGACAGAACAATCTAGGTAGTACAAGAATTCTTGGCTAGTTTAGATGTATTCAAGTCTCCAGGGCCAGATGAACTACATCCAATGGTATTAAAAGAACTGGCAGAGGTGATTTCAGGACCACTGGCAGTAATCTTTGAGAATTCCTGGAGAACAGGCGAAGTCCCAGCAGACTGGAGGAGGGCAAATGTTGTCCCCATTTTCAAAAAGGGGAAAAGAGAGGACCCAAACAATTACCGCCCAGTCAGCCTGACATCAATACCAGGAAAGATTCTAGAGCAGATCATTAAGGAAATGGTTTGTGAGCACCTAGAAAGGAATGCTGTGATCACTAAAAGTCAGCATGGGTTTCTGAAAAATAAGTCATGTCAGACTAATCTGATCTCATTTTTTGACAGAATTACAAGCCTGGTAAATGAAGGGAACGCTGTGGATGTAGCCTATCTTGATTTCAGCAAGGCCTTTGACAAGGTGCCCCATGATATTCTCGTAAAGAAGCTGGTAAAATGTGGGCTAGACAATGCTACCATTCAGTGGATTTGTAACTGGCTGACTGACCGAACCCAAAGGGTGCTCATCAATGGCTCCTCTTCATCCAGGAGAGAAGTGACTAGTGGGGTGCCACAGGGTTCTGTCTTGGGCCCAGTCTTATTCAACATCTTTATCAATGACTTGGGTGATGGGCTTGATGGCATCCTGATCAAGTTTGCAGATGACACCAAATTGGGAGGGGTGGCTAATATCCCAGAGGACAGGATCACACTTCAAAATGACCTTAACAGATTAGAGAACTGGGCCAAAGCAAACAAGATGAATTTTAACAGGGAGAAATGTAAATTACTACACTTGGGCAAAATAAAAATGAAAATGAAAGGCACAAATACAGGATGGGTGACACCTGGCTTGAGAGCAGTACATGTGAAAAGGATCTAGGAGTCTTGATAGACCACAAACTTGACATGAGTCAACAGTGTGATGCAGCAGCTGAAAAAGCCAATGCCATTCTGGGCTGTATCAATAGGAGTATAGCATCTAGATCAAGGGAAGTAATTTGCAACTAATCACCAAACTTAAAACCATGGAGAAACCTGGTCTGAACAAAGACATTGGATTCTTATCTCATTATACATAACAAAGCTATCTATAGCCATCTCACCCCTTGCCTTTCCCTGCAAGACTAATTGCAGCCGTTAAGAGTCGTCAACAGGTTTTCCACACCTATCAGCTGATCACCCATTCCCACCACCCTTCTGAGTAATACCCCTCCCCACTCCCTCACTATATTTAAGGATCTGGTGACTTCCGTTTCAGTGTATCTGAAGAAGTGTGCATGCACACGAAAGCTCATACCAAGAACAAACTCAGTTGGTCTCTAAGGTGCTACTGGAAAGAATTTTCTATTTTGTTTCGCAATTGTATTTGTTTTCAGTACTTTTACTCTGCCTATCTGCTGGAAAATGCTTGCCACAAAGCTGTAAAACACAATAAAATTTAATTTGAACATTGCAGTGGAACACTAGAAGCAATGGAGTTCAGAACCAGGGCTGGATCTAGACACATCAAAGAAGCATTTCAGGAAAACACATTGTACACTTTGTATGAGAAATTACGTTGGCAAAAATGGAACTCCACAGCGTCATCTAGTGTCACAGTGTTATAATCCACATACAACACATATAAAATGCCTTTTCTTTACCAATCTAGCTAAGTCCTAGGTTAATTTCTCATGTACATAATAGCTCTTCTTCACATTGGTGACTCTAAGGGCTATTCAGAATGTTCCTTCCACCATTGGGAATGCTGCTGCAAATGAGGCTGTCCCTCACTACTTGGGACATTGGTGGAGAGCCAAGTTCAGTGGTAGAGTATCTGCTTTGCATGTAGAAGGTCTCTGGTTTGATTCCTGGCATATCCAGTTCAGGCTGGTAAAGCCTTCTGCCTGAAACCCTGAAGAGCCACTGTCAGTCAGGACAGACGCTTAGCTATGAACCTTTTCTTAAGAGTCCACATGGATCATTCTCAGAATACTGAATGACTCCATGACTTACCAAACCAGTTGCCCGTATAAACACTTTGCAGTTTGCTGATGTGGTACAGACTCCTAAATGCTACAGCTTGCTGCAGAGAAGTTATTTTCAGCAACATCTTCGTGGCAAGTTGAGCTGTAGACTAATCCCGGCAATCAGTTTAATGGTCAGATTTCAATATAACTGGCTCTGCAAATTGTGGCAATGCTAAACTGTCTTTATGATAAATGCCAGTCAGACATGCTCTTTCCACCATCCACTTTCATTTTAGGACCATGCATGCATCTGATTCCATTGACTGTCAGGTCAGTAATCACAACAGTCATGGCAATAGTGAAAGAGCTGCTGTTACTTTTCATTTTTCGGGCAAAGAAAAGTGACGGCCAAATGGCTCTGTAAACTGTGAGAAGCCAAGGTTTTCTTCGCATCTGGCATTTTAAAACTATAAAATTACGGTATGTCAATTACATTGTGAAATGGAATTTGCTGTAAATTAAAGAACAGATTCTGGTCTGGTGGAATATCTGAGCCACACAATGTCAGATAATTACTGGAAGTGTCTGTCTCAGTCTTTCTTTTGTAGGGTCATAAAACCTTTTGTTGGGGTGGTGGTGGTTCTATTTCCCAAAATGGGGATTCTAAACACATTTGCGTTTTATTTATTTATTATGCATTATATGCATTATTATGTATTATTTAATACTTCAAGCTGAACCAAAAGATCTTTAATATGTTGTTTCTTTTGATTTTTGTTGTACCACCTTAATTTTAACCTGGGCGCATTGGCAAGCTGATCCTCAAAGTGGGTTGCACTGGCATGCAGTATGCCACCCTCATGCAGTGACTCACCATGGATAAGCCACCTAGCACCCTGCTGAAAGCAGAGTTCAGAAGGCAAAAGGTGTGGAGTCATTAAAACAACTCAGAAGGCTCAGTTTCATTTACTCATTTATATTAATATTTCTAATAGCAGCTTTGAAGTGGAAAAGCCATCTAACAAAAAAGAAATAAAAATGCACGATAAAAATTGTAACAGAATAAACTGCAAGCGTAACATAGAGGAAAAACCTATTTCTCTCCCATGCACACTCACACGTGTGTGCAGCTGCATGAGCACACACACACCTGGCAGAAGTCCAGGAGCAACAAATCAATCAATCAATCAATCAATCAATCAATCAATCAATCAATGTCCAAGGCCAGCTGAAACAAAGCAGTCTTATCTGAATGCTGTACAGTCTATAATGCAAGGCCTCGATGAACCTCCAGGGGAAAAAAGGTCTTCAATAATAACCTACTGCAGGCACCAAAAACACAAGGTGGGCAAGTTCAGATGAGAAGAGATAGCACTAAAGATGTGATTCCATTTACAGCTAATATGTAGATGGGGCTAGCATGATTCTGCTTCAGCCCCAAACGTTGAGGTACTGTCTTGTGAAAAAAGCCACACCAACTTGTCAGACCCTCCAAGTGCCCCTATTTTCCAGGGACAGTCCCGGATTTATGGAAGCCATCCCAATTTCTGATTTGATCCTGCTTTTCCTTAGGACGTCCCTATTTTCATCAGAGAAATGTTGGAAGGTATGATAAGATGTCCCTATTTTCATCAGTTATGGAGTTGTGTGACCCCCCACAAGCCATGCCGATAAGTAACTATACAAGCTTTAGAAGACATCTGAAGGCAGCCCTGTATAGTTTTATTATGTTTTAAAATACATTGGAAGCCACTCAGGGAGAGTGGCTGGGGCAACCCAGTCAGATGGGCAAAGTATAAATAATAATAATCAAAATATTTCTGTTATGGAATAGGACATCCCTATTTCTATCAGAAAAAACGCTGGATGATATGACTTGTATGTTCAAAGACCTAATTTGGAAGTCAAGATCAATGCATGAGAGTTGGGGTCAGGACCAGCAGGCATGGTCCCACTGCCAGCTCCCCAATCCACCCATCCTGCACACATTGTGCATGGATGGAATTGTGTAAAATAGGACAATGTAATGCAATGTTTATCGCAATGATTTGGGCCAATCCACTTGTGGGGGTGTGCAATCATTTATAATTTATATCGCTTGCTGTTTAGTACCCTTGGCATCTTGCGAAGGATAAATGAGTAAACAACTACCACCACTGAAGTGAATGGATCTATTTTTCTTAAACTATGCTTAAGAGTGAGGCATCAAAGACTTGCTGCTCAATCCGCAACTGCAGTTAATTTGGATTACTTTTATTTAATGCCATGCTGTTTCTCTTTGTAATGCAAGTTGCTTTATAATTCTAAAAGCTCTACATTGACCAAAACAGGGGGGGGGGGACCACACTATAGCTTAACTGAGTATTGGTTAGGATTGGATATATTTTTCCTCTTAGAGACAGTTACATATACTGAACTGGGAACCAAGCCATATGCAGTTGAAATCTGCTAAAAGCGTTTACAGGAAATCACTGGCTAAGAAATGTGACCTCATTTCATACATTAGTAACCCATGATTGGCACTTGTACAACTTTCAAAGAGGCACAATCAAAATACTTCTTAAATAAGTGGGAACCATTTTCTGACAATCACTCCTTCTTATGGCATATATGCAAAAGTTTTTAAAGGTTAAAAACTGGAATTCAGTGGGTTCCAAAAAGAAAAGGTTTATTTTTATTTTATTTTTTGCTATATTACTTTACCTTAGGTCTTGCTCCAAGTTTAGATCCTCAGCATCAAAGTGTTCTCTACGGGCAGGAGGGCAGGGTGCCTTTCTGTGTTACGGTCTCCCTGGCCACATACTTACTAGTATATTAAGTACAGAGGTGCCAGGTTGCCCCCAGGATTGAGGGGGCCTGGTATAAATAAGGTAAAGGTAAAGGTAAAGTTCTCCTGGATTGTTAAGTCCAGTCAAAGGTGACTTTGGGGTGTGGCACTCATCTCTCTTCAGGCTGAGGGAGCCAGAGTTTGTCCAAAAACAGCTTTCCAGGTCATGTGGCCAGCATGACTAAACCACTTCTGGCCCAATGGAACACCTTGACGGAAGCCAGGGAGCACGGAAATGCTGTTTGCCTTCCCGCCACAGCAGTACCTATTTATATACTTGCACTGGTATGCTTTCGAACTGCTAGGTTGGCAGAAACTGGGACAGAGCAACGGGAGCTCACCATGTCATGTGGATTCAAAACGGCGACCTTCTGATTGGCAAGCCCAAGAGGCTCAGTGGTTTAGACCACAGTGCCATCAGCGTCCCAATCAGAATACATCCTAGAAATGTACTTTTGTCTGCCATGTAATGAATAATTTGCTAACAGAAAATAAATAAAAAATTATTACTGTACAGTGTTGACTTCAAATATTTGCAGCTCATTTGAAGTATATGTGAAAATAATGTTGCACATAAACATGCAGTTGTTGGTGATTTCAGAAAAGCTTGCATTTAGGGCAAACAATCTTGATTATGCATATTATAGTCCATATGCTTCCATTAAACCATTTGGGATGCTTGGGTCTGTAGTTTTCATTCCTCCTGGCTGAATGGACTGAACCGAAAGGAATTAAAACTACGTATCCCACCACCAACTCTTAGCACCAGAATAATCATTTCAACATCATTCCAAGTGACCAGATTCTTTCCCAGAGCCCCAATATATTTCTGAGGACTGTGTTAATGTCAAACTTGAGTAGTTCTATACTTTTAATGATTCCACATTGTCCTCAGTGGACAGAAGAGAATGCATAAATGGTCACATTAGCTTAATTTCAAAGTAATTCACATGTACCTTGTGAAAAATTAGGTAATTCAATACTAATTCCTTTGTTACCCCAGCGCTTTGTTTCCATGGCCTTTACTGCCACCATTTTCAGCCTCTACTTCCTCATTTGTTCTATTAATTTTTAGCTGTTTCCATTTTCTTGCTTAATCACTCTCAAAGGGTTATATTACTGTTGTTGTGTTCTGTCCCAAAGAGCCATTTAAAATATATGCTGTAAGCGCTAGCTAAATGAGGCAAGTTTTCTCTGTGGATCTCAGCAAAGACTGAGTTGTTACTATGCTGTACACTGAAACCCACCAGACTCTGAATTCTGACCTTCAGAATGCAACTGGGAGTTTCCTATTGACTTCAACAGAACCAGACATGGCCACCTCTGCTGAAATCTTTTTAATGAGATAATATCCTTTTTCAGACAACTGGTGACACGGTACGCTGAATTGATGAGGAAAATGAAGATTGCATGCACTTAAATTCAGTGCAAAATGTATGGCCTATGCCCGGAAGCTGTCATTATAATCTCAATCTCTCTTCCATATGTTGAACATGTTTTGTCGCAGAAATTTCCCATATTGATCTTTTCTCTGGAACCAATAGAAGCAAGTCAAAAAGGCACAACGTTGTCACTTGGAGAAGGTAGGAAAACAGTCAAGGAGATTCCCAGTCATTTGTTTCAGAACAAGGATGTCTCATAAGTAGGAGCCTATCTATTCTAATTGAGTGTGCATCTTCTCAATTTTGTGCCCCCTCAGTTTGGCACCCTGTGCAGGGGAATTGCCTACTACGACTCCTTAAATCCGGTGCTTGAACCACACACACTTTATAGGGGGAACAGTCTTACCATTTTAATAAGCAGTGGTGGTTCAGAGTTTGGCATTATTTCCCTATTCTATCTGCTTTTTTTGGGGGGGGGTAGGGGTGGGGAGATGTCTTTCCATTGGCCACCATATCTACCTGTGGAATTAGTGCTGAAGTACCGGTAGGTTCACAGCTCTAAAATCCACAAGTCCCTAAAGCCCCTTCCCTTCCCATTATGATATTGTAGCATAACCAAACCAATGAAAGGACCATCATGTTTCTGACACCACTGACTCTTTCACATTTAACATCCACTGAACAGAATGAAAGTGAGATTATTCAACATGCAGCATATTCTTTCTTCAAGCTTAAATAGAATATTTGAAAGGTTAAAGGAGGAAAGATTTGAATACATAACTTGATGTTCATGTTGAACATGAAAAGATCAGCCACCTAAGATGTTACAGCTGTCCTTTTACATGTTGGAATGCCCTGCAATTCCAGAAGGATGAAATAACCACGGTCTTGCATCTTTTTCATAAGCTGTAAACTAGCCCATCTGGTTCTAGGCTAACTTTCTGGTGGAAGAATTCTATCTTCCAGTGTGTTCACTGCCAGAACAAACATTGGTGTTCTGTAACTATTTACACACCAGCAATTGGTAAGTGCTGCGTATGTATTGAATTAACCAGTGATTAGTGTTCTGAAGGTATTGAATTGAGTTTCTGTGACATAATGGGAAACCATAGTCACCAGTTGCATTGCAGGGGGCTGGACTAAGCGATGTATTATGTGAATCACCCTGCCCAAGCCTTAGGCTCACACACTGCCCTTTCTCCCTTCCCCATGAGATTTGGGAACAAAATAGGATCAACTTAAACTATGGTATCATCCTTCCTTATTCTCACTAACCATATTTTAAGCAAATCACATGTCCTTGACTTCCAAGGTCTAATGAAATATATTTGTCAGTCCTGTGCTCAGCACTTCCAAAACTCAAGGGCAAGCAGGCAGGACAACCCATCTTCCATCATGCATCATAATGACATCAGGTGGTTGCCAGGTATTTGGACAAGTTCTAATGGAAAGAGACAGTCTTTAGAAATTAGAGTTCTGAGCCATATCTTTATTTGTTTGTTTGTTTGTTTGTTTGTTTTACCACCCTTCATCTGAGATCACAAGGCAGTTTACAGCATGTAGGTACTTAAAACCAGCACTTTGAATTGAACCTAGAAAATATCTGGCAAACCAGTACAATAAGGCCAGAACTGGTGATAATATGTTCATCCCTTCCTGTTTTTGTTAATAGTGCAGAATGTGGCAGTCAGACTAACTGAACAGTCTTCAAAGGCAATCCCATGCACAGCACATGGCAGTAACCCAACCTCAGGATTACCAGAGCATAGACAAGTGATGCAAAGCTATCCCTGTCAAGTTAAGATTGGAGCTAGGCTACCAGATAAAGCTGGTAGAAGTGCCTCCAATTACAATGCTGGATCCAACAGTACACACAAACTTTGCATCTGCTCTTTTAGCTCCAGAACAGGATGTATCCCACCCACCTGGTCAGGGGAACCACTAACAGTGCCTCATTCTGTTCTAAATTGAGCTTCAATTTATTGGTTCTCATACATTCAGGCATTTTTATTTATTCAATTACTAATTACAGGAGTGGCTTCTATGGGGATCATAGAAGTTTAATACCTTAAAGATTAAATAAATGTGGACAAGTGACACTTCACCATCCTGTCTTCAGCTGGAATCTCAATGAAAATTGCTCCCACACCAAAACAAGTGATAGAAAAATGTCCCAGTGCTGCTAATCTGAGCTTTTCTCCCTATCACTAATTGTGGCATGGGGGTCAATTTTCACAGATGCAGAAGCTGAGGAGGGAAGGGTAAACCTTTCCCTCCGCATATGCTGTGGTCCTTATAAAAATCAACCTCTATACTTACTGTGAAATAAATAAACATTTAGCATCACATGTAATTAGGCCCTAAAGCTTAATAATCAAGAAGAAACTCTCCTTACCTGCATTCCTTGAATACTAAGCTTGGCTTGCTCTCAGCTGAAGTGCTGGAACTATTATGAAGTAGAATGCATGCCTGAAGTTTTACCGTAAGTACCACTTGTAAAAATGTCCTATTTTCTAACGTGTTTTAGTATCTTTGATGTTTCTACCAAGCTCCATCTTTCTTTATGTCATGAAAATACCCAATCATTTTGATAAAATTGTGACCTATTGAAGCTCACGTTAGGATACTGAAAATGGATTTGTAACATTTTCAAGGTGTTCAAAATCAACCCTGCAACTCCTCCCGCAGTTCATTCATTTGGTGGCGGCTGGTTTTTTCAAGGGAAAGTAGTCTACAAATGTTTCAAACAGCATTTGTTATGCCCTTAATAACCTTTAATTTTACAAAGACTTTATCAGTGTTGTATGGATACATTATGCAGTTATGCCTAATAGTTTTAGCTCTTCTAGTTTTCTGCTTTTGTACTAGCTTAAAAAACTTTGGCTATAAAACTACAGTGTAATCTATGAGCGGATCATTTTTATGACACTTTGCATTGGATTTTACATTTCGAGTATTAATATTTCCAATGATATGTAGTGACATATTAATTTCATTAATGTAAAGCCATGAATTAGTATTATGAGAATGACCCCAGATGAGTCTTGTGCTTTAGTATTACCGTCTCCTGTTTTAGTACAGTATGGACACAAAGAGATCGGAAACTTCTGCCTCTGTGATTAATCACCATTTAGCACATTGCCTGAAACTTAATTTGGGGTTAATCTTTATTATTATCAGTGAAAACAAGCAGCTTCATTAACTATGGATTTAAATTGGCTTATTTCCAGTAGATTAGCCATACCCTGTTCAGGTCCAGACAGCAAGCTACAGTGAACTTATCATCTAAACAGAAGCTTCCAAACTTATCCTTGTGGCAGTGTCAGAGGAGAAAATGAAGTCTGCTGTTGATCATTCTTGTCTATTAAGAGTTCACTTCAACAAACCACAGAAAATGAATTCAGTATGCACACCATTGCATCATGCAAAAGAAGAGAGACATGCATTTCATCATCTCTTATTTCCCGTGAGTCAAGGAATGCAGGAAAAGAATGAGAGAGAACAAATGGCATGAAGACTGTCTGGGGCTCCCCATCCTTAAACTTCTGCCTCTGAGTTCCCCCCCATATTTTTAATGTACACAGTCCTACTGTTGGCAGCTGCAAAGATCAGGGCTTTTTGTGGTATCCTTTCTGTGGAATCTCTTTGGGTAGCTAGCTCACTTTGGGTTTTAAGAATGCCATTAAAGACCTTTTGATTGCATGAAGTATTTGAAGATGGCAAAGGAGTACTGGATAGCTTTTATCTGATTGCTTGAGCTGCTGGCATTATTTTTCTGTTGTTTGCTGCTGTAAACTTGCTTTGTTAAAACTGTTTTTACTTCATATCGGCATTATGAATAACCTTGGAATCCCTTATGAGGCAGAAAGGTGACATAAAAAATAATAATATATTTTTCACCCTGGAGGAAGAAGCAGCAAGCCTGGATCTGAGTGGAGGAAGCAAGACCTCTGTTGTTGTTGCTGTTGTTGTTCTTTTATAAAAAGCTGGAGCGGATGAGAACTGTTGGAATCGAGATAGAGTACTTAAAATGTACCAGTATGTCTATCTTCACCTGGTTGTGTTGTGCTAGAAGCTTTTATTGTGTAGAGTCGGGAAAGAGTTTTGCCGCCTGAAACACATTTATGATAAGCTATCTTTTCTGTTCAGTTCAGAATTTTATTTTTGTTTGTTTCCTTAATTTTAAGCAAAATGGGATTTCTTTTCACTTCTGACAATAGAACCTAATTAACTTGGTGTTTAGATAAACTAAACCCTCAGGCCAGTATTTCACTGCCAGCTAATCAGATGCTTCTGTTTATTTGCAGAAAGGATGCAACTTGTGCTGAAATTACATGGAATAACTCAGCTCTCTTTTGCAGGGTTTTCCCAAACAGTAATCAATAGTCATCTCTATTCATTATTCGTAGCTTCTTTGATTGTTCTGTAAAATACATTTTGAATTATTGTTTGAAAGTGAATCACTAATATTATTCAAGCCTCCATTCAGAAGAAATGTTTCTGCTGACTTCTATGTCCAAGAGATGACCTATACTGAAACTTTTAATAATAAGATCAGATAAATCTGAATATTGTCTGATGGACAAATACCATTGCTCACAGATTCAGTAAATTATAAAACCATTTTGTCAATGTTAATTTTCCACAGTAGGTATTGAAAACCACCAACCCTTGCCTCCCAAATCCAGCCTATAATGCATTTGAATCTGATCTACAACTTTCCTTCTCTACTCATTCTTCCTACACAACAATTAGGCTTAGGAGGGGTGACTCTGCAGCTTAGACCGCACACTGCAGAGATAATATCTAAATCTGGTAATCGCACAAGGTGGGCTGATCATGCATGCTATTGTTGCACTAGGACTGGACATTCAAAAAGTACATATTAGAGGGGATGAGATTGGGAGTGGAGTTTGCATATCACTGTTTTGAAGCAGTTTAGGTTGACAGGGATATATTTCTCTCTCTCTCTCTCTCTCTCTCTCTCTCTGTGTGTGTGTGTGTGTGTGTGTGTGTGTGTGTGTTTGTGTGTGTGTGTTTAACCTAGGGATCTCACATCCATTACTCAAGGCACTGTTTTGTAGATTCTTTTAATGATGGTTAACATAATTTAATAGACAGAAAATACCCTTCAAAAAGATTGAAATTGTGCCTTCTTTATTATAGCTTCACTATTTTGCTGAACAGCTTATGGGAGAGCTTTACCAATGAAATTCCTTTGTAGACAAAAATATGAGAAACATTCCTGTTACTTTGGTTCACTAAAGTTGCAGTCTTAATGTGCTCTTACTTTGAGCAAGCTGCAAAGTACAGGAGATTGGGCAGCACTGGCTTATATGTGTCCCTACATAGTTTCAGATGAAGGTTGTCTAGATTTTATCTAATATTGGCATTTTTATGTAATATATTATTTAATAATTTTATTCTAATACATTTTGTACAAGTTTACTGGAATACATCTTGAATATTAAGAAAATGTTTCAGCATACAGACTCACAATACTGTACACAATATATCCCCTTCTAAAAAGCATGTTAGTAATCCTGACAATGAGGAAGCAGCCAACAGAGGAAGGAAATAATGTAAAAACATTTCAAAGTTAAGTATATTACTATGGAAATGGAATTCATTTATGCTCCCGTAGCCACACCTCAATTATAGCAGTGCAGTCGCTGCAAATTCTTTGAATTTATGTTGACTTCAAAATCACATACCCCTTGCTGGCTCTTCTTATCAGCTTTCTCCCACAAGTTCTAGCTCTTGATTTCTAAACACTACTAACCTTGAAACTAAAATAAACACAACATATGTAACTAAAAATGTGTAACTTGTCCCTATGATTAGCCTCCAGACCCAAGGACTGGAAAGTAGCCAATATTGCACCACTTACTAAAAAGGGTTTCAGGAAATTTCAGACTGGTTAATTTAATATCTCTTCTGGGCAAACTGATGAAAAGCGTTATTAAATATAATCTTACCAAGAATATAGAAGAACAAATCTGGACTTATGCTTAGTAAATCCTGGCTTGCTAACATTTTAGAGTTGTTTGAGAGTGTCAGCAAGTATATAGTGAGAGGTGATCCAGTTGACATTGTATACTTAGGCTTTCAACAAGCTTTTGATAATGTCTCACACCAAAGACTCCTCAGTAAGCTAAGCATTTCCTCACCACAAATGCTGCCTGACCATCAAATAGCAAAGCTGAACATAATCCCATCCAACACAGGTCAACTTCCTCCCCAACTGAATGGACTGGCAGCTGTCAATACAGTGGTAACTCAGGTTACAGATGCTTCAGGTTACAGACGCTTCAGGTTACAGACGCTTCAGGTTACAGACTCCGCTAACCCAGAAATAGTACCTCAGGTTAAAAACTTTGCCCCAGGGTGAGAACAGAAGTTGCGCGGTGGCAGCAGGAGGCCCCATTAGGTAAAGTGGTACCTCAGGTTAAGAACAGTTTCAGGTTAAGAACGGACATCCAAAACAAATTAAGTTCTTAACCCGAGGTACCACTGAACTATATTTTGTTTGGATTTAGCTTCTTGCTTTCATCCATCCCATTACTCACTCCAGATAACCAATTCAGGAACCTTACAGACTCAAATTTTTAATCCTTATCCCCTTTTCAGAATCATGTGTTCATGTGAATGTCAAACAACATGAGGAACAACACTGAACCCTGCAGCACCACATATGATATTTCCCATGAGACAGAGAACAGTCCACAAACATCACCTTCTGAGACTTTCCCACCAGGAAACCTGAAACCAAATGCCCTGTTATTTGAACTGCTCCAGTAGTGCATAGGATCAGAGAGTTAACTGACTTTGGCCTGTGTGACTTTAGTCTTCCTCAGCATTTCAAAATGCTATTCATGGCAGCTCGGTCGGACAGGATGGTGTGGTTTAGTTCCTTCCCTGGAGCTCCAAACAAAGAAATGAATGAAAGAGAGCATGAACTTTAAGAAATGGTAGTCTCTTCAGGCTAAAACTGAGTGAAAGAACTATGTCGTTTGGGTGGATAAAGTATTATAAGTCTGTCCTTCCTGCCAACAAAGCAACACACACTGACTTAAATAGTTCATTAAAGAAAAAAGATGTGTAAGGAAATAATTGCTACAACAACAGCCACCATTGGTGCTTTCCCTAGATAAATAAGAGCCTGCCTCCCCACCTCAGTTCTAAATAGTGTAATCTCTTGGGGAGAGATGGGCCAGTTCTACCTTGCAAGCCTCACTTCCCACTATTAAAATAATTATTAAGATTGTTTTGACATTTAAAGCTAAAAGGATTGTATAGCATGCTGAAAACTAGAAAGTGGATTTGGTATTATCGCCTTATTTAAGAGACTTTCTTAACTGAGCCAAGGGATGTCTTTGGCATAGGAACAGAGGAAACTGCCTTATACCAAGTCAGATCATAGACTCTGTAGATCAGTGCTGGCTGCAACCTCCAGCAGAGACTCTCTTGGAAATCATAGAATTGTAGAGTTGGAAGGGACCCTAAGCATCATCTAGTCCAACCCCCTGCAATGCAGGAACCTCAACTAAAGGATCCATGATGGCCATCCAACCTCTGCTTAAAAACCTCCAAGGAAGGAGAGTTCACCTTCTGAGGGAGACTGTTCTACTGCTGAACAGCTCTTACTGTCAGAAAGTTATTCCTGATGTTAAGTCAGAATCTCATTTCTTGTAACTAGAAGCCATTGGTTCAGGTCCTACCCTCTGGAGCAGGAAAAAACAAGCTTACCCCATCTTCCATGTGACAGCCCTTTACATATGTCCTCTTAGTCTCCTCTCATGCAGGCTAAACATACCCAGCTCCCTCAACCGTTCCCCATAAGGCTTGGTTTCCAGATCTTGATCATCTTGGTCATCCTCCCCTGCACATGTTCCAGCTTGTCAATATCCTTCTTAAAATGTGATGCCCAGTCACAGTATTCCAGGTGTGGTCTGACCAGTGCTATTTTTCTAGAAAAAGAGGTGCTGGAACTCATCACGAACTCCTTCTCTGTTCTCTTATAAGGACAATGGTGCTCACCTGAGAGGTGCCGGAACTCAGTTCTGATGAGTTCCGGCAGAAAATAAGTCCTGGGTCTGACCAAGGCAGATAGAGAGGTAGTATTATTTCCTCTGATCAGGACACTATAGAGCATTAGCTTTGTAAGCTGCTGCATCATACTGTTGACTAATCCTTCAGCTGGAGGACATTCCCAGTCCTCTCTGATGATGACAGGAATAGAACTAGTAACTCCTGCATGCAAAGCAGATGCTCTACAACTGAACTATGCCCTTCCCTCTGAACCTGTCTCCTTTGGCATTCCATTTGCACACGTAAAATGTACTGTAGTATGATATCACCCTTATACAACTATGACATAATTTTCCAATTGAGGTTCCAACACCAACCCATATATGAAGATGGGGAAGGTGCATTTCCTGACATTTCCCTAACTGTCCTTTTGTTATTTGTCAATGCCACTTCTGGAAATTTTAATGAATACAGGTGAAACTCGAAAAATTAGAATATCGCGGAAAAATCCATTCATGTAAGCAATTGTTTTCATTAGCTACTGGAGTTTAATATATGAGATACTCATGACATGCAAAGCGAGATATGTCAAGCCTTTGTTTGTTATAATTGTGATGATTATGGCGTACAGCTGATGAAAACCCCAAAGTTGAAATTGTTAATTTGGGGTTTTCATCAGCTGAATGCCATAATCATCACAATTATAACAAACAAAGGCTTGACATATCTTGCTTTGCATGTCACGAGTCTATCTCATATATTAGTTTCACCTTTGAAGTTGAATTACTGAAAGAAATGAACCTTTCCACTGGAGCCTTATTTGCCCCTACGGGTTCCCATTGTTGCGCCCGGTGAGAAAACATAGAAGCAAAAAAAAAACCTGAGGCTTCTGGCTTCAGAGAGAGAGAAAGATTTAATTTCTGCATGCAGAGGTACTTCGGTGTTTAGATAGCCAAGCAAGTACAAAAGTTAGTCAGTTTACCAGCAGTTCTTATACAGTTCTCTGGCTCTCTTCCCACCCCAGAAAACTTCCTCTTGTCCATATAAGGAACATTTCCTGTTGTACATATAAGGCAAATGACATTTAGCCAGAGTTGGTTCATGCGCACTCCAGCAAGGCCATCCTATCTCTTGACCTAGACAACAGTTCCTCTCAATGAAGGACAGCTACAGTACTCTCTGCGTAAGGTCTACTGTTATCTCCAGACACTTAGTAAGGCAAAGCTTGCCAGAGAGAAGTACAATGCAGATCAAAGTTCACAGCTTTACAGAGCAGTTTCATACAGAAAAGCTTAACAGGGGCACTTTTATACTTAATACATTCACTGGACTAACAATACATTCAGGTAAATATATAGGTAAGCTAATTAACCCCTTCCATTCCCTCCTGTTCTCTTGGACCGCTGGAATTCTTTCTCCAGCGCGTCCCTGGGAAATGACTGATATTCTCTAGCAAGGGCAATGAGCTGAAGAATCCATGACACAACTTTATATGCATGCATTGCATTAAACAGAAAATACAAAGGCAAAATAACAATGGGGGACACAATATCAACAGATACAACAAATACAACTAAGGATCTTTTACTTCAAATATTCCTAACACTAATTACAGAAACTGTTCAACTGGTCACATTATCTGGTAACTGGTCAACACAAATTAAGGCAATATGATCACTCAGTCCTCCCATTCAGTGTTCTTTTCCTTCCCTTTCTTCTGTTGGCATGCGCTTTGGCAGCAGGTTTGTTGCTTCTTGGCCTTTGTTGCTTCCCTGGATCTTCAGCTTCAAGGGATGTTTCAGCACACTGCGGCAGGTCCTGTCTCTACATGAGGAGGCGGACACCAGCCACTTTCACCACTGGCAGTGTTGTCAAAAAGACTGTGTAGGATCTATGCCACTTAGGTTTCAGAGTCTCTGCATAGGGATAAAACTAGCATAGCAAAGCTACATGGCATTAGGGCACCTGCTAAAAGAATAGGAGATAGTTACAGAGATTATATCTGCCCTTGGAGGGTGGTGTCTTGGGCCCCTCCTGCCTTTCTTTTGCCTCACAGATTAACCTCACAGGTATCGATATTGATCACACCTCAGTCCTCCTCCCTGTTGGAGGTAAGCTAGAATAACCCAATCAAATAAGGACAGCCTCCCATACACTCACAAGATATTACTGACCATGCCGGATCACTATCTCCTCGAAATACAATATTCTTCCGCAATGATTATCCCATAGCTCTTTGGTCTACTTCTTTGGCCCAGAATAATAATTTAGTTCATTTTTCCAATCCATGCAAACACTCTAAACTTAGAATACACACAAATATAAACAAATACACAATACAATCATACACAATATAAGCACTAGCATCCCCACAATTTCAGACCAATTTAACATAAAATTCTGCTAATGTCAGGGAACAGAAAGATACAATTTCCCCCCAAATAAGATCCATTTCTTCAACATCACCTTCCAGACACACTACTAGAGCCATTGCAATTCTCACTATCTTGACATCCTTCAGAACATTCTCCTTTTAAGAAACTTTTACATAGCAACTAATCTTCTCCAATATAACATTGTACAAGTGATCTAGGGTATTTGGGTTTAGCTATTTTCTCCTTACTGTCTTCTCTTTCCTAATATTCCATTTCTCCATCCCAATTATATTACCAGTTCCAACAGCCATATCAAAAACTAACTTTCCCTCCTCTTCTATTTCCTGCATCCAAGCACCAGCCATTGATCCTTAGTACCTAATTTTCTACTTACCACCTCACCAAGCCTATCAGGACCTAGTGTCCAAGAATTAACTCACCACCACCTATTTTTGACCTTCAGGAGGACTTAAGGTGGGAACAGGGCAGTAGGGAACAAATTCTGACAGAGTTGGGTTGTCAGACAGAATAGAACTTGGCCTATTTATCTCGCTTCAGACCCATCGGTTGGTCACTCTCATCATCTCACACGTGGCGGCCAGCTTAGCAAAATTGCTAACTCCTCACAACGGTGTTTCATTTGGACAATGGAGTTGAACCCTTGATGTGCTCATTCAAATAGTGACAATTTTCAGGTTTCTTTTAGGTAATAACAAATTATGGGCAAGGCAATAGGGAAAGCCCCTGTCTTTTTTAAAAAAAACCATCTTTGAAGGGCTTACTATATATACCACCTCTTGAATCAGAGCCATCTTCAGGCCTCTCTCATTGTCTCATGCTTCCATGGCAACAACCTGGTGGTCCTCTCCATGGTTTGGACAATGGATTCACCCCCCTAGATGTGCTCTGCAACCTTGGCATGAAGGGTGGTGTATTGCCTTCAATATTGTTTCCTGCTGGGCGGGGGGTTGGACTAGATGACCCTTGGGGTCCCTTCCAACTCTATGATTCTATGATTCTGTGATATGTATACCTTCACTTTATCATCAATTTTTCTTCCAATCATTCCAAAAAAATTTCTGCCCCCTTTTCCTCCTGAGGTTCAAACTTACTCCAAATCCTAACTTACACTGTCAGGGCTACACTGTCAGTTGCTAACCATGAGCCCCTTCCCATTCTACTTCAACATTCTCTTCTCCTTCATTACACATCCCACAAACCTACATCTACATTCTCAAATAACTTTCTTCCAAGAAGCCATTTCTTCTGTTTCAAAACCTTCCCTGAAAAACTTAAAACCTGGGATATAAAATAAAACTTTTCCCTCTAATCAACTTCTGTTGGAAACAATCAAACTGCTCAGAAGACATAATCTTCTCTTTTCTAAAGACATAATCACCCCCCCCCCCCCCCTTTGTGGGAGGCAAATTTCCTTCCTTTGCAATATTCACTGCTGCAAAGAGAAAAATCCTTGCTGTTTAAACTAAGGCTTCTCTCTGTTTCTGTCCATCTCCCCACTCTCATTGCTTTACCAAAGGTCAATTAAGAAACAAAATAAGACTGTACCAGCTTTAAAAACAAACATTCCTGATTGCAAGAGCAGCCCTCCTTTCAATGCTTCAGACACACTTTTACATTCACCTTAACATTGCAGAGAAATACTTTTACAGCCCATTCTATTAAAGACACATACCTTGGCACACAAACAATTTCCAAAACACACTCACCTAACCCTGGGGTTCAAACAGATTCCCTGAAGGGACAACAAAACAAAACAACAAATACAAGAGGATTGTCGTTGTGCAACCACATATCAACAGACTTCCCAGACTTCATTGGCAATGCAGCAAGAAATGAAACAATTTTGGGAACACAGAGTTTGGGAACCCACAGATTAGGGCTGCTTTCTGCCCCACCTTTCCAGAATGAATGCAAGCCTCAAGCAGGGACCAACACACACACACACACAGGCACTGCAGACACAGACAAACTCACAAAAATCACACTGCACAATCACTGCAAACACAGAACTCATACAACACACACACATACTGAAGGAAAAAATATTCAACAGGTTCATAAAATTATTACAAGTCATAAATTTTTACACAGCAACAAAAATTCCAATTCCCCATCTCAGCTAGCTCAGGTTCGACCTGGGACAGTGGGACACTCCTTCCACCTAACCAGACTTTTTTCTCATGCACACACTCTCCGCTTCGCTAGGGACACTGAGTTCCTGCGTCTCATTCACTCAATACATCCACTGGAGCGTCCCCACACACCATTCACCATACACAGAGTAAAATCACAGAAAAATTCTTAACCCCCTTCTCTCTCTGAAAAATTCTTAACCCCCTTCTCTCTCCTCAGAGAGGGCACCCCCCTTCTTTTCCCCCTTCCTGGCGGCCCTCCACGGCTCACGGCCAGGCTTCTGGCGGCAACTCTATTTGCACACTGCCAGGCTCCGGTGGCAACTCTATTTGCACACTACCGGATTTTAGCGGCGGCCCTCTACGACACACTGCCGCTGCAGGATCGATCGCATCCTGCGCTTCCCCTTCCCTGGGAAGCTGCTCCCCCTGCGGAGCTATTCTCACCTGTCTTCTGCAGATCACACTTCCCTTCCCCCCTGCGGCCGCTTTCTCTTTCTCCCGTCGCCACGGTGCAGTTTGGCTCTCCCCCTGGGGTGAGCAGGTCCCTTCCCACAAACAGGCAGGAAGCGCGCTTGGGGCCAGCAAACGCCAGACCAGGAGAGCCTTTTCGCTGTGCAGCGACGCCTCGGACTCCCTGTTTTCTCAATCCCGGGGAACAGCGAAGGGTTCCCGGCCAATGCACCACGTTATGGAGCCTTATTTGCCCCTACGGGTTCCCATTGTTGCGCCCGGTGAGAAAACATAGAAGCAAAAAAAAAACCTGAGGCTTCTGGCTTCAGAGAGAGAGAAAGATTTAATTTCTGCATGCAGAGGTACTTCGGTGTTTAGATAGCCAAGCAAGTACAAAAGTTAGTCAGTTTACCAGCAGTTCTTATACAGTTCTCTGGCTCTCTTCCCACCCCAGAAAACTTCCTCTTGTCCATATAAGGAACATTTCCTGTTGTACATATAAGGCAAATGACATTTAGCCAGAGTTGGTTCATGCGCACTCCAGCAAGGCCATCCTATCTCTTGACCTAGACAACAGTTCCTCTCAATGAAGGACAGCTACAGTACTCTCTGCGTAAGGTCTACTGTTATCTCCAGACACTTAGTAAGGCAAAGCTTGCCAGAGAGAAGTACAATGCAGATCAAAGTTCACAGCTTTACAGAGCAGTTTCATACAGAAAAGCTTAACAGGGGCACTTTTATACTTAATACATTCACTGGACTAACAATACATTCAGGTAAATATATAGGTTAGCTAATTAACCCCTTCCACCACAATATTCTAATTTTTTGAATTTCACCTGTATAATGGATTGCAGTGCAAGTTTAGTGCTCATTTGCATGTTATTTGATTCCAGAAAAAAATGGTTTGCAACCCTGGGATCTGCTTGGAATCCTGGAAGTTTATATAGGGCTGTGCATTGGTTGAAGCCCTATAGGGTGCTCCGCAGCTTGCAGTGCCCCACTTCCCCCACCCTTTGTTTGCCTCCTCTCAACAATTCTGCAGAGTCCTGGAGAAGCTCTGCAACTGGCTTTCCTTAAGGACAGTTGTTTGCAGAGCATCAACCCCCTACCTTAGGATCACCCACTCCCTATAACAGCTGTGAACCTGCAGAGTCTGAGTCACTCCTCCACATTTCCTCCTCATCTCAACAGGTGACCCTGCCAAAAAGCCATTTGTGGAGCCTCCCACACTCCCAGGGTCATACACTCCTTGTAACAGCTGTGATCCTGCGGAGTCTGGGTGAGGCTCTGCAAGAATCTGGGTCTTGCTCATGGCCAGATTGATTGCTGTTTTTGGCACTGGGAAGGAATTCTGTGGTTGCTATAAGAGCACAATCTCTGTGTTAGGAGCATAGTTGGAATGTGTGGAAAGCATTACTCTGGAGACTTTCAGTGCCCTCCAAACATTAAGATTAAAAACTGTTGTTTGATCCTCCTGACAGCTTTTGAAAATGCTTAGCTACTGCTTTCAGATTTCCTCTTACATTGTTTCTGACAGTAGCAAACAATATACACATTCAAAATTTAGATTTCATCAGCATATGGAGAGGGAAGTAGAATCATTCCTATTGCCTCTTGCCGCCTACCTCCATATGTTGAATTTGTGTGCAATGAACCTATGCACATGCATGTTGCATTTGTAGTCTGTATATATGCAATCTGGCATCCTGAAAAATGCATGGCTCCTTATGTGGAAAGAGCCTATGAGCATAATGCTTGCTCATGAGTTGGTATAGTGTGCACAAGCATAATTGATGCATAGGAGGTGTGATCGCTCTCCCGTGTCCTTCACCTGTTCATCATAACTAAGTTTTTAATATGTGAGTAGGGTTTGGCCAAACTGCGGGAGGCAGTGAAGGATAGGCATGCCTGGCGTGCTCTGGTCCATGGGGTCACGAAGAGTCGGACACGACTGTACGACTGAACAACAACAAGGGTTAATATGTTGGTATATTCTTTTGAAAGGGTGTTACATGTGCCCTACACATTACCAGCAGTCATTCGGTATAATAATACTACTGAGGGCAGATAGAAAAGAGGTGGTACTGCAAAAATAGCTGTGCAGAGTGTCACATATTTCCTTCCTATGCACAAGACAAAATGGAACATCTACATTTGTGCTCAGTACTGGGACTAAGAAGGAAGGGACTGCAAAACAGAAGTACTTTGCTGATGAAGTTTAAAATCCCAAACCTTAATATCTCCAGATTTCCCTGCCAAGTGAAGTAAGGTGGATGGCTACCAAAAGAGAGTCTTTTTGTTAAAGGCAACCTTACTACGACAGACCTCCCTAGAGAAGCTCACCTGGCACCATCTCTATTTTGCTTTTGGTGTAGATAAATATCTTTTTATTAATATCTTTTTTTTAATTATATGTCTAAACTAACCATGCACTGTTATGCTTACTATATGCTTACTAATATAGGCTATAAGCTACTTGTGCTGCCTCAGTTGGATGGGTCTTTTTCTGGGGGGGGGGCGGCTGTCTTTTATTGTTTATTTATGATTCTGAGTAGGCGTGTATAGGGCTGCACCCTGGCATGCAATCTTTTCCTAAAAAGCTTCTGTATATTTGCTTAGATTTGTTTCAACAAACCTGTGTTTTGTTGCCCTGAGCTCCCTGGAGAAAAGGTGGAATACAAATGTGATTGATAAGCCAGCAAGTGGTCATCAGCATTACGTGTTGGGCTGTTGTTAGCCTCATAGGAACCAATTGGCAGCATATCTAAAATGAGAACTAGGCAACCATATTGCCATCTCTTGGAATATCTTGCTGGAAGAACACCTCAGTGCACGTGTCTGTTGCAATTACTAAATTGTTGGGATACATAAGAAAGGTGACAGGTGCTAGTGTATTCTGTTTAGGCTGCTCACATTTAAAGTGAGATGCTGAGCCACATGCCCAGTATTTATGAAGGGCAATTTATAACTGCCCAACATGGTGAGTGCAAATGAGAACTCTCTTTCAGATCATCTTTTGAGAGTTTATTGAAGTGTGACATTCATTAAGGATACCAGAACGACCCAGAGAAATGGTCAAATTTCTATCTGTAAATTATTTCACCAACAGACTAGCAATAAGAGTAATAGCTGCTTTTCTTTGTAAACTAATGCAAATTTGGCTCTGTCTTTTGTTGTTGTCAGTCATAATGACATAGATGAATAATTTAGTATATTTCTTCTCTAGTTGGGTCAATTCTCTCAATTCTTTCCTGCAAATGATTTATGCAGTTGATGCTGTTGTCCCATATCCAGACCTAAACTCTCCTGTGCGTATCTGAGCTATTTTATAGAGACTTTTGCCTTGGAAAATGGAAAATTATAAATGCCTTAAAAATAAAAGCAATATCAATATATATTCAGACAGTACATAAAGAGCTACTGTAGAATTAAGCTGTAAGCCATTTGGGTTGTGCTTTCTCAGACAGAATCAGATTTCACAGCTTTTCTTCCCCAAAGCTTAGGAGTCTCTTTGGGATTGCCCACTGTTCCATGGAACATCTTTTTTTTTTTTTTAAACAGTTTTGGGAGCATTTGCTTAGCTCTGAGCTATGACTTGAACAAAAAGAAACCCAAACAGATGAAAAATAAAAGCTTTGCTGAACATGTGCAGAAATCTTGTTTACATTCAGAGCTGCAGAAATGATTATTCATAACATAGCCAAATATCACCGGCTGTGCAGCAGTTTATTCTGCGCCAGGTAATTATGAACTTTGGCAGTGTCACTATAGCAAACTGCTCCAGATATGCTCTAGATATGAGGTAGATGGGATGTCTGACATCATACACATTAGCCAATCAGCACTTTGCACTGCTGACTTCTACTGCTAACTGGTAGAAATTGTTTACTCTGATGTCAAAGCCAGGAATGAAATTTTCCTTCCGTGTGCAATGCAGCCTGCTTCTACAGCATCTTGACTGTTTGAACAATGCACATCCTGAACACACCCTTGTAATCATTGCTGTTCAGCCCCTATTCCACATAATATGCAGACTAAAGGTATATAGAACTCGTGAATTTTGTAAATTATTCATACATCTTGGGGATATCCATTTTTAACTGAGCTAAAAAAGGTACATACCTACACAAGCACTAGTGAGGAGCATGTACACATAACCAAGTATGTTAATATATATCATCCAAATGAATTTTAAATCAGAAGCTGCATATCGAAAAAGGACTTCAATCCATTATACATATTCTAAAGGGATTTTATAAATGTGTGCTGTAGCAGAATGCCTGAATAGGAAGAATAGCATTGCAGTATTGATGCGTGTGTTAATATATTGCTTGACTGTAAATATTGAAATGTATGAATAGTAGATTTAAGGCAAAGGGTGAAAACTCACCAACATGTCATCCTGTTCAAACCCCATTAATTCAATCCTTTGAAAGGGTCCTTGAGTGAAAGCAATACACAGAGGTTGGTTCCCATACTATTCTTGCTGAGGAAAATCCCATGAAAAGCTCAGACTAGAGGCCCAGCTCTTCTTTGCAGTCAGAAATAAATATGTAAAACTGCCAAATCCTCTACATGACTCACTGAGAATGTGAAAAACACACAGCAAATAACTTACTTATTACAGAAAGCAAATGAAGGCAGATAGGAGCTGCCACTGCCTGAAAGAATTGTGAAAATCTTGAAAGTAGCATCATCTTACTAATTAAAGTTGATTGCAATTAAGACATTCTGAAGACCTGTAGATAAATTCCCTAATCTCAAGTACCCTTATAATCCTTTAATATTATCCTGCTAATTACACAAATGTGTTTTCCACCACGTTCTACAGTAATAAAAGTGTAGGAAGTGCCAGTCAGAGCAATTTTCAAATTACAGAGAGTGTTGCTATCTTATTGGTTCAGTAGATCAGAGGCACAAGTAGCGGCACTCAGCTCAGAAAAATAAAGAAAGGTGTCTTTATGCCTACGGTTTGGTAACATATATATATATAAAACATGAAGTGGCAAAATATATGCTTGAATTAAAAACACAGATATCAGAGTCGGCCCACTGAAAATTATGTTCACTGATTTCAGTGGGTCTACACTGAGTATGACTAACACTGGCAATCAGTCATAGCTTAGTTCACCACGGTGTGCAACTTTAGGGCTGATAATAACTCCAGAATTCAAAAAATGATCCCTCTGGTCTGGTCGATGGAGACAGTCCCAGGATTTACAAATCTGTCCCCAGACAAAATCCATCCCCGGAATGTCCCTGGATTTCATTTAATGTCCCTGGATTTATATTTTAAGTGTTGTAGATTTATTAGTAGGGAATGACTGCTGTGCCATTGGTTCAACGGCACACGACACATCGTATGGGGACTCCAGGAGAATCAAAATGGTGGGTGTCACAGCAGCGAGCAGTTCCTGAAGCCAGCCATAGCCAACTGCGCTATGAGGCTGGCTCTGGGCTGCTGAGACCACCGCTGCCGCTGCCGCCACCACTGCTGAAGGGGAACTGGGGACACCCGGCGCGTCAACTGGGGGAACTGCTGACACCCTACCCCTGCAGCCCAAATCGAGTTAGGAGCAAGAGCGCTTGGCCACCCAGCCAAGTGCCCAGCAGCACTCCAGGGCCAGGAAAACCCTGGAGCCGACACAGGGAGAAGGAGGAGAAGAGAGAAAGAGAAAAGAGAAAAAAGAGGGGAGCCCCGACCTTCCCACGCCACTGCCACCGCTCAGGAAAAGAGGTAGGAGAGCACCAGGAGGGCAAGGACACATGGTCAAGCCCAGACCCAACCCAAGCCTACTCCATGGCAGCTAGTGCTCCAAGAGAGTAGGCCAGGGCCCAGAGGAAGGCCACACGACAGAGGAGATCACAGAAGAGAATATATTACTTCTTAATTTCTTTTTAAAAAACAACTTTTTAAAACAACTTTCTCTCTCTCTCTCTCCCTCTCCCTCTAAAAAAAGTGTCCCAAAAAAATCTGGTAACCTTAGTCTGGTCAGAATCAGAGAGCAGAGGCAGGCAGCATATCCTGAAGGAACATGATATAACAGGGTTGAGGTCTGACTTGGTAGACTCCAGACCTTTCAGATTTTCAAACTCCAGCACTGGTCATATAGCAGAAGTGCTGTGAGACCAGCTGCCTCCACTGTCATTTTTTTGCTACTTTTGACGATTTATTCCACTTTTGTGCAAGTGGTTAGGGAAGATCATGTGGCTGTAAACCACATTGGTGATGCTACCATTAAGACAGGGGTCAGCAAACTCTTTCATCAGGGGGCTGGTCAACTGTCCCTCAGACCTTGCAGGGGGCCAGACTGTTTTTTGAAAAATATAAATACCATGTAAGCCTGTCCCACAGCTGCCTCCGGACGTGGAGGAGGAATGCACCCTGCATGCACTCAGGAGCACATCTAGGCAGCACCCACTCACCGGCATTGTTGAGGAGCAGCACGGAGCTCCCAGACAGCATGCACCACACACTGCGACCTGTCGTCCGAGGCTAGGTCGGCGGGCAGGCTGTGCATGCGGAGTGCCAGATACGCGGCGTGCAGCTTGCCCTCCAGATGCTCCAGTGCGGCCACCGAGCGCACCAGCAGCAGTGCCGAGTAGGGTGCCAGGCATGGGGCCAGTAGGCATGCCAAGCTCTAGCTGAAGCCCTGCAATGCACCTGTCACAATGCCCATGGTGCAGCCCAGACCTGCTGCCAGGCCTCTCTGTCCATGGCTGCACCGGGTTTACCTCGGCGTGTGGGTGGTGAGGCTTCGGATTGGCTGCAGGAAGCTCCTGCAGCCAATCCAAAGTTGTGCCAGCGTCACCACCAGCCCAGAAGCCATGCCAGCATTGTGGAAGTCAGCCCCCATGCCGCGAAGCGAACACAGTGTGTGGGGACTGACCGAGCAGGCGGAAGGGTCCGCGGGCCGGATTTACGAGTCTGGGGGGGTGCATCTGGCCCCCAGGCCATAGTTTGCAGACCCCTGCATTAAGAGACTACTGCCTGGATGGCACATGATAATGGCCATAACTTGGCCCAAACCATGTGAGTAAAAATTGAAAACTTTGGTGGCATTGGAGCAATAAAGGAAGCAGTGCCAACCCTGCTGCTTCAGGAGATGCCTAGCAAGCCCTTTACTAATAGCTAATCAAAACTCTTTATTATCAAGAGATCATTTTTGGCAGTTGTCACATGACTTCATATACTATATGAATGAAACCAACAAGAATTTAATTTTTGCTTGACCAAGTGCAGTGACATCTGCTTGGTAGAAAAAAATACAACATTTGTGGGTGCTAGTATAAGAATGAGATGAATGCTGCTCCAAGGGGAAAGCCTGTGACATATTTAAAGGGGCTGGGTGATTCAGCTGCCAAGATATACATATTCCAATTGTGGAAGTGTGCCACCTACCATGTTATGGAAACAGTAGCATTTTGCTACATTTTGTTCTAACCTGTACAAATCACATGTAGTTAGGTTTGGCCCAGAGTAGCACAACTCATACCGCTTTCCTGCAACCTTATCCCCATTGCAAAGCCCTAGCCTCTTCAAAGTATCAAAGGACCCTCAGAAAAGGAATGTGGTGCTGATGTCTGCATTGGGGAGGAATGAACAGGGAAGCTCCACTGCATGAAGAAGACACTAACAGACCTCTGGATCTGACCAATAGTTTGGGTGGGGGACGTGCACCCAACCCTAACTATGAGGTCATCAATACTGTGTCCAATGAAATCATCTACCAGCTGATCCATAAAATATATAATTCTACATTACCCTGACAATGTGCCTGCGAAAATACATAGATGCCTATACTTTCACCAGCCTTACTGTATGAATTATATTTTTGTTTACCTTTAGACAATATAAACTGTTTCTCATATTGTAATTTTTTGACACACAGTGAAATACGAAAGTAAGAAAATAATTTGCCAGCTCTCATGATGAAATGGACATGCAACACCTACTATTCGGGAGAACTAAAACTCAAGTTTCCTCCTACATATTGGGTATACACATTTCCTTACATCCAAACAGTCATGTAACATGACTGGTTCAAAGACAAGGTATAAACCAAACTATCTAGTTTTTCTCTATTGTTATATCTGCACGAGCCCAACTTTTTAACCGTTCAAGGTGGCTAGATGTATCATTCGTTTGCAATGGCATCGTGCTTGGGACCAATAATTCTGTGGCGCTTACTTCCAAGCACATAAGCATAAATTTTGGATGTTGATCTCTGAATACAAAATAAATTATTTTATAAAGTAACTAAATTACAACGTAACATTCAAAACAAATTTTTACTCTAGAATCAGGCAATTCGCCTTCTATAATCCATTCATGAATGTTCTCTCATTAAAAAAGAAAACTCCAAGTCCTTGGATGTGGAAAATGAAATGTATGGAGTCTCTGTTTTATTCATTTGCAGCATTCTCTTGTGAAAACACAACACTTATTGTGACACATTATTTGTTATCCACCACCTCCCCCAATGTTCTTTAACATCTCAACCCTCAAGAGATGCAAAGCATTTCCAGATGATTAAAAAGCAAGATTTCATTTCTTAGCAATATAGCTAAACAGTTTTAATCCAGTACCAGTGGAGTAATAACTGGACCACATATAATATGGTGGGTGAGTTTCTTTACCTGGAAGGTGGGGACGCAGGGTGGGAAGAAAGATGGCTTTACTTCTGTGTTTCAGAGGGGGAGGGGGGAGGGAGGGAGGCAGAGGGAGGGAGGAATTATTGCAGGATGCATGTTCAAGCACTACCTTAACATAAAATGGATTGCACAGCAATAATTAAATGTAAACTTGGTCCTTAATAGACACAAATTATTTCCAGATGCTAAGTAAATATATTTTATTATCAGTATCCTATTATAAATGCAATGATGCAGTATCAGTAGTTCAGTATTCTGGCTCTACATCAGAGATGGGAAGCCTGTGGTCCTCCATTTGTGATGGTCCTCCAGGTCCAGCCAGTAGGTCTAACAGAGGACCACAAGTTATCCATCCCTGCTCTTTATAATAGATGGGGAAAGATGACTATGCTGCTATTTACACTAAAAGTGTAAGTGTAAAAGGTACTGGGTGCATGTTTTGACATTAGCTTAGCTTAAGAGGATGGTGCACAGCTAGAAATAAATGAAGATCCTGAAATGTAGGGCATTGTAAGGGGCTACAGTGGCCTTGCTGCTTCTTGAACCATTTATTCTCCTGTCCCCAAAGTAGCACTAGTTGTATGCTCCAGCCCTGCAGTAAATTAGCACTGGCTAGTTATATACTTCAGTGCTCCAGCCACTATAGCACTCTGTGGGGCGCAGTCAGCAATCATGTGCATTTAAATATATATGCAAAATTAAAATTTTCAAAATGGCATGGGTGCCAGGGAGGAAGCTGTTTCACTTATTATCAGCGGAGATGCCTCAGTGGGCCACTATGCAGGAGAGGCTCATTGCATTTACACGGCCACATTTTAAGCAGCACAGTAAGTGGTGAATATTTTCATGGAAGAAAGAATTACATTTTCCTAGCAACGAAGTATTGTTGTTAAACTACTGAGGAAATGTGAACCAGCTCCTACAATGGAAGCAAACGTGGACTAGAGCACATCAGGCTTTAATAGTAAAAAGTAAATACACCAAATGAGCCTGCAGCAGAGATTTCAAATGCAGAATTAACAGACAAGTGCTGGCAGCATGCAAAGATGGGAAGGGGATTTCATTCATGAAATATGGGAACGTTCTCTGAAAACTGCTTTGCTGTTCAATAACCTGACAAGCGTGTCTGATTTTTATACACTTGAAGCAGTCCAGTGATCCCGTTATGACAGTGTGTGCTCCTCCCCCATGCTGATTCACTGTTTCTAGATATTTGGCAAAATACAGTTTAAGATGTCTATTCCCAGGATACCATGGCACTTTGTTTCTGCCCTGTTTAGATATTACTTAATTCATTGTCTAAATTTGGGGGTGGGGGGAAAGTGCTGTACAATCCATGGCAATTTCAGTTAGCTAGCACAGTGAAACAATCTCACAGGGCAAAACTGTGCCTTTGACATCAACTCATAACCAGAAAAAGACAATATTATTGCCACAGGAGCTTATCTGAGCCCAGATGAACTGAACTAGCACATTTTATACCTTACAGGGCATATATGTACTGAGTTTGTGTTGGTTATCTTCTGCCCTCTATCACACTACTTTGGGGGCCATGCTGAGGTCAGAAAAGTCTGCACTATCTACTTGGTTCAATATAAAATGTTAATAAGCTTGATTTGCCATTTAGAAGGCCTGCGTAACAGGGGGCTTCTCGGAAGGACAGATACTGAAGTTGAGGCTCCAATACTTTGGCCACCTCATGAGAAGAGAAGACTCCCTAGAAAAGACCCTGATGTTGGGAAAGATTGAGGGCACAAGGAGAAGGGGACGACAGAGGATGAGATGGTTGGACAGTGTTCTCGAAGCTACCAATATGAGTCTGACCAAACTGTGGGAGGCAGTGGAAGACAGGAGTGCCTTGCGTGCTCTGGTCCCTGGGGTCACAAAGAATCGGACACGATTAAATGACAACAACAACATAGTGTTAAAGCAATCTGTCAATCAGCACTGAGCAGCGCTTGTAAGGCAGATATTCTTGTAGACTACATTGCAGAGAAGCATGTGAGGAAAATTAAGCGACGGGGTGAGCTCCCATTGCTCAGTCCCTGCTCCTGCCAACCTAGGAGTTTGAAAGCACATCAAAGTGCAAGTAGATAAATAAGTACCGCTCCAGTGGGAAGGTAAACGGCATTTCCGTGCACTGCTCTGGTTCACCAGAAGCGGCTTAGTCATGCTGGCCACATGACCCGGAAGGTTGTTGTTCCATGCCTTTATAAACAACTTGGATGGAGGAATTAAGGGTAGGGCCTGAACCAACAGTTTCAAGCTAAAGGAAAGCAGATTAAAACTAAACATCAGCAAGAAATTCTGACAGTAAGAGCTGTTCAACAGTGGAATGGACTCCCTCAGAAGGTGGTAGACTCTCCTTCATGGGAGGTTTTAAAGCAGAGGTTGGCCAGAATAGGCATGGATCCAACGGCTGTGAGCAGGATAAATGCCGAATTGGATGGCCTGGCACGGCGGTTTCTGGAGCAGCCGACTTCACAGCCGGGCCCTTTCGCCGCTCTGAGGTCTTACAAGGTCCAAGCCCCCTCGGATGCCAGCGAAGCTAGTGAAAAGCTGGATCAATCAGGGGTGCTGTTTTCTCAGTTGCAACAGCAGCAGCTTGCTGTATCAGTTCCCGTTAGCCCCGGCATTGGGGCCATATGGAGGTGTCCTCTTGGTTCCCTCACTGGGCGTGGCTAAGGAGAGCTAATACGCACAGAGCCAAATATGGCCTTCCTCTAGAGTGCGTCAAAGGTGTGCCAGTAAAGGATACCACAGTCTCTACCAATTCAGCTAGAGACATAATCCCAGGTGCACACTTATCTTTTAGGATCTGGAATGGGATCCTAAATTTGTGGATATGGTCAAATTAATTCCCCCAGATGAGGACCCTCAGCTTAAGGATAAGGCTGGGGCCTCACTGAGGAAGAAATCCAGGAAGGCTTGCCTTTCCTTTGATAAATGGCTTGACACCTTTCAGGTTTTCACAGGGTAGTTTCTGTTGCTTAACCCAAGAGGAGCCTACATCTCTGGATTTACCTATCCATAGTCCAGTTGGCCTATTCTAAGGCCGGAGAGGCAGCAGCCATTGCCTACGACCAGCATTTCCAGACCAGGGCCTCTAGGGTGCATACAGCACATTGGGATCAGAAAGATCTAGACGTCTGGTCTACTTACATTGCGCCACATATCAAGGCTAAGTCCTCGGAATTTGCAGTGCCAAAAGTTGAACCCAAGAAGGCTGCTAAATGAATTTATTACTGCTGGGAGTATAACAAGGGCTCCTGCCAGTGGCAGGCTTGTAAATACCTCCATTCTTGCGACAAATGCACAGGAAACCATCCAGCTGTTTCCTGTGGCCTGAAGTGGCCCTTTCGTGCCCAGAAGAGGGGAGCAAAGCAAGAGGTTTAGGCTTCCTCTCCTCAACCCGGTGAATCTAAATGAGGAATTGTTCACATTGGCACATACTCCCATAAAATTGCCCCCTCTGATGAAATGGTTAGCAAAGTACCCTGATCATTCAGCAGCACAATATATTTGGAAAGGGTTTTCTGAAGGCTTTCGTATTCCAGTGGCATTCCCGCCTAGGTCGGCAGAAGTAGAAAACCAAAAATCAGTTAGAGATTTGCCAGAAGTGGCCCAGCGTAAAATAGGGAAGGAGTTGGCATTGGGCAGAATTACGGGCCCATTCTCTACCCTTCCGTTCCCTGACCTCCACCTTTCCCACTTGGGGGTAGTGCCTAAGAAGGTGCCTGGGGAGTTCCGGCTAAGTCATAATCTATCTTACCCACAAGGATTTAGCTTCAGTTAAATATGCCACTTTTGACCAAGTGGTCAAATTAATAAGGAGTTTTGGGAAGGGAGCTTTGATGGCCAAATGTGATGCGGAAGCCACATTTCAGCTGCTCCCAGTGTATCCACATGACTTTAAATTCCTTGGATTTAAATATGAGGGGAATTATTATGTAGACAAAGCCATGCCAATGGGATGATCCGTATCTTGTGCAGCTTTTGAATCGTTCAGTACTTTTTTGGACTGGGCACTGCGCAAGATGATGGGCCTGAGGGCAATGGCTCGTTACTCGGATGACTTTATTCTTTGCTCAGCAGCTGGGTCGGACGGGTGTATCCAGCTTTTGCTGGCTTTTGATGCCCTGATGAAGGAACTGGCATCTGCCAAAATGGAAGGTCCTGCCACTAAGCTCTCATATCTGGGTATACAGCTGGATACAGTGGCCCAGACTTCCGCTTTGCCAGAGGATAAACTTGTTGCCTTGCGTGACCTCATTTCGGAAATCCTGCCCAGAGAGGAATTGACCCTATGGCAGATTCAATCCCTTTTGGGACATTTGAATTTTGCCTGCAGAGTGGTGGCCCCCGGGCGCCCATTCTGTGCATGTCTGGCAAGGTTGTCCTCAGGCTTGCGTTCCCCCCATCATCCTGTGTGGGTGCGCAATTGGCTAGAGTTCCTTGATGGATATAATGGAATATCCTTGTGGCAGGATATTTTCAATTTGGAAACGGATTTCCAGGTCCATTTGGACGCTGCCGGCTCATTATGATTTGGGCTTTATTTTAGGGACCGCTGGTGTGCTCAGTGGTGGCCCGGGCACTGGCAGGGTACTGCCATTCTTCGCGATTTAACCTTTCTTTAGTTTTTCCCCATTGTAGTAGTGGTGCACATCTGGACCTGTGAGTTCCAGGATAAGTGTGTCTGCTCCTGCTCCGATAACCAGGCGGTGGTGAGCGTGCTGGCCAGGCAGTTTTCTCATTCCGAAAGAATCTCTGCCCTGTTGCGCACATTCATGTTGCATTGCCTCAAGTTTAACATTGTGTTCTCTGCCTGTTTTATTCCTGGCACCAGTAACGAAATTGCTGATGCTTTGTCATGTTTTCAGATACAGTGCTTTAGAACTTTAGCTCCAGCAGCCCAGCAACTTCTGCCAAAAACCAAACCGAATATCTGACTCCTGTGTGAATTTATTTCGGGGAAAAGTAAAAGGTCTAAACAGGCAATAGTCTAAGAATGTGATAATAGCTGTATGACTTGTATCTTCCTATAGACTTCATAGACCATCATACCACAATTTTTATTACAGTAATTTAGACCACATAAGGAAGTACTGAAAAACCTCTGTAGGCTTTTAACCCTAGAGAGGATTTTAACCTCTTTAGGACTATTGAAAGATGGCAGTAAACATCCATCTATATCTGCCTGTCTGACTACACACACACACACACACACACACACACACACACACACACATGTTTTTGCATGTGTGCATGTGTACGTGCAAGTTATTCAGTTTAGCCGTTTGGTCATATTTATTCAAATTTGGAAGTGAGGCCAGTTTCAAAGATGCAGCTACTTACACTGATGTAACACAAGCATTTGAGTACAGTGCCACATGGAAAGTAGTTTGTGGGGGGGGGAGAAAAAAAAGAAAGTAGTTTGTGGGAAGCAGTTTTCCACACAGTTGTGGTAATGTCAACCACACTATAAACCACCGTGCTTATTAGTTTATTTCCCCTTACCCTAGATAGTGTTCTCCCTCTTTGATGAAAATTCTCTAGCCTCCTGTTATCTGGAAGCCTTTTCTCCCCCTCATTCTACCAAAGTGGCAAACAAAGCCTTGACATCTACTAGTTAGATACTATCTGCTTCTTATTTTGGAAGGGGGGAATCCAGGGCAGTCCCTGCCATGCAGAAAGATGAAGCAACCTGCTTCACCATAAGGAAATATAGATGAAAACAGGGATTAGGTCTGAATTGTGAAGCAGCAGCATGCATGACAATTTAGTATTGAATTTAATAGGTGCAGGGAGGGTACTGTTTGAGCTCTGCTTCAGGCAGCAAAATGTTTTTGAGCCAGCACTGGAAGAACTCTAGAAGCAATTAGGGTACTTTTCATGAAGAATGCTGATGCTGGAACTCACTGCTATGAAAATTGAACTTAAAAAGGCAGCAGTCTCTCCTGCATATCAGCAAGAGGAAGATTCTATTAGGTACGGCTATGGTAGGCAAATGAAAACTCTTTCTAAACTAGGTAAAGTATGTATGTTCCTCAGTGTTGCTGCTAAGTGTGGATAAATTTCAGATGTGTGGATATTTTCTGCTACAGAGAGCCGCTTCACACATTCAGAACCTCTGTATCTTTTTAAGGAAATAGCATTCAGCCTATCTGTATATAATCACACACTTGTATATAATTGCACACACCTGAAAATTGCACAGGTTTTCATTGTGTTGCATATACAGAAAAAGACACAGATATCTAATATCACACCTGAATTTCTACAGGAGGGTTGTATTTATTGCAACACACTACTTCTGTATCAGTTTGTTCACATAAGAATACATACATGCTTGCACATGTATTTTCCCTTGCTGGATGTACAGATGTAAGGGATATTAGGACTGGTCCCTCATACTGGATAACTAATTACAGTAACTGGAAAAAGGAGTTTGAGGACTACTGAGACAGGGAGTGGTGGGTCACATGATGTGCTGAGGACTGGACATAGGGATTGCACAGGGATCCACTTAACATTGCTATGGGACAGCAGTATATTGGGTTAATTTCCACCAGTTGTTTCTGTTATAGTCTCTCATACAGCAAAATAATGATTACTCTATAGTCAGCTAATACACCCTGCAGATGTGAGAGGTGGGGATAAAAATGCTGCCATTTCATGATATAAGACAACCTCACAATTGATCTAAACTAAAGACAAAAACTGATAACTTGGCTCTCATACTAATAAACTCTTTGTCGTCAAATAGAGCTCTTGCTGAGCAGGAATGTATTTGGGAAACTGATGGCATACTCCCATTTCGGCATTCCTTTATATTAGCTTAAATATACAGAAGACATATATACACAAAGAGATATATATCCTGGCAGCATTTGAATTGACACCACATTTGAGCTGAATTTATTACAGAAAAAGTAAACGTGTGACACACACACACACAGAGAGAGAGAGAGAGAGAGAGAGAGAGAGAGAGCGCACATTCTCTTTGGTTTGATGAAATCTTCTCACCTTACTATATCAAACACCAAAAGTGCAATAAGACATCACAGGATCATTTACTGGGGTGCCATGACACATTAGTACTTGATACTTTTAAAACAACATTTTTAACAGTGTTCTAGTTTCATGCTTTTAAAACCTTATATTGTCAACTATTTTAAAAATAGTTATCTTCATATGTATCTGAGAGTCTGACTCATCTTTTGTTTCATCACTATCTGTTGTTGGTTACTTGATACTACCTCTTGGTCCATAATGAGGAGCTGTTTTTGGTGCAGCTCTCTCCTCTTAGACAGGGCTAGGGAACCTTCAGCCTTCCAGATGTTGCTGCACTAGAACTCTCACCATCCCTGAATATTGGGCATAGTGACTGGGGCTAATGGAGTTGAAGTCTAACAACATCTGGAGGGCACATGTTCCCCCACCCCTGCCTCCAAGCAATAGTCCTCAACTATTCTGACTTCAGGAAACCTTTCCCCATTGACTCACCTCGCAAGAAATAACTGCATGTATGCCGCAGAATTACTACGCCTTTTATAGAATTCTGTGGCAGGTTTTAGGGTGCACACCCAACATTTTTAGCCAGGCCTATTGACTTGCATGGGCTTCTCAGCTAAAGCTGCATTTACCTGGAATAAGCCCAAATGAATTCAATAGGATTCATTTCTAAGTAGACATGGTTAGCATTTCACTGTAAGTGTACCCTGGTGAGCACACATCACTCTCTAGCAGAAGACTCACATTGCAAGTGAAGAATAGTCATCATGTTTTTGTTTCATTTTGCTTTTTTGAGGGAAGCTTATTTGCCATTAATAATTTTCTTACTGAGGAGTCCATGATAAACTCCTAGGGAACACAAGTGCCTTACAGGTTCTACAAAGTCTAAATGTTGATATTTTATAGTATCCTTCAATAGATTTTTGTGTTAACATATATTTGCATACATGGGGTGGTTATATAACTTCATTCTGCAGGTGGAAGGTCACATGACTGAATTTTTTGTCATACAATACAATACATTATTTATTTATTTATTTATTTATTTATTTAACTGGTTGTACGATCTGGTATAAAGTTTTTTTGGGGGGTAGAGGTTGGGGGGAGCAGATGAAGGAGTATGATCTACAGTATGCAGTGGCACAGCCGGGAAACAGGTTTCCCTCATTTACATTTTGTAAGAATTTAGCAATCGTTTACTAAAATATATGCATACTCACAGGCACACACACACACACACATATGAGAAACTGGATTCACTATGTCCTAGAAGAAATCATGTTGACAGCAGAAGCAGAAAGAATAATTGGAAGGGAATTAACCCAAAATTTATCACGCATACCACCTAAAATGCCACAACTAGGATTTGTAACTGGGCACAATAATTATTACTGGCACAAGAACCTGTTATAAGTATAACCTGGCAATCCTACCAAAGGCCTATGGAGGTAAGCACAGGAGAGGAAGGTAAATATGGCAGGAGACCAAACCGATAATAAACTAGATTGAAACCAAAGCTTTTTAATTATTTCCTCTTCTTCATATGCCCTCTTTCAATGGTGCACTGCAGCTAGAAGGCGAAAGGAATATACCATCTATGGTGACTGGGACTCATGATTGCCCTACAACATTTTTCAGATGAAATTAAGGACACCACTGTGCATAAGTACCTAAATGAAGCCACAGATATGATTTTGTGGACCATATGGGATCAGGACTTGGGATTCAGTAGTTCAGAGGGAACCCAAGAGACAAGAAACAAGAAATACTTACCCATTAACCATTTCCACAGAGAATTTTGACACAACATAATAGTAGTGTGCAAAACTACACTGTGTATTCTAATCCAGAGAGTAGCCAATGTGGTTCCCTTCAGAAGCTGTTGGACTACAACTCCCATCAGCCCCAAGCCAGCATGGTCAATGGTCAGGCATGATGGAAGTGGCAGTCTAGCACACTCTAGATCCTGTCCTCTTGTATGACTACCAGTAATGAGTATTTAGTGTGGCACCTACCCTTTGAAATTTCAAGGTGAGGTAATTGAGATTTATTTAACTAGAAATGATAGGGACTGAACTGGGGGCATTTGTAGGCAAAACTTGTGATTGAACATTGAGTTATGAGACTTGCAGAACTTGCCCAGCTAAACTGGGACACCAGAGGTGTCAATAAAATACAATACAATACAGGGTAAAATGTTCACTTTCACAAAGATATTATTATTATTATTGTTGTTATTATTATTATTATTATTATTATTATTATTATTATTATTATTATTTGTACATTCATTTTATGCACTAGCTCATTTGATGCCAAGATGGACACATGTTGTCCATTGAATTGTAGTTTTATTTTACTAAGTATCATTGTTTTCCACAATGCTTTTTAAGACATATTGCTTTACTGTACAAGTACTCAAGTTATTACTTGAACAAAGAAAGGAAAGGGATTTTAAATTAGTTAATTAATTATTAGAAAATGTCTGCCTTTCTAGTACAACCAAATGAGTCACTAATTCTTTTTGTTTTAATTTTCTCCCTTAACACTCATCTCACTAGGGCTATTAAACTCTTTGCTTGATCACTGAATTCCATATCAGTAAATCTCATATTCTCAGCGGGGGCTTTCTTACTGAGATCAGTTATGCAAAACCAAAGAGCTTTTAAAAATGTGGTTTGTAATCTTCCTGGCATAGACATAAGAAAAGCAGTTGTTTTTAGCAGCCTCAAATGTAGAAATAAGGGCAAGGTTGCTCTAGAAGACTAAAACTCTGAAATATTTTTTTCAACAGGGTCAAGGGATTGCATAGGGATCCACTTATTATTTATTTAGGGGGGGGAAATCACAAAATGGTTGGGCTTTTTCAAGTTACAGTGATAAGAAAAATGCCCTTTGCCAGTATTTCCATGGGGGGAACAACATCTCTCTTTAATGTCTCTTTCATTTTTCACGACAATTGCTTTGCCAATCAATAGTTAAAATAGCTATTAAAAATGGAACAGGAAATAAGCTATGACAAAAATAAGAGAAAAAATGTTAGCAAGGGTGAAGTTCTACTCCTCTGACCCAGACTTTAACCAGTTATTTCTGGCTACAATGCAAGGACTGAACATCATAGTTTCAGTCCTTGTATTGGACCCAAAATGAAAGACAAAGACAGAACCTCTGGTTTTACTCTTATTATAGGTCCACTTCCTGTCGTGCTCAAATTATAGGAGGAAAGGTAGAAATCCACAATCAGCATTGTGTAATTCCCACAATTAGTCTCTTGACTTATAAAATGTATTGCTATAATTGAGGAAATTATGAAACCACTAAACAAAAAAACTCCAGACATCCCTATATGAAACAAAATAAAAAAAATCTTCCCAGTAGCACCTTAGAGACCAACTGAGTTTGTTCTTGGTATGAGCCACACGAAAGCTCATACCAAGAACAAATTCAGTTGGTCTCTAAGGTGCTACTGGAAAGAATTTTTTATTTTGTTTCGACTATGGCAGACCAACACGGCTACCCACCTGTAACTATTCCTATATGAAGTTAGAGGAAGTCTTTTAAAATATTTATATAGTTATATTTTTAGGTTGATCTGTTGCACCCTATGCAAAATTGCACAGTGCAGAATATTAGTATGCTCTAATGCATTTCTGGGTCTATTGGGAGAGGCACTAACTACTCAATCTAGACTAGCTTCATATGTAATGATAGTTTTTTTGGAAAATCTGTCAGTAACACTGAAATCCTTTGCACACTTAAGCACACTTATGCACATTAACCTGGGAGTAAACTAGATTGAAGACCAGGGGACAATGAGTAAACACACATAGGATTGTGCTGCCAGTCGTTGAAATTTAAGGAATACATTTCTGACCAAAAAAAGTTAAACCTTATTGCCAATCTTTAAAAGTAAGCTAACATTTTTAACAGAATTTGTATTTGAGACAGAGTTATAATCTTGAAATTACAAGAGTCAGGTTAAAGTCAGTGAGTCATTAAAGGTCTATAGAATAATGAACCAAGAGGGAATAAGTAATAGCTTAACTGTCATGGCACATAATAGTTTAGAACAAATGTCACAGCAAGACATATTTTGCCTGGGCTTCCCATTCTACCTGTGCTCCATTAGGCACTGCAATGCTAATCACTTTCAAAACTATTTTGAAAGCTTTTGCTTCATTTGTGGGGGTGGAGACTGCTATAATGTGAGTTGTTGAAAGGCAATAATACATAAAGAGGACTTCTATTTCCTGCATAAAACTAATGTAAGTAGGCGGGGAAAAGCACTACCATTAGCGGCAGAAAGACATGAGGTCAAAATAAACAGGAAAGAACGCCAACCTTGACTGCAACCTTGACAACATCCATACTTAAGAAGACATTTTAGCCATCATTTACATTTCTCTGGACTTCTTAGGCAACCAATGACAGCTGATCAATTATTTTACTTGTACATTTGGAATCAGCTGTGATTTAACATAATTGTTTCCTTGCTTGGAGACATTATTGCCTCTTTTTCTACACCACCTTCCCATCTCCAGCCCATTTGCTCTTAATACCGTACTATAAAATCTTTAAAGAAGCTGCTTGTTTATGCCCTCTGAGATTTACCATAGTGGGCAGCAATGAATGCTTGGTACAAAACCCTGTGTAAGACACACACGTTTTCTTTCTTTTCATTTTTACAGACAAAATTAATTTACAATTTATATTCCTTCCTATTCATAAAGGTATTGATGGGGACCAAGAGTTCATTCATAAGCATGGGAATATATATAATGGTATCGCTCTGCAAGGACAAGTATTTGTTGTATTTTAAATGTCTGTTATGTCACTATAAACCCTGTGCAACTTTTTTGTATTTTGTTTTAAGTTGGTAGAGAAAGTATGACATACCTCAGTATTATTTGCATATTTTTCAGCACTAGAAATTTCCTGTGGATTACGAATGCACCCTTTGCAAGGTGAGAATTTGCTATTTTTGCACCAAGGTGATAAAGCAAAAAATTCTGCATAAACTTGATGCAGAATGCTTTTTCTCATTTTAGCAACTGAGAAGCCTGATGTGGGGCATCCTCTTTTGAAATTTCCTTGCAACTTGCACCAAAGTGATAAAAGGAAAAGAACAACTGGATAAACTGTAACCCAGATGGTGACAATGACTGCTGGTTCAAATTTGTTGGCTCCCTGCCCCACCCACAACACATGGATGCTTGGGGTGTTGGCAGGCAAGTGGCATGTTGTGCACATGTGGGGTTTGTGTAAAGTGGTGCATTCATATGGAACATGAATATGTGGATGCCATGATTTGTGAAATCATAGTGATCCTTTATCCAACTGCTGGTACTATGTGTATTGCAGCAGATGGACAGCTCACATACAGAATCAACACTGTATTTTGCATGGGTTATACAGATGCCATCTCCCTGTGAGTGTTACAAGGCTATGAATCTGCCAGCACCCCAAGACATATCAATAACAGTGAAGTGGGTCTGATGGTCAGTATTATTAAAATACATTTTTAAATTACAGTTTTTCTTTTCCTAGCTCAACAAGAGTAAATGGGTATTCCACAAAGCATGGGACGAATAAAATTCAGATATGGTTCCTTCTTCCTCTGCTCTGAGTTACACAGTACAGAGCTAAAACAAAGAGAAAATGTGTGCAACAATGTTGTGAGCATGGACCCTGAGTTCCTGCAAGACTTTTATACTGAGTCTCAAGGTTCTGACTTGTCAAGATTCCAAATATTTTTAAAATAATTTAAATAAAAACTTTTTAATAATAATAATAAAAAGATTCCAAACAGGATTTGCCCACTTTCTTGGACTGCTCTTTGTAACTGGCATGTTGACAATGCATCATAATAATGTGGGTGCTTTCCTTAGCATGCATATTTTTCCCCCTTGGTAGTATTTCCTTATCATCATAGGCTAAAAGATCAAATTGAATATGACATGTTGAATATGATAAATATGGCCTGCCAACAAGTCACAGAGGGAAACCAAGTTAAGTACAGATCTCTTGTTAATTACTTCCCTACTTCCATTCATTCATTCTCTTAAAAATGGGAATTCTCATTTTGTCCAAACTCTAATAAAAACAGTAATTTTATAATCAAATTTTATTCTTTACATTTTGAAACTTGGTTTTGAGTCTACATTCAGTCTGATTTTAGGAGAAGGTAACAATGGGATATTGGTGTTCATCACTTGGGCTTATGCTCCTTGCTCCTGAATAGAATAAATGTTCAAAATTCTGGTTGTGCTTCAGGTTCCCTTTCTAACACCTCCACATTCTTAATTGGTATTATCTTTATGATTTTCATTTGCTTGGTTTATTTCTCCATTGGGTAGAATTTTCCTCACCAGTTAAAATCAGCTATATTTACTTGTTGTTTGTGGGATAAAGGCTTTGGGAAGTGGATAGTTTTGCTAATTTGGGAATTATAAAATTTGGTGCCTTTTTATTGGTTGTACTACTGAAAATTCTGGTATTCCGTCAAGTCAATAAAACATTAATAACAAGAAAATCTGGGTCAGCGACCCCTTCTTTATGGGAACGGTAATCTGAGTGTAGTATACGTCAATCTCAACACTCACGTCATTTGTGCACTGTGACCCATAGATAAAGTATTTGCTTGATAGCAGAATATAAAACAACTAAATCTGAACACAGATAATTCATACATTCACTGACATGAATGGGAAAAGCCACTCATGTCAGACAGCAACCTGATAAAGTTGAAATGTTAAAATAGGCTAGATGAGAATGCACCGACGAAATGCAAAGGCATTATGAAAAGCAGTTGTCCACTTAGCCTGAAGGAAAAAAGATAACCAGGATATCAATCTGTATAATGACATCTGGGTCAGAACATGACTCATAAAAGAGACAGCTAAAAAAAGCCCAGCTAAAATCTGTCACCTACAAAGAATCACATCAAGTTAAATGGGGGGTGGGGGTGGGGTGAGAACCCTGCTAGGTCATCTCACCTCTCCTTGTCTACCAGGATAAAGGATTTTCTTCACACACACACACACACACACTTTTTAGTTGTGGAATTTTCCCCAAGTGCATTTGAAAACTTAAATACATGCTTATTATTTAATTCCCTTTTTAAGGATTATTAAAGAAAACAAGGCACTTACTCGGAAAGCCTAATAATGAAAAGCAAGGTATGAACTGCTCTCAGAGCTGTAGACAAATCCAGAAAAGTGTAACTAGAGACAAAATACTTGGGAAAGAGATGGGAACAATATGATTTGCCAAACCAAAAACCAAGAGACAAAAAGGGAGCATAGAATAAAAAAGTATTTGTTTAATGAGATTAAATATATTATAGCTGACTACAGAAATCAATGTGTGTAAATTAGTCAGGTCCATTGATTCTGATAAGTATAACTAACACTGGCTATAACCCCACATATTTGTCTGTTATCATACTACATGCATTTGGTTAGTAACTCCAGGACTTAGGGGAATGACTTGTTGCACTCCTCTTGTATGAGCAGGTATAGAGCAAGTATAAAGTCTGTGAATACTCCTGGATACTCATCAGTCACTAATGTGGAGTGTCTTTCATCAGCTACAGCTGGTGCACAAGCTACAGCCATTCCTGAACAAGGATAGCTTGGCCATAGGGATCCATTTGCTGATAACCTACTGCAGCAAGTACAAAATGCAGCAGCCTGTATTTTGAGTGAGACCACCAGCTGAAGCCATGTCAGTCTGGTTCTTAAAGAACCTCACTGGCTGAAAATATGTTTCTGGGCTATAGTAAAGGTTTTATTTCTTTAATTTTAAAAGTGGCTTGTAACCTAAACACTTGGAGTATCTTTCCCAGCTCATTCCTACTGGGAATTAAGATCAGTTGTGGGGAGGAGGGGGTCCTTAGCGGCTGGGATGTGGGGAAGAATTTTTCTGTTGCGGCACCAAAAATTGGTAGCACCACCCCCTTGAAATCCAGTCGAGGTCTACACTGCGGGCTTTTAGATGCCAGATTAAAAGTGAGAAGATTGAGACTGGCTTAAATGGTGGTTTCTACTGTATTTTAGAAGCCACCATTTAAGCCAGTAATGTAAGGAAGTGAGAGCTGGACCATAAAGAAGGCTGATCGCCAAAGAATTGATGCTTTTGAATTATGGTGCTGGAGGAGACTCTTGAGAGTCCCATGGACTGCAAGAAGATCAAACCTATCCATTCTGAAGGAAATCAGGCCTGAGTGCTCACTGGAAGGACAGATCTTGAAGCTGAGGCTCCAATACTTTGGCCACCTCATGAGAAGAGAAGACTCCCTGGAAAAGACCCTGATGTTGGGAAAGATGGAGGGCACAAGGAGAAGGGGACAACAGAGGACAAGATGGTTGGACAGTGTTCTCGAAGCTTCCAACATGAGTCTGACCAAACTACGGGAGGCAGTGGAAGACAGGAGTGCCTGGCATGCTCTGGTCCATGGGGTCACGAAGAGTCAGACAAGACTAAACGACTAAACGACAACAACAATTGTATTTGAATGCATTGCTGCATTTTATGAATTTGTTTGGTTTTCTGTTATCTGCCCAGAGATCTTTGGACGTGGGACAGAATAAACAAATAAGGAGTAAGTACACTAGTGCACATAGGCCAGTACTGTCTAATTTGACTGACAGCAGCTCTCCAAGGTACCAGGGTGAGGTATTTACTAGACTTCTTACTTAAGACTCTTTCATAGAATTGTAGAGTTGGAAGAGACCATGGGGATCATCTAATATAACCCCCTGCAACAAACTAATCTTTTGCCCAAAGTGGTGCTCAAACCCACCATGCTCTACTGACTGAGCCATCCCTTCAGTCATCTAACTGGAGATTACACAAATTGAATTTGGAATGTATGCATCTATCAGTGATCTATGGAACAAGCAAAACATGCCCACATAAACAGAGGTGGAAAAAGTGCAAATGAATGATGCTCTGTATGCGCATACAATTTCCATTTTCACAAAGGTTTTAAATGAATTAATAGAATGCATTTTCACTTTATAAACTTGCTTATTTGATTAAAAAAAAGCCATGTGCAAAATTTATTGTATAGTGTATAATCATTTTTATATTACTGTTAAAGATTGACTTCTTTACTGTAGAAGTACCCAACAAAGAACAACTCCTTAATTTTAATTAATTAAAAAACAGGTGGAAGAAATGTCTTTTTTAAAAAAAAAAAAAAAAAAAGAAGAAGACATATCTGGGATACATGCATGAGACATTTAGAACATTTAGCACACAGGACCAATCATACATTATGTTCTACATATGGGGAGAGAATGCATGAACCCATACATACATGGTGGGGGACAATGTAGACCACCCCACATTTACTCAATGTTCTTTCCTTTGATGGATGTCATTCTGTCAACCCTGCTTCTATGAAAGCAGAGTTGGTACTCTCCTCACATACTAGATGAATTGAAGCTAGCTCATGTATTTTATCCCATAAAAGTGGTGAGAAGATTACAGTCTCTATAAATCTATACTCAACTTTATTTGTATTGCATCTACAATATGTGCTTAGAAGGCTTTAAATGGAGATTAGACGCATCCACATAGGATGGAATTATCAACAACTATTAACCATGATCATTAAAAAGAACCTCCTTGTTCAGTGGCTTGATGGCATTAAATACCAGTTGCCAGAGCACTGACAATGGGGAAGGGCTATTGCTTTCATGCCCTTATTGAAGGCATCTTAGAAGCTCATGGCTATCCACTATGGGAAATAGGAAGCTAGCTGGACTAACTGGTGGACCTTTGCTCTGAGCCAACAGAGCACCTCTTATTTTCTGAACTGCATGCACTATGGCAATATTATAAATGTGGATGTGGGCAAACATTTTGAGCATATCACTTTTCTTAGCAAACCTTTTCTTAGTTTTTGCTGCTCAAGTGCAATCACATCAAAAGTTTAGTAACCAGTATTTAGGTGTAGGTTGGATCCCTATGGCTCATTTCTCAGAAGGTAGGGGAAAGAAAATGCCACTGAGATTAAGGTCAATCCCCTTATTTTATTTAATGCCTCCAACCTACCCAGGGGCATAGCAATGGGGGGGCAGTGGGGGCAGTGCGCTCCCTGTGCCATGTCTCCAGGGGTGACAAGGCATGTGGTTTTCTGGTGGCGCCGCTCCAGCACCGTACGGATGGTGCTGGGATCCTCTGCTCGTGGCTGCAGCTGCATGTAGAGAATCCTCCATTCGCGGCTGCAGCCACGAGCAGAGGATCCCGGCACCATCCGTAAGGTGCTGGAGCACCAGCGCTGGCAACCCACTATGTACAGCGCACGTGTGGCGTTGCTATGTATGATGCATGCATCGTACATAGCAACGCTGCGCATGTGCTCTACGTAGTGTAGTGGAAACTCGCGGAAGATCTTTGTAATCACGAGGAGTCAGGTTGCATATCCTCCTCCCTTTTCCATCCTCAGTCTTGAAATTAGCAAAGTAAAGTTGCTGGTGAGGAAGATACAATTAGTTGAGAACACCTTCAGCTGCCAATGACCTTAGCCAAGCCACACCCAGGTGCCTGACCAGTCGGGAATGGTACCTGATAGCCAGGTGGAAACAATCAAACCTATTAAGTCAACTATATAAACGAAGGAATGGAGGGGACTGATTGGGCTTCGCCACAGACCAGGTACCGGGTGCTGTGGGTTTCCTGGCGTGAGGGGTCTCTCTCGCCGCTCCTTTGGGGCCCCGGGCGGCAGAAGGGGAGATTGTGCTTGGGCTTTTATCAGATATGCTACATTTGTCTGCTGCTGATTGTATCTAGAAATAAAAGCATATTTGTTCTTCTTCCATTGGTGTGTTCATTGTATCCAGATCCCAAAAGAACCCTGCCCCTTGGCAGAACACGTGGTGAGGCCCCGCCCCCGGGTACATGTCATGTTTGCTGCTCCAGGTGCCTGAGCGGCTTCCTACGCCTCTGAACCTACCAATATTTGGGGAGATGCTCGGCATAGCTCTATTGCAGTGAGAAGGACAGGAGTGGTTGTATTTGATTAACTATTAAACCATTCCTGTATTTAAATAACCATTAAATAGCAGTTGCCAGAGGACTGACAGTGGGGAAGGTATATTGCTTTCATGCGCTTATTGACTCTTTAAATTTTTGTTTTCTCCTATTTCTGAACAAGTATATACAAACTGAAAAAATAAACCAATCTGCTCTTCAACCTACACAGCTGGCAATTTCTCACAGAGCTGAACAATCATGAAATATCATTCCGCATATTTTATAGTGCATCTTCACCCTTCCACTCTTACAAACTGTAGCAGGCTTTATAGATTTCAAACACTTGAAGTGTGGTGTAGTGGAGAAGATATGCAACTTAAATATGTTTCTTCTCAGAGTCACTGAAAACCAAAAGTTATGCTTGGTTTGGTTGGTCATGTTGAATAACCATCCGAACTCAATCAATAAATAAAATGATCTGGCAGACATTGTTGACAATAACTAATTTATATAGCACCAATGGTTACTGAGCATCAAGCCTTCCAATTACTTCACTGGCACAAGCCTTGTTTATTTTTCCTATGTAGTTTTTGAAGATTAAAACATTGTTTAGAATGTTATTGCAAAGAAACACCACAGCTATTTTACTTTTCCATTGATCTTGGTTTAAAATTTGATTAAATTTCATCCAGTTATATCACTTGGAACTTGGAAATAAGGAGTTAGAATCACAGAATAATAATGTTGGAAGGGATTACAAGGATCATCTAGTCCGACACCCAGCAAAGCACAAATCTTTTGTCCAATATGAGGCTTGAACCCACAACCCTGAGATTAAGAGTTTCATGCTCTACCAACTGAGCTACCAGGGCAGAATTACTGGAAATAGTTGGCATCACTAACCAGCTGGTTGTTGGCCTCACTTTTGCCTTAGTAAATAATGCACTTCAAATCATACAAGGTTGAGTTTCTGATTTTTCACCAGTATGTGTGTGCATAATACAGATTCTCCTCCAGATTTTGCTTTGTTATTTTATTACTTCTTACCCCATAGCTCATTTTGCTTAACAGTTCAATCTCCAGTTATAAAAATAGAATGCAAAGGTATCACATGCTTGCTGCATCAGTGTATGGAAAGTATTGAAGAATAATGGCAACAGCATTCCCCCGCCCCCATTAGACTGCTATATTAGTTTAATTTTCGAAGAAAAGATCAATCAAGGAAAACTCAGTGCAAATGCAAAAGAAATATTAGACAAATGTATCCTGCTACTGTACATCAAAGAAGACTTAGACACCATGATTATCACTAACAGTAATTAACCGTAAAAGGGCCTGTTATAATAAAATAATATTATTTGAAAGTTCATACGTTCAAAGGTTAAGAGTTAGTTGAGTTCACACATCATTGTTCCTATAACTGGAATGATTAAACTAATAAGTTTTTGGTTACAGGAGGAGCATCAGGCTGATATAAGTGGGAGAGTGATGGTTTTTGCTATGTAAGGCTGCCAGTTCTTTGTCCATGGGGAATTACGGACAATCTGGGATTGATCACCACCAAAGGTGGGTCTGTGGGCACATTTGCAAACCAGCCACATGCACACCACAACCTTTCTTATTGCATACAACAGAATGCATATTTCAGCAGAGGAAGGGGAAAGGAAAAGGAAGCTGTAGGAACTAAGGAAGACCTCTGAGAGCACATATGCACTCACAAGCATCACACTGACAACTCCTGGATTGAGCACATGCCTTTTCTTACTATTTCCCAGGAAAAATATGGCAATTTCTCAGTAATTTAGTTAATTTATACTTGCTTTTTTCAAATTTGCTTATAGTATTTGTGCGTTGTTGATAATTGTTTTGTATTATTTTGTGTATGCTGTTTGGAAGTTTGTTTGTTTTTTTAAGTACCAGGTTTATACTTTCCCCCATAAATACTGTAAATACATTAAAAGTACACAGCAACACTTTTAGTGTGCTGTGTTATTGCTCACTCTCAAAATTGTTTGTAAGACCAGGTAGTATTGCATTTATTAATTGTGGGCACTCATAAGTATGCATGAAGGAAGGGAATAACCTTTGGGGACAGGAATAATCTCATTGCAATTATTATTATTATTATTATTTTGAAGTATTTTTTATTAAAGATTTCTTGGTTTACAAAAGGATGTGCAATCTCTCTCTCTCTCGTATTTTTTACATGTGTCATTTTTACAAATCAGTTTCATTTGCTGAGATATTGGGAAGAAAAAAGGGGGAAGAGGTGGACAGGGGTGAGAGGGTGGGTGGGTGTGGGATTGATGTTTCTATTTTACTTAATATACATCAAACCCTACATTGCAATTATTTTTGAGAGAATTCTGGTGTCTCCTGTCAAGTGTTAACCTCCTTGCTATTCAGTCTTTGAGAGATTCACATGCATCCTCAGCCCCCTCTCCCCCAAAACTGTTAATAAACGCTTAAGGCGGATCCATTCTTTGGCAAGCCCAGTTGCCTTTTTGACATGTTTTATCTTCATATTTTTTTTTTAAAAAAAAACACACACACATTTTCGCTTCCCATAAGGAAGGCAAAACCTGCATAACCACAGCATGTTTAAAAATTCCCCAGAAGTTGTTGAAACTCCAGACATAAAGACGAGCTGCAGGTGTGTCAACATTCACATGCGAATGCTGGTAACCTGAGGTGAAGTTGTGGGTACCTCAGAAACTCATGGTATCTGAAGAAGTGTGCATGCACACGAAAGCTCATACCAAGAACAAACTTAGTTGGTCTCTAAGGTGCTACTGGAAGGATTTTATTTTTAATTTTTCATTTTGTCATATCTCATTTCCCCACTTTTGGAGTACACACAAGTGAATGCTGTTATTTACACTGCCCGCAATTCAGGGTGTGCGATCTCCGAGTTTTCTGGCTATACGTGTGTATTACACACCTACTACTATACGTGTGCATTGGTGACAACAGGGGTTGTGATTTGTAGAGCGGCGGCAGCGGCAGCAGCAGGGGAGGGAAATGTGGGTGAATGGCCGCAGCACGGAGCTGTCTCTCTCACGATAGGACACAGCCAGTGGGCGGTGGCTGCTGCTGCTGCTGCGGAGGCGGCGGCGGCGGCAGTGGCGGCTGCATGCATCCCCCCTCACGCGAGGATTTGCCGAGCGCCTTTTGCCCCTGCTCTGCTGGCGGCACGCGCGCTTTTTCCTCCCGCGCTACCAGGCGGCGACCGACTGGGGCTCCCCTCAGTCAAGCCCTGCGCTCGCGCCCAGCCCGTGGCGCGCGTCGTCGAGCAGGATCAAAGCGAAGGCAGGGCCGCTTCCTCAGCGAGGGAACAGAGCGCGGGAGAGAATCTCCGCCAGAGGAACGCCTCCCTCCACCCCTCCCCTCGGGGACGACTTAGCGAGACCCAAGCGGGGATCACTCCAGCCCCGTCAGAACCGAGCGGCTCGCCTCCTGCCACAGGCTCGCCTCCTCCACCCCCGCGAGGCGCCTCTCATGTCGAAGCTGCAGCTGCCTCTTGTTTGCTCCAATATACATTTTCTCTCACATAATATAGTATAATAAATAATAATAATAGTCTCCACATATGAGTGCTGACATAATATAGTTGTTAAATCATCGCCATCCCCACCTATGAGTGCTGAGGAGACAAGGCGAACTGCGGGAGCGGGGAGCTCTTTATTCTGAAGGGGAGGCTGTCAAAAAACAAACAGAGAGGAGGGAGATTGCAATATCTATATCTCTATAAGTATATAATATAGAGATATCCCTCCTCTCAGATCAGCTGGGAAGACAAGGTGTTTCTCTTCCCTTCTCCTCTGCCCTGGTTCCCCCTACAATAAAACTCCCAGGAACAAATCTGTGTTATGAGGAGAAAAGGTGAGCAGCTCCTTCGGGGAAATTGGTGGAGGGCGCGAGGGAGGAGAAAAATCAAGGCTGGACCAAAGTTGGAAACGCCAAGCTCAGCTGCAGCAGTTGGGCTTTCCTCTCCAGTTAGTGAGGCATTTTTTCCTCCCTTTCCCACTGCCCCACAACACAGCCTGGGGAAGAAAATAAAAAAGCTCGTTCTTCAATGATTTCCTTATCTGAGGAAGCCTCTCAACTTTCGCAGACACCTGAAGGCATATTTTCAAAGGCAGAGTGAGAGGGTGAAGACATGTCTAAGTTACCTCCTCGGCGTGTGTCCTTCCCCTCTGTCTGGGCAAAGGCTCGATATATGGAGAGGATCTAATCTGTGTTATCTGCGAGGTATTTTTGCCATCTCTCCATCCACCACTCCTCCATCTGCCTACCCGTTAAAGGCACAGAATTAATGCATGCATCTGTCTAATCTTTCTCTATCCGAGCCTCCCCTCGGTGCATCCGATTAATACAGAAAGAGAGCGAGCGAGGAAGTTTCCTCCCCGCCTCCCCAGCAACCTCCATCACTGCACCTTTTCAGGAGGAGGGCGTCCTATTTAGAGACGGCAGGGAGGACAGCGGAGCAGGAAGAAGCCCCGCGACTGCATTCGCAAACTGTCCGAGGCTCTCCTGCTTCTTCGCTGCGCGTCAGATGTATAATTAAAAATAAAACAAAACAAACAACGGAAGGGAGGGACTAAGGAAACGATCGCAGGGCTGCTTGTTTGGTGATGATGGCTATATTATTATTATTATTATTATTATTATTATTATTATTATTATTATTATTATTATTATTATTATTATTATTATTATTACTATTATTATTCCGTCTTGCCAATGCGCTTATCAGGATTACGCGGAAGCCCTGACTGCATCTGCGAAGCGCCCATTGCTAAAGAGAACATGTCTGCGGATGGATGACACATAATCTGATTAAAGAAAATAAATACATACAAGAAAACACCCACGTCCAGGCAGCTCTGGCTTATTCACACGTCTCTCTATCTCTCCCCCCACACACGCTTGCTCCTTCCCCGAGATTGCCCGGCGCATTAATTCACTTTATTTATTCATTTTTGGACTTTGCCATCACTTTCCACACCGGAATGCGCCTCTGCTGCTCTTCCCCTGACCCTCGCGGCGCCCCCGTCGAGCATCCTCCCGTCCCCCTCGCCCGCCGCTCACCTCTGGCGGACGACGGCGCTCCGAGGCTGGCGCACAGCACGAGCCAGGCGCCCACCCAGCGGCTCATGATGGTGATCCCTGGATCTGAGTCCAGAGGGACGATCCCGAGACGGCAGAGTCGAGGAGTTTGGCGCGGGAGGAAGAGCGGCGGTCTCTCCGCACCTGGTCGCTCAGCAGCAGATCCCCACGAGGAAGGAGACGTCCCCTCGCGTGAGGGAAGAGCCTCTCTCCTCCTCCTCCCCAACGGCGAGTGCTGCGTCTCGCCTAATGGCCAGGATATCCTCCTCGGAGACCCCCGCGCAGCTCGCGGCCGAAACGCGGCTGCCGCGAGTCGCCACTCATCGCTCGCCGGAGACGCGCCCGGTTCCGCGGATGTGCTCGGCAGGTGTGTGGGAGCGAGCGAGCAAGACTCTTCCTTCGCCTCCTTCGTCTGCCGCGGGTCGGTGGGGGCAGCCTCTTGGCTGGCTGCTCCTGCCGCTGCTGCAGGGAAGAGAACAATGACGAGAGAGAGAGAGCGCTCTGCCGGCTGGAAAGTGCGCTGTGTACAAACAGAGGCGGCGTGCGCGCGTCTGTCTGAGGCGAGAACCACACTCTCCTCCTCCTCCGCCGCCGCCGCCTGCTTCCCCCTCCTCGCCTCCCTTCACTCAAGAGGCAGCTTCGGGCGGGGGGGGGGAGGCAGCGAGGACCGCGGACACACCCTGCCCTCTGATTGGCCCGTCTTTTGTCTCAGAGAGCGGCGCGCGCTGGAGGTGGGGGGGGGAGCTCGAAGTAAGAGGCAAGTCGAGAGAGATGGGCGAGGAGGACTCGTCCTCTTGGCTGGGGAGCGGAGCGGAGTCGCTGAAGGGATGGAGGGAGAGCGGGTTCTCAACCAAATGCGGAACTAGGACCCCCCCGCCCCTCTCTCTCTCACACACACACTCCTCCCTCTTTACTGGTTGTGGATGTTGAATCGGGCATGTCGGGGAGAGTGTGGGTGAACATCAAAGTGCAAAAGTTCTGAATTGTTCTGTATTATTGTTGGCTTGACATTAATCACACTTTAACACAGAGTTTTTTAAAGCAGGTTTCAAAGTTGTTGGCTTGTTTTTTTTTAAAGGGAAATATCATCGCCACCATCATAATTAGTGGTAATATTCATGCTACAAAAGTGGGAATTGATATTGAGAGTGGTAACCACCTAAGGAGTTCATAGCTAAGCTAAGGTGAGAACTGGGATTGAAATGTAGGCATGATCCCCCCCAGTTTTACTGTGCAATTTCAGTCCAAATCCTACATTGACTGTACTTGTTCCAAAAACAAACAAACAAAACCCAACAATATGTGGTCATCTTGCATTCTTATCTGTGTATATTGAATGTTTTGTGTGAGGACAGAGCATGAACACTAGATTTGAGTCATGAATATTCTGACCTGACCCATGCAGAATTTTGAAAATGTGGAGCATGCCATCAGTTTCGTATGTTGTCTGTTATAGCCAGAGAGTGAAGCAATGAATGCTTGTAATAAGAGCATCAACATAATTCGCGTTATTGGTTTAGCCCATCCCTAACTGCAGCCTTAAAAACAAAATGCAAGTGGTTGCTGGAGTCAAGAGTCAGGCAGAAGATTTCCAGGAACTTCTAGGAAACTGAAAATGTTCCAGAACTGTAAAAGCTTATCATCATCAAGGGAATTGTCTTTTAGAAACCACACTTTTCAAAGAAATCCACAGTTCAATAATAAATGCAATTCAAAAACAGATCTTTTTAGGGTACAGTATTATGAAGCAGTGTACTTGACTACATGAATGTTTTTTTTCTCAAATCTGCTTTCAGATCACTGTGTTTAATAATTCTGCTGTGTGAGCATGGAACGGTGCATCCAGATGTTATGAGGTTGATAAGCTTTCATACTTAGATAGGGTTCCACCCACCATCTACATTTTCTGTGCATTCTAGAAATATTAGTTGGGGTACTAACATTTGGTAACAATACCAAGACAAAATCATTGATGGAGAAGGCCTATTAAGCATCATTTGCTAGCTTGTTTGACCATGATTCCATCTCCTGCCATGTTATCAAGCCTATCTCTGCATCATATGAAAGTTTCTTGAATCTTCTACTTTTTGCAAAAGCTTTGGCTACTTTCCTCAAAAACCATTCTACACTCCTATCTCACCACTGGGATATATTTTGGCACTGACATTTTATTTTTTATTTAATTTTATCCCATTAGCTGGTTGGAGGAGAGATTTATAGCGTGGGCCATGTCCTTTTTATCTGCTCAAAAGAGATGAAACCACCCAAGTAATAACTTACATTTATACAGTGCATTTCCTCTCCAGAATCCCAGATCACTTTACACACTCTATATATACAGCAATCACTCCATTCATCACAAAAATGCAGCTACCTCTCTGGTGGGCATGTTGGACTTCTAGTGCACACCCATGGAAAAGCTTCAGATAAGAACACTACTTCAGAATATAAATGTAAGAAGAAATGGGTTGAGCGTTACAGTCACTTGCAATGGAGTTTGGCCAGGAATCCTAAAATAGTATCATTTGTAAATCTCCTTGCCACTGTGATGAAATATGGGATCAGAAGTGACCAATTGCTGAAGAATAGTTGCTTATTTAAAATGAGAGTGTTAAAGTCACTGACACAAACACTGTAGGTAAGCAGTTTCTCATACAGTTTCTCACCTGCCCATCACTCCATTTTTTATTTAGCATCTAGTACAACTCCATTCATATGCACACCACCTTTTCCCTTCACTTATAGACAGCAGGATTCACTTGTAGCAGTTCTTCACTTATACTTCAGCAGTCCTTTGGTTCTGGACTTTTCTTTCATACTGATCAGAGATTGGAGCGTGTCATTTAATCGTTTTCATTATTTTGGAGTTGGATATGAAGTCTTTTCTACCTTTCATACATGCTCAAAATCTTCTTGGGAGAAATCGCAACAAGCACCTCTGCTATCTGTCATTGTCTTCACACAATTCACATTGGCATATTTCACATCCACATCTTCTTCAAAACAACCCAAATATATTATGGTTCCACCACCTACTGTGATGTCTTTATTGGTTTTCTTTATTGTTATCATTGACCCAGGTGCCAAGGTCACGTGCTGGCTGTTATGTCACTTCAGCAAAAGATTCAAGCAACTTGTACAGAGCTGGACTTTTCCGCTGCTGTCATCTATTTTAGCTCATCATGCCTGTTCTTGTGTTTTCTGGATTTGGTAGTTCCTTTGGACCCAGCAGGACTAAATTAATATACAATGTTGCTCAATTTCAAATTACAGAGTGGCAGGATTCTTCCTGGAACACCACTATGGAAGCAGAGTGATTTAATCCCTTTTTAGGTGTTATTCCTCAATAGGGAATCTCAAAGCATGTGGGGATGAGTGGGAAATATATACTATCCCCCTCCCAACATACCCATCTACTCCACTCCCTTCCTTAATTGAATGGGAAAGTCTGGATGGGCTTCTAAATGAGTTCATTTGACTGGCTTGGAAGCATCTCCGCAACTGTGAACTCTGTGTTTTGAGGCTATCGGTGTTCATGACAGTGGGGCTTCTAAGTATATTAGCCAAATGCACTTAGGGAGCAATCCAAACCCAAGATCTGCTGGGATGAGGAGTTTGGAATAAGTGGGTCTCTGGTTGAGGTATGCTGTCTGAAGTCCCAGATCCTGACTCAGCCAGAGATATGCTGGCATAGGTCCTCCATCCCAGCTCAGACAAGACTCAGATGGGGTAAGTCTCCCACAAAAGGTCATGGCAGTGGTGAGCTAGGACATTGGGAGGCTTACCACTACTCCCATGGCCTAGCATCCCAACAGAAGTTACAGTGGCAAAAAGGGAGCTGTAAGTCAGAAAGTGTGCTTTCACTCTGTCAGGCTTGGGGCAGCTCAGCCAGCAGTAGCAGAGTTTGGGATACAGGTAAATTACACCAGCATTATTTACCCTGCTGCAAATTGTGCTGGCTTCCTATAATTTGGATTGCTCTGATCAAAGCTCCATCCAGGACTTCTTGCTCATCCTGATTTGCTGTTGAGCTGTAATACTTAAGCATCCTCTCATTGCCATGTAGTTGGTTGTTGTGGATGCTGTCATTATTTGATTTGCCAATGGTGCTTTCAGAAGAAGCTCTTCCTGTAACAAATGCAGGAACTGAGTATCTCTGAGACTGCCTGTTAGTGTTTCCATACAGTACACATTTCTGGGGAAAAGGAATTAGGAAGCCTAATGCTTTTCCCCAATTCCCAACCCTGTCCCTGCTTTGAATGTAGCTTGCTTCAACAGTGATACGCACTAATTAGTCTGCATTAAAACCTTGTAATTTACAACGAACATTCTAAAAAAGAGAGTGTTTTTTATAATGTAAACACGCACACGTTAGTGGCATCACACTAGACTGGGAATCTGGACTATGTAGAATATCATGGAAAAGTCCATTTATGTAAGCAATTGTTTTCATTAGCTACTGGAGTTTACTGGGAGCCGGCGTACAGCTTCTGGGTCATGTGGCCAGCATGACTAAGCCGCTTCTGGTGAATCAGAGCAGCGCAAGGAAACACTGTTTACCTTCCTGCTGGAGCGGTACCTATTTATCTACTTGCATTTTGCATTTTGACGTGCTTTCGAACTGCTAGATGGGCAGGAGCTGGGACCGAGCAATGGGCACTCACCCCATCATGGGGATTCAAACCACTGACCTGATCAGCAAGCCCTAGGCTCTGTGGTTTAACCCACAGCGCCACCCGCATCCCTAATAATGAGATATTAGGGAAGCCCAAAAGAGGGGGCTGTGTACCAGGTGGCAAATGGGAGGGGAGCCTTCCCTGTACTCAGAGTTAGTTAGAAGACAAAGACAGAGTTTAAAGTAGAGTGTTAGATTTGGGTTGGCTGTGATGTGACCTCGGAGAAAAAAGTTGCAGTCTGGTAAAGGAGGCAAGCAGAAAAGAGAGTCAGAGCATAATGGCTGATGTCTTTTTCAAACCAAGGCTGCAGCTATGGGACAAACAAGAGCATCTGTGGCGTCAATGCAGTGAACCCCTCAATCATATATGTGTAAATAAACCATAGCCTCCACTGTATCTCATTTCCAAAAGGAAACACATACCCTGGAACCATTGGAAACTCCCACTGCTTAGAGATTAGGGTGTGCCTCCAGGGGTGAAGTCAAACTGCTGGAGAATCACAGCACCAGCTGCAGCTGCAGAGACTGTTAACTCACAACTGCTGCCTCCCGTGTTGTTTTTGTTGCGTTAGCAGCACTGAAGTGACCTCTCTGGGGTGCAAACCTAAGCACTGTGTATGGAAGTCCTGGGCTGCCCAGATGACAAGACTCTCCCACTCTCAGCCTCTGTGATGTGGCCCAAAGGAAAGCAGAGCAATACATTTGGCACCAGTTTGGATGCAGGAGTTGCCAGAAGGAGGCATACAAGGCACAATCCAAATGTCTTAGGGTTTCTTATCTGCATACGTTATATTTGAGGAACTAAAATTCTTACAGAACATTTAAAAATGGGTCCTAAACTTCTCATTCAACACCATCTCTTCTTTCTTACCTACTTCAGCAACAGTACTTTAGATCACAAAACCGTTACAACACAAAAAGATCACAGCTTCACTTAGGACCTATATATTTCCATTAACCAAACAACAATTGTAAACAGTTTGTCCCTGTCACCAAATCTTCTTTCCGCTTTATTTTAAGATTTCCAAGGAAACAAGCACGTAAGCTCTGAGTCACCTTGGTGACTTCTGATGTCACCTTCAGAGTATCTTAGATGGTTTCTTTATTGTACAGACCAGTTTTAATTTAAAGATTAGCTTTATCACAGTCTCCCATCCAAGTGCTGACTAGATCTGAGACTGCTTACTTTGTGAAATCAGATGAGCTCAAAGTCTGAGGTGGAGATAGTGGCAGCTTATGGGGCCACCATCTCAGTTTTTTATAAAAAAAAAAAAAATAAGGCCTATAAAAGCAACAACTCTACCTGAGCTATTTCCAAAGGATAACACTGAAGGGGAACAATAAACAGGGAACAGAATGAAAGTCAAATAACAGGACCAATTCACACAGCTGATTCACACCGTTGATACATCCAACCATTTTCATGTTATGGTAACTTGGAGAAGAAATTATTAGTTGCCGTTTTTGGCCCAGTAATCAGCCCTTATCACTTCAAAAACTATTGTTCATGCCTAAAGTTAAAAAGAGGCTCACTGGTTGGTAGAAGTTGTCGCTTCTTGGGCATGCAAAGCAGCTGTTTGGATCTTGGACACTGTGAATGCTATTCCTTTAAAATGTACCTGCATTCTTTATTTTGGCAGGGTGATTCTTCTTGATTATGACAAGAAAAAATAAGAAGGTTAATGACAGGTCAGGAACAAAAGTATGAAACTGGTGCTAAAATAAGACATTTTTCTTCCCTGCTGCATCTGTCATATTGAGGACTATTTCTCCAAACAGCATTGCATAACAAAGGAGACAGTAATGTCAACGTCTTTGTGACAGTCTGCTCCAGCTTTCTGCCCTTGTCTCAAACGGAGAAAGTCCGTACTCATGCAAGTGAATTACAAATGAGTCAATAATTGCATTTTTAAAAATTACGGAATCACACGTTCTCAAACCCATGTTCTGTAATGACTTAGTCCATCTAAAATAATCCTCTGTCTGGACGGAAATTGACTTTAGATTTATGGAACGTTTGTAGGAGTGATTCTTGCAAAAGGATTAAAAACCTGTGCTTGAAGACTAATGGGCAAGTAAATACACAGTATACAGAACAAATCTCTCTCTCTCTCTCTCTCTCTCTCTCTCTCTCTCTCTCTCTCTCTCTCTTTTCTCTCCGCCTCCCATTTTGTCTTGCCTACAAGCAGTAAATTAAATATTTATCACTTCTGCTTCATAGTATGTCATTTGTTTAGGTTGTTTTGGGAATACCAGCATTTTTATTCTTTGCTTCTCATCCCTGTACTTCACTAATGGCAAAACAGCATCCTCTACGCTCTAGGCTTCCCGGAGCCTACAAAGCTGAAAATAATAATTGTAACCAATGTGTTTTCCAGCAAACAGGAATTTATCAACTGCAAGATTATGGGGCTGGCAGAACAGTTTCAATCAGCATTTGAGGCTACACGGTGGAAGCAATCTCAATTATTGTTCAGAGGACAGACAAAAACTCTCTGCCGGATGCTAGTAATATGAGTTTGATAGGGGTGGGAATATGAGATACTTCAAACATACTATGCAACAGTGTATCTCATCACTCAACCACAGCAACATAATAGCATGATCATTTCTTGATGTGGGTGGGGACTGAGTTAGCTAACATGGATTGCTGGCACTTCCAGAAGCCAATATGTTGGTCCCCATCTCATCATTTTCCTGAGAAATAATGGTATTTATTAATACAAGTAACGGTTTATGCCTTACTGAGGCAGGGTGATGTGGTTGGACCTATCAGTGTACAGGCAGATCATTTGGGAGTGAATATTATGAATCCCCTCCTGCTTCTTTTAGGCTTGCTAGGTTACCAATGTACATGTTATTTGATTAACATGGTAGCTGGTTTCTCTCTGTTCTTTGCTTATGCTGCTGTAAATTGCCTGTTGTTGTTCAGTCGTTCAGTCGTGTCCGACTCTTCATGACCCCATGGACCAGAGCACGCCAGGCACCCCTATCCTCCACTGCCTCCCGCAGTTTGGCCAAACTCATGCCAGTCGTTTCGAGAACACTGTCCAACCATCTCATCCTCTGTCGTCCCCTTCTCCTTGTGCCCTCCATCTTTCCCAACATCAGGGTCTTTTCTAGGGAGTCTTCTCTTCTCATGAGGTGGCCAAAGTATTTGAGCCTCAACTTCAGGATCTGCCCTTCCAGTGAGCACTCAGGGCTGATTTATTTAAGGATGGATAAGTTTGATCTTTTTGCAGTCCATGGGACTTCCAGCACCATAATTCAAAAGCATCAATTCTTCGGCGATCAGTCTTCTTTATGGTCCAGCTCTCACTTCCATACATTACTACTGGGAAAACCATAGCTTTAACTATACGGCCCTTTGTCAGCAAGGTGATGTCTCTGCTTTTTAAGATGCTGTCTAGGTTTGTCATTGCTTTCCTCCCAAGAAGCAGGCGTCTTTTAATTTTGTGACTGCTGTCACCACCTGCAGTGATCATGGTGCCCAAGAAAGTAAAATCTCTCACTGCCTGACTCAATGGCAATTGGCAATAGTAGCCCCCGCCACAAATCCTCTCCACCTCCCCAGCAAATCCAGGAAGAAAACATCATGAAATGTGTCTAATATGCACCTATATTGAAATCAATGAAAGTTAATCTAGTAGTAATTTGTGGCCTGGATACGTGAGAGTATGTGTACTTCAAATGAGTTATCTTAGTGAGGGTGTTTTGTTTTACAAAATACAGCCTGTGAACCTGCAATTTGAAGAATGGGAGCGGAGCAGGGGGAGAGAGGCTTCCAAATCTTTTCATAGAATCATAGAACTGTAGAGTTGGAAGGGACCATGATGATCACCTCATCCAACCCCTGCAATGCAGTTATCTTTTGCCCAATGGGAGGTTCAAACCCATGACCCTGAGATGAAAAGTCCGGTTTCTTATGAAAAACAAATTCACTCCTACAAGCTGTTTTTGCCACCACAATGAAGATATGTGGCCATACACAAATCTCAAAAATAAAAATAAAGCACCTGGATATTTTAAGCTATCAGTTCACACCAAGAACTTCTGCAGCAGTTTTAACCTTGCCAGTACTGGAGATTCTACATGAATGCTATGTTGTCATTCTATATATTTGATATATGAAAAAATATTGTAAAGGGTTTCATTTACAGGCAAACAGAAAAAGCACCCACATTATTGCTCCTCTCCCTTAAAAAAATAAATAATCTTCTTTCCCTGCACTTATATTGCACCTTTCATTTTTAACAGCTCATTCACACTCAACTCAGAACCCAGGGGAGGGCCCACTAAATTTCAATAAAGTATTTAATGGAGCTACACCATCTGTGTTTCAGAGATTTTACTACTAACTGAGGTAAAGGACCTTGTGATTTCAAAATAAGGGGGCCATTAGTGAAGTCAAAGGACCTTCAACAATGCATTTTTCATCCTGAAATATTAAGTTCAAAATTCCTGCATGAATACTTTGTAACTTTTATTGCTTGCTTACTCCTGTTTCATGTTGATAAAAGCTATCCAGATTTTTTTTGACATTTACAATGATTAATGCATTTAAAAGATAGCAAAACAAAATGTAACCCTTTTAACTTGTGACTGCATTGGACTTTTACTATTATACAGCTTGAAACATTAACAATTTGCAGTCAGTTGTTCCTCCAAATATGTTTGTTTCCCCGGAATTGTATCTGTCTGGTTCCATTAGCTGTGCTATCCTATCAACTTTCTTCATTTCATCTTTCAGTGAAAGGCTCTTGGTATTCTCAAATGTATTGCTTACTCATGGGATCAATGCATCATGGGATTGTAGTCTTAAAGACTACATAAATACTTTGTCAAACTCTTACACACATATTTTGTGGCATATGAGGCGATTACATGATATGGTTTGGACTGGATTAAAATATCCTGCTAATGCAGCTTGTTTGATGCAAAAAATATAAACACCCAGTGCTTTTTTTTCCTTTAAAAAGATGTTTAGGGGTACTCTAATTTTCCTACTCATATTGAAATACTGCTCCTCAATGAGGCCAAACTTAGATATACAACATGTTTAGGGATATGCGTACCCCTGTGTCCGCCCAGAAAAAAACACTGTGAACATCTCATAACAATGAGAATGAAAAAACAACAACACCTAATTATATTCTAAAATCTAATATGAGAAAGAACATTAAGCATTACTTTAGATAAATAAATAAGTAACTTTGATCCAGTAATAAACCCTTGTAATATTTGACTTCAGATATTTAAGCAGAGGTCAAATGATCCTCTGTCAGGGATGCTGTTGAATCGCAGAATGCAGATAATACATTGAACAAGTATTAGATAACCTCCAAGATGCCATTCAACCCTATAATTTTGTGATTTTATAACTTTAAACAGATTTAATTATATATAAACAATATTAGCCTTCATCCAGTATAGGGTGCTGGTGGAAATAAGAATATACATATATTTTCTGTGGGCTCAGTTTAGGTGTGTTTGGCAATACCCAAACATACAGAGCCAGGAAAATGCTTTTTCATAAGAGATAGAGTTTTTCCTGTGCAATGCAATATGCAATATTTTACCCTGATGATTAAGATGATAAGCAGCTGTGATTTCCTCCTCCAATTAAAAACAAAATAATAATGTAAAAATTCTGCAAAATAATGTAAAAAAGGAACATCGACATTTTCTGGGGATTTCTCCCCCTAACCCCATTTAAGAAACCTGCATGTAAACTGTCCTTGGATAGAGAAACGTCCTCCAAACAAAATTATATGGTTTATGCTAACCTATTGACAGCTGACTATGTGGCTATTAAAAAACAATGGAGTGTTTTACTACCCCAACCCCATCAACACTGGCTAAACTATAAACACACCCCAATGCCAAAATTTGGTGCATTTCAGGGTCGTGCTGCAGGTGGATTTTCATTTCCAGAAGGACAATAGTAAGTGGTAACTGGCTAAAATTTGAGGACATTCTACAGGTGACTATTTGTGTCAATGTCCTAGCAGGACTATCCTGTAGGTCTGTGTATGTGTAATTTGCACAATGAAAGTAGTGCACCTGGGCCTAATAACATACCTCCTCATAGTCTTTATTCTGGCTTATGTCACCAAGAACATCTTGGTGGCTCTGGCTCTGCACACCACCAGCTGTGGCTCTGCACACCACCAGCCTGCTGACCCAACAGATAACCCCTGGGGGGAATGTGACCCTCAACAAGGAAAAACAAATCCCCACCTCTCCTTTTTTTTTTAAAAAAAAAAAAAGTTCTTTTCTAGCAACTGAGAGCATAACATCTAGCCCCAAACAACTATTTATTTAATTAGCAATAATTATTTTGGCAGCAGATTCATTCTTTTACAACAGAATATTATTAGCTTTGCATTGCCAAAGTTACAAGTGTTCAATGTTATAAGTGTTCAATATATTGTGTTTGTCTTTAAAATGCTGCAATGGGAAGTTTCCCTTAGGCAAAAAGGTTCCACTCTAGCAAAAGCGTCAGCGAAGGGTGGTATTCTTGCATTAGAGAAGCTTCGTGATGACTCATCACTGGTAACAGGAGCTGCAGAGCTCTCACTGCAGGAAGCTGAAACTTGAGAAGTCTGTTTGTGGTTGTGGCTAGCAGCAGCAGCTGCACAGAAGTTCTGCAATGGTGGAAAAGCTTGGGATCTCCCTCAGGGGCCAGAGATAAAAGTTTATGAAACTTCATAAAGGCCTGAAGCTCATTGTTTATGTGCAATGTGTTACTTTGTTGCATTTACAGTACCTGATTGTAATTACTATTGAAGTGCATTTTTGTGGTGGAGAGAATTCATTTCTACACAATGACTACATCAGGGATTCCGCTAAACAACTCTAACAATGAAAACATAAGAAGAGCCTGCTGGATCAGGCCAATGGTCCTTCTAATCCAGCATTGTGTTCTCACAGTGGCCAAGCAGTTGCCTATGGGAAGCTTGCAAGATGAACATAAGAACAACAGTTCTCTGACCTCCTGCAGTCTTCAGCAGCTGGCGTTCAGAAGCATCACGGTCTCTGAGAGTGGAGTTGGAACATAGCCACTGTGTGCCTTCTCTGCAGTCTCTTTCCTTCTTCTGATTCAGGTTTTACAATAATCTGTTGTCATATCTAATTGCTCTCTCTCTCTCTCTCTCTCTCTCTCTCTCTCTCTCTCTCTCTCTCTCCAGTGCTATTCTATTTTGTGAGAAGTGTTCTTAAATGGAGAGCAGTGAAGAGCTGCAAAGTATTGTGGGACTGGTGTGTTCCTGTCAGAGGTAGAGGAAGCCCACTGCATATTTTAAGTTCTGCTGAATTAACATATGCATTGTCCTCATGAATTACCTAGGTTGCTGCTGAGCTATATACTGTACAAAACCACAGACTGATACAAATCATGGCCTTGGATAACTCACAGCCTGAAAGACAAGACACAATGGGTAGGAAAGACAAGGTGACAAGCAGAAAAGAAAAGCAATTAACAAAAATAATAGTATGTCTTAGAATAGACAAGCTGTGTCTGCATTTCTTAAATGGGTGGTGCACCTCCCAGTATGCTACCTTTCTTTGGAAGATTGACAATATTTCCCCCTACTTTGCAAATGAGAATTGCTTTTTAGTGACCAAGTAGTGGGAATTGGATGGTGCCTGAAGAAGTCACTCAGTGAAGTTCAAAACCACATTTTTTAAAAAAAATAAGGTTGCACAGTGAGTAGTTGCCTCATCGTCCTGGAAAAAGGTGACATGTGTGATGCCAGAGTTCTGTCTTGAGCCCACTGTTCTTCAACATCTTTATAAGCGACTTGGATGAAGGAATTGAAGGGATGCTCATCAAATTTGCAGATGACACCAAACTGGGAGGGGTAGCTGATGCTGCAGAAGACAGTATCAGGATTCAATATGCCCTTAATAGAAAGAAGATCTGAGCTACAACTAAGCAAATGAATTTCAATAGGGACAAATGTCAGGTTCTGCACAGACAGGAATAGCCAGCTGGCCAAATATAAGATGGGGGCACCTGGCTTGCCAGTAGTACATGTGAAAAGGATCTAGGGGTCTGACCGCAAGCTTAACATGAGTCAACAGTGTGATGCAGCAGCCAAAAAAGCTAATACTATTCTAGGCTGCATCAACAGTATAATGTCCCAATCAAGAGAAGTAACAGTACCGCTCTATTCTGTCTTGATCAAACCACACCTGGAGTGCCGTGTCCATAATTAGAATTCATTCTTTGGCTAAAACTGCAACCACCTTTGCCATTTACTTGTAATTATAATTGAAATCTGGAAAATGTGCAAATTAAAAAAATTATCCATATTCAATAACCTTTGCCTGTGGTGCAATTTTCAGTTATATTGAAAAAACTAGTCCTCCCCCATCCGCATTGTATTTGTATGATCTTCAATAATAAATATTTAACTGCTCACATTTTCAAAGCACTTTCTAACACTGTGAGCAGACATAAGCAGACCAAAAAAACTTTCAAACCAAAGCCTCTCTTTATTTCAAACCTATTTCCCCTATAAATTATAGAAGTGCCCCAATTTTTTATCTTTGGTTTCAACTCTCTTTAAAATCTCTTCTCTTATATTACAATGTATGCTTCCATATTCCCCCCCCCCCCAAGTCAGGAACTGAAGTAAATATGGGATCGTAAATCAAGTCATAATGAATCAAATAACTATCAAGAGCTGGGTTAATTGCTCCTGCCCAGGATGCTGTTGTTTTCCCCATGGAGGACCGTGCTCACTTCACCTGCAAATGTTCAGCCAAAGTTTAGCTGATCATTGCTAAACTTGTGTTAGAAAACACAGCCCATGTTGATGATTCAATTCTTCTTCTCTGGATGCTGAAACCAAAGATGGGGAGAGAAGCAAATGCTTGAAAAATTTTTTTAAAGGCATTCAAGGGAACGTATTGAAATACAGTCAAATAATGAAGTACTTTTCTATGTACCTATTCAGTTTCTGAGCACAATTCAAACTGTTGGTGTCGACTTTTGAAACCCTAATTGGCATTGCCCCTGTATACCTGGAGGAGCATCTCTACCCTATCGCCTTCTGGTAGTTCTGTCATTGTAAAAAGTGAAGATACTGGGAACCAGGCAGAGGACTTTCTCAGTACCGGTAGTTGTATCTGCCCTGTTATGTCAGTTGTGTGGGGTACAAAAAATAAATTATTATTATAAATTATTATTATTCAAACCCTTGAATTTGGGTTAGAAACAAGGGCTAACAACAAGACTATGAACATATATGAAGTCATCTTATTTTATTTGTTATATTGTCTTGTATTGTACTGTGTTTGCATGTTTAGACCTTTTACCCTGACCCTAGGAATAAATTCAGACATAACTCAAATTTTGGTTTGATTTTTGGAAGAATTTAGGCCACAACTTTATCAATTACAATCAAGTGGGTGGTTGCATAGGATTTGGTTTGACTACCTCCCTGCGCTGTTGCAGACAGCGCTGACCCAGAGCTCTATCGTAGGTCAGCCTCGGGTAAATGCCAAGGCCGGTGGACAGGGATTACCCAGCTATTCCGCTGCCCTGACGAGCCCTGGATTCCAGTATGGGCGCAACTCCTTTCAGGATTCGCCAAACCATTGAATCCTCAGATTCCTTTACCAGAATACCCTTGGCATAAGGATGGCCAGACCGTTCTGCCACCTCTATCACTTGAACCAGAGCCTATCCGCCAACCTTACAAGTTTGTGACGATTTGCTACGCGGCAGGTGAAACCCAAGTGGCACCAGCCAATCAGCCAAGTGGGGAAAATTCCTGCCGTGCCCTGCCTCAACAACAGGCAGCACACGACAGCATAGCAAGGTCAAGCACAAGCCCTAAATGTAGGGAGAGGTGGGTGGGTGTTCTGATACACTAGCCCCAAAGAAGAAGCTCAGGATCACGTGCATGGGATTAAATAGGTCCCTCGATGTCCTTTACTTGTGTCCCATAGGTTGGATTGAACCCAGCAACAAGGGACCTACCAATAGGGTGTTGTGGCTATCCAATGTTCCACCCACAACACACAGGGTCTGGTTTTTAGGTCACACCGCAACACGTGCCCTCTTTGAGGGAGGACCTGATTTATTAGTATTTTTAAATTATGTGGAGTGCCTTATTTGAGTTGATATAGCAACCAAGGAATTTCCTTGTTTCCCGCAAGGGGACAATGACAATAATGATTTATTCTGTTCTATTCTATTCTATTCTATTCTATTCTATTCTATTCTATTCTATTCTATTCTATTCTATTCTATTCTATCAGCCACTATCTATCTATGTATTGCAGCTCACCAGTGGCTTGATAGATCACCCTCCCAATTTGGATGTCTTCATGGGACTGCTAAAAAAGTATCTAGATAGATCGCAACATGTAGCTGATGTCCATCAACTGTATCTTGGTATTGGCTTGGCTGTATTTTTTTTTTAAAGCATTTATAACTGACACTTAAAACTAACTTACATTATAACTAAAATGCAAATTATAAGTATTGACCCTCCAGTGTCAATTCTGATTTCTGATAATGTCCACACAGTTGCACACTATTTGCATACACGGTATGTTGTAAGCAAATTGTACCCTCTTTTGTGAATAGGAGGAAGGTGCAAAAATATATCAGGGGTGTCATACAAGTAATACCATGTCACAGACAGAATATCAACAGGCAGAACTTTCCCCATATTACTGGGGTGCCTGTGGGTGCAATGGTGTGCTTGAGGACTTCTCCTGTTGCCTGTGTGTGCCTACTCAACTCCCCACCCCCAGTCATGAGATGGTGATGGTGGTTAGGTTTTTTGTAGCATATTCTATATTGTATATTGTCAGGGACTGGACTGAACAGGAAGACTGGGAAGTGTCCCCTAAGTCTGCTTGGCTCCTCTCAGAAGAGGAGGGGGAGGGGGAAGGTCCCTCCTGTTTCCTGCAGTATCAAGAGGAGAAGGAGACATGGCTCAATTACAACTGAATGAAGAAATCCCTAGTTACGAGATAGTGGAGGGGGGGGGGGAGTGAGATAGCAGCCAGCAGAGACCTCCCTGGAGAGTCTGGGAGATCCTCCTTCTCCAAGGGCTCCTCGATCACTCTGCATTCAAGAACAGAGAATGCAGAGGAGTGTGACTCTTGGGACTTTTCGTAGGTACTCAGGATGTTGTTGGGGGTGGAAGAGGAGGGACTCAGAGTAGGCAATGTCTCCTTTGCATGGAGACATGGATTCTTTGTCTTGCAAACCATAAATATGAACTTGCTTGTTCTTCTTGGGGGGGAGGAGAGGATTCTCCACACCTGACACCTGTTCATCAGATAGGCAGGAAAGATTCCATAGATCTCTCACTTAAATAACTGTTGATGCTAAAGTTGTTTTAATAAAGTGATACTCTGCCTAACGCATTTTCCTGGATCCCTGAATAATTCTACAACCCTTTCCTGCCCTTTTAATAAGATGAGTATGTCTAGATCACAAGGATCATTGCAGGGATGTTAGTGTCTTTTAAGCTCTATTCTATGCAAGCATTTGGAGAGGCATGTGTGCATTTGCTGCTCCATCATAGGGAGGAAAATGGAGGTTCACATCTGAGAGCAAAGCTATATATAATCAGGAGCACCAGCCAAGACCAGGTGCTAACTCCAGTGTCAAATTATGCTGATTCAGAAATACCCTCTGTGCTGTTTCCATTCTGTATATCCAAGCATAAACCAAATAATTTTTATTGAAACATATGTTTCCACAACAAATAAAAATGGCAGAATAAGCTTATTCAAGTGGTACAGAAAGCAGAATCAAAACACTGGAAGTAACCTATTTTTATATCAGTATCTCTTTAAGTTCTTTTCATACATATTTCCAGTTTATTCTACAGCAAAACATATACACAGTTTGGTTCCTGCTATGGTCAGAGACATAATCCCGGGGGTGGGGGGACAAAATACTTGTTTACTGTACCCCTTTCCCATTTGCTATGGGTTTTTTTTTTTTTTTAAAAAACAGATTTGCTTTTGCTGTTGTTTTTAAATGCATTTGTGCTGAAAACTGCAATTTGAATTACGACATTCCATGAATTATGTTTTCTTTTATCTTCTTGCATGATGTATTAGGGAATTGTAAAACCATCCACGATTTATTGGTTGTAAAATGACACAGTAAACATTTCACTCTGGCAGGATTCACAAAGACAAAGGAGAATGCGGAAGTGGGGGAGCTCTTTCTTAGCAGTCCAGAAGACGAAGCTTTTGATGACTTGTCAGAAGTATATTTATATATTGAGCCAGTATACTGCACAACCCAAAATAAGCAAAACACGAATAGATAAAATCACTGGCCATCTTGGCATTAATACCCAGACAGCGAATTCCACAGTGCTTTAATGCTGGTAATCAGGGCTTGCTGAAATCAATATGGTGTTGTTAGTATTCTAGCTGAACTCTGAGTGCTTCAGTACTCAATTTGCAGCTCATTTTCAATATTATCATTTCTCCTTGGCTACTATGCAGTGTTGTTGCTTGAGCACTTTATTTTCAATGGCCTCCCTTTTTCATTCATTGCAGAGTCACCTTTGGTGGCTATTGTTTTCATTACCCCCCCCCCCCGCCAGTTTCAAAACAATCCCTCATTTTATATTAATCTGTTTAGTTTCCACAGCTAGCACCTTTATGAATCAGAATACAGACATCTGGCTCCCTCCATAGCGCAGCTAAACCAAATGTACTTGGGTTTAAGAGGATGGTGTACCTGCAAAGTCTATAAAATGTATGCATTAGCACACATTAGCTTGCATTAGTCTATGATGTCATCACATCATCATGTTCTGTGATGTGTTGCCATGACTGATGGCACCTCATCATCCGAGCAGGCACAGAAGGTTTTTAGGACTGGGCTATAAATGCAAATGGCTTGTATCTTTTGTTCTGAATATTTTAGCTGTACTGTGGATCAGAGTCAAGGTCATCCTTTTAGTAATTGATTTTTGAGAATTACTTGGATATTCATGGTGGCATTTTGAGCATCATTTATAATCCACAGCCCTTCAACGTTTTATAATGCAAGCAAATATTAAGCATACCTGCCTTTCTCCACCCTCCGACCCTAGGAGTCCTCATAAGGGAGCTGGTCCTGGAGGAAGGACTGTGAGGGGAGAGACTTCATCAGGCAAGGCCTCCTTCCACCTGCATTGCCCCACCCTCTAGTCTCTGCTTCTCAATTTGTGTTGTATTTTATGTACTGTGACTTGCCGTTGTTTTATTGATTATAGTTTAGAAATTATTTATAGTAACTGTTGAGTGGATTCCTGTTTAACTTTTGTATGTTATTATTATTTAATACTTTTCTAATGATTGTTTTTAATGTAGGCTGCCTATTTTAAAGTTATGTTTTATTTTCACATTTTTGTATTTCATTAGATTGTTATAAGATGTACATTTTTTTGTTTCTTCAGCTTGTAAACCGCCTTGAGTATTGTAAGATAGAAAGACGGCATACAAATTAAAAATGATGATGATGATGATATCACCCCAATCTTGGTCACAATAACTAAAACTGGAAAGATAATTGAGGTTGCAATCCTTACCCCACTTTCCTGGTAGTAAGTCCCAATGAATTCAATAGGACTTACATCTGGGTAGACACAGTTAAGATAGCTTTATTGGTTTCTGATCAATACTCGCTGAGGCTTTTGAAATGCTCGTGTCATAGTTTTATTTTATACTAGTTTTTTTCCCCCTTTCCTTTACAGTTGCTTTTGATGATTTCTTCAGGGTATATTGATTATGTATAGAGCGTCTGGAGAAAGAGAATAGTTTATGTTTGAAAAGTGATCTTACAATGAATTCTAAGCTTGCTGCCCAAAAAGGGTAAAATAAATGTAAACATACCTTGAAAATATATATAGACTGGAAATGGCAAAGGACAAAACAAAACCCTGCAGTTATTGATTGTTTCAATACATCCCCACCCTACAAGCCTGTATATATCCCTGTAACTCAGGATAATACTTGATGCATCTAATGAAGGGGACCATAGTGTAGGAAAGCTTGCATCATGACAAAATTGTTAGTCTTTATGGTGCCACAAGTCTGTTTGTTGTTTCTATAGCTGTCCAGACTCCCCGCTCACTAAAATTCATTGGTAAGCAATAACTGAAGAGAGTTGTAAGACATAAAATAGAAGTTATCACATACATCTTGTAGGAAGGATGGGGTCATTCTTTCTTGAATTGCCTCTTCTTGAAAACACTGAAATATCACCAACCCTAAAAGAATCACAGTTTCTTGGGAGAATCTCTTATTATATTATACCACCTTAACAGTCATGCCCCCCTTAATGGATCACTGCCTTGTTGTGATGAAGGGGCTTGCATAACTCCAAGAAACTATGAGCTATGCCGTGCAGGGCAACCCAAAACGGACAGGTCATAGCCGAGAGTTTAGACTAAATGTGATGCACCAGGAAAAGGAACTGGCAAACCACTCCATGGACATAAAAAAGAGGAGCTCTGAGAAGAAAATGAGAGTTTCCAAGGCATGATTTGGTTCATGGGCTCACGGAGATCAAACAAGACTAAGACAGCTAAACAACAAACAACAGTCATGGCTCCCTCAAAGAGTCCTGGGAACTATGGTTAGTGAAGGGTGCTGAGAGTTGTTAGGAGACCCCTCACAGAGCTATTATTCCCAGTACCCTTGACAAACAACAATTCCTTTGGGGGAAGCCATGACTGTTAAAGGGATTTAAGAGTGCTGAAAAAGCATGGTGTGGATGTGCCAAAATTGGTTTAGATTTGTAATGTAGGCATGTACTTAGGAATGTCAGCTCCTATATGGAAGGTACACCCACATATAAAAACACATTCACTTAATGGTTGGACACGGGTGGTGCTGTGGGTTAAACCACTGAGCCTAGGGCTTGCTGATCAGAAGGTCAGCGGTTCGAATTCCTGCGACGGGGTGAGCTCCCGTTGCTCGGTCCCTGCTCCTGCCAACCTAGCAGTTCGAAAGCACGTCAAAGTGCAAGTAAATAAATAGTTACTGCTCTGGCGGGAAGGTAAACGGTGTTTCCGTGCGCTGCTCTGGTTCACCAGAAGCGGCTTAGTCATGCTAGCCACATGACCCGGAAGCTGTACGCCGGCTCCCTCGGCCAGTAACACAAGATAAGCGCCACAACCCCAGAGCACCTAATGATCAGGGGTCCCTTTACCTTTACCTTTTTACTTAATGGTTAATCCAACTGATTTCTAATAGAAATGCATGCTTAGAAGGCACTTAGAAGACTCAAGGACATAATCCACCATTAATTTCAATGGTTTGGGTTCAGTGAGGACTTTGCCTTAGCAGAAAGCACTTTTTCTGATCATACAGGTTGGGAAACCTGACTTTTGCTGATCGCTGCTAAGCATTGCACCATATTCCATTCTTCTGGAGGGAACTTCAACCTTCAGGAACAGCCTGGGGGGGGGCAAAGGGTGCAACTCAGGGGTCCCCAAACTAATACCCAGGGGCCGGATGCGTAGAATGTGTCTTTTTATTTAGAATGCATCTCTGGGTTATTTGTGGGGCATAGGAATTCGTTCATTTTTTAAAAAATTCAAAATATAGTCTGCCCCCCCACAAGGTCTGAGGGACAGTGGACTGGCCCCCTGCTGAAAAGGTTTGCTGACCCCTGGTGTAAGTGAAAGTGAAAAATGGTTGCTTTGATGTGTGAATGGAAGTGCTTTCTGCTAAGGCACCATCACCACCATGGTATACAACCTGTATGTTTTATTTCAATGTGGTTTGCAAGATAATTCCTGGTAGATTTGCCCTAACTTGCCTTTGCCCAAAATGAATTATTTTCAGTTGCATTTCATTTTGGCTGACTTCTCATTTTTTGTTTGTTTGTTTTTAAATATGGATCAAGTCAGAGAAAATATGTAATGGGGTCTAGAGGTGCACTATAATGGTTTTATTGGACCCGGTTTTGTATGCCCTGTTTAATCTTGGGTGACATTCAAAATAAATACCAATAAACAGTTCCTAGACTGTTTACTCTTCAGTGCAAAAGAACAGCAGAAGTGAGAGCTTCTCTTCACTCCCAAATCTATTTGAGAATTAATTTCTACAAAGACTGTGGCAGAGTTCAGCCACTCCTGTTCATGTGATAACTGAAGCTATCAGGTAAACTTGTGAGACTAAACAATAGGTCACTGTTTCTGTCTTAGGTGGGCTAAAGGTAAAGGTAAAGGGACCCCTGACCATCAGGTCCAGTCGTGTCCGACTCTGGGGTTGCGGCGCTCATCTCGCTCTATAGGCCGAGGGAGCCGGCGTTTGTCCGCAGACAGCTTCCGGGTCATGTGGCCAGCATGACAAAGCCGCTTCTGGTGAACCAGAGCAGCGCACGGAAATGCCGTTTACCTTCCCGCCGGAGCGGTACCTATTTATCTACTTGCACTTTGACGTGCTTTCGAACTGCTAGGTGGGCAGGAGCTGGGACCGTGCAACGGGAGCTCACCCCGTGGCAGGGATTCGAACCGCCGACCTTCTGATCAGCTAGCCCTAGACTCTGTGGTTTAACCCACAGCGCCACCTGGGCTATTGTCCTGCAAAAGAGAAAGGGTGTTACACAACACACTGACACCTCTTTCACAAGTATTTTACAGGTCATTTTTGGCTGCCACTGCCAGCACCTACTGAAAAAAGCTATTGGAAGGTAACTTAAGTGGAGAATTGAGACCTGGGTTCCTACATCGCAGCCCAATACTTTTCTCTCTCATAAAACTGTTGAGTCACTGTCAAATTAAACCCTGTGTTGCAACAAAAAAACTCCCATTCTCAGTGTTGCCTATATTTTGAAGAGGCAGAACAAAATTCTTCAGTGACCTTGCTGCCTTCTGTAGCTTTATCATATATGGATAAGCATATGCTTTATGGAATTATTTGGGTGTATCGCTGATGGTTTTTGTATCTGTTTTGAAGAAGTTCCAGTTAGTAAAGCTTTGAATCATATTTATGTGTTTGGACAATTCCCCAAAGAGTCAGCTTTTATTCATCCAGTTGCTTCATGCTACACAATATTAATATCTGCCCTATGTATACTTGTTAAAAACACAGGAGCTCTTCCAGGTTGGTTTGGGGGAATGGTAACCCTAATTTAATCCCTGAAAATGCACTTCAAGGTAGTTCTTTAGCAGCATTTCAGCCAGATAGCACTTCAAAACATGCCTGATATCAGTTTATTCCCCTTCTCTATCAATTTTCTCCTAAAGAGGGGTAGCACACCATCTGATGAAACGTTGCACAATAAATGTTATTTATTGCAGTTTGTAGTGGGCCTGTTGGGAAGTACTGTCCTAAGAAAAAGGATAATGATTTTCCCAATCACATTCAGGCGGGATTCTTAATTTCTTTACCTGGTGCTAAAAGCAGGTGGTGATTCAATAAAGGCAGCATAACTGAAGACACTGCTGAAGTGATCAGGAACTGCAAGGAGAGGATTATAAGGGGAATTATTGAGATCCTGGCTACTAAAGGTACAAAGCAAAAGGGCAGCAATCTGGAAATCAGCGAGGCTTATTCAAGACAAAAAGAATGGACAAGAAAATAACATTCAACTGTGCCCGTCCTGCAGGCGCTATTAGGATCAGAAAGGACAGAAAACATAACTGAGTTTGATTAAAGAGTCTGCACTGGTCAAAAATTGAAGTGGGAGACATAAATGAGACATTGTCTAGGATGCCTGTTCTGACCAGAGAAAGCACTTTAGAAAGAACTGATCTTCCTAGTCTGAGCCAATTAGTAACACAATAGATTTTTTGCAAGTCTGACAGAAAGAAAGGGGATTACTGGAATTGGCTGATGCATTTTCTAAAATGAGAACACATATTTGGGGAGGGGGAGACAAACCAAAAACCAACCTGGACAGAAGATAGCGTCACCAGAGGCTGGTAGATGAATGTGTTTAAAAAGCTACCTTCACTTTCTTCTTCTTCTTCTTCTTCTTCTTCTTCTTCTTCTTCTTCTTCTTCTTCTTCTTCTTCTTCTTTTGTTTTCCTTTGGGAGGGCAGGCTGATCTGAATAAATGTTGCAGAAGAATATTGTCCCCTACAGGAGGGGAGAGTGCTCTTGCGCTCAAACCCTGCTTGCTGGTTTCCCATAGGCACCTGGCTGGATATTGTGAGAACAGAATGCTGGATTTGATGTGTCACTGGGCTGATCCAGCAGGCTCTTCTCATATTCTTTTCAGAAGATTTCTGAACATTTACTTGCTTGAATTCTGCCTGTGGGGCAGACTCTGCAGAACACTGGCAGCTACCAGTGCTCATTACAGGCTTTGGGAAAGCATCAGGCAGAGCCAGCCCACCCATGAAGTGTGGTAAAGCAGCTGCCTCAGGTGGCGGAAGCTCAAGATGCAGCACCCTACTTGCCCCACTGCTTCTACCACTGCCAGAATGCCAGTGTTGCTGTTCTTCACTTCCCCAAGGGCAGGGCAGATGAGTAGCAAGGCCTTGTGGAATGCCTTCTGCCACACCATGTTACTTGAGCGGGGTGTGTTCCGGCACGTGGCATTGCCGCTCGCCTTCCTTGCCCTTACAGTGGAGAAGTTGAGTGGCAAGGCATTGCAGAACACCCCCTTCCCCCAGTGTTGGTGAGAGGAGGGCATTCCAATGGCAATGGAAGTGTTGGGGTGGCAGGAGGTGGCATATTCTTGTTTTGCCTCAGGTGACAAAACAGGCCAGGCCTTCCCTGGCCTCAGGGAATGCGCTTTCCATGTTCCCACTTGCTTGTGACTACCTGTTCGATTGCCTCTCCATCTGACCTGGAAAGACCACTGGGAAAAGCACACACACACACACACACACACAAACCATTGTGCACCTGTAGCAGCAAAACTGGATGATTTCTTCTGCCCCACCTGCAATAAAACATGTCTCTCCACAGTCTTAGCAGGCACTGAAACTCTCCAGTGGTTTGACTTTACCCCTGAAGGGACACTCTTCCATTGTCTCCCGAGACAGACGGATGCCAACAAAATTATTGGATGTCATTCTTGTTGGCTTTACATATGAATTTAATTCTTACTGTTTTAACTTTGCATTTTGTTCTTTTTTTGTACAGCCCCACAATGTTCAAATGATGGGCTGTTTATAAATGATTTAAATAAAATAACCCTACAGCGCAATTCTAACTATGTCAACTCAGACATGGGTCTTACTGAATTCAGGTGGGCATAATCTCAGGTAAGTGGGGTTTGGATTGCAGCGTTAACCATTTATTTTATTTTATTTTAAAATAGCTGAGGCCTAGATTCTCTAACAATAGTCAGCTGTTTTATCAACAAGACAAACAACAACCAGAGGTTCTTTTTCCCAGGCTTCCCTGTAGAGTTTTCTGCAATAATTAACTCTTCACTCCCTCAGTACTGTTGCATTCGCTTTAATACAGCATTAAATAAAAATGATTAAAACAATAGGGAACAGCCATAAAAGAGAAATACAAAAGGGACAAGTGGGAGTGGGGGTAGAGACTCCACATAATTTCAAAGTGCTTGTGTTTGAAATATGGGTGTTCTAATTTGAAATATCTTGTAGGAGCACATTACAAGACTCTGACTATTCACTGACATTCTACACACTGGCTGGCAAAACCAATTCCGATATGCACTATGTGTTAAGTTTATAAAACTGCAAGATAGAAGACTTTCCAGGAATGATAAAGCCACAAGGGATCTCAGAACTGACTATGATCCTTGCACTGCAGCAGCAGCATTGATTTTCTGAGGGGAATTCTTGCAACAAGAAGAAAGCAATAGGTATGTTAGAAAAATGGCTTAGAGCACAGGTTTCTTTGATTTTTATGGCCCTCTTCCAACAGCAATGAATAATACACCTCAAAAATATTGTACTGAATTCTGCAACAGAGGGCACTGCTACCACTGAAAGTGTTTCAATGTCAACTGTGAACATAAAAGGCTTTACATAAATATTGAGTCTCCGGGGAAGGGGCCCTCTGAAGCATTCAATAAGATGTTCATTATTGCAGCTTTAATACAAGAATGTGGAAAATGTTATTCAGAGGCAAACAGCAGCAGAAGATGAAGGAAACCCAGCGAGGACCTCCAGAGGTGCTTTACTGAGCCTGATATAGGTGGCCAGTCATCAACAAAGAGGCAATGCCAAAATGGGTCATTTATTTGGGGAGGACCAAAAGCAAGGCCTGGGATACTGTTAAGTGCAATCTCTAGCGATATAAAGATATATGCAAGTGTGCAGAATATATTTGATCTGCAGGTGCAGATTTTATTTATTTATTTATTTATTTATTTATTTATATATATTAAATTTCTATACTGCCCTTCATCCGAGGATAAGTGAGTTGTGGGCAACTTACAGCTGTCAGGCGCAATGCAGGACAGAATTCCAAACAAAGACATGCTCTCTTAAACCCACATTCCCAACATGTTCACACTTCTGTCCCAGTGATGTCTATGCTGGCTTGATGATGTCCGCAGAATGAAAGAGGGCAGAATCCCCAAGGATGTGCTCTATGAGGAGCTGGCTTCCGGCATCAGACCAGTTGGCAGCCAAACTGTGTTACAAAGTTGTCTGTAAACCTAATGTGAAGGCTGACAACATCAACCCTGCCATGCAGGAATCCCTTGCAGATGACCACAGGGCCTGGAGACAGGCAGTTGAGTTGTGTATCCATAGCAGTGGCCAGAGGAGAAATGACTGCTGGGAGGAGCACAGAGAAAAGAAATGCCATGGTGCATTTGCAGCAGCACAACTGCACGCCTTCACCTGCTCCAGCTTCAACAAAACATGTCTCTCCTGCATCGGTCTACACAGCAGGTGCTGCAACCTTCCAACAGCTTGACCTCGCCCCCCAAAGGTGTACTCCTTCATTGTCTCCAGAGACAGATTCATGCCAGCAGCATTGTTTAAAACTTATTTCATCTTCCAAGGAAACCATGAGGATGACAACTTTGCTGCCACATACACCCGGACAACACCATTACTGGCCCCAACAACATCAAACATACCATCTCAGGACTATTTAATTTCTCATCTTCTAACATTGTGTATGTCATCAAATGCCAACAGTGCCCTTCAGCTCTCTATACTGGACAAACAGGCCAAACCCTACGCCAAAGGATAAATGGACATAAATCTGATATCAGGAATCACAAGACAGAGAAACCAGTAGGAGAACACTTCAGTCTCCCAGGACATTCTATACAAGATCTCAAAGTAGCTGTCTTACTACAAAGGAATTTCAAAAATAGACTGGAAAGAGAAGTTGCTGAATTGCAGCTTATTACAAAACTTAAAACCATGGAGAGACCTGGTCTGAACAAAGACATTGGATTCTTATCTCATTATACACGACAAAGCTATCTGTAGCCATCTCACCCCTTGCCTTTTCCTGTAAGACCAATTGCAGTTGTTAACAGTCATCAACAGGTTTTCCACACCTATCAGCCAATCACCCATGCCCACCACCCTTCTGAGTAATAACCCTCCTCACTCTCTCACTATATATAAGGGTCTGGTGACTTCTGTTTCAGTGTATCTGAAGAAGTGTGCATGCACACAAAAGCTCATACCAAGAACAAACTTAGTTGGTCTCTAAGATGCTACTGGAAGGAATTTTTTATTTTTTATTTTGTTTTGACATGAGGACTGTAGTTTCTGGAAGGGCTAGAAAGGATCTCGGAGTATTCTTTGCATACTCAGGAAACTATAATTCCCAGGGTTATTTTGGGGAAGCCACAACTCTTGTACTTATATAAAATTGATATACCCATGTTTGAGGTGTAAAAATGTTCTCAACGTTGCTGCCAGTCATTATGCTGTTGCTAATCTCTGATTCAAGCAAAACCAAATTTACTCTGAAATGGGTATGTGAACTAAATCTGTCACTCTCCACTTTCAGGTGAATAACATTTTATGTCCCAACATGGAAAGTGGCATGTTCGAATCAGAAGAGGCATGGTTGTTTGCGACAAGAGCAACTTGCCAAAATCTCATCTTTTAACAAAAGTGTAATCGTTGCCATACAGGCATGCTGAAAATCAGCCCTGTGAAAATTCATTGGAACAGAATATATAATGGGCATATGGCCATAAAAGAAGGATTGTTTGCCCTTTTTACAACCCTGGACATTTGGCTGTTCCACTGCTTCTATTCTGATCTTAGTGCTGCTCGGCTGCTCGGGATCCAGAACACTCTAAACAGCGGAATGAGTCAGTGTGATGCTTAATAGATCTTTTATTAACAGGACCACTGACGTATGAATATTGCTGTTGCATAAGTCTTCTCATGCTCTTGGAACTTTAAGCTCTGAATGCTCTTGTGGACCATTTAAAGCATTGGAACGTGCTGTTTCCAGACCTCTAGTACAGAAATAGGTTTCACACCATTTACTTTCATTATCCATATATTTGCTTCCCATAGGCTTCCTTGTGACTTTCTTAAAAAAAAAAGGCTTAAAGTGAATTGAAGGAACTTTTTACTGTTCTTTTACTAATTGGAACAGTAGAGCTATTTTCCTTCCACATAGAATTTTCTGCTTCTCCTTAACACTTATGATGAAGACACTGTAATCAAAAGTAAACATCTGGAAAGGAAAAGAAAAAATCAACTTGAAAGGATAATCACTTTTCTATGAACCATTAATACCCTTTCAAACTTCCCTTCCCACAATGTAAAGGCAGCATCAAAATCCATTTGACCAAAAGAGCAACATCAACTCTGTAGAAGACATTAAAAGATTAGGGAAGCTTTAATAGCAATTAATTAATGCAACCTGGAGCCTATTGATAAGTTTAGGGGGGAAAGTCATACTTTCCCCCTTATCTGCATGAAGGTTTATCTGTTCTTTGCTATCCTGACTTTGAATAATTCATTTTTGAATCTCACGCATTTCCAAATACCTGCACCCTTTCCACTTATATCAAGAGAGAATTCTTCTGCTTCAGAGACTTAATGTGTTTAGATAAGGAAATGTCAGATCTTTATTCGCATTAAAATCAAATGAGACATTACTTTTGAGAATGCTTTTTTGGCCAGTGCAGACACAAAAAAGAAGCATTTCTGTTCATGGGCATAGCCAGGATTTGTGTTGGGGGGGGGCAGGATTTTGTTAGGGGGGCAGGAATTTTTTTGGAGGGGAGAACCCATGTGATTGGCCAGTTAGTTAAGTATTTCTATTGTTTTACTTGACCTAGTGGGGAGAGCTGCCCCCCTGGCCACGCCCATGTTTCTGCTTTAGAGTAGTCTTTTGCATGCTGCTTTCCCCCACCAAGGTTATGAGGCAAGACTTAAGAATCAGGCCTAAAATAATCCTCAGCTTTGCTCTAGTTAAATGCAAACGGCTGAACTGTGCCAAAATATTGTGATACCTCACAAGATGAATGCCTCTTGCAACGAAAAACTCGCTAGACGAAAGAGTTCTGTGGTTTTTTAGGTGACTCGCAAGACAAATTTTTCTATGGCCGTGCTTCGCAAGACTAAAATGTTTTGCGCCCCCCCCGCACAATGCATTCCTATGGGAAACCGCGCTTCGCAAGACGAAATTTTCGCAATACGAAACGACTCGCGGAACAAATTGATGGGCCATTCTCTTGAGACCATTCTAGTTCACAGTATTTATGATTTGGGTAGCCATACACTGTGTATGAGTTTATGGGGACATGTTTGTGTTAGTATTTCACCCCCTCCCTTTGTGAGAATCGTGTGACTTATGGTCTGAGAGAAGGGGGAGGGAACTGAGTCTTTGATCTCTTAATTAACTTCTCTGTGCCAGACAGAATGTGACCTTCACTGTGTGTGTTAGACAGGGTTCGTTCTGTAGATAAGATGTGTGGAAGAAAACCTAGCCACACAGGCTGTATAGTTATGTATATATTGTAGCTTGTAGAAAAATAAAGAAGAACTGTTTCAAGTTAAAATAGCCAGCGCTTTATTCGACCTCTGAGGAAGTGAGGGTGCTCATGACAGACAGTCTTGAGTCCAGATATTTATGATTGAGCTGTAGGTGTTCCAGTCTTATCGCCTGGCCCAGTCGGGGCACGAAGTGGGGCACAAGACCTGGATAGATCCTGGCTTAAATCAACATATGGTAGCAGAGGCGGATGGCTTCGTTCCTCCTATGGTGGCAAGCGGCTGGTTGGCGTTCCTCCTGTGTTGCAGAGCGGCTGGTTTTCGTTCCTCTGCAGATGAAGGCTGCTGAGACGTGCTGCTGCTGTGTTTGGTGAGACAGTTCGTCTGCTTCATTTCGGAGCTACAGAATTGATTTACAATGGTATGCTGTTTAGCTGCCAGAACAGATAGCAGAGACGCTTTTCCAGATTCCTGCTAATTGCGCTGAGTTTGGGGGAGTGAAGTTAAAGGGAGTTAAGGCTTATTTTGTTGCATGAAGAAGTGGTGTTTGCTACAGTTAAAAACGCAAGCATGTCTTCTGCACAGTTTGGCCAGATATCTCTCTCTTTTCCTCCTCTCACGCCAGAGACTTACCCTACCTGGCAAGTTAGAATGAAAGCGCTTTTACAAAGGGAAAGGCTTTTTCATACCATTGAGGATGACCCCCCACAGCAAGATGATGATGAATGGCCTGCCTGGCATGAAGCTGATCAAAGAGCCAGAGGGACTATTGTTCTGGGCGTTTGTGATACCCTGTTGGTTAGTTTAGAAGATGCTGAAACGGCAAGGGCTGTTTGGGACAAACTTCGTAATTTGCATCTTAGGCAGGGAGCAGGGAGCAGTATTCTTTTTTTCAAGAAATTGTGTAGACTGGAGTTGCAGAAAGATGGCGATTTGCCCAGCCATCTGTCCCAATTACAACGCCTTAGACAAGACCTCATCCAAAGAGACTTGACTTTTTCTGATGCTGTTTTCTCCATGCTAATGATTAATAGCCTGGATGAGTCGTATGATGCTATTGCTTCTCAGTTATCAGCATTGCCTAATGATCGTTTAACACCGGATCATGTATCTAGTGTGCTCTTAAATGAGTTTGACCGCAGACAAACTGTTAAAGAAAGCCGGGGCAAAGCTGCTGAAAATATTTCTAAGCCTTCAGCAGGAGAAAGTGAAACTACTGCAAAGGCACTGAAGTCAGTACGTTGCCATGGCTGCGGAGAGCTAGGTCATTATCGGAGTAATTGCAAGAAAGCTTCAAAGAAGAAGGGCAACTTCAAAGGTGGTGGAGGACTACGCAGACCTCAAGGGCCAGCTGCACAAAAGGCTTTGATCTCTCGTTGTACTGATAAGGACGCATACTCTGTTTTTGTTGTAGATTCTGGGGCGACGCGCCATGTATCCAACGACAGGAGTATTTTCATTAATTTGCAGCGACAAGAAGGCCGAATTCAACAGGCCGATGGGTCAGAGATAAAGTCTCCTGGCCAGGGAACGATTTCTCTGCAGAATCTTAATGCAACAGTTAAGAATGTTATGTATGCACCTCATTTGCAGGACAATTTGCTGAGTGTTTCTCAACTTACTTCTCAAGGTCTCAAGCTGGTGTTCACAAAGTCCCGATGTGACATTATTAGAGACAACAAACTCATTCTTTATGCCAAATGTGTTAATGGTTTATATGTATTGCCTTTTGTTACAGGTGCAACAGCTGGTACAGCTAAGAAAACTAAACAGGCCCACTGCAACATATCAATTGATAAGAATGAGAAGTTGCATAACCATTGTATTCATGATTATCATCGCTTGTTTGGCCATCTTCATTTTCAGGCTTTAACAAAAATGCAAGATTTGGTTGATGGTATGAAGGTTAAGAAGTGTCCTTACCACATGAAATGTATCTCTTGTGCAGAGAACAAAATCAAACAGGCCTCCAAAGGTGCAGAATCAGGAAGGGAGGTTACAAAACCTTATGAAGTAATTCATGCTGATTTGGTGGGACCTCTAGCGCCCTCTAGAGGAAATTCACGGTATTTTCTAGTTCTGATTGATTCATTTTCCAGATATGTCTGGGTTTATGTGTTGCAAAAGAAATCAGAGGCTTTTCAGAGATTTAAGCAATTCTGTGCATGGCTTAAGAATGTGCACAATGAGCATGTACGCTGTTTTTTTACTGACCGAGGTGGTGAGTTTTGTTCAGAAGAATTTGAAAGTTTCCTCTCTGAACAGGGAATTGAACACTTGACCGCCACACCCAGGTCACCATGGCAAAATGGCCTGTGTGAGAGAATGAACCAAACGTTGCAACAAGGGATAAGAACTCTGTTGCATGATTCAGGCCTCTCCAATCTTTTTTTGGGGGAAGCTCTGTCTTGCTTCACTTATGTCTATAACAGGAGATTCCACTCAAGTATTAAGAGTACTCCGTATGAGATGCTGTTTCAGAAGAAACCATTTGTAAAACATTTGAAAATTTTTGGTTCAGAAGTCTGGGTACACACTGTGAAAAATGACAAATTGAGTAAGTGTGGTCAACATGGTATCTTTCTAGGATATGAGAAAGGTTCTTATCGTGTTCTGATGACAGACACAAAAGCAATAAGGTTGACCAGGAGCATAGACTGCAATCCTAAATGGGACACAGTTGGTATTTTCCAATGTTACCCACTGTCTGATGATGGAAATGTAAAACCAAAACCAGAAAAGAAAAAGGTTGAGTCTGATGATGCTGATTCTAGTGATGGTGGAGAGTCTGATCCAGATACAGACCTTCACAGTGCCCAAGCCTCAGTTAAAGATGAGCCAGAGGCTGGTGCAGATGAACAACCTTTGTTCACAATAGATCCTCATTCCCCTAAAGAGGAAGTGGATCCAGATGATCAAGAGACTGTAAGAAGGTCCGAAAGAACCACCAAGGGAAAACCACCAAAGCGTTTTTCCGTTGAGTTTGCCAAAACTGCTGTTACTGCCAGTAATTCAGATTCTGTGTTTGAACCAACCAGTTACAAAGAGGTTCAAAACATGTCAGCCAAAGACGCAGAACCTTGGCTTAATGCCATGAAATCTGAATTGAATTCCCTCAAGCAAAATGAAACGTGGGAATTGGTTCCACAAGAACCAGGCATGAAATTAATAGATAGCAGGTGGATTTTCAAAGCCAAAACTGACAAACATGGTAAAGTGGTCAGACACAAAGCTAGACTAGTAGCTCGTGGTTTTTCTCAAATTCCTGATCAAGACTACCACGAGACATATTCACCAACAGTTAGGTTTGAAAGTGTCAGACTGTTGATGAAACTTGCTGCTGAGGAAGGCATGACAATTTCACACCACGATGTGAATACTGCATTTTTATACGGTGTTCTAGATGAAAACATTTATATGCAACCACCAGATGGTGTACAAGTAAAGCAAGGAATGGTGTGCAAGTTAAAAAAGTCTTTGTACGGCCTAAAACAAAGTTCTCGCTGTTGGTATACCAAACTTACCGAAATACTGTTTTCCTTAGGTTTTGAACAAGGAAAGGCTGATTCCTGTGTTTTTGTAAAAGAGCACAAGCAACAGAAGTTGTATTGCATCTTTTATGTTGACGATCTCTTATTCTTTTGGAAAAATGTAAATATTTACAAAGACACACTCACGAAGTTGCAGAAACATTTTGATATGAAAGATCTGGGAGATGTGACTAATTACTTGTCATTAGAAGTTGAAAGGAATGACAAAGGTGATGTTCTGTTACACCAGACATGCAAAATTAATGATTTGGTCCAGAAATTGAGACTCACTGAGTCAAATGCAAGGGACACTCCCATGATCACAGGGTACCAACATGACACAACTGCTACAATGTTTCCTGATGTCACATTGTTTCGGAGCATATTGGGCAAGCTAAGTTTCATAGCTAGATGTACCAGGCCTGATATTGCCATTAGTGTAAATCTGCTCAGCAGATATTCAAACAATCCCACAGTGCAAGACTTTAAGGCGCTCAAACGCATTGTAAACTACCTTAAAGGTACTATGCACTATCGCTTGCGTCTTTCTAGCCAGAAGTCAGGTGGTCTAGAAATTTACACGGATGCCAGTTTTGGAAGTGATGCAGTTGATGGAAAAAGCACTTCAGGTATCTGTTATATGTACAACCAATGTGTTTTTGATTGGGCATGTAAAAAGCAAGCGACTGTAAGTTTGAGTTCATGCGAAGCAGAGCTCAATGCATTAACTCACTCACTTATGGACATTGAGTGGTTACTGCAGCTATGCCAAGACATTAGACTGAAAGTTACTTGTCCAGTTAATGTATACCAGGACAGTAAATCTTGCATAGCACTGATACATTCTGAAGGTTGCAAGCAAAGAACAAAGCATTTGCAGATAAAATTACAACACGCCAGAGAATGTATTCAGAAAAATGTTGTGAAGGTTTCATATGTACCAGGGAAGGAAATTCCTGCTGATGTGTTGACTAAGGCTGTGAACAAGGAACAACTTGGTATATATGTTAAACAGTTACAGTTATGTTAGATTCTCCCAAACCTCGGGATGAAATGGGGGAGTATGTTAGTATTTCACCCCCTCCCTTTGTGAGAATCGTGTGACTTATGGTCTGAGAGAAGGGGGAGGGAACTGAGTCTTTGATCTCTTAATTAACTTCTCTGTGCCAGACAGAATGTGACCTTCACTGTGTGTGTTAGACAGGGTTCGTTCTGTAGATAAGATGTGTGGAAGAAAACCTAGCCACACAGGCTGTATAGTTATGTATATATTGTAGCTTGTAGAAAAATAAAGAAGAACTGTTTCAAGTTAAAATAGCCAGCGCTTTATTCGACCTCTGAGGAAGTGAGGGTGCTCATGACAGACAGTCTTGAGTCCAGATATTTATGATTGAGCTGTAGGTGTTCCAGTCTTATCGCCTGGCCCAGTCGGGGCACGAAGTGGGGCACAAGACCTGGATAGATCCTGGCTTAAATCAACAGTTTGTCCTTAGAGATCTGCCATTCCCACAAGGATTTAGAAGAGGTATAAGAAACCTGTGCCTTCCAGTTGTTGTTGTGATACTACTTCCATTAGTCCTTGTCAGCATGGCCAATGGTCAGGTAGGATGGGAGCTACAGTTCCCCTATCTTGGATTTAGGTCATTGTGCCAACTCTTCCATCTGTGTTGTTTGTTTGTTTGTTTTGGCCACATGACCTGGAAAAACTGTCTGTGGACAAACGCCGGCTCCCTCAGCCAGTAAAGCAAGATGAGCGTCGCAACCCCAGAGTCATCTGCAACTGGACTTAACTGTCAGGGGTCCTTTACCTTTACCTTTTTATCCAGGGAATACTCTGGGTTCCCAACGCCTTATTGAAGTCCCTGCTGGTTTCTCTCAGGAGTGATTATGACCAGTTTAGGCTAGTTTGCCAGTTATGGCCATTCCTGGAGTGGGATAGCTTGGCCTCAATGACCCATACTATAGTGACTTCCCATCTGGACTACTGCAATGCAACCTGGATTTGATAATTGTCAGCTGAACCAATCAAACTGGAGAGTCTGTCTGTTTACTCATTAGCACAAACCTTTGAAAGATGTGCTGCATGATTAGCTTTGAATGCATACTCCAGTGAAATGGCATTACTCTGGAAGCTGCATTCTGCAATGACAGTCTAGCGTAACTGTTCAGAGCCCAGCTAAATATAGGCTTGCATTCTCAATAAAGCACCAGTAACAATGGCACAGAATTATCAAAAGTAAATTTGTCATTTATATGCCAATAAAATGTTTGATTTATCTTTATCTTGAGTGGGAATTTGTTTCAGGGGGCTGTCAAGCCCTGTGTAGTTCATGCAACTGGGTGCATTCTCATTGTTCGTGTGGCTGGGCATTGGAGGAAAAGACATTTCATATGGAGTCTGAAGTACATTGTTATGAAGCATTCCTTTAAATTATTACAGTGGTACCTTGGTTTAAGAACAGCTTAGTTTATGAACAACTTGGATTAAGAACACTGCAAACCTGGAAGTAGGTGTTTTTATTTGTGAACTTTGCCTTGAAATAAGAACATGTTCCACTTCCTGTTGAGTGTAAATTGAGTCCTCCCCTGCAATGGGAAAGCACGCCTTGGTTTAAGAATGCTTTGGTTTAAGAACGGACTTCCGGAATGGATTAAGTTCATAAACCAAGGTACAAGTGTATTGTTTTATTGATTTTACAGTACAGTACATTGTTTATTGCTTTCATTTTATGGATCAATGGCCTCGTTAGATAGTAAAATTCATGTGAAATTGCTGTTTTAGGGGTTGCTTTTCATCGTCTGGAACAGATTAATCCATTTTCCATTACTTTCTATGGGAAAGCACACCTTGGTTTAAGAAAGCTTTGGTTTAAGAACGGACTTCCGAAATGGATTTAATTCGTAAACCAAAGTAACACTGTATTCTAAAGTTGCAGTCTTCAAATTACTGTGTATGGCTGTATTACAGGGAGTTAGTTATCATTTCCACAAATGTACAATTACTGGTATGGGGGCGGCTTCTAGATTATAGTATAAATAGTTATATAATCTATATATCAGTATCTAAACTCAACACTGATTAAAAGAAGGCATCTAGCCATTTAACCACATTGTAAAGAGCTCCTTTAAAAGGCCAGTAACAAGTTATGTGACTTAGCGTCCACTCTAAATAATAAACATTAAAGTAGATAGCAGGGGTGGGAAAACTTATTCAGCCTGAGGGCCACATGAGGAACCTTCAGGGGGCCACCCACCAGTGGGAAGTTTGGCCAAAGGCAACAAGTGGGTGGAGCAATAGATGTGACACTTACCTTTGTACAGTAGGTTACATTCCAGACATGCAAAAGTCAGAGGCTTCTACCCACCCACCCACCCACCTTGTACATTTCTTGATCCAAGCAAGTAATGGGCAATATAATAGTCCAAGGACACATGCCAATCTTAATTTTGTTTTTTTTTCTGCTCGGGGGGCAAATATGCTCTAACGAAGGCAGAGATATAGAAAAATATGAAGGCCTATTCCTGGATACTTGGAAGGTTACCTTGATTCCCACCACCACCAAAAAAACACAGTATTTGGAGAATTTTCATTGTTGATTATTTATAGCTCAGAGTAACTGCCCCATGCTGATAAGACATGTGAGTATGTACCTGTGCGCGCGCAAAAAGTTTTTATGCCTTTTATGCGCAGATCCGACACCCACTCATTTTTTTTATATAACAACACGCATTGCTTAGAATCAGGTGTTCAGGGGGCGGGGGAAATGCGCCTCTTGTCTTCCTAAGTGGCAATTCTGGAAATAAATCCACAGTGGTTTGCAACCATAAAAAGCTGGCTGAGATATTTTCTCAACCAAAGACATATGGAATAAAGCTAAATGACTTGAACTATACAAGATGTGTAATAAATAAGTGCAATAAATTTCAAGCAACATATTGAATGCATTCTCCTACTGTTCTTATGAATGTAAATTATTATGCAAATTAAATTTCTGATAGTAATACAGCCAGAATGCAGCACTACTTCAGGGTCCCACAGAAGACAATCGGGCTTCATCTATAAATGTGGCAATCTCCCCGGTATGATCTATGAGTTCATTATAAGGGCTCTATATTGAGGCAGTTCCAATAGGACTGGTGTTAACTATCTGTGCTGTATCTATATTTTATGGTATAGATTATTAAATAGTAATAATGCTTGGATGAAGAGTGCAAGCTGTAAGAAAGAAAGAAAGAAAGAAAGAAAGAAGGAAAGAAAGAAAGAAAGAAAGAAAGAAAGAAAGAAAGAAAGAAAGAAAGAAAGAAAGAAAAGGAACGGGGAATACCATAAATCTGAAAGTGGGCCATCTTAACTTCGCACTGCAAATATCTTGTGTTTGAATTCCCTATTGCTTAGTGCTCAATTCAGTCTTAACTTTGCATTAACCCTAGATCTTTCAATTAACCTCCCTGGTTTGTTTTAATTTATTAGAAAGAAGTATAAATGAAGTCCCTAATTCTTTTACTCATCATAGAGCATTAATTGGCCAAAAGTAGACAAATTGTCTTTGAACACTTAAACTGGTCTTAATTTCAGTTGGAAAATGTAACCCTTTAGTTTCCTTGTTGAGTCAGCACCAGTGGCATTAAGAATTCCACTGATTCCACCCCCCTTAATTTAAAGGAGTAGATTTCTTTTCCTTTTTTAATGTTACACACACACCTCAAACTACTGACAAATTATCAGCTACCAGTAAGTCCCTAATAATTGGATGTATCCCATATTGGACTTGAAATTGTAAATAAATAAACATGCTTCAGGCAAGTTCACCTTCATAATATTGGCTGTTGTTACAGCCCATATACAGTGACAATGTGATCATTCTCTTTTTCATAATTGCTGTTGTTGGCATTTATCTGTCTCGGGAGATTCCAGGGGTTCCAGTGCTTACCCAGGGTTCAGTTTCCTTGAAATGAAGGTCAATGGTTTTCTGTAAGACACATAATTTTATTTGCACAGATATACAGCCTGAGCATAGGATGGAAGGGGTAACAGCATTAACACTTCAACAGAGCTTGCTTCCCCATTAGGTTTTCAGCAAAGCCCTTTCAAAGCGATAGCTTTGGGGTTCACCCCAGATAAATGGTCAAGCCTCTTCTTCCAGCTTCCAGCCAAGCCAAAAACTCACACGAAACACTAGCTCCCTTGGCCTATAGTTGTTTTTTTTTTCTAGGATGAGGTAGCATCTAGCCAGGTGAGGTTGGGAAAGGCCCACTCCCTCTTCCTGGAAGCATCTCACTTAGTAGTTGCTATGGCAACATGGCTCACTTTAAAGATGCTGAAGAGGCCAGCTAAGGCCACTAGCCTAACAAGGAAACTGGTCTGCCCAGTCCACCAGGTTCTTCTTCTGGATTTTTATTTTATTTTTTTCTATTAAATTGGTATACCCTATACCCGCAGGTCTCAGTGGCGAAGAACTGTACTTTGGGGGTCATTTTCCTTCTCACTTTGTGGTAGTGTAGGTGCTGAAATACAGTTGCTTCCTGTCACTCAGGTGGTGTGCTCCTTCTTCCAAAGTCATTTTAGCCCTCCTGAAATTTGGGGCAATGCTGGAATCAAAAGGAGCCTGGGCACCTCTTATGATGTGGACTGCGGCTTCCAACTTGATCAGTGAGGGAAGGATCTGAGCTGCATCAGAACAGTCCCATAATGTTCTCACAGATGCACTGATTTGTAAGCCCACTTTGCAGCTCAGAGGAGCTACTTGGCTGACCAATGGCATCAGAACGGCGACTAGCAAATGGACATGTATTTCCTTGGCGTATTTGTTCAGAGATATGCTGCCCTCTGCAGGTGAATTTACCCTTCTGTACAGGCAGCAGTTATTTTATGCCCACTTGTTTGGATGGAACATAGTGGGGTGAGGAGAAAAAGTGCAATGTCTCTGTATAGAAAACCAAATGCACTTCCACTTGTAGCTCACAGAGGGTGAGAGTGAGACAATGATTAGTAGCCTAGGAACTATCACTCTGAAACCAGCCTATATGTGATGCAGAAGATCTGTGGTAAGAATGTCTAGCCTTTTCTTTTAAAGATTTAAACGCACCTGTGGGTGGGTTGAAAAAGAAAGATGGCACCATGCTCTTTCTAATGTATATAATGCCAATATTTGCTTTAAATTAAGGAAGCTGTGAATTGGTAAATCTATGAAAGAAAACCTATATCTCAAGGCAGAAATAAGTCTCAGATGAGAGAAAGGCAGGCCAACAAGCAAGTATTTACAGCCATTCATACACGCTAATATCAATGGACAAACTAAAGAAATGGGCAGCAGTGAGAAAATAACTTTTCTTAGACCTATTAAGAACATGGAAATAACAGACTTTAGCAATGGAAGAAGTATGAGTTGAAAAGAAAGGAGAATAAATATTTCTGGCAGCAGGAGGAAACTGAAAGAGCAGCAACTGAATAAAACTAAGACAAAGAAGAGGAAACATTACAAATTAGGCAACTCAGGCTCTCTGTGTGGGGTAGTTATTCAAGTGTGGAGAAAACAAATAGGCAGAAATATTAGAAAAAGGAGAGGGGTGTGTGTTTAATTTTGTATAATTTATTTATTCTTTGTCTTTGAATTATGTTTGGAATATTGATTTGGCTTTCTTTGTATATGTTATATGTTCTGAGATTCCATTATTCTGTAATTGATGTTTATATTGCATATTGATTTGTGTGTGTGCGCATGGGTTCTGTTGTACAGTATTTGATCTCTATTTTGTACATGACTTTGCTATTATTTTGTATGGTATTGGAACTCTACTTTGTAAAATGTTCTGTATTTCTGTCCTGTTGTATTTGATGTCAGTCATCTGCAACTCACTGAGATTCTTTTGACTATAAAATGCTTAAGAAGTTTTACAAATAAGATAAAAAAACAACTGTTGAGAAATGTTTGCAGGCAAAAATAGCCAAAACAGCATGAGATTCAAAAGTAGATGAAGAAGGTGGCAGACTATCAATAATACTATCTCTTCTTCACCACCATCAGCAGTTAGAAAGTATGAAAAGGACAGAGAGCTAAATAAAATGACTGAAAGTAACAGACATACATGATTTTATTTCTATGTATAGTTAACTTTCTATAGTTAAAACCATGCTCAAAGTATCTTACACCAGTGTTTTTCAACCTTTTTTGGACAAAGGCACACTTGTTTCATGAAAAAAATCACGAGGCACACCACCATTAGAAAATGTTAAAAATTTTAACTCTGTGCCTATATTGACTATATATAAAGTAATTCTCTTGAATAGGAATCAAATAAACAAATTTTTCCCACGGCACACCAGGCAACATCTCGCAGCACACTAGTGTGCCGCGGAACAGTGGTTGAAAAACACTGTCTTACACAATTACAAGCATAACAAAAGTATTTATAAACAATAAATATATTGTTGGGTGGGGTGTAAATAATAAAATTATTTTTATCATTACTGTATATTCTGGCATATAAGACTACTTTTTAATCCAGGAAAATCTTCTCAAAAGTCGGGGGTCGTCTTATACGCCAGATGGAGAATCTGCAGTCGAGTATATCTCAAACTCTATATTTTAACTGGAAAAGTTGGGGGTCGTCTTATACGCCCAGTCGTCTTATATGCCGGAAAATACGGTAAATAAAACATCAAAAGGTGCACAACTAAATTAAAACAATTGCCACATAAATAATAGTATCTAAAATAAAGATACAAGAATAATAATATAAATACCAGCATAAAATATACACCCAGCAAAACTGCAGCCCAAGAATCTGATCAGCAGTCTCAGCTTTTGCAGCTGGAGTCAGTCAAGGGTGTGAACACCCTCTTGAGAAAATGAACCTAAGAATGGCAGTGGTAGTTCTTTGTGCATTTTCAACAACACATGTGGACAGTCCTGTTGAATGGAAGACCATGCCAAGGTATCTGGATGTCCTGACCTGCTCTGTATCATGGTTATCAGTACACTTATGTAGTGTACACCTTTTAGAAAAGACAGGAATTTTGCTCTTTTGGTAATTTGTTGTGAGCCAATGTCCAATCCAAGTTTCTGTCAGCAGAAAGGAGGTAAAACAAGAAAAAATAATCAGAGAAACACAGAAACATTTTTTTTTTTGCAAGAGACTGAAGGTTGATAATTCAACCAATCACACAAAAATAAAAAAGTACAATAAATAAATTGGACACACAACAAGAACAATTAAAACTGGGACCAAGCTTATGCCTAAAACCACTGTGTATGATAACCAGTGATGGGTAGATCTAAGAAGCTAATAAGAAAATAGGAAAATGATGAGACAGATATGGTTGAGAAACCAAAACCAAGATCTTTTTCCCTCCTGGCTTCACAGCAGCACCAATGACAACCTGCATTCTTTAATCTTGCCCATCCTAGCTGGGAAACCCAGCCAGATGGGCGGGATATAAAAATTATTATTATTATTATTATTAAGAATTGCTGGAAGGGGACTGGCTTGAGTTGCCAATGGAAATGGTAAGCAGCTCGGGGGACCCAAAGATTCAATTGTTCAGTCTTTAGGAAAACATAGGGCCACAACAATAAATCAGCTTTGTTCTGATTTTGTAAAACTGCTGAATTTTTATGTAACAACACCCGTAGGATTGTCCCAGCCATTCCTGCAGCAACCCACCTGTAATAAATCAAAACCTGAGAGGCTACCTTCTAATTACTGCTGTGTCATGAAACAACTCTGCTCAGAGCAGCCAATCTGCCTTACACATAAGGCTTTATACCAAAAGGTAAACATGCAGGTAAGTGGGCAGGGTGGCTGAACCAAGTAGCCCCTCCCCTGGCAGCCATGTCTGAATGGTGGGAACCTTCGCATGTATGGGCTTCATGTGATTTGAAACTAGTGTTGTGCTGAAATCTGGCCTCCATTTTTTCTAAAGTGTACTTTGGAACCCCTTCAGAATTTCGATGGGTGTGGGATTTGGGGTTTGTGTGGACAGGCGGAGTCCCCCCCAAACCCCAGGCGACCCCTGAGTGGAATAATGACACAAGACAATGTGTTATGGGATTAAAATTGGCCACAACTTTATTAAGATTCAGATGTAGGGAGAGCTTGGCTCAGGCATTGGGCAGTTATCCTTCCCAGCCCCCAGCCAGGGATCTGGGAAACTGCAGGGTTATCCAGAATGTGCGGGGATTGGGCTAGCTCTGGAGAATATATGTTCAAGCAGATAGCCCCCCCCCCCCCCGTTTGCTGCCACTGGTGGGAGAAAGCAATGACAACCTCTCGGTGTATGGTCAATGCCTCCCCCAAAACCCCTTTAACCCCGGTATCGCTGCCGCACTGGGGGCGTGGAGTCACCGCCCCATGCCCCCCAATTTAGGAAGATGACTAAAGGATTCCACCCAAGGCCTGAAACCGCCAAAGTTGTGACGAATTCAGGAAAGGTGAAACCTGCCAATGCAGGGAAATTCCTTTCCGGCCCTTCAACAGTGGCCTTGACATAGCAGCGCCTGCGTACCTGTGAAGAAGAGGTTAACCTGCAAAATAAGCATTAATTGAGGGAGTGGAGGGTGGGAGAAGCTTTGGAGCCAACTGCTGCTTCTCAGGTAATCTACAAACTCTATTGTGTGGGCTGGGTAGTCCCTCCCCTTACCTGGCCAATCCCTTAGCAGCGCCTCCCCCAGACAGGATTGGATGGATAACTGGGGTAGGCGGAGACCCCAGGTATCCCTTCTGGGGGGATGGTGCAGCCAGCCAAACTTCCAGGTGTCACCCAGGAATTCAGGGGGCTGCGCGCGGCCACACAAACGTCGCCCCCCATTTAATGTGGGGAGCGGTCATTACTTTATCTGCAAAGTAACTTGATTAGTGGTGTGTTCATATTCTTTTCTTTCCTGTACACATTTTGCCACTGCTCTACAGCCTCCCTGACTACCCAAACATCCTGATCTGAGAAAGCTCAATGGAACAAGCTGTCTTGTGATGTCTTCTGCTGGGCTTTAAATAGAGCACAGGTGCCCAGGAAGACTGCAGAATGCAGAGCACTGATTTGTAGTATGAAAGGAACACCCCTCAACCACTTCAAGAGCAAGGCGAGTGGAATAAAAACACCTTACTTAAGAGAATTTCCTTCAGTTTTTCCATCCGCTTTGCTAATTTTCTAGGGCTATTTATGTTCTCTGCTTGAATCATGAGTGAACTGAACCACTCATGATTCAAGAGCGTATAAATGCCTATATGCATGAAGAGACCTGCTCTTTATACATTTGCACTGTATATGCAGGTGCAAGAAAGAGGGTCTCTTCAGCAAAGTTCTGCTCCTGACTCATGTGGTATCCTTAACTGTAAGTATTTGACACCTGGCATCACAGAATTAATACCGTAAGGACACCTCTATCGTTCTGTTGTTTGATTGATTAAGTTGTTTGATTGCCAGTATTCTGGCAAATTACAGCCAACATCGACTTTTGCTCAAATAAAACCACACTATAGGTGCAAAATAGGTTTCTTTAACCAGGAATATGTTCAATGCACTCAATAAGACTTGCAGACTGTTCTGCAAGGCTGCACACTCATACTATAAAATGTTTTACTGAAATAAACTGTGATTTATTTTTTTTAAAAAATGAAAGCTGCTTAGGGTTGCATTGAAATACTTTTTTTAAGGTCCTCTGGGTGTTCTGTTATACGTTTAATAAAATCTGGAGAGTGATAGCTTGATAGAATGGAAAACCCGAAATTAAACCTTTGGATAAGATCCTGTGTTGAAGGATGCAGGGTGGCAACTTCCACCATCCCTTGACAAGGATAAATGGATAACCTTGGGATATATTGTTCTTGCTCCAGTGAAGCCTGGTGTATAATGTAAAATCTTGATCTGCAATATAAATTATATGCACTGTCAAACTGAGCTCTTTTTCATCCTTTGTTGCTGTGTTAAACAATTTTGGAAGATTAGATGGACATTAACTTATGAGCCACTTTCTCTCACTGACCTCCTTGGAGATTGCAAAAGTATTCTTTGCCAAGTCAACTTGTGATTAAGTATTAATATTCTGAATTATTTATCAGTATATATATATATATATATATATATATATATATATATATATATATGGGAGGCGATAGTGAAGGTCAGGAAGCTTTTAATATGTTCTGACTAGAATATTGCATTTACAAGAAGATGAGATACTAAATTTGTTATTTTGGTTTTATCTGCACACCTGCTGCTTGAGATGATAGCTGATTTTCAATGCATATAAACTAATGCACCCGCCATAAAAACACTTGGTGAGAATGTAGTGAAACTTCATTGTGATTAAGCCATACTGAAATTAATTGACTTGCAGCCCAGTCTTGACTGTATTTGCTCAAATATAAACCCAACTGATTAAAATTAAACTTACTTCCAAGTAAGTATGCTTAGGATTTCATCCTTAAACTTTTGCACATTAGCCTCATTTATTTCAGTGGGATATAATGATGACTAACATCACTGCATTGAATCCCTTTCATTAGGAGAATGTCATTAGGTTTATGGTTTACCTAGCAATCCTATGCCTAATTTCCTGGGAGTAAGCCCAACTGAACTTATGAGTAGAAGCATACAGGAGTGCACTGTTAGGGACGAGTGATCTCAGGCAATTCATAGATAAACTCTCTGAGGCTGACCTTTGAATAGTCCTCATTTTTTAATTGGAAGTAGTTAAAAATATATAATAAATATATCCTAAACTATCTGAGTCCCTTTCAGTTTCTCTATTGTGCTCTCCTGCTAAACAGTCCTTCCATTCCTTTCAAAAACTTGGGAACTGCTACAGAGAAGGTTAGATTTGTAATGAGGTTATACCCAGCCAGCTTTCTTACATAAACATAAAACTTCAGCTGTTGTTGGAGAAGCATACATTTTCTACAAGTGGTCTTGACTCACTTGAATTTACTTGCATCTATTTTTGTCTTTGGTAGAAATAAATGTTTCCCTAAATGTATTATTAAAGCAATAGCAATAAAATGTCAAAGGGAAATATTTGCTAATGGATTAGGAACCTGCTTGCCAGGTTTTAGTCTGAGGCATGTTTTATTAGGCCCACAATAAATTCTTCAAAAGGATGTTTCTAATAAATATCCTGACAAAGCTAACTGCTCTGCAACAATGATGCTGTAAAATTAGAACAAAACATTATCCCAATAAAATAAGCAAATTGTAATTAATTTGCAAGTTGACATCAAGTACTGAATTAACAACTGGAAGAGAGATCATGCTGGTGAGACAGTTTTGTGGAATTATCTCATGGGGGAAAGATAGAACTTGCATTTAAATGTCATGGGCATGTAAGTCATAAACTGCCAGTTGTTGTTGCACAAGTTTCTATTTATCTGAATGCAGCATATTCCTGAGCCAATATGTGACGAATATGTGAAAATACATTCTGTGAAGTCTGCTTATAAAATCTTTACTTGACATTGACAATTCAGAGTAGGGCAAAAATCAGAATTTGGATTAAAAATGTGGTTCTGATCTGAAAATTCTGACACCGTCTTGAAATTTATCATGTGTTCAGTGAAACAACTGTTGAGTTTTGTTTACATGCAGCTTCTTATTGCAAGCTCTGCTTTTATGCTCTGTCGTCTTCTTTTTTGGTAGCAAACTATCTTTCAATATTTTAGTTCCTTTGCACGAGAACATCATAATTTGTTGCAAGGAAAATAAAGATGCACGAGAATGACAATCTGTTTATGTAGCCTTAGGGCTACAAAGCCCATTACATTGTAGTGCAAGGCCAATTAAAATGCAGATGTGCAAAACTTTCTGGGCCTTTTGTTGGATGTGAGCAGCTGAGAAAGACCGTGGTGGGGTGGGAGGAGAGCCAATGAAGCCAGACAAATTTATTTATTTATTTATTTCCCACCTTTCCCCCTGATGGGGCTCAAGGGACTCAAATAGATGGATGGGTCACCGCCTTAAAAAACAACAACAAATACATCTGAGATGAGGGAATAGAATTGAAAATGGAATCCTGTTTGTAGGTTTCATACATTCTTTGGCATATCTCAGAAATGCCCCTCAAGCACCTTTTATAAAGGTAAAGGTAAAGGTAAAGGTAAAGGTAAAGGCACCCCTGACCATTAGGCCAGTCATGTCCGACTCTGCGGTTGTGGTGCTCATCTCACTTTACTGGCCAAGGGAGCCGGCGTACAGCTTCCGGGTCATGTTGCCAGCATGACTAAGCCACTTCTGACGAACCAGAGCAGCGCACGGAAACGCTTCCCGCTGGAGCGGTACCTATTTATCTACTTGCACTTTGACATACTTTTGAACTGCTAGGTGGGCAGGAGCTGGGACCAAGCAACGGGAGCTCCCCCCGTCGCGGGGATTCGAACCGCCAACCTTCTGATCAGCAAGCCCTAGGCTCTGTGGTTTAACCCACAGCGCCACCCGCGTCCCTACCTTTTATTAAACTCAGAAGTATATTAAGAGTATGCAAGTTGTGGAGAAAGCGGAAAGGAAGGCTCGTCTTATAATTTCAGAACTTGTCATCCAGTGAAGCTGAATATTTGGAGATTCAGGACAGACAAAAGGAAACATTATTCACACAGTGCGTCATTAAGCTATGCAATTCACTCCCATAAGATGCGGCAATACTGATGGCTGCTAACTAAGACAGCTTTAAAAGGGGGTATTAGACAGATTCACGAAGTATAAAGCTAGCAATGATTACTAGACATGTTGGCTATATATAACCTCCAGTATCAGAGGCAGTATGTCTTGAAATACCCGTTGATGAGAACAGTGGGGGAATGCAGTTGTGCTCATGTCTTGCTTGTGGACTTCTCAGAAGCATCTGGCTGGCCACTGTGGAAACATAATGCTGATCTTGATGGGCCTTTCATCTGATCCAGCAGAAGCTCTCCTCATGTATTTAAATCAAATATAAACATCATGGTTCCCAGAGTTCCAATGCAATACTTTGTATGGCATTCGACTTCGAAGGTGCTTCGTGCTACAAACAGCTGCTCTTAGGCTATTTTTGCTAACTGCATAAATTTTTAAGTGTGCAGAAAGCACTTCTATATGTTTTGCTGTGTACAGTGAGAAGGGGGTAATGGAACTTATTGCCAGGAAAAGATGAAGAAACAAAACTTGAGTTTTCCTGCAAAGTCTATGCTGATATTCATGAGATGCTGACTTTAGTTTGCTTGAAATTGCCTTGCCAATTTCATAGTTGTTTCTCAGTGCTCATTTATAGAGAATAGTGACTCAAAGCTGCTGCTTTGTGATTAGGAAGCTTGTGGGTTATTTTTTAAAATAATAATAATAATAATTAGTGGGTGTTTCCATCAAGACCACAACATGTGAGTAGAAGAGTTTTAATAGTTTCCTCCTGCTGCTCTGCCAGATTCCTGCCCCCAAAAAAGCTTGTTTGAATGGGGTTTGGGGGCATTTTTGACACTACCATGGTGAGTAATAAAGGCAATACAACTCTTCATGCAGTGTGCAGTTGTTCCTGTAAAAATGACACCCACCCATGACTGCTATTAAATCATTAAAAACACACACCCTAATTGGGCTTCCTAATGACTTGTATAAGGGATGCGGGTGGTGCTGTGGGTTAAACCACAGAGCCTAGGGCTTGCTGATCAGAAGGTCGGTGGTTCAAATCCCCGCAACGGGATGAGCTCCCGTTGCTCAGTCCCTGCTCCTGCCAACCTAGCAGTTCAAAAGCAAGTCAAAGTGCAAGTAGATAAATAGGTACCACTTCAGTGGGAAGGTAAACAGCACTTCCGTGCACTGCTATGGTTCGCCAGAAGTGGCTTAGTCATGCTGGCCACATGACCCGGAAGCTGTACACTGGCTCCCTCAGCCAATAAAGCGAGATGAGGTCCATGACTTGACCTAATGGTAAGGGGTCATTTTACCTTTACCTTTGATGACTTGTATAGCAACATATCTAAAGGCTGTCATGCATCACTGGCTTAGGTCTATGCCTACATACAAATGCTTTACATGGGATGTACATGGGATGTACCAATTTGTGGAAGCCTGACAAAGTGGTTCTGGGGAAATATGTTGGCTCCTGCCTCAGCTGAGTTTTGACTTTCTGTCACTGTTCTGCTTACAAATCAAAATCAAAAATAAAAAAATCCTTCCAGTAGCACCTTAGAGACCAACTAAGTTTGTTCTTGGTATGAGCTATCTGAAGAAGTGTGCATGCACACGAAAGCTCATACCAAGAACAAACTTAGTTGGTCTCTAAGGTGCTACTGGAAGGAATTTTTTATTTTTTATTTTGTTTTGACTATGGCAGACCAACACGGCTACCTACCTGTAACTGCTTACAAATGTTAAGTGCTTGGTTGTTTCCAGAATTTCAACTATGATGCTTTGTCTCTGTTTAGAACCCACCTATTGGTCCCACCCTCTGATGTTCTCTTTGCCCATTGCCTTCCTAACAGTCCAGTGCCTTCATAGATCATCCACTAAGCCACTTCTGAGAAATGATGACTGTAGTGCAAGCACTATAAAGATCACACCACAATAAACACCATCCTCTGTGTAGAAGTCTTGCCTGTTTGTTTGTTTTTCCATTGCAGCAAAGGTGCTATTTCTTGTCTGTACAGCAAGCAGTGCTTTGTCTTTTTACAAATCGATACCCAGTACAACAAAGGCTGTTATTCTTTATTAAACCCAAGAAAAGCAGCTACTGCTGTTCTAACAGGCTAATCCAAGAAAACCTTCCCCTGTATAAAACCCAAACTGAGGAAATACAGTTATTTTTATTGCAAACAAATGGATGGCTCGTTTTTATCAGCCAAGAAGAACAAGAGTCAAGAGAGCATAGGTGGTTGCCCTGGCTGATCCAAGCACCTTGCCCATGTCCTTAAACCCTACCAACTGAAACTCATCCAACACAACAGGACTAGACAGTGCTCTGAACACCCCTTGAGATTCATCTGATGTCAAAGTGGAGTCAAGTGCTTTGCAATCAAGTCATAGCAAGTTACCATTGGTTCCACCACTTCCTTTGGGCCAGACTGTAAAATACCCCACACTATCTGGACAAACTCTGCCAGATGGTACAATGAGAATGCAATGGCGGCAGCACAAGTTATTGTACAGCTGTTCATTTATTGCTATTTGTTCTGTTTTGAAGAAAGTTCTGCAAGTAAAGTTTTGAATAATATATAATGAGTCTGGACAATGTTTCATTCCAAAAGGAGGTAGGTAGCCATGTTGGTCTGCCGTAGTCGAAACAATATTTTTTCCCCTTCCAGTAGCACCTTAGAGACCAACTAAGTTTGTTATTGATATAAGCTTTTGCATGCATGCAGATACCATGTTATTGGTATCTGAAGAAGTGTGCATGGACATGAAAGCTCGTACCAATAACAAACTTAGTTGGTCTCTAAGATGCTACTGGAAGGATTTTTTTTATTATTCCAAAAGGAGTCACCTTTTATGTATCCCATTGCTTCTAGATGCACAATATTAATATCTGCAATACCAGGGATTCAAGTGGGCTCGATGAAGCAGGAGAGGGTGATCAGTCTAGAAATGCAGACATGAAAAATTGAAGAAAGCAAAGCCAGATGTGCTGCCCCATTACAAAACCCAGGCAATTCTATAATTATCTCATGTGAAATTTGGAGACAATGAATTTTGGAAGCACCCTTAAACTAGCAGTGCATCTCTGTGTTTATACCCTTTATTTACCATCAATTAAGCTCTCTGACAGAGACACTTTAGCAGTGTTGATAAATTGAGAAGACAGGGACTAGTTAGGTTCTGTGTGTAACCCACTGAATTAGGTAAATTGAGTACTCATAACAGTTCCAATAATCTGCAGCAACTGGTGGCCTATTTCAGATCTTGCAGATAGAATTCTCATATGTGGTGAATGCCCATTAACTAGGTGTAAACATTTGAATTTATGAAGCTGACCTTCCTTCAGATGGTACACAACTGAAGAAAGAAAATTTGAATTTGGCTAGGGGAAAGTGTGTGTGTGTGTGTGCATTCATTCATAAGGAACCAAAGCAAATACAAGGATAGCTAACCCTTTAAAAGAATATGGGCATTTTCTTATTGATATAATAAAACATATTCTGAAGCAGCTATTCAGATATACAACTTTCAGCTTCTCAAGGATGCACAGATAAAAGGGAGGGAAAGACACTGAACACATGACATAGTTCTGAATGTAGAGAACACAAGCTCGCAGTCCACAGAAAGCTGCCTATTTTTCTGTTTACTCTTTATGCGACTGAAGAAGCTAGATGACAAAGTCCTGGTTATTGGCTTTTGCAATCTGCAACTCATAGAACAGGATCTCAAACACCAGAAAAAAAGAAAAGAATGGAGACCTTTTACATCTCTCCAAAATGGCTGTTGTCCTTCTGATCCCGATGAGCTGGCAGGGAAGTTCTGAAGGGTCTCCTTATCTTCTAGTTCCTAGAGGACAGCGAAGTGTGTGCAAAAACTAGACTTCTGTACCAAGGTAAACTACTGCATAGCATAGTGAGATGAAGGTGTAATCAATGAAATTTGTCTTCTGCTAGTAAGATTCTCTACTATATCTTGGTCCATTTTGTGAATGGAAGGGCTTAGCAGAATGGATGCTTAGTAGAGATTGAAGCAAATGGCAATAGCACTGATTATATCATATCCTCTAAAAAATTTCAAATGACAGTAGAAATGAATGTGCTTGTAAAACCCTAGGAATTACTGCCTGAACTCCCTGCAGTATTCTACATTGATAAAGGCTCTGCTTCACCTATTTTCAGCTACTCTACAATAGCCTCTCCTCCACTGCTTTAATACTGGGTAGATGTTTTTTGTTCTTTTGGTTCATGATACTTTTTTTAAGTCCCTACAATATATTTTAAGCAGTTCAAAGAATATCCCTGTATCTGCAGTGTGTAAAATGGCTTGGATGGGTACTAGAAACATTCATTCCTCACTCAGAGGTTTATCTTCTTGAGACCCTGGAGAAGCATGTAAACCTTGAAGAAAGAAAACCTAGCGACTCTCACTAACTAAAGTTTAACAAGGGATTCCTGGAAGACGAAAAGGAGGATGGTGATTTACAGACTACAGAGACTAGAGTCTGTCCTTGGTAAATAGAGACAGTTGGAACATGCACACAGTTGTATTGCTTCTTTTCAATCCAGCTCTTATGTGCTTATTGCATGTTCAGACCCAGAGACCTGCCCCCTAAATAAAAAACATATTTGACTCAAATTTTAGTTTTGGTTTTTGGCAGAATTTAGGCCACAACTTTATTGATTACAGAAAAGTGAGCGGTTGCATAGGCTCTGGTTCGACTAGCTCCCTGCACCCTTGCAGGGAGCACTGATCCAGAGCTCCATCATAGGTCATCCAAGGCTGAATACCTGGGGTAGGTGAAAAGCCCAGGAACAGGTGCTTCCCAGATGCTCCCTTGGACTCAGGCAAGGGCACAACCCCCTCTCAGGGGTTGACCAAACCAAGTTGAGTCCCTGGATTCCCTTTAACGGAATACCCTTCACATAGGGATGGCGAGAGCGTTCTCCCATCCCTATCACCTGAACCAGAGCCTATCCACAACCTTACAAGTTGTGACGAATTGCTACGCGGCAGGTGAAACCCAAATGGCAACAGCCAATCAGCCAAGTAGGGAAAATTCCTGCCGTGCCCCTGTCCCAACGACACACAACACCATAAAAAGGTCAATTGCAAAATGCCCTAAAAGTAGAGAATGGTGGGCGGGTGTTCCAATGCAGAGGAAGCTCTGCGTCACGTGTATAGGTCCCTTGATCTGTTTAGGCTGTGCCCCATTGGCCAGATTACACCCAGCCATGAGGAACCTACCAATTGGGTGTTGTGGCTATCCAACAGACCCACCCACAACCAGGAGGTCAGTCTCCAGGTCTCCTCTTTCAGGGAGGACACAATTTCTGGTCTTAAGATGCTGATGGGGCTCGCTGAACTGGATATGAGCTTTGGAGTGCTGCAATCCTTTGGCAGGCAAGCATTATGAGGCCCCTGAATTCCAACCTTACCTGCTCTAACCTGGGACAACCATTTCCTGGGGCACACCAAGACCTTCAAACCACTTCATGGTACCAGATGCCACCCAAAGAAAGAAGGGTGATGCATCCCTTATTTCCTCTTACTGTTGCCAGAGAACTGCTACTGTCACCACCCCAAGCAGTAAAAGAGGTATAAAGCAAAGGTGGTCTGGGAATGGGTTGGGAGGATGTTTGCAAGGAAGTGGAGATGGGGTCTGGTGGCTTACAGATGGGTAAAAGGTAAAGGTAAAGGGACCCCTGACTGTTAGGTTCGGTTGCGGACGATTCTGGAGTTGAGGCACTCATCTCGCTTTACTGGCCAAGGGAGCCAGCATACAGCTTCCAGGTCATGTGGCCAGCATGACTAAGCCGCTTCTGGCGAACCAGAGCAGCACACGGAAACACTGTTTACCTTCCTGCCGGAGCGGTACCTATTTATCTACTTGCACTTTGGCATGCTTTGAACTGCTAGGTTGGCAGGAGCAGGGACTGAGCAATGGGAGCTCACCCCACCGCGGGGATTTAAACTACCGACCTAGGCTCTGTGGTTTAATCCACAGCACCACCTGCATCCCTACAGATGGGTAGGACAGTCTAAAAACAGCAACACATTTTCAGATGTTTTAAAATGTTGTTCGGTGCTCTGGGCTCCTGTTGGAAGAAGGGCAAGATGGAAATTAATAAATAATTGCATGTATAAATATTTGGCTTGACTGAAAGCAGCAGAGCCATTGATGCCATTTTGGCAAATGACTTAGTTTATTTCCAAGCCAACTGTTGTGTACCAGGGAATGGTGTGTGTCAGATGACTCCACATGTGTTGAAGCAACACGGGAGGTGGCCACAGAGTTGTGTCACCAGCAATGTGCTTAGTGGGCACATCTCACTGCCTTCTCATGTGTGAAAGGCACCAGTGGATGTGATGAGGAGTGTAGGATTGGATTGGACCAGGTTCCCACCTTATACATCAGTACATATGGAGAACCCCATCATATTCAGGCCAAATGCAATGGTGGTGAGTCACAACCACCAGGCACACAATGGTGGAGAGTAGTTTTACCCGCAAAGCCCCACAACCTCCTCACATGTTTTTTGCAATGTGCACTAGGGCCTTCTGAACTGTTTTTCTAGAAAACTAGGTGCCAGAACTAATTATGAATGATTCCCTTGTTCTCTTATAATGACAATGGCACCCACCTGAGAGGTACTAGAACTGGGTTCCAGTAAGTTCCAGCTGTAAAAAAGCCGTTCTGAACCACCTTTGCCATCTTAGGTACCTGTCTCAGATGGACTCTGTGACTTGGACTCTTCGGCTGAGATCTTGGAAAGAGTGTAGCTCAGCTGTAGAACATCTGCTTTGAATGCAGAAGGTCCCAGTTTCAGCCACTGACATCTCTATATGGGCCCAAGAAAGACCTCTGTCTGAAGCTCTGAATAGTTGCTTTCAGTGAAGCAGATAATACTGTGTTAAGGACCAATAATCTCACTCAGTATATTGTTGTTACCTGTATTCCTATTTGAACTGATGGCTCTTCTGCACTTGCATATGCTGCCTGTTGTCCTGCTCCTGTCTGTTCACATCTGAAGTCCTATTTGGATGTGTGGTTGGCATGTACAGCCTACACATGAAAAGAATGAGCAGGGAGATGTGGCTCCTACACTTCACCTGCCTCACCCACTTTCCAATCTCCATCACCTTCCATGGCTAGTGACTGTGTGAAACAGTTGTCTCCTACAATTTGGGGGCTTATGGGAATGGTGGAGGAGCAGATTTGAGGTGCTCATTACCCCTGCTTGCCCTGCAGGTGTGTAGGCTTTGCATATGAGCATCCCACCCAAATAGGGCTGTAGTCTTAACTAGGCTACATTTAAAAAAGAGAGAGAAATCAACATGTTTCTAATTCTCCATCCTTTCATATGAGTAGGTGATCCCCCAAACCTTCTTCTAGTGTTCATCCGTTGGCACTTGAGATTGCCAAGTTAATTAACCACCAAATGGCATTTTCAAGCAACGCCTGTTGCTAGGCCCTCATTAAGAGTCTTCGTAAATTCAAATGAAGGTGAAACTGGGGCTCTGGGGTGTATGAAAGGATGTAGTTTCAAGACGTCCAGTGGCACTTTTGTTGTGTTTAATCAAGCAGAACAAAGTAGATATTAGATCCTAGTAGACTCCTTTGCTTAGCTTTCTGTAAGATGTGTGTAAACCTCAGTGGCCTGAATGCTAATTAATAGAACAAATTAGACTCTTTGACCCAAAGGAAATTTAGTACCATGTTCTACTTTCACTTACAAAGATATTTTTATGTAGGCTTTCAGTGGCTCCATGGCAAGGAATAAAAGAGAAATGTGTGGTAGTCCCAGAGCAAAATGAGAAGGAATCAGGTTTAAGCACTGAGGCTTTATAAAATTTGTTTCAATAGAGTGAGCCTCTTACATGACTTATTGTCAAAGCAATTTGACATCTCCAAGGAGACAGTTCTCTCAAAGAATATAATTTCTTTTCAACTGCAGTTTGTAAATCAATATTGTGTTGCAAACATAAGAAATTAAAACATGTTCAGTTGCCTTAAAATAGGGCATTTCTTCCTATGCCTTTACTATTCTTTAGAAGCTAGGCGCTGCACATAAAAGGCAACAGTTTCCCCAACAACTAAATATGGTATACAATCAAGACTGTCAATGTAGTGCCCTCCAGATGTTGTGGACTCGAGTTCCCATCAGTCCCAGTCAATGTGGCCCTTGATCAGGGATGTTGGGGGTTATAGTCCAAAACATCCGGAGGGCGCCATGTTGACTACCCCTGACATACACAAATATGTGGAGCACCAGCACTGATCTTCTAAAAGAGGGAGGGATTTTGAGCAGAAACGCAGCAGGAGGAGAGAAACCTTAAGCCTTTGGATGTGTGTAGTTTCTCTGCTTCTCTGGTAGTTCAGCATTTCTGCTAGAGGAGTCCACAGGGTGCCCAAATACACACATTGTCTCTGAGTGCACATCAGCTAGTCCCAAACTTGACCTTCTCTTATACAAGTTACGTATAATAATTAAAGCATGTAAAAGTGGTAACAATATACTGTTCCCACATCTCAGGACCCATGCAGCCAACTTTGTTGCCTTGTTCTGTGGTTTATCACACAAAGCTCTTTGTGTTTGTTTTAATCAAGGGTTTTATTGCAATAGTGTTATTAAAACAGACTCTAATTAATGTTAATAGGGAAATTTTATTATAAAGAAGGCCATATAACCACCGATTAGTGTGGTTGCCTTCGCATACTTCATAAAGATAGAAGAAATGCCTTGCTATACCAGACAAAAAGCTCTTTTATTTCAGCACTCTGTCCTGAACTGTGGCTAGCTAGAGGCCTCTGGGGACCTCATAAAGAAGAAGAAATCCATATTTTTTCATCCATAGGATCTGGTAATCAGAGGGTATATTGTCCCCTAATACGGAGGTTTCATTTTTTGCTCTCATAATGGTTAACAGCCATTAATCGACCCATCTTCCGGGCACTTTTCCACTCATGTTTGAAAGCTGCCTGGTTTAAAAGCTTCTGCAAAATCAGTCTAGCCCTGCTTTATGCCTCTAGCACTTTGCCAGTGGTAACTTATTCAATTTTATTCCACCTAACTGGACAGGTCGACTTCAAAGGCTAGCTCTGTTGTATTATTTCCTTAGGAGAGATACTTACCACACATGTAGTGTTTATTTCATGATTATAAGTATCCTGTTAGGTATATTTAACTTTAAAGAGCCACACACCTTAAAATTTATGAAAGAAAGATCTAAAACTGCATTAGAAATACCAGTTCATTCTGTAAAATGAGAGCTTTTCTGAATGGAATATGTTTTTTCTACCTCCAACTCTAAAAGCAAAGTTTGAAAATTGTTTCCAAACTGTAGACAGGTTGAAAGATGTACATATTGTTCTCTGACTGCATTGTATATTGGCATGGACTGATTTGTGTGATTTGCCAAAGGATTACAAAGTGTCCCAGAATGTAATCCAGTCTTATATTTCTTCAGCAACTTTCCTGGTAGCCATACAGAGGCGTACCTAGGCTCCTTTCCACCCTTGGCAAGGAGGAATAAAGCACCTCTGAAGCTGCGAGAGACCAAAGACCACAAACTCAAAAAGCTTTGCTTTCCATCATCTTTTGCTCACTGCTTTACCTCCTAGCCACTCTGGGCCATAGTGGAGAGGTACAATTTTTGCATTTACTGGGGCCCTGGGCCCTTGGGTTGTGGCTGACCTGTCTAACCCCTAGGTACACGCCTACAGAAATTTCATGCAGGTGAGAGGACTGATGGAAGAGGATTGATCCCTTTGTCTCTCATTCGTTTCTGTGCTAGTCACAAAGGAAGAAAAGAGCCTTTTTCCACAACCAGAATGTAAATGTAAAGGGCTGATGAAGGAAGCAAGGATAGCTCTGTCCTTCCTACACTAGTCCACATAGCAGAAGGTCAATGGCAGAGCTTCATGCTCCGGCACCGGGGAGGGGGAGGGAGAGCAGGTAGGGGCATGGCGTGGTGCGCATCCTGGGGCAGGGTGCGCCACCTGCAAGGACGGGGCACCCAGCGCAGGCAGGGCGGCAGCACCCTGCCAGGATTGCGCTGCCGGGGGCGGTATGGTCCATCCACACTTCTCTTCCCCCGCCAGTGCGGAAGGTGGTGGCTTATTTTGGGTTTTGGTTTGGAGGATGGGGCTTATCCTCATAGTAGGTTAAACTTTGTGCAGGCTAGTAACTTTTGTGGACTTATTTTCAAGGCTGTTGTAATTCCTATTTGCAGGGCAGCTACACAATAATTCACTCCCCTTACCCAAACCCAAATTGTGTGAATGGTTTCAGTCTTGGTCAGACATCATGAATGGTCATAAACCTTTCTGTTTTCATTGCTACAAAGCAATGAGGAAGATATAATGTTAAGCAATAATGACTAGATATTGTTACATGCCCCCTCAATCTCTGAGTGCTGCAAGATACCAGGGGTTCCAGGGCCTGTGTTTCCTTTTGGAAGTGAGCCACAGCAGAGACTGTGGTGTCTTTATGATACAGTGGTACCTTGGTTGCCGAACGCCTTGGAAATCATACGTTTCGGCTCCCGAATGATCAAAAACTGGAAGTGAGTGTTCCAGTTTTCAAACGATTTTCGGAAGCCAAACATCTGGCACAGCTTCCAATTGGCTGCAGAACATTCCTGCAGCCAATCAGAAGCCGCGCCTTGGCTTTTGAACAGTTCCAGGAGTCGAACGGAATCCCAGAACACATTCTGTTCGAGATATGACTGACTGTGGTTTATTTGCACATATCTACAACCTAAGACTACAATGGATGGTTTTACAGCACTGATGTCCTAAGATGGTCTTGTTTCTCCCGTAGCTGCAGCCTTGGATTTAAAAAGGCATCAGCCATGATGACTCTGACCCTCTTCACAGCTTCTTGTATTTACCAGACTCTAGCCTATATCCTGTTGGTAATTTTCCTGGCAGACCGGAGCAACTGGTAGTGCCCAGTTGGCCCACTCACCACCAGCTGAACTGCTGGTCAAGTTCCGATCCCTGGAGCAGAAATCAGGGGACTAGCCTCCAGGAAGCTAGGCACACCCATATAGTCCATTGCACAGCAGAAGTGGCATGACAGAGGCTGGTATTAACAAGCATTTTATTAAGCAAACATCAAGACGAAGAGATGAACACGTGCAATCTCTTCCATGTCCAAAAGTGAAAGAGAAAATGCTAACTACAAAATGGAAGTTCCCAGAAGCACTGGGATATTACACAGACATGTGACATGCTACAGCCTCACATCTGCTCTTAAGGTGGAATGGAATATCACAACATATCCTCCAGATCACATTCCAGCCAACTCTTAAATTGCTCCTTCCAAAACTGCTTTGTTTTCTAAACTAACTTTGAGCAGAGGGAGGTGCCCCTTCCATTTGCCATCTGGCACAGAGCCCCCCCCCCCTCTTTGGCATCACCAATGGCTCATAACCTCATTTTGTCTTCCTTTCTCAACACAGTTCCCAGCACTATCAATGTTTTACATTTCTTTTGTCTAGTTGCCTATCTGTGATGCAACTGACAGTTTTTTTGAACAGCTTAGGACTCCTTGCCCTTAAATAGTATGGATCTGGATTCGACTTGGGCAGCTACAATTTTCAGCAGCTGGTCACACCATGTTCTGGAGAGTTCTTTAAAAGCAGATATGTTTTTTTATACACGAGTCTTTCACTCGAAGCTGACAGTGTAGTTAATCAAAATAAAGGAACAACATACCAAACTACAGATAAAGCTCTGTATTCATCATATCTCTTACAATATGATAAAGTGCCAAACTGCAATTGTCATCCACATAATTATATGTTCTCACAAGGCAATCAAAGAAACTGGCACACAATATATTACTAATGCAATTGCTGATAGTGTTTCCTCCTAAAAGTGCTAAATTAAAATCGGCTGCTTTTACTATTAGCCAGTTCCCTTGGCTTCTCCGACCTAGTGAGACTCTGAAAAAGCAAGCTGGGATGGCAGCAGTAGACTTCAGAGGTAGAGGGCAGGAACAGTTTGGACAATGAAAGTGCTTGAGTTGTCCTTCTGCCCACTTTCTTAATTGCTTGCTAAACTGCATCAGTGTCTGTGTGGGAGCCTCCTCTCATTGTTTCAGGCACAAATGTACATTCTATATATTCTTTTAGGCTGGTGGTGCAGAGAAGGACAGGAGAGAATAAGTCAGGAAAGGCCGTTAGTGGAAGGAAAGGAGTCTGCTGTGTTTCTGAAAATCTGAGTTTGTGGGTACTAGACTCTTCTAAATTCCTGCATTCAGTAAATGTTAAAATATAAGCCAGTTTTTTGACCAGGAAATTGTCTGGGGTAATGGGCCATTAGAAGAACAAAGGGAAGGTGATGAGATATTAGAGGTAAAGGTAAAGGGACCCCTGACCATTAGGTCCAGTCGTGTTTGACTCTGGGGTTGCGGCACTCATCTCACATTACTGGCCAAGGGAGCCAGCGTACAGCTTCCGATTCATGTGGCCAGCATGACTAAGCCGCTTCTGGCTAACCAGAGCAGCGCACGGAAACGCTGTTTACCTTCCCGCCGGAGTGGTACCTATTTATCTACTTGCACTTTTATGTGCTTTCGAACTGCTAGGTGGGCAGGAGCTGGACCGAGCAACGGGCACTCACCCTGTTGCGGGGATTCAAACCACCGACCTTCTGATCAGCAAGCCCTAGGCTCTGTGGTTTAACCCACAGCACCAACCGCGTCCCTAATAATGAGATATTAGGGAAGCCCAAAAGGAATTTTCAGAATTGGCAAAATTAACTGGGAAAATAAGAGAACAAAAGGATTGAAGGTTTCAAACGGAGTGGGGTAAATTTTTGGAATATATAAAAGATTATAAAGAGATGTAAGCACTTACAGGGTATAAAGAAATCTTGTAACAGGATAAAATTAGTAATGAAAGTATTGAGATAATAAAATATGCGGAAGAAGAAAAAGAATAGAAGAGAAAGCGTGGGAATGATGTAAAAATTAGAAAGCCAGAGACGAGAGGGAAGGAAGTCAAAAAAAACTCGGCGGAGTTTGGTGATATTGTAAAACTTTATTTGATGTATACATTTGTGTTCTGTATGAAATTGGAAAATAAAAATACTTGATTGCAAAAGAGGGGACTGTGTACCAGGTGGCAAATGGGAGGGGAGCCTTCCCTGTACTCAGAGTTAGTTAGAAGACAAAGACAGAGTTTAAAGTAGAGTGTTAGATTTGGGTTGGCTGTGATGTGACCTCGGAGAAAAAAGTTGCAGTCTGGTAAAGGAGGCAAGCAGAAAAGAGAGTCATGATGGCTGATGTCTTTTTCAATCCAAGGCTGCAGCTATGGGACAAACAAGAGCATTTGGGGTGTCAATGCAGTGAACCCCTCAATCATATATGTGTAAATAAACCATAGCCTCCACTGTATCTCGTTTCCAAAAGGAAACACAGACCCTGGAACCACTGGAAACTCCCACTGCTTAGAGAATTAGGGTAGCATGCAACAGTACTTTCACACATATTCAGTGCTGAAGCTGATGCTCTTTAAGTCAGGAGCCAGCAATCATTTTGGACCAGTGGGCACGTTTGGAATTGTGAGAACCTTCTGTGGGCGCCAATCACAAAATGGCTGCTGTGGGTTTGTAGTGGAGGAACTGAACAGGAAGAGCAAGTGGCCTCTCACACATTTGTGGATTTTTGAGAGATTATTTACTGTGACCTTGAGTGAATGCCAAAGAAGGTACTAGTGGACACACTTGTGCCAGTAAGCACCACATTAATGACTCCTGATATAGCCCTGTGGTTGTCACCTTTTAAGTTATCTTCTAGTCCTATCTTGGTTGGCAAACCTTTTTACTCAGGTAAAAGAGAGGGTGCAGAATGACAACTTGCGCGCACACACACAAGTGTATGAAGTTACAACCTAAAGAGTAAAGAGACCCGAAACAAAATGGTGTTACGTTGTATTTTTCTGATAATATTTGTGAAAGGCAAACATTTATTTTAATTTAACACACAAGTATCTCTTCCTTTGATGGAATTCAGCACCATACATTGAATTTAAATTGATAGTATGGCAATCCAGGGAAGAATCAATTTACATTTCTCTAATTTAAAATTGTTAAAGTCTAAAGAAATCAATTGTTATATGTACATACTCCAAATGTCAGCAACTGTGGAAAGAAATGAATTTTGCTAACCTGTAGAAAGTCAGCATTTATGCATTCATTATTAGATTCATGGAGCTAATAGCCTGTCAGCATTTTCCTTAAATCCAGATTCTTAGGACCAGGTTAAGCATGATAGTGGTGGACACACAGTTTTCTTCCCACCTGCTTACTTTGTTGACATCTGTAGAATGTTAAAGTAAATGGAGTGTGTGGGACAGGGAGACTGAACCTTCCTGCACCTTACTTACCCCCAGTCTGCTTTTTAAAAACTCCCCACCACCACCACCAAAAAATGCAAGAATGGTGTGAATTGAATTTAAGACTGAATTAATGAGAAACAAAAATCATAGAATTGTAGTGTTGGGAGTGACCCTGAGGATCATCTAGTCCAACCCCTTGCAATGTAGGAACATGCAGCTGTCCCGTACAGGAATCAAACCTGCAACCTTGCCGTTATCAGTACCATGCTCTAACCAACTGAGCTATCCTGAATTTGACAGTTTCATCCAGCCCTAGCCACACAGTCAATTCCTAGGGTGGTATCCAACTAACTTGTTCCATCAGTTGTCCAGCTAGGACAATTGAACTTTCCCCTCTCACGTCCCACTGTGTCACCCTAAATCTGTTCTAAGGGTTCGCCAACCGTCTGAAGCTGATCTGGGAAAGGCACAGGGTGTACATGGGGAGAGAGGGGTATTCCATTGCACAAGCTGAAATCTTTGTGCTGATGGAATGATTTAATTGGATACTATTCCTCCTTTCCATTTACATAGTTCTGCGATGTGTTGGGCAAGCCACCATTTTTAACAGGTTGAGTGGGTCCTTTCATAGCTGTGTCATCTACTCAATGTAAGTTCTAAATCTTCATAAATAAATACATTAGCCAAATACTGGTTGGCCATAAGGATTGTTTTAGTGGCAAAGAGGGCCTTTAAAATTTAGAATTAGATGGTTTCTAATCTCAAAGGAAGCATAGACATTCTGGCTTGATTAAAGCAGCTGGTTCTTTCAGCTTTCCCTCCCATCTATAAAATGGGAATAATCCATAAATGTTCTGAGGAATTGTTCATGGTTTCCTTGCATCTTAGATAGGATGAAATATAAATTTGCATGCAATAAAGGGGTATCAGAGAGTCAAAACATTTTCAGTAACAGCCAGCATGCATTCTCGTAGTGTGAAGTGCTTATAATTTAAAAGCAAGAAATAATAATCTGCTTCTTAAATGTAAGTGTGTTTTTTTCTAGAAAAATAGGTGCCCATACTCACCATGAAGTTATTGCCGTAAGTGCCACACTTGTTAACAACAACAAAAAAAAGAGGTACCGGTACTGCATACCCCCTGAAAAAAAGCACAGAGTGTAGCGCTTTCTGGGTAAGCATCCTGGTACGTGTCATTATTTCAGTTTAAGAGCCAATGAACTGCTCTCCCAGTTTTTCCTAGCAGTTCTTGAATACCTGTAAATAAGTTGTGCTATTCATACTCATCAATCAAATGCTTCAACCAGCTGTTTAAAGCAGGGATGGGGGGGGCAGTTTTAGTCTGTCAGGCCAGATCTTTATTTTTCGCACCTGTGGTTGGCCAAGCTTGACAGGTGGGTGGGACCACCCAACTGGCAATCATCTCATGATCATCACTTGATGACTGACACCTGTCAAATTTCCAAGAATGTCATTGTACCGCAACCTTCTTGGAAGCTGCACTTCCAGCACCACAGATGCTTCCTTTAACCTGCCATCAGCTGATGGTTAGAGGTAGCCAATTCAAAGTCTCTGCAGAGGGGGAAACACTCCCCAGACTAGAGCATATTCCTGTCTGCAGAGAAAGTAGTTTGTATTCAAAGTACTGGAAAGAGCACTTTGAATACTAAATAGTTCATTTGGGGCAGTGGTGGACAAACCTGGCCCTCCAGCTGTTTTTTGACTACAACTCCCATCATCCCTAGCTAACAGGACCAGTGGCCAGGGATGATGGGAACTGTAGTCCCAAAACAGCTGGAGTGCCATGTTTGGCCACCACTGCTTTGGGGTGAGGGGTGGGAAGAAAATGCTCCTTTAAAAAATGGAGCATTTTCCCCTTTCTAAAGAAGCTTGCAAATCCTCCTCTGTGATGCTTCCCAAATGCATGTGTCAGATACTTGCAATGTTCTGTGCGAGGTCCATTGCAAGCCCTGTACTTCGGTAGCACTGAGTGCAGGGCTTGCAAAGCACTTTGCACACTGCTTCCCAAATGCCAGAAATCAGCAGATGCTGAGCACCTGAACACTAAAGTGTTCTGGATTTATAGGGAACAAAGCTATAGTTCTGGCAACCAGAAGAGCTTGTTGTTCAAAGGGCTTTGCAGGCCCTGTGTTAGGTGCTCGGGAAGCAGTGAGCACAGGGGTTGCAAAGCACTTTGCAAAGTGCTCCCCAATCACCTGATAATCCACTGGTTTTCAGATGCTTTGAAAACACAGCACAAGGGGTTTTGCAAGCATTGTCAATCAGCAGTGCCTGAAAAGCCCCTTCAGACCCACATTTACCTGCCCCACACTTGACATCATACATGACACCACATGAATGAAATGAAAGGAACAGAAAATAACATATCCCTCATCAAAATGACTTGGTTCACACATCATGGTACGCTGGGACTATGCAATCTTGCTGGCTTCTAGAGAGAAGCTCACACTTGGTTTGGTCCTGTGTGAACATTTTAGGTCAGTACAACTTTGTTTTAGTGTGTCATCCAAACCCAGGATCAGAGTCAAGTTTTTTTTTCTCCTTAATCATGATATATAGCCATGAACGGATTTTGGTCAAAGACGAGATAGCTTTACCATGATTCTGTGTTACATAACATGCTAAGCATACATTGGTTTAGGTAAAAAGGTAAAGGTAAAGGATCCCTGGACAGTTAAGTGTGGCTTAGAAACCACTACACTGATCTAAAAGAACTAGGGAAGGAGATAGCAGCCAGAAATTTCATTTGTTCACACTAAGCCATGGTTTGACTTTGCATTATATGGAAACACTGCTGATATGAGGACAGTGAAGAAATAGCTCCCACAATTTGATATATAAAAATTGTATGGATTAATTTGGATCTTCTTAAATTAAACAAATGGTCACCTTCAGTATTTTTTATTTTAAAAAATAAAATTATTATTTTTTTTACGCATATACCCCTATTTACTTTCTAGAGCAGTGTTTTTCAACCACTGTTCCGTGGCACACTAGTGTGCCGCGAGATGTTTCCTGGTGTGCCGTGGGAAAAATTTAAAAATTACTTTATATATAGTCAATATAGGCACAGAGTTAATTTTTTTAACATTTTCTAATGGTGGTGTGCCTCGTGATTTTTTTCATGAAACAAGTGTGCCTTTGCCCAAAAAAGGTTGAAAAACACTGTTCTAGAGAACTCGGTGTGGCAAACCAAACAAAATATCAAAACAACACTTCAATTATAACTCAGTCCTGAAGTATATCCTCTAAACAGGTTTTCAAGGAAGTTTGAAATGGTCTGTCTGGATATATATACCCAGGGATATGCCTTTTCCAGGTGTCAGACTTCAACAACATCCTCATATATCAGAGTGATTAGGTAAAGCTGCCATAATCTTACCCAACAGCAGATTGGGTTCAACATCTCACGTGGGTTTCTTTCAGGTTTTGATTTATGTCATGTGGATGATGGAGCAATTGTAAAACAACAGCATAGCCCTGGAATAGCAAGTACTCAAAACCTAGAAAAAGATTTGGCAGGCATTTGTTGGGGATGAATTAGGGCCTTTACCAAGAATATCCTATCTTGGGAAAGGAAACTGAATATGATCCATTGGCTTCCTTCCAGCACTATTAGTTTATGGAACAACACAAAGATAAATGAGCCTAACAAGGGAAGTCGTAAGTAAGCATACTGTTTGCATGTGTTTACCACAAAAGCACAGGGTCCTCGTAGCATCTTTGAGGTGATTCATTGGGAGCATCGGAATACAGTAGCTACATGCAGACTTACTCATTTCTGTAGATTTTTAACGTTTCCATTTTTCTAATATGTTCTAGACCAGTTCATAGCCTGAACTATTGATAATAGAGAGCTAGAAACTTTATGATATATTTGACCAGATTGTCATATTTTGCATAACACCAGATATGATGGCACAGCACAGTCTTGTAGATAGCACTGTGAGAAAGAATGAAGGCAAGTAAATGAGCCCAACCTGCACCCAACTTCTTATTAACTTCACTACTGCCACCAAGTGGATATACATATTTTCCCCTCTGGCTGCCTCCATCAAATGGAAATCCTCCCTGCCCCATAACCAAAGTGCACCCTATATGACTAGTGGAGAAGTGGCACTGGCCGTGGTGCTGGTTTCCAGGCCGATCTCACCAGAAGCTGCCATGCCACGTGGCATGGTAGTGGGGCAGTGGAGTGGCATGGTGGCACATTCCCGTTTTGCCTCAGGTGGTCAAATGGGACATGCCACTCCCGAGCAGGACCAATGAGAGGTGTAACCTGAGGAAAGGAGGTGTGGTCCTGAGAGCCAGACAGAAAGGGCTGTTGGTCTGCATCTCCACACCTCTAGAATAAAGGTTTTCCTTCACTGAGCATATAACTTCAGCCATGAAGAATATCAAGACTGATGCAAATGCATCTGACCTCTGCCTTTAAGTCATCCTGCAGATATCTGAAGGCCGCTTGGCAAGTATATTTAGGTTCTCTTCATTTCTGCAGGTTATTTCTGTGGGCTGTGTTGCAAATACAGGGTGTTTGCAAGTGCTAAATGTGAGGCGGAACACACTGCTGCAGATAAGGTGCTTTAAAATGATACTTTTGAAGGTCAAATGAGGAACAATCTATCATCGCATCAGCACTGAGAGATAAGCAGAAGCCATTACGTAGTCAATAAAGAAAGTAAAACTGCAAAGAAAACCCATCAAAGTAGGAAGTCTGAGGAGCAATTCCCCAGGTGTCTTATAAATTGATGTTAGACTCTGACTAATCTTGGTTTCCCAGGTTTTTACCTATCACTGCAACGCACATAAAGATTAGTCATATCAACATGGGAGTGTCAGGCTGGTTCTTGCCCAAATTATGCAAAACTGTCAGACTTGCAAATGAGTAATCCTATTGTTGAAGATGTTCTCTGTTACAATATGCAGTCCTGGCAGGTGGCTTGGCATGTCCTGTGTGTAGCAAATTTCATACTTTCAGCCTCTTACAAACAGCATTATAACTATGAAATTAGAGTGGTTCTGCATGGGATTGTAAAAAGCACTAAAAGCCTTTTGGGTTAAATCCACTTGAATGATGTATTTGCTGGAGTTATGCAAATGCATTTTGGAGTTTACTGTGGTCCTGTCACACACTGGTTTTGTTCTGCCGGCTTTTTGGAATAACTCAAAATGAAGTATGACGTGGTGCATCCAGAGTAAAGGCACTTTTTGAAATGCTGCTGTTCAATTGCTTTGTCGGCGTTGTTGCCTTTATGTAATCTTTATCCTAATACCTAGGGTGACAATATTTAAAATGCTAGTTTCAGGAGGAGAAAATAGATAGCTGCCTATTTCATTTTGTAGTTTGTGAATGCTTAACTGGGAATGGCATCTCATTTCCAGAATATTCTATTTTTAAGCATTTTATCAGTTAAAGAGTAGGTTGTTATTTTGCCATCAGTTCACCATGTCCCAGAAATGGAGCCATTCACTTGAACTGCCTGCACTTTGTTTAATCCTTCATTGACAATTTTTGTCAAGGAGATTTGGCCTTATCCACAATATACATTTATAGCATGTTGGTGCCAGTTTAAACAGACATGGCTTCTCACAAAGAATAATGAGAACTTTGGTTTTTTAAGGGTGCTGAGAGTTGTGAGAGCTACAAAGAGCTGCAATTCTTAGAGTAGCTTAACAGTGAATCCTTTGTCCTAATGAACTGTGAGAATTGTTAGCTCTATGAGGTCTCCTAACAATTTTCAGCATCCTTAGCAAACTACAGTTCCTAGGATTTCTGAAGGAAGCCATGACTATTTAAGATGGTACCATAGTGATGTAAGTGTATAGTTCAGATGCATACCCCACAAGTATCCTAGAAAAACAGGGACACCCCATGGCCATTTGGGGCACCATGATTTCAAGTTATTTTGCTCATGCCTGAAAAAGCATTTTTCCCCCAGCTGAAAATTGCAGCACAAAATCATAGCTCCCAAAATGTCCGCTCTGCTCTTGGGAGAAAAAATGGGAAGATGCCATCCAGGAAAATGGTGCCCTTGATTTTGCTGTTGTGGTGTTGGAGGGTATACAGACATGTCCTAAACTGCATTGGCATCTTGGTGCCTTATTAAAAGCCTTAGAAGTGTGTGTTAATGTAAACCAGGGCGCTCTGGTGTTCAGATCCAGAGCCTGTTTCGAAGCAATTTCCTTGTGTGAGTATTTGATGCAAGGCAGTAGAAAATGCATCCTTACTTTCCTCCCATGGGAAACAAGAGTTTCTTTCCTTCGTATCTTTGTATAGTCTTACTAAGGGGTTTGGCTCATATTGGTGTACACTGCAATAAGCCATCCTTCTTCACTTGCATAGCTTGTGTCTGCATTTTCCATATTTATTCACCTCTCTAAGGTATATCTCATTATTTGGGCATCTAATCCACATGGCTATTCCCCTAGCAGTGCCCATGAAACATTTGAAGGTATTTTTTTAATTTAGTTAGTTAGTTTCTATATTTATATGCTGTCCACTAGGAAAAGTTCTCTAGTCAATTTCTAAGTAAAAAATTAAAACCATAAAATACAAACATGCAACGTGAACATAAAGCAGAATAAAGCCAGCAGCAGAGAAGAGCATGTGCATTAGAGATCTTCTAAAAAGCATTTTTAAAATGCTTATTTCAAGTATTTCTATGCAACTTTTAATCAGAAACATTAGATAGTTGGGCCAATGAGCCTAGAGACCAGGGTTCAAATTCCCACTTGGTCATGAAGTTCACTGGGTGACCTTGAGCCAGTCACTGTCACCCAAAGTATGCTACCTCATAGGATTGTTGCAGGAATAAAATGGGGAGAGGAAGCACTGTGTGCACTTTTTGGAGCTTCTTCGCAGGAAGGTGCGATAAAAATGGAATAATAATACAAAAGCAGTATATGCAGTATATAAGACAATAAAATGGATTTTAAAAAATCAAAATCTATAAACATGAATTCCTCTCATGCAACACTTCCACTCTCTCAATACCCATGCAATTTAATTTTTCGATTTAAGATTGGAAAATTAAAAGGTCACATCTAGTTCCCAAATTACCACAATGTAGATGCCATGTATGCAGTGCAATCACATAGGATGCTGGTCTGGAAAATATGAGGCGTGTAAATTTAAGATGTAAAATCAATTTCACAAGAAATGTCAAATAAAAACAGGAAGATTTTTTTTTAAGAAAGCTGAAGTGTTTAAAGTACTTTAAGAAAGTGCTGCAAGTAATTGTAGACTACATGATAGCAGCAGCCTTTTGAAGAAACACTGAGGGTAATTTTTTTTGACAGTAGAGACAGATATTACAGTGTTTAAAGATAATTACTAAATAAATGGTAATGTTGAGTTTGAGAGTTTGCTGTTTGATAGTAGGAGCGATTGTTCCAAGATAAACTCACAGTTGTGAATACTTCATGAGATGCTTTAAACAGAAATACTGTAATAATATAGGAGATCTGAAAAGTATTTTGTTGATCCCATGAGAAAGCAATGCAGGAACAGTAATATGTGTGTGTAGGGGTGGGGAGAGAAGTTGTGGGGGTTTGTTCCTGCCTCTTTGCTGTGAATATCTGGAGTATGTAGAGGAAATAGGGGTAGGTGGGGGTGGCAGGGCTGGATTAAGACCTTTAGAGGCACCAAGCATTTAAAAGATTTTGGTGCTCCCATATACATCTAATTCAAAATTTAAAGAACAATAAACCATAAAAAATTATTTTTCAAACTTAGAGTAAGATGGAAAATAATGTTTATTTTCGTATACTTCCGCTGTATTTATATCTTTAAAATGTCCTCCTACTTTTTCTGATTCCAGAGTCTTTGATCAGGTCCTCAAAACTAATCTTAAATAACACACCTGCTTCTATACTTAGTAGAGATGAAGTCTTCCTTGCTGCATAGTTGGTCTGTTGGGATTTAAGATAAACTGAGAAAATGAATGCTCACCTGAACAATGTGTGAGAATTAATATTAAAAATCTGGCAATGGGAAATTTCTGTGGTGCCCCCTCAGGTAGTGATAAAGCAGGATATCAAATCCAAACTCCTCTTCTTCTTCTTCTTCTTCTTCTTCTTCTTCTTCTTCTTCTTCTTCTTCTTCTTCTTCATGCCCTAAGCATGTGCTTATTTTGCTTAAGGGTTAATGCAGCCCTGGGGGCCTGGGAATGATGCGGTAGCATAATCTATGAATTACATTTAAGGATGGAATCAAATTACTTTCCTCCCATCACTGCATAGTGGTTTCCCTAGTTACCATTTAGTGTGATCTATGGTATGGCTCATTGTCTATTCATAGGCTTGTTGAACGCACATGAGAGATTGCACAACCACAGTTGACACAGAGCTGAGCCCATTCATTTCAATTGATTTAGACTGCCTTTGACAATCTGGTGCTTCCTTCAGTCCCAACAACATGGCCAGGTTGGCAAAGGCTGCACCTCAAGGCTGCTTCAATCTGTGTTGGATTGTGATCCAATTTCTGATCTACCATTGTATAATAAGATATCAGAGATTTAGTTGGTGAAGTTTATTAATACACAAGCCAAAGGTCACGCTCAATAGATCTGTATATAAAATAAGTATATAAAATAAGTCCATACAATAGAAGCAACATAAAATTGTATGTACAGAAACTACAGTACTCCTACACAGATATTCTACTTCTGGAATTTATCTGTATTCTCTTGGGAAGAAAGCAAAGCAAGAAGCTATGTCTAGGAGAGGAAGAGACTACACTTTGTGACAATCTTCTTATCCATGATAGCAAAGGTAAGTCACATTGGCCCATAAGAAAAAATATATATATCAAAATTCACATTAGGGCATTTTTTTAAAGGCCAAATCAAAGAAAGGTATTGTATTATTGTGGATTTTGGCATTATCCAGTGAAGAGCGATAAAATTAATGTTGCCTCTGGAAGATATCATCACGTTATTGTTTTTGCAATATAGAAATGCAAAGAAGAGTTTGGGGTTGTGGAAGCTCCCTGCTATGCCATTAGCACAGATTTAAGAGGAGAGTTATTGCATGTTAATTAAATACCAATTGATTACTGAAGACTTCTTCATTGAGGATTAACAACTTTGCAAGACTGCTTTGCAAGGCTAAGCAGCATCTCACATATATGAGAGCGGTTAATCCCCAACAAATATATCCGCTTCAATTGATATATCTTTCCTCTAAAGAATTGTAAATATTTACCAAATAGTCAGGCACATGTTTTTGAGATGAGTGTGAAGACAACCTGTCTTCCAGTACATAGAATCATAGAATAGCAGAGTTGGAAGGGACCCTGAGGGTCATCTAGTCCTGCCCCCTGCAACGCAGGAATCTCAGCTAAAGCACCCATATATCACATACACAGCCCAACAAGACAACAACAAGAATCCGCCAGCAGCATACGAATCAATATCGCTAACCTGATACAAAAGCACCCACCCACCCCACTCACACATGACAACAAAGTTCACCACAGCCATTCACAAACAAACAACCACACCCTAGGCCAACCCCAACCTCTCTCATCACCAAAGGAATAAAAGGGAATAGTAAAGAGAACCTGCACAAGCGACGCTGACACAAAATCCCACACATACATTAAGTAGAATAGAAGCATTGCCACCCGACCCCACCCCCACTCACCATGCCCTTCTCCACTCCCCCCCTTTTCTTCCTAATCTAACACTAATGTATCAACAAATGGAACTGATCTGTAGAAAATGTAACTTGTAAAAGAGATATTGCACATCCTTTTGTAAACCAAGAAATCTTTAATATTTTTTTTAAAAAAAAAACCTAAAAACTAAAACTAAAGCATCCATGACAGATGACCATCCAACCTCTGCTGAAAAAACTCTAAGGAAGGACAGTCCACAACTTCCCAAGGGAGTCTATCAAAAATAGAAATGAGATTCTTCTGGCATGACTTGATTTTGAGAAACTCATGGTGTTTCTTAGTAATCATTGTATCCTTTTCTACGTGCTTGTTCTTCCTCTTGCTTCAAACATAGCCAAAGTAAGCTTATTGTTATTTTTAACCAGTTTTGCAAACCCCAAGTCATTCTGAGCTTTTGCCCACCTGACCTTCTCCCTGCAACTGTTGGCTACTTGTGTATACTCTTCCTTTGTGATTTTTCATTTCTTCCATTTCTTATACATACCATTCTTAAATCTCAGCTCATCTGTAAGCTCTTTATGCAGCCACACCGGTTTCCTTAGATGCCTCCCACGGTCCTTTCTTGTTGGAATCATCTGCCTTTGTGCCTTCAATATTTCACCCTTAAGAAACTCCCATCCATCTTGGACTCCCTTCTTTCTGAATATTTCTGCCCATGGGATCTCACCTAGTAGCTCCCTTAAGCTTTTTGAAAGTGGCCTTCTTAAAATGAGGACATGATCACTTCCTTTCAAGGTTCCCAGTACTTCTTCTTGGTCCATGTTGGTGAGGACCAAGTCCAAGATAGACGACCACATTGTTGCTCCTAGCAAATGAAATTATCAGTGAGGAAATTGATGAATTTGTTGAACCTGTTGGTTCTTGGGATTTAGTTTAAATACATATCCTTGGTTAAATAAAGACAATGATCCTATCACATGGGTGAGCAACTTGTTACCCTCTAGATGTTGGACTCCATTAGCCCTAGCCAATATGACCAGGTTCCTCATAAATAGTTTATTGTGATGGGAATGAGTCTAGGCTCCCTCTGGGTTCATGTGCTTTTTTGTTATCTGGTTCCATTGTGAAGAATTTAGGAATCTGTGCTTCTGTTTTGGAATAACCACAGCTGGTTGTGTCAGCTGAACAAATTGCCGTTAGTTGTAATCAGAGTACAGTGGTACCTTGGTTCTTAAACGCCTTGGTACTTAAACAACTTGGAACCCAAACACTGCAAATCTGGAAGTAAGTGTTCCGGTTTGAGAACTTTTTTCAGAAGCCGAACATGCTCCGTTTTGGGTGTTACGCTTCCATTTTGAGTGTTACCCTGAGGTCTGTCTGATTTTGCTATTTATTTTTACGTTTTAGTTTTTGTGGGTCTTTTTGTTTTGTTTTTGTGATTGTGATTGTGTGGAACCCAGTTCAGCTACTGATTGATTGATTGATTGATTGATTGTGTGACTGCAGTACATTATTGCTTTAATTTTATGGATCATGTTAAATTGCTGTTTTAGAGGTTGTTTTTTAAAAGTCTGGAATGGATTAATTCATTTTGCATTACTTTCTATGGGAAAGTGTGCCTTGGTTTTGGAACGCTTTGGTTTTGGAATGGACTTCAGGAACGGATTAAGTTTGAGAACCCAGGTACCACTGTATAGCTTGAACCATTGTACTACAACTTCAATCCATGATTTGCGAATCTGGCTTGTTTCAACCAAGCATGGTAAAGATTAACCATTGTTAAGGGCCCTGACATTATGGTAAACTGTGGTGAACTGGAATTTGATGGAAAGGGTTTGATCTTCTCCTTATGGCTGCTAGACATGGAAGCGGTGGAGAGTATATATGCTCAAAACTTCTTTGATTCTGCCGTAAACTTTGAGAATTGGTGGGCTTCATGACTGTGTCACATATTTTCCATTCAGAATCTCTTTAATACAGTGTTTTAACCTAACACTTGCAGAAGGAATTTGTATTGGTGTGTGTATGATATTCATTTATAAGTTGTTCTTGTTGCCTTAGTAAATCAAACTACATATAGATTTTTACAAGGTTGCCCAGGGCCATTTGGGGTAACTTTTAATTTTGTTTATAAGTTGCAATTTCTCACCTAACATTTTTGGTGTTGTTGTTGTTAGGCACATTACAGCCCCAATTCACAATCCAATTAAGTTGAAACTGTAGTACTTTGATTTAAAGTAATTTATAACCTGATCAAATGAGCCATTTCACTGACCCAGTGGTTCATAGGTTCAGGCATCAGCTTCCAGGAGGGACACAAATCTAGCAGGATTATTTTCAGCTTTAATAATGTTATAAATCGAGCTCCCTTTAACTATAGGCTGGACAGTTTGAACTGCTGAAATAGAAATGAAGCAGTTACCTGAGTCCTAAAAAGCTCATGAGTTAGCTTGAAATTGCCATGATCACATTCCAATTTGGAGGGGGAAGATGATGCTTTGGGACCCGATTCAACAAAGGGAAGGTCATAGACTCATATAATTGGAGGGGGACTTTTAGTCCACTTATTCCAACCTTACTGTTCAGTGCCTGTTGCAAATACAAATAATCAGATCATTATACGTACTTTGTTAAAGCAGCTATCTATACAATACATACACTATAGAATAAGAGCATCCTCTTAATCTATTTTCTGTTGGTCAAATACTCTCTTTTGAGGGACCCAGGTGGTGTTGTGGTCTAAACCACTGAGCCTCTTGGGCTTGCTGATCAGAAGGTTGGCGTTTCAAATCCCAGTGATGGAGTGAGCTCCCATTGCTCTGTCCCTAGAAGTTCGAAAGTATGCCAGTGCAAGTAGATAAATAGGTACCGTTGTGGCGGGAAGGTAAATGGCATTTCCATGCACTCTGGTTTCCGTCATGGTGTTCTGTTGCGTCAGTAGCGGTTTGGTCATGCTGACCACATGACCTGGAAAGCTGTCTATGGACAAACCCCGGTGAGATGAGCACCACAACCACAGCCTTTGACTGGACTTAACTGTCCAGGGGTTCTTTACCTTTTTACCTTTACCTTTGTAACTTCAATCAAATATGCACATGTAAGAGCCAGTGTGGTCTAGTGGTTAGATTAGTGGACCCGGAACTGAAGAAATGAATCTCTCACTTCAAGACTGCTGTCTACAGACACATGGATCCTTTTTTAAAACAACAACAACAACAACAACAACAACAACTGTACAATAAGGTGACTGGTGTCCAATAGAGAGATTCACAAATACTTCATTGGTGATCACTTGCTTGGTGTAAAGGCATTACGATCTTGTCTTTTACTGGTGTAAAGGGGCTGTGATACTGACAGTTTTATTTTTTGTCCTTTCCCTAATGCTCCCTAACCAACCCCCCATCTTTTCCCCCAATGATCTGAGATATCCACCCAACCACAAAATGATGGTTACTCACTGCCAGTTTAGGCCCCATCAGTGTATATGAGAAGTTTGGTTTTCATTGTTGTTGTTCCCCTGTGTCATTTTACACTTATTTACATGTAATCCTGTTTACTATTTTATTTCCTTTTCCTGCTCTCTGGAGAGATTATTTTGGAGCTACTCCCACCACCACCACTAAGTAATTTAATGCCAAATGCTAACTTGGCCACCTCCCTGCTCATTCATAACTTCTGTTCATTTATGACCAAGTTAAAAGCATCAATCCCAATAGAGATCCCTGGACGCTCCCTGCATGTTCAGGCATTGTGTTATTCCACGATATCCTAAAATATGATACCCAAAATTTGCATTGTTCCTGCAATGATTATTCAGCTTCTTGCCTGCTTTGGATTCCTTTTCGTTAGGCCAAAATAAATCCACATATTTAATTTTCTTCAGTATATACTTTCATGCCACCATCTTAATGCTGGTTTTATATAGCTGAACCATATATCCTGGTATTTGCAGCAGAGAATAATAATATTCCTAGATCAACATTAATCTGAAGAGCTCAGGAAGATTTGGGTGGGTTAATTAAAGCTTTAAAACATCTTTATAAGTGCTGTGGTACAATGCTTTGTTTACACAAGAAATGATATATACCGGTATATATATATATATATATATATATATATATATATATATATATATATAATGTAAGAAATTAAAACAGCCACACAGTTGCTTATGAATTACGTAGTATTACCTTGATCTCTTCCCTTTCTAGTATTGCTTTACAAAGTTGTGGGATGGATTCCAAATGTCAGAGTTACAGAAATACCACTAAGCTTCACTGTGCTAATAGTCCTTGACATTTAGGGAATCTTTTATATACAGTGGTACCTCAGGTTACAAATGCTTCGGGTTACAAACGCTTCAGGTTACAGACTCCGCTAACCCGGAAGTAGTACCTCAGGTTAAGAACTTTACTTCAGGATGAGAACAGAAATGATGTGGCAGCGGTGCGGCAGTGGCAGGAGGCCCCATTAGCTAAAGTGGTACCTCAGATTAAGAACAGTTTCAGGTTAAGAACGGACCTCCAGAACAAATTAAGTTCTTAACCAGAGGTACCACTGTAAATATGGTTATATACAGACTTAGGCTGCAATCCTAGCCTCATTTATCTGGGAATGAATATCACTGACTTCCAAGTAGACATTGGTTAGGATTTCCCAGAGTAAAGGCCACAGATGCTGAACTCCTTCTGCACTCCTGTGCTACCCAAGGCTAAGCAATGGGTTGACATAGTGCTATGCCCTAACCCAGGCTAGTGGTTTGTCACCCTCAAACAAACCATGAGCAGTAAACCAAGAACAAACCTTGGTTGCACCTCATGTTTTGTCTGGAATGAGACAGACCACAAGCCTAGGTTCAGACGCAATGCTAAGCCAAAACCTTACCCTAATATATGCATTTGTATACATATTACTTGCCAGGAGAACCGCATTGCAAAATAACGTAGTGTTTCAGGAACTGCAAATTAGGTGGCTTCACCTTTAAATGTGAACTGAATCAGATTTCTCCCTCATCCCCAGAGGCAGCCTGTGTCCACAGTTCAGTATTTTAATTGTTTTAAAAGTACGACCTGCCATTTAGCGGAATACATTATAATATACCTTTGAATATTGGGTTACAATGTAGCTATTATGTCACCCTCAAGCCATAAAATCATGCTTGCTACATATACCAAATAACATAAAAATGTAGATCCCTTCTTCATACCATTTGTGTGTTTGTGTGATCTATATAAAAATAATCCTCATAAATCCTCAAAATAGGAGAATACCAATTTTGTAGAACTTGTAAACACTTCCCACATTTTAAACGAAGTTAGATGACTTCCAGACTTTCCTGGTTAAGGGCAACCTTTCTTTTCCCTGATTATGTTAGTTACAAAATTGAAACATACCTTTGTAACATTCTGCCATTATACTAGCTTGGCATTGTGTTCTAGAACTGGAAACCTAACGTGACTGCTTAGAAAGAGGGCTTTGTCTTTAAATCCAAAGATTTTCAATTAGGATTAACAGAAGAAGAAAAAACAGCTTAATGAAAATCACTTCCCCCCCATAGATCCTCTATTTTTGGCCATCACCATCCCAATCCGAGAGCCCGTTTTTAAAAGCATGCATCATTAATGTGCTAGTTAAAATACAATGAACTATTGTGAAACAGTCAATAAGATGAAGCTGACTTGCAAATCATCAGGCAGCCCACTTATAATTTGCAAGTCCTGTCACTTTTCTTGTACCTATACAGGGCTCAAAGTACCGTGCATTACTGACTGCACTATAAATAATGTTTAGTCTTAATTATGGGCACCTGGTGGCATATCGTTAAACTACAGAGCCTAGGACTTGCCGATCAGAAGGTCGACGGTTCGAATCCCCGCAACAGGGTGAGCTCCCGTTGCTCGGTCCCTGCTCCTGGCAACCTAGCAGTTCGAAAGCATGTCAAGTGCAAGTAGATAAATAGGTATTCCGGCGGGAAGGTAAACAGCGTTTCCGTGCGCTGCTCAGGTTTGCCAGAAGCGGCTTAGTCATGCTGGCCACATGACCCGGGAACTGTACGCTGGCTCCCTTGGCCAGTAAAGCGAGATGAGAGAGCCCGTTTTTAAAAGCATGCATCATTAATGTGCTAGTTAAAATACAATGAACTATTGTGAAACAGTCAATAAGATGAAGCTGACTTGCAAATCATCAGGCAGCCCACTTATAATTTGCAAGTCCTGTCACTTTTCTCGTACCTGCACAGGACTCAAAGTACCATGTATAACTGACTGCACTATAAATAATGTTTAGTCTTAATTATGGGCACCTGGTGGCATATTGTTAAACCACAGAGCCTAGGACTTGCCGATCAGAAGGTTGGCGGTTCGAATCCCCGCAACGGGGTGAGCTCCCGTTGCTCGGTCCCTGCTCCTGCCAACCTAGTAGTTCAAAAGCACGTCAAGTGCAAGTAGATAAATAGGTACCGCTCCGGCGGGAAGGTAAACGGCGTTTCCGTGCGCTGCTCAGGTTTGCCAGAAGTGGCTTAGTCATGCTGGCCACATGACCTGGGAACTGTATGCTGGCTCCCTCGGCCAGTAAAGCGAGATGAGCGCCGCAACCCCAGAGTCGTCTGCGACTTTACATTTACCTTACACAGGGCTCAAAGTACCATGTATAACTGACTGTACTAGCCACCCTGAGTGACTGGGGAAATCCAGCCAGATGGGCGGGGTACTACTACTACTACTACTACTACTACTACTACTAATTATTATTATTATTATTATTATTATTATTATTATTATTATTACTACTACTACTACTACAAATAATGTTTAGTCATAATTATGGGCATCTGGTGGCATATCTTTGCCTTTCTTTACAAGCATGGTAGAAAATGCAGAATGCTGAATGGCAGCATATGCTCCAGTGACTCCAGTTTCCTAACTCTTTGTGAAGGGTGCAAGCTGGTGCATTGGATCTTTCTGTCCTCTGGCACGTAAACCCTGTATTAAAGTAAGTTATTCTGCAGTATGCAAATCCTGCAACTCATCTTACATCACTTCCAGTGGACTGGACTAGGACATAAAGAACCACCCTGAGAGCCAAATACCAGCTGTGGCATAGATTGGCCGGAAGCTCACTGTTCTCAGCACTTCTGTTCACAGTAACAAACCAAGATCGATTCTGTGTATGCCGAAGTCCTGCTGATGAGTGCAGTGATGTCTGCCAGTGTGCTGAGAATATATTGTTGGCATGCTCCACTTAGAAGGGAGAACAGTACAGTACAGTAATACCATCAGAAAGGACTGCTAGTTTCATTTGAGGTCACAGTGGATGTATGAATTTGCTTTAGCCACTTGCTACTTTGACTCATTTTAATTGGATTCAAACATTTGAGAACTGGCCCTATTTGACATTTGCCCTGCAGGTCTACAATCACCAGACAGACAGACCTGTTTTATATTTTTGATGTTTTTTTTTTTTTAAAAAAAAAACCTTTTATGAGAACTGCCTGGGTATAGGGCAGTATAGAACTTTTATAAATAAAAATAAAATAGTTGGAAGACTAGACATGCTTGCAGATTGAGGGCCCTGCTCGGGAATCTGATATGGAACATCGAATATGCTGATGCAGAGGGCGAATGTGGTGCTAGTTGCCTCTTTCTTTCTTGTTTATGGTTGCTTTTTTATGTCTTGTGGCTTAAAATACAGAAACAAAATAAGTATCAAACAAACAAAAACAAGATTGATTTCTCAATCATTCCCAGGCAGGAAGAAATGGACGAGACAAAGGAGCTCTGCAAAGCAACCTACTGGTATTGCTAGACATGCTTTGTCGTTATTCTTATTTGAAGTCCATGAAATGAAATAAGTTGTGCAGAACACTCTTTTTTCCAGACTCAAGAACTAGTATGTGTGTTTGTGCGTGTTACAGGAACTGGCCTGGAAGGTTTATTTATCTTTTGTTGATGCACAAAGCTGTCGGGGAACATGTAGATGTGTTGCGCCTAGGTCTTTGAGCTATCAGTCATTTAATTTGCCAGGCAAATTTCATCCCTAGGAACCTTGATTGTGCATGGGATTGATGTTTCTTTGAACTGGGTTTGACTAAATAGAAAGAGCAGGACCTCACAATGGTGCCATTCCCGCTCTAGAGAGAATAAAAATTATTGGAACCAGCTTTTGTAAATAAGGCATAAAATGAGGCATTTGATTTTCATCATCATTACTAGCTTGGATATTTCTTGGCACGGGGGAAGGGATAAAATCAGGGACCTCTTAGTCAGCCATTTCCCCTTCAGAAGTGTCTGCATGCAGTGTGTGAATAGATTATGCAACCTGTTTTCCTTCAATGCACAAAATCAATGCAATGAAATCAGAGGACTCTGCTGAAGAAAAAGAGAGAGGCTGCCTGTGTTAACTACAGTTGCCAGTGAAATTTGAGGGGAATTTGGAGGGCCTGTTTAGGGGAAACACCTGCAGGAATGTCAATTATCTTAGGGAAACGTTATCATAGTGGTGCATGCTCTAGTTATCTCCCGCTTAGACTACTGCAATGTGCTCTACGTGGGGCTACCTTTGAAGGTGAGGTGACCCAAAAACTACAACTAATCCAGAATGCAGCTTGGAGTCCCTTCCAGCTCTACAATTCTATGATTCTATGCTCCCAGTACGTTTCCGAGCACAATTCAAAGTGTTAGTGTTGACCTTTAAAGCCCTAAACAGCCTCGGCCCAGTATATCTGAAGGAGCATCTCCGCCCCCATCATTCAGCCCGGATACTGAGGTCCAACTCCGAGGGCCTTCTGGCAGTTCCCTCACTGCGAGAAGTGAAGATGCAGGGAACCAGGCAGAGGGCCTTCTTGGTAGTGTTGCCCGCCCTGTGGAACACCCTCCCATCAGAAGTCAAAGAAATAAACAACTGCCTAATGTTTAGAAGACATCTGAAGGCAGCTCTGTTTAGGGAATTTTTAAATGACTGTTCTAATGTATTTTTAATCTCTGTTGGAAGCCACCCAGATGGGCGGGGCACAAATAAATTATGTTGTTGTTGTTGTTACCTTACATACTTCTGCAAGGAGCTCTTGGCAAATTAGTCGCTCTGATGCTTTGTTAGTTTTTCTGATCTAGCTCTCCCCGAATACACCTTTTGGAAGGTATATGGTCATAAGAAACTGCCTTAAACTAAGTCAGGTCATGGGCCCAGAGCTGCACTACTAAGGATTTTTTTAAGGAGGCTGCTTAACATTGTCCTACCTACATGCTAGATTTTTGAAAGAGAAAACACAGTATGTTTCACATTGATTTGCTTTCAAGTAAGTCTGTTTATTATTACAGCCTTATTTTAACTTCCAGTTTATGAGTACTTGATTAATATTCATCCACCTCTCCTTTTCTACTACTACTGATCAGTCAGTTCAGATAAATATCCTGTATTGTCCTTTATACACTTCACCTAGAGAGAGATCCCCCCCCCCACTTCAGAATATACTAGAAGTTCAATCAGATTATTATAACTATGTATAATCACGTTGTTATAAATTGTCCACAAAGCAGTAGGGGAAGCAAATCCTCTTTAATCACCCTACTGTAAAGACTATGCTTGCATGGAAACCTAAGCAAATATCCTTCTGAAATTTGTTCCCTTCGGAAGGGGCTGCTATGTCTGCAAATGTAATCAAATTCTGCTGAAATAAATAAATAAGTTGCATATGGTTATTGACATAAAATCCTCAAAATATAAAGGTACCTAGCGCTAAACACTTTGTACTTACTTGTCTGAAATATTTCAGCCTTTATACATTCTGAAAAGAGTACTAGCTCTGTAAATTTCACCCCGTTTTGAGCTATGGCCATTTAAAATTTTCCCCATAATAGTGAATAGTGAAATCTCACACACATTCTGATCTGAGTTGAGATGAAACAGGCCTCTTGTGGTCCAAGCTACACTAAATGGACCACTTTTGGAATAAGCAAATAAGGGCTTGAATACGCCTCTTTTGACACACAGATTGTCAGTTTGGATCACAAGGCTGAATTAGGCTGAGACACAACAATATGGAGGATGAGCATTGGCAATGGAAAGGAATCTGTGAACCTTTGCTTCTTCAACTAGCATTCAACCCTGTAAAAAGTTGTCAGAATTAATAATCTGCTAAGGGTAGATCCTTTTGTACACTTGGCTGCTGTGTGTCAGGGCCTTGTAATTCATTCCCATTTCCCTTCTCCATCTCTTCACCCCTTACCTCTTTCTCACTTAATTCTTAGCCCTATACTTCAAAGTCCTGTTTATTTCAGATAGTAATTCACCTAGCCAGATAATCTGGCTTTTGTATGCATTTAAACAACAGTAAAGCAAGTGTATATCATACATATAATCAGCACACAGTTACATCTCTCCACTTGTCTGACATGGATAATGGAAACAAAATGTTATTTCTAGGTTTGCATGACTGTGGTTTTAAAGCAGCAATTTATATTCTGCACCCCCCCTTTTATTTGTTTGTTGAATAAAGACTTTAAAGCCACTGCTATAAAATGGGAAGATCAACCCCGATTCTGTATTAGCTAATATAGTTGAACAAAAATACCAAAATTCATGGGGCAATCTTGTTTTCTCAAAGGTTGAGTTTCACAGGACTCTCTCTCTCTCTCTCTCTCTCTCTCTCTCTCTCCACCTCGGCCATTTAAGCATAATAAGTGGCTTATAATAAACTTCTAAAATAAGAAATACATCCCAATTATTAACACCACCAACCATTGGGAATTCAAAGAAGCAAGCAAGCAACAAATATCAGTGCAGTTTCGAAAAGTTCAGTCTGCCATCTTGATTAAAAATGGCATCCTATTGTATCCAAACATTGTTGTTGTTTAGTCATGTCTGACTCTTCGTGGCCCCATGGACCAGAGCACACCAGGCACTCCTGTCTTCCACTTCCTCCCGCAGTTGGGCCAGACTCATGTTTGGTCATTCAAACATAACAGGTATCTGAAGAAGTGTGCATGCACACGAAAGCTCATACCAAGAACAAACTTTGTTGGTCTTTAAGGTGCTACTGGAAGGATATATATATATATATATATAGAGAGAGAGAGAGAGAGAGAGAGAGAGAGTCATTTGTGTTACTTTCAACCCTTAGGAAATTAGATGCAACAAGAATGCTGGAAGCAGGCATGGAAAGCTTTCATACTTCGTAAGAGGTTCCATGCTTATTAAGGGTCAGGCTATATGTGCTTATTGTGTGAATTCAATTATCATGCACATTTTAGAAAATGCAAAGAGCAGCGGTAGGAGGGCTACAAATAGTGTTTGGATTGCAGGAGGTGCGGAGGTCAAATTTAACTCCCACCCACTGGCCCCTGGTCCTGATGCAAATGGTATTCTACTATTTACATTTTTAAAAAATGTTATAGGCGTCTTCTTGTCTTCATCTCTTCTTCCTTTTTTAAAAACAACAACAACAACTTGCAATAATTGCATAATACAATATGATAGACTGCAAAATAAAGCTCAAGGTAAAGTGCCAATCCTTGCTACAAACTTACCAATTGCATCTTTCCTCCATTTCATAGTAGCAAATTGTAACAACTTTTACCATATGAATGGGTAAAAGCTATGGTGATTTTCAAAAGCCATGAAACTCTCTTGACCAGGGGTCGCCAAACTAAGGTCCGTGGGCTGGATACGGCCTGAGCAAGCCAATTTTCTGGCCCCTGACGACCCCCACCACCCACCACCCGCGCTTACCGGCGCGGCGCGGCTGCCTATCTCTGGGTTGGTGCAGCGCCAGAAATAGCTTGTGCGCATGTGCAAGCGTAATTTCTGGCGCAATTCCGGGTCTGCGGAGGCCCTGCGCATGCACACAAGCTCTTTCCAGTGGTGCGCCTCACCAGAAGTGTGCTGGAAATGACGATTGTGCATGCGCACAAGCTATTTCCAGCTCTGCGTTGCGCCAGAAGTGTGCCAGAAAAAGTGAGTGCGTGCGCGTGTGGGCATGAACTCCCCCGCCCTCCGGCCCACTGCACAATCAGTGCCCGAGGAACCGGCCTGAGGCCAGGTAAGTTTGCCGACCCCTGCTCTTGACCACATCAATCCTTAATACAAAAATGTCACTTGTAGCTTCTGAGTTTGGAGTTTCTGGAAAATGCCTAATTGTGTAGTCTACTGTCCTTGAATAATAATAATAATAATAATAATAATAATAATAATAATAATAATAATAATAAATGTGGCACTGTATTTTCAGTAGTTTCTTGGTTTTTTATCTGCCCTCTGTATCTGTGTTTTATTTTTCTACTTTCACCTTTATTTTTATTCACCATATCCATCATTTTTATTATATTCTGTATGTGTTTATGCCAGTAAACATAATAATAATAATAATAATAATAATAATAATAATAATAATAATAGATTTTGCACACTTCCCCCAGGCAATATCCTAGGGGAATAAACCTTTATAATTTCAAAGGAAAAGAACTCTCCTCAATTCCAACACTAGTCCTTTTAAAACAGAGTACTCTCCCCCCCACTTCCCCCCCACTTTACTCTTCCCCCTGCTTTCTTTTTCTGTTCTTACAGAGATATTATGTAGATGTCAGGGAGTTCAAGTTTGACTTGAAGGGCAGGGAAGAATGCCATGTAATTGCACAAAACTGACCTCTTCTGGCTTGATAATAGTAGGTGGTGCCACATTGACCACAAAGAACACAAGATAAAACTGCCTCTCTTCTCTGCCTCCTCCTTTCTCTTTCTATCTGAGCTAGGGAACTAATTGATAGGGGGACTGCGGAGGTTGAACTCCATTTGCTGTCACTGTCATCTCCTTGGTTTGGCTATTAAAAAACAGAAAAGGGGGAGGCCATTAGGAGCTGTGCACTCTTTAGGGCAAGATGAAGATTATTACATTGAATTGACAATCCCCATTGCTTGAGCAGTGGGGTTCATAACTATCTTCTTCTTCTTCTTCTTCTTCTTCTTCTTCTTCTTCTTCTTCTTCTTCTTCTTCTTCTTCTTCTCTTGGTTTCCCCCCCTTTCTCCTTCACTTACTTACATGAAATAGAGAGGGAATTGCTGGCTGGGCCCAAGGGATTCTAAATTCTTCTGAATCAATTTTTAACACCTCCTACAGCAAGTAAGCACTGCAGCAAGGAGGTGGCTTGTCTGAACCCAAGCAAAGATGCATACGTTCTTTATACAGTGCGCAGTCTGCATCATCACCTGACCAGGGGTGCAGGTGGCCAGTACCCAACTAATTACAGGTAGTTCCACTTCTGGGCTCTGAGCCCAACATCCCAGTTCCCACAGACATGGGTACCATCAAAGTAAGCCAATTAGTGTAAACCTACATGAGGTCATAGCCATAGCAACCACCAGTTAGGGTTATCTTGAGTGCCAAGATGGCGCAAGCACAGTTTCCAGAGTAGTTCACCTTTGGAACAACACACTGACTCTGTGCTTTTTATATATATATATATATCTGTATTAGATTATGTGTTGTATTTATATATTCACTGAATTTTTGTAAACTGCTGAGGAGACTTGGTCATTGGATGGTCTAGTAAAAATTGCACAAACAAAACACTGTTCTTCCCAAATGATCATATATTGTAGAGTCTATTGACTAACAGGGATTTTATTGTTTTATACATATGTATTACATAGTGTCAGTTAAAATGAAAGACTAATTATTCTTCATATGTACATATAGCAACTTGGGAACTTTAATTTTGAGTTATAAAAATATGACTGGAGGAGAATGAATTATTCAATGGGAGAAATTCTTGTTTCTCCCATTAAGATAGGTTGCTTTGCATAAACTGCAACAGTACTATAGAGGAAAAAATTCCACCAAACCCATTTAGGTTGTGCTGAAGGAGCATTCAAAGAGGCATGAAAATGGCAGTGTTATCTGGCTGTAAATTAAAGGTGTTTGCTTTTTATTCTAGTTTACATTTTCACTACAGATTGTAGGCTGATGATGTGAATTGGATGGGCAGATGTTGACTGATCTATAAACACTTAATTAGATTCTGAAATGTAGCTTGAAGTTTGAGATGTGGGTTGAATTCCAGGACTTTATCCTCTGTCAAAACATCTCACTTCCATGTGGGTTTTTCTGCTCAGTGTAGGAAAAGCAGAATGTTTGCCAGCTGAGCAGAGTGACTTAAAAGAGTGAGTGATGACATTTATATGTGATAATGACTATTTCAAATTACTGATTTTATTGTTTCCAGTTGCACGTTAAATCAACCCCCTTTTCAAATGCAGTAATAGCAACTCATAGTACTGGATTTTATTCTAACTATTTAGGCTTATTTAAAGGACTGTTTAATGCTACTCCTGCACAAATAAAGCAAGATTATGTTTAGCCGGGGTTCCACTTTTATTCTAATTTATGTTGATGCCACACCATACAAGAAACATAGATTTTTGAAAACATTTTTCCAGCTTTTGGATTAGATTCCATTGTATCAAATAACAGATTGGAGTGTCAATAAATGCAGTTTGGAAAAATACTGGAAGTGATGTGAGACATCTCAGTATCTCCAAATAGTGTTCCCTTTTCTGTTCTGGTAAAAATAACTTCAGATTGTTTTTGTGTATTGGGAAACAGAATTGGTTTACCAGAATGAGACCCATCTTTTACCACCAAAATGGAGAGTCTTTAGGGTACAAGAAGCAATGGTGGAGAGCCATGATCCGAAACCCCGTGTTTGTTTGTTTATACTGAAGAGAGAGATTTTTGCCTTCACCATCTATGCTGTTTTTATTTTTATTTAACTTCCTTATTTTTTCTTTATTTTTATTATTTCATTTATTCAAAGAGATTTAAAAAGGTAAAGGGACCCCTGACAGTTAAGTCCAGTTGCGGACGACTCTGGGGTTGCAGCGCTCATCTCGCTTTACTGGCCGAGGGAGCTGGTGTTTGTCCACAGACAGTTTTTCTGGGTCATGTGGCCAGCATGACTAAGCCGCTTCTGGCAAAACCAGAGCAGCACACAGAAACGCTGTTTACCTTCCCACCAGAGTGGTACCTATTTATCTACTTGCACTTTGATGAGCTTTCGAACTGCTAGGTTGGCAGGAGCTGAGAGTGAGCAATGGGAGCTCACCCCGTTGCAGGGATTCGAACCGCCGACCTTCTGATTGGCAAGTCCTAGACTCAGTGGTTTAGACCACAGTGCCACCCGCGCACAGCTGTCAACTTTTCCCTTTTCTTGCGAGGAATCCTATTCGGAATATGGGAATTTCCCTTAAAAAAAGGAAAAAGTTGACAGCTATGCACCCGCGTCCCTCAAAGAGATTTACATACTGCTTAATTTACAAAACTGCTAAAAGGTTTACATAAAACAATGTGAAATATTCATTAAAACATACCAATAAAATCAAACCTTAGAAACAAGCTGACATAAAACATATAAAAAATAAATAAAATCAGTAGAGTTATACACACACACACACACACACACACACACACTAAAATGCTTTTATTTGCTTCACAGGAGCAAGAAAGATTTTACCCACAGGGCAGAAAATCTTTCAGGGCCACTTCAGGAAAGCAGTGCAGGAAACAGGATTAATTTGCTTCCCTGTGCCATGACACCAGTCCAATCCCTTTAGCTGCATTAAACTTTACAAGAAAACATGGCCGATCCTGTAAACAGATCTCCAACATGAGATCGACTTCCACCCTTGGAGAATGTGCTGACTGCTGTAGCATCACTTTAGAATCTTCTTTTTTAACAATTTCTGATGAAACTATTCCATTCAAATCCCCCATTAAGATAAATGTTTGATCACAGAATAATAATAATTTTTTTGATCACAGAAATCTAATAAAACATTTCCTAATTTCTGATACAACTCCTTCTTCACATCATTGCAGATCCGGCACCAGGTGAATGTGTGAGCCAGGGCAGATTCTGACAAGTGGGGGTTTCTGCCAATGGGACTTTGCTTCTTTGTATTTGTATAGGCACAGATAGTTGACGGGAACTTTGTACTGATTTAAAAGCACATGAGTAAGGTAAGCAGCTCTGGGTCTGATCAATACCTGGAACAGTGATCTGCTAAAGAGACCATAGTTTTTCTTCCTCTGGTTCCATGATGAAAGAAAGGTGGGAAATAAATAAATAAAACCATGGCATTTCTGCCCCCTAGTTGTCCCCGCTTACCTCCACCTACTCATGTTATTGTTAGGTGACCGTTGAGTCTTTCTGCAATAAAGGGTTCAAGATTCCCCTATTAATGATCTTGCTGGGAGACGTTTGACCTTTCCCAGTGAACCCCTGTTGTGCTGTTTGCTATTGTCATAAGAAATGTTAGAGAATCCAGGAAGAAAAGGTTGATCTGCATGAAAAGTGATATGTAATCACTGCTCCCTTCTACAGCAAACTCTCTTTGAAACCGCTGGTAAATGTATCAGTGTTTTGATTAATTTTAAGCGCTTTCAAGCTACATCACAACACCTGTGAGAAAGTATGGAGCTTATTCATCATCACATCTGAGTGAAGGGGGAGGAAACTGTTCACAATTCTCAGATTGGGATGGAATATGGGAGGTCTTGTTTTGTCTTTTAAAATATGCACTTTCATTTTCACCAAGATCTAATCCTAATCTTTATCATTTAAATGTGAAATCAAAGCACGAAGAAGAAGAAGAAGGAGGAGGAGGAGGAGGAGGAAGAGGAGGAGGAGTTTGGATTTGATATCCCGCTTTATCATTACCCAAAGGAGTCTCAAAGCGGCTAACATTCTCCTTTCCGTTCCTCCCCCACAACAAACACTCTGTGAGGTGAGTGGGGCTGAGAGACTTCAAAGAAGTGTGACTAGCCCAAGGTCACCCAGCAGATGCATGTGGAGGAGTGGGGAATCAAACCCGGTTCACCAGATTACGGGTCTACCACTCTTAACCACTACACCACACTGGCAATAAATAAAATTACTGGTGTGTATTAGTATTTCACCCACTTGGATTAAATGGCACTAACTCAACTTCCCAAAACATGTTCAGTGCCTATTTGGAAAATGTCCTTCGTCATAAGAGGAAGAAAAGGTAGAACGCAGAGCATGAGCTACCAAAAAGAGGAACAATATAAAAGGGATTATCAAGGGAGAACATTGCCCAGGAAGGGGCATAGCTTAGTGGTAGAGCATCTCTACATTTGCATGCAGATGGTACAAGTTTGAATCCTGAATATCTCCAGATAGGGCTGAATATACCCCTGTCTGAAACCCTGGAGAATTACTGCTGTATTAGACAATGTTGGACTAGATGGAACAATGTTCTGACAGTGTAAGGCAGAATCCTATGTTCCTATAATGATAGGGAAAGAACAATCTTTTGCCTTATGTGATAAAAAGGATAACTCCGGCTCTGTGCTTGTGTTATACTTGGGAGCTGTAGTAGCCCAAAAAAGACCCAGCCCTCATGCCAGCCCTGAAATCTATATGCTTAGTCTTCTCATCATTCATTGCTTCAGTTCACAGGCTCATAGGAATGCCTCATGGAGTGTCCTTTATGTATACACTACCCTTGAATTAGGGGACATAAGGATTATTTTAGTTTGAACAATCTTTCATTGCTACTTAATTGCCCACCAATAAACAAAAAATAATTAATATTGCAGCTGTGTGTGTTTCAGAGCAAAGCATCTAAAGCATCTGTGTATTTGCCCATATGCAAAATGACTCTACTAGAAAGCCCACCCCCCCACCCCAAAAAACAACAACAGAGAATGACAGTGACAGACTTGCTCGGTTATTTAAAGGAGAAGGGAGGAGGTGGTGGATTCGCACAAATAAAAAATTCATAGGGTAAGCCTGAATTCAGGTAACCCTGAATTTATTTAAGCCACAAAGCAAGGGAGGTTGAAGAGATTATTGTATATGCATAATTTTGCATATGAGTTTAATAACATGATTAAAATGCTCCATGAAGGCCCAGTTATTTAATCAAATTGAACCAGTCCTTGCATAGTTCATCTCCACCCACAGGAGTGATGTTGTGCACAGTTGACCCTTGGTATTACCCTAATTCACAATTCCACAGGGATCTGATGTGCACTTAAACGTTTATGCAGATATTGAAACGAATGGTGTCTGTCTTCCATTTATAGAGTACCAGGTAGACATTAGATTCCCTCCTTGTTTGTGCTTAGGAAACATTAGATTGAGACTTGAGCTACATAGGGTGATTTTTAAACCAATGGATGGGCACCAGCACTAGAACATAGATGAAACAGTATGAATCTGGTTAAACAGCATTTATAATTTTAGAAATTATTGTAGATTTCCTCTTTCTAGCCCTGTCCATTCATAAGACCAATACACTTTGTATGTGCTCAAATACCCTCTCTTCATTTTCCCCCCTATATTTATTCTTGTGTTGGCATTGATGACTAAATGTTGCTCCATCTCTGAATGAAGCCCCAAGGGGATAAATCTCCAAAGATGTTCTCCAATATTAGATCTTTCTGTGTTCGTGTCTTTAAAACTGCAAATGTAAAAACTATTACTCAGATCTGATCTTAGTAAATATTGGCACAGGTGAAAAATATCTTCGAAACAGCAGAAATCAGACTTTTAAAGTAAATAGACGACCTTTGCAAGTATTTCTAGTAAAAGTACATTGTTTTCTGAAGCCCACTGTTGACAGATGCTGTCCTTAAAACTAATGTGGCCCAATGTCTCTGTCAATCTCTTCTCTGCCACTAACCTAGCTTACATATATGTCTCTTGGGAGAAAGAGCCATGCCAAGTGCTGTTATCCTTGAGTAAGAAGCCTGAAATGGCTATGTTACCAATATGACCTGCAGGCAGGTGACCAGGGTTTTGTATTCCCTTGAGGTCCTTGCTATCCTCATGACTGATGGTGAAGGGGAGCCATTTTTTGCCTGACATAGTAAAGTCACATCTGATCATTTCACTCCTACCAAACTCAGTAATCAGCACTGAATGTGACCCTGATGTGAAAAGTCAACACTTTTAACTGATGAATTGTATTCCTGCAACCCTCTTACTTCCTGAGTGGAATCAGTTATTTTTTCAGACCTGTTTAACATGCTAATTTAAAGCATTGGCATAACTGAGTGCTGGACACATTTATTCCCAATATTTTTACTTAACTAAAGCAAAGCTATTTTTATTTTGTTCTTTTCCTCTATCCAAGAAAAACCCTGAACTAAACCAACTGCACAAAACTTTTTTTGCCATATATATATATATATATATATATATATATATATATATATATATATATAATCTTGTGGTGGGGATTGCATTTGACAACAATCTTGAGGTAGGGATTACATTTGAAAACTAAAAGTTTTGTACTTTACTTGTTCTTTGGGGATGACTACCTCATTGTTTGTTTTGATGCCTGAACTGAGCCTCTTCAGCCAGATAATCATTACACTATTTTGACACCCATGATTTGCACTACCCATAGTTTAAAACCCTAACCATGTTTTTGTTTTTACAGAAGACTTTATCATGTTTTAATAAATGGAGGGTACATGTGCCAACCCATGTATTGAACTTCCAAACATATAGGTAATCCATGATTTACAGCTTCTTTGCTTTTGCTTTCTATCTGCTCAGCAATATCAGTCTCTAGGTCAGGCATAGGCAAATTTGGCACTCCAGATGTTTTGGGACCACAACTCCCATCATCACTAGCTAACAGGACCAGTGGTCAGGGATGATAGGAGTTGTAGTCCCAAAACCTCTGGAGGGCCGAGTTTGCTTATGCCTGCTTTAGGTGTCATAACTGTGGATGCAGAACAATGACTGTAAATACCCTTTCAGATGTCTTCTAAAAGTCTGATAGTTGTTTATTGCTTTGACACCTGATGGGATGGCGTTCCACAGGGCGGGCACCACTACCAAGAAGCCCCTCTGCCAGGTTCCCTGTAACTTTGCTTCTTGCAGTGAGGGAACCGCCAGAAGGCCCTCAGCGCTAGATCTCAGTGTCTGGGCAGAACAATGGGGTGGAGACGCTCCTTCAGGTATACTGGACCGAGGCCGTTTAGGGCTTTAAAGGTCAGCACCAACACTTTGAATTGTGCCTGGAAACGTACTGGGAGCCAATGTAGGTCTTTCAGGAAGGTGTTATGTGGTCTTGGCGGCTGCCCCCAGTCACCAGTCTAGCTGCCGCATTCTGGATTAGTTGTAGTTTCCAGGTCACCTTCAAAGGTAGCCCCACATAGAGCGCATTGCAGTAGTCCAAGTGGGAGATAACCAGAGCATGCACCACTCTGGCGAGACAATCTGCGGGCAGGTAGGGTCTCAGCCTGCATACCAGATGGAGCTGGTAGACAGGTGCCCTGGACACAGAATTGACCTGTGCCTCCACTGACAGCTGTGAGTCCAAAATGACTCCCAGGCTGCACACCTGGTCCTTCAGAGGCACAGTTACCCCATTCAGGACCAGGGAGTCCCCCACACCCGCCCGCCCCCTGTCCACCAGAAACAGTACTTCTGTCTTGTCAGGATTCAACCGCAATGCCTCTCCCAACTTCTCCACTCATATATAGGGTGTGGAATTTGGAGTGCAACTATGGATCAAGTCCAATATAATGTAATATTGTTGAAGGACACAATGAGCCTGGCTTGCATTCCTTCTACTCCTTCTTAGCCAGTTGCTTCCTCCATCCACCAATATGAAGTAACTGTAGAGTTTCATTCAACATTAAGGCTGGGGGAGGGATTCAACTTCGTCCCTTCAGTGCAAGAATTTCATTTTGCCAGATGGAACAATCTCACCTCTTCGTTTCCCATGCACTGTTCTGGCTGTTCTCCCATCCCTGTCCCCTACCAATTTTAAGGGGCCAGTGGGGCACAAAAGGGGCAGAGAGGGGGGGGTGTGAAATGAAGTCATTGCACAAGGCTTCAACTGACCGGACATGTTGGATGAATCCTGTCTGGGAGTAAGCACCATTGAAAGGAAAGGGACTTACATTCCTGGTAGACATGTACAGGGTTGCACTACTTACGAGCCAAAAATTTCCTGAAGTTAGTTATCTGAGATATTTTCTGAGACATTTCTTTCTTTTCTTTTCTTTTTTAAAATTAATTTTATTGAAGTTATTTACAACACAAATCTACTACAACAACTAAAACAAATAAATCCACCACCACAACATCTAAAATGATACAAACTTAACAACAGTACACTTACAACAAAAAAAGAAATAAAAGACTTCCTTTATCCTGTACACGGCTTCCTTCTTTACTTCTTTTAAACTGTTTCCCATATAGATAATTATTACTGGTTATCTCAAATTGTAACTTAAGAACCATAAATCCTCCTGTAGGATTTAATTGAAACAAGTTGAGGTGGTTATTTGGGGGCACTGCTTGATAAAACATTCTCTACATTTCCCCCACTCTTTTTGAAATTCTTTCAAATTGCCTCTGTTAGTCTGGCCAATTCAATATAATCTAATACAGTTTATCCTGCCATTCCTTTTTTTGTTGGCATGACTTCTTTTTTCCAATTTCTGGCAATTAAGATCCTCGCCGCACCTGTGGCATAGAGAAATATTTTTCTTTTTCTTTATCTGTTATCCCTAGTAGGAAAGCTTCTGTATTTTTCACAAGGTTGTATTTAAACATTTTTTTTAATTCATCATACACTATTTCCCGAAACTTTTGATTTTATCACACGTCCACCAAATATGCATGAGTGTCCCCTCTGCATTCTTACACCTCCAACACAGATTTGTTTTCATTTTAAATATTTTAGCTATTTTGGCAGGTGTTAAATTCCCCAACCACCTGCCGAGACATTTCTTTTTTTTTTTATTTCCCACTGCACTCAACTGTTGTTGAATTCTATCTCACTTCCCTCCTCATACAGCATGAAGTTGGTTGGGGAAACCATTTTGTTTATCCTGATTTGCAATTTCAAAACATTGTTGTTTGTTCTGGCTTGCTGGCAGTGGTTTGTCAATTAAGATGTCATTTCAAAACATACTTGGCGTGATGTCTGAATGTAGCGCAGAGTGTCCTAACAAAAACAGAGCCAAACAATATACATGAATTGCATGCACACACATCCACATATATGTATCAAATTATGAAGACCGATTACAATGTAACAAGGGTGCATAAGGGGTGCATAAGGGAGACCACAATCAACATCACCAAGTGAAGTTAAAATCAAGTGAAATGAATATTTGAAGAAGAAGAAAATTGTTCTCCCGCTCTTTACTAGAAGGCAATGTACATAGAAAAAGAGAAACCTCTTTGAAAAAACAAAACCCAAGAGCAAATAGATGAAACAATAAATATTCAAAATGAAAACTGTCATGGCAGGTTTTTGAGATGCAGACACACCATAAGCTTTGCTTTGCTTTGCTTTGTTAAATAAATAACTCTTCCTATCAACCATATTACTTTCCCCAACTGCAAGGTTTTTAAAAGTGACAGCTGTTGTTACTGATAGGTTAGCTGACTGAGAAGAGCTATTGTAGCTTAGAGGTAGGGGCTGTGTGTCAATAAAATGAGTATACAAGAGCAATTTACTCCATTTTTATCCGACAGCACTTCAGGTGATAGAAGAAAATTATGAGGACAAATCATACACTTCTCAATAGGCTCTTGTTCCTTGAGGCTCAAGCTACTGCCATCCTTAGCCATTATCTTGGGTCTTCACAGCTTATTTGATGTTATTGTGTTATCAGGCACACATCTGCTTTCCTATTTGTCCTGCGACAAACTTTTCCATCTGATGCTGGTTAAACAAGTGCCAATGAACTAATAAGCTTAAATTGCTTGTAAACATATTGTAGCTTGTCAACCAAATTCACCCAATAAAAGGAAAGTGAAGTTATGAGCCTGTCAGTTTCCAATTGACTGGGCAAACTTTGACTTTCCCCTAGCAGTAGGAAGCAAGGACATCCTGCATAAAAAAACAACAACAGTCTATCACAGAGCTCAGAAAGGAGATTGCAGTGCTGCAGAAACAGCGTGAGAGTTTTCTCCTCACTTTATTAACAAACTAAGTACATACTAGTTAACTGCACTTCCTTAGTCAGCGCTTGTCTATATTATTATAACCTGGCCTTTGTTCCTTCTTATATCTCTTGCCATCGTTTGTGCTTCAGCACTCCTGATTTGTTTATACAATGTATGTGGAGATGATGATAGCTATTTATTGAACACTCATTCTGATTTATCCACACAAAGTTGGTGGTGAGGTTACACAGCAGCTATTTGTTGAGCATTTATTCTGTTTTGTTTGACGTTGCTGGACTCCAGCTTAATCAGTCTCAACCAGCATGGTCGATACTCGGTGGTGATGAGTCCAAGTAGCCCGGAAGAGCCGCATGTCCCCCATCCCTAGGCTAACCTGTGTCTTGGTTACAATATCCATCATCCTTTAGCACTGGCCGTGGGGCTGATGGGAATAGGAGTTCTGCAACACCCGAAGGGCCAAAGGGTGGTCATTCTTGTTTTAATGTGTCTACATAAATGACATCCAATACCTTCACATGCCCATTATGAGATTCTCATTAAGGTGAGGCTGGGTGGATCATTGAATGTTCCTTCAAAGGCAAATAGGTTGGTGGGTTTTTTTTTGTTTTTGTTTTTTGCAGATTGCTGTTTGCTCCAATTCAATGGTAAAGAGCATGTTTTTTATGGGGAAAGCTCTGGGACAAAAAAAAAAAAACAACCCAACAAAACACTACACTACACTATGCTTGGACACGGCACTTTAAAGTGCGGACGTGTGCCTGGAAATGCAGCACAAAAGGAAGTCTGGTTGAAAGACAATGAGGTATTCAAGACTATTCAAGGAGTTTAATGGCTGCCATGGTTCCCTTGTCCCCCAAATCCAACACCTCAACCATGGCACTCTTCCAAAACCAAGCACTTTAACGGAAGTAAGACAGGGATAAATAAAGACCCCAAATTGGGATTTTATGTGGGAGCTTCTTCCATTTGAACAATGCTCTCTTAGAGCAAATGCATAAATGTTGTTCTTTATTCATTGTTTAGGTTCTCTCTCTCTCTCTCTCTGTGTGTGTGTGTGTGTGTGTTTTGTGTGTACTGTAAAAAATAGAGAGATGCTGATGCAGTTGGTGAAGTGAGCAGTCACATGCTTCAAAGCCACAGCCTGAGAAGGCAAAAGGGTCAGGATGTAGTTTCAACATTTGAACTCCAAAGCCTTCTGAAAAAGCAAAGGCAAGCAAGAGGACAGGAATTGTTTATTCATGCATGAAGCAGCTGAAGCCGAAAGTCCAAACTTTTGACATGTGCTGCTTTAAGGGCCATTTTCGAGTCCCAGAAGTGCATGCAAGCTAGAGAAAATAGGCTGCTGTGCTTGCATGCATAAGCAGATTTTGACGAGGCTCAGAATATCTGGCACATCTAAGATTAGAACCTTTATTTCAATTTTTGTTCTGCACAGAGGACATTCCAAGGCATGTTCAGCACTTGCACAAAGGGAATGTTAAGCTATGAACAAGATTTCTCTGGTCTGGAACTTAATACTTTTAATTGTGCTGAGTCTAATGTGTGGTGTATTCTTGATTGCTCAGAACAAGGTCATGAATAGGGTCAACAATCCCCAAAATTGTGCATGTAGGATGTCATTTGTGCTGGATTAATCCCGATTTTTGCAGAAGAGTATATTACATAGCATGCATGGCAACGGGGTGGGGGGGGGTGGGGGTGGCTGTAAACTAAAGCAGCAGCAACTTTAGTATCAAAGTTCTATCTGAAGAGGCATTTCTCGTTTTTTTATTTAAAAAAATATTATTAAATAGGATGCCGGATGCCCCTATTTTCATCAGAGAAATCTATGTGATGTAGCTCAAATAGTAAAATGGAGATAGGTCCATCATTTTCTTAACACCCATGGGAAAAACCTAGAGGAGGGCTGGCCATTATATTGTTACTAAATGGACCTTTCAGACAGCTTAGTCAACAAAACTGGGATAGGAGCAAGGGAGACTGAGCCAAAAACAATACAACATGCACATTCTTTTCAGTGATCTTATGAATGGGATGAAAACCTATAATTGTATAATTAAAATATTATTGAATAATCTTAGAAGGGATGGGGCTTGGCTGTGGCTATCATGAAGGGACATTGCATTTCTGAATTTGCCGCTACACTACTAACAAATGGCAGGGATCGAACAGGGATCCTTTTGCAAATCAAGGGTTCAGTCACCAATAAACACAACCCAAAGGGATAACCCATTGCACTGATCCAGTTGTATTGAGACATGATTGAACACCCTACTGAGCTTCACAAAAGTCGAGAACATGAGGAATAAGAAGCAATGAGCAAGTTGCACTTGCCAGAGGCATCCCTAGAGCACAGAGTTAGCCGAGAAATCAATTTCTTGAGAATTTCTGTGGTCTGTTTTACGGAAAGAGATACCATTGATGAAAGCAGACATGGAACAAAATGATGGCACCATTTACAGGCTTAATTTTTTTCCCATGTCTGCAGGAGATCATCAGCCTTCTGCAGTGGGGAGGGAAATGAGCTACTGTTTTCTTTATTGTTTTGATTTTGGAAACAGAAGCTATTGCTGAGCCTAGAGTTTGCAGCATGTGTCAATAAGTTATTTATTTGGTGAGGGAGGGGAGAGATGCTGCTTGCTGCCTTGGCAGCCAGAAGGAACAGCTGGTATTTTCTATTCTTGAAATGGAATGCCAAGGATAGAAATACATAGGGAACCGGTAGTGCAAAAAACTCGGAAATCTGTCTAAGCAGCTGTTACTGTAATATGCCTAGTGCAAACATGCAAAATGTCACTGTTAAGTTGCCAAAGATTTTGGCAGTTTATAGTGCTAATATGGAGTATTCTGTGCCTGACTACAGAATCAAATGCCTCTGCTCAGTGTGCAAGAAGCTACTAGATTCCATCCTTGTAACACCCACCCACCCCAAATTTCTAGGCATGTTTGCTGAACCATTGCCACTGGGGAGATTCTAGGTAGCACAGATGCACCGAAATGCTTCAGTAACATCTATGGTTCTTTTCTTTTCTTTTTTTGGAAACTTGAATTTAGTCTTACAGCTGTGAGTAGGAAGGACCCAATTAGCCATGCTCACTACAGAGCATGAAGAATAAAAATAAAGGAGGGGAATGTTCACTGGGGTTAATCAACTGGGGCAGGGCTGTGGAGTCCCCATCTCATGGACCTACTTAGGCCCACAAGGCTACTTTGGGTAAAGCTCACCCACCTTCCCGTGCCTGATATTGTTTGTCAGGTTTGGAAATTTCAGTCCCTGGCTATAATGAAGAAGAGTACACTCCTGGTTCTTTCTTTGAAGTTGGGTCACCTGATGCCACCATGATCACATGTCAAAATGGCCCACGGTGGTGGGGGAGCCCAGGATCTGGCCCACCATCCAAATCCTCTGGCGTGTCCCTAAACTAGAGCTTTGATTGATGAAGGAGTCAGAGCCAGTTTCAGTTGGTGGGACAGTGAGTTCAGCACACATGCGTATTTGTCAGTCCAGCACAAACAGAGACTAGCAAAAGAGAGCTCAGATAACTGAAAATGGCTTCTTTGTTGCTTACAAGGAATGCTGCTCCCAACTTAATGGGAGGCGTTGTTGCCACATCCTGGGCTCCCCTAAAAAAATAAGGCCTAGTGGCGTTGCCCAAGGGATGAGTGGGTAACGATAGACAAATCCTAATGGGCTAGTCCTGAGTAGGACTTAGCTGCAGTTTATTAGGTGGCTTTTCCCTAGGGTGCCTCACTTGCTCCAATTTTTGCACCCTCGCTCTATAGACAGCAACCAATTTGCACAGGGCTTATGCGCCAGACTCCCATGTGCATTGGCAGGGCCTGTGGAAAGCTGTCCCACCCTGTTCCTTCCCTGCTGTGCCCTTTTTGTGATGTTTTCTGGCTTTGGCGCAGTGTGTGTGTGTGTGTGTGTGTGTGGTTGTGCACTTATCAGACACACCTAAAATGGCTGCTGATTATATGGGCTTTGTTAGTTGCCTATTTCTGGGAGCTGAGTGGAGATTTTTGGAGGGCCCCAACTTGGCCCAGGGATTCCATTTTTCTACTACTAGGAGTTTCCTTGTTCTGGATGGTTTATTTTCTGATTGGTTTAATTGGCTGTATGTGCAGGAAAGTACCTAACCATATGCTTCTGAGATTTTTTTCTGTGGCACAATTGGGTTTGGGGTAATCTTGAGTCATCTATTGCCAGCTTGGTTTGGGGACCCTGGGATGACCCTTATCTTGGCCTGCACATCTGGGTGATTGCTGAGCCAATGGTGGCTGAACAACTTTCATTCCCAAGGCTCTTGTTGCAAAGTGGAAGAATTCCTTCAAATCCTTTGCAGTGGAGCCACAGGAGGAGCCTGTAGATTTGCCAAATAGTGGGAGAAGGAGTTTATCCCTCCTACCTTAGGGAATGTCCCTGTCTGGACCATGTGTTAAGGAGATTGGGGTGGCTTGTAACAATATAGTGGAATAGCCAAAAAGAAAAGAAAAGAAAATTCAATTTATTGCCAACGGTATAAGCACATCACTGCAGCTAAAAGGAAGAAGCAAACATTAAAAATACATTATGACGTCTCACAAGAGGATATGTATGTACCACAGATTTGTAGAGCATGATTTGTTTTTAACATGTGCTTTAAAAGATGAAAGTGGTTTTCATTTAGTTGCGGGCTCTGATATATTTTCAAGCCGGTAACATTACGAGGCTTCATTTAAAACTTAAAGTCATAAAAGTTCGCATATACGAATAATTTGGTTCTTTCTAATTATGTAGCCTACCCTAAATGAAAACAATTTTCATGAATCACACATGAATTACTTGCTTCAGTGCCGGTTGCATTATAAAATTTTGATTTAATGGGCACTAATTTTCTCTTTCCACCTTAACACAATTTATTGAACCTATCTCATTGTTATTTTAGTAAATCCTCTTTATCTGGGTTGGATATGGAAACTCAGACCTATCTGTTAGGAGCCCAGAAGGAGATTAATAGAATCTGCAGTCCCAGCCAGTCATCAGAAGGGAAAGGCTATCGAACTTCTTTTACTGTAAAAATGTAGCATGACAGCAACCGATGAACAATGGAAGTACTAACCTTTCTTCCTCACTGGATCACAGATGGTCCCATCTGCACTGTAACTTTAAAACAATATTGTAACACTTTAAATAGTCATGGCTTCTCCCAAAGTGTCCAGGGGATTGTATCTTGTCAAAAGTGCTGAGAGTTGTCAGGCAACACTCTGTTCCCCTCACAGATATACATTTGCAAGAGTTTCCTGTTTAACCACTCTGGAAATTGCTGTTCTGTGAAGAAGAAGAGTTTGGATTTGATATCCCGCTTTATCACTACCCGAAGCAGTCTCAAAGCGGCTAACATTCTCCTTTTCCTTCCCCACCCCCACAACAAACACTCTGTGAGGTGAGTGGGGCTGAGAGACTTCACTGAAGTGTGACTAGCCCAAGGTCACGCAGCAGCTACATGTGGAGGAGCGGAGACACGAACCCGGTTCACCAGATTACGAGTCTACCACTCTTAACCACTACACCACACTGGCTCTCACTGGCTCTCTGAGGGGAGTAAGAGTTTCCTAACAACTCTCAGTCACCCTTAACAAACTACAATTCCCAGGATTCTTCGGGGGAAGTCATAACTGTTTAAAGTGATATGACAGTGCTTTATAAGTATAGTACAGAGGCGGCCTTACTTCTGCAATCCTATGAGAACGTCAGTGAGGAGAAAAGGTTAGTAGTTCAGAGAGAGCCATACTGAAGACAGCCCTTCAGATATTACTGGACTATAGTTCCCATAGCCCCTGACCATTGCACATGTTGGCTGTGGCTGATGAGAGTTGGAGTTCAATGATTCTTTCTCCATAACAACTGCTTTTCCATAATATCTGAATCAGGAGAAGCTGTGAGAGTTCTGGATCGGTGTCTGAATGCAATGGTGGAATGGGTCAGTAAACTGTGTTTGAATCTTCGGAAGATGGAGGTTCTTTGGGTGGGTGGTTCACATGTTCTGGAGATAGGCAAGTTACCTGTTCTGGATTGGGTTGCACCCCCTCTGAAGGAGCAAGTACACAGCTTGGGAGTCCTCCTGGATACACTTTTGTCATTAGATGCCCCAGTGTCTTCTACAGCTAGGAACACCTTCTAACAGCTTTGTCTGATTCACTAGTTTTAGCCATTAAGGAACAGGATAGCCTAAACACTGTAGTCCACATGTTGATAACCCCCAAGTCTAGATTGCTGCAATGCAGTCTTTGTTGGGCTGCCCTTGAGTTTGGTTCAGAAACTCCAGCTGCTGCAGAATGTGATGGCAGGGATAATCATGGGGGCACATGGCCAAAAACATGACATCCTTGTTAAAATATCTGCACTGGCTACTACTGAGCCAGGTTCAAGGTCCTGGTATTAATTTACAAAGCCCTGAACAATTCAGCTACACTGCCTAAACCCTTATATCCCACTTTGGTCACTAAGATCAACTGCAGAAGTGTCATTGGTCATTCCCCAGGTTGGCAATACTCATTTGACATCAACACAATTTAGAGACCTTAATGTAGTTGACCAAGCCCTGGGGAAGACCCTGCCAATAGAGATTCAACAGGGGTCTTTTAAATGCTTTTAAAACTTTTCTATTTTGCCAGGTTTATGCAGGCAATTAAGAAAATATTTTGCCATAACAGTTGATGGTCTCTGATTTTAAATGTTGTATGCGTCTTTCTTAAATATATTTGGTATTTTTATGTTATATAAATATTTTTTAAAAAATACATAAACCTCTGAAAGGCCACATCTCTGCACTAGCATGTCCTGAGTCTCCCAACTTTGAGTTTACCCTACACATCTATCAACATCTCTGTTCTTACCTTAATCCACACTGTCCATTTACTGTTCTAGTTACTGCTCATCTATTGGTTCTTCCTCAGAATTTCAGTCATAAACTTTCTGTATTTGTCACTTCTAGGTCTCATCAGGTTCAGAATACATACTTGATACACAGTAAATGCCGAATTAAACTGGTAACACTCAGCTGCACAGTGCAGATGAAAGCAGCCCAGAGTACAGAATCGGTGGGATTTATACTACAAACTAAGTAAAACATCTTTAAAAGTTATAGAAGGAAAATTGTTGCGCATCAAAAGAGGAAGAGAAATTCATTGAGGAATAACTCTTTCATTTTTATTAAATGATAACAAAATATAGATTCATCTTGTTGTTGTTGCTTTTTAAAAAATGCCTTCATTTGACTGAAATGCACCTCACCATGTAGTTTTTGAGAGAAGCAGATAGTTTTGACTCTGCATCTGGAAAATAAGAGGAAAAGACCCTCGTAAGCCTGGTTCTTGTAAATTATTCATCATGGGGTCAGATTTATTGCAGTCATTAGCTCCAGCATGGTCTATGATGCACAGATGGTATTTCTGGAATCCAAATGTCAGAATGAACTCTTTGGCTGTCAGCCTTCTTAAGCAGGATTATGTCATATCCCGCAACTACTAAGATGCATGGCTATAAGCGCATCCTAGTGATGCCATGTTTAAATATGCTAAACAGGAGGCAATGATTCTAAAACCATGCTAATGTTTTCATCTGGATGAGAATCACATTTTATACCCCTCATCCATATGAAGGGTCCCAAAACCAATCCACAAAAATGATCTTCATATATGTCTACTGGCTGTGGGCCAAGGAGGGAATAAAGAGGAAAGGTGGAAGTAGATTGGGTGGAACTAAGGGCCATATTCATTAATTACAAATTATATATTCAGAGGATGGTAACAGAGCAGAAAGCACATGCATCGGGTGAGCCTGGTGAAAGGGGCGGACCTTAATCCTGCCTGGCTCCTTAAACTCCACCCATTCAGGTAAGTGAGGAAGCCTTTCCAAGTCCCCTGCCACCAAAGACCTGGTCACTCAGGTTAGCTTCAGGGAATTATATATCCCACCCATAGCCCTGAGCTGCAGGCCTCAGAAAGCACCTATCACACTTAAGGATGCTCACCTAATTTCCCTCTGTATCTGTTCACCTTTCTCCATCTTCCTGCCTAACGATGGCTGATCATCTTACCTCTTCCCACAGTACTGTGACCCAAAAGAATGACATCGGTGAGACAGCAAGAAAGCCTGCCAACTGAGCCAATGTGTAGCATTTTTTGTTTGTTTGCTTGTTCCAAAACAACCAGTAACAAACCTGTGCTGGATTTGAGGGGTGGTGGGCAGGTCCTGAAGAATGAAGAGGCTGAAATGGAGCAGCGGGCTGAATGCAGCCCCTCCTCTTTGACTACCCAGAAACCATGTCCTGGCCTAGTGCCACAGCATAGGCCTGGGAATAGGAATGGGTTGTCCAAAATAGCTACTATGCCATATTATTTATTTCTATTTCATAAAATACATACATTGCTTGATTGTAAAAAAAAAAACTCAAAGAAAATAAAGCAGTAAAATTATCAGTGAAAACAGTTAAAACAGTTATTTAAAACCTTTTTTAAATAAATAAATAAATCAGAAATGAGCTAAAAACAAATTAAAACACACATCATCAACATTCTACATGCCCTGCGTGTCCGGGTAGGCTTGTCTAAATGAAAATGTTTTTAGCTGGCTCCAAAAAGAGTATAGTGAAAGTGCCTGCCTGGTGTCAATAGGTAAGGAGTTCAAAAATGTAGGTGCTGCCACGCTAAAATGCAGAATGGGTGTTTCTGTAAGAGTGCAAGTTCTGCTCGTTGAAGCAGTTGAGAGGGCATAGATATGGTAAGGCGATACTACTGAAATAGGAGGTCTGGGTAAATATATTAACAGAAGAGTTCTGCAAAGGAAACATAGTTTCTGATTAATTTTCTGTAGGTAATTTGATTGCTAAATAGACATTTTAGAAAGGTCAACAACTTTACAGAGATACATCAACATGATATGGCTGGTTTTGATTACAGATTTTTACTCCCACACTGCGTTAGGGGGTTTGCATTGAATGCTTATATAAATAATAATGTACAGAATCTCCATAACTACACCTATTTTCTACTTACTGTCCTAGATTATGTTCTTGATAATTGCCCTGTGGAGTTGATACCTGCTCTTGCCTCTCCTACTTAGGAATACTGTGCTCTGCTACTACTGTTTGCTAGGTGGCACAAGCTACAAAAACAGAAAATAGGTGTCAGTGGAGAACAGGGCAAGGATTAAAAGCACCAGGGTTCCAATTTAATCAGAGTAGTTCATGAGCAAGTTGCCTGGGAACAGCAAGGCTTCAAGCCTTTCAAACAACCAGTGCAATGTTAACTTTTTCTCATTCAACAGGAGGCAACGCATAATTGGAAGAAATACCTGGATTCATTCATTCATTCCATTTTGATTCCACCTAATTTAAAAAGTATCTCTCAGTGGTGTACGGAAAACGAAAGCAACAACAGATAACGTAAGCAACAACCAATTTTACAAAACATGGTTACGTATATAAATGTTCCATAAATATAAAATTACAGTACATATGAACCAATATCAGACCACTCTCCTTCTAGAATGCAGATGTTTGGCACTGGCTGGATGTTGCTATATTGGAGATTTTGGTTTTTTAGATAATGCTCCAATACCTGTGCTGAGTTGGGATTCTTTATGCTATTCTCCAGCACATAAATTACTTTATACATTTCCTTAAGGAAATATCTTTGAAATTCTGGCTATTATTTCAATTTGAATGATGCTTATAAAACACATTATTTGATATTTGAATGTGTTAGGTTTTCATATTTGTTTTAGTTGCCCAAAGATTAGAAATAAATTGGTTTCACAAAATGTAGTATGATGCACCGGAGACCACATTTGATAAAATGTAATGTGTTTCTCCTTATGTTATGTTTTGCATAGGTATTGTATAGTATGTAATTTAGGTATAGCATGCAATTTGCTCCTCACATTTTAAATATTTTTGGGTAGTTGTTTTTTTTTGCAACGGATGTGTAAGTGTAAACAATACTTGAATTCAAAAACTTACATCATGTGGTATGGCTTAATTTCTAAATTGTATGGACTCAACCTTGTCTGAAAATTATACTTGGGACCACTTACATGGAAGCTCTTCCCATCTCCCTAGATGCACAGATAATAATTGGGTTTGGGTTTTTTTATGAGGAGACATGTAATTATGTAATGACACACTTTTCTAAATAAGCGCTGTATAAGTTCTATGGTGATGAAAACAGCAAGGTTAAAAATTGTAGCCCAATCATGTGAAAATGCTACCAGCCATCATTGAGCAATGGGGAGCACTACTTCTGCAGGAAAACTACAGATTTGAACTTGTGAAAAGAGTTCCTTAGTGGGCTGTTTGATAGATTAGTAATGAAACCAAGATTTGCCATGGTGAATTGTGCTCAAAGAAACAAAGAAAACTATCCTGTTAATGGCTAAGTGATTGGAATTTGCACGTGGAATGTGAACAAGCATTTTTTTTAAAAAAAATACAAATACAAGAACCATTAAACACACAACAGCTGTGGAAAGCTTGGTTTATTTATTCATGTTTGGTGGGAAAGCCCCCATGTTAAAAACTTTTGGGATAGAGTATTCTCCATTATATCCACAATTACAAGCATTTTATAGAAAACATTTCCATGTCATTTTCATGTGACAGAAAACACACAAAAAAAATATCTGGCAACATAATAATGCCACATAGCTATAGTAGAGAATATGCTGTTAGGCAAACAGACAAATTTGGCAGGGAAGGAATCAAGACAAGTCCACAGTGTAGAAAAAAATAAAGAAGTGGTGATTTGCTTTATTTTAGGGCCAGCTGAGTTACAAAATTATTTCATGTCATTTTCTTCACTCATTGAAAGAATAAACACATTTGAGGAATATAACTTTTGGCATAAGATCACAGGTTTTGGCTGTGCCCTTTGCTATGACCTCCAGAACTCTGAAACAGATTGTAGAATTTGCTGAAATAGCTCTGGCTGAAATCTATGACCCATTTTTGCTGCAACATGTGAAAAAGCTCTTAACTATTTTACCTACAGAGTCCTTTCTGGAAAGAGTGAAGGAACAGACATTCACTGACACAGCCAGTCAAGTCTAAGACATTTTGTTGTCCGAGGCAGAGGACAAGATGGCAGCTCCTCCCGTTCTACTCAGAAAAACTGATTAATCTGGGAGCTGAATCTTATTTCAACCTTGGGGAGAGGACAGTGTCTCCCTAAAGGAAGCAGCCTAGTTCAGGGCACAAAGCAGGCCATTTGCTCTCTTCTCCAACACTACGCTGCCAATCCCTGTTCCTAGCATCTGTTTACTGAGGCAGCTTTCTTATTCGGTCTAATGGTGGGGCTGGCCCTGTTCCTTAGTGAATTTATGTATTGCTACCTTTCTATTGACACGGGTGGCGCTGTGGGTTAAACCACAGAGCTTAGGGCTTGCCGATCAGAAGGTCGGCGGTTCGAATCCCCGCGACGGGGTGAGCTCCCGTTGCTTGGTTCCAGCTCCTGCCAATCTAGCAGTTTGAAAGCACGTCCAAGCGCAAGTAGATAAATAGGTACCACTCCAGTGGGAAGATAAATGGTGTTTCCGTGCGCTGCTCTGGTTCGCCAGAAGCGGCTTAGTCATGCTGGGCACATGACCCGGAAGCTGTACTCCAGCTCCCTCGGCCAGTAAAGCGAGATGAGCGCCTCAATCCCAGTCGTCCACGACTGGATTTAATGGTCAGGGGTCCCTTTACCTTTACCATTCTATTGAGGCATTTGAGTATAAAACAGGATTCCTTATCTCTCTCCTGATCTTTCTCTGCAGGATTACATGGGCTTGCCAGTTCCTCAGCTGGGTTCCTCCACTGGGTCCATGTGAAAATGAGAGAGCAAACCAACAAACCATATCATGGTGTCTTGTGTATCAGAAGGCAGTGTGTCTCTTAAAAACAGGGAACATAAACTGTTTGTGTGTGTGATATATTTCAAAGGAGTTCAGGTTTCTGAATGTTTCTAAAAACTAATTTTTTTTAAAGAACACTGGAATATCAAGCAAAAAGAGTAAAATTTCTTTCTTAATTTCTTATGAGAGAGAGAGAGTGCATTAGTAGGAGGAGGAGAGACTCTTCAGCAGTGCTGATAAATCAAGAAGACTGCCTTGTTTGGTTCTGTGTGTAACCCACTCATTAGGTAAAATGAGTACTCATTACAGTTCCAATAACCTGCAGGAGCAGGTGGCCAATTTCAGATCTATCGGGCAAAATTCTCACCTGTGATTAAAGCTCCTAAACTACAAGTAAACATTTGAATGGCTGAAGCTGACCTTCCTTGAGAGGGTTCACATTGGAAGAAAGAGAATTTGAATTTGGCGAGAGTCAAGAAAATGCTTCTCACCGCCCCCCCCCCCCGGCAAGTAACCAAAATGAATATAGAGATAGCTAATCCTCCTCAAGAATATGGGCATTTTCATATTGGTATAATAAAACAGTGCTAAAATTTCATTCTTAATTTTATACGAGAATGAGAGATGGACAGACTTTTGGAAACTTTCTCGGGTGCCTAGACACATGACAAATTTATTACAAATAAACTAGCCAACACAAAAAACTTGCTTTCAAAAATTTTCTGATAGAAGCTATTGACAGAATGAGAACATTTAGTTTTGCTATTTTTATACAAAAATCATGAAGCAACTTTCTGTGGAAGTTAAACAGCCAAATCAAGTACGTATTGCTTGAGGCTCAGTTTTACTTGTATTTCACATTTTATATGCATAATGCTTATTGTCCATTTGGAAAAGCAAATAATGTTCAATGACAGAACACACTGGGTGAGATTGGTAATTACGTTATATATTTGGTTTCATAAATGTGTAGCTGGCACTCATCCAGAAGATTAAAATAATTTCTTTTTTCTGCTCTGCTGCATTCAACCTTTTAAAGTACATGCACCATTTAGAAGTAAGGTTCATTGTGAATTGCAAACAACCTCTTAAGACTGTGAGCTATTGCTTCTTGCAGTACACCTGTCAGCAGTGATCCCTTTCCCAAAGGCACCCTTTTATATCTTCTAAAATCACATTAAGTGGGGCTCCTGAAGACTACCAAAGAATATTCAGCTGTGTGAACTATAGAATTTGCTCATGCAAGAGGTAGGGAAGCCCACCAACTTGGACTGCTTTAAAAAGGGATTGGACAAATTCATGAAGGATAAGGCCAGCAACGGCTGCTAGCCATGATGAGAATGTTTTGCCTCCACGGTCAAAGGCAATTATGCTTATAGATACTAGTTGCTGGAAACTGCAGGAAGTGAGAATGCTCTTGTGCCCAGGTCTTGCTTTCAGGTTTTGCACAGGCATCAGATTGGCTACTCTGAGAACAGGATGCTAGATTAGATGGTCATTGCCAGACACTTCTTATGTTCTTAAGCAGGCTGCAGGTTGACAGGGGGTGGGGAGGGTCCAGGCTGAAACTGACCAACTCAATCCATTTGATCCTTGCAAGTTGTACAGCAGTTTTGCTGATCCTTATACTGATCTGCTTGGGCACCTGGAGAAAGTCCAAGGCAGTGCACATCACAGAGTTTTTGCAGGGGAATGTTGCTCCAAACTCATGCAGTTCCTCCACGTGGAACCGTTTCCTGCAGTTGCTGTCGACTGGGAAATTTTCATGTTGATGTGCAAAGGCAGAAAGTTTGTTGTGATGCAAGTTTGTAGTGCCTGACAGCAGAGACAGGGACCATGTGGCCCTCCAGATGTTGTGGCACTTGCACTGTCCTCATGCCTTGAACATTGACCATGCTGGCTCAAGCTAAGGAGAGCTGGGATCCAACAACATATGGAGGGCTGCAAGTTAGGGTTGCCATACATCTGGAATTTTGCAGACATAGCCGGCAATCGGCTGTCGGAAACTGTGTCTGGACGGAACACTACAGCCTAGTATACAGTTCTTGGGTGGATCTACACACAGAGGGAAAATGCTATAAAATAACTCAGAAATTAAATTGTTATAACAAAATAAAATAAAAACACTATGGAAAATAGCTTAGAACTATTATTTTTTTGCTCTCCAGTGCCATCTGGTGTTGCAGGTTTATAATGCATTCAAAGTGCTGTTTTTTGACTAAAGTAGCTGAGTCCAGAATCAAATTACTGGCAGGTTTCATTTGCCTTTGGTAATTTTGTCAGGCAGAAATCCAAGTTGTGTCTTTCCTCATTAATAGGAGACGCCTCACCAGTTGTATTTCCACAAGTTCAAGGCACAGGAGCCTTGCTTGGGAGGCAGCAAGCCTAGTTTGTCCTGTAATTTGCTACTATGGAAAAATGCAGACTATAGCTGGGGTAAGACCTGGCAGCATTTGGCAAGTTTAAGCTGGGGAATTCATAATTGAAAACCTTGGATCTTGAACCTACCCTGGCAGTAGCCCAAGGCCAGCATATGCCAGAGGAGCTCAATGATTGTTCTGATGCCCAGATACCAAAAGCTGCCAAAGGCTTGGCCCAGCAGCTGTGGCTATTAAGAGTGTAGCTTGCCTACCTGTTCCCAAAGAGCATTGCCTTGGATAAAAAGACTGGCCAGTGGAAAGCTGTGGTGCATGATCCATATCAGCCAGGTTCCTCTGACACAACAGAACCCCCCTGTCGGTTCTGTAAACCAGCTTTTCTGCAGCTTCCTGGGTAATCTGGCCCTGGATTTCTAATTAAAGGAACAATTTTTTTTAAAAAAACCTGGGCTAAATTAAAATGAAGCTTAGAAGGACCTACTCATGTAAACTGCATAGGTAGCCTGTGATAGGACACAGACATAAAATGCAAGTCAGTTTTCATTTAATATTGTAATTCAATTCTATTTGTTTTTAATTGAATTCTACTTCAGCTAATATTTGCAAATGAAAACTCCTCGTTTTATAGGAAGCCATCTCCCAATGTGAAAAGTCTCAAGTAATCAGCTCATTGCAAGAGCTTTTGGAATGTCAAGAATTATGATAATGGAATTAGTATCCTATTTAACCTGCTCCATGCAATGTGATTTTGTGAACTGTGTCCAAAATGCTGTGCAACAATGGTTATTATAAAAAAAAAACCAGTAATAATAGTTGAAAGGAAGAAGGTTTATTATTATTATTCCAATAGTGAACATAATTTTCATCTTGCTTTTATTCTGGTCAGATTTGTATCCTGAAGGTCAATTTAGCAAAGGGATGAAATTATTATTTCCAAGGCTTATTTGTTTGGCATGCCTGAGAGACGGGGATGGAAAGAGGTAGGGAGAGAGGGAGAAAAACAACATGTGACTTCTGATTTGGTTAATGAAGTCATTCTGATAAAAGCCGAAATCCACCTGAGAGGTGCTGGAACTGAGTTCCTGTGAGTTCCTTCTGGGGGGAAAGAAGCAGCCCCGCCCTTTGCAATCCTCCCCATCCAACCTCACTCTTAATCTCTCCTGCCAAACACACAGATAACTAACCCCCATCCAACCAATTATTACAGAAGAATGTCTGGACTATCTGACCCTCAGAACTCTCTCTAGGTCATGTCCACTCCCAGCCACCCCACTCTCCCCCTCACCATTTCTGTTCCAAAACTTTGTTGGGGTGTTTTGGAAGTGCTTTTTCCTGACAAGGATATGCCATTTGAATTGTGACAATGCCTCTTGCTTGCCAGAATGGAGGGGAGGAGGGGAGCAGAAACACCTGACTTTGTGGGGGCTACATGGAGAGCTACATCCATTGCTCCTCCCAGTTTTCCTTGCAGCCTTGCCCCTCACTAGGATGCACTCCCTGGAAACTTGTCCATAACGGGATGTGACCCTGAGGCTGAAAAAGGTTCCCCACTCTGGATTAGACTACATTGAAAGAAGGAAAAAACTTTCCTGTGCTCAATCCTGTGACACAGCTTCTGCCACAAAGTGGTACATGGACTTATTCCACTTCCTGAAGTAACATAACACCTGCAAGGTTCTTACCCTGATCTAACAGCAAAGGAATGTAGAGAGGCATTTTTTTTTCATGGCTCTTTGAATTCCGTTCCCCATAAAATCCTATGCCCGCTTACCTGGGGGTATACCTCATTGAACACACTGGGGATGTTTTCCTGAATAGGGATGGTTAGGATTGCACTGTTTTGTTTAGTTTAAAAGAAAATACTATGTGAACTTCCCATTGAGTTTAATGGGACATAGCCCCAGGTAAGTGCATATAGAATTTCAGCCTTCCAGTGCAATCCTAAAATGGAACTTCATCCTTAGGATGGAGTTCAATGTAACTTACTCCCAGGTAGGTGGGTATAAGTATGGGTGGCACTGTGGTCTAAACCACCGAGCCTCTTGGGCTTGCTGATCAGAAGGTTGACAGTCCGAATCCATCCGAGGGGGTGAGCTCCCGTGGCTCTGTCCCAGCTTCTACCAACCTAGCAGTTCGAAAGCACACCAGTGCAAATATATAAATACCGGTAGGTACTGCTGCAACAGGAAGGTAAAATATGTTTCCATGTGCTCTGGCTTCCGTCACAATGTTCTGTTGCACCAGAAGCAGTTTGGTCATGCTGGCCGCATGATCTGGAAAGCTGTCTGTGGAAAAACACCGGCTCCCTTGGCTTGAAAAGCAAGATGAGAGCCACACCCCATGGTCGCCTTTGACTGGACTTAACCACCCAGGTGTCCTTTACCTTACCTTTTACCTTTATAAGACTGCAGCTCTTTTGCACCTTGAGCTGTGGGATCAAGAGGATAGAAGCTGAAATTAATAAGCAATGGTGTTTGTGGTGTTAGGGCAGTTTTTGTGATAAGTGGATTAACAAGAAGTTGAATACTCCATTATTTTATGGATTTTATATTTATAAGTCATTTCCCTTGCTGCATGCTGATTTAAATTCCCCATGCCACTGGAATGTATTATTTAACATGTAATTCTAGAGATGTTTATCTCATACTCAGGACAGAAACAGGGCATGTAAAATTCAGCCATGAAGTATGCTTTTACCATTTTAACAGAGATTCAAATTTAGAATCATTAAGGAGCCACCATGAAAGAAATTAATTTCTATTATTTAAGCAGTTTCTAGATAGCATCCCTACATATCTACATAATGGTTATAAAGAAGCAAGGGCAGTTATATCTATTGAAGCCCGTGAAGAGTCATGGGTCACCCCCTCACCTTGCCGCGTAGATCATACTTCTGTACAACAAAAGGCAGTACACCAACACTGCAGAATGGAGAGTTTGTTCCCTAGTTCTTGGGAAGCCTTATAAATGAGTTGGAATGTCAATATCTCATGAGACATCATGAGAAGCAGAGAGGAAAATAAATGGGCTATATCTCAGTCTGGAATCAAGTGCAGAGGAAGTAAATAAAGCAGAGTGACCTTCCTACCTCTTCTCAACTTGGAACATCATTGGCACAGCGCTGCCTTCTTCATGTGAAGAAAAAGCATATTTTTTCATGCCAAACTTGCACTGCCTGGAAGCTTGGCGTTCTTCCCTCTCTCATTTCATGATGACCTCTTCCCAGTGTCATATTTTTGCTTTAATAAGGCTTTTCATTTAACTTTAGTGGACTGGCTTCTTCTCAAGACAAAGCTTTAGATTATATTTATCCTTGATATACAATTGACTGTAACCAAATTTTGGGGAGGCTGATTGACAGCAATTTAGAGCAATATGTGATATTTCAGCCCAATGTATTCCAATTAAATAACTATAGAATATATTCCAAATAACTCAGATTTGTTTTACCAGAGGTGTAGATCTGCTATATATTTAAAGAATGTTCTAGTGTTCTAGACTCTTCTTGATCAGAATCTATTGCAGAAAGCCTGTGAATAAATATGAAATAGGACCTAACAGGCATTACTGAAACCTATCGGGATGAGACCTATGACTGGGATGTAGAAACTGGAATAGAGCAAACAGGAAGGGAGGAGGAGTAGCATTATACAGTATCTAAGGACAGTGTTCTCGAAGCTACTAACATGAGTTTGGCCAAACTGTGAGAGGCAGTGAAGGATAGGCGTGTCTGGCATGCTCTGGTCCATGGGGTCACGAAGAGTTGGACACGACTGAACGACTGAACAACAACAAGGGATGTGTACACTTGTGAAGAGATCCATGAACTGCAGCATGGAAGGCAGATTTAGAGATTCCAACTAAACACCAGGAAGAACTTTCTGTTTGACAGTGCAATGGACTCCTTCAGAAGGTCGGGGACTCTCCTTTATGGGAGGTTTTTAAGCAGAGGTTGGATGGCCATCTGTCATGGATGCTTTAGTTGAGATTCCTGCATTGCAGGGAGTTGCACTAGATGGCCCTTGGGGTCTCTATCACTTCTACAATTCTATGGTTCTTGTCCACCAAACACCAATATAGCTTCGGCTGCACATTAGCCACAGAAATCAAATTCTGAAGCACCAACCCTTAATTTAGACACCGGAACATGCATTCCTTTTTTCCTGTTTAGTCACTCCAGTTGCCTGGACTTTCTCTCCCCCAAACACATCTCAGCTGTCAGACGGTTTGAGCCACTATGCTGTAGCCTTCTTTAGTGAAGATTAAATTGTCTGGTACAATATGCTGACATTCAAAATTTAAGGCAGCTATTTGTCTATGACTCTTTTTTGGCCCTGGCACATTACTCTCTAGCTGGCAGCACTAAAATTCATAGATTATGAGCTCGCACTGGGTTTCATAAATGTTCCACAGCCATAAGCAGAAGTGCAACCACTCCTGCCTTTCATATCTTCATTGCCAGATGACAAGCTGCTTCAGATTCATTTCTGCCCTCGCCCAATTTCCTTTAGTCCATTTCAGCTTGGTTATGAGGCTTCCATGCAAAGCAGTGGATAATTTCCCTCAAACTAGTTTTGCAAGGAATTAGGTGTTGCTATTGGGGATGAGTTTATTTAGATCAATATGCATTAAGAAAGCTGACTGGCCATACAGAAGAACGAGATTGAGAAGTGATCTTTGGTGCAACCTTTGATCTTTGCATCAGTGTCAAATTAGTGACTAATGAAGCTATTAGTACCAAGTAATCCTTGCAAACAGTATTCATTTGAAAGTCAGCTGACTCTACGGAGGAGTAAGAAACAGTTAAACGAGACACAGCATAAAATGTGAAAGCAAGTATAGATTCAGACTCTTCATAAAGTAAAGGTGTTATCTTAAACATGATTGTGATAATGATTCTAGTCCCTTTGCCTTATTTTAATGTTTTTTTGTCATTTCTTATTCTGCAGCAGTGGCAGCAGCGACAAACTAGGGATTGGCAGATCAAACACCTGAAAAGCTGTTACCTTCATATTTTGTTGATGTTTTCTCTAGATGAGAACAGGCTAAAATACAGATGCTGACTAATTTAGTCATCGTGCATTTGATCTGCTATTTGTGATATAATTAGTAGATCAATAAGTGGTGTGTCATTTTCTTACCACCTAGAGGAAACGTGGGATTATTTAAACTACCTGCAAGCAATTCAGATGGATCTATTTATAACTTTATTCCTGTAACAACTCATCCCTTTGCACATTCAGTAGGAAATTCCTACTCAGTTCAATGGGACTCATACTAGATTAAGTAAATGAGCATATGATTGTAAGATTAAAGCATTTCCAGATGATGAATTTGGAGCATAACAAATCTTAGAGCACAACAAAAGTGCAGTTAATCATTTGTTGCTTGAGATCTATCTGCTGTGGGGAAACAGAGTATTTTCAGAACACAATCTACTGTGTATTGACTTTTCTCCTGGAAGATGTAGTTTTCTTTATGTTGCAGATCACTGCTGATTATATATTCAGAGAATATTGACTTTATTCCACTTCAAATTGCACATGTGGAATGACATTTCAGATGCTTCTGTACATAAAAACCTTTTTTTAAAAAAAAAATCTACATCCCAAGAGGTTTCTTTGAGTTGAAGGAGCATTTGGTCATGCTATCCTACACCTTGAGCCTAGGAATGATCCTGCTGAACTTGTAGCTTGGCTTTTTCTCACCTGAGACACAGTTTTAATGTTATGTATGCAATAAGATTTCTTTTGAAAGATGAAAAAGTTCACAGAAATTCTTAAGATGGAATTCATAAGGTCAGCAGTGCGTAACATTTAATCAGCTTGTACACTTGTTTTCAAAGGTCAGCAGCAGAATTCCGTGGACTTTCATTTATGTAGAAATTCTGGAGTCTATACTTAAAGAAGATGATAAATCTCCAAACATTACTAATGGGGGCTGTAAAATGTGCAAGGATGCAATACTGTAATATCGGGTTTGCTCTCCTAGCATCCAGGCAATTGAAGACATCAAAAGAAGATTTTGGAAATTTTCAAAAGACAAATACAAGAAAAAAATAAACCTGAAGTCCTCAGTGGAATATACTTGTGTGTGTATTGCTTAGTGTACTCTATCTAGGGTACACACTATCCATTGTGGTATAGTAGTTAGTGTGTTAGACTAGGGCCTGAAAAACCAGGATTCAAATCCCCATGCAACCATGAAGCTCACTGAGTGACCTTGGGCAACTCACTCTTAGCCTAACTTACTTCCCAGGGTTGTTGAAAGCATGAAATTGGGAGGAGCAGAACTATGAGGTGGATATCAATAACAAAACAACAACAAGTGCTTTCCCCTCAGGGGGTACTCAAGGGTACGCAATACTGGCACCTCTTTTTTGTTAAAAAGTGTTACATTTACTGTACCAACTTCATGGTAACTACCGGCACCTATTTTTCATGGGAAATACATTGATGATGTTAATAATAATAATAATAATAATAATAATAATAATAATAATATATTCTTAAAATTGTGCAATATGAATCCTATAGAATATTCTGTGGCAGAGCAAGAGATGTTATGGAATTTGTCCCAGCTGCAATTCCTTCATCTTCACCGTCCAGCATTGGGCCCTATCTCCCTCAGAAGGGAAATACATTGATGATGTTAATAATAATAATAATAATAATAATAATAATAATAATAATATATTCTTAAAATTGTGCAATATGAATCCTATAGAATATTCTGTGGCAGAGCAAGAGATGTTATGGAATTTGTCCCAGCTGCAATTCCTTCATCTTCACCGTCCAGCATTGGGCCCTATCTCCCTCAGAAGGTGCTCAACAGTCCTGCATGTCAGGTCACTGGTACAAATAGGAAAATATTGGAAGCCAACGAAATGGAGGTGCATCTGATCAAATCTCAGCTACATACTGATGTGGTTATGATACACCAGTGTTCTGCCTGAGAGAATTACCCCTGACCTATACAAATGGATGCATTGGATGTCTCTCTTCACTGCACTCCCTTTGTTGAAACCGCTAACAGAGAATGCACGCTCCCTTCCCCCTTCTTCCTCTTGACATGATAATTACGGGAGCTTCTTGGCATTTCCTGCCTATGTGATCAAAATTCTGAGTGCTTTTTTTTAAATGGCGCACTCCAGACTATTTAACTCATTGCAATGGGCAAGACTGAAACTGATCTGCTGGAATATTAAATGGTGATGTTGTTTTCTTTTCGACATTTTAAGAGTGCGCCTTTGGCAGTTGCCTCAGGCCTGAACTAGAGCACATTTATAATTGGGTGGTTAAGGAAGTGGACCAGAAATCTGCTCTGTTAAGAATGTATTTGGCCTGATTAGGAGAAAATCCATATTGGTTTGAGTTTCTCTCTCTGTGTGTGGACCATCTTCTTTTGGGAGGTGTCCTCTATATGAAAGTCTGGTTTAAAGATAAATAACACTAAGCATCTGGACAGCATATTGAGGAGGCACACAGGTCCTCCACTACGGTGGGATGTGATCTTTCTAAATTTGCATATACACCAGAATAACTAACTTGTGACTCTCCAGAAGTTGTTGGACTTCAGCTCCCATAAGACTCAGCATGAGCAATATCAGGGTTGATAGGAGTTGAGGTCCATCCATATCTGGAGAGCCACCATTTAACTTCCTTGATCTAAACATATGCATATGCATAATCTTGAGACAATGTTATGCAAATGTTGTCTTTCTTTTTAGTGATACATTTCTTCTGTTTCTGGCCACTCTAAGTAGGTGCCACATCACTTCATTTCAGTCCAGCCAAGACAGATGTCACTACAGTGGTGAGGCAGCTGCTGAACCTGATCTGGATCCATAGGAGCCAACTCCTAGGGACTGAGGGGTATTCACACACACACCCCAAAAATATTTGAGTGGGCCTTCCTCCCAAGTTGATGGGCATTGCCATTCAAATGGTGTCTGTACACCGTGTCATGTGATTGATTATGCAGGGCAGGGCTTACTTACCCCCCCCCCAATATTTTGTTCAAGTTGGCTCCCCTGTCTGCACCCACTTTGTTTTGGTAGCATATGGAAAGATAGGCCAGGGCAAAGATGATGTATCTGAATCGCGTCAGCACTTCCTGTGGCATCATCCGCCTCTCCCAATCAGACTCTTCACTATCAAGGCAACATGAACACTGACTATGAGGGAGTGGAAACAAAATAAAAAAAAATTGCTTCCAGTAGCACCTTAGAGACCAACTAAGTTTGTTCTTGGTATGAGCTTTTGTGTGCATGCACACTTCTTTAGATACACAGAGGTTGATGGACTTCCATTTCATGCAGCTCAATGTGATGCCTTCCATAGTTCCAGTTACAGGTAGGTAGCCGTGTTGGTCTGCCATAGTCAAAACAAAATAAAAAATAAAAAAATTCCTTCCAGTAGCACCTTAGAGACCAACTAAGTTTGTTCTTGGTATGAGCTTGGTATCTGAAGAAGTGTGCATGCACATAAAGCTCATACCAAGAACAAACAAAGTTGGTCTCTAAGGTGCTACTGGAAGGATTTTTTTTTATTTTTTATTTTGTTTTGACTATGGCAGACCAACAAAGCTACCTACCTGTATGAGGGAGCGGGTTTTTCCTTGGCCATCGCACACTTGCCAGGGAATGTATTAACTGGGCCTCACGTTCAGGTCAATGATAACAGAGGATTAGGATGCTAGCCATGCAGGTTTTTCTTCTGCAATGTCTATGAAACATAGCACATATATTTCCTCCCTCCCCCAAGGTATATTTCTCTTTCTTAGATTACAGAACTGCATCATTCATGCACATCAGAGTAGTAAACATTCCCCTTGAAGACCATGAGTGTGAGAGGAATATAAAATAACAAGTTTAATATATTACATTTGGATAAATAGTGATTCTATTCAAAAATGGGGAACGCCTTGTGAATTCAAATAATGGGGGTTCTGGACAAAACCTGGCTGTCAGGATTTTTTTTAAAAAATAAAAATAATAAAATAATAAAAAACCTGTAATTTTCAGCATATGGTGTGTATGTGATAAATGACTATTTCTCCCTCAATATTTAATGATAAGGCTAGGGCAAAGTGTAGAAAACTAGATGGAACACAAATGAAAGAAAAATCAGAACTGTAATCAGATGGGAATTTGTGTGCAAATACTTTAGTTTTTCATCATTAATCATTTATTATCTAAAGTGACTGGTGCATGTGTGCAAAAGCATCAGCTACAAAGTCTCCTAGAATATGTGTTCTGAAATACAATCCTCAGATGAGATTCATGATGGCAGTCCAATCCACAATGAACTAAATGATATTTAAGCAAACCTTACACCTTACACTTACACACGATTGCAATTTATAGAATTTTACTCCTCCAAAATGGGTGGGGGCTTGTTTTATTATAGTTTATTTATACAGTGGAGTGTGATTCTGTAAATCAATGCTACACAGGGTCTAATGCTAATATTCAGTTAATATGAATTTTAGTAACTAGTGTAAAATAGCAGAGTTGGGATTTAAAATAATAATAATTCGTGTCTTTCAAGAGAACCCAGGAATATTGATAGGCATTAAACATTCTTCTGATGAAGCTTAGCAATGCAAATTCAGTTCAGTCATGTTAATGCTGAGTTATTGACTTATTAAAGTGATTCTTTTTAAATATATTGTTTGTTTGTTTTTTACCAGTTTGATCATAAGTAAACACTCCCTCCGGAAACCGTTTCTGAAAAATTGTATTTGTGGGATTTTCTCAGAGAAGTCAGTTCCATAACTAAAAAAGAAAAGAAAAAAGAAAAAAGGAAGAAATTAGAAGAAATATTCAGACTGCTTAAAGCCACATTGAAAAATTCACCTAAAGAGGAGGCAACATATTGCTTTACATTGGTATCCACTGTTATTACTCACCTGCTTGCTGAAGATGAGGAAGTCCATGTATTGTTCATTTAACACTGTAATGCACATCTTGTTCAGAGTGTGTGTGTTCTGCATTGGAGGGTCAACAAACGAAAGGGGTGGACACAGCACTAGTAACAGGAGTGGAAGATGAAGCCAAGCCACTACACCTTGCTTTCCATACTACCAGGTCTCTCAGTAATCTCTTACCCTGTAGTCAGAAAATGGAGGCTGTAGAGTAGGATGGAGAAAGGGAGGCAAGGATTAGCAGGGTTGACATTTGGGCTTCAGCCCTGTCTGCACTCACCACTTAAGTTTAATAGTTGCAGAAGAGCTGTAGTAAGGACCAGAGAAAAGAAGAGTTGGGGGAACATGGATATTCCTCACTCATTATGAGCTGTCATAAATGTAATTTGCAGTCATTACTGCCAAGTAGAAAAGATTCTCAGTCAACAACCAAGGAACTATTAAACCAATTTGTAATTTATTTATAGGTAGTAAATACAGTCACAACTGAGCTATATACAGCAAAGTGATGACTATATGGAGGGGGACCAGAGTGCCTTGATTTTGGTTGTCATTCTAGAGTAGAAGAGTTTGAAGAGTTTGGATTTGATATGCCGCTTTATCACTACCCGAAGGAGTCTCAAAGCGCCTAACATTCTCCTTTCCCTTCCTCCCCCACAACAAACACTCTGTGAGGTGAGTGGGGCTGAGAGACTTCAGAGAACTGTGACTAGCCCAAGGTCACCCAGCAGCTGCATGTGGAGGAGCGGAGATGTGAACCCGGTTCCCCAGATTACGAGTCTACCGCTCTTAACCACTACACCACACTGTATCTGTCCTTATGTACAGCAGTGGCTGGTGGGTGATGGAAGAATTTATCACATATCCAACTGGAAACCCCTACCCTGGCTGCATTTTTCTTTCCAACTGCTTGGCATAGGACTACCAAGTTTGCTCATCAAAGGAAATGATGAATGAGATACTTACTTCCAAACATTTTCTTGTGCACTCCCTGCAGAATGCTTGACTGCCTAAGAGTTATAGTAGGCTAGCTGTTCATTTAAAAGAAATTCTCAGTAACTATGGTGACACACAACAACCTTTAGCCTGTATCATATACAAAATAAATACTGAACAAAAAATAAATGCAAACAGAGCTATCAAAAACGAGGAACTGCAGACATTTTTATACAGGTTGCCATTTTTCATAGGCATGAAGTTAATACATCTTTGTCAATAGCAAATTACCGGGGAAGAGAAATTGTAGCAATTAAGCCATGCTAATCAAAATTTGTGATCTCCTTTAGTCAACAGACTGGCTCTAAAGCAAACAGCAATCAGATGTGAAAGAGCTTCTTTCATTTTTAGGTAAGCCCTCAAAGGAGGGGGAGGGGGAGTTAAGCTTTTGAGGCATTATAAAAATGAACCTTCAAATGATCTTGTTTACATACTAAAAACTACAGGCTACAATCTGGAATAGGGAGGAGTGGCTGGGGTCACTAATGTGTGACAGGTTCTGATCGCAAATACTGAAGCCAAAGAGTCAGAGAACAACTTGATATTTACTTGTTTAAGTGCAAATAGAAAAAAAAATATATGGTAGATTCCTCACTGTCTTGCTATTCACATTATACCTCCTTGTCTTTCAGACATATACTTACCTGCTGCATAGCCTATGTATCAGCATCATAATAAACTTCCTTATTGAAAGGCTGTTTGGCACCCATAACAACCCAACTGACACCTCTTCTGACCACTTAGTGAGGCAGGATATAATTCTTTCATTATCTCTAGTTATTTCATTGTCTAAAATACATTTGCCAGACTGCTCTTCATTCCATTTAAGATTATGCTAAAGTGGGGCTTAAATGGATATATATCCTAAATGTTTCATGACCTGTCATTCCAGGTCTTGGGTACCTTAGGGAGCACATTCTCCTACATCCATCTCACCTACCGCATGAAATTGTATCCACAGGGAATATTTTGGAAACATAATCTTGGAGAGGCTGAAACTTGGAGAAGTTCTTTTTTTTAGTTGCGGTTGTCACATTGTGAAATCTCTTGAAGATATCTGCTAAGTCAGGGGTTAGCAAACTTTTCCAGCAGGTCCACTGTCCCTCAGACCTTGTGGGGGGCTGGACTATATTTTGAAAAAAAAAGAAGAACAAATTCCTACGACCCCTAAAAACCCAGAGGTGCATTTTAAATAAAGCACACATTCTACTCATGTAAAAACACCAGGCAGGCCCCACAAATAACCCAGAGATGCATTTTAATAAAAGCACACATTCTACTCACGTAAAAACATGCTGATTGCTGGGACCGTTCATGGGCCGGATTGAGAAGTCCAATTTCGGGGACTAATCTGGCCCGCCGGTCAGTTTAATATGGCCCCTGTGGCAGCTTATTTCCTCGGGTAAAATCCTAAAAAAAACCTCAACAACTTCAACCCTAAAAAAGGGTTAACAACTTTGGTCAGCCCTTTGGTTGGCCCTCACAGCCCTTCACTTCATCAAATCTGGCCCACTTTGAAAAAGTTTGGATACCGCTGTGCTAAGTGTTTTTGCCACTGGATTCTTGAGGCATTCATTAAAGACACACCCATTCCATTTTCAATTGGCTTTATGAGTGTGTGGACTATGCATCTTCACATCTTCTCGTAGGGTTCCCCCAATCCTGCAGAGCAGATTTGGGGGTGGTGTATGGAATCCATGAGGAAGGGGAGGGTTATTTCTGCTGCATGAACAGAAGTATTTCTGTTCATGCAATGACTCCCTATTGGATTCAACCTCAAGCCAATATTTCTGAAAAGACACCAGAAAACAACCACCACACAAGACATCACAGTAATTTTTTTTAAAAAAAGTGCAATATGCCTATATAAAGTACATGTGCTAAAATACATTTTTTTTTTAAAAAAGGAAAAAATTTCCTCAAACACTCAATATTTCATGATGGAACAGGTTGGGCAGACACTGATGATGCATAATCAGGGACCTCCACAGACTCACACAATTCTTTACTGTTAAAAAAATTAGAACAAACTTCCGATAAATCATGACACAACAACCTAAACTGCAGTGATCCCCTGTAGGTACAGCAGATGCAAAAACTGCAGGCACTGCTCAGTTAACAATATATACACCAGAGCAGACAAATCAAAAGGGACAAGGATCCATGTATGTGGTATGTACCCAAGTGCAGCATATCTCATTTGCTGCAACCAAGTCCCCAACAGCTACTCTGCTGGGGATGCTAAACAGTTCTTCCTTCCTTCTGTGAAACTGTGCATCTGGAAAAAGCAGCACATGACTTTGAAAGAGAATGCTTTTCAGATGCTAACATTTATAATACTATTTTGACAGCAGATGCAAAATTAACTATCTACAGTGGTACCTCAGGTTACATACGCTTCAGGTTACATACTCTGCTAACCCAGAAATAACATTTCAGGTTAAGAACTTTGCTTCAGGATAAGAACAGAAATTGTGCTCTGGCATTGCAGCAGCAGTGGTGCTTCAGGTTAAGAACAGTTTCAGGTTAAGAACAGACCTCCAGAACGAATTAAGTTCTTAACCCGAGGTACCACTGTACACTGTCTCTCTGACACCACATTTGCCATTTTTCAACCATTCCATTTGCTCCTATCATTTCAAGTAGCCCTCATAGCTTCTGTTTTGTTAGCACCATGGGAATGAGCCTGGGTGGAACTCGGGTTTGCATACTCCCCTTCCCTTCTCCCCTGGGATGGCTTTTGATGAGATCAGAACCATTAATTTCCATTTCCAATGAACCACACTTCGACTATCTGCACAGTGTACCATATGGTTTAGGGTAGGGCCAGTCCAATATATTTTGGCACCTGAAATGAACCTCAGAATGGCATCCTTCCCACCAAGGAAGATGGGGTGAATGAAGATTTACATCAGGAACAAGGAGAAAGTTAGATCTACATCAGGAATGGTGGTGGTGGTGGGAATAAAATCAACCTTAATGGTGGAAGTGGGAATCAAGGGCCATCATGGGGGGCGACATTCCCTGAATCATGTCAGGCAGATTGCAGAGCCTAGGAGACCACAGAGGGCAGCCCCTTCCATTCCTCCCTAGGGTGGGAGGAAACCAGCAGTGCCTCCTATTCCCCAAGAGGGTGCTATGGAGGCAGAAAGGGGGCTGCTGCTGAAGAGGCAGCAGGTCTGGCCTTCAAGGAGCATGCCTTAGATATTGCTGCCACTGCAGCAGCTGGCAACCATGCCTTGTGAGGCTGGATCTGCCACCCCTGTGGATCCTGCCATCCAAGGTGGTCACCTCAGCTTGCCTCATGGGTGGGCCAGCCCTGGTTTAGGGTGGGGGGGGAGCCCAACTTCAAACCTGGCTCAACTAACTTTGCTTGTTTCCCTGAATCACAGTGAATTCTATTCACAGTAGCTATGGGTAATTGAAAATGGAAGTGAAGGCTTTAGTAATTCTTACAGCAGCAGCAACAGAGGAAGTGTTCAACACAAAAATCTAAGTCTTATACATGACACATAATCTTTGAATCAGGCTAAGAGGGTGATTCAAAAGTGAAGGAGGAGCTTCTGTTGAGAAAATCCAGAGTGGATTGCTGCAAAAACAAGGTCTCTATCTCCCTCCATACTATGCAAAAGTATTGGCCACTAATATAGTCTGACTGAGGAGGGGCCAGATAGCAGATATGCCAAAGAACCAAAATAAAGAAGGTCCCTAATTATGAAAAAGAATTATAACATAGCCATCTTTAGCCATCTCACCACTTGCCTTTCCCTGCAAGACTAATTGCAGCCGTTAAGAGTCGTCAACAGGTTTTCCATATCAGCTGATCACCCATTCCCACCACCCTTCTGAGTAATACCCCTCCCCACTCCCTCACTATATTTAAGGATCTGGTGACTTCTGTTTCAGTGTATCTGAAGAAGTGTGCATGCACACTAAAGCTCATACCAAGAACAAAGTCAATTGGTCTCTAAGGTGCTACTGGAAAGAATTTTCTATTTTGTTTCGACTATGAAAAAGAAAATAGACAAATTCATAGGAACCCACAAACCAATGAAAATTATAGAAAATTGTTTTATAAGTGGACCATCAAAACCACGCATGAAATGAACATATATCTAATCAGTATCTCCAAACTCTTCAAACAGCTGCTCTTCAAATCCCTCAAGTTGTTAGATGAGATCTCATGGATTGCATCTCATTTGTACTTCATCAGAACACATATGAAAAATATCACATATATGGTAGCTGTTATTTGATTCTAGAACAAATATTTTTGCCACCCCCTTAACCCAGAAAAAGCACAGGAGTAAAGTGATAAAATTTGGGCTCTATAATATATAATAATAATAATAATAATAATTCCCCGCCCATCTGGCTGGGTTTCCCCAGCCACTCTGGGCGGCTTACAGCATATCTAAAAACATAATAAAACACCAGGCATTAAAAACATCCCAGTACAGTTCTTTCCATGGGGGAATCAGTTATTAATATTGCACATCTGGAAGCAATAGGATGAATAAAAATGGATTCTTATTGAATTAAAAACTGTCCAATCCAAAAAAAATGGTTCAATAACTTAATTACCTCGCTTCAAAACAAACATAAAGCAATAATGTTACATCCAGATAGTTGCAATATCATGTGCTAATCCAAGTACAGGCATAGAATCTTAGAAATATGAAATAACTTCATCCAGAGCTGAAATCAAAGCTCTGCTTCTCCAACCCAGCCTGATAACTGGAGAATCATTTGCACATCCTTTCTTCTCCAGTGCTTCAGAACTAAGACCTAACTACACACCCAAAATGGAGACTTGTAATTGAATACCTCAGGTGATCTAAGTTAAACACCAAGTGTGAGTTGGCAGAGATACATTCTCACCTAATCATTAACGTCTTAGACTCTCTGAGAGATTTTGGTTTTTTTTTTAGCTCAGCGGAAGTTTCCATACCATGCTATGCCTTTAGCAGTACACATGCAAGTTATTTTCCAGTTTGATGTACAATTAAACAATTATGCATGGGAGAACAGAAGCACACATCTGCAGAAAGGGGGACAAATGAAGTTGTCCAATGGTGCTCATTGTTGTGTCACACCATGCCCACTGGTGTGAATGAAAATTGGTATGACATGCCAGTATATTGGTTGAAAAAACCGCAGTTCCATATCACAACAGGTTCTGCAGTGTGGCAGGAGAGGATTATTGTTTATTAATATCCTTCCTAACTTGCACTAACAAGTTCATTTACTTAGCAGAGTGCATTCCCTTTTACACAGCAGAAAATTTGTTGCAAACTCGTGTGAATTTCTTAAGACAATACACAATTCAATCTGACTTGTAAGACCCCTTGAATCCCTCCTAAAAGAATAAAGACACCACAGTCTTATTCATAAGTAACAAAAAGAAAGTTTACTCCATCAGGAAGAGCACAGTGTGATCCCTGAAGGCAGGCTTAAGGCTTAAAGTGACAAGAATATACAAACAGGTTTACCCCATATGTGGGTTGACCTAGTGACTGCAGTTAGCAGTCCAGGAATTTCGCAGGACGAAAGGAAGATGGAAAAGAGAGAGAGTGGCAGCATGGAAAGGTAACGCCCACCCACTAGTCATATGCAAGGAAGGATGCTCCAGGCCAGGAGGAACAGGAAGTTTCAACTGGCTGGACCAAACATTCCCTTGCATGTCCACTCTAGCAAAACAAGGAATGTTGCATTTGACTGCTCCCAGTGGATTACGGTACGTCTCACACAGACTTCTCTGGTTCTAAGCCATAGAGAGTTTGTGTGTAGACAGTACTTCTGTGCTGCACCCAGTCTCTCTTTATTCTATGGTCTTTTCCTTCTACCCAGACAAGGCATGCTAAACATATGAAGGGAATTCTTTTCAGAAACAATTATTTGAATAATCATGAAAAGCTGCTGTAACATTGCCTTTGACAAGAAGCCCTCTAAAAGCCAATTAGGATGTGAAATTTACTCACTCATAATTTGTATTCATCCCTGCGATGTACCCACACTCTCATATTCTGCCCTCATTGCCACTGCATAACCCAGCTGAGTCTAGTGGGGATACGTAGCTGTAACAGATGCCAAAGTGTGGTGTGCAATATGCCTGGAATGTGGCATTCATATTGATGTGCAGCCCTCTGACCTAGTTCAACATGATACTTCATTCAATGCACAGGTATTCTACGGGGAGGGTGTTGTCATGGCACGTTCCGGCTGCAGAAAAATAGTAGGAAAACAAAGCAATAAAAGAAAGCAACAAGAACACGTACCGGCTGTTGCTTTGACAGGATTGCTTATTCATGGCTCAGTAAATCTGTTCAGGTGCAAGGTATGTCCCAGCAAAAAAAAAAAAAAGTATAATCACTGGAATGACCCTTCCTGCATGGTTCATTCTGAGCAAAAGTGACTCGTGGCTTTCCACTGGCAGATTGGCATCTTGGTCCCCAGCCCACTGAAAGCTGCTCTCAGACATCTGAATTGCAGAGTTGCCTGCTTACTTTGATGCCCTCAGCATCCCAGACCTTTCCTTGTGCGGCAGGCCATCACCTCTCCTCTCCCAATGGTGTGTCTGTCCATTACATTTTATCTATCCTTGCATCTGTTTTGGGCCCCAGGCTTCTCATTTCTTTGTTCCAGCTGTTCAAGCGCTCAGGCTGAAGTGTAGGGTGACAATAGTGCTCTGGAAGAAATTACTGTATGGAGCAGAGAGAAACAATTTGCCCACATGGGAGAGAGAAAATCTTACAGGTCTTACAGAGCAATTCAAACCTCCTGTGCAATGGGCTGAGTGTGTATGGATTTTGTTTGTTTGTTTGTTTATTAGATTATACACCACCCTTCATCAGAAGATCTCAGGGTGATTCACAAGATGAAAACACAAGATAGAAGCAGAAATAAATAGTTAAAACAATACCCCCCACAAATACGTTTAAAAGGCTGCAGAATATTAATCAACCAAAGGCCTGGTTGAAAAGGAATATTTTTGTCTGGTGCCTAAAGATATATAAAGAAGGTGCCAGATGAATCTCCCCATTCCACAAATGGGGAGCCATTGCAGAAAAGGCCTGTTCTTATGTTGCCACCCTCCGGACCTCACGTGGAAAAGGCACATGGAAGAATCTCAGAGAGAGACGGGGCTTATAAATTGTTATCTTTGGCTAGACTGTTGTGCCCTATATAATGTTGTTTGGACTTTCTGAAAAGAAGTTATTTGGATGTTTTGGAAAGAAATTTGTAACATCTAGAAATGATTACCAAGCAATAAGTAATAATGTAAAAGCTGCTGTCATGCAAAAATATATATATGATGATATGCATAGATGAATGTACTACTTAGCCTCTAGGTGACTTGCAATATACTAATAAGAAATTGAATTAAAAATACGTAAATACAATTACATCTCGTAAATAAATAAATAACTCATTATACATTATAGGTAAGAAAAAGCTTCTTTGTATTTAAAGCAAAAATAGCCCAATAAACCCACAATAACACAATAAACAATAAACAGTAACTCAATAAACCCACAATAAAACTTTCAACAGGAAGGAGTGATAACTCTGAACCCTAAAAACTGTAATCCTCTTATAAGTGATAAAACTACTGAAAATTATTTAAAACAAGAAACAACAAAAAAAAAACCAGAAAAAAAATGAATATATTGCCTGACACTGAAAAGATAGCAGGGAAGTTTCCAGATTCTTGGGGAGAGAATCCTATAGGAGACGTCTGTCTTTTACCTAATGCTGGCCTATGGCCATAATAAAGATTTGACTTTGACAGGGTCATACCAAAACCTTGAAGTAGACACTGGCAACCAATACAAGTAGATGAGAACCAAGATATGTTCTCAATGCTTAGTCTCCATTGATGACTTCATGGGCTAATTTTGCAGCAGCTGAAACTTTTGAACCATATTCAAGAACCATATGCAAGAACACATTGCAGTAACCTAAACAGGAAGCATAGATCCCCAAACCTATGAGCAGCAGAATGTATATTGCCACTTACACAGTACTATATATGCAGTGTCTACAACATATACTGTATGTTTTCCCCCCTCTGTGATAGCTAATTTATGAAGCAGAACAGCACTGAGTGAAAAATATTCATTGCTATGTTGCAGTTTTCAGCTAAAAGAAACAACACAATCACTTCCAGTTCCCGGAAAGTAAAGGTTTCTGTGTAAATATTGCAGGCACCTAATTAAAGCTGTTAATTAGAATGCATATGATGACTATGGAAACTAACAACTACAGTGCAGTTTTACTAATAGAACAAATTCTTACAGACAACATTTAATTGCACACATTATACTTCGTATTTTTAGATCCTTAGAAAAGAGGTGATCTATTTTGAGGCCCCCCTACTGGTTTCACTCCTCTGTATGCTCTTTACGCATTCTTATGTGGCCATTTTTGTTGTGTTGTTGTCACTAAGGGCATTATTATACTTGTCTCTTCTAAGGCTGTGTGCTTTTCAGAGAGTGGTGCTTGCGGATTACTGTTTAGCCATAGGTTTGCTTTGATTAGATACACTCGTGAGTGATGCATTGCCCCCACCTGCCATGATATGGAATGTGTCTAAAAGGCTTATGCCACAAGACTTCATCTCTTTCCCACTTCAATGGGTTTATGTTTCACGGTCTTTTGTTTTATCGCCCCAACAAGAGAAGAAAGAAACACTGGTAACATCACATTCACATTGATTATGGCTCGTCTGCTCTGTAGGATTTTGCCCTAAGCACATTAGCTTGTTCTGCTTTCAGCAGATCGATAAATAATGACTGAATTCCAACAGTTTCTGAATACAAGATGTGAAGCCATCAGTCTCTTCCTTTCCTTTTCCTCCTAATCATCTCTTCACCCCTTTCAGGAAAATCGATGCACATTTCCATCAGCATTTAGAGTTTCAATAGGAAGCATTTTCTTCCATGTAAGTGTTGTGTTAAGGCACAAGGTGACCACAGGGTCTCCAGTACTCGGGATTACCCAGAGAGCAGAACTTGCCAACTGAGCAGCATTTTAATGTTTCAATTCTTTACAAAAGAATAAAAAAGGCCCTACCATTTTCTGTCCACGTCAATTTTCATTACCACCAAACAATAAAAGCTAAAGATCCCAGCTATTTCTCAGGAGGATTGCCTCACAAATAATAATTGCTTATTAAAGTGTTCTTTTCAAGGAAGATTGGAAATGGTGATTACTTTGCAGCTAATTTCAAAAAGAACATATACTGTTACTATCTCTTGGCGTGTGGTTGGCTATTCCCGTGCATATTTGCTTTGGGAGAAAAAAATAAACTCATTAAACAGTCCTTAAAAGTACTTACTGTGACTGATGAGAAAATGCATCTTTCCCTTGGATTTAAGAAGGAAGAAATCTCATTGGAAAGCTCTCTTATGTGGCTGCATATTAAATTTTCTAAATGGCGTATCATTGCCCATCAGCAAAGGTCAGAAGTAGGCAGATGCATTTTAAAGAAAAATGAATAATTGTAAGAGAAATCAATTTCAAAGTATGGAAGAAAGGAAGTATCGATCTGATTGAATACACAATATTCATGTAGGTTTTTAAACAGGCCTTGAAAACTAATTTGTTTACTCTGACTTTTTCACAACAATTTTAATTGGGCTGATGAAGTCTACTGTCCGTATTATGATGGGGTGTGATAATTTTAATGAACTGATTGCTGTTTAAATGTATTTGCTGGCTGCTTACTGGATAATGTTATGGTTGTTTTATTTTAAATTATCTTTATATTATTAATATACACATGTCTGATTTATAAATTCAAGCGACATTCAATCATTTGTACAATAGAATTTCAATTTGCAATAAAACTTTCCCTTCCTCTCCTCCTACCAGGCTCATCCTCACCACCACCCAACATCTACTCCATAGGGTTGGGGGGCCCTCCAGGACAGATTGGGGAGACACAGAGGGATGCAGTGGAACAGAGAGTAAGGGGAAGTCTGCTGTTACATTCATTGCTACAACACGTGATGTTGCCATCTGTGGGCTGCCTTCTCAAGAGGTTTCTTTTTAAAAGGAGGGTTATAAATGTATTAAATACAATAATACAACCAATGAACAATGCAGGATTTTTAAATGAGCCAGTAAAACTCTTGCTTGGGAGTTAGGAAAAACTAATTATCTCATAACTAACGCATGGTTACTTTTAGCAACAAACAGAAACTCTTAACAGTTACTGTTCTTGGAGTATGTTTCTGTGTCTCTAATTTAGACATTAGAACCTAAAATGGTAGGACCGAAAATTCTGGTATTTTCTATATAATCAATTTTGCATTCATCTAAATTAGGATAAATTCCACTACAATTAAATCATGTAATGGAAGACTAGTTTAGATCAGAATATGTTATTTTCCTGCTGTGGTGATTTTACTGAAAGCGAATGCACTAAATTTTATTATGCAAATTACCAACCAAGGGAATAAGTGATATTAAAGCTACTCTGTTTTTCTAATTGCCATGAAGACTACCCCTCATTTGTAGTTCCTGGTAAACAAAACCCTGAAAACATTTATTCCTACTACTTTTCTTGTATTGTAGGCTTGTGTTTTAATGCTTTGATAATTTTGAATTTCTTTGTAGTCCACCCTGAAATCTGGTCTTCAATGAAAGGGTGGCTTATCATTTGTAATGAATAAATAAAGGGATAGTAGTAGAATATAGTTAAGGACTGACTGGAGATGAAGAATGTAAAGCCATTTGCCTTGAAATTTATCTTTTGCATAGTTGTGGATTGTGCTGATGAGTGTCCCAAATGCCATGTTAATTCAGACAGAAAAGTATATCTGGCTATTGATCCCAGTACTTGTTAGAGCAGACCGATGAGCCTAATGAATCTTGATGCTAGCAAAACTTCCAAGAACAAAGTGTTGGAAGAGGCAATGGTCCAGAATAATGTAGAGCAGAAGATGAGGCTGAAAGGAGGAGTATGAGAAAGGGAAAGAGTGGACAAAGAGAAGTTGCACAAATGTCCAGGAATACCAAGGAAGGTGAAATTTGCATATTGATTTGAAAGAGGCTGTCATACTCTAAGTTCTGGACTTCTGGTGTATGTATTGGATGTTTTATTTGTATATTTATTTGATGAGCATAACCACACCAATGGTACAGCATCTGTCTTGCATGGAGAAGGCCCCAGTTTTAATCCCTGGCATTTCTAGATAGGACTGGGAATGTTCCCTATCTAGAACCCTGGAGAGATGCTATCAGTCAAATTAGACAAACCTGAGCCAGATGGACAATTGCAAGCTCTTCTCTGCTGAAACTGTCATTTCATGGTGCGAACCCTGAACCACTATGAAACAAAAGCAGAACTGAAACGGACATGTGCCAGCTGCCTCTCCAGTTTAGAAAACCAAGGACAGGCTTTTTGCCTGGACAGTTCTGTCCTCTAAACAGTGGAGATTGGCTCAGAAGGAACAGCCAGAAGGTTCTTGTAATCACCCACCAAAATTTGTCACTTGCTGTGGCTGCCTAATAGTAGGGCTGGCCCTGAATGGGGTGGTAAATTAAGGTGGTAGTGTCTGTTTTGGCTCACCTGTAATGTGGATAGTCCAGTTTATATATGCCATCTCACCTGTGGGGAAGGAAACTGACCATGTGAAGCAGCCTATACACATGCTTATAAGCAGTGGGTTCTAATTATTTTAAAAGTCCTTTAATTCAGACATCACTTGGCACTTTTAATATTAGTAAAATTATTCTCTGCTGTACAAAGGCACTAAAAGATAACTAGATGGTGAAACTTTGAAATCTATTTGCAGTGCTGTGCCTGACTGCACATGGCAATAAAAAAAATCTGTTGAAACGCTAAAATTCCTCAGATGAAAGCAAATGTTCCAAAGTCTTTGGTGAGTGATATGAAGTAATATAGAGGTTTCTTACACTTAACTGATCCTGTCACTATTCATAAACTAATTTATTCATCTTGCAGCAAAGATAGAAGTGTTGTATATCTAACTGCCCACTTTGTAAATGTGTAGAAGTTTTGGAATGCAATTAATCATCATCACAAGAATATTTATCAAACAGAAATATTTGCATGCTCCATGATTACATCATATATATATATATAGCCCAACACTGGGAGAAAGTTTAGGACAACTGATCTTAATTTTTCTCTCTGAGCCCAAACTGAACCTGGAACTCAGGTCACTTCCCAGCTGACCTGTTATTGAGCTCACACATTAGATTTAAGTGTTGGGAATGACATGTCATCCAACCTCCAATTTCTTTGTGGAGAGGTTATATGACATCCCATAAAGCAATCAGCATCCCACACTTTCCAGTGCCTTTTCCTTACTGGAAAAAGTCATTTGTTCTTGGAAGTGTACTTGTGCAAGAGTACCAAATTCACTATAGTTGTGTAATTTGAATTTGCTGGAGTGCAATTGAACCACAACAAAGTACAGACAGCAAGAATATTGTTTTTATTGCTGTTAAGATGTGCATGTACCTTTCTTCCACCATCACGAAGGGCAGAGTTGCAGCCATTCATTAAAATGCACAATTACTAATTTGCTTACTTTTATTTCATTTTCAGTAGCAACCATTTGTCATTTCTGAAGATAGGTATGGTCGATAAGGATGAAGTACTTAATAGAAATTTAAATGCAGTCAATGCTGACATAATTATCTTGGGAATAATGCACAAAGAAGAAAGATAAAAATGATGAATAGTAATTCTATTGTCTTGGTTTTTTTCCTGGAAATAAAAAAAACCCTATGAAGTACTAATATTCTTGCCTTTCTGTATATGTGGATATTACTGAAATCTCCTTCTATTCCAGGGTAACCAATGTGGTGCCCTCTATGTGCTACAGACTACAACTCCTCTATGTGCTACAGCAGTGTTTTTCAACCTTTTTGGGCAAAGGCACACTTGTTTCATGAAAAAAATCACGAGGCACACCACCATTAGAAAATGTTAAAAAAATTAACTCTGTGCCTATATTGACTATATATAAAGTAATTTTTCAATTTTTCCCACGGCACACCAGGCAACATCTCGCGGCACACTAGTGTGCCGCGGAACAGTGGTTGAAAAACACTGTGCTACAGACTACAACTCCTATCATCCTTAAACATTGGCCATTCTGGCTGAGCATGAAGGGAGTTGTAGTCCAAAAAATCCAGAGGTCACCATGCTGAGAGAAAACATGAACACCTAGCAGCTAATTTTGAAATTGTCTCCAAAGGTGACTGCTAGTCATAATGGCTATATGTTGCCTTCAGTATTAGATATAATACACTCTGAAAACTAATTGTTGGAGATCATGAACAAGAGAGTGCTATTCATGCTAGTGGGCTTTCCACATGTATTTGATTGGCCACTGTGAGAAGAAGGATGCTGGACTAGATGGGCCTTTGGTCTGATCCAGTGGGGCTCCTTTTATGTCCTTACGTAGATTTCTCTGGGAAGGTCACAAACAGAGTCCGAAGTGAGCAGCACTTATCTGTTTGCCCATCAAATCTGGTTGGAGGGAAGCCATGAGACTTACAATAATAGAATCATAGAATTGCAGAGCCGGAAGCAACAGCAAGCGTCTTCTAATCCAACCTCCTGCAATGCAGGAATCACAGCTAAAGAATCCCTGACAGATGGTCACTTAGTGTGTCAGTAAGAGGCAACCAAACAGGTACTGAGGGATAGGGATCCACCGACTGGTATCTACAAAGTATAAATTGTATTGCACAAGATTCTAGGACTGAAGCGTAACTAAACTAGCAAAATATTTTGCTTCCCGCTTCAATAAGCTAATGAACACTTCCCTTCTCCCAGTTGCTATGTCTTTCTTTAATTTTTTTTAATATAAAAAGTGTCACGCTATGGCTTCATTAAACCAACAAGCAAATTCCTCCTTTTGATATCTTATTAGCATTTCCAATTTAGAATACACAAATTGCCTTTCACTAAGGTCACCATGAGGATTGATTGAGTGAAGGAGCTAATTATGTGAACAAAGGTTTAATATTTTGACAGATAAGATAGAGCCATAAAATACAGCACGGTGCATACAATTATGAGCTCACATTTGCATTTTTTGCCACAAGGATGCTAGATGCACAGGCACCCTTAGAAGAGTTACTTGAAACACCCTAGAATCAAATATCAGGAATTGGTTTCATATGCCACAGGTGCTCTAACTCCATCTCATTGTATCCACAGAACTGAACTTATCCCCACATTGAATGAGATCAGGATTCCACTTGATACATTTAATGGAAGAACTTTTGGCTTCTGGAACAGGTTCCATGAAATGTATGGCAGATTAATTTTATAACTCCTAAGACCTTTTAGAAATAAAGAAAGAGGCAGCCCTGGAAAGAATATCACAGTGATTAAGCCTTGTAATTTGCTTTATGCTTATCCAGAGAGGCTTTGAACTAGATACATTTCCTTAACTGCTAATAGTTATGGAGTAACCATATACGTAATTTCTAATTACTTTTTCAAATAACTAATTAAGGTTATCTATCACTCCTCAAAGTAAAAGGTGCTAAGGTGAGCATAGTTAAATCTATGAATATTCCTCTCATGCCCACTTTAACAAATGATTAAAAAAAAATGTTCAGAGTTCCTTGGCCAATGACCCAAGGAAACCCCCTTCCTCTTTTGATCACTCTCCCCACCATTATTACAGAGGGAGAGGTTAGACAACATGATTGGCTTGTTTCACCTGCCATTTGGCTTCTGCCCTCATCGGAAGAGACCATTCCTCTACTCAGTAGCTGCTGTACCTGATCATTAAACATTTATGTTTACCAGAATTATACCAGAATTTGCTTGTTTTCCTGTCTTACATCCCCTCTTTCCCTTTGCATAACGTCTACTAGACTGGAAGTCTTGAGCAGGCACTTTGTTGTTGTTTAATCTTTGTACAGCAACTAGGAAATTTTTGGAATAATAATAATAATAATAATAATAATAATTAGGCAATAGATGATATGAAGGATTGGAGGCTGTGGGAATCCTACTACAGACATGGGAATGTCAGAATAAGGGATGTAGCTCGGTGGTAGGCCATCTGCCTTGCATGAGTCAATCCCTGGCATATCCAGGCAGAGCTGGGAGAGACTCCTTCCTCAAACCAGCGAGAGGTGCTTGCAGTCATTGTAGACATAACTGAGCTAGATGGACCAATGGAAACTTCAAGGGATGCTCATCAAATTTGCAGATGAAACCAAACTGGAAGGGTACTACAGAAGACAGAATCAGGATTCAATATGTCCTTAACAGATTGGAGAATGGGACCCAAACTAACAAAATGAATTTCAGTAGGGCCAATTGTCAGGTTCTGCACTTAGGCAGGAAGAACCTGTTGCACCAAGACACTTGCTCCCACAAGAAGCAGTGATGGCTACCAAGTTGGATGGCTTTAAAAGAGGATTGGACAAATCCATTTGTTATGTACTGAGTTGAATAGGATCCAAAATGCAGCAGTCTGATTGGTCCTAGAACAATAGGATTGAGATTGCAGCAGTCTGATTGGTCTGCAGGAGCCACCCAATCCAGCTCCAGGTGGAAGTGAATCCGCACTGTGATTGGCATACAGGAGTATCCCGGAATTAGCCAATCACGTGGGGCCCATTGTGTAAATAGTGTATATAAAGCAAACATTTTGGGGAACTGCATTCCTCACTACTATGAGCTGAATAAAGAGCATGAAATTCACACTTGACTCCAAGTATATTTCACCGTTGAAGTTCAGGCTATCACAATGGCTATGCTCTGCACGTCCCCTATTCAGAACAAGCCATCTAAATACCAGCTGCTGGAAACCATGGGGGAGGGGAGAGTGTTGTAGTGCTCAGGTGCCATTTGTGGATTCCTCACAGGCATCTAGGTGGCCCCTGTGAGAAGAAGATGCTGGACTAGATGGGATATTGGCCTGATCCCCCTTATCTTAAGTCCTTACGTCTGTAATTAAAATGGTTCTCAGAGGGACCCTTAAAGGTCTATGTCCAGTGTGCAGGTTGCATCCTGAAGACTACTGTACTGTATAGCTATCTCAAATGCATAACATCAGGGGTTATCCAAGACTGAGCCATATTTTTTTTTATGACTACAGTCTTATCATGATGCACTGTATTACTTGTAGCATAATCATAGTTGTAGCATAGTTAAGAAATATTTTGCTTTTTAGTTTGCAAAAGGGAAAAATGGCTCTTTTCTTAAATTGTGTATCAGGCAACCATCAACATCAAATAAAATATTGCTCGTTTCAGCATAACATTTGGATAAGATCTTGGTTAAAGTAACACCCTTTTATTCTATTTTCAGATTGCAAAGTGTTATCAGCTTTGGAAAGCATTTCATTCGTCATAAAAGCAACCTGCAAATGGCACGCTGCCAGCGCATTTCAAATGCCTATAATGTAGAAAAGCTGTCATTGTATTTATCAGAGTGGCAAGCTGTCACCCAGTCGTAACAATGAATGCAATTAAGAATTTTAATAACAATAATAACCTAACAGTTATTTAACTTGAAATGATTAGGATAAGGGAAATCTGAAAGAAAGAAAGAGACATGGTCTCAGCATGGCTATAAATTCACTGAATGGATTTATGTTTCAATACCTGTCAGTACTCAAGATAGATACTGTAGATATATTAGAACTCATCCTATTCTTTTGATTTTATTGGTTTTAAACATTTTTTATTAAAAAAAAAAACATTGCATTTTAAAATTGCTGTCATGAGACCTTGTGGTGAAGGGCAAATAAGAAATCAAATTATTATTTGGCTAAACGTATTTTTTCCAGCTCCAATGAATTACCACTCCTTAATTAATAATTGGCATAGGTAGCAAAAGTCTGTGGCAATTCTGCACAGAAGCTGGGGGCTATTATGCAGAATCAGGCCAACACCGCTTTAGCACCTCAGGTCAGGTTGCTGCTATCTCAGTAGACAAGAGATGCATCTCAGTGTATTGCAATGAACAGCAGAATCACTATATCATCATCTGGATTTCAGTCATGGCACATCAGAAAAAGGTTAGCTGCTACTTGCCATTGTTTCACATGATGATGCCAAAGAAAGAGAGGGACTGGCCAGAGGCTCCTGCATGCAAGTGAAGAGGGACTGCACATTGGAAGAGTCAGTGGAGCCACACTGTTGGGCACTCCTGTACTATTTCATGGTTTCCTAGATCCCACACATGGTATCCATGCATTAGGCAGAGCAGAGCGGCCCACCCATGAGGCAAAGTGAGGCAACTTTCTTGGACTGATAGATCCAAAGGGGCAGCAGATCCCAATGTACTGGTAGATCTTTATTCCTGCCCCGCCAGCTTGTTCCTGATGTATATTCACTCACCTCTTTTTCCCTGATAGGTGTGTGTGTGTGTGTTTGCATGTGCCATTTTGTGGTGTACCTCAGGCTCCAAAATGTCTTGGGCCAGTCCTGAGGCAAGAAAGATTATGTTCTTCTTTCTTCTTTGGCGATCACTCGTAGCCGAGTAAGATTGTCTTCCATAAACACGGTTTTAACAATGAGTCCATAAGTGACTGTGGAGGCCACACGAACGCTTCAATGAGAACCGGAACCTGACTGCACAGGGTTCTAGATCATGTATAAGCCTATGCTCATAGAGGCTTCTTTGGCTTAGATGTCCATGCTTAACATCTGGGCACTAGGGATGGAGTCAGGCACACATATCTGCTACCATTTTCCATGTGTAAATCCTCTTTGTGCTTATAATTCATGAAGTGGGCTCAAATCTTTTAAGAATACTGCTTACTTCTAGATTCACTGCAGCTTTCTGTAAGACAATTTCCAGCATGTTTTCTTTGCATCGCCTTATCAAAGAAAACGTGTTGGATAACAAGGAAGCAAGGTATTGGGCCCCATTGACAATTCTTGCCAATTACATATTGTTACTGTAAAGCTTCTGAGATTGCAGCATTCTAAGTACAATATTGGAACAATGAGATCAGTCAACAAGAGAGCTGTCTAGAGAGGTTGGGTAATAGACATTGCTGCACTTCTTATGTCCGAGACTGATTAAGAAGAGCTTTTGAATTATCTGCCCCTGAAGTATGTTTCATCCATCAGAGTCGTTTTTCTTCTATAATTGTTTCCAACATTGTCACATCTCGAACACGATCACATCTCAAGTATTCTACAAATCTGAGACTGACATTGGAATAGTGCTTGCGTGGGTGGAACAATGAACCATTTTCCTGAAGATATATTCCTAGCTAAGATTTGTATGCTTTTGCTTTTCGGAGGTTAGCGAGCCTGAGGGAATTTGGCTTAAAATTGTTAGCTCAATACTCATAAGTAGCAGAGAGAGAAAAGCAATGAAAGGGGGGAAATCGGAAAGCTATAAAAAAGTAGTATGACCTCATTTCCAGGGATGTAGAGCAAAGAACCCACAACTCCTATTAATGTCAGTGGAGCTTTATCAAACAAGCCACTAGAGCTTGTGTCATAATGCAGTAGTATAAATTTCCCTGAAGAAAACTGTAGTTTTACAGATTGTGAATATCAAGGTGATTTTAAAGTAAATAACAAAACAAGACATACTTTTGACTCCAATACCAGAGTTGAGTATTCTCTTATTGTCAAAAGCCTATCTATAATAATCTGTGCACAATAAACTTGGCTGATAACATAGCTTAAAACATAATCATTCATTTTATAGACACTGCAGAAGGCTTGCAAAAGGAATAGCAATTAGCTCATTTTAATATCCATGTACAACGACTGGATCTGCTTAAAATAGCATAAAATAAGGAAGTGTTTAACATGGTTAGCATCTGCAAATCAGTATTGAATTACTATTTGCAATATATGCAGAAATCTGGTGGGGATTTTGTATTTCTGGCTTGGTAAGAATCAGGACCCTCCAGAATGTGCGGGAGACCAGTATCCTCCATTGTTTGCAGAATGGATGAGGAGAGATAGTTTCAGATGGATTTTACAAAGTTGGTTTAAAGCACAGGACTGGGATGACTATTTTAATTTGCAGTGTAAAAGTCAGGCATCATGGACCCTGGGAGACCAGAGGAAGGATGAAACGGAAGAGAATATCTCATTATATGCAGATGCTACAAGGAATATGCCAGAATATGGAGGAGAAGCTTCCAAGTGGCTGACATAATGCAAAATTAGACTCAACCCAGAGGAATAATGAGGGGAAAGTGCATACCCTACAATATGCTCCAGAGGAAAACCGAGACACTCGTCTTTTGGGGCCATACTCCCATGTGAATCACGTGACTTGCATAAGGGCACAACCCCCCCCCCAAAAAAAAACCAGGATGTCCCACTTAAATCAGGACAGTTGAGAAGTATGGAAATGCAAGGTCCCATGTTTAATCCCCGCCATTCACATATGGCCTGAAAGATGCTTTTCTGGAACCCTGATTCTCATCAGCATAGACAATACTGAGCTAAATGGACCAATGCTCTGTAGTGATGTGGGAGACATTCTATTTAGCTTGCATTTAAAGGCAAACCTACCCAATTCATACATTCTGAAAAATATGCAGACAAAAACAGCCATCCTTCAAAATTCGCATTTTCCATTTTTTGTGATGCAGTTTTCCAGACAAGTAATGTATACTGGGAATGAATGGTGTATAAAAATGCACACATCGATAGAAATAACATACAAAAATGTGTTACATTGGGGAAAACCTGCTTTGCAAAAATGGGCATTAGGTAAAATAGGAACAGGTCAGACTAGAGTTATGCACAAATTGTTTATTGAAATCCTCCATCCTATTTGTAGGCAGAGACATTTTTTTGAGGTGAGGTGAGAGCAGGAACCATTTCATTTAATTTCTCCAGGTCAGACTATTTATCTACTCTGGCTGGCAGCTGCTTTCCAACTTAATTGCTGTATTACTATATTACAGTAGTACCGTATTTGCTGTACTGTAATATGGATTCATAAAAAAAAATATATACTGCCAACAGCCTTCAAAATCTGGCAGGTGAAGTATTCTACATCATCTGCTACCTGATTCCTTTAATTGGAGATACTTGGATCTTCTGCTTGCAAAGCATGCGCTTAGCCACTGATCTGTAATATGATCTCTTGCAGGTCCCATGCCCTTCCTGTATCCCAAAACAGAAACCAGCTCCTCCTTTATTGCCCCATCTAAACAAATTAAAAGATGAAAAAATTCTTTCCAGTAGCACCCTAGAGACCAACTGAGTTTGTTCTTGCATGCACACGAAAGCTCATACCAAGAACAAACTTAGTTTGTCTCTAAGGTGCTACTGGAAGGAATTTTTTTTTAAATCTTTTATTTTGTTTTGACTACGGCAGACCAATGCGGCTACCTACCTGTAACTGCCCCATCTAATGAAATGCATTCTCTCTGTTGCTTAGTCCCTCTGCCTGATGTTATGGTCTTCCCCTTGCTACTCTGCTAACAGAGCTTCTGGAGATATGTTGTCCCTAAGAGTCATCTGGGCTCTTACTGTTATTGGACTGCCTTTACTTTTTGAATTCCATCTCCAACGCTAGATGCTTTACCCTTATAATTCAGCGAAATAATAACCTTGCATTCAGATGGTGAAATATATATGCCTGCAATATTTTCCCCCACTGCCTAGATGCAACCACATAAAAATAAGGAATTGTAATGAAAATGTCAAGTCACCTTTAACTATTGGGGTGTGAATATCATTGAAATAACAAGTGTATGTGCATGTTTACAGTGTTTCCATGGACGCCTGCTTCACCCAGTATGGAAAATATAATTTGAAAATGTTACAGCAGCACACTTTACAAAATTTCATTATCATTCATCTCTTTCTTTCCAGATATAAAAATACTTGTGGAATTATTAGTGATTCCAAACTAAGAGGCAATGAATTAAGAGTTTCAACACTTTTAGTCAGTGATTACATGTGAATTATGGCAATTTAATAACAACACACTTCTATACATGTCTACTCAGAAATAAATCCTACTGAGTTTAATGGGGTCTACTCCTAGGTAAGTAGTTATAATGTTGCAGCTTAAATTACATCAGCTCTCAAATCAGGGGTGGCTAAGATGTTGTTGGGCTCAAACTCCCATCATTTCTAGTCACTGTGGCAAACGGTCAAGGATGTCTTAAACAGTTCTGTTTATTTCTTTTTAAATGAATAAACTGTGATAACTGATATGTTTACATGCCCCAACTGTCAAAAAACACATTTCAATGTACTGTTGAAAAATATATACATATATGAGTTCTTCTTTCCAAACTTTGTTTTATCTGCTACTATTTCAACTTTATTACTATAACATGGAAACATAAAAGGCTTCTCTTGACAGCAGCCTTCAGGAAGTCGGTATCTTTATCACAAAAGAAACCAACTTTTTATCCTGCTCATCAGTAAGAGATATTAAACAAATCAAGCTGAAAGAACTATCAATATAAGGACTACCATCATTTTTTTTTCATTTTCATTTACTTTTCGTCTCTGTCATAAAAGGGATTTGTTCTAATCAGGCTAGGGAGAAACTAGTTAAAATCCTGGAGAGCTACTGCCAGGAAGTGTAGAGACAATACCAACCTATATGGACCATCTGTCTGACAGCTTCTGTGTGGAGATTAAAGTATCGGCTGCCTTTTATGCCTTCGCAGGGTCAGTAGCCACTGCCAGTATATTCCACTCAGGCAATTTAATGGTCATTGGAGGTCCTCCCCCTTTAAGTAGTGTCATCCCAAGGGGAAGGGGTTCTTTTTGGCTTCAGGTAGGCAATAAAAGAAATATCAAGTTGCACTTCAACAGTCTTTGAGACACTGCAGTTCTAGGCCTAAGGCTTTATAGGTCAAAGTCAGCACTTTGAATTGGGTCCATAAACTAATTGGCAGCCTGTGCAGCTGGACCAGGATATGCTCAAACCACATATCTGCATAACCTAGAAATTCTAAAATATAGACAAGCTTTTACTCTCACAATATTGAATGTATTGCCCTTGGCTGTACTTGAGGGACGATTCAAACCGATTCCACACGAAAAACGCTTATGTCCCTGTGAAGATGACAGTACCGAATCGGTGGCAAATGCCCTTCTGGCCTGCACTCTTTATAAAGACGAGGAATGAGGTTATCACCCCTCTTTTATTGTCCATTCCAGGTCACCCAACCACTGCCACAGTGTCCTTTCTCTTGTCAGATTAAGATGAGCAGGTGACAGCGAATGTTGCAAGGTTTTTAGCTGGGGCAATCAGAATAAGATCTACTATTTGACTATCAATTCAAAACCCTAAAATGTATTTTATATAATTGATTTTTAATTTTTATTCTTTGTATAAATATTGCTGTTTTATTGCTATGGCCCATGGCTGATGCAAATAAAGATTCATTAATTCATATGCTCAAACCGTCTTGTCCCAGTGAGCAACCTGTCCATTGAATTCTGCACCGGAAGGATAAAGGTAAAGGGACCCCTGACCATTAGGTCCAGTCACGGACAACTCTGGGGTTGTGGCGCTCATCTCGCTTTACTGGCCGAGGGAGCCGGCTTTTGTCCGCAGACAGCTTCTGGGTCATGTGGCCAGCATAACAAAGCTGCTTCTGGCAAACCAGAGCAGTGCATGGAAACGCCGTTTACCTTCCCGCCGGAGTGGTACCTATTTATCTACTTGCAATTTGACGTGCTTTCGAACTGCTAGGTTGGCAGGAGCATGGACCAAGCAATGGGAGCTCACCCCGTTGTGGGGATCCGAACCCCCAACCTTCTGATCGGCAAGCCCTAGGCTCAGTGGTTTAGATCACAGTGCCACCCACAGAAGGAGACCATGGTGCAAAAGCTGCAGAGAGGTTTAGCAGAATTAACAAGGACACAGGCAAACTGCTGTAGTTCAGTAACACTTTTAATAACAAGTCCTACAGAGAGTTCTGTGAAATGGGAAATCTACCTCACTGCTTTGAAATGTACAGCTGGTCCTCTTAATAAAAGTAAGATGGTGTTTCTGTTTCTAATTTATCCCCCCCCCTCCTTCATTGTCCAATACAGCTACTTTCATTTTTGGTTTATTTTCTCTTGTTACTGTGCACTGTTTTTAAACATTTTGGGCACCGCTGGAATATTTGTGTTTGCTGTTTCTTGATGTCATGACTGTGCCTATAAATCTAAAATACAAAACGAAGAATGCCAAATGCTACACAGGTATGATGATTTCTTTTGGATTTATATGTTAAATACAGTTCAGTATGGCATTAAGGAAACCAAGGAGCTCACTCCCGGGGAATTACTGATTTATAATTCTGCTTGAGGCATTTTAGGCATTCAGAAATGCTCTGTGCATTTTTTGCCTTATGACTTAAATCAAGTTTTCAGGTTATCATTTTTTTTGAAGCATAGGTTTTTGTTTTTTTAGTATAAAGTATGCTGAACACTAGATATTTTAAAGAACCATTATGACACTATTTGGAAAGGCTCCTGTTTGTATAGTCACACTATTTTATGTGATTTTATTGTTGTATGGCATATTGTGCTGCACCAGCGGGTGCAGAATGCCGCGGCGAGACTCCTTATGGGGTCCTTGCCGCGGGATCAAATTCATCCAGTGCTTTACCAGCTGCACTGCCTCCCGGTGGAGTACAGGGTCAGGTTTAAGGTGCTGGTTTTGACCTTTAAAGCCCTATGTGGCCTAGGACCCTCGTACTTACGGGACCACCTCTCCTAGTAGGCCCCGCGGAGGACCTTAAGGTCTATAAATAACAATACTTTGGAAGTCCCGAGCCCCAAGGAGGTTAGATTGGCCTCAACCAGGGTCAGGGCCTTTTCAGCTTTGTCCCCGGCCTGGAACGCTCTGTCACAAGAGACTAGGGCCCTACGGGATTTGACATATTTCTGCAGGGCCTGCAAGACGGAGCTGTTCCGCCTGGCCTTTGGGCTGGACTCAGTCTACCCCCCCTCATTGATTGATTGGTTGATTGATTGATTGATGGAACACACACTAAATGTTGTTCAGTTATGATGAATGTTGCTGTTTTCTCTGTTGGCAGGGATAAATTCCCTCCTGCACCTCTTTGCTCTTCAGAAATTAAGGTTTTCCACCACTAATGTGGATTATATCTTCTTTCTCCACAACATTCATAATCCTATATATTCATTCACTTATAATCTGCCCTTCTTTCCACAATCTCTTTCATGTCCCATCCCCCACCTTGTTTCTAGACTAAAAAGCCTAAATGTTGTCACCTTTTCTTGTAGAAGTCATTAGGTGATGCAATGGGTTAGTGTGTCTGGCTGTTAACCAGAAGGTTGTTGGATCAAGCCCACCCAGGGATGGCTGTAGGCAGGATTCCTACATTGTAGGGAGTTGGTCTGAATGATCCTCAGGGTCCCGTCCGACACTATAATTTTATGACTCTAGGAGCTCCAACCTCTGGATAATTTTGGTTGCTCTTTTATGAACCTTTTCCAGCTGTACAATATCCTTCTGGAGCTGAAGGAACCAGAACTATACACAGTATTGTACATGCAGTCACACTATAGGACTCCTATAAGCAATATAATACTGACAGTTTTATTTTTACTCCCTTTCCAAATCACCCCTAACACAGAATTTGCCTTTTTCACAGCTGCTGCACACTGCACCAACATCTTCATTGAACCCAAGGTCTCGTCCCTCGGCAATCACTGCCACTTCAGACCCCATTAGTGTAGATGTGAAATCAGGATTTTTTGATGCAATGTGTATCACTTTACACTTTCTTACAGTTAATTCAGTTTTATCTATTCTGTTGATCCGCTCATATTTTCAGATGGTATGCTTATTTCAGATGTGACTATCATTGTGATTCATAACAAAATAAAAAATTCTTTCCAGTAGCACCTTAGAGACCAACTAAGTTTGTTCTTGGTATGAGCTTTCGTTTTTTATTTTGTTTTGACTATGGCAGACCAACACAGCTACCCACCTGTAATTGTGATTCATATTTATTTAACCTTTTCTTTTTAAGGAAGACATTCACAAGTCCAAATTTCCTCTCAATACTGTTGGCGTATGCAAATGGATGATGTTCTAATGTCCTTTTGGTACAGGCATAGGCAAACTCTGCCCTCCAGAGACTACAACTCCCATCATCTCTAGCTAACAGGACAAGTGGTCAGGGATGATGGGAATTATAGTCTCAAAACATCTGGAGGGCCGAGTTTGCCTATGCCTGTTTAGCACCTAAAGTTTAGATCATCTACACTGTGTGTGTTCCCTGGACACACTGTATTTTATACCTGCCCCTTTGTTATAATCCCTCAAATGGATTTGTTTTATAGGACCTGGTCCTGTGATGCACTAATCTGAGTTCTGTTGCCATACATGGGTATGTTTATTCTGTACCAAATGGAACAATTTGCTACAGAAGCTAGAAGATTTAGCAGGAAACATCTTCAGAGCAGAGAAGAATTTTTTTTGGGGGGGATGACCAGTTAAATTAGGAATATGAACGATGTCCTCTGTTCCCTTGAAGGGACTCTTTATTATCTTTATTGCTTGTGTCTGTGTGTACCTATCTACTAAATGCATTTTTTTATATCTTATCAGTATATGTTGGGTCTTTGTTGTTGTAAAAACTACCTTTCGTCACAAACAACAGAGATTTGCTTTGAAAAAACATCATTTACCAAGCAATTCAATGCATATTTAGCTCAGTAGTACAGTGGTACCCCGCAAGACGAAATTAATTCGTTCCGCAAGACTTTTCGTCTTGCGGAAATTTCGTCTTGCGAGGCACCGTTTCCCATAGGAACGCATTAAAATTTAATTAATGCGTTCCTATGGGAAAAAAAGTCCGGGGGCCCCTTCCGACCGTCACCGGAGCCTCGCCGCGCCGTGTTTTAAAGCTACAGGGAGCGAACAGCAGCACTGCTGTTCGCTCCTTGCAGCTTTAAAACGTGGCGCGATGAGGCTCCGGTGGGGAGAGGCGGGGTCGGATCGCGCACGGCCATCCAAAATGGCGGCGCGATCCCACTCCGCCCCCCGCGCACCGGAGCCTCGCCGCGCCGTGTTTTAAAGCTACAGGGAGCGAACAGAAGCATTGCTGTTGGCTCCCTGCAGCTTTAAAACGCGGCGCGATGAGGCTCCGGTGCGCGGGGGCGGTGTCGGATCGCGCACGGCCATCCAAAATGGCGGCGCGATCCCACTCTGCCCCCCCGCGCACCGGAGCCTCGTCGCGCCGTGTTTTAAAGCTGCAGGGAGCCAACAGCAGCACTCCTGTTCGCTCCCTGCAGCTTTAAAACGCGGTGCCGCGCCATTACAGGGAGCTGTAAAGGCTTACCTTTTTCTCCGGTCGGGAGGGTGTTGTGCATCGCGTCCATCTTGGATCGACTGTGCATGTCTGGAGATCGCAGACATGCACAGTCGATCCAAGATGGATCAGGCCCATCTTGGATCGACTGTGCATGTCTGGAGATCGCAGACATGCACAGTCGATCCAAGATGGACGCGATGCACAACACCCCTCCCGACCGGAGAAAAAGGTAAGCCTTTACAGCTCCCTGTAATGGCGCGGCACCGCGTTTTAAAGCTGCAAGGAGCGAACAGCAGCACTCCCTGCAGCTTTAAAACACGGCGGGGCAAGGCTCCGGGGGGCGGGGGGGATCGCGCCGCCATTTTGGATGGCCGTGCGCGATCTGACGCCGCCCCCGCGCACCGGATCCGCGTCGCGCAGCGTTTTAAAGCTGCAAGGAGCGAACAGCAGCACTCCCTGCAGCTTTAAAACACGGCGGGGCGAGGATCCGGTGCTTACAGTGGTACCTCGCCAGACGAATTTGTCTTGCGAAAAAGAGCCATAGACGAATTCGTCTCGCGAGTCAACTAAAAACTCGCAAAACCCTTTCGTTTTGCGAGTTTTTCGTTGTGCGAGGCATTCGTCTTGCGGGGTACCACTGTAATCAGATTGAGCTCAGTCAGGCTCACACCAATTTAGTATGCATAATTTTGCAACCTAGCAGGACAATCCTATATACTGTATATTCTGGCGTAGAAGACTACTTTTTAATCCAGGAAAATCTTCTCAAAAGTCGGGGGTCGTCTTATACGCCGGGTGGAGAATCTGCGGTCAAGTATATCTCAAACTCTATATTTTAACTGGAAAAGTTGAGGGTCGTCTTATACACCCAGTTGTCTTATACGCGGGAAAATACGGTGTGTCTATTCATAAGTAAGTCTCATTAGGTACAATGGGACTTAATTCCAGTGGGTATAACTTAAATATAAATCAAAAGGGCAATAAAATAAATAGTATTCAATAAATAAAATAAAAAAAAATGTGTGACATCAAAAGCACTGGCAAATGGTGGGAAAGTTTACTTTTGAGTACAATTTTACCACAATAAAGCAGAATGCTATTCTGGAAGCTTTACACGTTCAAATCTATAAAAGGACAAATAGAATTATCAGTAAATCAAATCAAATTGTTTGGTCTCAGTCTTTTGGCAGACCTCTTCAATGCCCAAACAGGTAGGATTTCTTCTTTTAAAAAGAGTTATTGAGTTATCAAAATACAATGCAAAATATGATATTTAGCGAAAGGTCAGAAACAAAATCAAAACAAAACAAAGGTGTTTCAGAAGCTTAAAATGTCAAGACGCACGAGAGCTAGTAAATAAAACATTTCTAATGCTTCAGTCCTAATTGGAAGTAAGTTTCAGTGAAATCAATGGGACATTCTTTCAAGTAAATGTGGTTATGATTGAAGTGTTAAACTGTTAGTGACTATTTTCAAGACCAGGTAATCCAGCATATATAATATGTTGATTCTGTGTGGTGCTTGACAGCAACCTCACTTACTACTGTTGTATTTCATTTAGCTTTCATCCTGAAGTTGGACATTTTTTGTTTATGTTCCTTCCTATTCATTTGAAGCTTCAGTGGCCTAATGTTCTGTTCTGCACACCATCATTTATACTTTAAATATGAAAGATTTTCATTCTGAGCTTTTAAGCTATTGCTATTATTTCTAGGATATGCTCTTCACTTATAACCAGCTTCTAATGTGCTATAATGACTAGGAAAGATGGGAATATTTGTAGAGTACCGCTAATACAAAAACCACAGAGCCTAGGGCTTGCTCATCAGAAGGTCGGTGGTTCGAATCCCCGCAACGGGGTGAGCTCCCATTGCTCCGTCCCAGCTCCTGCCCACCTAGCAGTTCGAAAGCATGTCAAAGTGCAAGTAGATAAATAGGTACCGCTCTGGCGGGAAGGTAAACAGCGTTTCTGTGCGCTGCTCTGGTTCACCAGAAGTGGCTTAGTCATGCTGGCCACATGACCTGGAAGTTGTACGCTGGCTCCCTCAGCCAGTAACGTGAGATGAGCGCCGCAACCCCAGAGTCGGACACGACTGGACCTAATGGTCATGGGTCCCTTTACCTAATATTAGTTAATCAATATGCTTTAGTTCCATAACATACAAAACAGGTAGGGAGGATTTGATTTTTGAACCCGGAGGAAAAATTAATGGGAACTTGGAGGCCAGTGCTAAAATGGCAGCTTTTAGATATTTTTGAATAAATTACAGAGAATGTGGGAAAACAATTGTTTACCACAGAAGCTGGTGGCTACCACATGGACCTGCCCTGGTCTTTCAGATCATCATAACCAGCCTGTGAGGTCAGAGAAGGCTTTCTTGGTAGCAGTGGTAAGATTGTACAATACCTTTATTTTTACGATTCTTGTTTGTTTGTTTGTTTTTAGATAATTGTCAGTAACTTAAAATAAACAAACAAACCAGGTTTCAATATGTGTTCTGCTACCTTCAAGGAATTGCTTCTACAGGAGGGGGCAGGTGACTTCACGATGTAGGAGATGGCAATGATAATCCAACAATCTATGGTAGTGCTGAGGGAGCTGTCCAAATGCCATAAGCTACAGCAGAAGAAATCTTGTTAGGACTGTTATTTGCCTGTCACTGCAAAAAGAGAGTGCGTGAAATCTCACGAGATTGGGATTTCCAAGTCTCAGTAAATTTGGGGGGTCCACCTTTCCCCATTGTTGGGACTATAGTAAAGGCGTCTCCTGCAGAACTTACAACAAAGGCAGACTGATATGGGCACGCCTTCAGGTTCCTGGGTCCCAGATCATAAGGGCTTTGAATGTTAAAGTCAACATCTTGATGTGAGTCCAGTAATGTATTGGCAGCCAGTGCAGAGTCTTCAAAACCAGTGTAATATTATTTCGCTTTGCTGACCCAGTAAGTGTTCTAGTGGTCATATTTTGCACTAGCTGCAGCTTCGAGACAATCTTCAATACTGTATATAGCACATTACGGTAATCCAACTGACAGGTTAATAGAGCATGAATAAGAGATATTTGTGGTACATAGATGCTTTTAAGTAAATAAATACAATGGATTACTAGGATGGAGCTATTATGATCCAGGAATGGCTGTAGCTGGAAAAGGGCACACCAAACCACTCCAATGATAGATTCAGCAGCAGGCCTTCCTCCTCAATTTCAGATTTATTATTTGTCAATTTAGCACATGTCTGACCAGAGACGTAGTCTACCTTATTCGATGTCCTTGTAATCTATTGTATATAGGCTATACCACTCAAGCAGTTGGGGTTAGGATTGGGGAACATTGCTTACACATACGTAATGTCAATATGGAGGCACCTCTGGTAGAACATTTTCTTTCTCACAATCATTCAGACATGGATTTATTATTTACAGTTTTATGGGTGAATCAGAAGACAATTAGTATCAGAAAAGATTATGAGCGACAGTTACGGCAGCAAGAAACCTGGTTTATTTTCATGTTTAAAACTATTCATTCAGGAGGACTCTGAATTAGACCTCAATTGTTTTATCTGATTATCTGTATCTAGGCTGTAGATATAACAAGGGGAACATATATAATCTCACCTTTGCCTTATTCGGTATGCTTATATCTCATCAGCTGTACGCTATAATCATCACAATTATAACAATAAAGGCTTGACATATCTCGCTTTGCATGTCATGAGTCTATCTCATATATTAGTTTCCCCTTTTAAGTTGAATTACTGAAGGAAATGAACCTTTCCACGATATTCTAATTTTTCGAGTTTCACCTGTATTTGTTTCTGGTCATTGTGTTGCTTTTGATATTGCTGCTTCCTCCTCACCAAGCTTTGCCTGGTCCTTCAACAGAAGTGCAACCACATGAGCCAGTGTGGTGTAATGGTTAGAATGTTGGACTAGGACCTCGGAGAAACAAGGTTCAAATCCCCATTCAGCTATGAAGCTCAGTGGGCGACCTTGGGTTGGTCACTATCTCTTAACCTCACATAAATTGTTGTGAGGATGAAATGAGGAGGAGGAGAACCATGTGCACCATCTTGAGATCCTGGGAAGATAAAAGTTGTATATAAATGCAATAAATAAATAAAACAATAAATAAGCTAGATAATGCATGATTGGTGTTCCATTTTCCAGGACTGCTGTAAACGATCATGCATGAAAGGACAGGGGTGTGTATGTCAGGAATTGTTTTTCAGTGGTCATGGAAGATACATACATGTGCAGACGTTGTTTGGAAACTCGATAGATACTCAACACCAGGGCACAGAACTTCTGAAAACTGAGAAGAAATAAAGGGGCAGGTTTATCACATCTCTAATCCCCCCCGTTGTATTATTAATAGCAACAAATTTTGATCATGGGTGCATCTGTTGAAAGCCTTCAATTTCTTTCTTCTTTTACTAAAAAATTCTTCTTATCTTTAACCTGGTGAAGACTTTGACTACTAAAGACACATCATGGAATGACAGACATTGTGAAATACACAGAAAACTGTTCAGGCATAGCTGAAGAGATCCCAGTAGACTACTCTCCAAACCAGACCATCTGCTGCATTATGGTCTCCTGTTCATAAAATAGTAAATTCTACTAGGTGGATACACATCTTAAATCAGCCTGTGTCAAATCAATTCATGCTGTGCCTGTACTAAAACCCAAGAAAACTTTGAAAAATCATTGACCTGCCCTATTTTTTTATTCGACTCTGTTGGGTACTGCTGCGCTGATTAGGTTGAGGTTCTTAAAATCGCATAAAGTCATGTAAAACTATGTTCAGTACAATGTGCTGTGAGGAGGATCCTCAATTTATAACCTCTACCAAATGCACACAAATATTTAATTACTGTGATTTTGTTTTGCTCCTTTCTGATTTCTTTCCTGTACTCTGTGACATTTAACATACTATTTTACTTGAAATAAGACTAAAATTAATGATATTATATGCTTATCTCTTAATATGTAACCACACCCCACCGAGGATTTTTGTTGTTTCCTGCAAGGGGACAATGACAATAAAGTTCTATTCTATTCTATTCTATTCTATATTCTATTCTATTCTATTCTATTCTATTATTCTATTCTATTCTATTTCATGATTTAAGGACTAAATTGTCCAGTAGATCCTCATATACTTAGTGGAGATCACCGAAAAAAGTTTTTAATGTTACTTGTAGGGATGGACAAATCTGTTCCAGTCTGTCCCATCCTGTGTTAGTCTCTGGATTTCTTAATCTATGTCTTGTTCTATTCCTATGTGGATTTTTTTAACGGATAATTCTGGGGAATTCCTTAAACACACACACACACACACACATAAAAATGGGTGCAAAAAAACACCACCACCAAACTGCAGAGGACTTAATAAAGTGTAGCAAGGGCTTGTCTGTATTTTAAAAATTGCTTTTAACAGTGGAGAGAAGCTGCTTGGATGAGTTTCAAAGCCCAACACCTCTACCTGTGCAGGAAGCTACCACACATCACTTCCTTTGTAATTCTATGCACAAAAACCATTGTATGTACAACAAAATAAAAGCCTTCGTGTTGGACTCATGGGGGCAGCTATTTTGTAGTACAGAAGTAGTGCATTGAATTACACAGGATGTGGCATGCAGTTGTTTCCTGTTCACATTTTTAAAGCTTTTTTTTTCTACTTGCTTCAAAGACAGTGCTGTGATTTGAAGCTACTTCTTGTGGCTTTGCACTCTTAAAAGCAAGGGGTGGGAGAGAAAAAGAAATGAAATGAAATGCAGAATAGCCCTTAGTACATTTGATAAAGGTTTGTAGATCTGTGAACTAAATCAGACTTAATCTATCTTGAGGACTTGTCCAACAGCATGAATGAGGATGAGCTTGCTATAAAATATTGCGTACAGTACATTGAAATTCTCTACTTACCTGCCAGCCTATTTTACCTGAGCATTTGAGAGGGGCAGGGTCAATCCCTATATATCTTATACATGTTTTATATATTATATATAAAGGTAAATGTACATCTGACCATTAGGTCCAGTCGTGGACGACTCTGGGGTTGTGGCGCTCTATAGGCTGAGGGAGTCAGTGTTTGTCTGCAGACAGCTTCCAGGTCATGTAGCCAGCATGACTAAGCCGCTTCTGGCGAACCAGAGCAGCACACGAAATGCCGTTTACCTTCCTGCTGGAGTGATACCTATTTATCTACTTGCACTTAGACATGCTTTCGAACTGCTAGGTGGGCAGAAGCTGGGATCAAGCAACAGGAGCTCACCCCATTGTGGGGATTTGAACCGCTGACCTTCTGATCGGCAAGCCCTAGGCTCAGTGGTTTAGACCACAGTGACACACACACACACACACACACACACACACATGGAAGGGGTTAATTAGCTAACCTATATATTTACCTGAATGTATTGTTAGTCCAGTGAATGTATTAAGTATAAAAGTGCCCCTGTTAAGCTTTTCTGTATGAAACTGCTCTGTAAAGCTGTGAACTTTGATCTGCATTGTACTTCTCTCTGGCAAGCTTTGCCTTACTAAGTGTCTGGAGATAAGAACAGTAGACCTTACACAGAGAGTACTGTAGCTGTCCTTGCAGAGAGGAACTGTTGCCTAGGTCAAGAGATAGGATGGCCTTGCTGGGAGTGCACATGAACCAACTCTGGCTAAATGTCATTTGCCTTATATGTACAACAGGAAATGTTCCTTATATGGACAAGAGGAAGTTTTTCTGGGGTGAGAAGAGAGCCAGAGAACTGTCTATAAGAACTGCTGGTAAACTGACTAACTTTTGTACTTGCTTGGCTATCTAAACACCGAAGTACCTCTGCATGCAGAAATTAAATCTTTCTCTCTCTGAAGCCAGAAGCCTCAGGTTTTTTTCTGCTTCCATGTTTTCTCACCGGGCGCAACAATGGGAACCCGTAGGGGCAAATAAGGCTCCATAACGTGGTGCATTGGCCGGGAACCCTTCGCTGTTCCCCGGGATTGAGAAAACAGGGAGTCCGAGGCGTCGCTGCACAGCGAAAAGGCTCTCCTGGTCTGGCGTTTGCTGGCCCCAAGCGCGCTTCCTGCCTGTTTGTGGGAAGGGACCTGCTCACCCCAGGGGGAGAGCCAAACTGCACCGTGGCGACGGGAGAAAGAGACAAGCGGCCGCAAGGGGGGAAGGGAAGTAAGATCTGCAGAGGACAGGTAAGCTCCACAGGGGGAGCAGCTTCCCAGGGAAGGGGAAGCGCAGGATGCGATCGATCCTGCAGCGGCCGTGTGCCGTAGAGGGCCGCCGCTAAAATCCGGTAGTGTGCAAGTAGAGTTGCCACCGGAACCTGGCCGTGAGCCATAGAGGTCCGCCAGGAAGGAGCCAGCAGAGAGCAAAAGAGTGCCGTTGGCTGTGGGGAAAAAGAAGGGGGTGCCCTCTCTGAGGAGAGAGAAGGGGTTAAGAATTTTTCTGTGATTTTACTCTGTGTATGGGAATGGTGTGTGGGGACGCTCCAGTGGATGTATTGAGTGAATGAGACGCAGGAACTCAGTGTCCCTAGCGAAGCGGAGAGTGTGTGCATGAAAAAAGTCTGGTTAGGTGGAAGGACTGTCCCAGGTTGAACCTGAGCTAGCTGAGATGGGGAATTGGAATTTTTGTTGCTGTGTAAAAATTTATGACTTGTAATAATTTTATGAACCTGTTGAATATTTTCCCTTCAGTATGTGTGTGTGTTGTATGAGTTTTGTGTTTGCAGTGATTGTGCAGTGTGATTTTTGTGAGTTTGTCTGTGTCTGCAGTGCCTGTGTGTGTGTGTTGGTCCCTGTTTGAGGCTTGCATTTATTTTGGAAAGGTGGGGCAGAAAGCAGCCCTAAAATGTGTGTTCCCAAACTCTGTGTTCCTAAAATTGTTTCATTTTTTGCTGCATTGCCAACGAAGTCTGGGAAGTCTGTTTTTTTCCTTGTATATGTGGCTGCACAATTTGTATTTGTTGTTTTGTTTTGTTGTCCCTTCAAGGAATCTGTTTGAACCCCAGGGTTAGGTTGTGTTTTGGAAATTGTTTGTGTGCCAAGGCATGTGCCTTCAATAGAATGGGCTGTAAAAGTATTTCTCTGCAATGTTAAGGTGAATGTAAAAGTGTGTCTGAAGCATTGAAAGGAGGGCTGCTCTTGCAATCAGGAATGTTTGTTAGTTTGTTTTTAAAGCTGGTACAGTCTTATTTTGTTTCTTAATTGACCTTTGGTAAAGCAATGAGAGTGGGGAGGGACAGAAATGGAGAGAAGCCTTAGTTTAAACAGCAATGATTTTTTCTCTTTGCAGCAGTGAATTTTGCAAAGGAAGGGAATTTGCCACCCACAAGGGGGGGAGAGAATTATGTCTTCTGAGCAGTTTGATTGTTTCCAGCAGAAGTTGATTAGAGGGAAAAAGTTTTATTTTATATCCCAGGTTTTAAGTTTTTCAGGGAAGGTTTTGAAATAGAAGAAATGGCTTCTTAGCAGGATGTATTTGGGAATGTAGATGTAGGTTTGTGGGATGTGTAATGAAGGAGAAGAGAATGTTGAAGTAGAATGGGAAGGGGCTCATGGTTAGCAACTGACAGTGTAGCCCTGACAGTGTAAGTTAGGATTTGAAGGAAGTTTGAACCTCAGGAGGAAAAGGGGGCAGAAATTTTGGAATGATTGGAAGAAAAATTGATGATAAAGTGAAGGTATACATATCATAGAATCATGGAGTTGGAAGGGACCCCAAGGGTCATCTAGTCCAACCCCCTGCCCAGCAGGAAACAATATTGAAGGCAATACACCACCCTCCATGCCAAGGTTGCAGAGCACATCTAGGGGGTGAATCCATTGTCCAAACCATGGAGAGGACCACCAGGTTGTTGCCATGGAAGCATGAGACAATGAGAGAGGCCTGAAGATGGCTCTGCTTCAGAGGTGGTATATATAGTAAGCCCTTCAAAGATTGTTTTAAAAAGACAGGAGTTTTTCCTATTGCCTGTCCATAATTTGTTGTTACCTAAAAGAAACCTGAAAATTGTCACTATTTGAATGAGCACATCAAGGGTTCAACTCCATTGTCCTAATGAAACACCGTTGTGAGGAGTTAGCAATTTTGCTAAGCTGGCCGCCATGTGTGAGATGATGAGAGTGACCTAACGATGGCTCTGAAGCGAGATAGGCCAAGTTCTATTCTGTCTGACAACCCAACTCTGTTAGAATTTGTTCCCTACTGCCCTGTTCCCACCTTAAGTCCTCCTGAGGGTCAAAAATAGGTTGGTGGTGGTAAGTTAATTCTTGGACACAAGGTCCTGATAGGCTTGGTGAGGTGGTAAGTAGAAAATTAGGTACTGAGGATCAATGGCTGGTGCTTGGATGCAGGAAAAAGAAGAGGAGGGAAAGTTAGTCTCTGATATGGCTGTTGGAACTGGTAATATAATTGGGATGGAGAAATGGAATATTAGGAAAGAGAAGACAGTAAGGAGAAAATAGCTATACCCAAATACCCTAGATCATTTGTACAATGTTATATTGGAGAGGATTAGTTGCTATGTAAAAGTTTCTTAAAAGGAGAATGTTCTGAAGAATGTCCAGATAGTGAGAATTGCAATGGCTCTAGTAGTGTGTCTGGAAGGTGATGTTGAAGAAATGGATCTTATTTGGGGGGAAATTGTATCTTTCTGTTCCCTGACATTAGCAGAGTTTTATGTTAAATTGGTCTGAAATTGTGGTGATGCTAATGAGTGTATTTGTTTATTTGTGTGTATTCTAAGTTTAGAGTGTTTGCATGGATTGGAAAAATGAACTAAATTATTATTCTGGGCCAAAGAAGTAGACCAAAGAGCTATGGGATAATTATTGCGGAATAATATTGTATTTTGAGGAGATAGTGATCTGGCATGGTCAGTAATATCTTGTGAGTTTATGGGAGGCTGTCCTTATTTGATTGGGTTATTCTAGCTTACCTCCAACAGGTAGGAGGACTGAGGTGTGATCAATATCGATACCTGTGAGGTTAATCTGTGAGGCAAAAGAAAGGCAGGAGGGGCCCAAGACACCACCCTCCAAGGGCAGATATAATCTCTGTAACTATCTCCTATTCTTTTAGCAGGTGCCCTAATGCCATGTAGCTTTGCTATGCCAGTTTTATCCCTATGCAGCGATTCTGAAACCTAAGTGGCAAAGATCCTACACAGTCTTTATGACAACACTGCCAGTGGTGTAGAGACAGGACCTGCCACAGTGTGCTGAAACATCCCTTGAAGCTGAAGATCCAGGGAAGCAACAAAGGCCAAGAAGCAACAAAGGCCTGCTGCCACAGCAGCATTGGCCCTATGCACGCCTATGGAAGAAAAGGAAGGAAAAGAACACTGAATGGGAGGACTGAATGATCATATTGCCTTAATTTGTGTTGACCAGTTACCAGATAATGTGACCAGCTGAACAGTTTCTGTAATTAGTGTTAGGAATATTTGAAGTAAAAGATCCTTAGTTGTATTTGTTGTATCTGTTGATATTGTGTCCCCCATTGTTATTTTGCCTTTGTATTTTCTGTTTAATGCAATGCATGCATATGGTGGTTTATAAAGTTGTGTCATGGATTCTTCAGCTCATTGCCCTTGCTAGAGAATATCAGTCATTTCCCAGGACGCGCTGGAGAAAGAATTCCAGCGGTCCAAGAGAACAGGAGGGAATGGAAGGGGTTAATTAGCTAACCTATATATTTACCTGAATGTATTGTTAGTCCAGTGAATGTATTAAGTATAAAAGTGCCCCTGTTAAGCTTTTCTGTATGAAACTGCTCTGTAAAGCTGTGAACTTTGATCTGCATTGTACTTCTCTCTGGCAAGCTTTGCCTTACTAAGTGTCTGGAGATAAGAACAGTAGACCTTACACAGAGAGTACTGTAGCTGTCCTTGCAGAGAGGAACTGTTGCCTAGGTCAAGAGATAGGATGGCCTTGCTGGGAGTGCACATGAACCAACTCTGGCTAAATGTCATTTGCCTTATATGTACAACAGGAAATGTTCCTTATATGGACAAGAGGAAGTTTTTCTGGGGTGAGAAGAGAGCCAGAGAACTGTCTATAAGAACTGCTGGTAAACTAACTTTTGTACTTGCTTGGCTATCTAAACACCGAAGTACCTCTGCATGCAGAAATTAAATCTTTCTCTCTCTGAAGCCAGAAGCCTCAGGTTTTTTTTCTGCTTCCATGTTTTCTCACCGGGCGCAACAATGGGAACCCGTAGGGGCAAATAAGGCTCCACACACACACACTGTACTGAACAAAAATCACCTCCATGCAGGTGCAGTGTAACATCAGTAATTTATATGTGAGTTTTATTTCCAGACTTAGATTGAAATAACATTTTTCCTGCAGATGTAACAAACTGTAGCTTAATTTAGTCCCACCTCCATAAAACCGTTTCCCCATGTAAAATACCAAATTACTTACTGAGTGAAAGAACAACTGTAGGCTGTATCTAGTGATGAGGGAGAAATTTGATCAGTTTGCATTCATAGGTGAACCTTAGAAAAATTGTGCAATGAAAACACAGCCTTCCACTGAAATTCACACTTCCCCTAAGTTTTGTCCCCTGCAGTTCATCAGCCAACCAACGTGTACAGAACTGCATACATTAATGAAAACAGCATCCAAAAACATCATTATATAATGGAAGAATGTTTTGCAAAAATATGTATATTGAGCAAAATTGCATACAAAGATGAGTACACTAAAATGCTACTGAATGAGGATTCGTTTTTAAAATAGGAATAAACACAAACTGATTTAGAAAAGTGGGGAAATGAAGTTTAAAAAATGGTGCGGAAAGAAGAAACTGAGAAAAACCAAAACTGACAGATTCACCAATCCTTAAATTAAACTCATACTTGACCTGATGAAATTAATGAACCTAAGTTAGTGATGTCCATTAATTTAAATGAGTCTAATTCCAGTAGGAATAACATTGAATACAACTCAATAGGTGTATAATGGTAGAAGAATGTCTGTCTTTATGCTGTGTGATTCTATTGCATGTTTGCAATAGTGATCCTAAGCATGTTTACTCAGAAGTAAGCTCAGTGGAACTTCTTAGTAATCGTGGTTGCATGTTCAGACCCAGAGACCTCCCCCCCCATTAAAACACATTTGACTCAAATTTTAGTTTTGGTTTTTGGCAGAATTTAGGCCATAACTTTATTCATTACAGAAAAGTGAGTGGTTGCATAGGCTCTGGTTCAACTAGCTCCCTACACCCTTGCACGTAGCACTGACCCAGAGCTCTATCGTAGGTCAGCCAAGGGTGAACACCTGAGGCAGGTGAAAAGCCTGGGAGCAGACTCTGTTCACTCCCCAGATGCTCCCCTGGAATCAGGCATGGGCACAACCCCCTCTCGGGGGTTGACCAAACCAAGTTGAGTCCCTGGATTCCTTTAACAGAATACCCTTCACATAGGGATGGTGAGACTGTTCCCCCATCCCTATCACATGAACTAGAGCCTATCCGCAACCTTACAAGTTGTGACGAATTGCTATGCAGCAGGTGAAAGCCAAATGGCTACAGCCAATCAGCCAAGTGGGGAAAATTCCTGCTGCGCCCCTGTCTCAATGACAGGTGACACACAGTGGCATAGCAAGGTCAATCGCAAAATGCCCTAAAATTAGGGAGAGGCGGGCGGGTGTTCCGATGCACGAGCCAAAAAAGGAAACTCTGGGACACGTGCGTGGGTTTATATAGGTCCCTCAATGCATTTAGACTGCACCCCAATGGCCAGATTAAACCCAACAACAAGGGACCTACCAATTGGGTGTTGTGACTATTCAATAGACCCACCCACAACCAGGAGGTCAGTCTCCAGATCTCACTTCAACACCTGCCCTCTTTTAGGGAGGACACAATATAGCATTGCAACTGGCCAGCGTAATCCTATGTGTGTTAGCTCCCAAGCAATTCCAGCAGTGTTTAAACAGTGTTTACTGCCTATTAAGTGTGTTTAGCATATAACTGCTGACATTTAAAAGTATTCTTTATACAAGGCAAATATGTGATAAAGATGGGTTATTGCTTATTATCAGTATTCAACAAATAATGCATTTTAAGAGCTAAGTTGCGACTACATCCCTATGTTATGAAGCATCTGGAATAATAGCAATTCCTTGGAGACACGGTAAATGAAGATATGGAGAGCATAAGGAATACCTTCCATGGCTACTTTTGAAGAAATGTGGATAAAAATTTAGTAATTCAGTATATCCCTGCCAAAACTGGCTTAGAAAAATATGCAGAACAACTTGGTTCCTCTGTGCAGCTTTAATAAATGAAAGATACCTAAAAACATAGTACAGAGCTGTCAGACCCTCATCTTTTTAACATGTTGACTTCCAGGTAGATTTTGTTCTTTTCAGAAGGCAGGGAGAAATAATCAACATTTTCCTCCAGATAGGTTCACCACCCAACACTCTACTTTTAAAAGAACCTTATTTACTCAACACCATGCTTCCTGTCAGTAGAGATGAGAGCCTTACAAGACCACATGTGACATCACAGCATTAATCATTGTTATCAAGCCATGAATCATTTTGCCTACTTCACAGGCGAGGGAGCTAAATGAGAAGAAGGCCTTAGAGGATCCATCCTGAAAATAAGTGAATCAGTGGAAGAAGTGTATCCAATTTATGTGTCACTGCTGAATACAAAGACCAAGCAAGGGTAAAAGTCACCCACAGCTAAGGACCAAACAACATAAAGCACTGAAAGATCTGGGATTTTAATTTTCTTTTCATTAAAATTAAACGCAAACCAGAAAGTGAGAAGCTACTAACCGGAACAGGGAAAGACAAGACTGAAGGAAGTACTGCTTCAAACAGCACAAACTATGGAATTTCCTACCCCAAACCATAGGGATTGACCGCCATCTTGAATGGCTTTAAAAAGGACAAATTCATGTGAGGCTACTCGTTATGATGGCTTAGTATTTTACCTGCAGTATCAGAACAGGTGATCTACTAAGGTAATATGCTATTATTTAAATTGCAGAGTTATTAAAGAAAGGGGAAAAAAGAGATAGAAAAATACACACAAAAATAAAATTAAAAAAAATATGTACCGGTATGTGTAAATTAAGATCGTTGTATTCATGTTCATTGCATTCTGAATATGAACTATGATGTTTGTTTTGTTTATTGCTAACATACCAAAATTCTAAAGCAATTCTCAAGTGTCCCAAGAACGAAGCAGAAGAATGGAAGCCTCTTCTATAGGGGAAGAAAACCTCCATGAAACTGGAGGGCAGATTTTGGCATAGCACTAATTTTTAATTTGAAAAAAAAACAAAACAAAAACAAACCCATATGATTTGGGGCTACAGCTCTTAAAGGAAAATCTCTTCCCCTATGTAGATACCTGGACCTGGGGTCCATTCTCGAAGTCCATTTTCAAAATGAAGGTGTCTATAAGGGATTTCCTGACAGTGAAGCCCCTCAATCTGTCAAATGCTGTCCTCTTCTTCCAGGCACTTTTTTTTTACTACTTTATAACATATTTTAATATTATTCTACCATTGTTTAATATAAACTATTTTAGTCCTTACAGAGTGATTGTGACTGACTTGCTTGTATGTTTAGCTTTGGTGGGCATGCTGAGCCCTGTTGCTATTTTGAATGAAGTGGTTGCCAGGGACTGACTTGTGTGCATCTTGTGAGTTGACTTTTAGTTCTGGATTTTATCACTGTATCACTGCTTGCTTGGTTTTATTGCTGAGTTATTTTCTCTCTTGTTTTTTATTGTGTTTATTCTGCGTGTTACCTAGAGAATATTTTTATTAAGCGGCTCATGAATGGAATGAGTGAATAAGTAAATTCCTCATTACCCAGATTGACAAATGGCTCACAGTTTGTTTGTTTTGTCTGCTCTGCAATTAGTGGATGAGGAGGTGCCAATGAGTAGCATAGGCAATCCAGTCACAAAAACACGGCAGTGTGGGAAATTAAGACATGTAAACACAGTCATCCATGAGTGTCTGGGGGCACCAAGAAAGTGAAGGGTGGATTTTCTAGACCAGTGTTTCCTCAAACTTGGGTCTCCAGCTGTTGTTGGACTACAACTCCCATCATCCCTAGCTAGTGGGACCAGTGGTCAGGGACGATGGGAGTTGTAGTCCAACAACAGCTGGGAACCCAAGTTTGAGGAAACACTGTTCTAGACCTTTACTGAGGGTTTTGTAGCCCCTACTTCTACATTATAGCTGCCCTATTGCCTATACATACTTATGTACGTACATCCTCTTACATTATGCTGGCCTATGGCCATAATAAAGATTCTTCTTATTCTTTACTGAGGGTTTTGGAACCTCGGAGCAGGGAAAGGAATCTCTTTGGTGCTTGTCTGGGTCACACAACAAGAGTTTTGGGGCTTACAGCAGTTGTAACTCATGAGGCCTACCTCAGTACTAGAAATATGCAGTAGGGGATGGCGAGGTGGGGCCGTTGTGCTCACATGACCTTCTGTGAGTCATGCCGCTGCTGCTTAGTAGGTGGCAGAGGGAACGATGGCAGCAAGGTCAGCACAGTAACTGGAAGGAGCACCAGATTGGTTCTGCTGGTGCTTGGCACCATGCTGACCTTGTCATCCTCTCTACCTCCTAGTAACCACCAGTAACATAATCAACTGGAGGTAAGGTGAGCACCGCTACCACATCATGCTATCCACTACTGGAAATATGTGGCCAGAAGGGTTGGAAGCAGTCAGAGCACTGGTTGTAACTCCAAACAGGGTTAGGATCACCCTTGGCAAGACAGTGGGAGGAGTCTACTAGGTGGTTCCTGCTTTAGCCAGCATGTTCCTGCACAGATTTCACTGCAGATCTCCTTTGCTTATGCTAATCAAGTTATGGTCCCAATTAACTCACAAACAAATGAGTTTATGCTAAGTGTGGGTGGAAGTAAGTCCTGTTTAGTTCAGTGGGACTCGCTTTTGTGGGATGTAAACACAGAGCAGTCAAACATAACATTGCTAGAGTGGACATGAAAAGTGTCTCAGTCCTCCAGCCATAACTTCCTGTTTACCTGGACTGAGACAACTTCCTGTGGGTAACTAGAGGTGGGTGTGGTCTCACCTGTGTACAAAACTCTTGGGACCAGATGCCATGTCTCTCTTCCTGACATCGTTCTCAACAGAGGAACATCGCTATGAGGGTCTCTTGGCTTCCAGCCAAGTTAGCAAAGGAGCTACTTCTCCCTTATGGAGATAGCCACCACATGTAACTTTTACTGAGCTTAAGTCTGCCTTCTTCTGGGATCTTATTGTGATGAGTTGATGATTGTAAGTAAACTCTTTTTATATCTTTTATAGAAGACTGTGTAGTGTCTTATTTTGAAAGGGAAAAATGGGAAAATACCAGGATATTATTTTAAGGAGATTCAAACGAATCTAAGCAAAGCTTTCTCTGTGTGTGACTTTAAAAAGGGAATGTTAGCTCTGCTAATTTCTGGGACTTGTAAACACAAGTTGGAATAGGATATCTTAAACAATATATCCTATCCCACATTCCTTAACATTCCCATAGCTTTCAGTTCAGTGCACATAGAACTGTGGTCATATATCCTAAGCATGGCAGATGTGGTTTGAACACACATTTTGTGCTTAGGAACTAGTTCCTTAAAGTGAAGCAAATGCAAGCCAGAACTTCAGAATATTTGGAATGGCTGCTCCATCTTCGCTTTCTGTCTACATTCTTCATTCTTCACATCTTCACATCTTCACTCTCTGCAGTGCCGGATTTACATATAAGCTAAACAAGCTATAGCTTAGGGCCCCACTCTCTTGGGGGCCCCCAAAAAATTAAAGGAAAAAACCCTGGATGTACATTTCCAAAATATAAGATAAAAACAAATAAAATGAAACCTACATACAGCAACAGTGTTTTGTGTTGTAGGCTCCTATGATGTAAGTAATGGGCCCCACCTGCTAGCCTGCTCCCTAAAATATCACTGCTCTGCTCATTTCTATATACAGTGGTACCTTGGTTCTCAAACTTAATCCATTCCAGAAGTCTGTTCCAAAACCAAAGCATTCCAAAACCAAGGCGTGCTTTCCCATAGAAAGTAATGCAAAATGGATGAATCCCTTCCAGACTTTTAAAAACAACCCCTAAAACAGCAATTTAACATGAATTTTGCTATATATTCAACACAAAAAACAGTGACAATTTGTTGTTGACAAAGGACAGCTGGACATATAAAGGGCCCCCATTACCTTCAGTAGCTTAGGGCCTCATCAAACCTAAATCCGGCCCTGACTCTCTGTCACACTTCATTCTTAGTACTCTCAGAAAACTACCACACAAAGGATTCTTGGGAGGAAGCCAATACTATTGAATCAATTTTAAGCCATTTAGGAGCTGCTTGAGATCTGAAGTGCAGATATGTTTCAAGTGGGAATTCATGATGTGAGAGCCTTTGCATACCAACAGGTGAGTTAAAACCATATAGGAGCATAATCTGGAATGAAAGCTGAATGGGTGGTGAAGTCATCTCATTGCCTGCCTGTACATTTGATGAGGATTGACCCAACCCAGGTTACAGGACTCATGTGAACTGATAATAAAATGGGGAAATACAGATACACATTTCTCATTTGCCCAATGAGGAAATATAGATTCAACCCAGATGTTGCCTTGTGAATTGTGTCTCAAACAATTTGTGCCTCTGTGTGAGCATATGCTGGAAACCTGTGGTTGTTCCTTTTCTTTAAGGAACAAGACAGGTTTTGAAAAGATGAACTGGCAAAGTCAGACTAAACTCATCATCTCTAAATGTCAGAATTTTCCTCAAGCACACTCATTACCTGAGAACTCATCTGTTCTTCTAAGCTACTGTAGCCCAAGGTGTTAATTAGTTACACTCTAAGTGCTTGCTGCTAAGAAGCCACTACAATACGATTTAATTCAGTCTCCATTATATTTACACTGCACTGCATCTGGAGGGCTGAGATTTCAAAAGAGGATGGCTAGTTAAGATGTTTTCCTCCTGGGTTCATATTTCAGCCACTGAGGTTGAACTGCATTGGTGCAGCAGAACAATGAAACTCTGTTGTTGGTTTCTGTTGTTGGTCCATGTAGCTGCCAGAAGCTGAAGGGACATTGCAGTGGTCACAATTATGTACCATGTTTTACCCATTTAGCATATCATTTGTTGCATGCTGGGGCACTGGATGCATACAAAATTGATAATATTCAACAATTTCCATGATTCAGCCCATACTTTTCAAGTATTTTATGGTATATTATATGAAGCATACATAATAAACATGTTCTATTTCAGAAATGTTTGGTGCTATTTTCTGTCTTCTTGATATTTCATAAACATTTGATTAGGGAGACAACTGCAATGTTCAAACCAGGGTGATGAAGCAAATTATGTGGTATGAAGGTTTTGTAAGATTACAGAGCAGTGGGTTACAAACTTCCCCTGCTGTCATTCATGCTCTCTTCGGAGACTTTACAACATTTGCTGTTGATGCTGATGACATTATTATTTATATTCTACTCTTCTGCTTTCATAATTGGAACAGCTCGCAACAAAATTACATAATACAGCATAAAACACAATTAAAATAATCACATTAAAAATCAACAGCAGTTCAAAGGCCCAATACATTTTAATTAATACTAAAAACTGAGCCATTTTTATAATTAACTGTCAAAAGTTAAAGATGCGTTTTCAGAAAAGGAGCCTAGAGGATGTCTGATGGATCAAGGCTAAAAGAGTGTTGCACAGCCGTGGCAAAAAGGCCCTGTTCATCGGACTCACTTGTCAAACACTACACAACAACACTGAGCGCAACACCTCTGAGACTGATTTCAAAGCCTGGACAGGCTTGGATGGGACTAAGGAATTTTCAAAGTAATCTGTCCTTGGCCTGTTTGGTTTTCCCTAAATGGCAGTGCATTATCTGAAGCCAACCTTGCCACATTGAAAGGAGCCTGGGTGTACCTGTTTATCAAACTTTTCCTCCCTACATGGAAAAAAAAATGTTGTAAGGGTCTGATGCAGTCCTCCTCACTATTTCCTGAATTTCCTCATCCCAACTTCAAGGAGACATTAATCAAGTGAAAAAGGACACCTTAAGGAAAAAAACTAATATAGCTCAACTGCACCTTTAAGCTGACATTCAGGAGCAGTCCACAAGCCCTTCCAAGCTGTGAACCTATTACTTCCAGGATAAGCTGATTCCACCCAGAATGGGGGAACCCATCTTCCTTATATCATAGCTGCTCACCATTTTACTTCTGTTTAGGCGAATGTTTCTTTTTTCCTCACCTGCTGCTGCTCCCACCCAAATTGCTACCCACATGACATTCACACTTATAGAAAAGAGGACACACTCACCCAAGCCTAATTACCAGAGCAGGGTGTTTTCAAGGGTAAGGGTAAAAGAAAAAGAGGAGAAAGACAAACAGACAAACACAATAATGAGAATGAAGAGTATAGTGGTCAGGGGCAGGAACAGAAAGAAAATGGCCCATCCCTATATCCCACCCACTTTTGTATTTGGTCCCAGACACCTGGGTATGGATCATGGTAGGTTTCCTATGATACAGTGTGCATCTTGATATATTTAAAAAAGTTCTCGACCCCTTTTGTGCCAAATTAGGAGGCTTGTGTTTAAATCTCTGTTCAGTCATGCAGCTTATTGGATGACCTTGAGCCCACCACTATCTGTCAGCCAAACCTGTGTATGATGATAGACTTCTTGAAGGGAAAATAAGTTATAAATACAATACAGAACTAAATGCTTTTTTCTCTGGACCATTGGAAGATATTCCTTGCTACAACTGTGTGAAGGGATCTGTTCCTGAGGCTTTTCAAAAATCTACTTCATACAACTATGACATGACCATGCTTTGAACACTGCACACAATTCTGGTCACCTCGCCACAAAATATTGTAGAGCTCAAAAAGGTTCAGAAAAGGGCAACCAAAATGATCAAGGGGATAGAGTGGCTACGCTATGAGGAAAGGCTGCAACAATTGAGGCTTTTCAGTTTAGAGAAATGGCAAGAAAGAGTTAAAAAATGTGCATGGTGCAGATAAAGTGGTGAGAGAAAACCGTTTCTTCTTCTCTTCATTAGGACATGCAGCGAAGCTGAACATTGGAAAATTCAGGATGGAGGAAAGGAAGTATTTATTCACACAGCACATACTGTACTTAAAACTGTATTTCACTCCCACAAAAAGTAGTCATGGCCACCAACCTGCAAAAGATGAATAGACTAATTCATGAAGGATAAGGCTATCAATGGTAGTGTTATAATTCCACTATTGGAGATAGTTTGTCCCTGTACAGTATGCCAGTTGCTGAACTAGAGGGAGCACTCGCCAGATTCAGAAGAGCTCCTCTTGTGCTCTTACGTACTTGAAATAAGTTCTGGCCTAATAGTGAGCCCTACTAGGCAAGATTTATGCATCTGTGTTGCATCAGTTTGCACTTGGGCAACTCAGAACGTAGTTTCAGCATATGGATCTCAGAGAAAAGGATCAGCCCCTTAATGTGAGACTTTCTCACACTATAGTTCACATGTATTCAGGACACACATAGGAATCATAAGAGAGAGAGAGAAAGAGAAAGAATGTCCAAAATGACAATTTCATCTCTGTGTGCTTTTGTAGTTGCTGTCCTCATTCAAGTGGTGAGAAGTGGACAATTTGCCCACTAGGCGGTCAACCTTTTCCAATTACTTATCAATTTTAATACATTAATTGAATTCCATTAATGCTGCTCTTTGAACCATGAAACTGATATCCATTCCCCACGACCCAAATCTGTCCATTTTTAAAATCCATTAAATTAAATTGTGTGATACACAGATTAATTAATCTTCTCTACTCAGCGGTGGAAAATCAGGAATCCAAATTGGGGTATTGATCTTGATGGTGGTTGATGCTGCTGCTTGAAACCATAATGGAATTTGCAGCAGGTTTGGGTTTTGCACAATAGTGATATAATTAACAGCAACAAACTTTATAGTTCATTAAGCTATAAAGCAACATTTCACAGAATTGATCTGGAGCACTTATGACTCAAAGTATGTGCAATCCTTGACAACTACCATTTTTTCTGCAGGGATTGTTTTTCCTTTCCTTGCAGCAACAGATGGTCTGATTCTATCTTTAACTGGCACCCCCCCCCCCCCCCCCTCTCTCTCTCTCTCTCTCTCCCTCCCTCCCTCCCCACATCTGCACCATGCATTTAAAGCACTATGATACCAATTTAAGCAGTCATGACTTCCCCCAAGGAATCATGGGAACTGTAGATTTTTTTTTAGAGTGTTGAGAATTGCCATATATATCTCACACAACTACAAAGACTGATTGGGGATTGGAGCTCTGTGAGGGAAATAGGAATCTCTTGACAACTCTCAGCACCCTTGAAAATGACAGTTCCCATGATTCTTTGGGGGAAGCCATGACTGCTTAGAGTGGTATCATACTGCTTCAAGTGTATGGTGTGGGTGTAGCTTCTCCCTCCCTTGCTTCCTTCTTGCAGGCCTGCCTTTGGCTTCCATATTATGTGACATACTCCTGCAACTCACACTTCCAGGGATTGCAGTAAACAACAGAGGGAATTATATTATCAGGCACTTGGGCAGGTTTATACAGGATAAATGTATTCCAAGCAATTCTAATGAATGTGATGTCTGCGCATGCCAAGTCCAACTCCAGTTTTTTTTTTTCCTGGGCAGAATGAGGGGCAAGCTGCTGTTAGTGGCTCCCTTTCCAGTGTGGATCACACACGGCATCTCCTGCTGGCAGTGCTGCAGCTGCCAGCCTCTCCCCCCTTCAAAACAGGCCAACCTGAAAGCAACACTAAAACAGGCTGGCAGCCAATCACCCACTCAGATCAGATCAGCCGCTGGTGGTTTGTGCCACAGCATTGTGTCTTCCATCACAAATGAGCACATATGTCTGAATCAGTGGCCTGAGACTAATTACCTGGAATGAGGGAAGAGTTCAATATAAAAGATTTGAGGCAGGCATAGGAACCAGGTTATTGGTGGTAGCAGACCCTCCAAGTGCCCCTATTTTCCAGGAACAGTTCCGGATTTACAGAAGTGGTCCTAGTTTCTGATTTGATCCTGGAATGTCCCACTTTCCCTTAGGATGTCCCCATTTTCATCCGAAAAATGTTGAAGGTTATCGTAGGACATCCCTATTTTCATCAGAGAAGTGTTGGGGAGTTTGGAGTTACGCAACTCCCGAACCAAGGAGATAAGTAACTATACAACATTTAGAAGATATATGAAGGCAGCTCTGTATAGGGAAGTTTTAAATATTTATTATGTTTTTATATATGTGGAAGGTGCCCGGAGTGGCTGGGGCAACCCAGTCCAATGGGTGGAGTATAAATAAAATTATCATCATTATTATCATTGAATAGGACTTCCCTATTTTAATTGGAGAAATGTTAGAGGGTATGTAGCAGCTGAAGATATCTGGGGGGGGGGACTTGAGAAATTACAGAATACAACACAAATGGTTTGGATACACCCCTTTCCCCTTTATTGCATTTTTATCCCACCTTTTCTCCAAGGAGCATGTTGGTGTACATATTTCCCCCCCCCTCCCCATTGTATCCTCACAACAACCCTGTGAGGTAGGTTTGGCTGCAGTGAGCTTCATGGTTGAGTGGGGATTTGAACCTTGGTCTCGCAGGTCCTAGTCCAACACTCTAACCAATATACCACAAAAATATGGCACTGCTCCAACCTCATATAGAAGTATAGATTGTTGCTTCTTCTAAACCACATTATGCATTGGTTGCTAGACTACAGCTCCCCCAAATGATATATTTCTGGTAAGTGTACTGAATTTTCTTGGTGTGATTGTGGTCTTCCATTATTGCTTACAGAAACATCATTGACTGGGATTTCAGATTCTATGTTAACAATACACCAAAGCAAGTTGCTGTAGGCTTTTTGTTTTTTTTTTTTTAAAAAAACCAGCAGTTAGCTATTGATTGATGGTCCTTATATGTATTCCATAGGATTTCTCAGTCCACAGGTATTGAGATTTCAACGCTCCAGGCTTTGTTTTCATGCCCCAAAGCTTTGGTATTGGCTTCTAGATGCTGTGCAAACTCCTGTGGGATGCAGTATGAACCTCACTTCAGGGTTGCACAGAGCATCACCTGAGGGAATAAGGAACACACTTAAATGACTGGTTTCCTATAAACAGCTGTTTACAAGTATGTTTCCTTGCAAGGAAATTGGGCTGCCACAAACTCTGAAGGGTCAATATCTGACCTTTAGCAGACTACCACAACTCAAAGGGATCAATACTTTGCATTTTATGTTACACAAAATAAATCTTCAAGCTTTGTGATGGAGACATTTTGTCTAGCCCTGTTATTAGGCTTGCTTTTTTGAAGGACATTTTGATATTAATTATTAAGCACATGCTCAAATATTACAGGAATTGTTAAACACAGCAACCCAACAACACAGGGAGAAGGAAAATAACAGAGTAATCCTTTTGCCTTATGACAGGATTGATTTATAGCCTTGACATGGTTCTTACAGGTGCCTTTAGAAGAGACTATGCGTAATGCTTTAAAAGAAACAGAAATTCCACATTAGTTGAAAGCAGAACTTTATTTTTAATGTATTAATTATGAAGCTTGAGAAATGCGTAGATGAAAGTCCAATTGCCCTTAAGAGGCTGTTGCCACCTAAGCCTTCTGATATACTAATAAAGTCTTTGAAAATAGTTCCTTGTATTTGCTCCAGAGTTCTTCCTGCCCAATGAATTTTACTAATTAGGCTCCAATGAAAGGCTAAATGAAGTCACAGTTCAGCCCAGATGCAGCAATTAAGATAAGGCACCCATATGCATAATGTCTGATGTTATAGCTATTGACTTATTATTTGTCCTAATTTGATGGTTATGTAAGACAAGGGGGAAGTTTTTCATGACCAAATTACTAGAAGACCAAAAGACCCTTTTGAAAAAAAAGAAACATCTGCAAATGAAAGAAATATAGCTTCCTGTGCTCTGTGACTGCATAATGTTAAAGTAACTGGGGTTCCTCTGTTCACAAAGTCTTCTCCATTTGCTACAATGCTGAATGTACGGTAAGTGTAAAAGCAGAACCTTGATGGGTTAAACCAATACTTTATCTAGTCCAACACTGTCTGCTTACAGACTCCAGCCAGATGCAAGACATGAAAGCCAAAATTACAGGTAGGTGGCCATGTTGGTCTGCCGTAGTCGAAACAATAAAATAAAATAATAAAATAAAATAAAATAAATATTATTATTATTATTATATTATTATTATATATTATATTATTATTATTATTATTATTATATTATTATTATTATTATTTGTACCCCGCCCATATGGTTAGGTCCCCCAAGCCACTCTGGGCGGCTACCAACAAATAAAATAAAATAAAATTCCTTCCAGTAGCACCTTAGAGACCAACTAAGTTTGTTATTGGTATGAGCTTTCATGTGCATGTACACTGTTTCAGTGTATCTGAATAAGTCTGCATGCACACGAAAGCTAATACCAATAACAAACTTACGTAGTTGGTCTCTAAGGTGCTACTGGAAGGAATTTGATTATTTTGTTTAGATGAAAGCCAAAGTCATTGTTGTTCCCTAACAAGTGACATTGTGAGGTATAGCTTTAAAGCCTTGTATACCTGAAGAAGCTTCTCTACCCCCATCGTTCAGCCTGCACACTGAGGTCCACCTCCCAGGGTCTTTCCTCACTGTGAGAAGTGAAGTTACAGGGAACCAGGCAGAGAGCCTTCTCAGTAATGGCACCCGCCCTGTGAAACACCCTCCCGTCAGATGTCAAGGAAATAAACAACTACATGACTTTTAGAAGACATCTGAAGGCAGCACTTTATATATTGTATAGGGAAGTTTTTAATGTTTTATTGTGCTTTTTATTTGTTGGAAGCCACTATGAGGTGCTGATGCAACCCAGTCAGATGGATGGGGTACTACTACTACTACTACTACTACTAATAATAATAATAATTTGCACGTGGAAGCACCATTCAACAAAGGGATGCTTGCATAAAGGTTAAAGATGGAGATATCAGTCTATTTATAGTTTGTGCCTATTTCACAAGGGTTCATCCATAAGTGCTTTTGGACAATAACATTATTTTTTTATTTAAAAAAATCAATTTAGAAATGTGTATAAATATATGTTTTTTTTCTCAATGTATTCATTTCTAAACATTTTACCCCAAAATGTATAAAGACATCTAGAGGACTACAGCCTCTGATTCTGCCCCTATACTGAGGCACCAATTATTACAAATTTTATCTCTATGTGAGTGGAACATGGATGTGCCATTGTGGTCATATCTGGGTCACCTCAAGTATGTATAGAGCTTTTCAACTATTCCCACAGATATTTTAAATTACTAATTAGTTACATCAGCAAGCTGCTCCTTGAAACAGATCACTGGTGTCCACCCATTATGTTCCAGATTCATCTGTTTAGAGGAAAACAGAGTTTCTTCAGCATTTTAGTCCTTTTGCATTACCAGCCATTTCATCCAGAATATACAAACAGCTGTGTGCCCATATTGTCACTGTATGACGTTGAATGCTGTCTAGTTACAGCAGCTACATATTAATATTTCAGTCTTTGGCTCTAACAAGGGTGTCAGATTCAGATTCCATTCCCCAACACACACACACACACACACACACACACACACGCTCCACAAGCTACATCAGTTTCCCAGTACAGATAATGCTACGGTCCTTTGCATAAAATTTAACCTTACATTTGACACTAGAACTGGTAAGAAACAAAGAAGCCGAAACCAAACAGGTTCTTTGTCACAATGTTAATCCAGAATGTATACATCTCTTAATAAGTGCTAGGAAGATACAGAATTAAACAACAACAACAATTATGCATATTTTTTAAGGAGCAACAAAACAAACATGAGATCTACTTTTTATTTTTCAGATCTCTTGTACCAGAAATTAGAATTCTGTAGGCTGGATTTCCTTCTTGCAGTTTGTGTGCCAATACATTGGTCTCATTAAAATTGCAGCATTATAGCTTGGCACAGCTCATTTGGAACTGTCTCCAAAACAACAGCTTTGTTCCCAAGTTATGGGAGCATTCTGTGAAATATTCCGTTCCAAAGCTGCTAACACAAAGGCTTTGCATAACAGTTAAAATTTCTCACATGCACACCAGAACTTCTGCATTTTTTTAAAAAAAAAATCTAAGCATTGAAAGTACCCATTAAGATGTACATCATTTGAATTTAAAGCAACTGATGTGCTGGAATACACCTACCAGGGTCTCTGAAATTCTTTCAGACATTGATTTATAGTACCCATGAATGTGTAGTCAGAAATGTGTATTTTTCTTATTCAACAGGAAGGGTCGTCAGACTTAATAAAAGACTTTTATGCAATTCAGTGGCTTACACTTCCTTGACTGTTAGTAAAAAGACCTGCCTGCTTGTTGTTGCACATTTGATTTACAGTTTAATAGGCATCCAATCTCCCCTTTAGAATGATCTAGCAGACATTTACAAAATAGGCTTTTCAAAAGATTCTTATCAAGCACGTTAATTCAGTGTTTAGTCTGAGTTGAGCCATATGATTAACAATTGGGAAGAAGAAGAAGAAGAAGAAGAAGAAGAAAGAAGAAGAAGAAGAGAAGAAGAAGAAGAAGAAGAGAAGATGCATTCTTGATATTCAACAGCAGCAATACTGCATTATATACATTAAATATATCTATATAGGTGGATTCACCCTGTAAGCAGAAGCCCTGTGCCAGGACTTCCACTTGCACAATTAGACTTTCCGTACCTCTCCTCTCCACATGACCCCCTGCACACACACACCCAAATTGGCCCTGGAAAGGAGGGACAATCCCCAGAGCCATGAATGTGGGAACGGGGAGGGATGACAGCATTTGATTAAATTTGAGTTCACACAAATTCAGTGTGATTAAGGGTTAGGCTCTTGGCCATGCTGAAACAATTAGAAATGTCAGGTAACATGCTCAATGAACAACCAATATAACATTTCTAAAATTGAAATCAAGTTATTTGGTCCTGTTATAGGTAACCAAGTGGATTGGAGTATATCCAGAGAAAGTCTGAACCAGAATTCATATGCTTGGGCTTTAGAGCATCAGCAGTCTGCAGTGGTTCTCTGGCATGGAAGCACACCAAGGGAAAGTCCTACCTCCAAGCAGAAAAGTCAATACTATTTTGTGTTCCTAGCACTTGCGACCCTGCAGAACTATGCAAAGAAAAGCTCTCAGTGACTTGAAACAAGATGTAGGCACCTTTAGTCCTATATAACTTGAACAAAACCAACTAACTGGAAATACACGCGTAACAATAATGGCAGAAGCATCCTTTCCTTCTATTTGTTTACTGTGGTGTTGCAGCTGTGGCAAGCCCAGTGGTACTCCACCCAGCCACAGGTCACCACCTCACCCTTCAGTGTTTCTGTATTCAACATAGATACTGGATCTTAACCAGTACTCCTTGAATGGAAAGTCTCCTTCCCTTCACAGGGGGAACTGTGATCCAAATGAAGGGTGGTATAGAACTTAAATCAATCAATCAATCAATCAATCAATCAATCTCCTTCCTCCAACATCACCTCTCACACTGCCTCTCATGTGCCCTGCCCACCCTCTGGAGCAGTTTAAAAGAAAGCAAAAAAAAGGATCTGCAGTGGGAAGGGTCTGCCACGAGTGTCTCATAGTGTCTCTCTGCAAAGCTTAGCCACTTTTAATCACCACCACAATCTCATCACTATCAATATTAAAAGATGGTCTGAGTCAAAAAAAGACCTGTTGAATATGTTGTCATCTTCAAGATCTATCTCGCCGTTTCTAATGAGCCCATCATTTACCCTGTGATAATTTGAATGCCTCAATAATCACCCCAGATGTTCGCTTTCAGCCTAGAGCTGGCTTTCTTTGAGTGCTAAATACTTACTAAATGCCTGTCTTGCCCAGAGTTAATATTAAACGAATTGTGCTGTCCAACCCCTGACAGGGTTTCCATTCTGCTCTTCTCAGCCTAGCAGGCTCAGATTATGCATTAGGACCAAATGAATAACATTCCTTTGTCCTTTTAAACTTGGCATCTAGTTAAGAAGTTAGCCATTTGCTAATAGAATAATAATAGATTGACTTCTTCCCCCTGTCGTCCTGCAGAGCTTCTAATGTTTTTCTGTCACGGTTCCATTATCTGCATTCTCCTCATTATGTCAGCTCCCTACATATATTTCTTTCGTGCTTTACAACTATGCCTGCTTTTCCTTCTGCGCCTTTGTAGTACTATTCCACAAAGTTTTACTTTATTAAAATGCTTCAATTTAAATCTTATGGCTCTAGTTTGGGGAGGTATGTAGACTGAAGATATATAACAGAGTCCTGAATGTAATTGGTCTCAGCTAGAAGGTGACTCATGGCTGCTGTTGTTCCTCTCCAATTTTGCTTGCCCTCACCGATGCAGCCATTTTATCATCTGTGTTATCAACAAGTGTTCAGTCTGAATATGTGAGGAGAGAGATAAAACTTTATTCGCATTAGCCAATGACCATAGCAACAATAAACATTACAATGTATACAGAAAAAAAGAATTTGATGAATATGTGAGGACAGAAAGCGAATAGGGGGACGGGGCACTGGCCTCAGTGGGTGGGCAGCTGCACCATGCTAGCACCCCAACAAAAGAGAAAGTGAGAGGGGCATTGGGGAGGTTGTTGTGGTGCAAATGCACCAATGGTGGCAATTCGGTGCTCCTGCCAATGTGTCTGCAGAGCACTGACCTTTACCTTTCTCTGCTGCCGCGTTCCTCACAATCTCCCTCCTATTAACCTTCTGGTAAACTAGCACAGTCCAAACCCTCTGGTGAGCTACTTCTGCCAGATTCCCCCGCATCTGGCTGCAAGCGGCAATAATGGAGTCGGGGTGCAAGGCCAAGTCAGGAGAAGCTTAAGGAAGGATTTGCCTGACTCAGATTGGGTCACCATATTCAAAAGTAGGGCTTTGTACTTGAGTTCTTCCTCCAGAAGACTCATCCCTTCCTAAACCAAGATATGTAACTGAATGACGCAGCCTTTGTGCAAGTAATGAGAATTCAATGGGTTTCAGATGGTTAGGTTAATCAGAGGCAGAAGTCAGGGAGGAGGGGCTCTTGTGGGGTTAAGCATAGAAAGAGCCTCAATCGATCAGGCCTGTGTACACCAGTTTTCTGTTCCTACACTGGCCAATGAGATGCCTATGAGTGGCTGACAAACAGGACATCAGGACAATAGGCCTCTCCTGTTGTTGTGCAAGTAATATTCAGAGGATGGTGCTCTGATCATTGAACTAGTATATAGTCCTCATTTTTAGAAACCATTGTTAGTCTTATCATCCTTGAATTTGTCTAAGTGCTTTTTAAAAACCATCCAGGTTGTCAGACTTTACTACATCTTAATATTATGCACACTGTCCCTTAGTATCTGCGTTTCTGTGTACATTACTCTGCTGGAGAACTGCAATGCAAAATTCACAGCAGTGCAAATTCCAAAGGGTGTGTGTATTTCAGTTCATATATTGTTTCAGAAAGAAAAGAAAACAGGTAAGTTCACCTTTAAATGCAAACTGAATCAAATTTCTTCCCGGTTCCTATCTGTTCCTACTTGTAAACCTAGGAGGACTATTTCAATTCTCATCAGCTTGTTCTCAAAACCCAGAAGATCAGACTTTAGCGAGTAGCTAAAGTTAAAATGAAAAGTGTTCCTCATTCTTACTGCTCCTGTTTTTTTTTTTTTAAAAAATCCAGCAACCACTGATGATTATCTATATTAATATGTGCAGCCTTGGAAACCTCCACCAGTTTGGAGTGACTTTGGGAAATGGGAACATTCACCCAGTTTGAATCTGCTTCAAAGTTAACCTTCTAACTTGAAATTTGAATATAGTTTTAAATCAACTTGTGACAGATTGCTTCGTTTCCCACTGCACAGTTGAGAATATTAGAAAGAAAGAAAAAGAAAGAAAGAAATGCTTTAAGTTTCATGATCCATGGGCATGGGAGTGTTTTGACAGATAGAAGAATAGATGACTTCACTGTAATTACTGACCATAAAGCTTAAAACTGCAGATTGGGAGGCGGCTATTCATTATCATACAATGAATGTGTATGAAATAATTTAGCAGTAGAAGCACATCAAACATTTAAGTAGTTTCAGCAGGATAATTCCTTGTATGTTGAGTGTGATAAGCATGATAGCATCATTGATGGAGTAAGTGTCATCATTTTCCTTGTTTATGACATAAATTACATGCAGACGTTCAAAGCAGATAAGTTAATATGTTTTCTATCAGTAAGTGCAATCTTCCCTTCTGGGATACCAAATGTGATCATTCCAACTGAGCCTATCAAAGGATAGGATAGACTTTTATAGGAATAATCAAGTAGTTTAATCAATGTTGTGAAATAAGGAGATGGGTCATAAGTAGTTGTGACAATATTACAATATATTTTATAGGATAGATATCACTACACAAACAAATTTATTCCTAAAGAGTCACAAGGCATGGTCACATACTATGCATCTGTTTAGCAGTATGTATACACACACACACACACACACACACACACACGAGTGGTACCTCTGGTTGTGAACACGGTCCATTCCAGGGTACCGTTCACACCCTGAAAAGTCTGCAACCAGAGCAGTGCTTTTGTTCATGCGCAAAGCGCGATAGCGTGCTTCTGCGCATGCACAAAGCGCGTAGAACACTTCTGCGCATGCACAAACCGTTTCTGCGTGTGTGCGGGCCGTGAACCTGGAAGTAAACACTTCCTGGTTTGCCGCATTCTTAACCTGAAAAAACGCAACCTGAAGCTGCCGTAACCGAGGTATGACTGTGTGTGTGTGTGTGTGTGTGTGTGTGTGTAGCAATTTGAAATCAATTTGAAATCAATTGTTGCTTTTTAAAAGAAAAAATAATCACCCTGCATTTCATATGAAAAGAATTCCAAGTGGCTTACAAATCAATGAAACAAAGACAGATGCTACTTCCAGGTTTGAAGATACGGCACAAAAATGGTGGCGGAGTGGATGAGGAAGGGAAGAAGATTGAAAAAAAAAGCAAACTCAGGCACCAGTTCTTATAATGGACAGCTGGGATGGGAACAGTTCAGAAGACGAGGAGCCCAAAATATATTCTGTTGGAGTGGTCTTGCTTACCATCTCTTCCTCGGCTGCAGCCTGATGGAATTGCTATTGGAAAGTGGCAGTTGAGGGAGTGGAAGAGACTAAGGCAGCTCACCTCTCAGCAGAACCAACAGAGTGACCCTGTTTCCTGTCTCCAACTCTACTGCATCCCAATGGAATGATTTTACAACACAGTTCTTTCATATGACTATATGAAATCAGAAGCAGTTCACCTCCCACTATGCTGGCTTCCTTGCAGGTAGGTCACTGTTACAGTAAGGTCTGCATAGTGTGAATGCACTCGCAGGAGAACTGGATTGGTTCCACTGGTGCATTAGCAGCGCACCAACAGCCCTACCACCTCTCCTCTCTTCCTTCTGACTGTCCCTGTTCATGCAGATTTACAGAACAATTATAATTCTGCCCAAGAATATCTGGATTCATATTTTAATATTTTTCCATGCTTGAAACACTATCTGTATGCATGAACACTTAACAAACCATAGGGTAAATTTTGTAGAATAAGTCATTTAATAAAATAGGGCTTTTGCAGAAAAAAAGAGAGAGATCTGCTTATCTACTAGGGTAAGATTTAATAGAAAACTGCAGAAGTCTTGATGAACAAAGAGAAATGCTGAGCTACATAGGTATGGATAACATGAGTGATGTTTAAATATTTTAGCAGCAGGAAACAACACTTGTTCTTGCATAGATTGTGCCGAGCCTCAATTTTTGCTTGGCTGCGCTTAATCTTAAAATAATTACAAAGCCCCCAAAGGATCCTACTGATGTAAGCTTTAGCTTCCTTTTCCCAGTTACATATCCTCACAATTACTATGATTATATAAGCAATATTTTTCCTTTGGAGCCATGAAATACTTGTAACAGTAGCAGATTCCCTTGTCCATACAAAATTATTAACCTGCTTGCATTCACAGGGTAACTGCTTTGCGCATCTGCTTTTGGTAGCATCTAAAACAATCCATCAAAACAATTACTATTCTCAGAACTTGTGAGCAATTGCCAGGCAGCAGCAAACAACCAACAATATAAAACATCTTTGGTGCTGACCTTTGTTTTTGAACTTGAAATGACTGGAATCCTGCTAAGGCTGCATTCACATAGAAGTTTATTCTTTCCCTCTGACATTTCCCTGTCAATTTCTGCATTTATATTTGAGCTTTCACGCAATGTAAAAGTGACTTCTGGAAACTTAGCAGAATCTAGTGGAAGTTTAGTGCTTGCTTCTTTGTTAATTGCTTCTAGAAAATGACCACTCCCCACATCAAATGGGGGGGGCAACGTTTGCATAGCCGCGCGCAGCCCCCTGAATTCCTGGGTGACACCTGGTAGTTTGGCTGGCTGCGCCCTCCCCCAGACCTGGGGTCTCCGCCTACCCAGTTAACCATCCAATCCCACCAGGGGGAGGCATTCCCAAGGTAAGGGTAAGGGGAGGGACTACCCAGCCCACACAATAGAGGGTGTAGCTACCTGAGAAGCAGCAGTCGGCTCCAGAGCTTCTCCCACCTTCCACTCCCTCAATTAATGCTTACTTTGCAGGTTAACCTTTTTTCCACAGGCACACAGGCACACAGGTGCTGCTATGTCAAGGCTGCTGTTGAAGGGCCGGAAAGTTTTCGCCTTTCCCATAGCAATTCATCACAACTTTGGCAGTTTCAGGCCTTGGGCAGAATCCTTTAGTCATCTTCCTAAATGGGGGGGCATGGGGCAGTTACTCCACGCCCCCAGTGTGCCGGCGATAACAGGGTTCCCCATTAAAGGGGTATTGGGGGAGACATTGTCCATACGCCGAGAGGTTGTCATTGCTCTCCCCCACCAGTGGCGGCAAAACGGGGGGGTAGGCTCTCTGCTTGAACATATGTTCTCCAGAGCCATCCCAATCCCCACACATTCTGGATAACCCTGATGTTTCCCAGATCCCTGGAAGGATAAATGCCCAATGTCTGATCCAAGGTCTCCCTACATCTGAATCTTAATAAAGTAGTGGCCAATTTTAATCCCATAGCACGTTGTCTTGTGTCATTATTCCGCTTGGGGGTCGCCTAGGGTTTGGGGGACTCCGCCTTTCCACGCAAATCTGTTTGCAACCCATTAACACACAAAAAAAAACATGGCAGTAAAAGATGAAATTTGGGGCAGTAAAGTAGAATGTATCTCCTATTTTCATGGATGATCATGGGGAAACAGAAGCAGGCAAGCATAGAAAGGAAAAGAGTGTAACAATGTTGTCCAATGACATTCATTGTTGCATCACGCCACACTCACTGATGTGAATGAAATTTGGTACAACATGCTGGTATATTGGTTGAAAAGCCACAGTTCTATAATGCAACAAGTACCACAGGTGTGAAAGGAATGTTAGAAAACAGGACAGAAGCATACCCTGCAAGTGTCCCTGAATTTTCAGGCAAGACCACGGTGACCATTTTAGGCACTGCTATTTCACACCACGATCTTGCCCCCCAAAATGTGTCTTTGGGGTTCCATGATCTCATGTGGGTCATGTGAACATGTGCATTGCTCTCATCCTTAACACTGAGCACAAGAAGAAGTCAGGGACGTATGCTGCAATCCTCTACCAACTTTCCTTTAAACTCAGTGCTGGATTTACTTCTGCGGAGCCATTTACATGGTTACACTGTGAATAGATTATGCTCTTCTAAGTGCTATCTAGGTTTCCGTTTATATCCAGGGACACTGGAACACAGAAACTCTTTGCTGAATTCCCCGTTTTTGAAAATATTTCAGCAGTTCTCTGTTTCCAGCCTAAAGCAAAACACTCAGGTTGCTTGTGGTTGAGAATAGCAGTAAATTCACACACATATGAAATTATGACCCTTACTTCTTGAAGCATCAGGAACACTTCCTTCCCTTGTTTCTTGCTAGCCTGGAGAACCACACAGTGCTGAGTGTTGCTGTTAAACTACTGACCCCCACCCCACCCCTTTAGTAAGTCTGCCATACACAGTAGTCTAGGATAAAGTATTTCCACTGCACAACAGTTGAACTGCTGTTTAGCGCCACCAGTAGCCTGGTTCACAAATCACACTAAGAACAAACCTTGGCTACAGCTCATGGTTTGTGAGCAGAAAACTTCACCTTGGCTTAATTTAGCACAGTAGCAAAAGGATTAGAGAGGAATAAAGCAACTGTGAGTTCCTCTCTGGCATGGTCCTACCAACCCAGTTTGGTTCAGCATTACATGCATAAACCATGGCAGTATGCATGACTCTACCATAAGTGACACTTGGGCTCTGCCTTTCAGCATGCACTGCAATGCCTAGGTTCACTATAAGAACTGCCTGAAAAAACCACATTGATCTTATCAGTTCTCGGTCCTTATTTGTGTTTATAAATTAGGAATTTTTGGAAGCAGGGATTGTGCATATAAAGTACCAGAATAGACTGCCTTTCATTGCCTAATTTTTCAAAGTTAAAATCATCTAATTCACAGGCAAGAAAGAAATGAATAATTAGCCAGGGAAACTATAATTTGGAACGATGCTCTAATAATTTAAATTTTGATCCACACTCATTTTAAAAATTGGAAGCATTGGCTTGCATCAGATAGGGAAAAATGAGTTTGGTCTTTATTTGCTCATTAATTCTATTTCTTCATTGGAAAGAAGCCCTTCTCTCTTTCCCCAGAGATTAACTACACATAATGAACTACAAGTTCTAGTTTGCAACATGGAGATTGATCAAGTTGCCAGATTGAATCCCAATTTAATTTTAAGAGACATTTGAATTAACTTTGCATGGACATTTTCTTTCTGAATTGATAATAATTGTTTAGATTCTTTAAAGCGAAAGGTCCCAGCCGCTCCAAACATGACATCTAATAACAAGATGTTTTCAGCCATGCTTACCATTTTATTGAATACCTTGCATATATGAGTGCCAAACTGGCTTATGTTCATTAAAAATCCATTAAGATTCTGCAATTTGCTTATATAACTGCATTACGGAGCCTTGCTGCTTGGTTTGAATATCAGTGGGATTAAACTTGCTGATGGTCTTTGTCACAGACTTGCGTTTATGAAAAATAAGGTGGGTTCATATATAGCTATAGATACACATGCAGAAAAAACTATAATTAAAATTAACTGCAGAGTAATCACACCTTTATAAAAAGTTGCTTTTGAACTTGACCAGGTCTGAGATTTTTAAACATCTGTATTATGGATTCTGTAAGATATAAATATAAATGCATGAAACAACCAGTAACTACTGGGGGAAACACCTTCTGAAGGCTAAGATATCAGAACAAACACGATAGCTATGGAATCCAGACAAAGACTTCATTTGGACTTCCAAGTTCAATGTTTTTTCAAACCATGATATTGCCCTCCCTTGAGATTCTGTAATCCTTTCCATGAGAGTGTCATGGACAACAAAGAGAAATAAGAAAAAGGAACATTTTGTTCCTGTTCCCTTCAATTTATCTATTTTTGAGTTTTCTTTCTATCCACAAGGAGAAAAGTGATGGCAAAGGTTGAAATATCCTGTTCTAGATCTCTCATCTAGTTAGATGTATAAGCACTGTAGTTTCCCAGCAGAATATTTTTCTTTGTAAAGATCAGCAAAAGGTTACAGTCCATTACTTTTCTTCTATATCCTACGGCACAAATTGCCATTTTCTGATCAATCCGTTGGCTATGACAGTAAAAACCTGTTAGATGTAAGGTAGCTTTGCAGAGAATTTTGACTGAAGCTATCACACAAACACACAAACACACACACACACACACACCAATTGATCTAGTTTTATATCCACCTTAGAAGAGAGAAATTCAGAAATGACTGATAAATAAAGTCTAGGACTGCAGAACATATAGCCCTCCAAATGTCATTAGGCTACACTTCCCACCAGCTCTGACTATTGGTCATGCTGGCTGGAGCTGATGGGAGTTATTAGAGACCAGCAACATCTGCATGGACAGCAGGCTCCCTATCTTCCTTTTATCCCCTTGTGCATTGAGCGTAATAATAATAATAATAATAATAGTAATAGTAATAGTAATAGTAATAATAATAATAAAATTTTATTTATACCCCACCCTCCCCAGCCAAGACCAGGGCAGCTAACACCAGTTATAAAAACAATTGATTAAAATACAACTTAAAAACAAGATTAAAATACAACATTAAAGTGCAGCCTCATTTCAGTAGAAACTCAAATCAAAAAACTGTTTGGGGAAGAAAGCGTCAAATCTTCACCAAGGCCAACTATCCAGATTGGTCCTACATGGGCCAGAAAAAAGCCAGGGAAGTCCCCAAATAGGAGTTCCATCACAGAAGGAAAAGGAAAGAGGGGGAGGGGATCAGGTAGATTCCAAGCCAAAGGCCAGGCAGAACAACTCTGTCTTACAAGCCCTGCGGAAGGAGATCAGATCCCGCAGGGCCCTGGTCTCATGAGACAGAGCATTCCACCAGGTTGGAGCCAGTGTTGAAAAGGCCCTGGCTTTGGTTGAGGCTAATCTGACTTCCTTAGGGCCTGGGACCTCTAGGGTGTTGCTATTTATGGACCTTAAGGTCCTCTGCAGGGCATACCAGGAGAGGTGGTCCTGTAGGTACGAGGGTCCTAGGCCGCGAAAGGCTTTAAAGGTCAAAACCAGCACCTTAAACCTGACCTTGTACTCCACCGGGAGCCAGTGCAGCTGGAAAAGCACTGGGTGAATATGCTCCCATGGCAGGGATCCTGTGAGGAGCCTCACTGCAGCATTCTGCACCCGCTGGAGTTTCTGGGACAGCTTCAAGGGCAACCCCGCGTAGAGCGAATTACAGTAGCCAAGCCTGGAGGTGACCGTCACATGGATCATTGTGGCCAGGTTGGGGCAGGAAATGTAAGGGACCAACTGCTTGATGCAGCAAAGATGGAAAAATGCCGCCTTGGCTGTTGCTGTAACCTGTGCCTCCATGGATAGGGAGGCATCAAGGATTAAACCCAAGCTCTTAACAGAAGGCAATGGCACTAATTGGGTCCCCATAAGAGAGGGGAGTTGGTCCCTCATCCCCATGCCATCACAACCCAAACAGAGGACCTCTGTCTTCGAAGGATTTAGTTTCAGTCAGCTCCCACGAAACCATCCAGTCACAGCCTCCAAACATCTGGTCAGTGTGCCCGAGGCCAAGTCGGTGTGGCCATCCATCAACAGAATCAACAGATAGAGCTGAGTGTCATCAGCATATTGGTGACAACCTAGCCCAAAGCTCTGGATAATCTGGGCAAGGGGGCACATAAAGATGTTTAAAAGCATCGGGGAGAGGATTGCGCCCTGCGGCACTCCACACACCAAGGAGTGGCACGATGACATCTCCCTCTCTAGCGCCACCCTCTGTCCCCAACCAGAGATAAAAGAGCACAGCCATTGTCGAGCTATGCCCTGTATCTCCACATCGGTGAGGCGGTGGTCCAGAAGATCATGATCGACCATGTCAAAGGCTGCTAACAAATCTAAGAGAATCAGCAGTCCCGACCCACCTCAATCCAGTTGTCTACAGAGATCATCTGTTACGGCAACCAGAGCCGTCTTGGTACCGAAACCAGGATGGAAACTGGACTGAAATGGGTCTAAAGCCGATAGAGTAGAGTGATAGTATATCCCCCCTTTCAAATAATTGTAGTTTTGTTGTGGAGGAAGGGGGAATTGACTTCCTCTAGTATTCAACTGCTCCTCCCCTTGTCCCTTTGGAATTGCAAACTTTCATCGCTCCACGTGGATATCTACGAACTCATCAGGCAGTCTATTTCTGAGCTCATGTTTGAATGCATAATAGGACACATGGGCTGTGTCATGCTGTCATGTCCTCATTATGATTTATCCGTGAAATCTGTCCACTGCAATATGATGGGGCAATCTAATTCAGCAGAAGCGACTTTGCTTTGGATCTTCAGATGGAGTGCTGACAATACAAAGGGGGAAAGGGGCGGTTAAAGTTTGCTTATCTACCTGTGTTCTTTAGGAAGTGACTTTTTCACTCATTTGTATTTCCCACAGTTCATTGATACACAGATCCAGAGGTAGGCATGCACACTCTCAGGACAAGAGTCTCCATTTGGGCAGCTGCTCCACCCATTAACAATTTCCAGGTCCCAGACTACTGTGCTTTTTTAAAAAAATGGGTGAGTTTTAAAATGCAGTTTGAGATGCAGCACAACTGCAGATAGAAAGGGAACTGGTGGTGGTGGTGGTGGTGTGTGTGTGTGTGTGTGTGTACACTCACATTGTTTCTTTTTTTCTGAATTGCTGTTTCAGCAGCTCTTGTGCCAAACCCTAACCAGCACTCCCTATTCCGGGTGGTAGTGTGAGATCCTTGCGGAAGCTTAGGTCACAGTTCCCACATAGTGCTGTCTCACTATAACTATGAGAAACTACAGTTTTATGAAATAGCAGGGAATAAACAGAATTAACCAGCAGAATTCCCATGCCCACAGGGTTTCTTGACATTATCAGGGCATGAGAGGGGCAATTCCTGCACAGAGCCCTACCTGTCATTTAGAAAATACCTGAAGGCAGCCCTGTTTAGGGAAGTTTTTAATTTGTGACTTTGTATTGTATTTTAGTTTTTGTTGGAGGCCGCTCAGAGTGGCTGGGGAGACCCAGCCAGATGGGCGGGGTATAAATAATAAATTATTATTATTATTATTAATCTCCTCAATATAACAGTAATCTTCCATGCTATGGCAATACATATCATATATAAATGTGTTTAATAAAAATAAATAAAACAAAATTATTCTAACCTAGAAATCTTCTAGTTTGTCACCAGCTCTTTAAGAATATGAATATGAATTAGTGAGCCATTTTAACCATATTTTAAAGAAAGTTGTCTGGGTCATTTTGAATGCAATTTAAATCAATTTGCTTTCTCCCTATATTTAATTCCAAAGCCATGGCACTGAAGAATGAGACAGTAATCATTCCAATTATAACTGTTAGTGAGTTTTACCAGGTGCACTTTAGACAAGGATGCTATTACAATTCAATGTATGCAAGTGTTATGCAAATTGTCCAATTGTGAGTTACTGGATAAACATTCAGAGTCTGAAAGTCCAATCAGGATGCCATTTATGAGTTGAAAAGGAAAAAAAGACAGACAAACACAAAAAGTGAGTTACCTAGCCCTATAGTGACACCTAGAACTGAGGACTATATTGAGTTGGCATTTGTTCAAGGTGTACTTGCACCTGAGTCATTTGGTTCCCATGACATCTCACATGTTCTGTACATGTGAAACGTTGCCAAGAAGAACACTGCAAATTTCCTCAGAAGCAGGTCTGACATAGTCAAAACGAGAGGATAGTTGTATGTGAAAAAAGCATCCTCGGCTTCCACAGAAAGCCTTTTGGGGTGCTTCCTTGCCTGTGAGGGAATTCTTCAGCCTGCTGCTTGGCTAGCAGGCAAAAGCCCAGACCAGCTGACAGAAGTGCTCCCAAAGAATGGCTGAAGCAAATTTACTCACCAGGAATGGCCACGACTTGCTCTCACTAGTTCAGACTGTGATTGATCAATGAGGGAGTCCAATGTCTCCTCCCTGGTACGCTTTCACTGAAAATAGACTATCGGGAGATTTGAATGAATTTATCTTCAAGGCCTAACAATAAGAGCATCTTATTGAGCAGTTGATATTAACCGTTGTGGCAGAGGCAAGGTCAAAGTCCATCTTTTTGACAGCATTTTTTGTGTTAGTGCTTGTCACCAATGCTGCTGAAGCGTTGCACTTTAATCAATTTGTCTTTAATCTTACCCTATGGCTCCCAATAGCTCTTCTTGGGTTGACTTAAGATAGGTGCAATAAACTACTTTAGCCTGGAGATGATAAGAACACACTTGACACCTACAAGAAATAAAGGTCATACCCTCTTTATTGATCTCTAAGGGTTAAAGGTAGCATAATATTGCTACAGCCACATGGCCACTTAATAACCATTTGACACACTTATGGGCTTTAAGCCCATAAAAGATCAAGGTAAAATGTTGGATAAAACACAGCTTCTGAAAATGCAGTTCTGCTTAGATAAATACAAGATTTGGGAGCTAAAATTATTCCCAGATATTGTTGCAAGATCTGGAAGTGATCTCATCTCACATTTTAAAAAAATAATGACACTCAAAGCTTGGTTATTTGTGTAAAAAGGTGTTTATGTATGATCAAATGTTAACTGTTAACAGTTGTGTATTCTATTTCGGTTCTTGCATCTGTAGGTTTTGGAGAGGTTTTAATTCTATGGAATTTCATAATGGGGCTATGCTAACAAGACGAGATAAAATTTGAAAACCTGAAGTTACCTTACACAGCCAAACCAATGGTCGTTTATTGCATCAGCACCCAAGAGTCAAATAATACACTATGTTTACTACATAGCTATGTACAGTATGTGCTTTTTTCCCCTGCTCAGAATTAAGCATGGGTCTAAATCTGGGTCAGGATCACAGTACATGGAGAGGGGAAGTTGAATCCTTGCCTCCTCACCCGCCCCACAGCAATTACCACTAGTGGGAATGCTCCCATTATCAGCAATAGGAATTTTTTTTTAAGAAAAAGAATGCAAATTGTATAATACAGCTACTACTTTATGAAATTCACAGTTAAGCTTAGATTTAATGGAGAAAAAAACCTATCAACAGCTGGTAATCATGATGGCTATGTTCTACCTCCACCTTTGGAGGCATCATGCCTTTGAAAACCAATTTTTGGAAATTGTAAGTGCGGAGGGTGCTGTTACACTCAGGTCTGATTGACCAGTGTGGAAACAGGGTGCTGAACTTGTCTTTTACCTGATCCAGCTGAACTTGGGGACTCTAGAGCTGTAAAGAACTACTACCATTCCTGCCTCTGCAACATCTCTTATTTTCTCTGGCTAACTCATCTTTTGACTTGCCATGAAATGTACTGACAGCCCCTCTTCCTAATTTCTTTTCAAGCTTTGCAATAATGACTATCTTACAGAAGTAATCATATATTGACACTTGTGGGGAAAGAGGGGAACAGCTGGTCTTCCAGTAAGTTAGTATTTCAGAATTAAATTGAACTGTTTCAAATTAGCTGGGTTGCTTTCATCTGCATACTACTCCTTTTTTTAAGTGCAACTGTCTCTTCTGAAGAATGAGAATTATGTAATTATATATAATCTTTGCTATGGTATAGTGTGTGTGTGTGTGTGTGTGTGTGTGTGTGTAGGGAAGGATGGTTTTCAAAAAAGATGTCTTTCTCTGTACTTGTCATACACACATCCATACACCCATACACCCACACACCATTATTTTCCATGCCTCTTTTTGATAGTCATCTGCTACATTATCCCAAATGTTTTAGGATCTGAGCAGGAAAAGGTTGGACTTTAAAACTCATTTCAAAAATGTTCACGGACAAGACACTGGTTATTAATGGTAGTCTACTAAGATCGCCTTGTGATTTCTTAGCTGAGATGGGATTCGAACTTCCACCTCTGATATTCAAATCCAGCAAACTACTCAGTGGCTTCTATCAAAGAATCATTTGGAAAAGCTGAATGTAATCATAAGTTGACTTTTCTGGTAAGTAAAAATGCAGGTCTTCTGTTGCTTTTTTGCTCACTGTCTGCTCCAAATGGACATTTCCATTATAAATGAAACTGTTCAAATTCATCTCAGATATAGGGGGGGGGGGGACCAACCCTGTTAAAGCATGTATTGATTTTTCTTCTTCTGTTGATCAACAATTCCAGACTTTTTAAAATGTCAAATGTCGGAACAAAATGTGAATGCAAATCAAAATTAAATTAATGTGTGCTCCATATTTCAAATGATCCACAAATTATGTCTTCCCTATCCTCAGCTACGCCCCTCACCAAATTAGATATTCACTGAACTGAAAGCTGGGAACAATTTGTAGTTCCATTTCCGTGGCTCTCAGTAATGATGTGACCAAACGAGGCAGAGTTAAAGAAGGAGGCTGTAATGGAAAAATGTCCAGTGACTGAGGCAAATCGTCCTCCAGAATAAGACAAATTCATATGATGCTCAGAGGAAAGTTCATTTGTTTCTTCTTAAACTTGGAGTCCTGTACAATTTTGTCTGGCATCACAAGCACACATTTGGAATCCTGTGGGGCAAAGGAGCTTGGACAGTATTATTGCCATTGTCCATCCCAGATAAGGAAGAAGCACACATCTGATAGTTACCGGTAACTTCTTATTGGCAAGAGAATACACTTTACGGCAGATTCCATGGTGCTCCTGATACACACACACATATGCTTCCAGCCTCTAGGCAGGTCTGAGACCTATGAAACAGTTAAACAGTTGGGGGGGGGGCTCCTCCAGCTTATATACCCTCCTCTGAAAGATTGTGTGCCCACAGCTGGAGACTTCTGCTCTTCCCTTTTCAAGCCCCTTGTGGTTCTTGGAAACAGTGGGGCAGGGGAAGGTGGGGAATCTTCTGGCGTGTCCCTTGCCTGAACCATCCCTTTTTTCTCCATCACATTTTGCCTGCCTTCCTCTGCCTCAGAGTGCCCTGACTCTCCTTCCTCCCCGGCTCCTGCCTTACAGGTGGTGTCACACCCCATAAATCACCAGTCCTCTCTTCCTGGATCACTCCCCTGGTCCCCTGCCTCTGCCACACACTCTTTGGAGCCCTGCCAGTCCCTACCAGTTCTGGACTGGTGAAGTGGCAAAAGATTTAAGCACAACTTTTACCACCTTACCTCCCAAATTGTGGGTTGTTGGGCACAGCCTTGTGTACTCGTTGGTGAGACAATGGTGACAACTCAATCACTCTGTGTTGTATTTTTTTGGGAGCGGTATTTAAACTGCTTAGGGATTTCTGTTGAAATATAAAGCAATATAAACCTGAATAAGATAAAGTAAATAAAAATAGCCTCACAGTTATCTGTATTACCGTATTTTTCGCTCCATAGGACGCTCCGGACCATAGGGCGCACCTCATTTTTAGAGGAGGAAACAAGGGAAAAAATATTTTTCTGGTTTTCCTCCTCTAAAAGCCCTGTTTTGTTTTGTTTTTTGTTTTGTTTTTGAGGATCAGCTAAAAGTTTTGCAGCTTTTTTTGCAAAGGGAAAAGCCCTGGGGTTTGGGGTTTTTTTTTGTTTTTTTGGAGGATCAGCTAAAGGTTTTGCTGCTGTTTTTGCAAAGGCAAAAGGCCTTTTTGAGAATCAGCTAAAAGTTTTGCAGCTTTTTTTTGCAAAGGGAAAAGCCCTAGGGGTTTTTTTTTTTTTTTGAGGATCAGCTAAAGGTTTTGCAGCTTTTTTGCAAAGGGGGAAAAGCAAAGCTCCTTTGCAAAGGGGGAAAAGCAAAGAGGAAAAGCCCCATTTTTATGGGGTTTAACTCACATTTCTGAAAAATCCTAAGGAAAGGGAGCCATTTCTACTGTTTTCAGACAGATAATCTAATCAGCCAGTCACATGTCCTGGGGAAACAAACAACCTCCCTCTGCAGCACATTCAACAAAGGAGGGCGGGGCTGAAAGGGAGCCGGGACTCTTATCTCTCTCCCGATCTCTTGCTGATCAGCTGCTGAGCGGGTCCTTTCAACACTCCCCTTTCTCTTTGTAAAATAAAAAGCACAATTTGCTTTTGGCCCCTGGGCAATTCAGCTCCAGGGACCACCATTCGCTCCATAAGACGCACAGGTATTTCCCCTTACTTTTTAGGAGGAAAAAAGTGCGTCTTATGGAGCAAAAAATACGGTATATAACTGCAGGTTCTTGGATAGTTAAATATTGGTGTTAGTCAATGTTAGTGAGTCACTGTATGTGAATGCTATTGCTTACTTTAAAGATTTATATGGAGAAGTACAATTCTCTTTCTTCGTTGTTTTTGCTCTCTTGAGATGATTCACTTTGTGTACTCAGTAGGCATTGAGCAGTCAGTAACAGCACCAATCAGCTGTTCTTTGGAGAGATGGATGTGAGATTGGAGAATGAACCAGCACCCAGAACTCACTTTTGGATGCTTTTCTCATCCAGCTAGGAAATGTATGCAGGTGACAGAGGCAGGTGACAGGAACAGGCCAGCAATACCTCATGCAGTGTCAGTGAAGTTAACTTTATTGGAAGAAACAAACAGCTCAGAATCCTCGCCTTCCCATAGTTGCCTAAGCCTCCTCCCCTCCAGGTCCTTTCCAAGCAATCTGAGACTCCTTCAATGTGTCTGTATCTGGTCCACCCTCTTCATACCTCTTCTGGTCCTGCAAGACCAGGGGGGAGGTGAGCTGGAGAGAGTGAACCTCTGGCTTCTTCATCAGTCTGCCTCATTTTGCATCTTTCCTCTCTGCCTCTACTATTGTCTCTGATTCTGGATTTCTTTCTGCCACTGCCTCTTCTTGTTCACTAAACTCAGTTACCTCCTCACCTTATGACATCTCCTCTTCCCAGTCTACTCCGTCTTCTCCCTCTGACCACTCATATGCATTCCACCACCAATCTCCTGACTTTGAGCCAGTGCCTTCTACCGCTCCTCTTCATCCAGCCACTTAATGACAACAGGCATACTTTTGTTTGCAGATCCTCTCTGAAGTGGGATATCGATGTAGAATTATTGGGCTGTATCTAACAAAGTTCTACTCATAGTAGACCCATTGAGATGAAGGGAAATGAATAGGCCTACTCTGAGTAGGAGTAACACTTGGCACACCCAATTATGCCTTCAGGCAAATTAAGCAGCAATAGCTTTGCTGTAGAGGAATAAATAGGTTAAGAAATGGGAAAAGATTTCAATCTAGCCTTAAAGTTCTTAGGTTATTGTGTTGTTGTTATTTACAGAAAAAGATATATCTGAGGTAACCTAAATATTATCAGTTTTAATTTATCTCTCTCTCTCTCTTTCCCTCTCTATCTTGACTGTTCTCACATGGTACCCATGGCAACCAAATTATCTTCCTTATGCTGAGAGAAAGATTTGAGAAGTAGTACAAATTATATTTCATAATAATCCTAGCATTTCTGAAACAGATTGATCAAATATTCACCATATAAATTAATTAGTGCTGGGCTTACAAATTTCAATTTTAATTTTAAGACAGGCCATTCTTTCAGAGGGAATAAAAACAATGTAGACAAAACAGTGAAGACTATTTTAAGTCAGTTTTCAGCATCTCCTTCACTGGGTCTTTATTGAAGCTTGCAGTGTGCTAAATATGAATTGAATAATTTATTTTTCTGCTAGTGGTGAATTCACATGGATCTGCGGTGAATGTACACCCCCAGAGGTCTTGGGGAAATAGTGAGAGACCAGGTAACATTTTGACTTCTCATCTAAAACAACAAAAAAGTTGGAATTATATTCCTCTGATCCTGCTGAGCACAACACAGTACCGCATGACTACAGTTCATGTGAGGGCTACGTTCCACAGGCAGCACATATACACAACATTGTGCATAGCCAAGAGCTGCCTGCTGGAAAGTGTAGGAAACCCTGCACAGTGGACCTCCCTGCATATCCATTGACTCTGTTGGTCACAAGGCAAACCGGAACCGTGGAGACAGAAAGATGAAGAATAATCTTGGTTCCCTCAGCTGTGGAAGGAAAAGAAAGGCAGACAGTGAAAGAGGCAGGCAGAAGCTGTGGCTCCAGATGTATTCCAAGTTCTCAGAGAACAATTAAAAGTGTTATGTATTTGTTTGTTTGCTTGTGTGTGTGTAGGTGCAAAAACAGAGTCCTGTTTATACCGAAATTAAAATACCTGCACCAAATGAAGGAAATAGTGAAGCCCTTCCTATAATTTTGAAGGAATATGTCACCAATCCACTTTAAATTCTTAATTGCCATGCTTCAGCAGCCAGCAATTTTTAGGAAACACTGGAGTATTGATTCCTTTATTGTAAAGGAGCATTACACTGTCTACTCAGAAGATAAGTCCCACTGCATTCATTGAGCTACTCCCAGATACTGGATAAAGTCTGTGCAGCCTTACACTGCAAACCTAAGATTTTTACTCGTCCTACTGAGTTCAGTAGGATTTACTCTCTGTATGTTCTGAATTTATCACATCATCATCATCATCATTCCGCCTTCTTCCCTAGGATGGACTTGAAGCAGCTTACAGATAAAATTTTATTTCATTCCATTTACTTGAGGAAGGGTAGGTGAGGTGGAGAAGTTGGAATTGGCTCAAGATGACAGATGTCAATGTGTATATGGCATCTATGTCTGGAGCAAGATCAATGCAGGAGTAGCTTCCTGATGTATAATAAAAGGTAAAGGTAAAGGGACCCCTGACCATCAGGTCCAGTCGTGTCCGACTCTGGGGTTGCGGCACTCATCTCGCTTTATAGGCCGAGGGAGCCGGCGTTTGTCCGCAGACAGCTTCCGGGTCATGTGGCCAGCATGACTAAGCCGCTTCTGGCAGAACCAGAGCAGCGCACGGAAACGCCGTTTACCCTTCCCAGACTGGAGCGGTCCCTATTTATCTACTTGCACTTTGACGTGCTTTCGAACTGCTAGGTGGGCAGGAGCTGGGACCAAGCAACGGGAAGCTCACCCCGTGGCAGGATTCGAAACGCCGACCTTCTAGTCAGCAAGCCCTAGGCTCTGTGGTTTATTTTCACTGGAGAAGTGTTGGAGGGTAGGTGACAGGCATTCATTTCTTGTCAAAGATAGCATACAATAAATATGAAAACAAAGCAAAACAAATATTTGAAAGAGAGAAGATGGTAAATTAAATGCATAGAATCAGTTTTGAGATAACACTAGTTAAACCACTATGCATTATTTACTATATGAAACACTGGAAAAAAGCACATTAAACTTCTCAACTTTCCCAATTTATTTAAAGGCAGACAATGGTCCTCTATAAAAGCAAAACGACAACTTTTGCCTAGGTGGTGGTCTTGCGTGCTGTTAGATTGTTTCTACCTACTTTATACTAGTCTTGTATTGCTACGTGGAAAGTATCTCATTAGAGACTTTAAAATGAATATAACCTTGCCAGCAAGGCTTTACAGCTTACTGCTGCCCTTTGCCTAGCAAAAGTATTAAGCCATTTCAAAGTAAGCATATACAGTACTTCTAATCATTTTATTGAATGTTCCACATGTGAAATGCCCAGTAAGCTTCCCTGTAACATTGCCTATCAACTCTTGGGGCATGTTACAGAGGGGAAAGATAATACAGTGCCATGTGTTTGCTATCCAATGCACTCATTCCATTATCACAAGAATTTCTGCTTATGAAATAGAACATTCCTCCTCTCTCCCCATGTCCTTCCCAAAATTGCTCCAAGAGAGTGAAAGTAGCACAGGAGACTGCAGAAAAAGAAGGTCTTGGTGACATTCTGTCTCCCACTTGTTGGGAGTCTCTGTTGATGAAAGCCCCTTCTATGATCGAAGATGCCCTCCATGAATGGAAGGCTACCTTGGATCCAGCTATAATGTGCACAGGTTGCACGGAAAGCTGGTCAGAGCGGATTTTTTTTGCTAACAAGACTAAGTATACTTCTTAAACCTTATTATATAATTTGTACCCTATTTGTACCTAATCCCTGGGTATAGGGTGCTATATAAATTTTAATAATAATCGATATAATAACAACAACAATATAATATATTTTGATAGGGCAGGATTCCACAATGACTACAGTATAGTCAGTGTTTAAATTGCAGCTGTAGCTCATATTCTGTTTATTGCCTACTCGGTACTGTTAAAGGGGGGGGGAAAGTAGTTTTTCACTATTTTATATCTGATAGATCCTCTAGAGAAGTGTAAGCTTATGCACTGGGGGAAAAACCCTGGTAAGAAACCATTCCCAAAAGCCTGTGGGATAATATTTGGCATGGGATAATCCACCATTATGTAAACACAAGAGTTGCTTCAAATTTGGCAGCAGGGGCGTAGAGAGAAAGACAGTCATACAATGTCACCCTTTGAACCAACACAGTGTATGTTTGAGCATCAGTAAAACTGCAGTGTGAGTGTGTAGTCAAGACCTTTTCAGCAAACAAAGACAGAGAACGCTAAAGCAAGGTTTCCCTGAAAGAGTAAACTGGGATTGCACTGAGCTGAAGGAAGCTTATTGAAAGAGGTCACCTTCCTGGGCTAATTTTTATCAGGAACCATGCTGAATGGTAAGGGCTACGAGTCACTTCACACAAGTTCACACAATTTGGCACAGTACATATGGTCATGTGGTGAAGGGCATCTGATTGCCCTTGGCCCATCATAGTATGTGGGAAAGTGGTGTGTGTGTGTGTGTGTGTGTGTAATTCATCATGCATTGAAATTGATCTGACCATGCCCACAGCAATTCTGCTAATTCCTTTGAATGTGACAACTTTCCTGGGCAATCCAGGCCATTTTGGGCAATGCAAATCAATCCCACAATTGGACTCAGAGATTAGATGGGTTTAAGAGGTTGTTAGAAGGCTATTCAGCACACTGTTTTTTAATTGTAGTCTCTTGACTTTGGTAGCAGATTGAGCTGCTTTCATACCTCCTGTGCTGCTACATATTGCTGTTGTTACTAGTTTGATTTGATTAATTTGTGGACTTATTCAACAAATGCTCAGGATGCATGCTATACAGTAAATAAAAAGAGATATACATCTGATAAAACAGACTAAAGGGGAAATGATTTGTTGCTGTTGTTTTTGTTATAAAAAATCAGTTTGGGAAAACTTGTTGGGATGAATGTTGGACTGTGGTGGATTTACAAAGGGGATTAGGGAGGACAGAAAAATATATTGTATTGTAAAGACTTATACAAATATGAGTTTAAAAAGAGCATTGTATATTATTCTAAGATTAGTAGTACATAATAATTCACCCTACCCAAGATGCGAATGAGATCACAGCTGTATTTACAGAGCCTAGTTCTCTGCAAAGAACTGATCCACCCAAGGGAATACAAGCCAGTGCACATCACTTTGACATCAAATTACAATGAATAATTACACCTTTGTATTCCCCTCTTTTCCAAAGCCTTGTTCAGCTTCCTTTCAGATTGATGTACAATATTTACTCCTATTGCTGACCTCCAGCACTTTGTTCCATCTCATTAATTCAAAGAATAAGGAGCATCAAGGAATATCAGGAACATCATTAATCCAAGAACCATTTCTCTCTGCTTCTCTTAACCAGTTATTGAAGAATTTTTACAATCTGAGCAAAATGGATGAAAAGCTTGAAAATATCAAGGCACTTTAGCATACCTTTAGAAAAAAAAAGGATAAGGAGAATCAAACTGATTGTAATAGTATGCAATGGTTGTGTTTCTGGTTGACCCCCCCCCCCCCATTCCCTACTATTTCAAGTGCGGTCATTTACTCCAGCAATACCTTCAACAGAAATGTATTTTCTCCCCTGCACTATTTGCATGGCCATTTCAGCAAGGAGAAAACTAATGCTGTTCTACTGAAATATTACTGGATCTTCCAGCAGTAATTCCACACCAAAATAATCTTGCTACAGTGAAGCCTAACAGTAAAGGTACATGCCAATGTAATTTCATTATCTGCAACTAAGAGTGGTCTCCAACAAAGGTTTTCTCAGGGCAGACCTATTGAAATTAATGGATTTAACCTAGTCATTTCATTAATTTCTAGAATATACTCATGAGTAAAGCTTAGTTGAAGACCACTTGACATTTTAACAGAAGTAGGTGAAAGATTAGTAGCAATTTATTTGTAATATGTAAAATAATAGTCAGGAGGAGCTTTATGGAACTAAAGTGAGAGGTGCTGCTATCATAGATATATTTGTGTGACTTGATGATATACCCTGGGAGCATGATCAGCATAATTCAAAGTGCTTAATGGCTTAAGACCTAGAGGCCATCAGGAATATCTGCTCCCATACCATACCAACCTGCCTGTGCACTGAGGCCATTTTTGGAGGATCTTCTGTCAGTCCTCTCCCCACCATCTGAAGTAAAAGTTGGCAGTGATCAGAGATATCTAGGTGGCACCTTGTTGTTGTTGTTTTAATCCCTCTCCAAAGAGGCCCATATGGTACCTACATTATCATCTTTCTCATACCAGGTAAATGCTTTTCTATCTTTTCCAGGTCAAATTATGAGAACAATCAGTTTAAGGGTGCAACTATGAGATAACAAAAACCTACTCACTGATATAAACTAAAAAATCTCAGGATTCTGGCTAGGGTTAACAAAGTGCCCCTAAGCTCCTGCTCCGTGATTTATGAGGGACTCCTATAAAACTACCTTCTTTCACTCAATAAAGTTAGTCTATCATCTGTCTAACTTTCTGCATATTTAGATATTTAGATTTTTTTTTCTTATTCCTTAATGTGATACCAAGGCCACAATGACATCAAAAATCTACTAATCATATCTAATGAATACCAGCACTTGAAAGGCAATGTAATTTGTCAGCACATGCTGTGCTGCTGATAAAAATAATAATATAAAGGCTGCAGCAAACTGTTTCTGCCCTGCTCACGAAGGACAGAATACATAAGAATATCAAACTGACAATTTCATAACTGTTACAATAGATAAATTGAATGGCATTCACTGATTAAGAAATTATCAGCAAGAGAAAATGTCTTTGTTTTCCCATTCAATGGTATAATGTGCATTTATTATCATTTCTCTTGCAATCTCTTTTTTTAAAAAAATGAATAGTAGATTTTTACACAGGAAAAAAACTAACCCTGAGATAATTATTACAGATGAGCTATCAGGCAAAGGCTTTGCCATTACCTTTCCCACGTTTATATAACAGGCCTGATGACGGGACCAACTGTCATCCCCTATCCTGAAACTAGAACAAGGAATCCAGATCTAATGAACAAGTGGATTAGGCCACGAGAAGTCTTTGTTCAGTAAATTGGGATCCTTTTCTGGAACCTTTCTATCCTACTCCAAAGCACAGCTGAAAGTCTTTCGAGACAGTTTCTGCTTTCATGCAGGTTTTTCCTGCTCAGGCATAGGAGGAGAGGGCCTGAAGCTCAGCAGAAGAACACATGCTTTGCATTTGGATTTGATCTTATCTCTAAGGAAGACTGGGAAATAATCCCGCCAGAAACCCTTGAGAGCTGCTGTCAGTCTTCAACCCCACCACCACCACCATTCCCCACCTTCCTGGTAAGCAGCAGTGATGGTGTGTCACAGCCCCACTGTTGTGTATTAAGCAATAACACAGTCAAGATGTTTAATATAGTGTATTGTGTGTATTACAGACCTTATTTGAATGTACAAGTTACAGCGGGAACAGCAATCATTTGCTGATTCAGGGAGCAGGATTTGGATCCTCTGCTGGATTGGTTTCCTCTGGAGGGAAGACATGCCATTGGTTCCCGCCAAAATGTATCTTCTCCCTACTAGAGGCCTGTTAATATATAAACCCCTGTTTTCTCCATTCCTCCCAGTTCTTCCCTGTTCCTGAAATAAAGAGATGTTGTACCTGATTCTTGCCTCCAGTTAATGACGACACCACACCCACCCTGCTGGATACTCCTGCTATTAGAGCAGACAATACTGAGCTAGATGGGCCTATTGTCCTATGCTGCTATGTGATGTTAGCCTCATTTGTAAATTGTGATATTACCATTGTATGAACTTTTCGCTGGAGGTGGTGGTGGTGGAGGAGGAGGAGGAGGAGGAGAAACAGCTAACCACAAATTTCCCTTTCTCCCAATGCTTGGAATCTACTGCCAGAACACTTGTGTGCTGACACCTTTCTGATCTTCCAGTTTCCTCTTCCTTCCCCTCAGTATCCTGGCAACTTAGAAGAATGACATCTCCCTTGGACCAGCAAGCTTCATGGTGCACTCCTATGCAGCACATCAGGACACCGAGAGGGATTAGGGAAGGAAACAGCTTCCAACATATATAAAAACATAATGAAACATTAAACATTTTTTAAAAACTTCCCTAAACAGGGCTGCCTTCAGATGTCTTCTAATATTTCAGGTGTCTTCCATACTCTCCAACGTTTTTCTGATGAAAATAGGGATATCCTAAGGAAATGTGGGACATTCCAGGATCAAATCAGAAACCAGGACAGCTTCTGTAAATCTGGGACTGTCCCTGGAATATAGCGACAATTAGAGGATCAGGAACATAGTCAGAGAATGTTGCTGAACTCATGTATCCTGCTTATGAGCTTCCCATAGACCTCTGATTGGCCACTATTGGAATACAATGCTGGACAAACTAGGCCAGAGCTGTCAACCTTCCTTTTTTTTTGCATTGGGAAATGGCCATAACTGTCAACTTTCCCTTTTTTGCAATGTGAAACGGCGCTGGAATAAGGGAATTTCCTGCAAAAAAAGGGAAAGTTGACAGCTATGAACTAGGTTTTGTCTGATCCAGCATTGCTCATCACACTTGAAAAGAAAAACAATTCAGATTTTACACTTCAGGGTTTCCACACATGACCACTTTGGTACATTATATTTAGAGAAACTCCTGCCTCATCCTGAAGCTAGCCAGTCATGTGTATCTGATATCACTTTCAGGACTAAAGCTTTGGCATGTCATTGCGTTGCACATGGCCAGCTGGCCACATCTTTGCAGCCAGCATGTCCAGGATTTTAGGGAGGTCCCCCTCCCAGACCCAGTAATTAAACTTAAACACCTTAATTATCAAAAAAAAAATCCTAAAGATATTTCTAGCTGGAATTTAAACTTTAATTTATTCTAGTAAAGTCTATTCCTTGACAAGATTACTAATAGGCATAACATTCAGCAGCAATCATTCCAATGTACCCTGTAATTACTTACTACATATCACACAAAAATGCACATTTCTTTAATGAGTGTGTGCAGAGAACATAATTTTAAAATATATCATTACCCAAGCAAAAGAGAGGGGCACCAAACATTTAAAAAGTTAAATTGTACATTCTGTGTTAGACAAAATTGCAAATTTATTCGTTAGAGATAAGCAGCATCTACTTGTTTCACTTCTGCATAGCAATATAAACAGTTTGGCTTTATGTTCTTTATCCTTGCTGGTTGACAGGAAATCCATGCTATGTGCTGTACTGAAATTCTCATTCCCATTCAACTTTTTAAAATTAAGTTGTCTTTTTATTAGTATTTCCTTCTTTAAACTGCCTATGACATGATTCACTCTAATGCACGAAATAGGAGAGCCTTAAATTAAGTCCAGAGGATTAGCACTTTGCAAGTTAGAGCACAGGCAATTTTAGCCTGGCTTATTCTTCATATCCACTCAATTAACCTCACAGAGTTTCAGAACAAAAGTCAGCATGGCACACATCATTTGAATGGAACAGATGCCATCTTTCTGCCAAGTGATGATGAACCTACACCAGCCATTCTTAGCCAAGGCCAGGGTTCAAAGTGAGGTGGACCATTCAAGAAGTAGACACAGGAAGTTAATTTAACCAAATATACTGTATTACAAGTGCAGTATTATAATACAGGCATTGCCTGCTTCTTAGAATTGGGTAAGTTCTTTCAGCTTATTAACTCTGAAGTGTTAAAAAATGTTTTATTCTTTTATTGATACCCCCCTCATTACATTCAAAATGTACATAGAGAGCATTTCCTTTGCTGGATAGGAAACAGCACATTGAGAAAGATGTGCACATGCAGAAGGATTAGGAAGATTTTAGCAACCTCTTTACTACATAGTTTTAGACAATGACCTCCTCCTTATGTTGTTTGTTTTTTATTTGTAGTTTAAGCTTCACCAGTTACTGATTCTGTGCTGGTTTGAAGAGTAAAATAAACACAGACTCAATTAAAACAAGAACACACCCCAAAATTCCAGCTATTAAAACATAATGCCGCAATACAATTACCCAGCTAACAGGCAGCGGCTACTTTATATCTCGCAATTCTTCTCAAAAGGCCTGGCACCAAAATATAATTAAATGTTCCATTTGTAGCACAATGAGGAAGGAACTCTACTTCCAAGGGGCCACCACAGAGAAGGCTCTATCCCATGTTACTACACTATGGGTTTCTCTCAGATCATAAGAAGGTCCTCTCCTGCAGACCTCAACACAGGCTGATCAATGTAAAGAGAAATGCTCCTGCAGGTATTTTGGGTCTCGTCATTGCTGAGCCTAGGCTAGGCTAGGCTAGGGTGTGTGTGGCATAGGGGGAGGGAAGAATTTTGTCCATTGTTCCAGTTGGGGGCATCTTGTAAAAATGTGTGTGGGAAACAACAGGGCATAGCATCCTGTGGGCCCATGCCCTTGACATGCCTGTGGAAAGCCCTGTTTTTGGCTCCCACCACTGCCAAACATCACAGGTGGGCCATCTGTACCCCAATAATCTTCCATGACTCTGGTGGTACAAATGCTCTTCCAAGGATAGGCCTGGTCTCTGTTAGTGAAGAGGCAATTACACTGTCTGCTGGCAATTACACCCCTCAGCTGGCCTTTGGATTGTACCCTTCAAGCATATTAGGAAGACAGGGCCATTTAGTATTTAGTATAAATAGTTCATCTTCACATGTAAACCTGGCAAAACTGAACAGTGTGGTCAGCATTACACAAACACTTCTTAGAAAAAAACCCAATCAGTATTCATTAGTATGTTTACAATTGCCATTCATCAAGCAGGGTGCATGTAAGTGGTTGTGAACAGATCTATGTTAAAGTATTGCTTTATATGGGATGTGTACAGTCATGAAAAGGACTAAAAATGCAGCACTTTGCATAAAATACAGAAACAAACCAGAAACCAATGCAGTTGGTATAGCAGTGGTGCAATATGAACCTAACACTTAGCCCCGGTAGTACTATGGACTTGCAAATAAAATAAGCAAACCCTAGTGAAACTGAGCATTCAAGTTTGAGCTCTGTGGTGGCTCCTCATAGTGATACAAACACTAAGTGTGCAGAGTCCTCCTCAGAGTAGACCCATAATTTCCATGGGCCTACTCTGAGTATGACTTAGCTGGATACTAGCCACAGATTTCTCAAAAAGGAGCACCACATTAATGACAAGAACACCTTGACAAAATCAGTTTCAGAAAACAAAGTTGGAAATGCATTGTGCATACTTAAAATATAAAAAGAAGTAATAAAAAAATAAGAATGATATCAAATCTTTGGGAAAATGGAGCAAACTGCTGACAGCCCAAGATGGCTAGAATCATAATCTGGCAAGGGCATGACACTTGTCAGTTCACATTCCCAAACATCTGTGTCGTTTTTATACTCATATTATTTTATGATACTAACATCTTTGATATGCATGAGAGCACCAACACATTGCTAAAATTAGCATTGTATCAGCTTGAATTCCTAGATGGGTGTCAATTTGTGTGAGACATTTTTCCCCCCTGCAAACAATTGTAGCTGTTAAGACACCTTTCACACATTGTAGACATTGCAATAGAAGCTAAGCAGATAACTCCCTCTGTAAGCTACTCATTAAAGTACAGTGGTACCTCTGGTTACGAACTTAATTCGTTCTGGAGGTCCATTCTTAACCTGAAACCATTCTTAACCTGAGGTACCACTTTAGCTAAAGGGGCCTCCTGCTGCCGCCACGCTGCTAGCACACGATTTCTGTTCTCATCCTGAGGTAAAGTTCTTAACCTGAGGTACTACTACTGGGTTAGAGGAGTCTGTAACCCGAAGTGTTTGTAACCCAAGGTGTTTGTAACCCAAGGTGTTTGTAAACCAAGGTACCACTATAAGCATATCTTATACACACTTAGTAGGGTTGTGGTGTGTATGGGGTGTTAGTGGGGGGGGGTAGTACCTCTGGTGGGGGTCACATTGTGCTCCTTCTGGGGTAGTTTGTCCATCTTTGCTCTCCACCCTACAATAATAGAATCACAGAATTGTAGAGTTGGAAGGGACCCTGAGGATCGTCTAGTCCAACTTCCTGCAATGCAGGAATATGCATCTGCCCCATACGGTGATTGAACTTTCAACGTTGGCATTATCATCAGCATGCTCTAACCAACAGAGGCATTGCCACCCCAATCAAATCTCTCCAGTGGCTCCTAGAAGCTATCAGCATGCAATGGCAGTGACACTAAAGGAAACGGCTTCGACTGGAAACCAAGTAAGGGTAGCTGATGGGTCTCAAATCCCCAGTGAGTTAGGGATTTCCCCTGCATGTGAAGACAGGCACTGGCAGACAGAGTGGAGGAGACCAAATGCTCATGCTACCCTGTCTGAGCTATCCCAGGATCCAAGAAGGCGGTTTCTGCACGTGCTGTAGAGGGAAGTGAGGGATAGATGGGGCTTGTCAGCCTGGGGAGGTAGCCCATTTAGAATCAAAATTCTAATCCTAAACCTCTGTGCCTTGTGGGACATCTTCAGGAGAAGATAAGGCTAAAGAGTAAACCCTACACAAATCCCAAGGGTTTCAAAAGTGTAATCACAAGGGAAAGAATACAGACTTTTGTGGGTGAAAAAAATAGAGAATTGGGAGATAGGGAATGGAGTGGAGTTTGCTGGAAGAACACAAACATCCTACAATGCAACATTTTGTGGCAGGTTAATCTTGTTGAACCTTAATCATGTAACCCATAGGCTTTGCCAAAAATTTTACATGATCAGTTTCTGGTACATATAAATGGGATAGCTTGTGATTATCATCAACAACAACAACAACAAAATGCCAGATTTTCTTTTTAAAAAATCCTAATGAAGCTTTTGTCTTTTGAAATGCTTACATCAGTACACACTTTACTGGAAAACAGACTGTGCTACAAAATCTAATTTGATTGTGATCTATTTGGCAGTCGAACATTACAATGCTTCTTGAGTTCAAGTAAAAGATTTGTAAACCAGTTCTAAAACTTTATTATCAGGGCAGAGCATCAAGCTGTTCCCTGCACATTCATCACAAAAGTGATGCTCAACTGTAGGAGGGTATGAATCATTCTAGATTACCTATCTAGTACTTGAAAGCCCAGCTGCAAAATAGCTATAGTGGAGATTAGCCTTCTCCAATCGCTATTGAATTTAAGAGACTATTCTGCAAAAGGAAAGGAGTTCATTCACCAGGCCCTACAAGTGAAAGGGGCCTTAAATCAAAGGAAGGCTTTAGACAAGAAAGCCTTGGGTGTGCACATTGCAGGTCAGAGTTGCTCCAGGAATTGCTTTCATTCTGAGGCCTGATTCATCTCTGCAAGAATATTACTTGACTGACTGAGTGACCTCCCACTGTGAGTAGCCAGTGTTGATATGAAAATGTCCTCTGTAATGTCTGATCTGTGTTGGTTGTTTCACATGTGCAAATCATGTATGATACTGTAGTCTTGGGGCTTCTCTGAGACTGCAATGAAGCACAGTGATATAATTTACAATGTGATCAAGACACTTCCACCAATATATGATGCAGGATGCAGAAGGATTACTACTACAGTTTCTTCCTCCCAAAAATTCCTTACCCATAAATGCATGTTATATTCTGTGCTATCCCACCATTAAACAAATAATGAACATAAGCCTATCAAACATTTTGAGTTTTCAAATGAAGAATTTCCCACCCACAATTTCAGCAGGGCTTTGGAAACTTTGAAAGCCCTGCTAAAACAGAGGGGGGGGTATCTTCATTTTAGCAACTACAAATAGAAAAATGATAAATGATCTTCATATTAAGTTCATATTTAACTATTGAGAAATTGAGAAAAGAGATTGTTTAGGGTTTAAGGCACTGGGACAACTATTATTTTAGAAATTTTCTTCATTATCTCTTCTCGACATTTATACACGTGTTTGCAAGATCACCACATGTGCCAATAGGTTCCTCGTTTGTAATATCCTCTCCAACACATGACAACCAACTATAGATATATATGCAAGACTGATTGGAGTCAATGGGTTATTTTTAAGGCGTTTTCTTGGCTATTTGCAGAGATGGATCTAAAAGCAGGAGTAAGCCGTCATTTCTTCCCCACTGCAGTGGTGAGATGGTTTGTAGAATGAAAGAAATCACATTCAAAAGCATCTCTTAACCACCTCAAAAGTAAGGTATATGTATCAAATGACCCTGCATCTGACCCATGAGAATTTCACCAAAAATATCTCTGTGTGTTCTTCATTTATGAATGCAATTTGTTTTTCTCTTTAATTGCTAGACATTGTTTTTAAAAGAAATGCTGGACATTTTTCCCCACACAGTACTATTAGGGACTCTTCTGTTCACTTCAGTGGAGCTGGCAGAAGAGAATTTGTCAGGGGATTGTACTCTTAATTCTTAGAAGTACTGCATATGAAATATGTCATGTTTCACACTTTTAAGTGGATAAGGCCTTACATTTTTCTAAAGATGTGATGTGATTCCAACTAACAAAAATATACTTCTTCTTTAAAAAAAAAGAAAAAGATGAAATCTTTGTTTTCCTTTTTTTAATGTTACTTTCCCTCATGAGATCTGTTGTCATCTCTGAGTAGCTACTCCATCCTTTGAAATGCCAGAGCATAGACAGCAGCATGCAGGCAGGCTAAAATAAAACATTAGTTGTTTCTTGTTTAAAAGCTTGGTTTGGAGACTGTTCTCATCTTGCCTTCCTGCTTGTTTGGAGTACAGTGGCAGTTGCTTTGAGCCAATTTAACATTTGCTTTGCATTTTAGCTTTCACTTTGATATGCATGCACCCTATGGGCCAATTTCATCAAACCTAGATCCAAATTGATGCACAAAGCAGGTGCACAACTAGAATGAATTCAAAGCAGATCCAACCACACACAACACACACACACACACACACACACACACACACACACAAATATTCTGGCAGGGAAGAACCAAAACAAATTGCTTTGCTCTTTCTTGCTTCCCTCCCCCATTCCACTCTCTTTATCCTTTTTGAAATCTTTCTGTATAACTTTGAAATAGTTTGGGGTCTTGGCAGCTGTGCACCGTTTAAAGTTGCTGATGAGATTGATACTTTCTAATTTTCTGGAGCGACCAAATGATAGACTGTCTTTGTAAATGAAGTCCCATGCTGCTACTGTCTACAGTTCAGCATTGTCATGTTAGATTAAACAGCAATGTGTTTGTTGCCCCTTATTAATTATGATGCCTCCCACTGCGTCTCTGATTGTTTTGTTCCAAGGGTACTGTTATGCAGAAGCTTGCCTTCTCTCAGAGAAGCCCATCACGCTGAAAGCAGCTCATTAACTTCAGACTCCCACTCAGTTTGCCATGACAGACTTCCCTAACTAACTTTAGATATGTGTGGTAATAAAGTTTTATCTCTTTGCACAGCATCTCTCGATAGTCCATCATGCACTGTTCCTGCAGACAGAATTCAAAGCACAAAATCTCGTGTCAGGAACCATTTGGGTACTAGATGCGCGCAAAATGCAAGCAAATAAATGAGAAACCAGCCTTCCATAAAAGATCTGCACTGCCTGATATTGAGAGAAATAAGCAGCATGATAGTATCTACGAAATCCCACTGTTGCAATGCAATTTTTCAACTGTTTGCCTACTACCCCCATCCTGACTACACAACTCTGCCATTGCATGTTGGAGGCAGTGCTGAAGGGACAGTGTCACTCCCACAGAATGCTACTGGATCATTTGCTTCCCAGTATCTTTAAACATCAATCTAGTATTATTATTTTTTTCCTTTTTAGGAGATCTCTAGGAAAGTAAGCAGAAAAGCCTAAGTCCCCACCACCACCTCCTCAACCTCCCACTCTATTTATCAGTCAGCTTTTGTGGAAAACACCAGCTTAACTCAGCTAAGATGACAGAACTCCACCCCAGGTCCTACTCTGGGCTCTAACCCCTGATTCAGAGCATTCTACACCCAAGGCACACCGTACCCAAGTATTAGAATTTCAGTGTCAAGAACTGCAGTTGTCTGGATATATTTTACTGCCATACAAATGCAGTAGAAACAACGAAGAGCATTAAATAATGTGTTGATGTAGACTCTAGTCCATGCCTTTATGCATTTCTTAGGGTTGCGTCCAATTTTATTCATAAGAGTAGACCCACAGAAATTTAATGAGAATTTCTTTAACAAACACAATTTTGCATGGATTTTTGCCTAATATACACATTTTCCCAAGCAATTTATCCCAATTTAATGGATTTTTTACACATCATTTTCACTATTACATGCATTTTGTGCACACTTCTTAACATATGCATTTTTGTGCACATTGTTTGGAAAACTGCATCGCAAAATTCAGAAAAGTGTAAATTTTGAAGAGTAGCTGTGGTTCAGTTCATTTATTGGTTCAAGTGTGATTTGCAACTAAAATCAAATTGCTCTCCCACCCCTACTCCTGATAGCTGTGTTTTAGTCCATCTCAGGTTTTTATTGCCAGTTCTGCCATTAGGCCCACTGATACAATTGCCTCGAATGCCAGGTGCTATGAGTTCATTCCAGCTGTTTCTTCTGGGCCTCTGACCTGTTCCCTCCACTGGAAGACAGAGCTGTGTGTACTATCCCCATGACCACTAGCATGCTGCCCTTAGATGTGGTGTAGGATTCTATTCCTTTACCAGTGTTGAAACAAAATTAAGCAGCCACTACAGAGGCACCATCTTGCCCTTTGCCTCAGGCAGCAAAGTGTCTTGGACTGGCCCTGTATGTGTTATAAAGAACTGGAAAGACTAGAGAAAAATCAAAGAGCAAAAGCAGACTGCTTGGGATATGTTTCTGTATGATGATTTTGTAATTATACTTTCTAGCCAGCTTTAACTTTATAAGCACTAAGCATCAGTGCCAGTTATTTCTATGTTTTTCAGCAAGACACAACATTAACTTTTCATAAAACGATTCCCCCCTAAACACTGTGGGAAAGCAGGGAAGGATTGTGGTGAAATTATGAAATGCTTCCCTCTTCTGAAATGTTTTCTTTAAGCTCCAAGGCTAGTGAGGAGAAGGATCCAGAAGGCAAGCACTTATTTGGATGTTAATTTCTGTAAACACCAAATGGTGAAAATGTGCCTTCCAAACCAGGATTTCCTCCCCTCCAGTATTTATAAAAATACAAAATAGCATTTGTTACCAAGTAACTCTCTGGTACTGGGGAATAAAGACTTCATTCTAGAAATAGAATATATTATGTAAGGGGGGAAAGCAAGGGGGGGAAGCTTTTAAGTCTAGTCAGCCGTGCACTCAAGTATTCACACATTGGTGGTGGCATATGTAGCAGACCAACAAAACACAATGTGACATTTGTTTTCATATCACTCATTGTAATCTTTTAAAAATGTTTCGTAAATAGCCCTGCATTTAAAAATGCATGTTCAGTGTAAAAGAATTTGATCTTTCCTTACATGATCCCTATTTGCATAGATAGGAATTGATCCTTCGTAACACCTGTGAAGGTTGTTGCTGTTTTACCCTCATTCATTATTAGGATACTGTCAAAGCCTCTAATCCTTTGCCACATTATTATCTCTGTGTCCTTTCATTCTCCCCTTTTGCTATTTGTTTTTTTTTTAAAATAAAATAAAATAAAATAAAAACCCCACATCAATTAGGCCAGAAATAAAGGCACACATTTCAGAAAACATTTTGAAAAGCAAATATATAAAGCAGTCTCATTACAAATCAAGAGCTGACTGGCCTGTGATTTCCTGGAACCCTTAAAAATAGTATTGAATTGCTACTTAGGTCTTTCACACAGAGCCGTCTCATCCATAGAAGCCGGTGGCGCGGTGCGCCAGGGCGCTGGGCGCCCCAGGGGCGCCCCCGCGAGCCCGCCGGCATACCGGGCTCCTCCTCCCCAACCCGCCCCCGCCCCCACGGGCAGGCGGGCACTCGCGCGCCGGCGGGCGGGCTGTAAGCCGCCCGCCCTCGCCTCCCAGAGCCCCAGCTGGAGCGCTGGAGCGGCGCGGGGCTTTGCGCGACCTTCCAGCACTCCAGCTGGGGCTCTGGGAGGCGAGGGCGGCCGGCTCGCGCTCCCGCGCGCAGCCGGCCGCCCGCCCAATGCAGCGCGAGCTGCCCAGCAGCGCCGCGCCGTCCAGCTGCGCGCGGAGCGCGAGCCGGCCGCCCTCGCCTCCCATCCCGGAAGCGCTGGAAGGGCGCGCAGAGCCCCGCGCCGCTCCAGCGCCACGCCCAACACCCCCCGCTCGCCCACCCCCCTCCCAAGGGGCGGCAAGCGCGGGAGGGAGGCGGCGGAGAGGCGGCATGGCGGGGGCGCCGGAGGGATAGCCGCGCCAGGGCGGCAGATCCCCTTAAGACGGTTCTGCTTTCACACTTATTACTCTCTTCAGGACTGCAACATCAAACTGTGTCTTGCATGTATGAATAAACCAACACTGCTTGAACTCTACAGCCAGAACATTAATGTCTTATCATATAATTTCAAACAATGCATTTCAAGGCACTCAGAGACAGTTCTGTTGACACATTCATTGGATTATTGTCCAGTGCTGGGTAATTTACTTTAAGTTCATATATGTTTGTTGGTGCAGTTACCAATAGGTGCTGCTAGATGTTCCATTCCCTTCACTGCTCTTTAAAAAAGCCTTCCTTAACTACTAAACATTCAGCCATTGAAACAATGAGAATGTGCATTCATGCAAAAAAAGAAAAAGTTTATTCTAGACAATACATGTGGGTCATAAAAAGCAAAAAAAAAGAGAAAGTTCATAGTTGCAACAGGCAGTATATTTGTTAGCCACTACCATCTTGGGCTGAAAGGCAGGCTATTAGCACATAAATTGGCAAACAGGGAAGAGAACTTTAAAGAAGAAGAGCTAATAACCCCACAGAGGTTATGCAGTAGCAGACCAAAACTAAAATAAATAAAATAAAACAGAAACAGGAATGTGGAGGGAGAGTTTTCTTACACACACAATGATCAGGGTGAGTGGGACAGGTAAAGGGTTCTAACTATACTTTAAAGAAAAGGGATAGCTGGCATAAACAAAAGGAGGGGGTCCGTGAAAGGTTATACCTCAAACAGAGAGTCTCGGGAACCTTGAATGCAGCTCTGGTGCCCAACAGATTCTGAAAGACATTCTTCTTGAATAGGCAAGCATACAGTTCAGCACTGCTCTGTATGTAAAACAGCAATGCTCATGATGTGAAATAACCACAGGAAGTATTCACAAGGCCTACTTTACTGCCTCATTCAAAGAGCAAGACCTTCCACAGCATAGAGTTATAAGAAATGGTTAGAACCATAGAATTGTAAAGTTGGGGGGGACGACCTTGAGGATCATCTATTCCAACCCCCTGCAATGCAGGCATCTCAACTAAAGTATCCATGAGAGATGGCCATCCAACCTCTGCTTTAAAACCTCCAAGGAAGTAGAGTTCACCCTTTTCTGAGGGAGTCCATTCCACTGGCAAACTAAGTGCTAGGCTCTCTGTTGAATCTTCGACCACTTCCAGATGACCTGTTTATTGAACATTCGTCCTGATTAATTTATAGCAAGGTTATACAATGTTACATCAAATAATTGCTATCTCACACTTTCCAATGCATTTTTCTGTTAATTTCTTATAGCCAAAAGTTGAGTTTGCAAGGGGTGGGGTGGGGGAGTGGGTTTGTTTTGCAATAGTTCCAGATCAGCTATAACTGCACCACTTGAATTTCCTGGGATATGATTGAATCCCATCTAAAACTAGTGACAGTATAAAAGTACCCGGTGTCTTGTGCCAACTTTTTGTTGTTCTGGCATTGCATGCAGAATTACTCCCATCCCAAACCTATAAAAATGTTAGTGTTCCCCACTAATGTTTCCTATCTTCTATCTTGGAGTCATGGGGTAAGTAGCCACGAACTTTTAATTTGTTTTAAATAACACACCTTTTGAGGTAAAGTTCAGGATGAAATATAAACCTATTGACCTCAGTAAAAGCGAACCAGACAAAACTCACCAGCCTTTGCTATTAATCCACTTCAGGCATTAGTATTCCAGCACCCGAAAAAGTCATTAAGAATATCGTTATGGCTGCTAAGTGCTTACCTATTACATCATTTCAGAAACCCAGAGCACTTAAAAAGCAGGAAAATGAATTGTTAAGAATACTATAAATCTTGCACAGCCCACATAATAAACAAATACATTACTCATATCAGGGGAAAAGAAATGCATTTTTCATCACAGCACAACAACCTTGCTTATGAGCTATGGATTTTTTTAATGGATTATATTTGTTATCTTGATTTCAGGTTCTACATCTTTTATTATAAGAAATACATTTAAGTAGAAAGAATATGTCTGGATTCGATGTTACTCTATATTTTCTCACCAGACGGAAATCACAACCCTACTTGAGGGACAGCCTTGTAACTTAATGGAACTTGTATTTCCTCCACTATTGTTAGAGAAAGGCCAGGGTCACCACTACCAGCTATATAGACCTATTGAGTGCTAATGACACAAATCGTACAAAATAATGTGGAGTGGATTATTATTTTTTTTACTTCCGGACTGTGAAGCAGCCACTATTTTTATGGGCATATGGTTGCATTATGTTTGTTATAAAATGCGGAGTAGATTACAAGGGGAGCAAAGATCATTGTAATATTATTTATAGTATAATATACATGAAACTTACATGGATAATATCTACCCTAATAACTTTCTGAAATTATTAAAACAGGGGGATCTGTAATGCTCCAGATGTTGTTGAACTACATCACCAATCTTCCATGTCAACAGGCTGAGCTGGCTGGAGCTGATGAATTTGGCCTGGTATGCTGGAATTTTTCATCCATCAACTATCAAACAATACCAACAGTCACTGGGAGATCCAAAGACACATTTGCCATACTAGATGTTTTTGATGTTATTAACAGCTCAGTCTCTTTATAAATCCCAACTCTACCTTGAGATTTCCGCCTTAAGATCACAGTCAAAGCAACATGATCTTTGCCATGGAGGAAGTAATGGCCAATTAACTTTCAGTTTCTCAGCAACATTTTTTTTCCAAAAGAAGAAAAAGAAATAAAGATTTTTTTCACACAGAGAATATCCTCATTTGTTTAATCTTTATTGTTGACTGTAAATGAGGCTTTTCACTCTGCCTTAGACACTTTAACTATCAGTTTTCTCTTAAAGACAGAAGGTGGCACTTGCAAGTTTTCTGATTGTTTTCATCAGCAGGTAGAGGAATCTCCCCAAGTTACAAGTTATCGTGTCTCAAAATGTTTTAGAAAGAGATGGTGCAGACCTTATACTTATGAAGGGTTCTTATGCAGTGTTTGGACAGAATGTCAGTTCCTTGGCTCTCCAGGTATTTTAGCCCCCGTCTAAGCCCCAGCAGGAAACAGCTTTGATGTTACTCCTTCGATTCTTTTTTCCAGAGTGATTTGATAGCCAGACCATCTGTCTGACTACCATCAGTTACAATGTAATTATCTTCTGTCAGTGGAGAGCACACAGAAAGACAGTCATTCTGCCATTTCCTCCCACAGAAGTCCTGGGAAATGTAGCTCTATGAGGAGGGAACTACAACTTCCACTATGTGTTTTAAAGTCATGTGTTTTAAAAGTGCACTGGATGTTCTTTAAATGTATGGTGTGGATTTGCCTGGTGTTTTCCCTTTTGGGGATTTTCCAAGGTTCTGAAGAGTCTGCCTCTCCTCTGGTATCTAGAACTTGTTACATACTTCCCATGGGAGATGAACAGTGTTCAAAATCTTCTCCCAACCAGCCTTGCTCGGTGCTTCATAGGCTCACAGTCTGGTGATAGTTGTTGTTGGTTTTTTTGCACTTATCTTGGTTCATGTGAGAAAGGGACAACCATGAGAATGAGGATCTGTGGGATAAAATTTATATCTAGCTATTATGGTTCATCCATCTAGTATTTCTTATGGAATACTTTGCATTACTTCTGGTTTACTATTTATGTTTTAATGCTGCAATATAAAAAATAAATGTTCCTGTTGAGGTGGGACATTATGCAATTGCTTTTAGAAAGTCTGCTGTTTTCATCCCTATACATGCAAACAGAGTATGTTCCCTAGAGTGATAAGAGAATGAGAAAAAGGGGCAGCTATATTTATATGAACAGCATCCAAAGATCATCTGTTTTAGATTTAACATACAAATGAGAATTACAATCCCTGGTGCATATGTCAGTATTAGGATTCATAGGGATTTGATAGGCTCACATGATTAATCAAGGCAAGAGCATCAACAATTACCTGTACAGAAAAAGAAAAGATTTTTTAAAAAGAGAGAGAGAGAAAGAATGAATGTATGTGAGAGAGGAATATGTTCATACATGGGGCACACGAATAAAATGACGGTCTAATTGCCTGTGTGCATTTATTGTTTTAGGAGCTAACAGTTAGATTAAAATGAATTAAATAAAAAACAACCATGTTATGCTTAAACAGTAAGATTTGAGCCCTTGTTCTCACTATATATTCTTTGTGTAATATGAGTGAAATTGCCTACATGGGTTTTTGGCTGCTTGCGAGGATGTGTGCACCCATTATTTTTTTTTATCCTATTGGTTACTGTTCCACTCAAGGGTTGGTAATGGGCTTTAAGTGCTCCCCATGGAATTTCCTGCTGATACCTCTGAGAATTTCCAGTGTCTCAGCTTGTATTTATTTACAATATGTTTTTCATTTCCCCCTCTCTTGAAGCTAAGAAGCAAATGGGATTTTGAGTCTGCTGCTCATGTCAAGATGATACAGGAAGTGCTAAGGTAGCTGTTTATCCGTCATTCACAACCACATTAAAGTGCATTATTATGCCTGTTTTCAGCTGTGTTCCTAGAAATTATGGTGCTCCTTGGAGGCTCATCTGTACTTCCACAACAGCAAGCAAACTTTGCTAAAAAGATACCTTGTTCACCTGTGCCAAATTTGCTCTGCAGTTCAGTTACAAGTGGAGTGCATTGTAAGTCTGACAATTACTCTGGAGTGGGAAATGGCAAGTACCAACAGACTTAACCCCCCCCCCATGTGTTCAGAAAGCACTGTGGGGTGCTCTAAAGTGCGCAGGGCTTCTTTGAAGGCTTGGATTCCTTACCAGAGAAGTCCATGTGGAAAAGGCTTTCCAAGGTGAGCCTTTCTTTTTGCTCAGTGTTACTCAGCCTGCATCAATCAACTTCTGCAACTGCAAATGCACACAAATGCAGCCACCCTTTTCGAGGGCACATATGGAACACTGTGGGTTAAAAGCAGAGTGGTTGGGGGGGCAGATGTGCAGGGGAAAGCCCTGATTCAATTGTGCTGGGTCCAGTACAGACCTTCCAGCACTGAGAGGAAAGACCTTAAGGGAGATTCTAAGCATATTCAGCTGCATCCTCCTCCTCCTCCTCTGGAATCCTTCCTTATTAGGGTCCTTGCTTGTGAGGAGCATTCTAACCATGGATCCTAAGTCTGGCCATGCAAATGCACTTGGACTCTCCCTTTGGGTTTACCTCTCCATGTGGGAAGGTCTGAGCTGGAGTCAGCATAGGAAGGTATGTTGGATGTGGGGCATCCATATGCAACCCTCTCCCCTCCCCATTTTTAGTGCTCACAATTTCATGTAACTGCACGAAGTGAGCTAGTGAGAGGCTCTCTCCCTACGGAACAGGGCCAGTTATATGCCTACTGTTCTTTATTTTTTTGTTTTTATGCTGTAGACCACCCTGTGATCTTTGGATGAAGGGTGGTGTTTAAATTTAATAATAATAAAAATATGCCAAACTGTTCCCTTCAAGATTTCTGGGAGATATGTGGTTGGGAATATGTACTGGTTGCTCCCAAGTATCTGAGACAATAGTGAATCACAAAACAATTACTAATGAGCAAGCACAGATATCCACCACTACTATAAAGAATACTCTCCTCTTTTACTATAAAGAGCAGCAATCTTCAGGGTTGTGTACACAAGCAGTAGTGTTTTAAATTCAAATTAATTACAATTGAAATGACTTTGGGTTGGATCTAGACTTTGCTTTCTGCAGATGGAAAGGCTCCTTTCACCTGCAAAAGGCTTTTGATACAGCTGAGGGATCCTACAGGATAGGCAGGAGCTGATTTTTGCCAATTATTTACTTTCCCTTCAGCACAGTCATGTCCCCAAACCCCTAGAAGATTATTGAGGTCTGCAACAAGAGGGAGGAATGGGCAAAAGTTGTCTCATTCCTCTCCACTGGTGAGATGGAGATCTGGATCCAATCTAATAACATCATTTTGTAAACATTATATTGTTCAATTTACAATATTCAATTAGATTACTCAATTTATGGCATGATTTTTAAATATATAGATATATTTCCAGGCAATAGTGTTAAAATGATGTATATAACAATTCTGGAAGTGAAATCAATTTTTGATTTCAAAGTGAAATCCAAATGGGAACAACTTCACAAAGATTATTATATCAGAAACAAGGATAGGATTCATTGACAAGCAGACATAATCCATTATGAGCATGAAATCTAACAAAGGTGACTACAGAAACCCTTTTTAATGCAGGCACATTTACAGTTGAAATCCCAGCCATGGCATTCAGGCAGCCTTCACACACACACACACACACACACACACAGCATATGGCATTGCTTTTACAAATTACATATAGAAATTGCAATTTGTAAGGAGTTATACAGTTTGCTAAAATGCTAAGCTTACTTACATGCTAAGCATGTCACAGCACAGGGCTTTGTTGTGGTTGCCATGACCCGAGGTGTTATTTATTCCATGTATCAAGAATACTGGGTAAAGCCTAAGCCCTAGGAAGTGACCAATTGTAGCCTGTACAGAGTTCTTATGTACCCTAGAGACAGACATCACACGGAAATGGTGCTGCAATGATAACAACTTTGTACAATCTCAATCACAGTCTTAAACTCTAAGCTGCCATTGTGGCTCTACATTAAGATGTTGGTGGCAAAAGTGGTTCTTCTCTCCTGTCAACATGTCTTTGACTTGGCTGCTGCCCTGCCATCCAGGTAAGAAGCAGCAATTCGGACTGATGGGAGGGTCCCTCCACAGCTCTGCCTCATCATATGCACCACTCCTAGTTGTGGTCCTAAACATCTGGAGGACACCAGATTATAGAAGGCTGAGGTTTAAGGTTGTGGCCTTAGTCTGTCGTCTCCTACTACATACTTGGGATCTTATATGAACCACCTTATCCTGGTGTGTGTGTGTGTGTGTGTGTGTGTGTGTGTGTCTTTACCAGATTGCAGTAGGTAGCTTGAAATGGTTTAGTGGCACCACAGTAGTCTATCCTTTGCAGAGAGACTGATGAAAATCCTGTCTTCCCAGGAGCTTGTGTGTGTTTCTTTTATTCAGACTTGTTTATTTTAGACTTCGATGATGGTTACCATGAATCCTCATGTGAAAGCTGATTGCACTGTGTGTGTGTGGATATTGCATTGTAGTACGTCTTTTTCAGGAATGTGGGTGGCGCTGTGGGTTAAACCACAGAGCCTAGGGCTTGCCAATCAGAAGCTCGGCGGTTCAAATCCCCGCGACAGGGTGAGCTCCCATTGCTCTGTCCCTGCTCCTGCCCACCTAGCAGTTTCAAAGCATGTCAGAGTGCGAGTAGATAAATAGGTACCACTCTGGAGGGAAGGTAAACGGCGTTTCTGTGCACTGTTCTGGTTCGCCAGAAGCGGCTTAGTCATGCTGGCCACATGACCCGGGAGCTGTACGCCAGCTTCCTCAGCCAGTAAAGCAAGATGTGCGCCGCAACCCCAGAGTCATCCGCAACTAGACCTAATGGTCTACCTTTAATGTCTTTTTCTGAAGTGTCTTAATGATTTTCCTGTGAGCATGAATGGGGTGTGTGGCAAGCAAGATGTTAATACTCTCACTACTTTGATATGTTGTGTCTTTTTATCACAAGACAGAGTTGAAACTCATAGCTGAGCTGCAGAGGAAAGAATAGCCAGTGGCACTGAGCTGATAGTGCTGGTGCCATAAAAGGAGGGGAAACACTTAGCAAGGGTTCTTATTATTTTTATTTCTTAGGTGCCCAGATGGGCTTTAGAGAGATCTGATACTCCATCCATAGTCCATCAAACAGCTAATGCACACCATTATTTTCTTGGCACACCCAAGGTTATACAGACAAAAGAGTGTTCTCAAAGCAGCAACAGATAGCTAGGAACATTTACTAGAAAGCATTCATTTCTGTTGAGGAGCAAAGGGATGCCCTACATTTGAAAAAAATATGAGGATGATTTAAATGGTAGTTTCTTTAGGAAAGGGCTCATTTTCAAAATAAATGCAGACAGACACAGTTTTTTGGGGGACGCGGGTGGCGCTGTGGTCTAAACCACTGAGCCTAGGGCTTGCCGATTGGAAGGTCGGCGGTTCGAATCCCCGTGACGGGGTGAGCTCCCGTTGCTCTGTCCCAGCTCCTGCTAACCTAGCAGTTTGAAAGCACCTCAAAGTGCAAGTAGATAAATAGATACCACTCTGGCGGGGAGGTAAATGGCATTTCCGTGTGCTGCTCTCGTTTCACCAGATGCGGCTTAGTCATGCTGGCAACATGACCCGGAAAACTGTTTGTGGACAAACGCTGGCTCCCTCAGCCAGTAAACGAGATGAGTGCCACAATCCCAGAGTCGTTCACGACTGGACTTAACTGTCAGGGGTCCTTTACCTTTACCTTTACACAGTTTTGGATGTGCTTGAAATGTGCTCCTTTTATTTCTTTTACAGCTTGTGCGTGTGTTTTTTATTCTGTTTTCATTGTGTATACCGCCTTGGTGGCTTTATGTTGTTAAATGGTATATCACCTTCTTTAACAAAGACAAGCAACAGCAGATCAATTTCACAATGTGGCCTCTTTTTAGCAACATCCCAGGACAGGTACCAAATGAACAAAGTCTTAGGCATAAGGCTAACTGGTTCTGCTCTAATGTGGAATGTAGTACCTTTAAATCAAGTCCTTGTGAGTTTCCATGCAACACAAATCACAATGTCTGCCATAATCTTCAATTTCATGGAACTGTCATTAAAGACCAGCAACTTCTTTCTGGTTTATTTCAGTGCATGACCAGGGAAATCATTACAGGGTTAACACTTTAAATTAGGAGACCTAAAGCACTAATCCTTTGAATGTTCTCATTTCTTAGACTGCCAGTCAAACAGATGCTTAGAGGGAATGTATACCTCCTGACTTCTTTGAAGTTTTGCACCAAATATCCTATTGATGACCATGCTAAGAAAAAAAAATGTAGCAAATGTTCATGGCTACATCACCCAAGGGCTAAATAGTTTTCTTGTTGGTCAGGTTGAAATTATTTCCCAAGCTGCACTGATTACTTAGCTACCTGAATTTTGTGATGATCATGCTTCCATATCATAAAAGTTATTTTAATATGAGTTCCCTAGGCTAAAAGTATTTTTGCAAAAGGATTATACAGCTATTTTACCCTTTTCAGCTTGGATTTACCTTCCAGCTAAATGAAATATTCACATTACTAATAGCTTGTCTTTTGAATAATTAAAAAAATATCTGGGCCACTCATTTTTCTGGGTAACACATTACATTTGCTCCTGATTTCCATTGTCTACATCTGAACTGTTTTTGTTTAGTTCGGCTTCTCTTGTCTAGCTATGAAGTTACTTTTTCCACTTAAATGTGGTTAGGCTAAACATCCGTCTGTTTGAAAGTTTTGGCTAATCCCAATGAGATCATCCCTCCTTGACTTCAAGCTGCGTTTACATGAATCCTTTTAGTCTGCATATCTGGGTGTCAAGTTTACATTTGGACTAAAAATAGAACACCATGATTTCTTCTTTGCTCTTGCAATCTAATTTTGTCTTCATTCTTTCTTTCCTGGACACCCCCCCCCCCCACACACAGCTTTTTCTGCTTTGCTTCTGCTGGTTATTGTTAGATCAACACACCATTCCCAGCTAAGCCAAAGGGTCTATTACTCTTCCAGTGCTCTTCTTTTCAGGGAGGGTGTAGTTACATGGGGACAAACTTGTTAGCTCTCTTACCTGTCACAATTCCTGTCACTCTCCACAATTGGGGTACACTCTTGTGAAAGGGGAGCCACCTCTACATGTGGAGGCTCCCTTGTTCTCCCTGCATTCTAGAACCCTGATTTTCAAGGAGTAATTGCGTAACCAGGAACAAATAAAAGAAGACAGGAAGTAAGCATGATTGGAAAATTCTCTCTCTCTCTCTCTCTGTGTGTGTGTGTGTGTATCTATCTATCTATCTATCTATCTATCTAGACATATTGTTTCCAAATGGTTTCAGTACAAACTCCTTGGAAATGGACTATAAAGGCCATGAATCCCTGTCAATAAACTCCTGGCACAGACAAACATCTTAGAAGTTTGCTTCCTGGTGATTTGTATTGAAACAGCTTGCAAATGGACTTCAAAGGCAAGTTCTTTTCAAGATTTCATGTAGTGACATTAGTTCATTGCCCACCTGTCAAAATTGGCCTATGGGAGTGGAAGAAGGAAGGATTGAGCCAACTGACAAGATCAGCTCCCCCCACCTGCTGTATATGTAAGGGGGGGGGAGAGGAGGCCAAGGAAGAAGGGATTTTGTGACTCTCTCTGGTGAGGAAAAGAAATTTAGCAGAAAAGAAGTGGGACCTGATGGATCTCCTTTCATTTTAAGCAAAAGAGATCACAAGGTTTGTAATTCAAACAGGGATGCTTGAGGAACACATTTCACGTGCATTCCAAAGAGCTCTTACCTAATCTACACCTGCCAAGCTAATGTGCAGAACAGTGTGGATATCCCTTTACATTTCATGCTTTTCCATATTTTATGAGTCTGGGGGGGGGATCCATTTATTTATTTATTTATTTATCTATTAAAATAATAATAATAGCTGCTTCTTGAAAACCCAGCTGCAGCCACTGGGCTTGTGCTTAAAATGTGGGTATCCATTTTGTTCTCTTCATGATGTTCTTGAGAGGACTGTCATGTCGTCTCATCCTGCTGCTCCCAGGAAAATCTGAACCCATGTGCAATGGTTGCAGTTGCAGCCAGGCTATCCAGCTACTCAGAATACTCATGTATACTACTCATGTTCCTGAAGTTGAGGCTCCAGTACTTTGGCCACCTCATGAGAAGAGAAGACTCCCTGGAAAAGACCCTGATGTAGGGAAAGATGGAGGGCACAAGGAGAGGGGGACGACAGAGGATGAGATGGTTGGACAGTGTTCTCGAAGCTACTAACATGAGTTTGGCCAAACTGCGAGAGGCAGTGAAGGATGGGTGTACCTGGTGTGCTCTGGTCCATGGTGTCACGAAGAGTCGGACACGACTGAACGACTGAACAACAACATAAAACAAGACAGTATATAAGATAAGTCTGTAAAAAGAAGACTGCTCTTGAGCCACCTTGTGACATTGTAGGCATGTATTTGTTTACTACATTTGTGCATACTGTCCTTAAAAAATAAAATACATTTGTACAGAAATGGAACATCAGAGAGTTAGGAACGAATACATATGAATGTGACAGTGAATGTGACTAGCAGGGAGAAAGTATTCTGCACATGATTTGGAGTGAATTCAGAGAATTATGCTATTAAATTCATGGAACTCTCTCTGGAAAAAGACCGGAAAAAAATGAAAATGGAAGGTCTTAGGGTGAGATTGGTATATGATCATAAACATAATAGAAAACAGAAAACAAAAGGAAATGGAATTTGAACATATGGAACTGAGCATGAATTAAAGGTTTATATAATAAGGTAAACAAACATGGAATATTATTCCAATATGTTATCACCATGGAGAGATTTTAAGTGGATATGGATGGAAGAATTTATTATTACCTAATATGGAGAAATGGTGGTGGGAATTGGTGAAGGTAAATTACCAATAATAATTGCAATTTGGGGAATCCCTCTTGGACTTTCCATGGGGGGGTGTGATTCTGAGACACTTTGACTTAAAGGAAATAGTGTTTAACAGAAGGTAGAGAAGATGGATATTAACATGGACTGAATGTCTTAAATAATCTTTTTTACGTAACAGGCAGGTGTAAAAATCAGAAAAAACTTTTTATCTGTCTCTAATGTTTCTTTTCCTTTTGTATTCTATATATTTCTTTGTTTTTGTTCTCTCTCTCTTTCCTTTGTTCTGCTTGTTCTTTTTTCTTTTGGAGTCCTATGTCTGGGGCCATTGTTAAGGTCTAGGGTTTAAGTATTCATGGCGGTGATGGATGGAGTACCCAGGGTGGGAGACAGGGGGGTGTTGGTTCCCCAGGCTGAAAGGTTGGGCGGGGGAAAAGGAGGGATCCCACATGAGAGCTGGGAGGGACTGTTACCCTCTGGAGGTGTGGTGGCTGAGAAGTGCCTCTTGGAGAGGATTCTGTGTTCTACTTTTTCTGTTGGAAGCTTTTGTAGCGGTTACCTTATTGTATGGTGAAAAACTTTAATAATTTTATTATTAAAATGTGAAACAGTTGAGGGAGTTGGGTATGTTTAACCTGGAGAAGAGGAGACTGGGAGGAGATAAGATAGCCATCTCCAAATATCTAAAGGGCTGTCACATGGATATTTTTCTCCTGCTTCAGAGGGTAAGATTCAAACCAATGGATTCAAGTTACAAGAAAGAAGATTCCAACGAGATATCAGGAAGAACCTTCTGGCTGTAAGAGCTTTTCGATGGAGGAATGGACTCCCTCTGAAGATGGTGGATTCTGCTTCATTGTAGGTTTTTAAGCAGAGGTTGGATGGCCATCTTTCATGTATGCTTTAGCTGAGTTTCCTGCATTTCAGAAAATTTTATTAGCTGGCCATTGAGGCCCCTCCCAACTCTGTGATGGTATTGGGAAAGAAATACACTCAACACCAATCTGCTCTTTTACAGAATCTTTCTTCTTTCCAATTCTCATCCAACTGTTAACCCAAGGTTGTAAAAAGCCTTTCCTTCATATTTTATACTTATTAAGTATAAGTATTGTGAAAGGGTAAACGGGACAGCTCCCTTGTTGCTGGGTGGGTTAGTTTGCATGGCCACTCTTTGGATTAGGCTCATCGGGTTCCTGGGGAGATGAGCATGTTGCAAGTTAATGATTGACAGGCATTGTTGTTTAAATTCCTGCACGCGTCTTTTAGGTTTCACTTTTGCTGCATGCAACGGATCTCCTGCCCGCCCTCCCTTTCTTTAGGGAATTTTCTTTTGCATTTGACCTTGCTATGCCTGTCATGGGGTCGCCTGCTTTGGAGCAGGGGCCTGGTAGGAATTTTGTCCATTTGGCTGATTGGCTGGTGCCATTTGGTTTTGCCTACTGCATAACAAATTGTCACAACTTGTAAGGTTGTGGTTAGGCATTGGTTAAAATTGGTTGGTCTAGGGGTATAGGATTTGGCTGGGCCTGCCCCTAAGTATACTACTGCAGGGGTATGGAATTGGCTGGGCCTACCCCTGCAAAATGCTGCTGCAAGGGTATTCTGTTAAAGGAATCCAGGGGCTCATCTTGCTTTTGTCCATACCCCCCAAGAAGAGGCTAGGGCCATGCAAGAGCCCCTGGGAGCATTTGGGAGAGAGCCGAGGGCCTGGCACCCAGCTCCTGATCTCTCCCATATAGGTGTTTACCCTTAACTGACTTCGCTGGCTAGCAGATGTCAGTTCTGTCCCAGGGCGGGGGACAGATAGTCGGAACCAATGCCTAAACAACCACTCACATTGGTTGTATTTAAATAAAGTTGTGGCCGAAATTATGCCAAAAACCTTAAAACTTAAATGATTGTGTGATGACTGAATTATTGAGGATGGGGAGCTGTCCTGGAACCTCGAAACGCAAATTCTCATTTCTCTCCCTTGGCCCCAGATATGGTCATGGCACCACAGGTGTGTACATTGACTTTAGAACTGGAGTTGGGACCTACCATTGAAAAGCTATGTTGCAAACTCATCCAGAGTTTTTAATCTACATTAAATGTTCTAAGTGGATGCTGCTTGTTTTGTATTTTTATTAATTTTGTTATGTATTCCAGTTTTACTGCATTATTTTTGTCCTTTTTTGCTCTCTTCTACTTTAACATTTTCTGGGTTAATATTTTCATTTGGTTGGATCCGGCGTAAGTCTGTTTGACTTATTTCGTAGTGAAATAAAAATAGTCATTACTACTTGTTCATGTTTTCACCTTCATTACAATGGAACCCCAGACTTCAATCCTATGTCTGCTTACCTAGAACTAGATCCATAGAACTCAGTGGAATTTCTTCTTAGTAGACATACATAGGATTGTACTGTAAGGATTGCACTAACTTTATCTAGATATTGTCTGTGATTGGTATTAGGTCTCAGAGGGAAGGATGATTGCAACTCCAAAAATATATTTTTAAGCAGCTGTAGTCCTCCACCCCCTCACCTTGTAAGCTCAAAAGGAATGTTGTTTAACACCTTCCTCCATGCCACCTGCTGCTTTTAATATTTCATTTATACTACACCAGGCTGATGTTCTCATTTTTACCCAAACCATTTTGTTACTAACTTAAAAAACAACAACCTCTAGTCACAGAAGGGAGAAAAAACCCACAGAGCAACAGATATGTAAAACCCAAACTGTTTTACTTTGCCCCAGTCAAAATCTATTAGCTTTGTTGCTAGTGATTAAGAAACAAACACAAACCTCAGATTGAATCTACTGACCTCTCTGGCTTTTTACATGCTAAAAAAGAAAGACCTTTGTAGCAGCAGAACTGTTAGGAAAACAATCCATTCTCTTTCAAAGCCCAGGTTAAAAACAAAGACGTTTACATAAGGAATGTGAAAGCTGACTGCCAACATCAAAAATAGTTGGGTTTCTTCATACATAAGGGTGGAATACTTACATGGTTGGAATGGTGGGAATGATGATTAAGACATTAAAGCAAGATGCAGAAGATTAGGTTTCGTTAGACTGTAAACTTTTAGAGCAGCAACCAACATTTCCTATTTATATGTAATTCTCGGAATACTGCAGATTTAGGTTTTGGTTAGATACACCACTGTGCTAATAATGTAACAGTCCAAGGAGAATCCAATTATATTAACAGTCGAACATTCCATGGGCTAGAAGACACTTAAGAAGAAGAGGCTGGTTACATTGGCAATCCCATATGGTAGAGATGAAGCTAAAAAAAAAAAATGCACATCAGGATCCCACTTTGAGGTTGAAGTCTGTCTACCTTTGGACTTTTTAGTTTAGAGAAAAGATGAGTAAGAAGTGACATGATAGAAGTTTATATAGTCATGCATGCCACAGAGAAAGTAGATAGAGAAACGTTTCCCCCCTCCTACTATTAGAAAGAATGGGCATGCAATGAAACTTAATGGGCATCCAATGAAACTGGATGGTTGACCACTGTGAGGACAGGATCGTGAACTAGGTGGGTCATTTGCTTGATACAACAGGCTCATCTTATATTTTCATTGCCTCAATCCTGCTCAGCAGCATGAGTAGCAACCCACCCCCAAGTAGGGTGTCTTTTTCTTAAAATATTAGCCTGGATCACACAGGAATGGAGATTCAAGTCCTCCATTGTATACAGAGCTGGTCGAAGAGAAACCTGTTCACTACACTGTGCCCACATCCCAAGTACTTCCCCTAACTGATACTTGCGGGGGGGGGGGGGAATTCCTGCATTCTAACATCTTCCTGTGAATTAAACTTGAATTTATCATCCTGGCTTCCTTGCCTTCCAACCTTTTGTGTGCATAGCTTTCCTGCTAAATAGCAACATGAGATTCTCTGTGTTGAAACTTGAAATAGGTACATTTTTCATATTTCGGATGCACATAAAAAAGAACAGGAATGTATTGTTAGTTTATTCTCTACAAACTGCTTCTGCTGGTGGTGATGGAGCAGACAAGCCATGCTGGAGTGATAGTGATAAAGAGTTTTGATGCCCTAGGGTGATACCTAAGTAAATTAGCTGGTAAAGTGAAACGCTTTTCCGTTTCAATTTTTAATATTGTTCTGTAGCTGTGGTTGTTCATTCACCACAGAATTAGCTTTGCTTGCTTTGTGCTTTAATTGTTCACTGCAATGTAATGGAAGTTTAGAAAACATATAAAGGCATTGCATCTTTTGCTGGAGAAGTTAAGGAAGCACATCATCAATATCACGCGACATCCTAGAGGAGGCAAGGGAGCATTACTATGGTGAAAAGCTTTTCCTTATAAAGATAACTGTTTGGGGTGAGTGTGTGAAGAGAACGTTTTCATAAGGGTTGAGATACAGGTTCAGTGTGATATAATGGTTAGAAAAGTAGGCACAGGTTTAAAAGGGACTCCCCCGACATTTTTTTTTTCTTTTTTCTTTTGTCCAATAGGTGTCACAAGAGCAGTAAGTCCCTATTCAGAAGACCACCAACACTCCCTAATCTAACCCTCCTGTGGTACCAGCCCCCAGTTCCCCAAATTTTCCCTTATGTGAAATAGTGGTAAGAAGGACTCTCTGCAACAGCAACAACAAAAACACTCAGTCAAAAATGGCTGGATATTTCCCAAGACCACTGGGAAGCACAGAGATGTATTTCCCAATGCTTCCCAGCTTAGTCCATCAATCCAGCAAACATTAGAAACCATATTTACTATGTTTACCCCTCCTGCAGTTTCCAGCAACTGGTGTAAAGCTTGTGTCAATCATCCTACATCAAATAAATAACAAGTGTTTAGTGATATGAGTGGTACCTACTGAACACATGAAATTGAGAGCAAACATGAGGAAAAATTTGTTGTATTGACTATATTCCATGTACTATGTAGGCACATTGAACTATTGATTAATTCAATCCTAACTCCAAATGATTACATGTTTCCCATTGCAACCCCGAAGACTGCATTGTTGGTAACAAAAAAAAAAAAAAAAACAGTTATGCATGTAGATGTCCAAATTTTCTTCATGGAACACCTTAAATTCAACATGGCTGAATTCAGTACTAGATCTATTTAGGACACATTTCCCCTCCCCCTTCTGCATTCTGTTGCATGAAGCTTCTCTCCCCTTCCAATCTTTACCTCAGGTCCTTCATTGCCCTTGCTGTAGAAAACTGTGAGTACCTCTTGCATACAAATGTCTCAGGAGCATTTCAAGCTTTCTTCTGTGAATTGAATGTCATCTCTTTCATCCAAAGCCACAAAAGCATCTAAATCTTCACTGTCATCTCCCAAAGCCAGGCAAGCTTTCAGCAGAGAACCTGTCAGACATGTCTTTTCCCACAGAAGGCACATGGGCCAAGCATGCCTTTGTATCTGCGTCCCATGAGCATCACATCAGCTGCTAATTAATTTTCATGTAGTGACTTTTCCACCAGCAAAGTTCTGACATCACAGAAATACACAAGCATCCCTATTCCACAGAAACATAAAAATGTAGAATTTCAAGTTATACAAAAGAGATAAATTCATCCATAATCTGTCACTTTCCAGACCATGTCCCTTTCTTCTGTATTCACCCATGCATTTAGATACATTTATTTTGAGCCAAGAATTACATTCAGAACACATGAGATGTCCAAAAGCCAGTGGATAACAAAGTTCCTGCCTGCACATGACTTCAGGAGGTACAGATCATGTCAGTTCAGATTGGTATTCAGATTGAATCCCTCAAGCATCCCTGTTTCATTGGCATCCCTTATGTACTGAGGCTGGATTTGTTAGAGTGAAACATATTCTGATATTAAGATTGATTTCCCATCTCCTCAAATGAGTTCAGAGAACCGGCTCAATACTTAGGATAGCCTCAATGTGAGCTGCTTATATGAATGCAGTGTTTCTAAAAATTGGAAACCCCATGTGCAGTGTTGATTCCATATTTTGTGTACCATGAGTGTAGCCAGGGAGGGCAGCTGCCCAACTAAATCAATCAATCAATCAATCAATCAAAGTACTTAACCTACTGAACAGTTGTGTCACAGATAACTTGGTTCTGCCCCCTCCAACCATAAAGCCTGCCCCTCCCCCAAAATAAATCCTGACTACTCCCATGGCCTTGAGCGGGGAGAAATATCAGAGTGGGCCCACCTTCTCCTTCACTTTGTTGTAATTGCTGCTCATTTACTTGCCCTCTCCCTCTGAGTTCAGTCTGTGCAACTGCCCAAAGGGAGAGCATGAGACAAGTTGAGGGCACTGTTCCATTTCCTCAGTCTTGTCATATGTTGCATTCTGGGAGGGCAGGTGACTAGCCATCAATGAGAAGGAGAAGCACCATTAGCAGGGCCAGGAGACTGCCAGGGTTATGACAGTGGTCCCCCTGCATGGGAATTGTCCCTTGCAGGTGTCCTTGGCACTGACTCTGTTTGCTGTAGGAACTATATATGTGGGGCCTGCCATTTGCAAAATTGTATCACCCTGAAAAATGGGACCCCTTGTTGTGTAAATCACAGTGGTTGTGTATACAGTTTCAACACAGAGATACTGGTTGTCATGAATGATATATCTACATGACTGCTGTCTGCCTTAAAGTTCAACAAGCCCTGCCCAAAATACTGAGGAACTTATATAGGATATGCTGTAACTGAACCAGCTCTAGGTTGCTCAAAGATGGAAACACATCAGGTTTGGCACCTGGAAAACATCTGTTGGAAAGGTATTCTAGAACCAAGGTGCCACAGCTGAGAAGGTCCCACCTTCAGGTCCCAGAGAGCAGACAGGACTTGGAGAAGTGCCTCCAAGATAAGCACAAGCATTGGGGTGGTTGCATGCAAAAGACAGCCCTTCAGAAACTGCATGCTTTCAGTTTGTTTGTTTTTTTAAAGAAAAACATTCAGCCCAATGGCCTAGATGGCATGCCAAGATAGCTGGGCACCTTGTGGCAAGAGAGGCAACACGGGTTGCCATTGGCGCATTCCTAAGGTGGTCTGAGCAGGGAGGCTTTGCTTTCCCTCCAGCCTCTCTGTTTGCAGCAGCATCCGCCCTCCCTCTCTGTCTCCCAGTGTGCTTCGGGGTTGCCACTAGAGGACCATGTAGAAATTTTCCCCAATTCACATTTTGGATCGCAGGTTGGTTTTTTGCCTACTTCACACTGAATAGCTAGGAACCTTTCAGGACTTTGCAGTTCAGGGGGTGGGAAAGCAGCCTTCTTTGATGCCAAACTCCCTCATTCTCCTGGAGTTCTGCTGTCCTGGGGAGTAGGAATGGGGGAAGGCCTCTCTTCTCATCTTCAGGGTGTGGCCTGAGAGTCAGGGCAGGCAAGGGAGCTAATTCCTTAGGCAAGGGAGGGTCACCCAATGGCTATAGTTATCCAGTTAGGTTAGTTCCTGCCCCATAGTCATCCCCTTGCTGATTTTAATTTAAGGTCTAAGTAAAAGTGGCCTAGCTCAACTCCAGCTTTTGGGTCTGCCTCTTTATTTGTCTATCAGGATGCAAAAATCCTATTCCTTCAGTTTCATGTTAATATAACCAATGAAGCGAAAAGCATTTTTCCCTTACTTTAAATCCGCTAATGGAAAATCACACATCCCAATACTACCAGCATAAATAAGGCTAGAGGTTATTCCTAGCATTCTCTCTGATACAAAGTAATGAAAAAGGCTTATGAAAAAGAATAGAATGCATTCATAGTTTAAATATTTGCAATGTAACCTGATGTGATGCCCTGTGAAACCAATCAGGGTTTTCTTTCTTTTCCCTTGCAAGAATAACCAGCCTTGATTCCCCCATTGGTTATTTCACAATAAATAATGCTGACTGTTAATAAAAGATGTGTTGTCAATATCGGAAGGATAAAACTGCGTTCAGAGAGATGGATTTGTAAACACATGAATATTTTAGAAACACTGACTGTGATGTGAATGCAATATACTTTCTGAAGTATCTAATGCATTATAAGAAAAGAAATCATTAGATGTTCAATTCTATTGGAATTTGTTGGCTCAGATTTCTCTGCAAGCTGGTCAAAACTGAAGCATACATATGGGGCTCATGACACTCTTTATTCTATCCCTGGATCATCAGGGAATCAGCACATATGATAGGGAGACTACTAGTGTAGTAGATGGAAAACAGTGGGTTCAGTAGACTGAAATGAGTTAATATAGGTCCATATCAGAAAGTATGCACCACCCCAAGAAGCTAATAAAAATGGTTTAATGTTAGACTTGAGAGCCTTCCAGACTGGTGTTATGCTGTGGTCTAAACCACTGAGCATCTTGGGCTTGTTGATCGGAAGGTTGGCGGTTCGAATCCCCATGACCGGGTGAGCTCCCGTTGCTCTGTCCCAGCTCCTGCCAACCTAGCAGTTCGAAAGCATGCCAGTGCGAGTAGATAAATAGGTACCGCTGCGGCGGGAAGGTAAATGCCATTTCCGTGCACTCTGGCACTCGTCACGGTCCTCCGTGTGCCAGTAGCGGTTTAGTTATGCTGGCCACATGACCCGGAAAACTGTGGACAAACACTGGCTCCCTCGGCCTGAAAGCGAGATGAGTGCCCCAACCCTATAGTTGGCTTTGACTGGACTTAACCATCCAGGGGTCCTTTACCTTTACCTTACCTTTTTACCTTATGTTTCTGGGTGTATTTTGCAACTTGGCATGGTTTTGTTATGGATTTATACTGGGCCATCCACATATCATTCTGCTTTGCTGTTTTGTGATGATTTCCCAAGGTTACAGCGGCATTACCATCTCAACCTCTGGACAGATGTTGTTGGACTACAACTCATATCATCCCTAGCTAGCAGGATCAGCAATCAGGGATGATGAGAGTTGTAGTTCAACAACATCTGTGGACCCAAGGTTGAGAAAGACTGTTCTGGAGGGACACACTTTTGCTATATTGCAACAAAATCAGGATAAATCAAAAACAAAAAAACCAGATATGGAACATATGTGGTATGAAATATTACAGGCCATCAGCAGGATGTTATGGGGCAGGCATCCCCAAACTCAGCCCTCCAGATGTTTTGGGACTACAACTCCCATCATTCCTAGCTAACAGGACTAGTTGTCAGGGATGATGGGAATTGTAGTCCAAAAACATCCAGAGGGCCGGGTTTGGGGGTGCCTGTTATGGGGCATGCACCAACAGGAAAGGAAGCGGTATGTCGGACCAGAAACTTTTGGTCTGTGTTGATAGTGGGATTGCATAAAGAACCACTACCACACCACAAATAATCATGAATGCACAATAAAAGGGACATCTGGAGAACCCCTGGGTAGTGGTCATGGTGAAGGAGTGATAAAGTAAGGTCGTGTTTTGAAGACAGAATAAAAGCAAAGCTTAAGTTACTCATTATGGGATAACCAAACACTCAGAATGAAAGAATAGGTTTAGACTATGCAAACAACTTGGTGCCCGGTCAGTGGATTCCAATTCTCGAAAACTCATGAAAACATCCCATATAGTTTCTACATTGCCTTGTTAACATACATAGCTTTCCAACAGGCAAAAGACCTCTTATTATCTCAGTTATCTTTTCATATGCTTTTCTTTAAAGATTCCAATTTATCCTTGAAATAGGATCCTTATTTACCATATTTAAAGGAAATAAAAATGCCTGCAAGCTGCAGTTTTGAGTGGACAGCTGTGGAGAGGCAAACCGCTTTTCAAATGAAAGAGTGGCCTGCCACAGTTGAAACAATAATAATAAAAAAGAAATTCCTGGTTAAATGAGCACGTTCTGCCCTCATATATTTTAAATCTCCTTGGCACATCTGTGCAGATAAATAAATCTCCCATGGGACCGTGACATGTCATAATGTATGCCATGTCATTTCATTATGTATGTCAATCCCATCCACATACCCTACATTTAAAACACTCTGATGCCACTTTAACAGTCATGGCTTCCTCCAAAGACTCCTGGGAACAGAGCTACAATTTTCAGGACCCTTAAAAAACTGCATCTCCCAGGATTATTTGGGGTAGGAGGGGTTATATTATGTCATTAAGTCAACAGAATAAGGGTTGGCCACCAAACGTATAAGAAGAGCCCTGCAGGTTTAGGCCAGAGATCCAGCATCCCATTTTCACAGTAGTGAGACTGATGGTCTGTGGACCTGAGTGCCACATGCTCTCCGACTTATGATTCCCAGAAACTGGTATTCATAGACACTATTTCACTTCCTGATTATCAAACTCCAGAGATGAAAGTCAAGCTTATCACCTCATTATGATGAAGAGTTTCATGTTAGGGAAAAGCAAGTAGCAGAAGGAACGTTAAAGGTCCATCAAAAATCCCATGATTATTTGAAGACTAACTGACCATACATCACAACGTAATTAGCCATTGGTATAAAGAAAATGACCTCTTTTCTACCACATTGCTCAGCTTAATAGCCATCCGTGAGGATGTTTTTCTTCATGATGTACTATTACTGACTTTGACTATTGAGTTCAGGGTTGATTAAGAAAATTACAGCCATTCCGATTCATAATAATTGGATTAAAGCTGCTGATGATAATGGAATGAATGCAGGTGAAGGCACACCTTCAACCCATGAAAGCATAATCCCTCAAGTAAATCCTAAGAAACTGCTGATAAAATGAAAATCTGCTGTAGTTTTGCTTAGCATATTTAATCACCGTATATGAGAAAAATCATTAAAACCTCACTTTTTCTACCCTTTTTCTATCAGCCCTGATACTCACTGTCAAAGATCTCTGCACAATTAGTCTATTACATTTTCATTTATAGTAATTATTATTTTATTTTAATTTAGCACCTGTAACAGGTGTGTGGTTTCTCACTATTGTGGTCTCCTAATTTCCACCAGCTGAAATGGAAACAACCCCCCCCCCCCAGCCATTTAAGAGTTGCTGCTCTTATGAGCAGCAGCAGGTGGATGTGACAATATTGCAAATTGATTTCACATGCCCCCTTTCCTCTTCATCATCCCTAGACAAAATGGTTCCTTCTGGTGGTTTTCTAATATACACAAAGTGCTACTGTAGACATTGGGGGTCTTGAACTGGGGCTCTAGTGCCATGCCTTATGAGTTACAACCCTGGTGGAGTGAGATCTGGATTTCAAGGAGGCCGACTAATTTCAGTACTGTCCTCCCTGAACCTCCAGTAAGCTGATCCCAAGGGCCAGTACTCTCAGACCAGGCCCTAGAGTTAGCTCCTCAGCCTGAACACTTAGTCTTTACTACAAGCCTAAATTTTGCTTCCCATGTCTTTGGCAGGTTCTTGTATCTCAGAATCTGATGGCCTAGAGCAGAGGTGGGAAACCTCTGAGCCACAAGCCTAATTAGTCCAATCACAGGTCCCAATGCCCACCAACCCCACAACTGATAAATAAATAATGTATTGAAATTCTCCACATTTTTGTAAGTAGAGTAATTGGGGTGGTTCACTGAACTTCTCCAGGGGAAAGATAAATTATCCAAGAATTCCTTGGTGCCTTGACCTCCCAGTTCTGGGCAACCAGAGAGGAGAGCTTATTTCAGGATGTGCAGATTCTACATGCAGGTGATTGACAGGCTGGCTGAGCAGGAGAGAGCCATTCACAAGGCAGTCAGTATTGTGGGGCTTGGTGTTAGCCACTCACTCAATAGGTAGCACTGGGGTACCTTTTCCTCATTAGTCATGGTTCACAATCCATTCTTAAAAGTCACTGAAACCCTGAGTGCTGCCGCTAACACAGTCAACTAACAAAGACTAGAGAAATCACTGAATCCAATTCCGATATGTTCCTTCCACATATTTCCCAAGAGCACTGTGATCAGAAGCAAAAATGAGAGCCCTCACAGTCATTCCCTAGTTAGAAGCTAGAGCTGTCAGTCAGAATACTACACATCCTCCTCAGCTTGCCCCTCCTCTCTGCCTTGCATTTATTGAAAGTTTGGAGGGGGCAACATATCAAATACCAAGGGAAAATGTCCTTCTTTGGTGGCTTCAAAACCTTTTGACCAGACTCCTTTCCCCCAGACTTTCCCTTGGAGCTGAGTAACCTTCACTTATAAGGTGGTCTGAATGACTCCAAAGTGAGAATATTCACATCAGACTTGTGCCTCATCTGTGGTGATTGAAAAGCCCAAACACAATGGTGTTGTGCAAACAACTAAGCTATACTCAGTAGATTCATTGAAATTAATGGACCTGTCAATCATGTCAATTAATTTTAATAAGTCTACTCTGAGTATGACCAACATTGGCTACAACCCATAGTTTCTATGTGTTGGACCTTTTAGTCATTCATCACAGCTGTGCTTTCTCCAACATTTCAATCTCTTTTTGATATATTTCTTTTTCACCCTGACTTGGCTCTTTCTCAGCTTGGCATTATAACACACTTGCAAGAGAGCTAGTCCCCGAGTTGATTATTATGCTGCTCATTCAGCTCTCCTGTGTAAACTGGTGGCACGCTGTTTGTCATGAACAGCACAATATCTGGCATAATAGAGTCTGAGGTGGCAAGGGAGTGCTCTTGTTCTGAGTATTTAAGAGGCATAAATGCATAGGCATTTTCAACTGAGAGAAATTATGAAACAAAATTGTCCCCTGATGTTCTGCGACAGGATTTTATTTTCCCACCGGAGCCATTCTTTTAGAAAACTGTTTAAGCTCTTTCCTCTTGTGTTTTGTCCCAAAGACTGACATTAGGTCAGTTTGCCATAACATTATTTTCATTGAGCAGCCTCTTGCCAGGTGACCTGTCAGAATGTTGTCATCCTTAATAAGGGCGTTATGACTTTGTTTTAGTTTCTCCCAGAAGGTAAATGTAATGGAGTGAAGACAAGTTGTTCATTTTCTGGAATCACTGATTTATTACGCCGTGAGCTTTAACAAGTGGCAGCTGCATTGTGAGCCAGTGACAGTTTTGTGATGGAATCTGAGAAGTAAGCTCACTCCATTGTCTTTAAGGTGTCACACAAAGAGGTCATTGATGGCTCTGCTTCTTCCTAGACTTTCCTGACCCACAAATCTGGGTCAAAGCACATGTGCAGACTCTCTACTCCCTATTATGCTTCTCTCTTGATCAAACTCTCTTTGATTGCTATGAAACTATAACCATCTTCAGAGCAACTCTTTGCATGTTTACTGAACACATGAAAGCGAGTGACTTATTCATGGACCAGCCATGTCCAAGTTGTTGGTGGTTCCCTTGGACTGTGCCCACTGGTTTTTTCCACATTCAGTTGAGTGCATGACAAAGGACCCTGTGCACACACAGTTCTATACATGTAGAGTTTTACACATAGTGGAATCCTTGTGTGGTTGGGTTTCCTGATCATACAGAAGCCCCTAGATGTATTCAGTTGTTTGCCTAGAAGGGTCCCCAAAGGCCTGGTTATAGGGAGAAGTTTTTGCTTGACACCAAATACAGTATAATGATGGCGTACAAATGCTCTGTCCACTCCTAAAAACAGCCTTCTATTGGGTGAATGCATACTATATTTGAGTTGATCATCTTTATTGTTTTTTGCAAGTGTTTTCTGTGGTCTTTATGCATTATCAAACCAAAGACCTCACTTGTTCCTGGGTAAAGTTTTTGTGTTGAGCATCAGTGTGTACAACTGTGTGTGAATCTGAACTTGTGATATGGTTTATCTATGTAGATCATAGTGTAAATATAAGAGAAATAATTTTAATATAACAAGAGATGCCCCATCTTGAACCTTCAGGTGACTTTTGTATAAGTCTGACTCCAGCCTACTATCCTGGAAGGCATTTAAGCATATCCTGAGCTCCTCACACTTTGAAAAGGTCAACACATGCAAATCAAGTTGCTAGCAAAGTCTATTCCAACTCCTGAATGGATGCCTTAAATCTAATGGTGGCACAGGGGACAGACAAAGAAATGACCAGGTTCAGTTAATGGCTTGCTATCACAGTTTTTCACTCTTTTGTTAAGGAAAACACTGAGGAGAAGACTGGCAGGAACTCTGAAGAAAAGACAATAGAATTGCTCAACTTAGACTCCCTGCTCCCTTCTCTATTGGAGACAGTGGCTGAAATAGCATTAAAAATGTTTCATTTGGACATTTCAGTGTGTTTTGAGGGATGGCATGACATGGCAACTAAAAACTACAACAACGTAGCAACAGTCCATTGGTGGTGGTGGTGGTAAATTAGCTGTAAGAGATCCAGTTTCGTTTAGACCCAACCAGTTCAATTTCCTATTACTTGGGATCAGCAAACACCTGTTCCTTGTTCAATTATCCCATTGTCCTCAACTGGGTCCCTTCTCATCATAGTACCCAACCCTTTCCTCTTTCCCCTACACTTAGTAATTTTTTAAAAATGAAAATGAGTAAAAATGTCTCTATCCACAAGAAAGTTGGTTATAAATATAACAACTATCAGTGTGTGCTTAGTTTATAGTTTAACACGCACACAGCAATGATAAGGCAATGTGTGTGTATAAGGCAATTTGGCTAGCTCTACATGCAGCCTTGGGAGGCATGCTGTCAGCAATGTGAAAGGTGTGTACATTGTGCTGCAAACAATTCAACACTATAGGTCAAGGCAGGATGGTTAGACAGGCTTAAAACAAATTCCTACAAATCAGGCCTTTCCTGACAGGGTATCTGCAGTTTTTCATGTCTGTGCCAGACAGGATTCCACTGTAGTGATGGAGTGCCGAAATCATTGATTCTACAGTAGGAAATAAGAAACACACCTCCTGTGAGTGCCATGACTTCTTTACAAGATTTCACATTTACCTAATAGGCAGGAATGTATCAGCTATGGTTGGTATGTTTGGGTGGGTGTAGTGGGGGAAAGAGGAAAGGACCACAAAATTTGTCCCTGATGCTGCTGGCCATCTGGTTCAGTGTCTTATCTGCTTCTGTCTACTTTATTCTCCTAGGAGAAGGGGGGCAGCCAGTCAACCCATAGAGAGGGTAATCATTTAGGTCAGGGGTCAGCAAGCTTTTTGGGGGGTGGGCCGGTTCACCGAACCACAAATCTGCTGGTGGGCCAGGTAGTTCAACCAACTACTTTTTTCCTAATATCATGGGAATTATTTTTGGAAGATACTGTACAGGACCAGTCAGAGTATGTTGGGATCCCTGAATCTGTAGCTTCTTCAAGCAGGGCACTTTGCTGGGTGCTAATCTCAGTATTCAACTTAACAAACAAGGGCCCCTCCATATTTCACCTCCATGCTTTGATTGAATGCATAGAAGGGTCTGCAGGGGCTTGGAGAGCTTGCACTGCCACCATCCTTCACTGACAAATGCCTGCTTGACATTCATAAATCTGCATGTGTGGATAACTTCTACATGGAAGGGGGGGACTCTGATTGGCCAGGGTGACTCTTTGCACGCATGAGTCTTCCATGCATATGTCTGGAGAAGGCTTTCCAACAGATGTCATAAGTGGTGGCAGGGTGGAGCATAACAGCAGCGGTGTGGGGAGCTAACCATTGCAGCCTTATGACTACCTCCATGCAGACAATCCATATGTAGAAGGGGTGATGTGTACCTTCTTATATCGTTTGCCTGAACCAAATTGTGCATCTAATTTTAATATATAACCAAAAAGCTGACTAAAAAAAAAAAGGATATAAACTGATGTCAGAAACACGGGGAAGTGTTTACTGTGTTCCTCTGCATAGATTTCAATGTTTTGGTACTACATATAAGAATACATCACAGGACCACGTTACTTGAGGGACTCAGTAAGGGACTCATATACCCAGTAAGTCATTGTGTTCTTTAATGTAGTTTCCCCATCAACTTCCTAAAACATTGGCTTTAAGTGTGGTGGCAGCTTTCTGAAGAAGGACATCCCTGTTGAGATATGGCAAGTGTCCACTATTTGTACTTTCTGGAAACAATTGCAGACATTTTTGTTTTAACAAGTTTTTCTAGCTGGATGAAAAGGTTTCTTCATTTTGCGTGATTTTAAAGCCATCTTTAGTTGTTATTCATCCACTGTTTGAAAAACATTTTAAAGTACATAATTATTAATAAATTCTTCATCATCTTCTTCTTCTTCATTAGCTATAAGAAATTAATAATAGTAATAATGATAATAAAGCTGACTAAATTTTATCTGTAAAGTCTCTGTAATCTCTCTTTATAAGCCTGCATGCTTTTTACAAAAAGGTGAAACCCTATGCTTGAATCAAGCAGCCCAGGATCTTTGATTGTAGGAGAAGATATCCTATTCTTTTTTAGGCAATACAAATTCGTGGAATGCACACTGATTACAAGAGTAATACTGCTCCATTTTCATTTTTCTTTCTTTTTTAAAAAAGCTATCCTAGTCCCTATAATTTTCTTATGTGAACTGACAGGAGGGTCAGAGAAAATATGCTTTAGCCTGTCCTCTTTCAGAAAGTCAGTAAACATACTACCATTTGAGAACATAGCTATAAAAAGGGACAAGTTAATGTTCCTGTGAAAATCCCTTGGAGGCTGATACAGTCCATTAAAAATGGGGGCATTTGGTCACTTTACCGAATTACTTCTGCAGTAAGTTGTAATCTTTCAGAGATCTCTCTAAGGTTTAAGCACAAAGACTGTGTAGCCCTCCTTCCAGAATGCTATTTAAAGTGGTTTTGAGGTGCTTTGCTCTCCTTCACCTTTTCCCATTACTGCTATGGATGTTTAGTGATTTTGTGTTTACAATAAATGAGAATCTCGTTGAATCAAGTTGCTTTGCAATGAACCTGTGGAGCCAATGTTATTTCAAATGATTTTAACACTATAATCTAAAACAAAAACCTCGTGTAAAATTACCCAATTAGAAATTGAATGTTTTTTTAATAAAAAAAACTATGTGGAAAGTAATGGAATTCATTAAAAAAACTGATAATTTCATATTGTCCAGTTCACATACTATACTCAACACTGTACATGACCACAGTCCAACATGCTATTCTCTGCAACATACTAAAAACATGAGCATTTAAGAATCCCACTTTTTCACCGCTAGCTCTGCCTTTCCACTCTTTTTGGAGAAGAGGAAGTAGGAGAACAGTGGAGGGCCTATGTATGGAGTATCTTTACTCACTCCAGAGAGCATGAAGCTTGCAATCCCTGTAGAGAGCAACACACAACTCCACACATCATTTAGAGGCAACGAGAGGCTCCATGGGACCTCCTCATCCTCAGCAAAATGATGCATGGAAAGTTATTTCTTGCTGGGGTTCATTGGGCTTAAAGTCAAGCATCCTGATTCCTGGCGAGAAAAGTTTTTAAAAAAACTTTTATAAAAAAAATAATAATCTTCAAACCTCAAAGTTTCCCCAAACTGCTGGTAGTATTTCCATTTTGTTTATAAGTGGCTCGTTTTGGTTTAATTTTTGTCAGCACTCACCACCTTTGTTTGTTATTAGAAGGAATGATAATTATTTCTTCATTGGTGTACATGTCTCTTTCTTTCTGCTAAGCAAGATGTATGCTTCCCCTTCTCCATTAGGCACACATGCAAGGCATGGTTAATCAAAGATCTTGTGGGTTTACAGTGATTCAGGAACTGATCAGACAATTTCTGATCCGAAGCAGGTCAAAGCATTTTCTCCTGAAAGCACCCAGTTTTGTACCGTCGTCATCGCAGCTCTGTCAATAATGTAGCAAAATGGCATCAATTCAGAGGCATACTGCACAATACAATATTTAAAGAATCAAATTCCATAAATTTTAGAATTATGGTGTGACAATCTCTTCATTCATCTGAGAGGCAGTACTTGTAAGTAGAATGAAATAAAGAATTGCTTTGAGAACTGTTGCAAATACTATTCATTTTTTTCCTTCAGAAACCAACAAATCCCCCACACACATATGAATACGGAACTTTTGACAGGGGCTGCTGAACTGAACATGTTGTCACTGTCACTTGTCACATTGGCTTCAGAAAAGCAGCATCTCAATAGATGGCCTGCTTTATTTAACCCATTTAAGAGTTTATTGCTTTTCTGCAAAGTTCATGGCTTCATTCGGCATGAAACAGGAATGCTGAATCAGTGTCCAAAAAAGAACCAGTTTTTCTTTTCCTTGAAGAATGGAGCTTTGCAAATAAACACCCAGAGCCTCCCATTGTCATCAAATAAATTATTATCTGAAAGTTACATGACCTTTGGTGCATTATTGTCTCTCTCAGTCCTTGGCACTTGATGTCGTTCATAAAACTAGTTGAATTAATAGCTTTTGAATGGAGTTTGCTTCCAGGAAGGACTGACTGTCTTGAAAGAGCATGCAAGATTCCTTTGTGCTATTCTCAGCAAACTAAGGGGGGAAAGATGAGAACACATGCCAAACTGTTCATTTCATCCGTGCTTCTCCTCCCCTGGAATTACGCTCCCAAAAATGGCATGCTTTCATGAAAACAACTTGACAAATACCAACTCCAGCAAGGACTCGACAGCCATTGTAAAGTTTCAATCTCGCAAAGGGCTTATTTAGATGATTTTGGGCTATTGCAAGATGATTGGAAAAGAATTTCCTGAATGACAAGGTAGAGACACAGCTTTGAACAAACAACCAAAGGGGGCATGGGATTACAACCAATTGTGGCTGGAAAGCTATGCCACTGTTTGTTTTTATATTAGACGAGAGATAAAACAGCTATTTAGAGAGATGATTTTGACATATGAGGATTTTTCAATCTTCTTGCTCATTTCAAAACAACTGCAAAATACTGATACATGAGAACTTTAAAAAATAACTGCTAGCTCCAACCCCACAAAACTTAGCTGAGTAGGGAGCACACACATTTCCAACTTTCCAAAAGAATCAGTGAGTGTTCTATATGATACAAATTCTCATCACCAGGGTGTCATCAGTGTAGTTCTTTTATTGAAAAAAAATCTAAAAAGATTAAGGACCTTTCTTTCTTTCTTTCTTTTTTTAAAAAAATAGCAATTCCATTCTTTTATTCTCATAGCTGAACTCCTTTTGGTAACAACAACAACAACAACAACAACAACAGCTTTCCAAAAGAATCTGTGAGTGGAAGAACGTTAAGAGAGCAGGAAAGTGTGATGGAATGTTGGGTGGAGTTTGAGTGAATGACAGACAGAATGTGTCTTTTGAGAACAACAGTTGAAGATAGATGTGGAAATGGAGAGAGAGGGAGGGGGGAAATGAGGCTGGAGCGAGAATGAAAACATAGGTAGAGTTAGAATATCTGTTAAAGAGCAGAGTCAATCCAATTATTGATTCTGTATAAAATACCATATACTGACTATTATTTTCTGGGTATTATTTTCTATAAATAAATAAATATTCACTTATTTAACTGTGTATATTTCAACCTGTGTGTCTTCTGTGGATAAACTCAACTTGGCCTATAGAGGAAGAGTCCTACTGGTCCCTAATAAAGTAGGTGGTGGCAGCAGATATTGTGGTAAGCCTGAAAGGGGGGGGTGACTGGATTCAGCAGAGTAGCTGAGTGACTGGCCTAGTGATCCCCAGGGCCCAGGACACTGCCGGGACTCTGGGAACACCTCGACAAGCATGTAGCCATTTTATTCCTCTTCGTGGCTTCGCCAAAATAATCCCAGAAATTGTGTTAGATAAAGTGTTGAGAATTATCTGTTATGGATCTCTAGCCTCCTGAAAGAACTACAATTCCCAGTATTCATTGGGAAGAGCAAAATGAATATTCCAGGTTAGTCTGGAATATGTCCCAAATCTCATTGCCTGAATCCTTGTTGACCTTAAAATGCAGTTAAGTACTTCAAAAGGATAAAGTGAACATTAGATAAAGTAAATATTAACAGGATAAAAGAGTGTGTGGTGTGTGTGTGTGGTTTTTTTAGTGTAAATGAACATAGGGAGCAAAATGCTTCCTGGGGGAAAATACAAATGGTGTAAATAAAGGAAAACTGGCATCTTGGGATAATCGACTCTAAATAGTAAACAGATGGCAAGGGCAACTTCTTTGGAGAGCACTTTCATTGAAAAATCATAGTGAATAATTTATATTAAACATGCATTAGGATTGCTAAGCACTCCCGTCAAATCTGAACCGCAAAGTGCTAGCTTGAAATGGAAAGTTTTTTTTTCTTTTCAAAGAGAGAGTGAGCATTGGAGAGACACATGCACAATACAGTATTCCAAGCACACAAGAAGCTCAAAAATCTGTTAACTCCCATCCTAGTTCTCTTTGAGGCAAAACATGCTCGTCAGACTCTTCTCACACCATGCCTGACCAATGTCCTTCTGCATAAATGAAAAATATATATTATAGTGCTGGGGTGCAATGTCTGGTCTGCACAAAGATGGGCTTTGCCCTGCAGCAATTCCAAGAGATTAATTAAGAGCAAATGGAAGTGCTTTGAACTGTGCACCTGAAGATGGAGAATTAATTAAGTGGATTGACAGACTTGATCCTTACACATGAAGTTCAGTCTTGTGTATATTTACTCATGTGCCTGGGGTCAATGGTGCTTATTCTCAAGTAAGTATCTAAAGAGCCACAGAGAATTAGCCTGTAGTTCTTGTCCTGCACCCCACTTCCCAAGAAGAAGAAGAAAATATAGAAAACATAGCATGGGATGTCAAGATGCTAAATGTATCACATAGTTTAGAATATAGCATTTAATGATGATAAGTTCATTATTAACTATAAGTGCAATCTACAAATACAGAAACCTTCTTCAATGGAATGCAAAAGGAATATCTTACAAAATCAGGAAATGACAAATCATCATAGTTTCTATTGTATAAGCATTGTTTGCCATTGCAAAAATTAATAACAGAAAGGATCAAGTATTTGCATAATTCAAACAAAAAGTCAGTTCTGAAATTTATTAATGAATCATTTAATACTTTAAAACACATACACATACAATTTCTTCCTTGGGTTTTCTTTTTTGCCAATTAAATTGTCAAATGAAATTTACCCAGCAAGCTAATTTTCTGCTGAGAGCATAATGGGGTTTAGTCTTACTTGCCCTGAAGCAGATCTTACCAAATTTTAGGCAAACCTTTATCAATAAGAATTGCAAGAAAAATTGTTTTATAATATTGTTGAGAATGGTACGGAAGTGAGAGCTGGACCATAAAGAAGGCTGATCGCCGTAGAATTGATGCTTTTGAATTATGGTGCTGGAGGAGACTCTTGAGAGTCCCATGGACTGCAAGAAGATCAAACCTATCCATTCTCAAAGAAATCAGCCCTGAGTACTCACTAGAAGGACAGATCCTGAAGTTGAGGCTCCAGTACTTTGGCCACCTCATGAGAAGAGAAGAATCCCTAGAAAAGACCCTGATGCTGGGAAAGATGGAGGGCACAAGGAGAAGGGGACGACAGAGGATGAGATGGTTGGACAGTGTTCTCGAAGCTACTAACATGAGTTTGGCCAAACTGCGAGAGGCAGTGAAGGATAGACGTGCCTGGCGTGCTCTGGTCCATGGGGTCACGAAGAGTCGGACACGACTGAACGACTGAACAACAACAACATGAGAATGGTAATCCACACTCCACCTGATCCTTTCAGCTCTATCCAATATCTTACTGTATTGCAACGTAAGTGCTTGTGATGAGCAGCACCCGCAAGCTATATCAATGCAATGTCACAAAACATGGCACGATAACAGCCTCGCAAGAGCATTGTGGGTATGCAAAAAGCAGATTCATCAACAGAAAATGAAGAAAAGCAAAGACATGCTGAAATTTGGATGCATTCCACCAATGCATATATGCCACCTCAACTAGGAGAGAATATTCAGAGCATTTGCAGCACAATCCTAGACATGCCTACTAAGAGATACATGATTAAATTTAATGGGGTTTCCTTCCAGGTAAGTGTGTATTGCAAGGGTAGGGAACCTCAGGCATGTGTGTTGAACGTGGCCACCAAGTCTCTCTGTCTGGTCCTTACAACTTGCCCTGGGCCATCGCCTGTCCCCAAACCATGGCCTTCACCCACCCTGGTTCACTCCTCCCTTGCTTTGAGTGCTTAACTGTGACAATGCCTCCTGCTTTTTTTTTTTTTTTTTTGCTGGGGGCTTGAGAGGTGTGTGAATATGCAGAAACCTTACCAAGCTAAGAGTTCATTGTTCGACCCATTTTTGCTTCTGGCCGCATCTGCCCTAGCATGTGTCACCCAAAAAGTTGCCCACAATGCAATGGGACCCTCAGGCTGAATAGAGTTCCCAACCTCTGGTGTATAGGATGATAGGCTCAATCAGTGTGATCCATATGCGGACCCTGTGGTACCCTCTAACGCTGGATCAGCAGCATAGAAATTTTAAGCAAATGAAAATATCAACTTCTCCAAATGCCACACTACATTTGCTTTGTAGGAAATGTCAAAATGCTGAAACAGGAATGAATAAAATCTCCCATGTTGATATGTCTCACTATGCATCCTATATCCACCTGTCATTTACATAATTCAATTTTTTAACAATACAGAGAAGTTAATTTCAATAATGCTAGGAGATTTTCGCCTTGAGCCAGTAACTGGTACACATTACAGTTTGCGAAGAAAATGCACTACTTGGGATTACATATGGCCCAAAGCAAATATTGTACAATAATTATTCTCATTGTTGGGGGTAACTGTGGTAATGTATTCATTATTGATTCTTTCCCAGGAGGGATGCAACTTGGATCCATTGCTCATTTTTAATGGCTCCACAAGTCATCAGAATTGTCGGCAGTTGCTCATTTTGTCTTAGATCATTTATTTGCTGCATCTCCTGCTCAACAACAGGATAGCACCATGGTCTGCAATGTATTTCTGTTTCACTGTATAAGCGTCTCTCAAAACCAATGTTGACTAGGAACCCAGATGCTGCAGAAACATGTCAATGAGCCTCAAATTGCAAGAAGCAAATGAATGATAACATCTAATTGCTCTTTAGCGGGTCCTCCATAAAAGAGGGCACATGTTGCGGTGTGACCCGGCTACCTGACCCAGTGTTGTGGGTGGGTAATCTTGGAACAGCCACAACCCCTGATAGGTGGGTCCTGTGTTGCTGGGGTGTAATTTGACCAATGGGATGCTTCGGAAAGCACCAGCGCGGGACCTATATAACCCATGTGAGGCTTACGAACTTCCTCTTTGGGGCTTCCGCATCAGAACACCCGCCCACCTCTCCCTATATTTAGGGCTTGCGCTGGACCTTCCTATGCCGTCATGTGTCGCCTGCTTTTGGGGGAGGGGGACGGTAGGAATTCTCCCCACTTGGCTGATTGGCTGGTGCCATTTGGGTTTTGCCTGCCGTGTAGCAAATCATCACAACTTGTAAATTGCAGGTAGGCTCTGGTTCAGGTGACGTGGCGGCCACGCCTATGCAATAAAGGGTATTACGGTAAAGGAATCCAGGGACTCACTGGTTTGGCGATCCTTGAAAGAGGTTCGGCCCTCGCCTGAGTCCAGGGGACATCAGGGTGGCTGTTTGGTGTACCCTCCATCAGCTGTCCCTGGTGTTCATCCTTGACTGTCCTATGAACATGGCTCTGGGACAGCACTGCCTGCATGTGTGCAGGGAGAAAGTCGAACCAGAACCTATGCAACCACTCACTTGATTGTAATCAATAAAATTGTGGCCTAAATTCTGCCAAAATCCAAACCAAATATCTGACTCCTGTGTGAATTTGTTTTGGGGAAAGGTAAAGGGTCTAAACACGTAACTGCATTGGGATGAAAGGCTGGTCTGTTACTTTTCTTTGAAAGAAAAAAAATCAGTCACCACTGTTAGCAGTCAACATAAAGGTCTGTAACATTTTGACTGATGTCAATTAAATAAGCATCATGTCAGTTCTTTCTTTTTTGTTTTTTAGGACAAATTTGATGTCTGAAAATTTTAATTGGTCAGATATAGGACTCCCCCCGCCCCACCCCGCCTAAAGTTTGAGCAAATAGAGCTTGTGTATTTAACAAGGTATTTAGAGACTGAGTAAATTGAATTGGTTAGCATGGTTTCATATTGAGATGTACAATGAAACCCTTTTAAATTGGGCCTTGTAGCTTTTATTGACAGCTGTCCTGTACTACCCTATTGTGATAATAAGCAGAAGCGATGGCACAATTTTGTTAGTGAAGAAGCAAAAGGAGATGGAGTCACAATGCAGAGTGGCAAAAACTTGATGTGGGCCAGAGTAAGAATATTCACAGCTCCCACCATACGAACGATTTCGCAAATGGCACAGAATTCATGCAGCTCTGCTAGAATCCATGATGTATGTGTGTTACATTTTTTTGTGAGAACTGACTTTCTCCTATGTACAGTGGCAGAACATGTCTTCATGGCATCCAATCAATTGGACTGATTGGCAGGGGACATGCCTGTTGCAAGCTTCTTACGCAGCCCTGCTAGCATAGATTGGAAAGGTGACGTGAGGAGGATGCAACGGGGCAGGTATGTGCATGGCTGTTGCGTCCTTCTTATGCTGTCGTGGCAGCACCCCCCCAAAAAAAAGTGCTCCTGGGGCCATTGACTCAGCAGGGGCCCCCCATGTTACATCCCTGCCTATGTACTCTGCACTGATTGGATGAGCTGATTTACCAAAGGTTCATAGCAAGCTGGCTTATATTAAGTCAGCCTGATGGGCCATCCAGCTCAGTGTTGTCTACACTGATTCGCAGTGGCTCTCCAGGTTTTCAGACAAGTTTGTCTCCAAGGACCTTCTTCTAGGACCACTGAGCTCTGGCCCTTCCCCCTTTCATGTGATACAGAGAGAATTGATATTCAGTAGCCTATGTTCATTCACTTTCTAGAGTCACAGTTCTGTGGTGAAAAATAAGGGAGGTAGGGACCGTAGCATCCCCTCTGACATCGGGGTGAACCAAATCAGGATACTCAGTTTTTTCGGTGTCAAGCTCTCATGGGAGCCAGCTGGCTGGTGCCAGACAAAAAGTGGGGCATTCCAGGATCCAAACAGAAGCCAGGAATGGCCTATGTAATTCTGGGATGCCCCACTTAGATCAGAATAGTTGAGTGGTATGCCATAGGTGGGTAATAAAGGGGGGAATATTGCATGCAGAATATCACAGGATCAATCCTTGGTACCAGCATTTTAAAACTGTATCCAGTAGCAGGTGATATGGAAGAAAACCTATTTCTGACATCCTGGATAGCTACTTTCTATTGTCGTAGTCCTGCGCTGCCAGCCACAGCAGAACTCAGTGGAGGGAGAAGCCAGCCAAACAGCAGAGTCTCATGGGGGTGCTTGCCTGGAGGCAGAACCCATATACAGGGTTCAGTCCAGCCCTAAGGTCAGGAATATCTCAGTTCACGTAGTCAAATGATCCGGGAGTCAAGAAAGCTGAGGCTCCAAGGTCACAAGAAGCAACAAGGTCTAGACAGGAAAACGAATGTTGTTTCCAGCAACTGACTGAGGCTGGAAACTCTGCTTAAGAAAGATGGAGCTAGCTGGTTCTCATCAGGAGCAAAAAGAATGATCAGCAGCAGGTGGAGTCATTTTGCCTTCTGCTCCTTCAGGCTGCTGCTCAGCAGGTGAAGCTGATTCCTGGCCCATGACACCTATCAGAATAGACAACAACTAGTTGTCTACTCTAATCTAACCAAGTATAAGGCAGCTCCTACAACCTCAGCATTCATGATCATGGAAGGTTTTTAAATAGGAAAATGTTCAAAAAACATTAGAGACAAACAATGGCAGACTTTATTTTATTTGTAAGCCAGGAAGAACGTGTGTGAGAATCTCCACACACCCACATCCCAGTAGCTATGAACAAATATGGCTGACACAGTAATTCAGGGCATTTGAATATTTTAATTACTTCCCCTTGGTATAATAGGGTCTATCTTTTGTAACCCTGTCTTGTTTAACCATCATCAGATCTTGTTTGATAACAATGTGTTTTGTAGCATTTTGTATAACTTCCCTTTTTTGAAACTTACATATACACACACACACATATTAAAAATACAATATAATGCATAATTCACATGTATTCCATGAAAGAAAGAGTTAACAGCCCATTTATTTTATTTTATTTTACATACAGAGTAAAACAGCATTTGCACATTGACCATGTGTGCTCTTATCTGTTCAGACTAATTGCAATTGTGTTACTAGAAATGCAGAAACATTAGTTACAGTAAATTTATATCGGATCATCCTAATATCTCATCACAGACACTTAAATGAAAGGCCCTGAAATAGAATGGTTTCTCTGCTACGCTGCAGATAAGGTTAATAAAGGGGCGAGGAGCACAGGTTAAAGCACACCAGCCTAAGAAAGAAATCAAGCAATGTGTCTAATTAGTTCGTGTAAGTAATTGAAAATTGAACGAATGTTAATGTAAATTAAATTTACTTGGGTTTTCAGTGCACTCTTGAGACAATGCAGAACAATACATTCCTTAACATTTCTGAATGTAATTTCAATATCTAGTCACGCTACTACAAAATCACTATGCAGTGCTATCTATTCCAAATATACCCCTGCTCATTTAGAACTTAGTCAGAAATGTCTAGCAGCAGTAGATATTCTAAATAAAGCATTGTAAAACAATGGCAGCCTACTCCAAAATGGTGCCTCCATTTATTTATTTATTTTACTACAATTCACATAATCCCAGACAATTGACATGCTTGCTGGAGCTCATTTGAGTTGCAACTGAAAACATCTCAAAGGCACCAAGTTAGGAAAGGCTGGGCTACAATATGATAGGTGAGGAGTTCATCATGCCAAAGCTCGATATAGACGAGTTCATGCCTTTATTTCTAATTTCTGTTCTCCCCAAGACAGCCTCACGCTACTATATATTTTGCTGAAGGGGGATTCTCTTCAAATTGATCTACTAAGTGGCTACAAAATAGGCTTCCATAATGCTTTTGAGAATGGTTTGACAAGATTTATGACTTGTAAGGCTACAATCCTATAAAGACTGAACTCTGTGGGTCTAACTTTTGAATAGACATATTGCATCAGGAAAAATCCTACAAATGAAACTTTCAATGATGAATCTAGGTTTCCTCATAGAAGTCTGACAGTCCATATGCTATGTAACACCTTTGTTGCCGATACCTATGGCTTTCTCCTGACAGTATTTACATATATATTGTTAGTTTGGTGATGGTCAGTTAATATGCTTTATTAATTAATCAGTTGAAGTGCCAAAAGAACAAACAGTGAATCTCTTTCGTTAACAAACCACGGGTGGTAAAATGCCAATCTGTCATACCTCTGCCCTGAAGGTCAGTGTTATTCATTCTAATGAACAGGAACAGGACAGAGAACAAGAGAGATTAATTTTCTTGACACAAATTATAGTAGACATGGAGATTTAGAGTACTAAGTAACATTTGCATTGTTGCCTTTGGAGAATAAATGAACTTTATATACCACATTCAGTTTCTAAGACACATTAGCACTCTTCAGGCACAGGAAATCCCTCTGTGTATAGAACACATGGGTTTGCCTTCTCTGTGCATCCTGGGCCCACCTGCAGAGCCCCATCCCCAACTTCTTATGTTGAATGGGGAAGTTCTGAGCAAAAACCTATGCCTCTTACTCAGGTGGAGCTTTCCTGTTCAGGCATAAGACTGATAACATTTACTATTCCCTTTTCAGTTGAAGGTGTAGTCCTGGGATATGAGTTGCTATGTGTAAACTGGATTAAATTGGCAGGGCTTTAACTGGGATACATTGGGCCACACCCATCCCTTGGAGAGAGAAAAGGAATGAAGTGGATGTAGAGAAAGTCTAAAAAGAGGACTGATTGGTGGTTTGTATACGAACTCTCTGAGAAGGGAAGTGCCTATAAATACTGCCTTTCATCTTTGTGCATGCATTAATAATTGCCAATAATAGCACCAATGCTTCCATTAGTGCCCACAGATTCATTATTAAGGTTGGTACTGAAACAAGTATTTGGCTGGTATTCTATCAACAGAGAAAGAACTAAGTTTGTCACTCATAAAAGACCTTGAAAACAAGATTGTGACAGAGCAAGGGTGGAAGATTGTGACTGGCTACCCCAATTAAAATACTATCCATGAGCTATTATGCCATGCTGGTTCTTCCCTTTGATGGCATCCTTGCAGTGTTTGTATCAGAAATATTTAGAAAGTGGATATTTTTAGCATCACCATCAGATTATATTACCTGCTACTATATCGGTAGGAATCACAGCATGGGGTTATATTACATGGGTCTAACCCTAAGTCAGGGGTCAACAACCTCTTTGGACCCATGGCCACATTTGTGAACTGAAAAAACTGTCATGGGCACCAAGCACAACACAACATTGTCTTTCCATTGGCTACAATATAATGCTTATTCCAAGTCAAATTTCAGCAGGGGATATAGAGGAGCGGACCTGGTGGACACAAGGGAAAGCCCCTATGGGCAAATGGGTGTCCACATTGGTAACTCCTGTCCTAAATGCAGGGGCAGAGCAAGGTGGGTGCATTGGGTGCGGGCTGCCCCAGGTGCCACCAAAACTTGGCACGCCCCCCACGACGCCCAAGATGAGCCCTGCCACCCAGTAAAAAGCACGTGCTGATGGCTTGCTTGCAAACCTTCTCGGTGTGTGCTTTCCTTTTTCCAGCTGGGGCGGAGGCGAGGGGCGGGCCAGGGAGGGGCTCCCTGGCCCGCCCCTCGCCTCTGCCCACTCCGTAGTGCAACCTCGCTCCACAGCTTGATCGTGGGGTTTGCCACGGCATCACTGCGGAGCACGCATGCGCTGCTCCATACGATGCATGTGTGCTTCGGAGTGACACCCCACCCCCAGGGGGTGCCCCCAGGTTTGCTGCTCCGGGCAGCCAAGCGGCTTCGTTCGCCACTGCCAACAGATATTTATTCACCACCAGTGTGGACACCTTCCGAATGTATGGGTTAGGGTTGGTGTATTAGGCTGGCTTAACAACAGAATTGCTAAAGAAATGTCAATCTTGGAGCAGGATGCCCACTTACATAAACAACAGAGAACTGTAGAATGCACAATGGTGCTATCATAATACCAATTACGTTTTGTTACCATGGAGCTCCACATAAACCCAGCTATTCCTTTCCGCTTGTTTCTTTCAAAGATCTATCATGGTTACATTATATCAAATCACAAAATTTCCATGTTTTGTTACAAAAGCAGACTAATTATATACATGCTTATCTCATTACTGCAGACAGCTTGACTTATCTCTTAGCATAATTATCTGATTTCTCTGATAACGTAACTAGAATAACTATCTACTGTACACTTCTGCAACTGATGTCATGGACGTATTTTTAATATGCAGCTGTTACAAGCTGCTGGAGAAAGGAATTTGGTTCATATATCTGCTATCCTGTGGATCAAAGAACTCTATTTTGATGGTCTGGTGCCACTTTATTTTAAGGCATGACAAAAAAAAAATTGGGAACTAGGATCAATTAGTAAAAGAAAAACAGAAAAGGACCTCAACGGGTGCATGGAAGCAATTGGTTGCAAAGCACTATTACAACCTTATATGTTTTGGGTTAAAATCTTTCTTCAGGGGCTCAGTTTATTCATTCCTCTTACCAGATGATGTTGCTAACGATCTGTCTCTACGAAGGCCCTCCCCAGAGAGGCTCACCTAGTACCTTCATTAATATATTTTCAGTACCAAGAGAAGACCTTATTATCCTTCCTGGCTTTTTCTATCTGACCTTTTAAACTCCATCCTTTGCCATTTTTAATGTGGCTACTTTATTTGCTGAATGTTTGTGCCATTATTCACTGTAGGTATGATATTTCCGTTTCTCTCTCATTTTATTATTCTTGTTTTCAATGCCCCTTCATTTAAGTGTAATTTTTTTTAAACTGATGTTCTGATTTGTAGTTGATGTTTGTGTGAAATAGAGGAACAGAGCAATCCAGACTCCCTTTGCACCAGTCAGTGTGAGTGTTCGGAGCGGGGGCTATGATTGATCACCTGGTCCTGCTAGCCTCTGCCACCTCCCATCAGCCACTGTCTGCAGAGTGACACCAGCAGAACTCTGTTGACATGGAAATCTTCCTCCTACCCACCTAACAGGCTGTTAGCAACAGCCAGGAAAAAGCCCCCAAATGGTGTGATCCAGAGGTGGGAAGAAGCAAGGGCTGAGCCAGTCCTGGACCTGTTGCATCCCAATGAAGCCCTCATTCCATCAAGTGACAGTATCAGGCTTCAGCCAAGCCAATCAATGTGCTTGCCCCATCCTAACACAGTGATCTCCCTGCCCCCATCTTCTACATTGGTTACCATGCACAGCTGGACTGTTGCAGTGGCCCCACTCATCCTCCTGGGGTTAGGATTTCCTCAGCAAATAAGTGAGTAAGTAAGGAAATAAATGACTGTAATCCAAATGGGATGTTACCAGGACATTAAGACATGTTGAATTTTTCAACTTTCAAATGCTAAAAATGAGGGGTGCTAAAAAGTTTTAACATGACTTGAGAATTCAAAAGACATTCTAGTTACCTTAATATAATTTAATTTTGCTTGGTAAGTAACATGTGTGTAAAATTCCTTAGAAATCATTTTAAAAATTGCCAAGTACTTGCAGTTATATCATCATCATCATCATCATCACCTGACATTTTCAGAAGTAAAAGTAAAATTATTTTGTCATTCAATAGCAGTTTATGTGCTTCTTCATCAAATGTAGACTTACCAAGCAAAATGTCCAATCACAAAAATAATAGCAGATTTTAATTCCTTATGCCCAAAAACATATTTTTTAAGAATCCTCACTTAAGAAATTTGAAAAAAAAAGTTTCACTCCCTAAAATTATGTGCCCTATTGGGACATAGTCAACTGTGGCCAGAAGTGGCCACAGCATTGTGTGAATGGACTGCACATGAACTGCATTTTAGTTTAAGCCCATCTACACCTTACCAGTAGTAGGCTGATTACTGATGCTCTGTATCTATTCCCATTTTTCTTCTGACCACATCTGCCGGCATGGCTAGGCTGACTACATAGTTAGCCAACATCTGCCAACATGGTTAAGCTGGAGGACACCATTCCTGTAACCAGAAGTGCCAACTTGAATAAACTATGGGGGGGCAGGTAAGCCCCACCCTGCATAATTGATCACATGACGTGGCGCACACACACACACACACACACACACCCCTTTTGAATGGCAATACCTATCAACTTGGGGGGGAGGCAGCCCCTCAAATATTTTATGGGGGGACGAAGGGACCTCAGCCCCTCAGAATTGGCTCTAATGCCCATAACTCTTAATTTGCTATTTCTGAAATTTCTGAATGCCTCCTAGAATTCCCTTTCCCTCCCTAAGAATGCTGCCTTTTGCAAGTCTGAGCCCTAACACCGATCTTTCTCCCTTCTGACTTGATGCTGCTCCCATTAATGTAACAAGCATATTACTTGGTGACAGGATATGGTAATGAGATGTGCACCAGATTTATTATGAATGCTCTCCAGGATATTTCTTCGCCATTGTGAGAGTTCGTGACATGTTCCTTAATATCTATTTAGACATAAACATCCAAGTTGATCAGTCATAATCTGGTGAAAAGCTGCCAAGAGCCAAAACCATCTTTTCCTATCAACACATAAAACTCTTCAGAGTGACAGTTAGAACATTATCTATCAACCAAGTCCATTTTCTTAGAATTTAGCTTTCCGTGTTAATCTTTAAAGAATGACAGATTCTTAAGTGGTCAGCAGAAATAATGCTTTGGATAATCTGGCACTAGCAAGAAAAAATCCCTTTGACCTTTTTTCACTTTAAAAACAGTGATTAAGGCCCAAGTACAAAGCTCATGGATGTTACATTCTTTTTGCTTCCCAGTCTGGAGTGAATTTTTAAGAGCTGAAATTCACCATTTGCAAAATCCCTGTCATATTTGGGATATTTTATTTCTCCAAGTAATCATAGCAAGAGCTACACCTGCTGAGCTAGTAGACAAACATTTACTGATGTTTGAACTATGTATCAAAGAAGATATAATTGGGCTGAAAGCAGCTGATAATTGCTAAGCAATTAATATTTCAATCCAATCCTCTGGATACTTGAATCTCAGACTCCCAAGCCTCTTCAGTTTCTTTGCTCTGGGAAACAAGGCAACATGCAGATTTTATGTCTAAATAAAATAAAATAAAAACCAGGGGGATCTAATCTGCTCCACCTTGATGATCAGAGTATTCTTCAATGCTTTATATAAATGTGTCAATATTGTCCCCAATGAAAGAAAGCTCACATAAATTTGGTTCCTTAAAAACTAGAATGGAGCTAGAAAAGTATTTTTAGTGTTACATTTAGATAAGGTATCGACAGAAAGCACCTCTGCTTTGGGGCGTCCTTCCAACAGCCCCCAAATATTTTATCCACATTGTGGTCCCTCCCTACTAAAAGGAAAAAATGTAGTTGTAAAACCTCCAATGGCAGGTTATTAAGGCTCCAAGTAATTTTGTCAGCTTTCCACAATGACTACAGCTCCCATCTGCCCCAGTCAGTATGGTCAACATCCAGGATGATAGGTAGTTCAATATCTGGGAGGTACCAGGTAAGGGAGGGTTGACTTATGCAGTGCCCAAGTTAACCCACAAGGCATAACTCACAAAACATACTTAGGCCTAGGAACAAAGAACTGAGAAATCCCTGAACATCTCCCCATATACTTCCTGGAAGACCTTGCTCATGCTCATGCCATTTGACTGACAGCAGCCTCATTCACACAGGTTAGGCAGGCTCTCCACAGAGTATATAAAAGCCTCTCCTTAAGCTTTAGCTCAATCACATCCCCATGCTAGGTCAGGGATTGCTCAGCTTCATTGATCGTAACATGTATGCCGTTCCTTGTAGCTAAACTCAAGAACAGAAAAGTTCCTGGGGTCTTTGTTTAAAAAAACCAGTCTTTGGGAGCTTGTACATAGTCTGCTACTGGTGCCCAAGATCTGGAGGAAAAGAAGAGAAATGCATACATTTGTGTGTGATTTCCTTAGTCATTCCACAAATGGCTCTCCCCCAACAACCATGCAAAATTTGACATGGAATTCATAACCCACGGAAAATTATGCCAGCCCTAGTCAAAACTCCTGGTTAATAGAATGCTTTGACTTTGAAACTTAACTTCCACTTGCATATAACATCTTTTTATTGTGATCTCCATTTTATTACAAAACATTCACCTCAAAAGCTCATTGTGCCATATACATCTAAGAGAGAAATTCATGCTATTTCTGCTGCTACTGTGCTCACTGGCTTTACTTGAAAGCCTCTTTCCTCAAAAGGTTAGACTATCAAATAGTACATCTAAGGTAAGAGAAGTGATTTCTCATTCTGATCCCCTGAGAGTTCTGCTATAAATGCATTTGCAGTGAATGCATTAGGCAGTTCAATGAAGGACACTCACATGACAAGCTGGTGAATAATGTCTGATGTATGAAAAAAACATAACAATTGCACTGGTCAGATTCCATACTAATGAAATTTCAAATTTCAGGATATAAAATCAAATGCAAATGCAAACATAAACTTTAATTTGTTTGTGGTAATTCATATGGGAGAGGAAAACCATTGCTTTGAGAAGCTATAGCTCAGGTTGTAATCTCCATCATGGTCACACTTAAACACAGGCCACAATCACTCACTACATTTAAAGCGCCATGATATCACTTTAAGCAGTAATGGCTACTCCCAAAGACTCCTGGGAGTTGTAGTTGTTTAAAGCTGCTGACAATGGCTAAAACACCCCTATTTCCATCCTAGAGATAAAATTTCCATACTGGTTCAACAATCCCTCTTCCCAGGGAACCTGTGAGGTGACAACTCCTCACCCTTGTCCAGTATTGTTGAACTTGTTTTCACTAATAAATCTGTCTATAAATCTACTTATTATGGAATTGATAGGAGATATTTTTTTTGAAAAACAGATGTGCACTACTACCACATTGGCTACTGGAGGTCAGAACAATCTCTCTAAGCCAGGGATGTCCAACAGGTCAACCTTGATTGACAGGTCGACCCCCAGTTGTTAGAAGTCTATTGCAGTCAATCACTGGCTCATTTTTGTCCACAGGGAAAAAGGAGCATTCGACCCCACCCTCTCCCTCTTTCCTTAAGCTGTGCACGATTTAAAGAGTGAAATACGTAGTTTCCGCTGGCTGGATGACTAATTGCTTATCTATTTATGTCGCTCCCCCCCCCCCCACAAAAGTGGCAGAAGTATTTGCTGCCCACCCCCAAAAGAAAATCTACACAAGTTTGACTTGCCCACATAAATAAAAGCTGAACAGCTTTGACCTGCACCCCCCAAAAAGGTTGACAATTTCGACTCCTCTCCCTAAAAAGCTCAACAGTTGCGACCTGCACCCCTCAAAAGGTCAACAATTCTGACTTTCTTCCCTCAAAAAGCTCTACAACTTTGACGTGCACCCCCAAAAAGTCAGCAATTTTGACCCCCCCCCCAATGGTTAGATCACTGCCAGTTTTTTATTCTGTGAGTAGATCGCAGTCTCTTGGGAGTTGGACGTCCCTGCTCTAAGTAATATGGTACTTGGAAAACAATAATCATTACAAACATCATAGACTGTTGTGGTTTTCAAAGGCATAATCACAGTCCAATGCACCAGTAGTCAAAAAATCATAGGTTCATAACATTATCCATTGCAACCACATGAATCTTAATAGCAAATGAGACATTGCATTATTTCATGCCACTGACCTGTGGATCAAGGACAGTTTTAAATCCAAGCTGATCTGATATTTTCCTTGGCTCTGTCAGAATTTGTCAATAATGTCTGGGCCTGTCCATAAATATGTAATGCTATGGAGATCTTACATAGCAACAACTAGGGGAGGGGGGTTGTCTCACAATATATGTCTAGAAATTATCAAAGTTATAATATTTTATACAATTATGAAATTTGGTGCTTCAATAGTGTTGCTGGGCTATTTAATATATTGATAGCCAGAGGCACAAACCTATGGTCCACTATTATGACAAATTGGACAATAAATGCAATTGTAAAATGTCATAGGGCTAAGATGAAACCTTTTCTGCCATTGCATTTTTGCATGGGGTGAACTTAAACTCTATTTTCTTCCCTTTTTGAATTTCAAGGGCACCGTGGGGGTTCCAATGACTCTCCAGCCTCAAGTGAAATCAGCCAGTAGCCCTTGCAAGATCCCTGGCCCTTGGAGAGCAGATTTTCAATACCATTAATGAGTATCAAAAGGGAGTTCACAAGACAACCCTCCCACACACAGATATCTGGTCAGCCAATTTATAGAACAGGATCCTAACCAAACTGTGAGGCTTATCTAATGCTGCAGAATACAGAATTCAGATTTAAGGTGACTCTAGCAGATTGGAGAATAGGGCCAAAACTAGCAAAATGAATTTCAAAAGGGACAAATGTCAGGTTCAACACCGAGGCAGGAAGAACCACCTGCACAAATATAATGTGGGGGATACCTGGCTTCCAGTAGTACATGTGAAAAGGATTTAGGAGTTTTAGTGAACCACAACCATGATGCTGCAGTCAACAATGTGACACAGCAGCAAAAAAACACACCAACCAATGCTATCCTAGGTAAAGGTAAAGGGACCTCTGACACTTAAGTCCAGTCGCAAACGACTCAGGGGTTGCTGTGCTCATCTCGCTTTACTGGCCAAGGGAGCCGGCGTTTGTCCACAGACAGCTTCCGGGTCATGTGGCCAGCATGACAAAGCCGCTTCTGGCAAAACCAGAGCAGCGCATGGAAACGCCATTTACCTTCCCGCCAGAGTGGTACCTATTTATCTACTTGCACTTTGACGTGCTTTCAAACTGCTAGGTGGGCAGGAGCTGGGACCGAGCAACGGGAGCTCACCCCGTGGCAGGGATTCAAACTGCCGACCTTCTGATCAGCAAGCCCTAGGCTCTGTGGTTTAACCCACAGCGCCACCTGGGTCCCTAATGCTATCCTAGGCTGCATCAAAAGAAGTATAGTGTCCCAATCAAGGGAAGTAATAGTATCACTCTTTTCTGCCTTGATCAGACCACATTAGGAATACTGTGTTTAGTTCTGGGCACCATAATTTAAGAACTATATAGACAAGCTGGAACATGTGCAGAGGAAAGCAATCAAGATGATCAAGGGTCTGGAAACCATGCCTTATGATGAACAGTTGAGGGAGAGGGATATGTTTAGCTTGGAAAAGAGAAGAATGAGATGAGATATAACAGCCATCTTCAAATATATTAAGGGCTGTCACATGGAAGATGGAGCAAGTTTGTTGTCTCCTGGTCTGGAGGGAAGCCAATGGCTTCAAGTTACAATAAAGGAAATTCTGGGAAATACCAGGAAAACCTTTTTGGATGTTGAGAGCTGTTTGACAGTGGAACAGACTCCCTCATGAAGTTAAGGACTCTCCTTCACGGAACAACACAATTCTATAATTCTGTGATTCGATTACTACATGAACCTTCGGTCTAATCCCATAGGGCTAGTCTTATGCTGATACATTGGCTACAGGAAGGAGGATCCTGATTAGGCCCCCTTGCATGGGGGAGCTGTACATTTGTGCATTACCTTCACAAATTGGCCTAACGTGCAAAGAGTAGTGTTCATTTTACACTGTGGTGGATGGAGCTTTGACCCCCCCCCCCCGCTTCAGATCTTTGAAGGTGTGGAGGCAGTCACCTGAACCCTCCTACATTGTTGTTGTTGTTACTGTTTAGTCATTTAGTCATGTCCGACTCTTTGTGACCCCATGGACCAGAGCACGCCAGGCACTCCTGTCTTCCACTGCCTCCCGCAGTTTGGTCAAACTCATGTTGGTAGCTTCCAGAACACTGTCCAACCATCTTGTCCTCTGTTGTCCCCTTCTCCTTGTGCCCTCAAGCTTTCCCAACATCTGGGTCTTTTCCAGGGAGTCTTCTCTTCTCATGAGGTGGCCAAAGTATTGGAGCCTAAGCTTCAGGATCTGTCCTTCCAGTGAGCACTCAGGGCTGATTTTTAATTACGGTACATATTTATTGCTGGATATTACAGTAATGGAGTAGGTAAAATCTTTGGTTTTATTTTATTTTTACCTTGGTTATTAAACAGTCTCAGATAAGTGCCCATGAATGATCCACATCTGCTCAGTTGCTTTAAGCCTAGCTATGGATTGCATAAATCCTGGTGGAAAAGTTGTGGAACATACTTATGTTTATTTCCTTTAAAGTCTCACGTAGGTTTTGATTTTTGTTTTTTAGAAACAAGATTATTTACTACAATTGTTTAATTTCCAGTTCTTTAGTCTGAGGAATTTCAGGACCAGCTTACAGTCATAAAAAAATCAATAAACAATGTGATTGATAAAGATTATTAAAACCAGCAGAGCATTAAAAAAGGCTAAAGTAATAAAAACTATAGGGGTTGAAGTAGAGGTGATATTAGTGCTGTTACTGCAATTAATTTATGTCCACATCAAACAAATATAAAGAGCAGCAACAGAGTGGGAGAGAAGAGAATAGATGGGGAAGAAGAATTTGACATTTCCCCCTGCTGAGATTCCAACAAAAAACTATACTCCCTGAAGCTGCTGCATGCATCAGAAGTGAAGCTGCCATTGGCTGCTGCTGGGGGGAGGGTAGGGACTGCAACTGCTCTTTACATGCTTTAAAAATATTCATGTTAACTGCATTTATACATTCATTCATTCATTCATTTATAAATATTTATCAAGCATACTTGAATGAAAATGGAAAGATGATACTACAATAGTAACATCAGTAAAAGCATCATATAGGGTAAGAAGGTAAAGATAAAGGTAAAGGACCCCTGGACGATTAAGTCCAGTCAAAGACAATTATAGGGTTGTGGTGCTCATCTCGCTTTCAGGCCAAGGGAGTTGGCGTTTGTCTACAGACAGCTATCTGGGTCATGAGGCCAGCATGACTATACTGCTTCTGGTGCAATGGAACACCGTGACAGAAATCAGAGCACACAGAAACACTATTTACCTTCCCGCCACAGAGGTACCTATTTATCTACTTGCACTGGCATGCTTTCAAACTGCTAGGTAGGCAGGAGCTGGGTCAGAGCAACAGGACTCCGTTGTGCAGCTTCAAACCACCAGCCTTCTGATTGGCAAGCCTAAGAGGCTCAGCACCTCCTGCATCTCTAATACATATCACTAATTCATTAATATGACTACCACTGCATTTTGTTTGGCCTCAAAACTCCACCTGTCTCTGACAGTGGGAAATTAGTCATTCCATCCCTTTTTTAAAAAAGAGATTGAAGGCGATGCCTTCAGTTGTCAAGTTTGGGAAATGAAATCTCTATATCTTTACAATTGCATCTGTTGATGGAAAATGCCAAAACCTTAAAAATATTTTATAGCCTGGCCAGGCCTGCGTCAAGAAGGTATAACAGGGATTTCATCTAAATTGCCCTGTTTGGCTCAATATAATTCTGTATAGAAACTCACAAATTGATCTCTTATTATTTTCTACAACTCTACATCCTATATTAATTTTATTTATACATTATTTCTCTTGCCTTTTTGTATTTGTCAAGCTAATAATTTCACTGGTTTATTAGCCTGCTCAAATTGTTTCTGTTTTAAATATGTAATATTTCAATTATCTTTGAAAACTGTGGTTGCAAAATTTTAATATCCTGTTTTACTGTCTCTTTTTGAGCAGAATTTATCCATCCATCCATCCATCCATCCATCCATCCATTTTATTTTATTTTTATTTCTTGTAAAATTTCTTGCTTTTTCAACTCTTTTCTTTCTTCTTTTGGTACATACTTTGTTGAATAAAAAAGCCGCACACAACTGCCTTACTCGTACTTTCAAAATAATCTTTTGATATTCCTCCCCCTTTCCTAATATTTCTTGATCATTTAATAAGTTTTCATTTAATCTCCATCTTATTGGGAAGTTTTGTCCTGTTCTTAATTCCACAATGATAGGGTTGTGATCTGATAATGTCCAGGATGTCAGCTGCGTCCCATTGCTGACAGAGGGGGGAAGCGTGGAGAGACAGGAGGAGGTAATTAGGTAGGCATGTGGAACAAGTGAGGAGCAGCCTAGTTGCAGTAGAAGCCTGAGCTCCGAGAACAAGGAGAAGGAAGGGGGGAGTTCAAGGGGGAAGACACAGACTGATAGTATAAGCTCGGACTCAGAGGGAGGGCCACCAGAAATTGCCCATCCCATGACGCGTAGGCACACAATAATTAATGAGAGGCGTGAACAGGAAAAGCAAGTGAAAGTGGGGCTTTAAATATGGGAAGAGGAAGTGGCAGAACTCAGACTTGGCAACAGCTAATTTGGAAGCAGACACTGAGTGACTGAGCTCCAGAGTGATTTGTGTGTTTTGAGCAATAAACCTGAATTAATTACTGCCGGAGTTGTCTCACTTCTGTGGGAGAGACCTAACCATTGCACAGGGTAAAATTTCTACCTTATTTACCTTAATGTACAAAACTCTAGAAATCCACATAGAGTCAATTCTCCTCACAGAGTTATTTGTGCTCAAATAAGATGTGAATTGTTTGTCCAGTGGGTGTTTTTTCTTAAATTGTCTGTCATCTGAAAAAAAAGCCTTGGGTAGCTTCCCTTCTTTTGTATCACTTTTTCTTGTAGTCCTATCCCATTCCAGTGAAGCTACACCATTCAGGTCTCCCTGAATTATATTTTCATTCATATATTCAAATAGAATTTATTCAAGTCTTATAAAAGTCAGTTATTTTCTCATATACACCTATTAGCAATATTTTTTCTCCTTGTGATGTTATCTCTATTATCAATATTATTCCTTGCTCATCTTTAAATAATTGCTTTGGATCTAATTCAGGTTTTATATACATTACCAAGCCTCTCTTCTTTGTTGTGTCAGGGACCACAAAATCCTTTCCCAATCTTTTATTGATCAAAATTCTTCTGTTTCTTCGCAATGTGTGTTTTCTGAAAACAAATCACATCCAAATTTAACTTTTTAACCACATGCTCAATCTTATTCCTTTTAGTTTTATTACTAAGTCCATTTACATTCCAAGTTAAAATTTTCAACGCCATCTTGTCCTTTGTTTATTTATCTCTTGTCTCCACCTTTGTTGGTTCTTCTTCTTCGTGTCCTGCCTCCAAGCCAAATGCTCATTCTCCTGCTAATTCTTTTCCCTATTTTCTTCAAAATTTATTTGCTTCAGAAGGGTCCTAACAGCTGTGTAGCCTGGCCAGGCCATGAAGGCATACTGGCATCAACATTCACAGAGAGATTGAGAAGCAATCTCCCACCCACAGTAAATGTCGTTTATCGGGTTGGTTAGGACAACTCAGTCCCATGGCCAGGCCAAAACAAATATTGAAATGGATCTAAATAATCTGGATCATCCCAAAATCCTGGCAGCTACCCCACCACAACCCCCCCCCACTTTCCCAAGGAAAGGGTAGTGGTGGCTGGTCAAAAGTTAGTTGAGACAAAAGATTTCAAGGCTGGCTTCTTAGGGAGAGGCCACATCCCCGCCTGTGTCAAGGCAGCAAACACAATCCCATCACACTGTGAATGTTAACCACACTCTGGATCCAACCATTTAGACCCTCTCTGCTAGTTTTCATAAGCAGAGAACTTACAAAACAGTGTAAATTGATGAGGAAATGGTGCAGACTCAGTTTGACAGGAGAAATGGGAAACTGTGAGAAACCAAATTGGACAGGTTTGTCTTTCTCTAGTTCAGAGCTGGAGATTATCTTCAGGAATGGTGGTGGTGTGGTTTGGCAGAGCAGGGTGGTACTTCCTGTTTTGCCTCAAGTGGCCTCAGGATTCCAGAACTTACAACTGCCTGTTCTAAGGGGAGACAGGCAAGGACCCGTAGCCCAGGTGTGGCTCGCTAGCTAGAGTAACAGGTGTGTGATTCGCCAGCTGGAGTAGGCTCAGAACAGGTGAGGGTCACATCCCTCGTCAAGCCCAGAAGGTATAACAGGAAAGCCATCATGTACAACATCATGTAGCCTAATTTTGCATGTAACCATAACTGAGACACACATCTCTGTCTGGCTGATAATGATATGGGGTGTGAAAGAAAAGATGAAAGACGTGGGGCATTTTTTATTTATTCATTTGCAAAAATGTCTCTACAACCAATGAGGAGGAGGAGGAGGAGGAGGAGGAGGAGGAGGAGGAGGAGAAATAATATTGCGGTGGTGAATAGCATAAAACCAATAAAAAATTACATTGATAAAACAAATGCAAATACATCATAAATCAGTAGATTAGATTTATAAATGCAAGTGCATCACACCTCAGGGTGGATCATCCCTCAGAGAAAGCCTGAGAAAGTCTTTTGAAAGTTTGCAGTGCAACAGAAGCAAGTAATTTTATCTGCAAATAATTCATGGCTAGAAGCAGCCCCCCCCCCATTTATGCTCTCTGGGAAGGATTTCTTTCTTTTTACACACAAGTGCATCTCTGCCAATTTTCGTTGGTGATCTAATACTGGTAATTAAAACAGTGATGTGGAATATAAACCTTTTAATACTGTGGGATTCTTTAATTTTGTTTGCTGTTGCTTGACTGATTATTAAATCTTTGTAGTTTATTGTCATTATACAATAACTATGGGTAGATGAAATTAGGAATAAACTGGATCTCTATGTTGTAGAAAGATTGGACTTCGATCCTTCCTTAATGCATAGCATGGAAGTAGGTAAACTGATTTAATTTAATAACTTTAAAAGTAGGATACACATCTTCTGATTGCTAGCTATTATGGTTTTTTGTCAACTGATTAGTTTCATTATTTGTCAACTGATTAGTTTCATTATCAGACTACCAAGGGAGGTAGAGAGAAGTTGTATGCATCAAATTCATGCTACACTAGATTCTCTGTAGCCGTGTCACTCTTTTCCTTCATTTCCCCAGCCATGTAAAGAAAATGTGATGTTAACTGATGGATTTTGGAGCTCCTTCTACCCCTGCCTAAAGCTTAGCAACTGTTGGGCATCCTAAGGCTGAAAACCTATGCACACATTTCCCTCAGTGGGACTTATATGTGAGCAAAACGATATAAGATTCCATTATTAAAGTGCTCCAGGCAATAGGTAGTACAAAATACACATCTTTTTTATATTGTGGAGGAGGGGAAGAGAAAAACAGCGACAGAACAAATCCCATGCTTTGCCAACAGATCCCTTGCATCTCCAGTGAAAAAGATCTTAGAAATGACCTCTGCCTGAGATGTTGGGGAGTTTCTGCCACTCAGTAGTTCATGCTTGGCCAAATACACAGTGCATTTGTTGCTGTCTTTTGTTAGATGATAGCATGCAGCCAAATAAGAAATAATCAAAGAAGTAAAACTAAAGCATAGATCTGAATATAATTTCTGCATCATTAATATTTCTGTGAGTAAGAGCTGAAATTAGATGCAGGAGGTTTGGTGCTTTGATGGAAATCTGACTTCATTGTGAACTCTGAAGAAGATCCATGTTTGCCTAGCTGCAATTCAAACATTTATTTTCAGATTCAAAAAGTGTACCCACTTCTGCTCTGAAATCAGGAATGAAATGTCAGCCAGAGTGGCCATTAAATATGAAAAACACACATATTTTGTGCAAGCATGTAGAGTGAGTAATACCTCTAATGAGGCTGACCTCATGCACATTATGCTTGGCGTAAGCACGGAGCTACGTTTCCTCCTTTTATAACATAATTGAAACAAATGTACCGGTATATAAACAAAAAGTAAGCTGAATCATTGGTCCTGAACTTCCATGCTGGATCTAGACACATCAAAGAAGTGTTTCAGTTAAACGTGTTGCAAACGTTGCATGAGAAATCGGGTAAGCAAAAACGGAACTCCACAGCACCATCTGGTGTCATAGTGTTAGAATGCATAAGCAACACATCTAAAACATTTTTTTCTTTGGCAGTGTAGCTGAATCCCCAGTGTTCTTTAGGGTGTTTTTTTTTTAATAAGAAAGGCACACTGCATCAAAAAGTTCCTCCCTAGTGTAAATGGTTACCATGAGACTGATAAATGTGCATAACGATTGTGCTGTAAGAGGAACAGTCCATTTTTAAATTTAAAAAAAAACCACCTAAAAAACTATAAGATGTAAGTAGCCTCTGCCAAATAGCATGTTTATTTCCATCAGATTGAAACAATGCTGGTGGGCAGTAAGTAAAACATCAATATTTTAACTGACAGCCATTGCCAAAGCTTTTTTCAAAACAACACACAAATAATTTTGAGTCCCAACATGAATGTATTCCTAACTGCCTGCACAAAACATATTATTTGTGATGGGCCGTATATAGCTGTGTGATATTGTAGTGCTGAACAGTTTACAGTGGTGCCATTTTTAGGCTGAGACAACTGTTTAAAACAATGTTTTGTAGAATTCACTATATAGTTCATTTACACTCAAATGGAATTTGGGATACATGTCTACACAGAAGTGAGTCTCTTTGTCCTTAAGGGGTAAGGGGTGCTGCTGGATAAGTGAGAACAGGCTGGCAGCCTAGGTATTGGTTTAGGGTGGCATTGGGGAAAGACAGAATGCTTGTGCTTTTAACAGGTATATGGCATTCAAAAATTCAACAGATTAAGCTTTTCCAGTATGGAAAAATGATTATGGGGAAGGCTTCACCATGATTGTACTCTCTCATATTATTTTGGTTCTGTCAGGCCTCCCAATGCAGTCTTGTAGCGGTATGCCATGCCTCCCATGGCAGCCATTTTGTGACAGGCACCCATAGCACTCTGAAAATTCAAACTGTGCCCAGCCAGTTAGGCAAGGTTGGCAAGCCCAGTACTAGGAGAAACAGAAGGGTGCTAATTTGGTGGAGTAAATAATTGTGTTCTACACAGTAATGCATAGTGAGTGACGTGCAGTCATCAAGTTTAGAATTTACCCTCCATCTGCCAGTGGCAGCCAATTAAATGGCAGCTGACCAGGGAAACTTTGGATCCATTGACCTCACTGCACCCATCTTCTCCAACTATTAGCTACCATGGAACTGCTGCAAGAGATAGAAGTTGGTGATGATCATGCATCTACTGCATTATGTATTTTGACTCAAGGAAAGAATTAGGAAGCTTGCATTTTCACTAGAACCACATTGAATTGCCTTATTACAATTGTAATACCGCTTTGCTTTGTGGCTCATCCAGAAACAGAAATGTGACAGAATTCTACATCATGACTACTTATCAAATGTTTCAATCGTTTCTAAAACTGTGTAATATTTTGATTCGAACATGGCATTGCACAGGCTAAGCTATCCTGTTGTTGAACAATCAGCCTTAAATTAATCATTTCACCTACTCTTTCTGATAATGGACTAAATTTGTGCAATTTCCAGCACTCACTGCAGTCATTCCCATTGGAATGAGAACACAATTGCATCAGTCTTTTTTTTTTTAAGTAGTATCTCTCTTATATAAGAGAAGAAAATTTCCATAAATAGAGAATAACACACTATTCTCCTGTGTCAGGGAGAATTCAGAAGAGGCGGAGCAGGGGATCGGGGATGCTGTGGAGCCTTTCAACTGCCCAGAGACAGAGAAAGTGGAAGAGAGGGCGGAGATTAGCCAGGAGGAGGAAGGGCTCAGGGATGCTGCAGAGCCCTTCAACCGCCCAGAGCAGGGGTCAGCAACCTTTTTCAGCCATGGGCCGGTCCACCATCCCTCAGACCATGTGGTGGGCCGGACTATATTTTTTTGGGGGGGGGGGGAATGAATGAATTCCTGTGCCCCACAAATAACCCAGAGATGCATTTTAAATAAAAGGGCACTTTTTACTCATGTAAAAACATGCTGATTCCCAGACCATCCATGGGCTGGATTGAGAAGGCAATTGGGCCGCATCTGGCCCACAGGCCTTAGGTTGCCTACCCGTGGCCCAGAAGCTTAGGAAGGGAGCTCAGACTCTGGAAGGGAGGGGGCTTTCAAATCAGCACAGACAAGGAGGGAAATGAAACGTAAGGATCAAAGATGTATTGTGCGATTCCCACGCCTACTTTGTTGGCGCGAGAATCGAAGGAAGCCACTCCCCGAATCTGACTCAATGGGTTCGGACGCGTAATCCTGAACTGTACCTGTTTCTTGTACATATGTACCAGTAATAAAGACTGTAAATATCAGGCTGACTGAGCCGGGGTGTTAATGCAAAGGGGAGAGACCACCTTTACATCCTGTTTGTATGGCAAATAAATAATTGAAGCTTCTTCTGATGATAACCTAAGCCTTTCTAAATACTATTAAATAAAGCACTTGGAATCTAAAATTGTCTTAAGATTGCAATCCTATATCTCTCTATACTATATTTTAGTAATATTTGTTTTCCTGTGGCAATTTAGATGGCTACTAATAGGTGGGCATTCTAACTGCAGTGTGATGACACAAAAGCAACCACCAAAAGGAGGAGGGCAGCCCAGGTGAGCTGCAGAAGAAGGAGCTACTTTTAAAGGAGAGCAGAAGTAACTTGAGAGAGCACTTTGGCAAGCAGCTCTCTGCAGCCCTCCCCCAATTAAATATTGCTGGGCTGGCTTTTAAAGAAGGATTAGAAGTGCTTCAGAGAGTCATTTGACAAACTCCTTTAATGAATTATGAGTGAAGAACTTTTGGGCCAAGCTGTGAGGAAAAGGAATGTGTGTTTGGTGAAGTGTGGAGGAAGGGATAGTAGCCAGGTTGCGGGGTGGGTGGGTTTTCAGGGTTGGAGGATTGAGGAGCAGGGTGAATGAGGTGGCAGCCTCCAATACACACATAAGGACTAGGACCTTGGTCATCAGGGTTTGAAGCCCCATGAAGCTCGCTGGGTGACCTTGGACCAGTCACCATCTTTTAGCCCAACCTCCCTCAAAAGGTTGTGGTGAGGATGAAGTGTGGAGGAGAAGAACCATGTGTACCACCTTGAGACCCTTGGGAGATAGAGGTGGTGTATAAATATATCAAACAAACAAACTCAGTGGGGCTTACTTCTGAGTGAACATTCGTAGGATAGCCCTGTAAGGCTACTATCTTATTCATATACTGTGAAATATATCTGAAGAAGTGTGCATGCACACGAAAGCTCATACCAAGAACAAACACAGTTGGTCTCTAAGGTGCTACTTAAAAGAATTTTCTATTTTGTTTCGACTATGGCAGACCAACACAGCTACCCACCTGTATGTGAGATAAGTCACACTGAATGCAGTGGGGTTTACTTTTGAGTTAACAATAAACATGCATATGATTATGCTACAGATATACACACTACTAAGTTAAAATGTGGTAGTCTACAGGTTTTTAAGTCACCTAGATAAATACAGAGGATACTTCATCACTTTCTGTGGTCATGGCTCAACAGTCTTCCACTTCTTCCACTCTCTCAACTTTACTATCAGGAATTGAAATAAGGGTTCTATTTGGACAAGCCTACCCAGACATGTGAATCTGTTTTTAGTTTATTGCTGATTTCATCTTTTGAATGTTTTAATGAGTTGTTTTTACTGGTAAACCACTTTGCGGTTGTTGTTGTTGTTGTTGTTGTTTTAGAATCAAGTGGTATATATATATATATTTCATGAAACAAATAAAGGAAACCCTCTGTATTACTGTGTAAAACAATGGAGTGTGGGAACATTGCCTTCCTCACCTAAAAAGTGGTGGGAATAATCTAACATTGTGATTTTTCTATATTTCAGTAAAATGATAGACAATTCCCCCCATGAAAGCAGTATTTAAGAAAAAAAATGAAATACTAGCCAAGATGTCAGAGATTGATTAAATAATTTGTGCCATCTCAAGCAAGGGAAAATGTCTCTCTTTATAGTTATCACTCTCAACCTGCCTACACACTTCTCATTCACCTAAGGGGTGATTCTAGGATAGGAAATGAAACCAATTTCAGCACCAACAGGGACTATAGCTGCTTTAACTCCAGTTCTCTTATCCCCAGAAGAGGTGCCTAACTGTTGGTGGAAGTATTTTACAAAATATGTAGTTGGCCTTGGCGGTTGGTCTTAACAAAATGAGGCTTCTGATGAAAATAATTAAATGCCTCATTCATGTCTCCCTTCAGAATGAAAATATATCTTACCATCTGGTCCAAGATAAGAGAGATCCTTCAGCTAAATCAGTGGAGAATTATCACATAATATATTTTATATATTCAATTATAACTATTATTCATACTTTGCGAATTTTGCAGGCCTTGAGTTTAAGTGCTTTAAATATCTCAATTTCACTCGTTATCTGGGGAAAAGATGGCTATTTGTTCACAAAGGCAGAGTTCTGAGGGTGGAGAAAAGAATCTGTAAAGTGAATCAGTAAGTGAACTGAATGTATCCATTTAGTGATATTCCAAGAATAGGGAGTTAAGGGAGCTCAACTATCCACAGAGTCTAGACTTGCTTGCATTTTATTGTATTTTTTAAAAGTCACCAATTGTGCAATAGCATTATTAAAAGTGACCCATATTAGGACCTCATTATTCCTGTATGGCATACAACTGTAGATGTCTCATCAGTCCCACCTGATGTGTTAGAGGATTCACAATGATTCTGAAACTCACGACTCTGAAAAAGAACATAAAATAAGCCAATGGCCCATCTTGTCCAGCATTCTGTTCTCACAGTGGTCAATCAGATGCCCACTGGAGAGCCCACAAGCTGTCCATGAGCACAACAGCACTCTCTCCACTTTCAATTCCAAGCAACTGGTATTCAGAGGCATGATGCCTATGACAGTGGACCTAGAACATAGTCATTGCAGTTCGTATCCATTGATAGGCTTGTCCTCCATGCATCAGTCCAATCTTCTTTTAAAACTATTCAAGTTGGTGGCTGCCACTACTTCCTTTGGGAAGGAATTCCATAGTTTAACTAAGCACTGTGTGGAAAATGTCCTTTCTTTTTTCTTTCAACATTCAGCTTCAGCGGATATGCATGACTTCTAGTGTAATGAGAGGGAGAACCAAAATGGTGAAAATGCTCTGGAAGGCCTCTAAATGCCAGCTTGGTAGTCTAGATAACCCCGGGACTGATTATTATTTGCTGCCAGAATAAGCTCACATGTGTTTATTTGCTTATTTTGATATATCCTAAATTGCTTGCTTTAATGCTATGCTTATCTATGGATTTGGGACACTTGGCCTAGAGAGGGGAGCTGTCTATAAGACTTGGATGCCTTCACTGACAAGGCTGAGTGGAGATTTGAACACAGGTCTCCTAGGCCCTGGTCCAAAGCTTTGACCACTGTATGACACTAGTTTTCTTTCTTACCCAAAAATCTGGACATAAGGAGGAATTCAACATCACACTGTTTTGATTGTTCAATCAGTGCAAGCTTTTCTGTTTGCCAGGCAGGATCCCCACTTTCCACCCGCTGTGTGCTGCTCTGGGAGTTCTCCTGATACTCCAGAGTAGATTTAGAGGAGAGACCAGGGTGCATGGTGGGAAGAAAAGGGGGAAGCTTCATTGTGCTAGCAGGAGCAGTTATACTGGCTTCCACTAGCTCACTGAGCTAGTTGAATTCAACCCATTGAATACAATATACATTTCTATGACATATGTGACTAATCTCCCATTTATGGATTGTGCCCATTCATAGTGAAGGCAATTTTCTGGATGTGTTTATGTTTCCACAAGTTCCTGCCACTATGGATCTGTTACTTTTCAGAACTTTGGGCTGATTCAGAACATAAATCTGAATGTTTTCCCTTCACTTTTATGAGTTTTTATGGCCAAGAATGATGCTGTGAAGAATTTATGAGGGTTAAATCTTCACTAACTATGGGGTTATTGCCTTTTCTAAAGGAATAAATTCACACTACCTAAAAGCAGGGGTATAAAGTTCTCTTTGCTCTAGGATTCACAACTGACAGACATAGTCCCAGGGTTTTTTAAAACTGTTGGATGTTTCCAGGGTTATAAAAGCCATAAATGGAATGTAGGATAAAGATGAATAGAGCTACTGCAGCAATCATGTGAAATATCCATCGGCATATAAGCAAATCTTTGAGCTAACTTTCTCATCTTAAAAGGCACATAAGGATGGATGCATATCACATGATAAATCACATCACCAAGACGTTTGTCACTAATGGCATCTAATAGTATGAGAATCACTGAGTATAGTAGTATCATTAGATAGAGGACTAAATGAGTAAGATAGAAAATATGATATACATTTTGCCTTTGAATTAACTCCTGGGTAGAAATCTTGCAACAATTGAAGTGATATCTTTTTAGCTATATTGTCAGTACTTCTCCCCCCCCCCTCCTCTACTCTCCTTTTCCTTGGGGGTGTCTTAGGAATTATGCGTCTGCTGTACTCAGTAAAGGCAGAAGTGAGGAATCCCTTTTTAGGGTGAAACTTCCAATTCTCATCTCAGACAGGTCAGCATGAACCATATATCAATATAGCTAATCAGTTTTGGTATAGATATATTGAAAATATAATCTACCTGATCACTGTAATAAAAATATTTGAAGCTAAGATTCTGTAGTGACAACACTGCTGGCAATATTTAAAAAAAATCAAAAAGTTGTGTGGGGTTGTTCTTCCTGCTTGGTTTCTTTGGTTAAAAATGCACCATTCCTCCAGGAAGCACAGAAAGTACTAGCCTTCAATCTGTCTTTTGAAGCTAAAATGATAACTTGCATAGGCTTAATTATGGAAGAATGAATGCTCAGCTTGATTGACAGAAACAGTTCTGAGCAGAAATCTATAGCCTATTATTTGGTGGTGACAGTATGCTATTATGTACTGTGCCTTCTTGTTATTTCTTCATAAACTATTTTAAATCCCAGCTCTGCTCAAAAGAGCCATGGTACTGAAAGATTATATTTCTTGAAATATTTTGATTTGGTGTCACCTAAGAAAAATGTCATGCTCTTTCAATTCACTGTGATTTCTAAAGGAATAGGTTATTTTTCTCTTGTCCCTTCTAAGGGCAACATTTTCCATTATGGTCTCTAGCACGGTGGAAGCAAATTTAAATAACGGAATACTAGTGTCCATCAGACAGATACATGGTTTTAATGTGTACTGCTATGACAAGCAGAGTTCTTCAAGCTATGCAGCCAAAAGTGGATTCACATTACCAAGCCACGTGGCAATGCATACCTGATAAGCACACCGCCAATGTGCTTCTCTTCTATTGTAGGGAAACGGAATGCATAGATTGCAAAGGCTTTAGCTGTGGTTATTAATATGAGGAAAGATCATATGGTGAAATGCAGAGTTGCACGCCTGTGACAGCTATAAAACGAGTGGTTTAGAATGATTCATATCATCTCTCTAGAAACATATTGGGGGGTAGGTTATATGATGAGTGAATATATTTTATGGGATATTTTTCTATTTTAGTTCCTTTTATGAATACATGTTAAAGGAAAGCAGGATTTTGGAAAGCGGGTTGTGTATTGATTCATGCTTAAAGCCGTAAATGGCTTATCCCCCAAATATCTGAAATACCACCTCATTCCCTACATATCCTCCTAGGTGTTAGGAGGGGGCCCTCCTGCTAGTTCATCTCCCTAAGGAATTTGGGGTGGTGGTGGCACGGGAGAGGGCATTCTATGTGGTAGCCCTTAAGTTGTGAAATTTCCTCCCTGCAGAGGTGCACCTGGCTTCTTCACTATGCAGCTTTCAGTGAAGATGCCTCTCTTTATCCTCGCCATTTACACCTGATATCTGTGTTTTCAGAGCCCACCCTACTACTACTACTACTACTACTACTACTACTACTACTACTACGAATAATAATAATAATGTAATTTATTATTTATACCCCGCCCATTTGGCTGGGTTTCCCCAGCCACTCTGGGCGGCTCTCAACAGAATATTAAACAGAATAAAACATCAAACATTAAACATTTCCCTAAACAGGGCTGCCTTCAGATGTCTTCTAAAAGTCAGATAGTTGTTTATTTCCTTGACATCTGATGGGAGGCCATTTCACCACCACCAAGAAGGCCCTCAGTTTTAACTGTTCTAAATTTTTAATTGTTGTAACCTGCTGGTTAAGGGCAGGTGGTAAAATTATCATCCACATCATAAGCACCAGCAGTAACATGGCTGCATAGAGGAAATTCTGGTTCATAAGCCAGTTGCTATTTAGCATCTATTTAAAGCCACTGGGAGTGATTATTTGGGGATTTGGAGCACCATGACATCAATATGTTGATGGCACCCAACTCTGTTTCTTCATAACTTCTGAATTAAGTGGTCTGGCCATACAGGGACTCAGCTCCAATAAAGTGAGCTCCAATCCAGGCAAGCAGTCCCCAGATCCAGGAAATAGGTCAGTTGCTTCTTCTGCTTGGATTTTCACTCCTCCTGAAGATACAACTGTTCCTGGACCTATCTTTGTCCCTGGAAGCCCAAATGACTTTGGTACATAGGAGCACCTTCATAGTTGTTGAAGCAGCTACTGTATGACCATTTGTGGATTGGAAGAGTTTAGCTACAGAAGTCTAGGCACTGGTGACCTCCAGATTGGTTTACTGCAATCCCCTAAGATTGGTCCAGAAGCTGCAGGTAGTTCAGAATACTGCAGCAAGGATGTTGAAGGGGTTTTTTTTGTTTTTGTTTTCATTTTCAGTGGATACTACCAGTGCTGAACAAACTGCGCTGTCAAACACCAGATGGGCAGTGTATAAATATATTATTATTATTATTATTATTATTATTATTATTATTATTATTATGCTACCAGACCGTGTATAAAGTCTTGTTTTCAATATATAAAGCTCTGAGCAACTGGGCTCAGGTTACCTCCAGGAACACCTTACCTGGTATATCACTGCCTAGTCACTTCAATCCTCAAGAAAGACACTATCAGGAGTACATTTTGGTCCTGAGGATCGTCTTATGCCCAGTACGACCAGGGCATTTCATGTGGTAGCACTTTCCCATCAGAATGCATTTCCAATGAACAACATACAGGCATCTGCAGTGTTGGCAATTAGGTTGCTGCCTAAAACTGAAGTGTTCACCCAGCCTCTTCCTGAGTGTTACTGTACAAGTAGTATCATCATCACCATCATCTATCACATTATCCCTATCCACAACACCATTTTCCAGGTGCCCTTATATTTCACTTTCCTTGCAAAACTCCAGGTAGAATTGGGGCCAGAGGCTGCTGTGACCTGCTGAGAAAAGCATTCTTTATTCCCAGTTTATAAACCACAGGTCTTTCCCATTAAAGTTTAAATTTATCAATCATCAATGCATGCAGAAGGAAAATTGCTGGATTTTTACTCCCATGTAGATGAACTTGTTGCCAGCTACATGGTTTCATTCCAGAACTTCATGATATTTTGTTCTAGTGCCTTTATTCACCAGATCTGCTGGGAAAGATTGAGTGTGCTGACTCACTTCTGTCTGTTTTACTGTTCCAAAGTCTTTATTTTTTGAGAAAATTAAATAAAAGTATGTTTTCTTTTGACTACAGTAATCTTTCAAAAGTCAAAGTCTATCTGACAATTGTTGGGCATGACACTCTTCAGCTCTGATCTTTTAAATTGGTGATTGTACCACCTACATGACTTCACACCACACTCTTTGATATTTTGTTTCTGCTTTGCTGCCAAAAGCTTGTTTTGTTGATTAGCTCTGGAATGACTTTATCAGATCCTTTCAATGTGCCTTTGTTCCACATGCACACTGATCAGCTCGCCTACAAGCTCAAGTATATATTTCCTCCTTGATCATTGGGTGAAACCATTTCAGTATTAGAAAATGAGATGAGTCTCAAGTCTTGGTAGTGGAAGAGAGAGCTATGGATCCCACCACCAGGGACATGCCACAGTGCAATCACTTATTGGGGAGAAAATAGAAAACTAATTAATCCTATTAAAGGTTGCAGATTTAATTTAGATTCTTTGTTAAGTCTTCTGCACTTACAGAGAGAAAGAAAATACTCTGACAAAATACAGGAAATTAGTTTATTAAATGGTCATTGCAGCACAACTGTTGCATATGAAATATTGGAAAGCAGAAATTATCCCCCAAGGCTGAAAGAATGGGAACAAATGCTATTTGAATGTACAGCTCTGGGGAAACACATCTGTTAGATAGGAGCTGGGATGTCAGCGAGATTTTCTTGTGCTAGTTCATTGTATGTGGATTGGGTCCTCCACCCCACCTGCAAAAGATACAAATCTGCATAATTTTTCCATATGCTTGCCACACAGCAGTTAAGCATTAAAATCTGCTTCCCCCCAATGTGAACCCTAAACCATGCAAATAACTTAAGTTTCATGACTTACGCTATATTGCTCTTACCAGTTGATCTAGGCTGCCAACACTATGTTCAAGCATTGAGAAGGGTGGTCAAAAGAGATTTAAAAATACATTAATTCTGTTCAGATTAAAATACTTGAATAAATTCAAGATTTAAATTGTTAATAAGCAAGCACTCCACAAGCCACAGTTCTGCATTATGTACACATTCAGGAAACAGAGTTAGAACATCATCAACAACACCAGGAGAAACAAATCCTAGTTTGATATCCTAGTTTGATAATAAACTTTGGCTAGGAAAAACCACAGTCCTCTGGATTAGTATATAACATAAAGCTCTGATTTGTTTTATAATGAAAATGGAACTGTTGTCTCTGTGTTTATGACAGAGGATGAAGAGAAAGGAAAAGAGGGAACACAGAAGCTTGGAGTTCATACAGGCTCATTGCTATAAAGAAGATCTCTTGAACCATGCTTTATTCTCATTCTATAACCATGACTGTGCATTTTTAACCTATGACCATATTTCAGCCACCATGAATAATCACTTTATGATCAATTAAGAGTGGCTCTAGTAAGAGTGGCTTTACTAAATTTACTCTTATTATATTACTGTTTCAACTGTGATTTTCTTTTCATTTTCTTTTTCAAAAAGATGGATTTTCAGCATGACTATTAGCAAGGCTGAAATACTTTGGCTAAATAATTAATGCTGTTTATTAAATGTTATCCATATTCTTTTAATTCACTTGTCTGGGACATTTCAATATTTTACCATGATGGTAATGTAATGATATAAACAAACCAGCATGAGTTTAACATCAAAGATGGTTAATTTTTTTGTAATCATTCAGGAAAGTATTTCACCAATTAATTTTTTGCTTCTTAATTCAATGAAACAAAATGTCAAGAGACTGAAAATCGGTTTGCAGTGAAATCTGCATGTGCATTCTGTGGCATGTTATCTGTGAATTGTGTTACTCTGAGTGTTGCCTCAACATTTGATTATTCCCAAAGCACAGAAAATATACTCAGCTCTTAGGCTGCAACCATCTTAAACAGGTGTGAGGAACCACTTTCGCCATTGGGGCCTGGTAAGGACCCCAAGATCTCCTGCAATGAATTTGCAAAGCTTTTTTTTTTTTGCAGATAAAGTCTCTCAGATTTGGAAAGAGGTAGACTCCACCATGGGAGCAGGGCCAGAGTGGGATGTGGCTCTCCAGATGTTTCCAGACTAGAACTGCAAGCACTCCTGACGGTTGGCCATTTATATTTATCCAAGCTTCCTGATATTTAAGGTTACACAAAGGAAACAGCAACAACAAAATAGATTTTAAGTAGCTAAGTGATGGAATTATAGTCCAATCATACGCAGAAGGCCCCCAGGTGCAATCCCCAGCACCTCCAACTGTGACTGGGAAAGACCCTGATCTGAAACCATGAAAATCTGCTGCTATCAGTGTACACAATACTGAGCTAGATGGACGAACAGTCTGACTTGCTTTAAGGCAGCTTCCTATGTGCCCTCCACGGGCAGTTGCATGTACAATACTAGTCCATATAATATACATATATGACCCATCATCAGGAAAGTCACATATTTGAACCATTATTTTTATTATTAGCCCTCTGACCTAAATCAGTCTTGCAAATCCTCCAGGTTCCACCCTGTACTTCTAAAATGTCATCTAATAGTTGCCAGAGTGAAGAACAAGCTAACAAGTCTTTCATGCACAAACTTGGAAAGGAGAGAAACTGAAGCTCAAAATGAATGATAACAGAAATAGCTTGAATGAGAACAGGAGGAAAAATTCTGTCGCTTTCATGCAAAGTCAACCCACTCACTCTGGGCACTTCTGACATTATGGCAGAAGTGCTCCTGTGGTGGCCTGTGATGATACTCTTCAAAAGAGTATCCACATCTATGATAGAGATGTAGAACAGAAAACAGAAGCTTATTTCAGAAGACCCTTCATCTGTAAAATACACATTCCTAACTCCAAGGGGCAAGGCATCCCACAAATTCCAATTCTCCCTGCAGGTACAAGGCTCAGAGCCACTCAGGTAATGCACTCCTGGAAGGGGTAGCCATGTTGAGTTTGCTGCAGCAAGAGACTTCTGGCACTGTAAAGAGAAACAAGTTTATTATGGCATAGGCCAGGCATAGCCAAACTTTGCCCTCCAGCTGTTTTGGGACTACAATTCCCATCATCCCTGACCACTGGTCCTGTTAGCTAGGGATGATGGGAGTTGTAGTCCCAAAACAGCTGGAGGGCCAAGTTTGGCCATGCCTGGCCTCCTGGTGTGGTGGAACTGCAATAATAACCACCGAGCGGTGGAGTCACTGCTGCCAGGAAGGAAAGGGGTTAGTGGCAGGGAGGTTCAGTGCTGCATGTTTGAGCCCATGGATACACTCTGGCATTCCCGCTAGTGCATCCACACAGACCAGCCTTGCAGCTGCCTTACTCCTCCTCTTCTCCATCTTGAAAATCAGCATTGACTTTGCTGCTGTGAGGCTATTGCTGCAGCTCTGTGGCACTAGGTGATCCACTCCTGGATTTTGTGGATTTATAGTGCGATTCACCAAATACATGATGGATAGAATTAGAATACTGTCTGTTTCCACACAACGTATTTATCTTGCTCCTTGAACTGATACTACTTCCATCATGGTGCTGTTATACATGACCTGTAGTGAAATGTGACCCTAAATAGACAAAGGAATGTGATGCTAAACCCACGATGTAGGATTTATGCTGACATTCTAAATTCCCTGCACTTTGAGAAAGAATGACAAGAAAGAGAGATCTTTCCAAATCATTTAAACATTGCTGGTTTAAGTTAGGAAACAAGTATTCAGGCTCAAGGCAGCAGCTGTCATCAGGATTCACATGTAGCTGTCAAGGCCACAAGTAGTAATCTTCTTTGCATATCTTTAAGAATAATAATAATAAACCCTCTCTAATTAAACTTTTAAAGCTTCTTATCTTTGAGTTCTTGGTTGAAGCTGTGGAGGAATATATCATTCCTGGGAACAATGGTGAAAATTGCAATTCCCTGAATAATACAAATCTACTTGATTGTAACAAATTATGTTCATTAGAAAGTAATAGATTTTCACCCCCCTTCTTCTTTGATCAAAGTAGTTGCTCTTTAATCCAGGCTTAGAGATGGAGTCACTAGCTCTCATTTATTGCAGTGATTGGGCTGCCGAAGCTCTGACATAAAACCACACTTATCTCCCTATTCAACACCACAAGCGAAGTTGACACAAATGCTACTGTGGATTGGGAAAGATTGTGGGTAGTGGAAGAAAAAGGGATTCCATTTAATAATGTCTGGATTCTTTTATTTAAGAAACAACTTTTTCTTAAGGCAAAAATTGAAGAAATGCCTGTCTCGCGTCCAGAACTGATGAATGACAACAATTGCTTGGTGCTGCAAAGGCTGATCACGAAGCCACTCATAACAGCAACCATAACAGGAAGCCTGGGGTGGGGACCTTTGGGCTCAGGGGCTTGCTGTGGCCTTCCAGTTCTAGGGAATCTCTCAGGCCACACCCATGGCCCAGCCACACCTGAGGCCACACTCCTCACTGGTCACATAAGAGTTTTTGGCTGGCTAGAATGTTTCCCTTCAAGTCCAATCAAGTCCTCTTGCTTTACTGGATAGAGGACCATACAGGAGATGTTTCAGACTGAAAGAAGAGCGTTAAAATTATGTGCTATGACCCTTCCATTAAAATATGGATAAGAACATAGGAATCTGCCAGTCATACAATTTGTCTATCTAGGTCAGCATTGTCTACTCTGGCTGGTAGCAAGAAAGAAACAGCTTCCCATATCAACTGCTACCTGATTCATTTTTTTAAGGACTGAATCTCAGATCTTCTGTATTCAATTCATTTGCTCTACAAGACACTCGCAATTCCTCCCTAAGATAGCACCCTATGACTGAGTGCTCTACCTGTAGCAAATAGGATTGTCAACATTATAAGCCTCGTTCTATGCCCAATTAGCACATGAAGCCTTTTTCCTGTGACGCTGTGGCCCACAGATTGCAGCAAAATACTGGGCAAGGTTTTGCCCAGTATCTTCTCTGTGTGAAGGGCTCATGGGAAAAAGCTGTCCCATGAGCCCTTGCTGAGTAGGGGAGGGGAAAGCCTATGTAAGGCTGCTTTTCCTGGATCTCACAGCCATTTTGTTTTGAGAGCTTCCCAATCACCCACCCTTGAGAGCCAGTGTGGTGTAGTGGTTAAGAGTGGTAGACTCGTTATCTGGGGAACCGGGTTCGCGTCTCCACTCCTCCACATGCAGCTGCTGGGTGACCTTGGGCTAGTCACACTTCTTTGAAGTCTCTCAGCCCCACTCACCTCACAGAGTGTTTGTTGTGGGGGAGGAAGGGAAAGGAGAATGTTAGCCGCTTTGAGACTCCTTTGGGTAGTGAAAAGCGGGATATCAAATCCAAACTCTTCTTAGGTTTGAGCCTTCACTGAGCAATTTTGGGCCAGAAAGGAATTTTCTCTCAATCTGATTGGCACTTGGTTGGGGGTCCCCCCCTTTCGCTGAGTGAAATTATGGCTTTCCTTTGTTAGGTGGAAGAACATTGTTTGTATGAGGGCAAAAATGGCATTGGTCAGCATCAACATAGTATAGGGGGACCGCATAAGGGGCCTGAGGGGAGGACTGACCACGGCAAACCCAAGCATGAGTTCAGTATCTGCTTGGTTGGAATATTCACCCTGGTTGCCCAGTGAGACCTTGCTTGCTGGGCTTGTACCACGGCAAGGTTCAACACTGGCTGAATCCCGTTGTACATGTTTGGAGTGATCCAAACCCAGCAGATCCATTCCATCAACATGGGGATTGTGGAATGATGAACTGAACTTGGGACCCAATGCCATACCAACCCTTGTCCTGCCCGCTGTTGTCAATAAAGATTTGGCCTGATTTTATTCCATCACAGTGGTACAGTCTGTTTATTTTGCTGCTTTCATGGGTCACATAATGCGCCTGCCTGGGCAATGCCACTATTATGAAGAAGAAGGACTATTTTCTAAGAAACAAAAAATAATAATTGTAGTCAAGTGGATAACTACAAACTGGGATTAAGATAATAAGCTTGAGGGAAGTTTTTGGGGAAACTTAACCCTCCCCCTCCCTCAGAGAGTGCCTGATTGGCACTGAAAATGTTAGAAAATGTTAGAAAACATTTGGCTCAGTCTTCCAAAAATATTCTTGGCTCAGTCATTATAGCAAACCTGATTAGGTGCATCCTCACAAATACAAATGAGAGAGGATGAAAGGCAATTAATTAAGATGAGACACAACTTATTTTCCACTCTCCCTCTAATTTGCTTCTGGCTTCCTCTTTTGCATGTGGATTGCTTCAGCCTTTGGTTATCTTTGATCCTGGTTTGCTTTGCTTTCAGTTACATTTTATTCCAATTCAGTTGTCTCTTGTTTAATTTGAATTTTCGTTTGCTGTATTGTTTTCTGATTAGTTCTTCTTTCACCGGAACTAATAAACATGGACAGTCTGTCAAAATCTGATATGAATTATACACCCAGAAGTCATCCTGCCAGTGCTGAGTTCAGACCTGCATGTTAATGTCTGCATCACCACATTAATACTAGAGTGGTATCTTTCAGAAGTGGAATAAAAATTATTTTAAAACCTCTAACCCTAGGTCAGATTAATGGAGTAAATATGGTGGTGGCTTGGTCTTAGGCTATTTAAACACATAGATGTGAAGGAGAGATACCCAGTCTTTACAGGTGTGAGCTGGAGACTATGAGAGAAATTTCCCTTTGGAGTTCAGGTAAGGAGGCTTCCACCAAATTCCTTATCAGTCAGACTTGATTCAGTAATGCATTACAGGACAGAGTTTGAAGAGTCTGCAAAAGCTTTCCCATTAGGACACACCCTATATATGGAAAAATGAGTCATCTTTGTTGTTTCATCCTCTGACCAACCACCTTCTGCCACCCTAACATGCAACTTTTCTCAACCCAGTTTCACTGTATATATCAGAACTCTCCTTATATGTTATATTTACTTTATATAAAAGTAAAAATATAACACTTTAATTGTCATTGTTTAGTTCCCCCTTAACTAGTACTTACCAGTTTTTTGGTCCGACCACACTTGTGTATGTGACACTTGTTGTTGGCATTCATCCATCTTGAGAGGCAATGAAATAGTGTGCCCTTGGTCATAAAGTAAAACCACTGGAGAGTTACAGCACCTGCTGTGGCTGTAGAGACCAATGTCATGTTTGCAGACATCTCTGAAACATAGAATTGGCCTGTCAACAGGCCTGGTGCCTGAAGCCAGCTTCCCTTAGAGCACGTCTGTGGGGATCCTGCCATCTTCCATTCAATGTACATGACCAAACCAGTGTAGAAGACATTGAGGCAGAAGTGCAAACATGCTGGGAATGTAAGCTTGGGAGAGCACATTTTATTTGAGGATCTCTCCTGCCATGTGATGTCCCAAATATTCCTGACACAGTGCATATAGAAGGCATTGAGGCTTCATCCTGGTGGTTATAAATCGCCCACAACTCATTTCCATAAAGCAGTGTGCTCAAAACACAATACCAAATCTTGGTATTGGTCGTTAGCATAACATTTTCCCATACCCTTTTAGACAGGTGAGCCATTGCTGTTGCTGCCTTGACAATGTGTTTGTCCAGCTCAGCATCAATGGAAAAGTTGCTGGTTATTGTGGAACCCAGGTAGACAAAATTGTCTTCTACGTCAAACATGTGGTCATCAATGCTGATGCACAGAGTGTTGGTGGTATCCTGATCCAAGATGTTGGTCTTTGTCAGGTTGATGGTGATGCCAAACTCCATACAAGCTTTGCAAAACAGTCTCTCTAGAACTTCATCAGGGTGCACCGTCAAGGCTGTATCATCTTCAAACAACATCTCATGAATAAGACCCACCACACTTTTGTCTTGTTAGGTGACACTAATTTCACTGATAATGAGTAACAGAAATTCTACCTAAATAAATACTGTTTTGTTCACAGTCTTAGATGACTTACGTCTATAGAGTAGGGATGGGGAACCTAGGGCCTTCCAGATCTTGCTGGACTCCAGCTCCCATCATGCCTGACCATGAGCCATGCTGGCTGGGGCTGATGGGAGCTGGAATCAAGCAGCAACTGGAGGGCCACTGTTTCCCTATTGCTGCGTTATAGGAAATCACTGTATAGAGCTCAATACGGTCCTTCATCACAACCTGAATATGCCTGCCTCTGGTTATGATATGCTAGGACAGCATTTATTGCTACCACCATTTTCCTCAGTACATAAGACATCTATCCTGAAAACGTCACAGCTGACCCATCCAATTACCAGCCACAAAGAGACGCACTGTGTTCAGTAGGAGATAGGCCTAAATGGAACATCCATTCCGAACCACACCCAAATCCAATACAGCTCTCTGCCTCAGCAGCTTAACTCATTCTGTGATCTCAGCATACCCCTAGGCCAACTTTCAGTCAAATTAATATTTTATTCTCAATCTTGCTGCTAAGCACCTCAGGGCTAAGATTAGAGATAAAGACCATGGCCTGCTCTTTAAGAATGAAAGGCATCATTTTCTCCCACCTCAGTGGTTGAGTGGGTTCCGATGGAAACAAAGCACTGTTTTTAGTCACTCAGTGCCAATGCTGGAGTGAGGAGGTTTTAAAATGCTGACTATGTGGGTACAGGAAGTTATATGAGTGTTCTCAGAATTTACAGTCCTGTATTTTCAGCCTAAGAGGTCTAATTGTCTGGAAAGAAGGTTCAATTAATAATAACAATAATAATAACACCCCACCCATCTGAGTATATGTTTATGTGTAGGCCTACTGTGTTTGTTTGTATATATTGGCCATACCTACATTGACAAGCACCGCTTGGAGACACTTGGTGGGACAGAAGCTATAGAACCCATTCTCACCTGCCTCACAAAGCAGTGGGCCAAAATGTCAGGTTCCATTGATTTACACCTATGACCCTGGTCACCTCTTCCCCCATCCCAGCAAATTCCATTCTCATTGCAGGCTGAGTTCCAGAAGATTATGGATCCTTCTTTACAGACAGTAGATCAGCCATGGCTATTAATTAATCAATCTGTGTATGATAGTTCCCTGGATGTCTGCCATTCATGGCGTCTGTCTTTGCTTCTGACAAGTCATTTGAAATACTGCCATGATGGATGCATGACTCATTTTCTTTCCGCAGTGTCCTCAAAAGTTGAAATATAGCCCAAATCAATGATATGTCAGGTGTACAGCAAGTGCCTGGAGCCCATAATCTAAATGCGAAGTGCTACTGAAAACGGTCACCATGTGTATGGAATAGTTCCTTCTTCCTTCTCAGTAGCATCCAATTCTACTTATCTCTGTTGTGAAGTCACAGCACTTTTGCTCTCTACCAAATGCCCCACTCAGAGCATGTGGTGAGAATGATGCTTTGGTGACTGCATCCACTCTTGGAGGCTGTATGTCTCTGTTTTCCAGTTTGGGGACTCACAAGTGGGAAGAGTGCTACTGCTTTCCACAGGCCTCTGAGTAGTCACTGTAAGGAGAGGGTGCTGAACCAGATCCATTGATAAAAATGCCCCCAAAGCAACACCTACTGTTCTAGCCTTTAATCTGATTTTCTGTATTTATCAGTGGAATATATTTTGGAATTGAAATGCCACGGAGCTGTCAGGCAAGGAATGTCCAGAATGGGGAATTAACTCATTATTGTCAAAAGTACAGTTACAAGTTAGGAAAAAGCATATCCATCAGTCCTACATCTCTCAGCTACCAATGAGGCCATTGCAGCAACAGAAAAACCCTTTCCCTGACCTCGACTTATGTATCTCCCCATTTGAGCTGTGCGCAAGCAGGCAAAGACTCTGTCTGTGTATAACGTGCTTCTGTTCCTCCCTCTTCAGTCCTCTCCTGGTCCTGGGAGACAGCAGAGCAGGGGAGGAGTCATGGAAGCCCTAGACTCTACACCAGGCTAACCTATGTCTCTCTCCTTCTGCACCTGTTCTTCACTCTCCAGTCCTGCAGCTTTTCTTGCCTCTGACTCTCATCTCCTCTTGATCACTGATCCCTTCTTTCAACTCACTCTCCAATCCTCCTTCTTTCGGTGCCCAGTCATCAATATCTAGACAGCACTCCTCAGTGTCCAAGCAGTTCCTGACATGAGATCACATCATACATTTAAAACACATAGCTTCACTCAAAGAATACTGGGAACTGTAGTTCACCCATCACAGATCTGCAATTCCAAGTACCTTTTAACAAACTACAATTCTCAGATTCTTTGGGGGAAACCATATGATTCAAATATACTTTACATGTATGGATCTAACCTCAATGAATGCAAAATACTTTATAGGATCACAGGACTGTATCCTTAATCATCTAAATTAATATTATTTATTTGTACCTCACCCTTCCTCCAAATTACAGTGGTGTGGCCTTTAACAATTCAATCAGAATACCATAACAATGACAGAAATATTATTAAAAACCACCAAATACAATACAACACATAAAATGAAGAGACGGATGGGAAAAGGCTATTAGAGCTGCACCACAAACTATACTTTGGGATCCAAATTCCTGGACAAAATAAAATGTTTTCAGCCATTTCTTAAAATGTTTGCAGTGGGGGCAGAAATGTATTGCACATAGTTCTTTATTATGGTTCACAATTGGATTTAGCAAATATAAATAAATACAAGTATTTCACTTTGAAATAGGATCCTTGCTAATTCTGTACAACTACAAAACAGGTTTTCAAATCTCAGTGTGTCTGAGAACAAGGAGTAGGTGACTTTTTAAGATTTACTGCTCAGTTGCATCCATCATTCATTCTTTGACCTCACTGGAATTACTTTCAGGATGAATTTGGCTCGTGGCTGACATTCACCAATAATAATTCCATAGAACCTAAATATATTGACATGATGGGTCACAGCGGCTTGATGTACTAGAAATCTAAATTTCCTTGGGTCATGACAAAACTCATACCTTCCAACATTTCTCTGATGAAAATAGGGACATCCCATTCCATAATGATAATTTTAATATTTATACCCCACACATCTTACTGGGTTGCCCCAGCAACTCTGGGCAGCTTCCAACATATATAAAAACATAATAAAACATTAAACATTTAAAAACTTCCCTATACAGGATTGCCTTCAGATGGCTTGGGGGTCAGATAATGCCATACCCTCCAACTTTTCTCCAATGAAAATAGGGATGTCCTAAGGAAAAGCAGGACACTCTGGGATCGAATCAGAAACTGGGACGGCTTCTCTAAATCAGGGACATCCCTGGGAATTAGGGACACTTGGAGGGTCTGGAAAACTCAGGGGGCCAAATTTCTAACACTGCATGTGTGTGCATGTGTGCGCATGCATGCACACAATCAGTGTGTGTATGTGATATATATGTGACCTTACATAGGGTACATATTTGGGAATATAGCATCTGCCTGCTATGGGTGTCACAAGCATTCAAGTAGGAGATGAGCACAGTGCAAGCACACTAGCAGGAGTGTCTGATTGGCTTTGCTGGTGCACTTGCATGGTGCTGACCTTCTTCCACATCCCCTCCAGTGACAAGCAGTGACCCATTTGCCAGGAAGCTAGTGTAACGACTCCATGCCACCTTGCAATCTGCTTCTGCACTAAGGGGAGTAGGGCAGGGCAGAGTAGCAAGTTCCATCCTGAGTGAGGCCACTAGGTCTCTCTACTTTCTCCTGTGTTTACAAGTTGAAGAAGAAGGCATTGTTGGTGTGGCAATGAAACCAGCAAGCTTTTCTTCCAAAGATCATGGGATCTGAAGTACAAGTCCCATGGTCCCTGGCATTGTCTTCTCCATTTTGCAAACTGCTGTAGGGGAAGGGAGGACACATCTGGTTGCAGTTTTGTTTGTTCTGTTGGAAAAAAAAACTAGTGCCAAAACCTAAATGCTTGCTTTGAAATAGGTTGCCATACAAAGTCACTTCCACAAATGCCAAATATAACAGGTGCGTATATGTAGGAGGAATGTAATGCCAATGCTATATTCAATATTAAGGTAATTCTACTATAATGAATAGTATACCTATACTATAATGAAAGTGGTGTTGCCAAATGAAAACAATAGAGTCTAGGATATTTAATGGATTATTATGCACATAGCACAGGTAAAGGTAAAGGGACCCCTGACCATTAGGTCCAGTTGCAGACGACTCTAGGCTTGCGGCACTCATTTTGTTTTACTGTCTGAGGGAGCCAGTGTACAGCTTCCAGGTCATGTGGCCAGCATGACTAAGCCGCTTCTGGTGAACCAGAGCAGCGCACGGAAATGCTGTTTACCTTCCTGCTGGAGTGGTACCTATTTATCTACTTGCACTTCGTGCTTTTGGACTCCTAGGTTGGCAGGAGCTGGGACCGAACAACGTGAGCACACCCTGTCGTGGGGATTTGAACCGCTGACCTTCTGATTGGCAAGCCCTAGGCTCTGTGGTTTAGACCACAGCACCACCCGCGTCCCATGGATGAAGGCCTATTATGCAGCAGGTGCTCTGCACTAATACTAAAGGTAGGTAATTTGCTAGGTGGGGACACTATACCATTTAGGAGAGGGCAGCAATGTCATGATCTCCTGTATTTGCAGTACAGACCTGATCAACCCTGATCTAGATTAGAGCTGGAATTAGAGAGCCAATGTGGTGTAGTGGTTAAGAGCGGTAGACTCGTTATCTGGGGAACTGGGTTCGCGTCTCCACTCCTCCACATGCAGCTGCTGGGTGACCTTGGGCTAGTCACACTTCTCTGAAGTCTCTCAGCCCCACTCACCTCACAGAGTGTTTGTTGTGGGGGAGGAAGGGAAAGGAGAATGTTAGCCGCTTTGAGACTCCTTCGGGTAGTGAAAAGCAGGATATCAAATCCAAACTTCTTCTTCTTCTTCTTCTTCTTCTTCTTCTTCTTCTTCTTCTTCTTCTTCTTCTTCTTCTTCTTCTTCTTCCTGAACATGTTGATGTTGATGTTGAGCTTATCCACACACACAAACACACACTGTGTATCTCAGTCATTGATTTCAATAACAATTTGTTTAACCAGTTCCATTAAAATATATATACATATCATATTGTATAGTACATACTATACATGTACACACTCCAGATTTCCTAAAATAACTAGCACATAAACACATTCAAGAATGCACATAACTGTGCCAAAGTACTCATAAAATTATGCTGTTGAAATATGGTGCTCCCTAATATGTATTGTATAACATTTCTGCATATAATTAGTAAGGATGGTGATGAAGTTCATTCAAAGAACCAGGTTCGTAAAAGGACACATGCTCTCTCAGAAACCTGTCTCCTTCCTTACATGTGAGAGCTTGCAAAAAAAAAAAAAAAGCACCCTCTCCTGTCAGCAGTCAGTAGTATGCATTTCCAAAGCAGAAAAGAGAGGGATAAACAGATTTCTCACTGCTTTCAGGAAACACGTAAAAACTTTATAAAGAATTCAGGCTTTTTAGGCCAATGGTTTTATGAATTTTCTACACTGGTTGTTTGAACCAGTGTCTGCAATATATTATTATGGTGTTTTGTGTTGTTTTAAATTGCAGATCCCCTGTAAGCATATCTGTCGTAGTGGTTTGGGGTTTTTTGTGGGGAGGGGCTATGAAAACAAAACTGATAACAGTGTAGCTAAAACAAATAAACCCCACTATTATATAATTTCTGATGATGTCCTTACAAAAGTCCCTGAAACCTTCACCATTCAGAGAAGCGGGATGAATATACCAATATGAATGGCCATCACCATCATTATTTGCACATATTGATACAATCTAGAATAATTAAATGTTTTTATTTAGCTGCATTCATTCAAATATAAGGTATTACCAAATAAATGTTCATATGTGTGATGCAGCAGCTAAAAAAGTGTGATGCAGCAGCTAAAAAAGCCAATGCAATTCTGGGCTGCATCAATAGGAGTATAGCATCTAGATCAAGGGAAGTAATAGTACCACTGTATTCCGCTCTGGTCAGACCTCACCTGGAATACTGTGTCCAGTTCTGGGCACCACAGTTCAAGAAGGATACTGACAAGCTGGAACGTGTCCAGAGGAGGGCAACCAAAATGGTCAAAGGCCTGGAAACGATGCCTTATGAGGAACGGCTTAGGGAGCTGGGTATGTTTAGCCTGGAGAAGAGAAGGTTAAGGGGTGATATGATAGCCATGTTCAAATATATCAAAGGATGTCATATAGAGGAGGGTGAAAGGTTGTTTTCTGCTGCTCCAGAGAAGCGGACACGGGGCAATGGATTCAAACTACAAGAAAGAAGATTCCACCTAAACATTAGGAAGAACTTCCTGACAGTAAGAGCTGTCCGACAGTGGAATTTGCTGCCAAGGAGTGTGGTGGAGTCTCCTTCTTTGGAGGTCTTTAAGCAGAGGCTTGACAGGCATCTGTCAGGAATGCTTTGATGGTGTTTCCTGCTTGGCAGGGGGTTGGACTGGATGGCCCTTGTGGTCTCTTCCAACTCTATGATTCTATGATTCTATATGATTCTAGGTCACCAAGAGTGATATTTCCCAGAAGTACTTTCCTGGCAAAGAAAATCAGTTAAGTACCGTTGTACCTAGAAATAATATTTGAAATATAATGTGTGAAATGGCATTACTGTATTGCCTAAGATATTGCTTTCTTTTTTCAATTAAAATATCCGACATTTTAAATGTTCCCGTTCTATACCCATCACCATATGTTGATTTTGAGCAAACAAATAAATCTTGCTTGGGGAGTTTCTTTCTACTACACTACATGGGAATGAAAAATGCTCAAACTGAGTTACCAAATAAAGCAATTTGATATCCTTCCTTCATCACTTGAATGAAAACCAGAAATTCTCTTTTTATTGGTCCTCTCTTTCTTCTTCCTAAGACTGTCATGTTCATTTTTATCCAAGGCACAATGTAAGTTGTGGCTCAATAATTACATACATCGTTTCACACTAATGCAATTTTTTAGTGCCAGATAAAATAAACTTTTTGCTTTGATCTCTTCTGCACAATTTCATAATGTGGCCAAATGTTTAAAAGGCTGGCTGTAAAAATGAAATGTACATTATTATTTAAAAGGCTATACAAACAGTTTGTAAAGGATATAGACAGTCTTGGCAATACAAAATGTGTTAAGCACAGTAATTATTGCACTTGGAAAGCACGTGTGTTTCTTGCATTTGATCCCTTGTACGAATTTCTTGTCTCTTTTGGTAAATACAAAATCACATAAGAGTACTAGGAGCTGCAAATCTATGCCTATCAGTATATTTTCAACATATGGCTATAGTCCATAATCCTTAGCAGCAAATGCTACAATGCTACACAATTACACTGTGTAAATCCAATTGGTTTCACTTGCACTTGTAAGTCCATTGATTTCACTTGCATGTGTAAGTCCCATTGATTTTTACTAAGCGAGTAAAAAGATAAGAAGCTGCTTACACTGAATTGGGCCATCTAGCCCAATATTATCTAGATCTCTTGTGTGGGTCTGTCCCATGCCAGCCTGTTAGGTGAAGGGCTGCAGCTCAGCACTTGAGCATCTGTTTTCCATGCAGAACTTCCACGTTCAGTCTCTGGACCCTACAGGTCTGAAATTCTGGAGAGCTAATGCCAATTAGTGTAGAGACAGTACTGAGCTAGATGGGCTAATGGGTCTGACTCAGTATAAGGCAGCTTCCTATGTTCCTTTGAGATTTTCTCAATTGGATGTATCAGGATGAAACCTTATGAATATGGAGCACATCTTCTAAAATTGAGCTTGACTCATTTCTGAAGGGAAATGGAAATCAATTGGTTTTAAAAGCACTTAACGCTGACCGGATTGGGATTTTCATTAATTAGATTATAGAAAAAGTAGTCTTGTCTAGAAGAAACTGCTGGTGGCTCACATTTCAAAAGATGCATAAATCCTCTTTGATCAACTTGTGTGGTTAAAGAAAAAATCCTCTGGAATATTTCCTGACTTTTACATATGTTGGTCCAAATGATTGAACAGTCTGTCTAAACATAGTTTTCAACCTGTCAAGCATAGAATGAATGGCAGTGGGTGTCTGCATATGTAACAAACAGCTATATTGAAAGGCACACTACAAAACAAGTAAGATGGATGACTTGAAATTATTCCTTTCCTGAATAGGTACAGAAAACAACAACATTTGAGATGCTTTTGGGTCTAACATGAATGATGTACCACTGTCAAGAACTAACAAAAGGTCTATCGTTAACTTGCAATGAATTCGTGGTTGGCCAATACTAATTTGAATTCTGTCTAGTTTCTGTTAACTAAGGCTTTGGAGTTGATAATCAGTGAAATTTGCAGCAAATATCTAATTTTGGGCACATCCACACTATACATTCAAAACATATCTAATGCACATTTAAAGCACATTGCTTTCCCCCAAAGAATTCTGGGGATCAGGTGTGCCAACTTGAATAAAATATTGGGGAGGGGGCAGATAAGCTATGTCCTGCATAATTGATCACATCATGGTGTGCAAACATCATTTGAATGGCAATGCACATCAACTTCAGGGGCCCCAGCCCCTTCAGAAATTTATGGGGGGGGGAGAGAGGTGAAGGGACATTGGCCTCTAGGAGTTGGCTCCTATGCTGGAGTTTGTAGTTTGTTAAGGGTGCTGGAAATGGTAGCTCTCTGAGGGGGAGTCATTGCTTTAAATGTGCACTGAGTATATTTTAAATATACTCATCTTCTACAAGGATCTTAGCTGATGTTACTGAAGTAATAACCAGTGGAGTTGGGGGAGCTGAATTCACTAATGCTTTGCTAGAGAGGTCAGTTACATGTGAATGACACTCGGCTGGTGCACAAATGTTGTCAAAAGTATTCTTTAAAATCTTCCTGGATTTTCTTCCATTTTTAGATCATTTATTCCATTTTTATTCCATTCCAAGTCAATCACTGCCCAAATACCCCATTGGTACTACTACCCTCTCTGACCACCTGACCCCATGAAATAAAAATGGCAGCTCCTAGCTTTAAGACTCAAATGGTTCAATAGAGCAGATGATAGCACTCGGTCACTGTTACTTCTCTTACTATACAGTGGTACCTCGGGTTACAAACGCTTCAGGTTACAAACTCCGCTAACCCGGAAGTAGTACCTTGAGTTGAGAACTTTGCGCTAGGATGAGAACGGAAATCGCACGCCGGCAGCAGCAGGAGGCCCCATTAGTGAAAGCACGCCTCAGGTTAAAAACGGTTTCGGGTTAAGAACGGACCTCCGGAACAAATTAAGTTCGTAACCCAAGGTACCACTGTATAAGATTTATACAGTAGCAACAGCAGCAAGCTACACACAAATCCATTCTTCTCTTTACTGATACATGGCAGCAGCCCAGTATGAGGGCATTCACTTTGAGACAAAATTTAAATTGGGCTTGAAATGTTTGCAGACTGTTTCGTGCCCTTGCTCAGTGGTGCAGCATGAGCTTTGCAAGCAAAATGTACAGGTTCGATCTCAAACATCCATAGATTGGGGGAAAGACCCATGTCTGACTCCCTGGAGAGCTGATTCCAGTCTGACTTGGTATAAGGCAGCTTCTTATGGGTATGCTAAAATTATGAAAACCAGGAGGAGGCAAGAGGGAGGGGGAGAGAGAGAATATACATATGTAGTTCTCTTCTTTGACTTTATTTGGCAGAAAGACTAATATCTGCTTGTTACTTGCAGTGTGATAGGATTTAAAGTTCTCAGGAGGGCCAAGCCTCTTAGTATTCATTGTGGGAGTGGAATGCAACATGAATAGACAATCTTTCAAACTACAGCCAAAGCATACCTGCTATTATGGTACTAATTTGAACCCTGCTCTTGTTGCCAATGTTTCTCTAATGTTGATTTCCTCTGATTTACAGCTTGTTAGTAAAGTACATACTTTAATTGGTTCAAAGTTTACGCGATATACAGAGCACTTCAAGATTAATTACAAAACGTGCTGACAAGCTGCATGATTGCTTTTCTCCCCTTCTTCTTCAGAAGCAACTATCTCAAATGTACAGCTTTGGCATTACTGACCTTGACAGATCCTAGGAGGGTGTAAAAAGAGAACACAAATTTGTTGCTGGCATAAGCTGATTATGTTCAGTAAAGTCGGCATTTAAGGATCATTTATAATCACATTTAGAGGTGATGTACATATGATGGTTGGCAAAACCTGTTCTTAACCCAACATTTCTCATGCTTAAAATGGGAACTAGCTCCCAAACGTATAGCAGGATTTCTCAAGGGGATAGAAATTTATTATTCACAACACTAGGAAATACTCAGAATGCAGACTTGAGCCAGTTTCAAGAACAGCTTAGGAAAAGCTTTTCAAAGGGTAAACATTATGTTGAACAAACTATTCTGGTAGGGTTTAAATATATATATATATATTCTTAAATTATTTACTCCAATAGAAAGTCCAGAAAGAAGGAATAGTGTTTGTGCCGACATTATAATGGTTTGAAGACCAGCTGCCTAGTCCTCAGGAGCGCCAAATAAATCACAAGTCTGTATCCAGTGCAATGTTTATTTGAAGGTCCACCTGCATGAATCTGATTGGCTCTAAGATCAGCCACAAATACCTTGTTTATATCCCCACAGATTTGTTGGCAGAATGGCAGGGTCTTTTTTGTTGAGGCCTCATTCCTATCAAATGCCGTTTTCCATGCAACACCCTTGCCTACTTACCTGGCTGCTTTTACATGGAGTTTTAAACACATGGATGCTTTAGTCCGCTTTTAATTGGTTTGTCATGTTACCGTTTGGACTGTTACCAGCAGAGGCTGATTCCTTACAGTGACGGGTTTATCCGCATCAACCTCATTCTGCCTTCAGCTAATCACCACCTGGCTGCCTGGCTGCCATCTTTCGTACCAGAAGACATTGCTGTCAGCCTTTTCCTCCTTAATTTCAGTGTTGCCACTATAGAACTCAGAAGGGAGGACAAAACTTGAATTATTTGGCATTGCCTAGCATAGGCTCTGGCTCCATATAATGCTAGCATTTTTGTCTTTCACCCCATAGTCAACCACTACTGACAATAGCTATATTACTGACAGTATTACTGTATTTTGATTTGGAATGTTGCTTTAATGCTTCTGTTTTAGTTAATTGGAATAAATATAACCGATTTAAACTGCTTTGAGGTTTTCTACAATCAAGCGGTATATAAATTTTATGAAATAAAATAAATAAATAAAATTATGCTCTGCAAACCATATGGATAAGGTCTTTACTTTTAAAGATGATATACAATTATTTTAAATAAATAAGTGAAATAAGGGTTCAGGGTGTGTGTTTTTAAAGCCTTATATTTTACATCCTGCTCCACAATGAATATTACCATATGTAGGAGACAACCACTCTTGTTTTTTCCACCACTTAACACTACCAACAAGCTTTTTACATACTTGGTTGAAACATGCAATTGTGAAGATTCAAAAAGCTGACAATGAATGATGGCATATATTTCAGTTTTCCTGAAGCTCTTGGGTGTAATGTACAACAATAGCAATTCATGAGAAAAGTTCTAAGGCAATGAGCTTTGGAAGAAGAAAAATATATCAAAAGCCTTTCCGTTGTGACAAGTATCTTGGGGAATAAACAATACTGGAATGTTAACTTGCACTTAGACCTTATACATTTGTCATCAGACTGGATTGTAGTACTATTCATGCAGCAGAAGTGGAAGCCTGAGAAAGTGCATGAGGAAGTTCATTCTGATTGCTTTACGCTGAATTCTGGCCATTTGCTTCCTGTAACGTTCTGTTAGCTATTATTTTTAGTCCCACCTTTCAGCCCAATCCCCAGCTCAGCTCATCTTCCTATCAACCTTTTGGTACCTGTGGCATCGCAGCAGTTCATCCAGTATGGAGGAAGGGCTTGCTGGTTGCTAGACAGCATTTGCTTGCTGAAGGTTTTGGGAGGCTAGTAAAAAAAAAAAAAAGGTTAAGTCTTTGAATTATTGGTGCTGTTGCCTGGAATTGGACCACCACCTGTGGGTGCATTAGCACTCTTAAGGTCTTTCCATGTTGCCCACAAAGCCTCTGAGCTGCTCCTACTTGGTCAGGAGGCAGTGATGGTAATTACCCTGTTTTTTTATTGGAAAGTGAAAGTGTGTCTGTATGTGGATATGCATCTTTCTCTCTTTTCACGTCTCATGTAGATAGGAGCTGATCTGGGCAGGATCATTTCATTTCCACTTATCCTTTTTCTTTCAACACACTGTTATTCCCATTTCTTATTTCTTTACAATTCTTTACAATTCTCCTTTATTATTCAGCTTGTTTAATATCTAATATTTATATTTATATTTATAAGTGGAAATGAACTGCAGCTGAGTTGACTGGAAGTCAAGCACAGGGTGAGGGGGGTGTTGAAAGGTGGTGGGGAAAACAGGTGTAAGGATGCAAGGGAAGACTGGTCGATCTTTTTGTTTTTTTCCCCGTTTCTGTTCTTTATCTGTTGTTTTTGTTGTTGTTGTTGTTGTTTTTCTGTAAATGATTGAATGTTAGTTTACTCTGTTTGTAAAAATGAGTGAATGTAATAATGAGTGAATGTTAGTTTATTTTGTTTGTAATATGCGAATGTATTAATAGTTGTATTGGCGAATAATAAAATAAAGCTTTTTTATATTAAAAAAAAAAAAGATCTGGGCAGGATAAGGGGAGAGAATTGGCCAGAGTGGGTAGTACTTATGGCACTCATTCAAAAATCCGAACATGCCCACTAGTCTAAAAAGAGTGGCAATTCCTGGTATGGATGTAAGAGTACATTACGTTCCATTGACCCATATTGGTTGCATACAGTGCTGTTTCCATTCTGCTGCTGTTCGGCTTCCAATATAAATGTTATTTGGCTCACTGTCCACTGTGGTGCAATTTTACGTAATTAGGTATGTTATCGTTACAGTATTCCACAATATTCATTTCAATGCAAAGGAAACAGAGTCATGCATAGAAAAAGTGTAATCAATTATATATCATTTGTGGAGGACTGAAAACAACAGCAGCACCAAATACTGATTATATTTGCTGAACTGATTTCTGCTTCAGACCTGGGACAAATAAGTGAGCACCAGTCATTTCCACTCCCATTTCTGTTGGAATATTCCAACATTCTCAATCCCAGGCCAAGAGAACCTCTGCCATCCCTCTATCCATGACTCCTTAGCTCATAGGCTGATATTTATTTCTTATACAACCAGTTAATGACCCTCCCTCCCTCCCTCCCTCCTTCCCTTCCCTTCCTTTCTTTCTTCCCTTAATCCATAGATCTCAAGGACGTTTACAACAACAACAAAAAAGAAATATGAAAACACAAAGTACATGATAAAAACAAGAACAAAAAACTCCCCTCCCTCCACTTTCAAAGACTTCCAGGTAACATCACCCAAGTTCAAGGCCTCAGATCAACCAACTTGCTGAACTCAGCCTTTCAATTGATGTTTTCCTTAAAAAGTAAATGAAGGGGGTACTCTCTACCCTTGCTAGACAGCATTCAATAGGGTCAAGCCCCAACAGGTCCCATGCCCTCTTTAGCTGGCCTGTAATGTAATGTTAGGCCAGTGTCTCTTCACCTTCCAGGGTAGCCTTATGTGCCTGCACCAGGTATGTTGTTGTTCAGTCGTTCAGTCGTGTCCAACTCTTCGTGACCCCATGGGCCAGAGCACACCAGGCACCCCTATCCTTCACTGCCTCCCGTAATTTGGCCAAACTCATGTTAGTAGCTTCGAGAACACTGTCCAAGCATCTCATCCTCTGTCGTCCCCTTCTCCTTGTGCCCTCCATCTTTCCCAACATCAGGGTCTTTTCTAGGGAGTCTTCTCTTCTCATGAGGTGGCCAAAGTACTGGAGCCTCAACTTCAGGATCTGTCCTTCTAGTGTGCACTCAGGGCTGATTTCTTTAAGAATGGATAGGTTTGATCTTCTTGCAGTCCATGGGACTCTCAAGAGTCTCCTCCAGCACCATAATTCAAAAGCATAAATTCTTCGGCAATCAGCCTTCTTGATGGTCCAGCTCTCACTTCCATACATTACTACTGGGAAAACCATAGCTTTAACTATACGGACCTTTGTCGGCAAGGTGATGTCTTTGCTTTTTAAGCTGCTGTCTAGGTTTGTCATTGCTTTTCTCCCAAGAAGCAGGCGTCTTCTAATTTCGTGACTGCTGTCACCATCTGCAGTGATCATGGAACCCAAGAAAGTGAAATCTCTCACTGCCTCCATTTCTTCAGGTATGACTCAGTCGTAAATAGCAGCCAGGTCATAATTATTTCACCCTCAGCTGGGCAGAATGGAACAGGCAAAATATGTGGTTCTTTAGGCCAGTTTGCAGAATCCACCCAAAAAGATCCTGCTCAGTCCCCTATAGCTGATTGTCTAATCACATTCTGCTACTAGCACAGGAGTGGGGTTTCCCAAAAAGGGGGGTCACTTTCCCAAGTCCTCCTTCCAAGCTGCTAATCAATCACACGCAGGCACTGAATGAGTTACCAGGGTTTATTGGCTTCTTTTCTGGCACCAGCTACAGAACCCTGATGTTGGGAAAGATGGAGGGCACAAGGAGAAGGGGACGACAGAGGATGAGATGCTTGGACAGTGTTCTCGAAGCTACTAACATGAGTTTGGCCAAACTGCGGGAGGCAGTGAAAGATAGGTGTGCCTGGTGTGCTCTGGTCCATGGGGTCACGAAGAGTCGGACACGACTGAATGACTGAACAACGAACAACAGAACATCAAACAGCAAGTCTAAAACGTAGCATGTTCTCTCCCTCCCCTGACAGCTTAACTCAAAGATTTATAGGGGGCTGGGGGATGTTGGCAACCAGCCAGCCCCATCACATACTCCCATTTTGGGGACTGGTTGTTGCCACCTGCCTGAGGGGCCCCACCCAGCGGTACTTGCTCACAGGATCACTATTTCATGGCAGCCATGGCAGAACTAAAATATGTCACCGAAATAGGTGAACATAGCCTCTCCCATTCTCAGTTACACATAAGCCATTGTGGATGTGAGATTTCTCCTTCAGCAAGGCAGTGGGTAGACAAAACCAACCTGTCCCAAATGCCAGTCAAGCAAAGCACAGGAGGTTGACTGTGTTTACAGGCATTGAAAATTTCAGCCAATTTTACAAAGCTGCCATCGCAACATTGCAGGCATGTGGAAAAAAATCTTGAGTTTTAGAAAGTTTCCCGTGTGTATGCGCCACCACAGAGCTACAGCCTAGTTAACACTCTATTCTCTTCCACCTCATGCATGCAATATCAATAAAATAGCTAGCTGAGTTTTGATTCAAGAATTTCCTTATTGAGGAGATTATATGAAGCAGAAAGGACACAGCTTGAGTTTTGCATGCTATGTTGAGCTTGCAGTGTTAGCAGGGTGGAGAAGAAATATCTGTTTGATTTGTCAACTGATGGAGTTTGCTGTGAAAGTTCTGAGGCAGATTAAATGTTAGATGTAAAAAGATGCTCTATTTAAAGAGGATGCTTCTCTGCGTGACCACACGCAAACTTGAGGCAGATGCCATGAACAATCAAAATATTCATTAAATGGGTTAGGTCTTAATAAAATAGCATGAAATGGAACAAACGCTTCACTTCCTATTCCTGACAGTTTCACCTCTCCTCACACAGGTAATCAAGTGGCATCATCACAGCTGCCATTAAAACTGTTGATATGGAACAATAATATTAGGACATTACTGTGGGGTGGGGAGAGAGGGAGAGAGAGAGAAGGAGACAGTGGAGGTGGAGCAAGTGAGGAAAAATTCCCCCATCCCAAATAGGAATTCTGGGATGTCCCCCCCATCTTGGAATGTCCAGGAAAAGATTGCCTTTATTGATCCCAAACAGTATTGAAGGGTAGCACTCAAAAATCTTCAAATAGTCTGTGCTAAAAGGCATTATAAATTTTAAAAAGCCAAGCAGCAGGTGATTAAAAATACATAGGAATGCTGCTTTAAAACAGCAGATGAAAACACGGGCAGAAAGCACAAGCAGCTAAGAAGCAAGAAAATACCACAAACAAAGCAACAATGCAATGCCAAAGCAAAATGATGAATTGTGGATGGCTCAGAAGAACAGGATAAACTTAGCAGCTGCTTAAAAGACAATAAAGAGGGCATGGGGCAGGTATTCCTGAGGGGGGAGTTCGTCAGTTCGGGTGCAACTTCACAAATTTACAAACAGCATATCATGTTCCAAACTGCATACATTAGATATTAATTGCAACAGGAAGGAGACTACAAAATCCCACAGTGAGTACATATAGGACCAGATTATGTAGTCTGGCTAGAGAGATGGGAAGCACTAGGCTCTCAACACATGGGGCATCCTGCAACATAGGCTGCTTCCCCACCCCCACCCCCACCCCACCACCGCCATTGCTGCTGCACTGTCAGAAAAGCAAAGTGCCAAAATGCACTTTCCCTGTGCCAACTTCACCATCTAGGACAATCCATGTGGAACAATAGCCAATAATTCTGATCTATGGAAAACTTTGGCAGAGAAGGATATCATATACCTCTCACAGACCGTAACATGGAATAATGCATTCAAAACATTTGGTCAAGCCAAGAAGAATTCCATCTTCCCACTGCGGCCACCTGGCAATAATAGTACAACATAATTGCAAAAATTAGCCTTCATGTACTGAGTGCAGAGGAAATGTCAGTTCTCCTGCAAACAGCACACACCCATACCTTCTCAAGAAAACCCAGGAAGTGCCTATACACATTTGGACGTAATACATTAAGGCCTGATATACACAAAGTTAATCATAAGTGGAACCTAGCGTCTACACAATGTTAAGTATATTTATTTGCACACTGAAATGGAGAATGCCTGTATGTATACTGTGGAAAGGTTTAACAATGGAAAATTCCATTGAGGTATACTAAAGCTCACTGGGTGTTTAGATGAGTTAATAATTAACTGTTGATGTTCTCTGCTCTTTCACTTGAGTGTTTAACATTAGGTCACAATATTAAGGTATTCAGTTGCAAATCTCCATTTTGAAGGCAGTTGCCTCTTGGTCTTTTGTTGCCAGGCACAGTGGGAGAAATATGTGCTAATGAGTTTCTCCAGGAGGAGGAGCAACATCAGGCTGGAATGCAGGCTAATGGAAGCTATAGGGAGAGAGATATACCTTTGGTTCTAGGTCTGTTTAGAATATATTTCTAAGAAGAGGCTGAGCCTATGCTTTGATAAGCATATGTCATATGGAAATATTTGCATGTATCATTGTTTTGTTTTTGTACCTGTTTTGAAGAAGTTCTGGTTAGTAACACTTTGAATAATATTAAGTTTCTGGACATTTTTTTTATTTCAAAAGGAGCCAGTTTTTATGCATCCAATTGCTTCAAGCTGTGCTATATTAATATCTGCAATACACGATGGGGAAAGGCCCTTTGCAATATTAAGCCAGTCACCCATGACAGTAGACTGAGATTAATCCATTAGAAAATGCTTATCCAGGCCTTAGGTGCATGGTCATTCCACCCACAGATGACTGTTGGAGATGCAAATCCTTCCGATTCCATACATAAAAGTTTGAATGCTACACTTGATTTTTGCTGGCCTTCTGCTCTGCAAAATACATTGTCTAGGTGTGTGTGCTCATTTCTTGCTAGCTTCAAAGCAAACTGTAATCCTATACCACATTGAGGTTTTTTTTTTTTTACCATCAAGCAGTGTATACATTTTATGAAAAAAAATAATTATGAAATAAACACACTTCTCTGGGAGTAATAAGTCATATGGAAATCAGAGGGACTTGCTTTTGGGAAGACAAAAGATCACACCAAATGATACATTATTTTGCATCTGGTTCCTTTAGTTTTATTGCCTGTTCTACTCATGTTGGTCTGCTGGGCCATTGCCTTGTCATTTCTGTCTGGCATCTGTTATTATCTGTTCTTCCCTTTGCGTTTTCTTTTGGGGAGTGGTTAAAGGGAAAGAAGGAGTGCACCTGTAATTTTGTTTATTTTAAAAATCTTTCCTTTGGTCTTCCTGACGTGTTACATATTCCTTTATTTCTGCTTCAGTCCCTACCTGCTCGATAACCATCCCTGCTATGTATGGTGTAAATGTCAGCTCTGTAGTTAAAAGCAGAAATGTGATTTTTTTTTCTAGCACATATTTCTTGTAAATGCTGCTGCTTGAGAAACTGTGGTTGTAATTCCTGTCAGAGTGAACATCACTCATTTCACAGAAGCCTTGCAAATGGCAAACCAATGTTATATATGGCCTTCAGTTGTTAGCTGATGATTAGGAAGATGAGAAATGTGGAGCTCAGCTGACAGCAACACTCGAGACACTTCACAGGGACATAATCTAGCAGAGAGTATCTAATAAAGTTGCCCTTTTTCTGAACTCAAGCTGTGGTCAAAGAAACATACAAAGAACCCTTTATGGGCACTACTCCAAACGCCATCATCACCTTTTCGATTGCATCTATACAAAAGTGTAAAGAACATTAATATAATGCTCATATGAATAGGCAAAAAATATCTAGATGATATGTTCCTGAAAGCAGGACAGTCATATGATTGCTGCAATTGCCATGGGTTTTACCTGTTCTGATGTCAAAGAAGTTTGCTGAAACCATAGGACCCAAAGCTGTAGCAGATGGACTTTGCACACCTTGGAATTTAAATTTCAAGTTCCCTGAGCAACTTTTTTGTTAAATTTTAATAAGTACTTACTGCTTAGGCAACATGGGCATTTAAATGACACTTTATGAGCACATCAGTTTAGCAATTTGGGGATCTTTTAACAGAGGCACACACCAATAAGTCTTGATGCCTGGAGTATGCAATACCATGCCTTCCAGTATCTATGCCTGCATTTATTAATCCAGTTTAAAATCAACAAATGCCAATCTTTGTTGTCATTTTGTTTTAACATTTCTTTCCCCTTTTGTTTCTTCCTGTGAACCGCTCATTCAATTTCACAGGAGCTTAAGCAACCTTGATTATAATCACAACATACCTATATCTATATATCTCCTCCGCTATCAGCATGCTCTTGTATTTGTGCTTTTATTTACTGTGCTGGTTTTTTCGAGGCATGTTGTTTTATAGGCCTTGGCTTCCTGATAAAATCTTTCCTTTTCGATTAAGTCAGGAGATTCAATGCAGAGCTTTCCTTTCTCACATAATAATGTTCTTATTGTAGCACAATCTGGTACATAATCTGCTGTAAAATGAAGAATGGGGCACATTTTGCTGCAACATGGTTTCCCTACTGAATTTATGCATGTGGTTGATAAAGCATATGATATGTACTGTGGTTCTCACCATAAAGAGTGCTGTTTTCAGTTCTGTGGGAGGTGCTGTCAAATGTGCACCTTTGATGGAGATGAACAATTTCCATGGGAGGTTTATTCTGATGACATTAGTTCATACCTGTAGTGGTATGGGGAAAATAAAGATGGGCTGCGCTCAGAGACTTGGCAGGGGGTTGGACTGGATGGCCCTTGTGGTCTCTTCCAACTCTATGATTCTATGATTCTATGACTTCTGTTATCCAAGGGATCTGTGAATCAGAGGGAACTTTCCTGTTGGCATCTCTGGCACTCCTGTCAAGGTCCTAATCTCACTATGGAAGATCAAGATGCAATAGGCTGCCAACAGGAATAGTGTACTCCTATGTGCCCTCTCCAGTGCTGCAGAGCCTGAAGGGCAACTGGGTTTTCCAATGTGCTTAGGACAATGAAGTAGAATGGATGGTGTCTGGAGAGCGAGTGGAACAAAACCTAGTGTCAGGATGCTGGCGGCAGCTCCCAGCTGGTTGCCCAGGAAAGTATAAAGACAAGGGGAAGTTTCCTACTGCCCTTTTTATTCAATAATTATAGAGATAGGCTATACAACCCAGCTTCTTGGATAATGGTGCTGTCCCAAGTGAATCTCCACCCACTGTCTCTCCCACTTCCTCATTCATCACTTCTACCGGTGCTCCTACATGCCCTCTGTCTTGGAGCTCTTTGCTCTCCTACTTTCAAGGCTTGCTGGGTTCTTGGGGGGGGGGGTCTGGAATGCTTTCTACAGACACCGTGTCCATCAGCTGTCACCCCTCTGCTGCTTCCTCCTCCTCCTCCTCTCTCATTATCTCCCAACTTTCCCCCTCATCTGCTTCTCAGCTGTGACCACCCACAACCCCCTGTTGTAAATCTAAACTGTCTTCCTATTCCTCCTCTCTGGAAGCGTCAGGTTGGGGAGGCGGTCTCTGCCATTTCTCCTCTGCCCAGTCCCTGGCACATGGACTTTATTCCAGGCTCTGGAAGAAGAAAGTTTACAGACTTTGTGGGGTTTTAACTGAGAGCACTCAGGACAGAAAACAAAGTCATTGCTCAATCAGCCCTGGTGATCAATGGGTTACAGGTGTTGCCGTTTGACTGCCCTCACTTCCAACTTAGTTATTGGCAGAATAATTGTATTCATTTATTAAACTTCTATACCTACTGTTCTTCACCCAAGGATCACAGGGTGGTTTACAATATAAAAACACAAAAATGTGTAACATAGTAACAACAAAAAATAACTCCATGCACAGTTTAAAGGCAATGGGTTGTTTAATTAGCCAAAAGCATGGGATATGAGGCTTGTTTCTGAATGGCACCGAAAGGGAGAGCATTCCACAAATGGGGAACGACCACAGAAAAGACCTGTTCTCATTTTGCCACTCTATGGACCTCTCATGGAAGAAGCACACAAAGAAAGGTGTCAAATGATGAATGCAGGATCCAGGTGGGTTCATATGGGGAGAGGTGATCCCAGACCCTCCAAGTGTCCCTATTTTCCAGGGATGTCCCTGATTTAGAGAAGCCGTCCTAGTTTCTGATTCGATCCCATTTCCTTAGGATGTCCCTATTTTCATTGGAGAAATGTTGGAGGGTATGGAGTTATTCGACTCATAAGCTGTCCAAAGGCAATCCTTTATAGGGAAGTGGTGTTTTTTTTTTTTTTTAAAGGTTAATGTTTAATTATGTTTTTATATATGTTGGAAGCTGCCCAGAGTGGCTGCGGCAACCCAGTAAGATGTGAGGGTATAAAAAGTAAAATTATCATTATGGAATGGGATGTCCCTATTTTCATCGGATAAATGTTGGGGGATATGCGGTCCTTTGGGTATTGTGGTCCTGAGCCATTTAAAGCTTTATAGGTCAAAACCAGCACTTTGAATTAGGCACAGAAACTAATTGGCAGCCATGCAGTCAGATCAGGATTAGTGTAATATGCTCAAACTTTCTTGCCCCAGTTAGTCACCTGGATGCTGAATTCTGCACCAGCTAAAGTTTCTGTACCATTTTCAAGAGCAGCCCCACATAGAACGCGTTGCAGTTATCTAACCTACATGTCACCAGAGCATAGAGGACAGAAGTTAGCCTATCCCTGTCCAGACAGGGGTGCAGCTGAGCCACCTCTCGAAGCTGATGGAAGGCACTCCACACTACCCAGGCCACCTGTTAAATTATGTTCTGACTTTGTTCTTAGCTTGAGCTTTCTATAAGGAAAGGCTGGACATAAATGTTTCACACACAAAATAATGAAGAGCCTTTACTATGTACAGAGGAAAGCTGGCCAGTATTTTTCTGCACATGCAAATTCAGAATGAATTACCTGAGAAACAGGAACAGGAAGCTCTTGATGCAGGCATCATTCATTCATTCAAATGTATACACCACTTGAGTGTAAACCCCCCCCCCCCCAAAAAAAAAACAACAACACCTCAAAGCAGTTTACAAAAAGATGCAACAATTAAAAAAATTGGGGGGGGGGCCGGAAATCATCCAAACTTTAAAAGATACAGAAATTAAAATACTAAAACATACTAAAATTACCTGAGCTTTCTAAGCATCTGCATAGGCTTGTCTAAACAGGTATGTTTTTAGCAGGTGCTGAAAAGAGTACAGCAAAGGCGCCTGCTTGATCTCAATAGGCGGGGAGTTCCAAAGTGTAGCCACTGCCACGCTAAATGATCGAGTTCTTACAAATGCGGAACAGGTATTATGTGGAGCCTGTAGTAGTGCCAATTCCACTGACTGAAGAGGTCAAATTGGGTGCATGTGGAGTTAGGCAATCTCATAGGTAAACTGGTCCCAAGTTGTTAATGACTTTATATACTGATAGCAACACTTTGAACTTGGCCCAGTAGCAAACCAGCAACCAATGCAGATCTCTAAGCCCAGGTATGATATGCTGACAAAGCCTCACTCTGGTCAGCAATTGTGCTGCAGCATTCTGCACTAACTGCAGCTTCCAGATCAAGCGCAAAGGAAGCCCCACATAGAATGTGTTACAGCAAACCCTTCTTGAAGATGCCTGAACTACTGTGGCAATTTCACTGCTGTTTTAAAATTTGAATTATAGTGGAATCCCAGACTTGAACGTACTAATATTAATCATTTCCCCGACCAGAGATGTGCCATTCTTTCATCTTCAGTGCAGCCATACAAAATCCTTACACTGTTTCTGTCATTCTATAGATCTGTGATACTGTCAAATATGCAGACCTGCTTTGTATAGAGTCAGACCATAGTGCAACTGGTTAATTTAATCGATTTCCCCCTTGTTTCCTTTCCTCTTCCAACCACACACATACACACACACAGTAGCTTCAGGCTTCTAATTGCTTATTATTTTCTTTTTATGGGTGGTTTTTAATGGGGTGCTACATTTTCTGTGTAAATCAATGCAGTCATTTCCCCATTGCTCACTGGATCAAATAAACAGTATAATGGAAAATGGCAAACTGCAATGATTACATCAACGGATTAAAAATATGTAATTCTAAGCAATTCCATGTTGCTCTATAAACCGTGCAACAGAAAACCTTTTGCATGCTCCCTGCAGGGGTGGTAGAAATAAGAGAAAGAAATGAATAAATCGAGTCAACATCAGTGGGACTTCTGAGGAAGAACAGGAAATAGAAAGCATCTTTTTGTGTATATACATATTTGCACAGCAGGCTTCATAGTGATCAGAGATTGTCAGAATGTCCACTGAAGATTCTTCCTGCAAGTGGGTGACACATTGCAGAGATGCCTTCCCTCCTCCAGTCAGTATCTTAACTTTAAATTGCAGGTTTATCACCAGCGCAAGTGAAGCATGTCACCATGGTGCATTTAAAGCAAAATTGTTTCCCTTTGTTCCCTTTGTTGAAAATTTAATTTTATAAAAACAAAGCAAGCATCAAAACGGGGTCGGGGTGGGGGAATGAATTTTACACTGAATGTGAATGACAGTCATGCATCTTAGGACTCGGATTGGTAAAGAAAAAGTGTTTTGTATGCGTTGCATATGCAATCTAGCACTGTGACACCAGATGGCGCTGTGGATTCCTCTCTTTCCCTTCCGGATTTCTCCATATGTGTCACCTTTAACTGAATCGCTTCTTTGAAGTGCCTCGATCCAGCCCTAGTGACAATTCAAAATTGTCTTTTTTATGGCAGATGTTCTCAAACTGCAAGGCCAATTGATCTCATCACAATAGCCCTCTGGAGGTATTGTCATTCTGTGATGAAATCATGTGAGCAGAGGCAGCAGGTATGAGTACACCCATTCTGTCCCCCTCATAATTATTCCCATCACCCTCAACACATGGCAGGATGGAAGACAGCATGAAACATGGAGCTCCCTGTATCCTTGGAAGGTCCTCATCATGCGTTTTAGAACCTTGAGTTTTACAGGTTTCTAAAATACATGTAGGAACATTCATAGGTATGGGAAGCTCCACACTTCCCCCCAGCAATTGAGGGAATAATGATGGGCGGGTGGGGATGGAACAAGCATGCTTGCCCCTCCTCTGTGCCACATGATTTCTTCACATAGAATGGTAATGCCTGAAGAGGAATAAGGCATTTGTTAACAAAGTCACTTAAACAACACAGAGTCTAGAAAGAAAGAAAACCCTGGTAGCACTTCACTGAGGAAACTGAACAAAAACAGTGTATAATTTGAGGCTAACGAAATAAGTTTTGTATTTCTCACCTCAGGCCTTGTTTATAGCAAGGAAATATTCAACCACATATACAGAGGAAATACTCCCACAGACTATCAGGGCACTTGCTACCTCAGCAAAAACAATGCCCCTCTACTTCATTGCTACCTGATTGACTTTAACACTAACAGAATTGACCTTTTAGTTTCACTCAGACTGATCTCTGCTGCATAGCTGTCAACCTTTCCATATTTTTTTTGCAGGAAATTCCCTTATTATAGCATTGGGAAACAGCAGGGAGGGTTGACAGCTATGCTATGCTCTGCTGTGGCACTACCAAATGTATTGACAGATGGATGAACAAACAAGATATGTGCATGTTTATTAACAGTATGTGTACCTTTTCAGCTGAAAGGCAAGGGTGGAAGTTAACATGGTTTGCTAAAAAATAATATTTGGGGGAGGGAAGCAAATTTCACTTCTCCTCCACTTTACCTTGTATTGTTCCACCTCTTTGAGACATTTTCTGCCTTTTGACTTTTTTCTCTATTAATTTTGGCTAAGGGAAAATACAGTAAAGCCCAGACATGAATAAACACTTTGGCATTTTAGGAGATTTGTTTATCTCCATATAGGGTGGGTGTTTGCAACAGTCCAGGGCTTGATTTGCCCAAAGCTTGTTTGCAAGAGTTGATGAAAATAGATGTTAGGCCAATGAGTTCCAGTAGCAGCCCCAAATTTAGCTTTGCCAGTGTTGGGTTGTTGTCCAGAATGATGGTATGTAGCCTACTGTAGTAATAGACTGGAAACAGGGCCAGTCCTACCATTAGACAGAATGGAGCAGCCATCTCAGGTGGCAATTATTGGGGGACAGAACTGTGTCTACCCCAGCTCATCAGCTACAGTGGAGGATGTGATTCCATCACTACTATTGAAGTAGGATTCGACTCGTTGGCTTCTGTGGTGTGTGTGTGTGTATGTGTGTGTGTGTGTGTGTGTGTGTGTGTGTATCTTGTACTCAGGTAGCAAAACATCTTGGGCTGGCTAGCCCTGGAAAGAAGATAAAAGAACCAATCACAGAGACAAGCAGGGCATCTCCTGCTTTCTGCTTATTCCACAACCACTGCCACCCCAGGCATCTCTGATTATAGACATAAAGGACCAGCTCAGTTTCATTTGATGTTTTTTCCTCTTTCTGTGCAACTGTGCAATCACAGCTTTGAACGAAAGCAACCAAGCCAGCTGCTGTGGACAGTTTCTCGGTGCTTCGCTTGGAATCCATGGCTGCTATTTCATCTGATCAAAAACACAGATGTGAGCAAGGCTGTCATTAATATGGCAACAGATGTGCTTGGGGAAAGTTGATGGATCGTTTAGCTTGCTGCTGGATTGATAGGTTTTCTGTGAGAGTCCTTCTAATGATAGCCTGTAGTAGCTCAATTGACCCGGACGACAGGGAGCTGAAACTTATCCAATGCCATGGCAAAGTACCAATAAACCGGCTGATTTGCAATATATGTTATAACGGTTTTGCCATAAATGTGCAGCTTTGTCTCTTAGTGAATACAAAATAACAGTTGCCCAGGGACCCTGGGAGAAAGAGAGAAGCCCGTTATGGATCTGGTTTAACAATTCTATAACATGCAAAACAATAACTGTTAATGGACCTTATTAGAATAAATCCTCTTCTCCTGAAAATTTCATCACAGTCACGAGGCTCACCATAGCTCAGGCAGACATGTAATTCCTCTTCTAATTTCCTATAGTCCCACAAGATCAGTATTCTGCAATACTAGGCATTGAAGACAAAAAAAAAATTATTATTATTTAAATGACGAAATGGCTATTGCCACGCACACAGTCATAACTCTGACATTTCCTAGAGGAATATTAGGGCACATAAGGACTCCAGCTATGGAACTTTTACTACTCTTAATATTAGCGGCAGATACAGATAATCAGCTACAAATTCACTCTTCAAAACTAAAGATCAAATAGCAACTGTACCACTATAAATGATAAATGCAGAACAGCCATAAGTCCTAAAGCATCCTCAGTGCTGCCCCCTGTCTACTCAGTGGGGCAACTGCTACTCACCTGGAAGAACCAGCAAGTGGCTAAACTAGCATTGTACCACTGAGTAGACTGCGCACCAGAATACAAAAATTTCATGGCAATATCCTCCAAAGGATTCTCTCCTTCCACCCCAAGGATTTGCTGTGTTGCATTACAGCTTACATTTGCTAAATCTAGAATAAGTAAATGTGTTTGATAGCACTCAGCATTTTGGGATATTTGCTGAAGTTATAATATGCCACAAATGACCTAAACATGTTTTGCCTATATAGTCTGCCATTAGAAAACGGCTTGTGTGTGCACCTGCTTGCCCAATTTTGCCTCATTACTGCTCCCTGAAGAAATTCTCTATCCTTGACACATTCCTACTGAATTAATTACGACCCTCATTAGGGTCCAGCTAATTTAGTATTTTACGTGTAATATTTCTTATTGTCCTACATTTTTTATCACTTTATAAATTCTCGATTGACTTGAAAGCAGCCAGAGGCCCGTGAACCTGGCAATCTCGGAAGCAATTTGTTTGAAAGTGAGCTTTCCTAAGCTTGCCTGCTTCTAATATTGATGAGATCTCTCCTGATGCACATTCCAGGATGAATGTTCATGGCAATTCATTGAGAGTTTTATGTTAAACTCATGTTCATCATGTAAATGGGTGTCGGACACCTGGATCCACGTTCACCGGCTCAGTCCTCTGAGAAAGCATATTATCTCGTCATGGAAATACAATAATAGGTTAGAGAGAGAAAATTGACTGAAACCTCAGTATATTTGTTGGAAATTATGTTAGTGAGAATTAGCTGCAAAACCATGCCTTCTAATAAAAAGGCAATTATGTCAGAGCAAAGGATTGCCCTAACCTCCCTTCCAAGCATGACAATTCAAGCAGGGGCAGAGGAAGGGGGGTGTTGTGGGTGCAGGCAACCTAGGGTGTCACCACTGAGGGTGGTGACAAAATGCCGGGCAGCACTCACTGCAGGGCCTGCAGTGTGCCTGAGCAGTGACTCGGGCATGCACAGGCTCCCCGCTGCCCAAATGGTCCGCCAGCTGCCTCCCCCCTGGCTGAATGGGAGTAGGCAGGCAGTCTCTGGAGGCCCCTCGGTGTGCCCCTCCCTCTTTCACCCCATCCCTATGGGTGGCTTATCCCTAGGTGTAAGAGCGGCTTACTCCGCCGCTGACTTCAAGAGCTCGTTTTGTGCAACTGCATGGACCTGAAGACCAAATCAATTCATAACGCAGACTCAGAGTGCAGTCTTAACCTCCCTCCTCACTTATGGGTCTTTGAAGAGTGGAAGGGCCTCCACAACATCTGCAGCCCTAGTGCTGTGGCAGCTACAGTGTAAGGTGGTAGGGGGGCAGGACAATTGAGTCTAATGTAATTGTATGACTGCACTGACACTGGCTCAGGATCCAACAGATCCTAGCAAGGGTGGCCCCTCCTTTTCCCTGCCTCTGAAATGCTCACTAATAATAATAATAATAATAATAATAATAATAATAATAATAATAATTTATTTCTACCCCACCCATCTGCATATCATTTTGAGGGTGGAAGGGGAACAGAATTTTCTGGAATCAACTTCAGTTTATTGGCCCATATCCAAGCTGCCTCTGCCTCTGAGCACTAGTTTAACACCTCTCCTTCCTCTCTTGATGCAGTTGGAATACAGAGAGATAGAGCTGGGTGTCATCTGCATATTGATGATACTTCACTCCAAATCTCCTAATGGCCACTACCATATACGTCAAATAATATGGAGGACAAGATGGAGCTCTGCAGGACACCACAGGATATCTCTCATGGGCTTAAACAGAAGCCTCCCGTGACAATTATCTGGAAATGGTTCTGGTGGTAGGAGTGGAACCAGTGAAACAGAATTTCCACAACCCCCTGCAATGCTCCAGAAAGATACGGTGGTTGATGGTATCAAAAGGCACTGAGATATCAAGGAGAATGAGCAGGGTGGCACTCCCCACCACCTCTCTCCAGACAAAGGTAATCAACCAGGGTGTCCAAGGTAGTTTCATATTCCTAAAAAATGTATTTAATATTTCTTTGCTATCCCTTTCAAGTTCCTCCTCCACCATCATGTAGCTGCAGTGCTATTGTCTAGAAACAGTTGCTTTTTCCTGAGGCAATCTTTGCCAATTAAGAATTACATTGGAAGCTGCCAATCAACTTGACTATGTGATGCTATCACTAAATCAGAGTGAGGGCAGCGTTTTTCTTTTGTCCTGTGAAATGTTAAATGCTCTCCATCTATTTCCACAACACCATCCAGAAAAATGTTGACAATCAATGTGTGTTTTGCTGTGAGAATCTGCCACTGTCACACACACAAAATCCACCCCTCCCATTTTGGCTCAACCCTATTATTATTATTATTATTATTATTATTATTATTATTATTATTATTATTATTATATTGTGTGTTTTAGTTTTGGGGATGTCATTTTTTAAAGCAGCTTATCATTTCATAATATTTCTTGGAATCAAATAATTCCCTTCCTTCCAGTAGTTTGAATGCAGAATCAGTCTGATCCTTTTTAATCTTCTTTTAACACAAAATCCATTCCAGGTAATTCTGAGACGCAACTCATCTTCTAGCCTTCAGACCTTGAGTTATAACCACTAGCATTGTACATACACACTTTAAACAATTTAACCAATACATCTGAGCTTGCCCACCCCACTGCCGAATTAATTATAACTCAGCCTGCTGGAGAATTCTGTTGAAACCTTGCATGCAACGGGAGAGAGATTATTCAGATAAAACATTCTGTTTATTTAAAACTCTAAGGGACAATTAGTTTTTCCTTGATATATGGGCATTCAGAACATTTATAATGAAGAGAGCCCTGGCTGGCCCTCAGCCAGGTGAGCTGCTGCTGTGCTAGATGCACCTGTCTATCCCCAATAGGTGGCCTGCTTGAGCATTACAAACAGATACACAACAAAACTTTCTTTTTTCAGAAATTTGGCATATAGGTTGATTGGACTATGTATGAGAATGGAGCATGCTCCATATGTCAAATGTGATTTTTTATTTTACTATTTATTAAAAATATTTTGATACTTGGGCCTAAATGTTCACTTGAAGTGAATTTTGTGTAATGTTTTACAGCACATACGCATACAGAAAACCTCTAGTTTTTTACACAATGTAAAAAGAAGAAGCCCATGTTTCCTGGAGAGGCTGTCCATTAATATTAAACATACAATAAATACCACATAAAGCAATGAAATACTTCACATGAGTGCAGTCATGTGAAGTAAGCAATCCATTGACTATCTATATAATTAACAGTTCGAGGAAAAGTTGAGTTATTAAAACGATTGAGCCAAGATTCTGTCTGAAGTGTTTTGATGTGAACTATTGTTAGCATTACGCATACAGAACTATTGAATAAATGCCTTCAAATTTAGTGAAGAAATAAAATGTTCAATAGCAATTACCTGAAACAAAACTGAGAACATTCTATCAAGTTTTTTTTTAGTAGTTCTGCATGATAACTTCTAGTGTTGTAATTGATAGTCTAATTATCCATTCTCCACACTTCCAATTTTTATGAATTGAATTTTCTACCCTAGTAAAATTAATCTTGTATCAGTATGATCCTAAGAATGTCTACTTTTCCTGAGTCAGTGAATATAGAAATACAACCTATCATGGCTATTGTGAAGGCTCAAATATTTTAGAAACAAAAAACCAATTCCATCAAACCAGCTTTTGTGTTGAGAATTTGAATCAGGGCATAAGAAAGCATACGATCTTTCCACCATGTGCCCAGTGTTCAAGTGAGAGTGGACCACCAGAAAGCTGCCCAGCATCATGGGCACTGAACAATGGTACAGGCATTGCTGACTGCTTTGTATCTGGGGTGATTGATCAAGTCCAGTCTGCCTCACCACACGACAGTCAACCTATCTCATATTTTAGCATACCGATTTGGTCAGATGACCTTCAGTGAGAGAGAAACCTGAATGCACAGCTAGACTTTATACATAATATAAGAAGCCTACAATGCAAGACACATTCTCAAACAAGGAAATTATCTATCTACCGGTAATCCAATTATCTACAGTGGAAACGTTGCCTGTAAATAATCAAGTAGTACAATTCAACCAGAATGATCCTAAGAACTTAAGTAGAGTCTGCTGGATCATGCCAATGGCCCATCTACTCCAGCATCCCTTTCTCACAGTAGCCAACCAGATGCCTGTGAGAAACCAACAAGCAGGACCTGAGCACAAGAGCACCCCCCTTTCCTGTGGTTTCCAGCAACTGGTATTCAAAAGCATTACTGCCTCCAACCTTGGGGGCAAGGTATAGCCACCAAGCCTGGTAGCCATAGATATCGGACCCTCCATGGATTGGTCTAATCCTCTTTTAAAGCCATCCAAGTTGGTGGCCATCACTACCTCTTGTGAATTCCATAGTTTATCTATGCACTGTGTGCAGAAGTGGTGTTTTTTATCTGCCCTGAATGCTCTAGCATTCAGCTTCATGGGATGTCCATGAGTTGTAATGTTATCTACTCTCTCTATACCATGCACAATTTTATAAACTTCTATAATCTCATTTCTTAATCAACATTCCTCTAAGCCAGGGTTTCCCAAACTCTTTTTTGGGACTACAATTCCCATCATCCCTGACCACTGTAGTCCAAAAACAGCTGGAGACCCAAGTTTGGGAAACCCTGTTCTAAGCTGAAAAGTCCCAAATGCTGCAACCTTTCCTTATAGTGAATCTTCTCCATCCCCTTGATCATTTTGATTGCCCTTTTCTGAACAGTTTCCATCACTACAACATTATTTTTGAGGTGAGATGATCAGAACTGTACACAGTATGCCAAATGTGGTCACTGCATTATGGTATCAGTAGTTTATTTCTGATGGTTTATTTCACATTGTTCAAGCTGAAAATTAGAACACCCCTCTCTTTCTCCCACATGCACTGTTACGTTTGAATGCTGATTGAGTCAACATCAATAGAGCCATTCAGAAACACTTGTATGCACTATGTGCAAAACCAGCCTTTCTCTAAACTGGGCCCTATTCCATAGCTTGGCATTTAACACTGGACTTTTGATTAAAGAAACATCACATTGTTCCCTCTGTGGCATTTATTTTGGATTAATCACTGCTTTCTAATCAGACATATCTGATGTGATTACATTGGAAGGCTCACAATGTAAACTGCTAGGATGTGAATTGCTGTAGACGGCACATGTTTATTTCATGAAGTTTGCCAGCGCTCTAAATTAAGTCTCAGGGACACTGAAGAATGTTTAGTAAAGGGGATAAATTGACAAGATTTTAATTAAAATTGCTTTGCAAAACCTATTGAAAACAAAATGGTTCTCCAACTTGCAAGCAGTGTAATTATCCTGTGTAAAGGATAAACTCGTGCATTTAGCATTGGACTGCTGGATATATAGGACATTTATAGCTGGAATTCTATGCACACATTCCTGGGAGTGAGTCCCACTAAACAGAGTGGGACTGTATAGGATTGCACTGCAAGAAATAAAAAAAAACCTGACATACTCTAAGGATTATAAGAATTCAGATCTGATAAAAGGTGTAATAAAATAAAGGGCTTTAAAACTGTCATCCTTATTGGTGCATTTCAGTACCACGGACAGCACCACTTACAGCACCACTTAGTGACAGTGGCAGAACTGTCCAGAGAGATTTCCTAGACATGAGTGAATGTTCCCACATTGATTTCACAGCTTTCCTCATTTTTACAATCTTAAATTCAGTTTGTAACATTTCTGCATCAATTTGCAATGATTATTATTATTTTAAAATCCTCATGAAAAGTCATCACTATTTTAGTGCACATATCTCCTAATATACACATATTTTAACATAATGTTGCCTAATATAAACATTTTTCCAAGCAATTTCTCATCATATACTTTTTTGTATATTATTTTCACTAATATAAGAATTGTGATGCACATCATTCCCTGGTATATGCATGTTCGTAAAGTGCTTTTGGTTAGAGAATTGCATTGCAAAATTCAGAGAACTTTTAGTTTCAAAAGATAGCTGTGTTTCAGTTTGCACATTGAACTTTTTTCTTTTTCTTTCTATGAGTTGTCCAATTTAATAAAGATTAATTAAAAAAGAAAAAGAAAGGAGGCATTCCATTGCTTTCTAAAAGTATCTTATTATATGAAGGTTAAACAGACTTGAATATTATCTCTTCATTATTATTTTTAACACATTGACATGAAAACCAGGAGATAATAAATTACAATAAAGACTATTTCATTACTTGAAAAAACAAGTAAAATGTGGATTTTATATTCAAAAAGCTGTAAAATCCACTTTTGAATCCATCTCTGGTAAATGAAAGCTCAACTGCAATCTTTATTTTTTCTTCAGCTATGAAAATCCTCTTTTTGAAAGTAGCTGGTCAGATCCAGATTTCAGCTGTGGGAAAACACAGTAATAGCATGTATCATAAGCTTTAGCTCAGCGGCTAAGATTTAGACTGGAGGCAAAGCTGCAGGCAACAAAAAGATTCAAGTGGCCTAAAACGATATCAGTCTAGAGCTTCATATTTATTGTGGCAGTCATATCATGTTTCTCTATGGCCTTAAAGAATAGTCACTTCTTAATCCCTTGCCTGCAGAAAAATCTGTGCCATTGGCATCTTTAAAATAGAATGCAGCATCCAGCTGAAGGGCTGGAGCTGGGAAGCTGAAACCAACATTGCACACTCCAGTTACATATTTATTTTACATGCAAGCATAATGTCTGAATAAGGCTGAAATATCTGGAACAATTGTAAGGGTCTGAAACTTCCCTTCCAATGTTTGGAATTCATTCTAAGACTGCCAAATGTTCATCTAGTGCAGCATCCAGATCTCACAATGGCCAACCAGATGCCCATGGGAAGCAGCCTTCAAGGAAGACATGGGAGAATCAGCACACTCCCAACTTGTGAATCCCAGCAACTGGTATTCAGAGTCATACTGCTTCCAATGGTAGAGTAGAACATAGCCATCATGATTTGTAATCATTGTTAGCTTTGTCTAATTCTCTTTTAGAGATTACAGTATACCATAATCATTGGGTAATTCAAATCAGTTTCTTGTTTAATTCTCAACTGTTACACATTGGTTTTTTTTTAGTATTATTTTATTTGCCGGTTTAACATCCTAATTCTACAGCTATTTGCTCACATGGTCACTCACCATATTGTTGCATGCCACCCCAATACCTGAATAGTTGGAGATTCCAGGGTTTCCAAATGCTTACCCAGGGTTTGTGTTTTCTTCAGGAATGTGGTACAAAAGAGACTGTGGTTTCTTTATAATATATGGTTTCTTTACACACAGATATAGGACAAAAGCCTATGATGGAGGGGTTCACAGCATCAGCGCCCCAAGGCAGTCTTGTTTTTCCCATAGTCACAGCCTTGGATTCAAACAGAAATAGACAGTACGCTTTCTCTCTCCAACTTTGCTTTGCCTCTAGCAAAATTCTATCACCTTTGTCTTTTTCTAACTACCATCCAGTTGAGGGAGAGCTGCCCATTTGCTATCTCACACAGATTCATTTCCTTTGTTCCCCGTAAGGGCCAATCACCCAGGTGATCATCTCATCAGGGGGCTAGCAAGGCTATTCCAAGAATGAGAAAGCTTGATTAATTTTTGACACTTGCTGGATTTAGGAATGAGAAGAGTCTTGGCCCTTAGCCCAACACCCCAAATAACAGTATGAATGTTGTCTTCCTTAATCAGTTGCTTTCCTTCGAATAAAGTTTTCATTGCTTTCTCCCAGCCCATGTGTCAAATGTGTCCAAGTTAATTTAATTTTCTTTATTTTCTGCTGTGGATGGTTGATCATAGCTACAGCCTTCTATTTCATTTATTTTGTTTTTCCAAGTGTCATTTTCCTCATAGGTCTGAAGATCTTTCAAATAACTTTGCTTTCAAAAATTTTTCATGGTTGTTTGGTATTCTGCTCCACTGACCAATAAACTCTTAATGTTTGGTATAGATGGATTCCAGATGTTTGTATGGATTTATGTACCAAGACCTTATTTAAAGAACAGTAAAGCATGTGCGTACCCAACAAAATAGAAAATGTAACATTAATTTGCTTGCTAGAGCTCAGCTTGAACTTATTTTCAATGAATGGCAAGGCATAGTTTGGGAATATTATCAATAAGGCTACTGAGCACATGCAAAATGCTGGCCTTTTCACTCAGTAATGATAACCAGTCCATTCATATCAGGCAACAGGGAAATCAGGGAGAGTTGAGGAGTAAACCGCACACAAGAACAACATAGAATGTGTTGTGGGGTGGAGCCTTCCTGATAACGGTGTCATTACAACTTATCTGCATGGGGCAGAGTCAGTGCCAGATTTACAGATTTACATATAAGCTAAACAAGCTATAGCTTAGGGCCCCACTCTCTTGGGGGCCCCCCAAAAAATTAAAGGAAAAAAAAACCACAATATAACATAATAACCAAATACATACAGCAACAGTGTTTTGTTTTGTTTTGTGTTGTGTAGGGTCCTATGATGTAAATAATGGGCCCCGCTTGCTAGCCTGCTCCCTAAAATATCACTGGCTTGCTCATTTCTATATATAGGGTGCCTACATTCTACATGCACAAATGGCTTTGGATATCTATTAGGTCCATAAATTACCATATAGCATATATTCAACACAAAAAGTGGCAGCTTGTTGACAAAGGACAGCTGGACATATAAAGGGCCCCATTACCTTCAGTATCTTAGGGTCTCATCAAACCTAAATCCAGCCCTGGGCAGAGTTGTGGGAATGTGGTGAGGATGAGGTTGTGCAGACACACCAACAGGTTCAACCAGTGTGTCTGCTGAGCCCCAACCTTATCCCAGTCATGCCTCACCTCTGTACTAACCAGGTAAGTTGCAGCAATGTGGTGCAGAGAGGGCATCTATTGCACAAAAGCAAAAGCGACTGCTTCTTAAAACAAACAAGAATCTACTGCTCTTTCTTCAAAGTCAAACAGTTACATTCCATTGCACTTCATCAGTTCTCAATTATTCAGCTGGGGACATTCTGAGCCTTGTACGTATCCCTGAACTTTATTTATCCTGTTGTTTCTCATTTTCTTACCTGTCTTAAACCTTCTGTACCCACCCCCACCGTCTAAAAGCCAAACATGTGTCCTAAATTTTGGAGGCTGCTCTCATTGGGGGGGGGGGTAAGAGTGAGCACTATTCCTGGGCTCTGCCTCAGTAAGCAGTAATGTCTCTGAATTGAATGTCACAAGTGGAATTCAATGTTGTCCTACAACCATGGTCCCACCTGCACAAGCACTTCACCTTGGGAGGTTCTCCCAATCCCCCCCTCCAACCAAACTCAGGAATTTGGGAGGTGCAAGTGGAAGTCCTTGCACAGGGCTTCCAGTGACAGGGCTGCTTACATGAATCCCACCCCATATATCTGGGCTCTCCCTCCATAAACTATTTTCCCCACAAAGAAGAATTATCCTCAAGGCAGTTTCATACACTAATAAGAGAGCCCGTACACTCAAGTGAGCATCCCTTAGTCCACTTGGCAATGGATGAGGCTAGAATGTGCTTCCCTCCAGCTCTATAATCCCAGGGCAACTAGGAGTTCAGGCAGATTAGTCTTTCTGGCAGAGATGGTATGTGGGGTCCCCTTAGGGCCAGGCTGATCTTCCCCTTCTTTTCCTGGGAAATGGTGTGTATATCTGTGAAATCTCCCAGCGGCTCTTATTCCTACGTCCAATGCATAGTACAGAGTATATTCCAATTGTGGGCTTATAATTATCATCTCAGAATTTAATTGTTAGTAATCTTACATTGATAGCAACTGTAACCTTTGAAAGAGAATACGAATGTATTATATTAAACTAATGATGCCCTGTAGTCACACCACTATGAGCCACACTACGTGCCATTATAGCTGTGCATTTATCAGAGAAATCGTGTCCTTTGGTCAGAGATATCAGGTGTACTAACTATTCTTTCAATTGAAGTTTCAATTGATTTTTTTTTTTAAAAAAAAGTCCTGTACTTCAAACAGTTGATCCAAAATATGCTTCCCTATAACATTGTTGCTAGAAACAGCAATGCTCTTTATTGTTGCAGGAAGGATAGAATTCCAACTCCTTGCTCTTTGACTTCCCACTTGTAAAGAAGCCACTTATGAACCTTTCATGAGCCAACCTTCCTAACCTCATTGAGCAGTTGTGTTTCACTTTAATGGTTAGGAACAAACAGTCAGCCACTTAATCACTTCTTTGTCCCCAGGAACTCTATGTGGTGATAGTGAGAAGGCTGAACTCTGCCTATTAAATGATAGCACACATTACATGCAGTCTTTACACGCTGTAGCCAAAGCAATAATCTTAATTATGTAGGCCTTATAAGAAAATACTCCATCTTTCTGGGCAGCTCCTCTCAGGACAATGGGTGCTACTATCTTTAGTTCTTTTCCATGCACTGTTGTTGTATTCAGGCCAGTTCCTTCAAACACTTATCTCTTTTCTTCTCTATAAAAATATATATATCCAACTCTGCCATTATTCCAGCCTTTGTAACCAATATTCTCTGGGCCTAGAGTTTTTACTTCCCTCTAGTTACTCTTCTGCTTGGGGATTCATTGTAAAATCCCTGCACAATCAACATTTTTCAAGTATGGCTGATCTAGCACCTCACCACCTCAGGGTCTGCCCAGATTTTGATATTATTTAATTGATGGTGGTAGGAGCAAAACCCAAATCAGGGAGAAGGGCTGGCGCAAAGTGATTTGCACCATTGAAAGAGAAAAACCTATAATGGTGTTTCTTACATTCCTACCTTTCCTTTCATCCCTCCCTTCCCTTCCCTTCATTTTCTTTTAATGTTTAAAAGCCACTAACTCTGCCTCCCTCCCTCCAATGCATCTGGGAAGGATGCTAGCTTGTACATGCATTTTAACATTTAACATCCTTCCCAGAGGCACACCGTGGTCAGTATTCTGCTATGGCATCTTATGTATTAATGTAATTCAAATTTAGAATAGTAACACCTTTTTCCTAGGCATTGGCATAGATCAAGCTAGGGGGCATATGCACACAGAAGCAGGTTTTTGCACTTGTATCCCCCCTAGAAAAGCAACTGCACATAGAAACTTTTTTATTTTGAGAACATAAGAAGAGCTCATCTAGTCCAGCAACTTGTACTCACAGTAGTCAACCAGTTGCCTATGGAGAGCCTGCGAGCAGGAACTTCTGATGAGCACCTGGTCCTGAAACACATATACCCCAGGAATAGGGATTTCGTGATGTTCAAGAGGAAGAACAAGGAGCTGAATTTAGCTCTGCTGTTTTCCCTCCCTCCTGAACCACTGATTACATAACATCCAACATTCCTCAGACAAATACGGGCATTTGTCACTGCTCCCACAGGTAAACCACCTCAGCCCCCCCCCCATTTTTGTGCCACTGCCATCAAGCATTTCCTATCAGAAGGGCGAGTGCTACCACCATTACATTAATGGGACAGAACGCACATGCCCTGCACTGTCCTAACCCCCCACCCCTTAATCCTGATTTTATTTTATTCTTTGGTAGATTTACAAAAAGATAAACACACAGCAACAAATAAATTTTTAGAAAGGGGCAAGATTGGATGTGGATGCACAAAGCATTAAAAAAATAAACAAGGAGGTTGGCAGCTGTAATGGATTGGTCCTAGGTTAAGGGCTTCGGAATATCCCCAGGGAGTTAAGAGTTAAGTTGCACTCCGTTAGAGTGACAGTTCGCTGTTGGGAGGCGGGACATTCCACACTTTAAAAGGAGGGAGCAGCCGTTGAGGGAGAGAGAGAGAGAAGTGGGTGGAGGGAGAGTGGTGACTGGAAGGTAGAGGGTGTGGGGGCCAGGATATTGGTGGTTAGGTTTGAAATATTAATGATGTTCAACTGAAGGAAGATATGCTCTATCGTAACTAAGCTTGTAAACAGAAGAAATATTAAGACTGTTACGTTTGTTTGAAAAAAAAAAAAGCCTTGTTCTTGTTGTTCCAAGATATATCGTCGATTATTTGATCCAGCAAGTTAGGAGGGCACAAAAGAGGGTGAACTCGGAGAAGTGGACCAAAAGACTTACAGGGTGATAAGTTAGGTCCTGGAGTTACACTAAGGAGGGGTGCAGGGACTAAAAGCCTAGAAGTGCCACATAGTTATCCTGTGAGCTGAGGTAACAGTAGCAGTGAGGGATCATGTGTGAGTGAATCCCTGGAGTATAGGCCAAAAGGACTTTACATCCCAGTAGCCCAGAGCCAAGACTAAAACCAGCCACGGTAGCTGGATTGGAGTACCCTTGTTACTACAGGACTCCGAGTGGAGGGGGGAAATGCTGGCAGTTTAGACGGACCTCAAAGTACAGGTGGGGTGGGTGTGTAAGAGTACACGGCACACCACCACAGAGAAATAAATAGTAACAGGGGGAATTTGAGAGGGGTTCCGTTGCAGCAGCGTTGGCCATGGAGAAGCCATGGAGAGGAAACAGAATGCTCCTTTGCAGCCACCACTGCCATCACCACTCAAGACAAGCACCAGCTCATCCTCCTCCCCAAGCTCAGTGGTGGTGGCACTGGCAGGGGAAACGGGACATTCCAGGGTCAAATCAGAAGCCGGGGTGGCTTTTGTAAAAAAATAGGAACACTTGGAGGTTATGTGATTAGTGCAACTGGTGATACAGTCTTGCTTTCAGATCACTTATGCTTTTGTATCCCCCTCCTTGAAGCTTCCTCCTCCTGGTATTAAGGCCATTTAGATAGCATGCAAAACTTTTTTCCATAAAGTGTGACGCTACATCAACTCCTCTAACATCCCTTTCGTGATATTTTGTCAAGCTGAGAAATGAATTGAATCTTCTAGCTGGTACTGGAACATTGCTTTTGTTTGAGCCTTTAATGGCATACATTTATGCTAAGTTGCATTGACACTAGATAAATGTAGCTTAATTTTACTGATCGTGCTGAACGCCAAACCTGATATTGACCCTAGTATGCTGATCACTGAACCCCAAATGGCTGAAATCCTGTACCTAGTTAGGCAGCTTAAATGTCTTTGTAGACTTAATGGGAACCAAGCAGTCTGCCTGTGTGTGGTTGCAGAACTAATCTTATATAGTAGCTTGCTTATGAAATATTTCACATTAGTGCTAGTGAATTCTGCTCTGTTCCAGTGTCTCAAATTCCATCATTCGCTTCCTACTGTAACATTTTAATTTAACATTTTTTTACTTGGTGGTGGTGGGGAAGCCAAGGGAAACTCTACACAATGGCCAGAAAAAAAACTTCATGACATAGCTACAGTATATGTCTGAAAAATTTGCAGTCATATCTACAAATGGATAAGAAAGTGTCACAGTAAGTCAATGATAGTACCATACGTGTCAACTACCTAGGAAAAAATGGGGTGTCCCCTTTTTTCCTGTGAGAATACAGTCGTCATTTTGGATGCCTTGTTCTCACACAATTTTGGGTCAAGATATTGCCAGATTCATGATCTCACACTCTGCCTCAAAGCACGCATAATCCACTTTTCGGGTCTGCAATCTCATGCGGCATGCCAAAACATGCATTTCTGAGTGGCATACTGGAAAAAGTGCTTTTTCCAGGTCCACAATCTCGTGCAGGTCACATGACTTGTGTTGGCTTTCACACCTGGAAGATGGTGTCCTGGGTTTTGGCCATGTTGTGTTAGAGGCTATGTAGCACTGGGCCCAGTCAAACTATGTTACCCTCTGTGGGGCAATTATCTTGGAAATTGACATAATCGTAGGATACATTCTGTGTGAAAAGAATATCTGATGGCCAAATATCACCTACCCTGTTACCCATAAGAGTCTTGTCGAAGTCCCAAATAAAGGGAAGGGGAAAAAATAAAAGAGTAGACCTATTTGAACTGAAATTTGTTTTAATGAAATATCATGGGAGCTTTTCTCCTATGGTTACATACTTTATCATTTTAAGTGAAGGCCTCTTTCTACTGTAAAAGTTATTAAACTGTGTCCTGCCTTGTATTTAATTTCATCTCCAAATCATTCCGTGGTAACTAGTTTTATAATGTGTTTACTTACATTCATAGAACACTCCTATGAAAAACTGTGGCCAATAACTGTAATAAATATATACTGCATTTAACAAAAATATATCTTCCCATGAGCTAGAATTGCATTTTGAAAATATATTTGTTTACCTGCCATTTCACAGCTTTAGTATTTGTGTTACCAAATATACAGAACCGTAAACAGGAGATTTGCTAATTACTTTCAGTCAGAAGCTGTAGCTCTGAATATTTTTTTTTAAATGAATTTAATGAATCTGAAGTGAATGTAATTTTCTACATTATATTATGAGGTAAACATTTGGGGGGGAAGCTACCAGATTTAAAAAGGGCGGCCGTTATAACACAGATTTCTAAAAACCTCTTTCCTTCCCACTCCCTGTTCTCAGAAGTTTCAGTAACAAAAGATTAGCATAGTACTGTAAGAAGCTTAAGTAAGTACAATCAAAAGTTGAGAGGTTACCTCTGAATTAGTGTTGAACTGAGATTCATTTTTTAACAAAATGCTTTTTGCATTGTAGAAAAACACCCTTCATTTTGAGCATTTTTGTTTGTTTGTTTTGACAGGGGTGTCATAAGGGAAAGACAAAAATCGCTGATGCAGAATAGAGATGGGTGAACTCTTGCAAACTTGCCGCAGATTCATTGGAAATTATAAGAGTTCTTCCCACCCCCCACCCCACCCCCAAAGGTGGAAGAACTCTGATCATTTTTAAGAGCTGATCTCTGGCACTGACAGGCCTCCCCATGAATAAAGGTCCAAGCTGCCGGGCCCCTACTTCACCAGACAGCCTTCCTTTCCATTTCTGGGTGTGAAGAGATTCCGCTTCTCCTACCACAACGTTAGGGATCCAAGCCCCTTAGCCTCACTAAGGATATCACTAAAGTTCTTATCCATGGCCTGTGGGAAAATTCAGTAATCCAATTGGCTGCTGTAATCATTAGCAATGATGCAGAAAGTATTCCTGTCACTCTCAGGTGGATTCATTTGCCCTCAGCATCAAATAGACCTATAGACCTATTGACTATAGACCTTTTCAGTCATCCCTAATGCATGAATTCTATCTTGTGAGAAGGGTAAGGATCAGCCTACTGGCCTTTCTCACACATGTCTGCTGCCATTTTTTGTAACCCCTCCATATGTTGTGGGTGGAACTCCTGAAGCAGAGAGGCTGCTCTACCTGATAAGATTCCTCACAGAAAATATAGAATCCTCCATGTAATTTTCTAAATAAATAATGTGGGAAGCCTTTTCAAGCAGAGAAAGCTTCCTGATTCAGATCTCTCTCTCTCTCTCTCTCTCTCTCTCTCTCTCTCTCTCTCTCTCTCTCTCTCTCTCACACACACACACACACACAAACACTCTGCAGGAATGTCAATGGTATCCCCCTCACATGATGGTAATTGCATAGATGGGAGGATAATGGGATAGGGCTTGTGTAGGAACATGCATATGTGGTTCATGACTGGCTGAGATTACTCTAGGAAGGGGGCAGGGATCATTTGAAAAAGAAAAAAAAGTAACAAGGTAGCAACAGAACAGAGCAAGAAGGGAATAGTACAACAGTTTAAATCCCCAGGTCTGTTTTGTTTGACTCTCAAATGGAAATGTGTGGACATTCAGTGAAGTCCTGTTCTGAATAGATGAGTTCAAACAATCTCTCTGCAAACAAGTTAATGCAATTTGCACCCATAGCTGCTTGAAATTAACTTCTTATGCTTACATGTGTACATACCCATTGTCCCACAAGAATTCAGTCAATGGAACAAAAACATTTCAAAAGTTAATTAGCCAAGCTACTTTAAAGTCACAGAAACCCCCCTTTTGAATGCATAATAAATAATGTTAATTTCAGGCTGCTGTAAATTTAATGATAGCTCCGTCATCCATCTTGGAGTGAAAATTAGAAGGCACAAATCTTTAACTTGCATTGATATTATCTATAATTTTGATGTGTACAAACTCTTCTAGAAGTCTTACATAACACTAAATGCTACTTAGGCACTAAAGCACTCTAGTGGTGGGTAAAAAGTTATTTACTGATAAACAAGAAAGACTAATCTTTCCTGAATAATAATCAAGTCTATATATTGCATAATATTCAATATTACTTTTACTCAGTAATGCAACTTAGATCAATGTGTGTTACTCAAGTCATTTCATTTCAGTGGGCCTACTCAGAGTCTGACTAAGTTGGCTGTTATGCATTAGGTTTACTAGGAATCTATATCTATCTATTATCTATCTATCTATCTATCTATCTATCTATCTATCTATCTATCTATCATCTATCTATCATCTATCAATATCTGTCATCTATGTATCTATATTTGCCTGAATATTTCAAAAATGATAGTCAAATCAAAGGGTTGCATTTTTAAATTGGCACGTGAAAAATGCATTTGTGTTCTGCATTCCCTCATCAATGTTCTGATTTGATTTAATATTTGTTTGCCACTTTCCCAGTAGCAAAGCAGCTCACAACAATAACATTGTAAACAACGTCACCATCAAGGTACAGGTAATCATATAAAAAATGCAACAGTGCATTAAATTTGTTTATAACTTATCAGATATGGCTGGTGAATGCCATCTCAGGGCCAATTTCCATCATCTCTCTGGGAAAGGGCTTCTCCACCCAGTAGAGCAGGATAATATAGGCAGCAGGAAGCCACAAGGAAAGAGGGTTGGTGCCACACAGGTCCAAATAGAGTACATAGTTCCTTGTAAACAACAGCTGGAAATTTCTTCCTCACCGCCACTGGGACAGTTGACAAACCATGGCATCAGAAGCAATATTCTAATGGTGGCATCCTGCAGCATCCTCTAGGTGGGCAATTTTGCACTTATGCCACTGTGCCGCCATAGCATGGTTGTTGTTTTTGCTGATAGAGAAAATGTATAGACTTAGAGACACTATGATCCTCACAGGAGAACCTGTTGTATGTCCCACCTTTATCCGAGGCACAGTTGGCAGTTGTAATATAAAATTCATTATTGGTTGATGTACCCAGATTGTGGTACATCTTTGGAGAAAGATTTGCCCATGCCCACTCCAGCTTTGGACCTTGACTGGGAGCATGTCAGCAGAATTAGAGGGCATTTGAGTCTGCAGATACAAGGCTATCCCTAACACAACACTGACATGATCTGGCATCCCCCTTTCCTACCAAATGGTCTTTGGTACATCTATGCCTGCAGTTTTCCAGAAGCATATTGGGGGGCTCTCCCAAGATATAGGTGTCATCTTGACAGAAGATTATAGCATAAAGGCGAAATAGAAATACTTCTGTAAAGAAATAGAACAAAACGACAGTCATTCTGAAGCTGTTTCCCTGATATCAGAATGTGTTGTTTTACTTTGTTGCCTTTTCAGTGAAGTAGTGAAATACTGCAATAATGCTTTATTTGAAAGCATATCCAAAAGTCTAAAAAGCCACATACTTTATGAGGCTATTGCGTGCATGCGCAAGTATAGAAATAAATTATATGTGGGTTAGAAATCAGAGTTTAACAGTGTACTCCTATGCATAATAAGAAATCCCATTGGGCTCAATGGGACTTACATATAAGAAATGTGCTGAAGAATCAGCAAAATGAATTAGTGAAGATTCATTTCACAAATATGGAAAGGGGAGCCATTTCACAAAATGGTTCTCTTTTTCAATTATTGGGTCAATTTCACAATTCTTTGATCAAATTACTATCATTTTTTTTTTGCTAGCTCTACTCTGCAGCCATATCAGTTCAATCCTTTCTGTGTGCTATTACAGCTATATACTGTATCTGACAACAAGGTAAACCTGGCCATGTGAACTTTAATCTCAGCATAGCAGCTTCCAGGATTGGAAATTCAGGAACAAAATATATGTTTATTTAGAAAATCAAAATGATGCTGAAAATCACAAAGGACTGGAATACTATTTATATACTGATTATATAATCAATATCTAAATAGTATTCCAGTCCTTTGTGATTTTCAGGATCATTTTGATAAACCTATCAGCTATTGCTTTAAATTTGTTCAGGATTCTCTGTTCGTTCCAACACAAGCCCAGAAAAATCCAGCTGCATTAAAGAGGAAGAAGAGAAAGATGCAATCTCAGAAAACAAATTACTAAGGAAATAGAGTTCATTTTCATGCTTTAGTGGGGTTATTTATTGCAAATCGGAAAACTTGTTCCATACAGTTAAGCAGAATGAAAATTACTGGGGCAGTATTTTTTTTAAAATATGGCCATTTTCCTTATATGCTTTTTTACTGTTAAAATGAACTTCTGATGTGACACCAACCAGAACTAGAAGAAGGAAACACTTCTTAACATTTTCATTTTTATACTCATATATGCTGCACTGAATTAGATTTGGAGAAGCAAAACAGCCAGATCACACAGTAAGTAAATTGGCCTGAGCTCCTTTATTCCATAGCCAGTATATTTGCTTTTAGCAACTAACTGAAGACTTTGTTCAAACATACAACCCAGCAATAAAACCTGAAAGGTCTCCCACCACCTGCACCCAGTCTTGTTCTCTTACATATATTTTATCTGCCAGTATTCTGTGCCCTGTGTTGTTAACGTATTGTTTTCAGCAACCACTTGGTGACCATTTACACAAATATACTCATTAAAGTGAATTTGATTACTATATCATTACTTTTATTCTATGGGTTCAGCTGCAGTTCACATTCATCAGTAATTCTTTATTCTCTGGTTTGGTTCTAGTTCAGACAGTTGTTTTTTTAATAAGTTTTGGTAGCGATCTTGAGCCAGTTCTTATACAGTAATCAACACCATCATCTGTAGGCCAAAAAGAGCACCAATCTGCAGCTCCCTGTAATTGGTACGATGGCTTCCACCTTAAAAATACAAGTGGAAACTGCAGCAAAATTTTGCAACAGGAAATGCTGCTAGCATTCTGGCACTTCATTCCTACTCCCCCCCCCCCCAAAAAAAAATAAAGCCTTCTGTGACAACTTTACATGTTCAGTCTCCATTGCTTTCTCTAAGTCTGCTGATGCCTCCCTTAACTGTATGATTTGGTTTGGTTACATATGCAACAACACTCATAAGCTTGAATAATGATAATAGTGCGAATAAACGGCCCCAAAACAAAATGGGTGACATTTTGAGAAAGCTGCAGACACTGTGAAATAACTTCTCTGTGTGAACCAGGAATGACCGCTCCCCATTTCAAATGGAGGGCGACGTTTGTGTGGTCATGCGCAGCCCCCTGAATTCCTGGGTGACACCTGGTAGTTCAGACTGGCTTTGCCTTCACCTGGGGTCTCCGCCTACCCAGTTAACTGTCCAATCCCGCCTGGGGGAGGCGTTGCCAAGGGATTGGCCAGGTAAGGGGAGGGACTACCCAGCCCACAAAATAGAGTGTGTAGCTTACCTGAGAACCAGCAGTCGGCTCCAGAGCTTCTCCCACCCTCCACTCCCTCAATTAACCCTTATTTTTCAGGTTAACCTCTTCTTCACAGGTACGCAGGTGCTGCTATGTCAAGGCCACTGTTGAAGGGCCAGAAAGGAATTTTCCTGCATTGGCAGGTTTCGCCTTTCCCAAATTCGTCACAACTTTGGTGGTTTCAGGCCTTGGGCAGAATCCTTTAGTCATCTTCCTAAATGGGGGTGGGGTGGGGCGGTGACTCCACACCCCCAGTGTGGTGGCGATAATAGGGTTCCCCGTTAAAGGGGTATTGGGGGGAGGCATTGTCCATACGCCGAGAGGTTGTCATTGCTCTCCCCCACCAGTGGCAGCAAAACAGGGGGCGGGCTCTCTGCTTGAACATATGTTCTCCAGAGCCAGCCCAATCCCCACACATTCTGGATAACCCTGATGTTTCCCAGACCCTGGCTGGGGGCTGGGAAGGATAAACGCCCAATGCCTGAGCCAAGGTCTCCCTACATCTGAATCTTAATAAAGTTGTGGCCAATTTTAATCCCATAGCATGTTGTCTTGTGTCATTATCCCACTCAGGGGTCACCTAGGGTTTGGGGGACTCCGGCTGACCATGCAAATGAGTATCTATACATTAAGATCAGGGCAGCCTGATCCATGAAGCAAGGCAAAATGACCGTCTCAGGCAATGGGATCCACAGGGATTTCCCACCTCTTCATTCCCCCCCCCCCAAAAAAAACCCCTCAACTTCATCTCCATAGTAGTCTCTTGAGGAATAGGAGGTACTGCTTGGCAGTATGCCTTGGAAATTATAATACACAGAGACTTCATTTTCCCATTACTCTATAGGAGGGGTGTCCAACAGGTCGATCACAATCTACCTGTGGATCACGGGATGTACCTGGTCGATCCTGGTTGATCGCAGGACCCTTCCCTCCCCCATAATAAAAGCTCAACAACTTTGGCTCACCCCCCCCCAAAAAAAGCTCAATAACTCTGGTCAACCCAATGGGTAGATCACTGCCAGTTTATTTATAGTGGGAGTAGATTGCAGTCTCTTGGAAATTGGACACTGCTGCTCTATAGCATAAAGAACTTAACCCACACCCTGTGAATCTAGCTCAAGAGAACCCCATTGAAAGCAAAAGCACAATGAGAAATGTGCAAATGCACATTTTAAACATCATTGTTTGGTTTAAGGTGGTGTTTTAGCCACTAGCTGAGCAACAGACTGAAGTTGAACCAAATGCATTTCCAGATTTCCAGCAAACAATTTTGCTGTAGCTGCTTCAAATGGTAATAGGAACATGACTCATTTGCTACCTCTCATTATGTCTATTTAGTACTAATTGCAGTTGGTATAAAGGGTGGTATAATGCAGTTGTTATAATAGGAGTGGCTGCATTTTTTCTGTGTCTTTGAAATATGTGATAGGACCTAAAGGTCTAACTTGAATTATTTGATTCCTTTCATAATCAGCTCCAGGCTATGTCTAATGTTGGACATTATAATGGTCTTCCACGTTAAGCACATCCAGTGTTAACTACATTTTATTGTAACACTACACATTGCAGAAGATGCCAGCTGAATCAATTTCAGGCCCAAGCAGGAGAGAAATCTGAGTTTTATTGGCCTTACAATGAAAGCACATCTTATGTTTGTGAAGGTCTGACCCAGTGATAAAATGAACATTGTAAAGAGGAAATAGACCACAGGATGTGCAAAAGTCTCCTGCTGACATAAAATGGCATCTGTTAGCTGGATTAAAGCAGAACCAGAGCAATTAGAGCACTGCCAAGGTGATACTTAAATTCTGCCTGGCCCAGGTGAGCTGATGTTATGAGGAGCTGCACCATTCATAATGTGAACATAAAACCTTGAAATCACAAGAAAAAATATATACTAGGCCAGACAGACTGGTGGTTCAATATCCTCTTCTTCAAAAGAACCCAGCTCTTGGTGCTTTGAAATATATATGTGGCCACAAAGAGTACCACTTGCTTAATCTCTTTTGATTGTGCCCAGGCTCTGTTACCCCAATGCTAAGATTTTGTAGTGGTACTGCAACAAGAGCTCTGCATGGATAACTTTTGCTTTCAATGTTGTAGTACCATGGAGGAACAAAAGGGAATCTGACTCCACCAAGAACATTTATGAGGGAGGAACATAATTTGAAAGTGGCAGCGAAATTCAACACCCACCTCAGGAGCTTTTCTCATTCTGTTTTTAAGTAGAGTGTCTATTCATATTTATCTATGATGTGCATCCCACTTTCATGACCAGGGATGGCCTTGCCATAGGAAGAGTGAGGCAACTGCCTCAGGCAGCTGGTTTTGAGTGTCAACAAGTTGTAGGGTATTGAATTTATTATTATTGTATTTTTACCATCAATAAGCACCAAGTTATTTGTGGGACCTTCTGTCTTGTGACAAACTAATTTGACCACTCATAGGTACTACACTCAATGCCAGATCAGGGGAGAGGCTGCTTTGTCCCATGCAGCAACGTGGTAGGGCACTAATGCCCTGTGACTTCGTTTTACCAAGTTAAAATGTCAATTCACGATACACTCCTAATGATTGCTCCCTATGGCTTCATTCAATGTCACTGGAGCTAATGTAGTTGCTAGGGGGCCGAAAGGCTTTCTCCCAATCCTACTCGCAGGACTTGGTCCTGAAGGTAGGATTCAAACCACTGTGATACAGTGCTCCCACTTCCCATTCCTTAGTGCTGATCTAAGGGCATACCATGGTCAATGGTATGAAATTCCGCTGAGAGATCAAGTAGCAGGAGCAAAGTCAATGAAATCTCAGCAATAGTCACCCATCAGGGTGACCAAGGCCAATTCAGTTTTGTGGTCAGGCCTGAACATAGATTGGAATGAATCTAAGTAATCTGTGGCTTCCAATAATGCCTGCAGTTGCCCCACCACTGACCAATAGCTGTTTCAGTTCAAAGGGTCCAAAGCTGGTTTCTTTCAGAATGGTCGCACCACTGCCTCTTTCAATGCACCAGGGACCACCATCTCATGTAGTGAAGTGTTAACCACACTCTTGACCCAACCAGTAAGCCCCCCTCTGCTACATTTGATAAACCTTGAGGATGGGGATTGAGGGTAGTCCAATGCATTGCCATCAGCTCCTTGTCCACATCAGCTGATTGCATCAAGTGAAACTGTTCCCTGAAAAATTGTGTGTGTTATATCAAGAATGCATACTTTACCTAAACAGCATGCAGAAATTCTGCACAAAAATGCATACAGTGGGACAGAATAGAATGGATCAGTGCACTGCAGGAAGGGGCAGACCTATGATTACATGCCACAAGACCAACACAAGGTGAAATTAGCCCATCCCGAGTCCAACCCCAAAGTTGTGAACAATTCAACAAAGATCAGACTCTGCTATTCTTGTATGCTTTCCAGCAAAAATAAATAAATAAATAAAAATAGGAGAAAGGTAGGAAAACTGGAACGATTGCTCTCATTGTAGAGCTCTTATTTACCATCAATTTCCGACACTTGTGGCTAAATCATTATTGACCGTTATCTCTATGTGATCAAAAGTGAAATACAATAAAAGATTTTCTCTTTATTGTTGCTTCTTAATATCATGTTCACTTAATGAAGAATTCAATAGAAACAGCGGTGCCTGTCATTTATTCTTTATTTCGAAAACGATTCATATGTAGCTAAGGAAAGCATTTTATAGGAGAGATTAATGCATCCTGCTAGCAACCAAATATTGCTTGCTTCCCCACCCCACCCCTGACAAGCCCTAAAGAAAGCAGGCCTTCAGAGACCCCACAAAACAGTTTAGGTCAGGAGGCTATTGTTTAGCACCTGCAGAAAACACCAGTCTCCAAGGCCTGTTGCAATTATTCTGCTAGTCTTTGAATTGTATCCATACTCAATACAGGCTGCGTGATGTTCCCCACCTGTTAGTACTTTCGTCATGTCCCTCAGCGCACTAATCTTCTGCTCAGTAGCGACAGATTTGTGATGACATCAAATGATGTAGAGAACACCCAGCAAATTGTGCTTTAAGAATGTCACAATAAATAGTCCGGGGAGGGGGTGGAAGCTAAGTGAGCTAAAGTGAGGCAGCCCATTGAAGTGAAGGGAAACATTTGTTTTAGCTGGTTTACTTTTATACATCATAGTGAAAGGGGAATTTCTTCACATGGCTTAACTTGTGTAGAATGACCTGACAAAAAGAAAGACATGGCGCCATTCCATTTTAAAGACAGACTGAGTTAGCATCAGCCTAGAGCTTATTCTCATTCTTCATGGCATAAATCAAGAGGCCTTTGCTGATACAGAAAGCCTGTTTGCTGAGAGATCTGTGTGCCTTTTTAAGGAAGTGTATCTCTTGCCTGCTCATCGTGAACAATCAGGACCTTTGGGAGATTGGAGGGGGCATGCCCAAGGAGCCCTGCACGAAGGTTCAGACCACCCTGAAGCTCCCCCAACATCTGCCAGTTGTCAGCAGGCAGGGGTCCCCTAAAACTTTTACTAGGAAGGCCGTGCACTGTAAAGCAAAGCACTAGTTAAAGCTGTAGCCACATGTCAATTTCAGTTCCCAGCATGAGATGTTGGGCCACTGCATCAAATTTCCCAGCTCAATAGGCTCTAGGGGATGATGACTATCAAATTCCAGACAGCCACATACAGGGATATCTGTGTTTGTGTGCATGTGTCTATGTTTCTGTAAGGGTGGGTTTTCTTAAATTTTGAAGGTAAAAGGGGGTTGCTTAGCCCCCTGTGATCTGAAGTTTTTATTTTATTTTATGAAAATGGTATACATTGTAGGGGCACCCGTAAGTAGCCTGCAAGATTTCAGAAGGACAATTGCAGTGATTTTTGTGCAAGGGGATGAAGTCTAAAACCTAATGTTTTCAAAGAGACTAACCTCCCTGTTATGTATTGAAGTTCTCACCCTAGGCCACTAGGGGTATAGCTGTCAACTTTTCCCTTTTTTAAAAGGGAAATTCCCTTATTCCGAATAGGATTCCTCGCAAGAAAAGGGAAAAGTTGACAGCTATGACTAGGGGTGTTGTGTATATAGTTTCACTCTGCCCACCATGACTGCAGTTCTCACTCAGGTCCACATGCAAATGAAGGATTGAGAGTGCCGTTCACGGATTGGGTAGCTAGAGAGAGTTGTTACTGTTGCATGTTACTGAGCACTATATAAGCAGGCTGGCTCAGCCCTTCAGTTCAGTTCTGTTTCAGCCTGAGAATAAAGAGAGCTGCTTGGAGAATCACTGTGTCATCTGCTATGACCACCCACTACTTAATACTCCCTCTGTTTATTTGTTTTATTTTAGGGATTTATATGAGGTGCCCAAGGTAAATAGCATGCAAAATCAGAAAAAAATGGCATAGAAGATTGGGAGTTATTATGAATGAGGCTTTTACTTTTTGTTTTCTCTTCAACTGATACCTGCAAATAAATCAGGGTCCTTCTATATCCTGCCCAAAAGTACTGTGATGGGGGGTGGGGGCACAGTGAAGTTATTTCCAGGTTGAAGGCTATATCTGTCTATCACAAATGTGTGACTCCTCCCCACCATCCTTATACAGAGAGCTTGAGGAAATGTAATGACTTTAAAGCAACAGATTAACCCTGTCTGGATTCTCTGGGATATTGGAAGTTCCAAAACAGCCCCAAGGGTCCAACTGCAACCTGATTTCAAAACACCTCAGAAGAGACTCACTTTTGCTTCAGAATGATCTGAATCTCTCCAAAGTGGCCCATTTTGGCTTCAATTTCAGGATTCATCTGAACAAAATGCACACCTCCTCAGTCACCTACCTATCTACCATTGAAATCAACTTGAATTCATAAATAATTAGACAAAATCTGGAAATCTCAGCAAAGAAGTGTTAGTGTGGTTATCTTTAAAAAATGCTATGACCTTTGTTGAACTTTGTTGAAACATATGAGACATGACTGAGATCCCAAATTCAGTAGATGAGAAATCTCTAAGAGGCTTTGTATGTGATGGTGTGGGGAAATCAATTTTGCTTCTTTCAGCTTATTATCAAAGAAAACTCTATTTGGCTGAGTGCCTTTTAATTTTCTCAAACCAGTAATAGTCAAATGATAATGTAAAACAAATTGTAAATATAAATTATATTCTTTTGAGTTACAAGGACAGTAGTCTTCTGAGAGTCCTGGGGGAACCAGCTCATTTTTCATTTGAAGTACCATTCTTTCAAATTTAGGCATGCTTGCTTTCCTAACAATGAAATTGATAGTCAGTAATGTGAGTTTTGTCATGTGGAATTAATTATTGGCTCTGTTCTAGAGGAGACACTCACTCTTTGGTTGTTTTCTTGTTTCTCTTCTGCTTTATTACAGAAAAAAACCTTCTACATTATTTTAGGAAAACCAATTCTAGATTATATATACAAAGGCAAATGGCTATTTAGTGGCTCATTCTTTGCAGTTGTGCAAAGGTTTATTGACATTCAGATTTTAAAGACTGGTCAACCAAAACCATTTCTATGTAGAGGTGTGAGTGTGTGACCATGAGAATATGGATATGATTCTATTGATCTTTTTAGCACAATATCCTATAGTTCAGAGTGGCTAGGAATGATTCTACATTTGGTTTAAGGGTGCCCAGAGTTCCTGAGAAGGAAGCAGGCTTGGGTTGGAAGAGATTTTCATCTAGAGTCATGGTTCTCAATGTGGGGCACACACCCCACAGGGGGGCAATTTGATTTTTAAGGGAGGGGAATTCAAGAATGAGTTATTAACAGATAATGGCCTTTTAGGCTTCCTCCACGTGAGTAGGAGTTCACTTTTTGAATACGAATTATATGTCACAGGGTGTGTGTGTCAGGATTTTAGAGATGATTAGGTGGGGCATGGCCAACAATAGGTTGGGAACCACTGGTCTAGAGGAACTATGGGAGAAGAGGAGGCCACAGGAAGGAGCTGTAGCACAATCCTAAGCATGTTTTGGAAACAACTTCCATGGAGTTCAATGGAATGAAAGACAGAATGGGAAAAGTGAATTAAGTTTACATATTGAACTGAAAATAACAAGAAATATTTAGTTGCGGGATCCCAGTGAACCTCATTTAAACACCTTTATTGAGTGCCTTGGAAAAGTTTTCCAAAGCTCTGATAACAGAACAGAAACACACATGTAATGCCACTCAGGTTCATGACACTAGACAATCGAACTGCCTGCTTTATCTCCAGACTAAACAACCAACACTTACCTACTTTAAATCCTCCTTTATAGCCAGTCTGTAAGCAGTTTTATTTCCTACTTAATTTGTCGTGATTTCAAGAGAGATAAAATGCAGAGGGAAATTCCTCCAAGCAGTCACATTTTATTTCTCCTTTCCTCTTCATTATATATATGTGTGTGTGTGTGTGTGTGTGTGTGTGTGTGTGTATATATATATATATATATATATATATATATATATCGCCGTGCATAATTTCTCTCTGCAGTGTCATTTCAGCATTTGTTCCTGAAAATCAAATTCCGTGAATTGCCAAATTTCAGAAGGAGAGCTGCAGTAGTTATCCTGCAAGGGCAGCCTTTACAATTTTAGGGTCGGTAAAAAAAAGGGAAACACTTAATCTCCCCATGTGTTTTCTGGGCAATTGGTCTTAAAATTGCACAGACAGATGAGACAGGTGCCTCTGGGTAAGAAATCTAAAAATAATAATAACAAGAGGCCCAGGGTTTTGTGCTTGGGAACGTTAAAGCTTATAGTATGTGTGTGTGTGAGTATGAAAGAGAGACAGAGACACACACAAAGAGAACCTATGGGCTGCAATCCTGTTCAGCACTGCACTTAAGTCATCACTTACCTGCAGAATGAAGGGGGCAGGAGAATACTATCTCATTTACAGATAAAAATACAGTGGTACCTCGGGTTACAGATGCTTCAGGTTACAGACTCTGCTAACTCAGAAATAGTTCCTCGGGTTAAGAACTTTGCTTCAGGATGAGAACAGAAATCGCACGCCGGTGGCGCAGCAACAGCAGCTGAAGACTCCATTAGCTAAAGTGGTACCTCAGTTTAAGAACAGTTTCAGGTTAAGAATAGACCTCCAGAACGAATTAAGTTCTGAACCCAAGGTACCACTGTATGGGGAAAGAGTGTTCTTGGTAGCTTTTGCCATTCTCTTTCCAGATAATTCAAGTGCCAGTTTGTACCTAGTAGATACTTACTAGGAAAGAGTTGGGGGAAACTGCAGCTCTCCAGATATGGCTGGACTGCAACTCCCACAATCCCATACTATTGACCATTCTGGCTGTAGCTGATGAGTGTTTGAGTCTAATAATATCTGAATGGTTATAGTCCCTCCCATCATCAGATCATCATATTTAACAACATAATCTGTGTGGATGTCATTATTTTATCAGCGGTGTGACAAGATTAATTGTCCACATGACACCAAGAAAACGCCAAATACCCCTACCCAATACTGCATGGTTTCCAGAGTTGGCCTCTGACAGTGGGTTAAATTCAAAATTGCGCTAATTCTTTCCATCAGCGCAAGGATTTAAGTTTGCACAACAGAGCTCTCCGCCTCTCTCCTCCACCATAAAACCCATACAGTGGTACCTCTGGTTACTAACGCTTCTGGTTATAAACGCTTCAGGTTACAAGCTCCACTAACCTGGAAGTAGCTGCTTCTGGTTGTGAACTTTGCCCCAGGATGCGAATGAAAATCACGTGCCAGAGGCACGTGTGCAGCAGGAGACCCCATTAGCAAAATCGCGCCTCAGGATAAGAATGGTTTCAGCTTAAGAATGGACTGCCGGAACGAATTAAGTTTGTAACCAGAGGTACCGCTGTAAATCTGTTTGGGGGCTTCTCCCAACTACGTGGGGAAAGGGAAAGGCTCCATGTGAAGGGAAAGAGAGGTGGAATGTTCCAATGCACAAACTTAAATCCTTGCACTGACAAAATGTGTCATTTGAATACTGCACTATATCATCATGCAGGTGGATCAGCTTTTTTCTTCCTTTCTTAAAATGGGGGTTAAGCTGCATGAAAGAAAGATGGATTTCAAAACACAACAACTATTTCCCTGTGGTGGCTTTAACAGATTACACAAGCTGATGCAATTCTGTTTCCTAATGGAGCTTAGCTTGTTTGTTAAAACTATTGTCCCAAGACCTTTCAACAAAGCAGCCAAATGGAACACAGTTAGTTTAAAGCAAACTACTGATTTCTTCTTCAAAATCTAATCCCAGTCTTTGTTTTTTTATGAGTTTACCTCTGCACTCAAATTTCAAACCTTTTACGGAAAAATAATAATAAAGTAGAAAAGCAATTCAATGAATAAGAGGTTAGAGACATATTTGCTGGTATTTATCATTGCCTTGCATTAATGAAATGTATTTAGGAGACTTTCACTCAAAGAACACCATGGTAACCTTTATAATTTTGATTAAATAAATGTAAGAGAGCATTCTGAAAATGCTGTCGGGAAACAATAACATTTTAAAAATAATTTAAATGTCAGTCTCCTACACAAAGTAACATTTATAGCGATGTTATCGGGTGCATTCCACATGCAAACCAATTTTATCTTGTGGCCTTTATCAAATTACATTATTCTGTTCAAAAAACTGGTTCTATAAATGACAACATTGACCTCCCAGGAGGAGGAAGTGGCTATCTTAGAAGAAAGAAAACAAGACCAATATTAACATTATTTAATTGTGTTTATGAAATACTGTGGAGTATCACAAGAAATCTCATCACTTTCACCTATCATTTGAACGTTCGCCATAAAGGTGGAGGAAAGGTGGCATGGGTAAGAGACACGTTGCATGTGCATACGTGCTAGGATAAGGTACTAGAAGGGACATGCCACCCTCACCTACCCCCCTTTCAATCATCTCAGTTCCAATTCTCAGTGAGGATGGAGTGTAGGTGCAGATGAGCTAGGAATTTTTGCCTGCAGACCAGTTTTTTGAAAGAATCAGAGTGCTTCTTGGTGTCTTTAAAAAAAAAAAAATCTGCTCTACACAGATCCAACCCCTGACTGTGTATTGGATCCAGCTGCTGTGCAGTGTTAGGAATTAGGCTCCTGCCACTGGAATGGCTGTTTATCTTATTTATTCTATTTAGGCAATTTATATACTACATAATCACAGTTGTTTCTAAGCAGTGCACAATTAAATTCAACAATACAATAAATATAAAATAAGTTAAAAACTATACAATCAGAAAGGACATCTTTTTCCTGCTGGAATAAAACAGGACTTTCAGTAGGCATTGGAAGTTCAAGAGACAGGGACTTCTGGAGAGGAAAATGGTGGACTAAGTCATTGTCTTCTGGCACTCCCATCGGCTGAGATAATTATGTGTTGATTAAGATTACCAAGGCTGGTTGTCAAATCTTGGTTGTCAAAAGTGTCTTTTGATATAAAGGGGTTTAGGGTTAAAGCTTCATATGCTAAGAAGCAGACATTTCTTCTCATCAAAGACTGAGGTTTTCAGGGATGGAGATTCATATCGAGTGAGGAGCAAGCACCAAGCCCACACACACCGCATAATTAGAGCATCAGGTCAGTGAATCCTCTTTTTTAAAAACTATTATTAAGATTGGAATTAAGGAAGAATTGGATTTTCTATCTGTCAATTAAATAGTACACAGAAGAAGCAGGCTGCTGGATGATGTAGAAGTGTTGATTAACGGGATGGAGATTAAATCAAGAAGCTTTATTAACCACGGAAGAATTTGAAAGTTCCCAACTGATAAGTAGATCTAAATGCATGTTGTAATTTATAACACCTATAAATCTTTGCCCAGTATGTGTTATTTATGGTAAAATATAAGCCTGTCATTATCTGAAAAAAGAATGTGCAAACAGAACTGAGGTCCTGGAAGGACCATAGCCAAAGGAATACCAACAGAAATAGAATGAATTACAACAGAAACATGGCAAAAATAATGCTGAATACCCTACCAATCACTGTAAGGCAAACGTTGTATGCACAAGTTCTAGAACTTAAAGGCAAGAAGTGCTAAGTTTCAAGAGAATTTACATCAGAAATATTTCAAATATTTCAAATGGGAGAATGCACATGTCCGGTCAGAAAGGTCCCCTATTTTGGATTGATGAAAATATATACAGGAAGGTGGCGGATGAAGCTGGGAGGCTGGGAGAAGAAAGATAAGCTCCCAGGTCAAAGCTGGGAGGGTCTACTTTTTGTGTATGGATAAAGGGATTTGATATAATTGTGACAGAGGACTTTTGTAATAAAAAAATCTCCTGCCTCTCTATTTCTTTATTTATGTTTTTCTTTATTCTTTTTCTTTAGATTAGTTTGGCTTTTATTGTATGCTGTGTTGAAAACTTTCAATAAAGATGTTTACCCAAAAAAGGAAGTTCAACAGGGAGGAGGCATGTCTGATCTCAACTGGAAAGTGAGTTATATAAAATTAGGCTTTCTGTTGAGATAGTGGGCTGCCAGAAGTGGATCTCACTGACTGAGCTTGGATTTCAACATCAGATTTCTACTTTATTATGAAGACATTTGGAGGGGGGGATGTAGAACTAGTCAAATAGTAAGAAATGATTTCCATGGAATTGATTTAGACACTCACATGGAACACACTGACCATTTAAACATGGCTCCTGGTTCCTTTTAAATCAGTAAGTGGAATTCTGTCCAATTCATTCTCCATGCAGCCTGGGATCATGTTTTGATTCATATAAGAACAGCAAATAGATTTTTTGTGAAGTGCTATAAAGAATAACAGCAATGACCTGTGCCCCATTTGTCATTGCATTACACAATCCATTAGAATAAAAACAGCATTCTCTTCTTTCTTTCCCATAAAGTTAAACTTCTCAATCTATATTCATTTTTAGACTACTCTTTTAAAAACTGTCTTAGATTATTATACTTAAAGACTAGCACAGTAGAGAATAGTTAGTGTAAGCCATATAATTTTTGCCACTTTGTGCAGTAAGAAAAAGGCTACAACCTAGTCAGGAATGACTTACATGAATTTATATTTGTTCTTTCGGGGAAAAAAAGACTAAAAATTAAATCCAAGGTTAATTTGCCAATTTTTGATACATTTATCTTGAGAGTCTTTATTTTTATATCTCAAAAACATGGAAGATTGCATGGGAAATAAAATGTACCTCCTTGTCTGTACATTTGTTTAAACAATGCTTGAGTTTCAGAAGAGAAGAATTATAGCTCTCATTTTATCCTTCAAGAGTTAATATGCTATATGAGGAGTTTGGGGTGGCACTGCACTCACAATGCCACTGATTTATTATATAGTGTATCTATCTCATAATTGCTTCGGGTTGCAAAATATTACAAAGCTCTTGGAATTCTATTTGCAGTTAAGGCCCATGTTGATTAGGCATTGTTGTTGTTTAGTCGTGTCCGACTCTTCGTGACCCTATGGACCAGAGCACGCCAGGCACTCCTGTCTTCTACTACCTCCCACAGTTTGGTCAAACTCAAGTTAGTAGCTTCGAGAACACTGTCCAGCCATCTCGTCCTCTGTCACCCCCTTCTCCTTGTGCCCTCAATCTTTCCCAACATCAGGGTCTTTTCCAGGGAGTCTTCTCTTCTCATGAGGTGGCCAAAATATTGGAGCCTCAGCTTCAGGATCTGTCCTTCCAGTGAGCACTCAGGGTTGTTTTTCTTCAGAATGGATACATTTGATATTTTTGCAGTTCATGGGACTCTCAAGAGTCTCCTGCAGCACCACAATTCAAAAGTACCAATTCTCCTGTGAGCAAGAAGAAGAAGAAGAAGAAGAGTTTGGATTTGATATCCCGCTTTTCACTACCCGAAGAAGTCTCAAAGCGGCTCACATTCTCCTTTCCCTTCCTCCCCCACAACAAACACTCTGTGAGGTGAGTGGGGCTGAGAGACTTCAGAGAAGTGTGACTAGCCCAAGGTCACCCAGCAGCTGCATGTGGAGGAGCGGAGACGCGAACCCGGTTCCCCAGATTACGAGTCTACCGCTCTTAACCACTACACCACACTGGCTCTCAGTGTGGTCCAGCTCTCACTTCCATACATCACTACTGGGAAAACCATAGCTTTAACTATATGGATCTTTGTCGACAAAGTGATGTCTCTGCTGTTTGAGATGCTGTCTAGGTTTATCATTGCTTTTCTCCCAAGAAGCAGGCATCTTTTAATTTCATGACTGTTGTCACCATTTGCTGTGATCATGGAGCCCAAGAAGGTAAAATGTGTCACTGGATTATTTGATATTTTATGTATAATTTGGAATATTTAATGTGATTGGATAGGATAGGATTGTTAAAGTGGAAAATTTAATAAAAACGATTTATAAAAAAAATCTGTCACTGCCTCCATTTCTTCCCTTCACTGCCTTGTCATGGCAAAGGGCTTGAATATCTCAGAGAAGCTATGAGCTATGCCATGCAGGGCCACCCAAGACGGACAGGTCAAAGCCGAGAGTTTAGACTAAATGTGATCCACCTGGAGAAGGAACCGACAAGCCACTCCAGTATCCCTGCCAAGAAAACTCCATGGACAATAACAACAGGCATTTCTCATTACACAATATGTAATCATGCTACTTTATCAGTTGTTACCTTTTCAGAATATAAAGAAATGTTACCCAAAGCATTTCTATTTTTAAATATGGATTTACAGTGCCCACTATAGGCTGAAACTGAAATTTTAGAGTAATACAATCACGCCCTGCCCTGATGTAGGATCTCTACTCCCATAAATACCCCAAAAGGTATACATTTAGACATCCAAATTACAGAGTGAAACAAGGTGGGTGTAGAGTAAATGCCAAAAAGCCTGCAGAGCAAGTCATAAAGGTATGCATGGTCATGTATGCATGCTCAGCTCCCATTGACTGCAACATGGAAACCGCATGCATGCAACATATCAGATTGCATACAAGGGCTGTGCATCAGCTCTGCATTCCTCCCAAATTATGATGGGAATAGGCAGGGCCACCAGTAGATGGATAGCAAGGGATGTGGGTTTTTTTCGGGGTGGGGGGTGGCAGCAATGGCAGCAAAGTCCCTGGACTCTTAGCTCCCATTTAAAAATAAGTATTTATGCTTCCACAACAGAACTTTCCACCACTCCTCTCCTCCACTTGCCAAAGTGGTTTCACAGGGTGGAGCAAACCCCAGAATTGGGGAGGAGGGTGTCATTGCACCAGCAAAAATTATTTCGTTCATTTGACAGGGGACAGAGTCCTGCTATGGATACAAGCCTTTGTTTCTTAGCTTTGGGAAGGAGTGGGCTAGCAAGGAAGAGGGAATAGCTATGAAATTTGGGTTGGCTTTAAAGGTTCCAGGTAAACCATTGAAGTCCACCCCCTTTCGTGGTTTTCCAAGTGATTAGTTAGAAAAAAACACTCAAAGAAAAAAGCCTGATTTATTTTGGGAGTAGGGTGGGAGGACCTCACAAATTCCTGCCATGTTCTGTAGGACTTCCTGTAACAAGAGACTGGACCTGATTGTTAGAAAGAAAAGGTAGGAACCCTACTTCATACTGGGATTGGCCATGAGAAGGGACCTTCAGTAAGCAAATAGTATCCCATGAAACAAGAAACAAACTGCATTAAAACTTTGCCATGGGAAACTCATTTTATTATATTCATCACCCATAGCAGATCAATTCTATTGAGCAAGAAGCCTTGTCTAAGCATGTTCCACGATGAAAGTTAATAAAAGAAAATTGTGCGTAGTGACCCCAGGTGATTCCTTAAGAACACAAGTACTGAGAAGTTGTTGTAACTTTTCCCAGTCTTTCTTCTGTATCATTCTTATCTATAAACAATAAAACCAACAATAAGAACAACCTGTGGGAAATTTATTTCTTGTTAAATTAATCCCTCAATGGGTTCAGTGTCCACTCCAAAGTAAGACTTTTTTCTCAAGAGAGTCAAAGAGCATTTTAAAAGGTTGCATCTTTCCATAAATGAAAATAGACAGCGAAAACTTCTGCATTTCAATCATTCAACTGTTTTCTGAGAAACATTATAGGGAAGCTGCCGTGATGCAACAAGGCAGAAGGCTATCAAAACTACAAATGTTATTATAAAGTTCACAAGATCTAAAAAAGATAACTTTGGGCCTTCTGCTGTGGAGATTTCTGAAACCAAAGTACTTGTGCAAATGATTTATGGTCCCAAGGATGAAATTTAATTGTTTTTATTTTTTGTATTCTGAATATTAACCAGGAAACTGTGTACCTGATATAAAAAAATAAAAATAAAAAGTGAAATAAACACCTACTTTTTAGTTCTTGATCATTTAATGTGCTGGTTTTATACTGCAGTGTGTGTGATAAAAGAGGTGTGTGCAGCAGCCACCTGACTCACCTAGCATTAGTGCCTTTAGGAATAAGTCTGATTTCTTTAAGAAGATTGTTTCAGTTTGCTACTTGAATCCAAATCATAGAATCATAGAATCATAGAGTTGGAAGAGACCACAAGGGCCATCCAGTCCAACCCCCTGCCAAGCAGGAAACACCATCAAAGCATTCCTGACAGATTGCTGTCAAGCCTCCGCTTAAAGACCTCCAAATGCTCTATATTGACTATATTGGGTAGCCTAATTAAAAAAATGGCTTTCATTTCCCTTTTCTTAACCTTGCCTCCTCTCCCCTCTGCTTCTAAGCCATGTTTTTAGGGTCTACTGTTTGCTGGTCAGAATTCTTAGGAATGGTCAGAATTTATAGGAAAACACATTTCAGCATTTCCTACTAGTGTCTCTGCTCTTTCTTTTTATAACTTGATTGTAGGGGACCAAGGGACGCAGAATGGAATCAGACATGAGGCTGTGTACACACCACCATTTACTCTGGATCCAGTGCACTCCCACTGCAGGTGTCTGAAGCTGAGTACACACAACAATAGCCACAATCCATAGGCACCCCTTAGCTTCTTGAGAAATACTCCCATCTGATATCTGATTATCTCTGTGTTTGTTTTGGTATTTGGTTGAGTAGAGGTGGTTTTTTTTCTGTGGTTTTATTTTGTTGTACCTTTTTATTTTTTTTGGTTTTTCTGAGAAGCTGCTGAAACATAAAAATATATGTATATAAATTGTATTCTCATATCTGTTTTAAATTTGTTAATGGGAATTTTCTGTTTGCTGTTAAGTTTTGCAATAAAGTTGGAAATCTTGAGAGAGAGAGAGAGAGAGAGAGAGAGAGAGAGAGAGAAATACTCCCATCTGATGCACTTTCCCTCAAACCAGCTTCCATCTGATTATAAAATGGAAGCCATGGTTGAACTCAGGTGTGTTCATTTCAGGCAGCACATGCAAAGTTGACAGCTTCAGTGAGTGAGAGTTTGGTGTGGGGAAACAAATCAGGTTTCACACCTCCTTCTGGTGTGTACAACAACATAAAAAAGCAGGAGGAAGTAACATTAACTGTGTTGCACACTGCTAATGTGTACATAGCCTGAGCCTGAGCCTTAAGCCCCATTCTGTGCCCAATAAACACAGGGCGCCTTTGCCCTGCAGAGCTGTGGCCTATAGATTACAGCAAAATACTGGGCAAGATTTTGCCCAGTATCTTCTCTGTGTGACGGGCTCATGGGGAAAAAGCTGTCCCATGAGCCCTTACTGTAGAGGTAAGAGGAAAGCCTATATAAGGCTGCTTCCCTTGGATCTCACAGTCATTTAGCTTTGAGAGCTTCCTGCCTGCCCACCTTTGGGTTAGAAGCTTCACTGGGCAATTTTGGGCCAGAAAGATTTTTCTCTCTCTTGACCTGATTGCCACTTGATCCCCCCCCCCCCCCGGCGCTTTTCCCTGAGTGAAATTATGGCTTTCCTTTGTTAGGTGGAAGAACATTGTATGAGGGCGGAAATGGCATTGGTCAGGATCAACATAGTATAGGGGCCTCCCATAAGGGGCCTGAGTGGAGGATTGACCACGCCAAACCCAAGCGTGGGTTCGGTATCTGCCTGGTTGGAATTTGCACCCTGGTCCCCCAGTGAGACCTTGCTTGCTTGGCTTGTACCACAGCAAGGTTCAACACTGGACTGCTCCCATTGTAGAGGTTTGGAGTGATCCAAACCCAGTGGATCCATTCCATCAACATGGAGCTTGTGGAATGATGAACTGAACCTGGGACCCAGTGCCATGCCAACCCTTGCCCTGCCTGCTGCTGTCAATAAAGATTTGGCCTGATTTTATCACATCACTGTTGTACAGTCTGGTTGTTTTGCTGCTCTCATGGGTCACATAATGTGCCTGCCTGGACAATAGGGCAAAGAAGGCAAAGAACACTTGAAGACTGGTTGAATTGCCTTAGCAACCAGCGGAGAAAAATAGTTATGTGTCTGCTTAACCATTAGAAATTCCAATGCTCAGATCAACTATGCACATTTACCTGGCTGTGAAACCTCAAAGTTCTATTTCTCTTTCTTGTCCCTTCCTTGACGCAGGTGATCATTGCATACCACCCCTCTCACTTCCTTCTACATTTCTTATTCAATGTATCTAGCCCATTGCAAGATCTGGATATCTGTCTTTTGCATGTGGACTTTCTCTGTTTCTATGGCTTTGCATTACCGGCTTCTTTTTTCAATTCAGATTGCAGCTGGTGAGAAGGGGAATTGTACCAAAATACTATACTTCATAAGAAACAACAGGATAGGTCTAGGATAGATATGGATTCTGGCAAACAGTGTGTATAAGCTGCTTCTCAAATGAGTAGTGGCAGGACATTGCAGAGTAAATGTACAAACAGACCTAGTGTGTTTCAGTTTCCCTGCAGTACTGCTGGGATTCTAAATGCCCACCTCAGAATTCCATCTAAGGCACAGAAGTCTCCTATCTCTGTATCGCTCTGTTAGGAACTGCTCAAGCTCATAGTCCAGGCCACAGGGATTCGAGAACCCGTGTAATTTTTCACCACAAATTATCTTGCTATTTATCTTTCTTTTCAGCATATCAAACCACTAAGCTATTGTGTTTATTGTTTGTTATTTTGTGTAAATAAATAGCTTAATCATAGTAATTTGTGCAATTCTTGCTAATTCCCCTAAACAAGCAAAATGATAATAGTCTTTATTTGTAGTAACCAATTTCCCTCAGATAAGTAAGGTAGCATTGGTGTTTCTAAAGTAACCATATATTTTGCAAACACACACACACACACACACACACCATCGGTTCTGTAAACACAAGCATAAATTACAGGTTCACATGGGCACATGAAAATATCTGGTAACATACTAGGCTGCTGCTGTGGTTTTACAGTTACTCTTGAATATATCCTGAAACTCTGTGATTCTCATTCTTTCCCATTGTAACCTCTTTGCCCCGTCCAGCCAAAGTCTCAAATGGGTTCTTCTGTGCTTGTGTACCAGGTCACATTCACACTGTACATTTAAAGCACATTTATAACGCAATGGTCATAGCTTAACCCAAAGAATCCCGCAAAGTGAGTTTACACCTCACAGAGCTACACTTACTAGAACCTTCAACAAACAACAGTTCCTGAATTCTTTGTGTAAACATGTATAGCGTGACCCCCTTGGTGGCTGTCAGCAATTCACTACTAAGCTCTAGCCTTTCACACCAACACAAGCTTTGGACTTTCTGGTTCAGGTGTAGCAAAATAAAACACCAGCTTTTCAAAACCACAGTGATACCCATACAGTTGACATCATTTGCAGACAAGGAAAGCTGCAGGTATTGCTTAAAACCAAAAGCAAAAATGTTTTATTTCATCTATCTATCTATCTATCTATCTATCTATCTATCTATCTATCATCTATCATCATCATCATCATCATCATCATCATCATCATCTCCATATCAGGTTTTTGGTGTTTCTAACTGTTGTGTTGCTGTTGTTATTGTACATTGCCTTAAGATTATTCTGTTGAAGGCATAATAAAAATTGTTGTTGTTGTTGTTACTGGAATTGCCATGGATTATAGGTAATTGCTAATGTCAGAATTCTATGCCTGAAAAAAATTCATCTCAGGACAAACCATGATAGAATTTTACCTCACCATATGAGTATATAAACTTCTTGACATGGCATTTTTGGATTATTTTTTTAAAGCTAAACCAATAAATATATATTCTTCACAAGCATCGAGCATCAAATGTCACAGTAACTAGTTATAAGGTTTTAATTATGAAAGGCTCAATTTTCTGTGATCTAAGTAAATGTTCACAATCTGATAACATTTCTGAACTTTTCTAAGACAGTTAAGCTAGTGCTGTGGCGGCTTCAGAGAAGCTACTAAATTAAGTCACAAATTATGATAACATCCTGTTTTCATCTCCATGCTATGCATAATGCTATATGTAAAATTCAAGTCATTTAATTACTTTGCAGTTTGTGCCAAATGAATTTTAGAATGCATTCTAATTTGTACATTAGCTAACTATGAATGGTTATTCATGAAGTGAAAGCAGTGGTTCAGTGTCTTTAAATATAGACTCTTCCCCTCTGTGACACATGCTGTATGCTTAACAGAAACTGTTGAATTGCCAATGACGAGCTAGGCTTTTCACTTTGAAAATGCAAGAAATGGTTATGTTATACTGTAATAGCCAATGTCATACTCTCCAGATTTTGCAGCAGGAGGAGAATAGGCAGGAGAGACCCAAATACTTGCTGTGTCTCATGTGTGTTGCACTAGACCATGGTTTAGCATGGTGTTGCTGGATGATAGCTGTATCTAAGAAGAAAGGCCAGTCCTCTGACTTAATTCCATGTTGCTGTGGGTCCTGGAGTTTGAGAATATGTTGTCAGCTCTTTTCCTTTACATCTGCAGGTGGAACATTGCAAATGATAAAGGAGGGCTTGCGTTCTTCAATGTTCTTAACAATATTATTTATAATAAATAAACTTTGGCATCCTTGGCATCCTACGCCAACAACCTTATTACACTAGTCATATGATAGCATCCAAATGACTTTCGTTTTCCACCTACATCTACAACTGACTGCTATTGCCTTTGTGAGCCAGACATTAATATAGTTTCTTTTATACATGGGAGGTGTTAGGAATGCATAGAACACACCACGGTGGTGACACTGCTTTGTTTTTGCACAGACTAAACGTCCTGTGCTTAATTGTATCCCAAGGACGGCAATTATCTATAGAGTCCATTGCATTATGGATTATTAAGAAGAATAAGGGACAAGGTGCAAGTTGTAAAATAGCAGCACGTATCGCTACAGCTTTGTTGGAATTTCCTACAAACTCTTAAGCACTGGCTGAGAAAGGAAGTTACTGCATGGCATAGTTCCTGAACAGCAAGAGTTTCAGTAAGAATTAAGTGCCATTCCTGTACAGCAGTGTTCTTCAACCTTGGGTCTCCAGGTGTTGTTGGAACACAATTCCTATAAGCGCCAGACAGTTTAACCAATCATCAGAGATGATGAGTGTTGTAATCCAACAATATATGAGGACCCAAGGTTGAAGAACACTCCTTTACAGTACCTTTAGATGCTTCCTACCAGCCAGCTTTCAAATATATGCAAACAACCCTAAAAAAAACCTACATGTTATTTGATTTCTAAGTGACTGTTCTTGGAATTCAGGGAGTTGGGCTAGATGGCCCTTGGGTTCCAGCTCTACAATTCTATGGTTCTATGAATTCTGTGGTCTAAGTTTCCTCTTACAACTTAAATCTTCTAGCAAGCAAATATTATCAAGATCCAAGAACATGCTAAAACCAAACTTTCAAAGTCAGAATAGATTTAATTCGTGAGATCTGACTCTATATTTGGACAATCATACGCCAAACTGGTGTGCATACCAATGCGAGGATGGCTCATCCAGTTACCAAAGAGGCAAGTCACTGCTCTGTTTCAAAAGTGACTTGTCTCCTCAGTAGTATGCTCTCTGAAGTTATGCTGCTATTCATTCAGTTCTCCAAAACTTGCTCCTCTGTACTGTGACCTTGGTATGTTAAAACAGCCTTCTGGATTATGTATAACACATTCCCAGTTTTCTACACCACAGTGAACATCAACTTTTGTTTGAAAATGAAAGCATACGTATACATTGATGCTTTAAATTACGTATACATTGATGCTTTAAATTACAGTCCCTCCACTCAATTTGGATCTGCCAGTTTTGTTTAGGATTTTTTAACGTGGGGTTTTTTTTTTGCCACTTCGATGTTTTGTCAGAAGTGACAGGTAACACCTGACGGCAATATTTGAATTAAGATATCATGCTTCTGTGGCTACTTACAGCTAATCTCTGCCTCCCTGCTGTATTTTTCTCTCACTGCATTTCCCCTGTTGCAGAAACACAAAGACCACACTTGAATGATGAGTGGTATGAAGAGATCAAGTTTTCAAGGTGTGATGGTAGAAACACACAAGACTCATGCTGTGTTAAGGATGAATTCTCTTAATGATTGCATAACCCTTCTGTTTCATTTTGTATATCCTTGCTTTTTTTAAAAAAAATGAATGACATATTACCTTCACTTGACATTAAAACAACAACAACACAGATTCAGAATGACTCAGGCTATGGGACCCATCAGTCTAAACTTATGTTTCCAGCATCTGACTATTCATATACTACAGTATAGTGCAGTGATAGAGAACCTTTTAGAGACCGAGTGCCCAAACTGCAACCCAAAACCCACTTATTTATCGCAAAGTGCCAACATGGCAATTTAACCTGAATACTGTGGTTTTAGTTTAGAAAAACAACAACTCATACATTAACATCTTTTGTCTTAAAAGAAAAACACAATAACAGAGCTTTCAATGATTCAAACAACTTTTTTTTAAAAAAGGTAAAAGTTTACATTTGGCAAGATTCTGAACAACTAATGTGATTTTTGCTGTTGTACGCATGCTGATAATTTGTCTAAACTTGCTGAACTCTAGGCGGCTTACTCCCGAGTAGGAATAACAGACTGGTGGGAGGCCCTGGCGCATCAAAAGTCGATGCCTGCTCAGCCCCTCGCTCACTCGCCAGGGTTACCACGACTCTAAATGCAAGGGCAGAGCAGGAAGGCGGGTTGAGCACAACCGAACTTGATGGCGGGGAGGCTGAGCCAGCCCAGAGTCAGCCATCAGGTTTGGTTGCGATGGCAGATGGGCTTGGTTGGTGGATTGAGTAGCGGTGGCACAGACTTTGAACGAAGCAGCAGTTTCCCAGCACAAGCTCTCCTCTCCTCCCCGCCCATCCCCCCGATGTGGCCCCGAGGGTGAAAATGGTGCTCTATCAGCGCTGGGACCATGCTGGAAGTGGCCAGGAGCCTGCTGCAGCACTGGAGCACCAGTTTCGCCCCTAGCTACAGCCCTGCTGGGGCAACAGTGCACGTGCCCACAGAGAGGGCTATGAGTGCCCCCTCTGGCACATGTGCCATAGGATCACCACTACTGCTATAGGGTCATGATCTTGTCTTGTGAGTAGTGTTTGTACAAATCAGGACATTTGGACTACATTGTTGTGATGGATCCAAGTTCTGGACTAATAATATTTTTTCATAACAAAATCGAAAATTCTTTCTAGTAGCACCTTAGAGACCAACTGAGTTTGTTCCTGGTATGAGCTTTCGTGTGCATGCACACTTCTTCAGATACCCATGCACACGAAAGCTCATACCAGGAACAAACTCAGTTGGTCTCTAAGGTGCTACTAGAAAGAATTTTCGATTTTGTTTTGACTATGGCAGACCAACACGGCTACCCACCTGTAACTGGAAATATTTTTTCATGTGTGTTTGTTCTCTCGAGTTGAACCCAATCCACCCCTTACACAATTTTGTGTGTGGCAGTGCAGGAGAGCATTTGGACTACCCTAGTAGATTTGGTTAATTCTGGAGAATGGAGACAAAACGTAACTTACTGGAGCTCCACAATTCCCCAATATGAGAGGCATTTTAGAGAAAGTGGCAGCTTCCATGAAGAAATGCCCATCATATCTCCCCCACAATGTCCTGTAGAATGTGCCACTGTGTAGCAATTGAAATGGAGTCTGCAAGCCTGACAGAGCGTAAAGGGAACCCTTCACCTCCACTGCTACCTCCTGAAGTCCAAAAGTAACAGTGGAATGGTCACTTCCTCCACACCACATAGTGGTAACTGACGGTTTCACCTAGAGAACCTCTTCATTGGTCAGCACTGTCTGTAAAGAAGTTTTGACTTTTTCACTCCAGATAGCTTGCCTCACATATTTCCTAAACTCACTTTCCAACAGGGCTGGGGAGAAATCTGATGATGATGATGATGATGATGATGATGATGATGATTTATTTAAACCCCGCCCATCTGTCTGGGTTTCCCCAGTTACGCTTGGTGGCCTCCAACAAAATACTAAATTATAATAGCCTGTCAAACATTAAAAGCTTCCCCTAAACAGGGCTGCCTTCAGATGTCTTATAAAAGTCTGGTAGTTGTTTTTCTCTTTGATATCTGGTGGGAGGGTGTTCCGCAGGGCGGGTGCCACTACCGAGAAGGCCCGCTGCCTGGTTCCTTGTAACTTTGCTTCTCACAGTGAGGGAACTGCCAGAAGGCCCTCGGCGCTGGACCTTAGTGTCCGGGCAGAACGATGGGGGTGGAGACACTCCTTCAGGTATACTGGGTTTTAAAGGTCAGCCCCAACAATTTGAATTGTGCCCAGAAATGTACTGGGAGCCAATGTTGGTGTTTCAAGACCAGTGTTATGTGTTCTCGGCGGTCGCTCCCAGTCACCAGTCTAGCTGCCGCATTCTGGATTAGTTGTAGTTTCTGGGTCACCTTCAAAGGTAGCCCCACATAGAGCACATTGCAGTAATCCAAGCGAGAGATAACTAGAGGATGCACCACTCTGGCGCGATGGTCTTGAGGCAAGCCTACCTAATTCACACTTTATGAAACAATATGCAAACTAAAATACAGACATCCTTTGAAACTTCACACTTCTCTGAATAGTGCAGTGTGATTCTCCAGCCAAATATTGTGTGCAAAAATGCATATGCCAAGGTAAAGTGTGCATATTCATTTATTAGAAAAATATATAAATTGCATTATTCAGGAAAAATGCCTTGCAAAAATGTGTATATTAGGCAAAATTCCATGAATAGATATTTACATAAGGAGAAATTTACACTAAAATGCTGATGAATTTTTATGAGGAGTTATGGTTTGTTTTTTTAAATAAAAAAATCCAAAAACTATGTGGAAATGTGGGGAGCTGAACTTAATACTGGAGAAAAGGGAAACATAGGAACTGAAATTGGCATATCTACCCATGCCTACTTTCCAAACCAACCTGCTGTGCAGCACAAGGCTAAAACATAAATAGCATATGCTATTATATGCTAAGAAAGGTTAAATAAAATGAGGTTTAAATTATTATTATTATTATTATTATTATTATTATTATCATTATTATTATTACCCCACACATATGACTGGGTATAACTAAATTATGAAAGCTTCTGCTTACAATATGATGATAGATAGAGTGACACACATACACAAACACATACTTCATAGTACACTGAAGATAAATACTCCAAAAATGAACAGTATAGAATTCCTGGGAAAAAATATGATTAATATGAGGTCCTTTTATTTCACTAAATCAAAACCTGTCCACATTTGTTGCTTTAATTTAATTTCTTTTTTATTGATGGAAATTTAATCTCATTTACCCTCTAGAACGTTAAGCAATGAATCAAGCCTGATAAGTTAAAATGAGGGAGACAAGCAGTGGACATGAATAAAGTTCTTTCTATGCCATCATTACTCATCAGCCGAAACTGCCATATAGATAGTGCAAAGCAGAGACTTTGTGCTACATTCCTGAAATTCCATATATCTACAGCGTAATATTTTTTAGTTTACAGCGTAAGAAGGAGAGGAATTGGGAGAACTAGAAACCTGATAAAAAGAACTACTTTTTGTGAGATATATGGAGCTACCATTGATACTAATAGCTTCATGCTGAGGTCTTTGCTCCACCCACCCCCAAACATACAAAGCAACTTACACCATGCCTTAACACCATTACATTGTGCAGTTCTCTGCTGTACCTCCATATTATTCATTACCACCAACAGAAATGGAGCAATGCACGGTGTAATGTTGTCACGATGAAACACGTGGAAGGACCCCCTTAGTAAAGGGGGACCACACATTTCCACAGTCTAATGTTTAGGATGGGAGTGGGCCCGTTTCCATAGATAGAGGTCTGCTTGGTAAACGGGCAGGGGGAGAGAAACAAGGAGGGAAAAGGACACTTGTCATCATCAGAAAACACAGGGTGGGTGTCTGAGGCACTGGGCTGGGAGGGTCTGCTTTTCCTTTCTGGCTCCCAAGCCCCAGAGCCACCTGAGAGAAGCAGTGGTGGAAGCAATGGCAGCAGCATTTCTTACCTCAGGGCTTCTGCAGGGAGGGTACTGGGAAGCAGTGCCAGATTTATGCATAGGCTAAGTAGGCTGAAGCCTAGGGCCTATAAATCTAGGGGGCCTTGCCAGCCCACCCGCTCCCCAGCGGGCAGTCTCCCCACTACCAAAATTACAAATCCAAGACTTCATGTGAGGGCAAGGCAACTTGGGCCTCTAAATCTAGGGGGCCTTGCCAGTCTGCCCTCTCCCCAGTGCTGCAGACTCCCCTCTCCCAAAATTGCAAACCCAACACTTCATGCAAGGGCAGGGTAACTCAGGCCCAGCAACTATGAGACTCAGGGCTAGCCAGTGGGGCCTAATTTGAAGCGGCGGGGCAAAACTTTAAAAAATTTTTGTAGGGTCCCAGTTCACAGCCAAAGTCTGCAAAATCATATAGATATAAATAAAATACATTTAGATTGCCTTGGTTTGGGGGGCCCTTTAGGAGCTGCCCGCGGGGCCCAATTTGGCCAAATGCTCTTGCCTTAAGGTCAGCCCTGATGCGACTGTGCAGGGGTTGGACTGACAAGTCCTGCACCTTCTATGTCCCTGATGTTACTATTCAGAGTACAGACTCAAGGACTTGTTATGGAAATAAAGGGGGGCACTTATTGGAAATCAGTTTTGTCACCTCCCCCCCAAACCCCGAGACAATGAGCCCAACCACCTTTTATTCACAGTCGCATAAGCACTACACTACAGCATGGCCATAAACCTGTATGTTCAACTGCTCAAATATACACCCAATATGGTGCAATGGACATTTATGTCACTGCTTTATGAATGAACACTGTGTTTTATGAATGGACTCTGTATTTACCTAAGTGCCACCAATAGGGAGTTCTAGAATCTGACAGCTAACCAACTGGGTACTACCAAACAGTGACCCCCTATTGCTGAATGCAGCTAACCAGCAGGGAACGCTTCAGCTCAGCCTTTGCACTGTTGACTGAACACCCCATGCTGTGCAGATAATGGAGAAAGCTCATGAATTGTATCCCTTCTTGTGTCCTGGCCAACTCTTTTACACTGGTTGAAATCCTGGTGCACCAGAAGCCCAGAATAGCAGCAAATAAAATCTGTTCATACATCAGCAACTGATAAGACTTGTCAACCAGTTATTTCAAAGTCTTCCTAAACCATAAAGCTCAAAAATACAGGCCAAAAGAGAGCAGGTCTGGGAATAGCGAGCCATACAATGGGCACCACCAGTAAAATGGCCCTGCTCCTTGTAGCTCCTGCCCTGTCATTTGATAGGGTGCCCACTTGCCCTCCTACTTGACATGGAATGCTCTCTATTGGAGTCTCCAGGTCCAGTACAAAGACCATAAGAAGGGGGAGCAGGGACCTTGAAGTTCCCAACAGTGGTTAATCAAGCAAGCAACCACATAGGTCACCTTCGTCACAGTCAGGATGCCTATGTCCTGGCCAGGCCTGCACCTAATCTTTTTTTTTGGTACAATCTTGTTTGTTCTTAGTAACCAAAATTATATTATCAACATATACAAGCAGAAAAGTTGTTTTCCTTCATTTGCAAGGAATCATACAAAACAAAGTGACACTAATAAAGAAAAGTTCCAGGGTGGCAACAGAAAGCAAACTAAATATGCTTTTGCAGTTCATCAAAACTATCCAGCAATATCAAGTTATAGGAAAGCTGGTGCTATTAACAGTAATCCTTCTAGTTGGTTAATTGGTTCAGCAACTTCTATGCACATGACGTGTGATGCTAATTATTTCCCCAAAGAGTTAAATGATAACTAATCAGAGGCAGCTACCATTGCAAATGGCAACAAAATATCTGTGAAAGGAAGAGGAGCAGGTTTGCTCAAGTGTGTTGCAGGTGGAAATAGTTTGTAGTGATGTGAGAACAGTAGTTTACTTGCTCGAATTAACAAATAAGAAAGTTTTGAGAATTTAAATTCTAGATTAAATTTGTTTACTTAATTGAGAAGGGGATTGTAAGAAAAACACTGGGGCCTAATTTGAATAGTAGAGTGCCTGGTATCTGGTGGGCAATCTCATCCTTTATTTCCATACTGTGGCTTCAGACCAAATCACTTGTCAGGAGAGTTATGAGATTCAGGTGAATGTCGGCTTCCGCTTCCGGCACGGACTGGTATGGTCGGAATTCCATCTGCTCCCGACCTCCATGGGGAATTTTGAGGCTGTTTTGGGAGTATGCAGCCTCCCAACCTTCCCAGGCATGTGGGAAGGGCAGCTCGCCCACGGTGCTCCAAAACCTGCTCTGACCCTTCGGGAAAATGGGCAGGGGAGTCAGGGCAGATAGCCCCCCTGAGGTTCGGCACTCCTGCGACCGGCCTGTCCGTCCGGGATTCCCAACGCTAAGAAATATAAATTAGTGAGTCGCCTTGGGCATGCTTCAAACGAAAGAGGAGAAAGTATTTTGCTAAAGAATCCAGCCACTGTTTGAAAAGAAGAGGATGAGAATTTACGACTGTATCGGTATGTGAAATATGTGAAACGGGACAGAAGGGGGGGAGGAGCCCTGGACTATGTGATTGTATGATTTTATATTGGGCAAATACCCACCAGAAGACCCAACGTTTATATAACAAGTGAGATTTGAATGATTGAAAAACTGAGTATGGAGGAGAATATATGAACTATAATCTATAAATGTGTGAAGTATGAAATGAATCCCTTGGACATTGACGGACTTTAATTGGAAGAATTTGGTTGACTGCCAAGAAATGACGCAGTTAGAATTATGCCCGGACTGCAACGTGAGATCGTAGGAGGGACAAGGCTGCATTTTTCTTTTCTTTTTACGTGACGATTTATAAGTGAGATGGCTAACCTCCAAAGATTTATAACCTGGTGCAGATCGGGACTTTTAAAAGTGGAAAATATATGAAATATAACAAAGAAGAAAATGGCGACTGTACAAATACGACTTTTGGATTTCAACCAGCAAAGCGAAAGAAGGAATGTGGAGTACAGACTTAAAATCACACAGTGATACTGCTTGTTTGGACTTATCTTACTTGTTGGATATATCAGCGGCTGTGAAAACACTGGAAGAGAAAGCAAAGCAATAATTTATGATAATAGAGCCTCCGGAATTTGAAGCATGGGAAGCCTTAAATAAAATTTAAAGTAATAATTTGGACAATTTGGAACCTTTTTTTTTGTTTTATAATTGGAGAAATAATTTGGAATGTAATTTGGAATGTTTCATATGATATTGTTTTATTGGAAACCACAATAAATATGATTTGTAAAAAAAAAAAAAAAGAGAGATTCAGGTGAATGTCAGGTGCCTTGTCAATCCCAGCATGTATATAAGAGGCCTTCGGCCTGGCCTGGCCTTTGCCCCATTGTCCTCAGGCGAAAGGGTGAGGTACAACAATCGGGCCTAGCCAGGCCCTATTGTTGTACCTCACTCTTTCACCTAAGGACAATGGGATGAATGCCTCTAAATACTGAAAGCAGTTCACATATGTTTACTGGGTTGTTTTCCAAGTTGCAAATGTGGTAGGCTTTAAACTTCCCCTATCTGGTGGCCTCGGGGTGCTTTTTAACTTCATCTCCTAGCTAGCATGGCCAATGGTCAAGAGCTGTCATCCAAAACACTTGGAGAGCACTAGGTTAGGAGAGGCTGATACATACATTCATAAATAATTGCAATTTTTTTGATTGTTTGTTTGCTGTTGGGAAAATATGAAGCTTCCCTTTGGTCCCCATGTACAGGCTGGCAGAGCAGATGTGATGTCCTCTTTCATCATGCCATTTCTTTTGAAGCCCGTCTTGCCTCTGACATTTTAATAGCAAGAAGTTACTTTCGTTTTACAGAATTACACCATGAATTCTAAATGGCTGCAGTTTGTCCTTTGTTGCCACAACTCACCCGATTTCACTTCTCTTCTGACAGAATGTCTGCAGCTATCTGTGTGTATTTTGTTTGGGTTTTTTTTCTTTAAGAAAAGAAAAGAAAGGGGAAAACCCCAGAAACTTTTCAAAAGTGCACTAATGGTGCAGGTTCAATTCAGTTCAAGCAATGGTTGCTTTGGGCTTGGTCCATGTGTTATCCATAGCAGAATGCCTGTTCTCAATTCACATGTAACAATTACATTAGGGTTAAATGGGGCTATAAATCCATGTCTAACTTTGAAATATGGTGGGCACGGATAAGGCAATTGGAGAACTCAATTTCATGCAAAAATAGCTCAGCTACAGCGAGGCAAAATATATCTCTGGACCATCTGTCAAATGAAAACTTCTCATTGCTAATACTGCGGCTCACAGCGATGTTTGTCTGTTTCTTCTGATTAATTGCATTCTGAATTGGCTTTGGAAAAAGAGGGGAGGCAAATATGCTCCTTTTAATTTTTAAATAGTGTCAGTGTTCCCAAAAGGTCACAGAACTTTCCCAACCTGTCCTTATTAAAATTTCATGGGATGCAATTAAAATGTGGTTGTCAATGGATCATAATAAAAGACAATAATGAGCTAAATTAGTCCCCAGTGCAATTCGACTGAACTTAGTGGAATTACAGCACGGATAAAATTTGGACCACTGATTTATGATATTATAGCGACATCACTGACATCCTTCTTGTTCTAATGAAATACTTGAATGTCTTTCAAACATATTTTGTTTTCTTCTTGTTGTTGTTTTTAAAGAACTGCTTACAGTTCAAATTTTCTTTATTCATGTGTGGGAGGGTGTGTGTTGACATACAAGACATCTTAACATTACTCTTTTTAAATTTCCATTGAAATCAAAGTATGATAGCTGATAATGAACGTTCCCCACATCAAATGGGGTACGCGCTTTGCGTGGTCGCGAGTAGCCCCTTTGGATCACGGTGGCAGCTCCTGGCAGTTGGGTCTGGCACAGCCTTCCCAGGTTGGATACCTGTGGACTCCACCTACTACAGCAGCCCCCCAATTCCAGCTGGGGAGGTGTTGCCAGGGGGATTGGCCAGGTAGAAGGAGGGATTATTCAGTACACACAATAGAGCTTGAGTCATACCTGGGAAGCGGCCGTTGGATTCAGAGCTTCCCCACCCTCCACTCCCTCAGTTGACGTTTACGTTGCAGGTTAACCACCATCTTTTTCCACAGCCACACAGGCACGCAGGCACTGCTATGTCAAGGTCACTGTTGAAGGGCCGGAAAGGACTTTCCCTGCATTGCAGGCTTCACCTTTCCTGTAGCAATTCGTCACAACTTTGGTGGTTGCAGGCCTTGGGCAGAATCTACTAAATTGGGAGGGGAGTGTGTGGGGCGGTGACCCCCCGCCCCCATTGTGGCGTCGATAACAGTGTTCCCGTTAAAGGGGTCGCAGGGGGAGGCATTGACCATACACCCTGAGGTCGTCACTGCCCTCCCCTTCCAGCGGCGGTGAACAGGGGAGTGGGCTATCTGCTTGAACATATGTTCTCCAGAGCTAGCCCACTCCACACTCATGTTGGATAACCCTGATATTACCCAGAACCCCGGCTGGGGGGCTGGGAAGGATAAACGCCCAATGCCTGAGCTAAGGTCTCTGAATATTAATAAAGTTGTGGCCAATTTAATCCCATAGAATGTTGTCAGGTGTCATTATTTCCCTCAGGGGCTACCCGGGGTTTGGGGGACTCCGCCTGTCCGCACAATGAACAATAAGCACCTGCAATTCAAGACTACAGTTAACACTGTGATCTTCTTTGATGGCACACTTGTTGATATTACATTTGTTGTTCAAATCTTTTTACAGTACTTCCAGTGGCCATGATTCCCTGTCCAGCAGCAGAGGCTGAAGTGTGTTGCCCTTCACATATGCCCTTCACATACCCTCCAACATTTCTCCAATGAAAATAGGGACGTTCCATTCCATAATGATAATGTTACTGTTTTTCCTCACACATCTTGCTGGGTTGCCTAGCCACTCTGGGCAGCTTCCAACATATATAAAAACATAATAAAACATTGAACATTTTTTAAAAACCCTTCCCTATACAGGATTGCCTTTAGACGGCTTGGGGGTCGGATAACTCCATACCTTCCAACATTTCTCCAACATTTTCCTAAGGAAAAGTGGGATATTCCGGGATCAAATCAGAAACCAGGATGGCTTCTCTAAATCAGCAACGTCTCTAGAAAAGGGACACTTGGAGGGTCTGCCTTCAGCAATTCAGTCTAAGGGCCACTGCCAGTTGCACCCGCTGTTTTGAAAGCTCACAGCACTCTCCATGTCTCCATGAGAGACTTTTACCTTTAAGACAGTAAAAGAATATAAATGTGGGAACTCTCTCTCTCTGTGTTTTGTTTTTGTTTTTGTGTTTTTGTTTGTATTTTTTTAAAAAAAAAACATTTGGACCAGTGGCGTCTGAAAAATGGGGTGCTACTCAACCAACTTCATTCAGCCTCCACTTGCCTGACTTCTTACTTATATCTAGTCTGGGGTGTGGTGGCACTCGTCAGGTCCTTAGTGACAGTGTTGCTCTTGTAGAACTCAGCAGGGAAGAGGAAGACAAAACTGGAACTAGTTGGCTCTTTCTGATGTTGGCTCTGGCTCCACCTACTGCTGGTCTTCCTATCTTCCACTACATCAGTCTCAGTGGGCACCAGCTACCACTGCCTTGAACCAACTCGTACTGCTGTAAGTTTACGAAAAACATGCTATGTAGATGCAGAAGATAGAAATTCACTCCTTGGTCAATCTTGTATTGAATTAAGAAAAGTGCTGTTCATGTATAATGAAATCTTGGCTACATTCAAGAATGGTGAACATACAAGGTTCAACTTGCAAACTGACCAAATTCAAGTTTTGGTAGCATCACTCGTTGTTGTTTGTCCCTCTACACCAGGGACCCATCAAAGCTGTTTGCAGTTTATTTTTCCTCCTGCTATCTATGCTCCATTGTCTTGTATTAACCTTTCTCTGTGTGGATATCCATTTTCATCAATGTGATCCATGTGAGCAGAACAAGTGCTGAATATACAGGTACAGTAGACACCTACATTGGAGTGATTTGGAACACAGATTCCTCCTCTTTAATGAACAATTTGCTATAGTTCTCAGTGCCACATGCACCAAATAACGAAAAATGTGACCTAACAATTCTTAAATAAGCTCCTAATGGCTTATTAGCACACTTCTGCAATAAAATAGTATATGGGTATTTTGGGTGTGTGTGCATGGGGTTCATTTCTCTCATTTACCGTTACTGCAGTGTACCCCTTGAGTCTGCTAGTCAGATGATGAAATGCATGGCACTCTCAGGTCCTAACCCCAAATTCTGATAACCTAATTTAAAGCTAACACAGTGCAATGATATGGAAATGGAGTTATTATCATGTGGGTTTAACAGAAATCACCTTGAACAGAAACTCAATTTGGACACGATCCAAGAGAAATAACACACTTTAAAGTGCCATGATTTCAGTGGATGAAATTTGGGCTGGTACTTAACTATCTGTGTTTAATTTTGGTTGGAGAGTGTCCCTTGAGGAAAGCACTCACTCTAGATATGCCTATAAATTTGCTGTCACCACATAAATAGTAGGCAGCTTGAAGGCTACATCAACCCCAAGGACCAAATCCTTCACCTCTACTCTTCCCGCTCCCATTGCTCTACCTTTCTAAGAGACTTGGTGATCATCAGCATTAGCCCTTGCTGAACTATATATGTATAAGACCACATTAAGAAAGTATGACAGCTAACACTGCACCACAAAATTTAATAACTTTCCAAATGTGCTTCCTTGACTTACTTCTGTGTTGCTGGTCTTTGTATTGGATGATAAATGGCAAAACTACCCCTACTCCCCCACCATAAGAGTAACTTCTGAAGGGTGACTTTTATACACAGAATTACCAGTCATTGCACTCAATTGTCAAGCAGAAACAAAACCAGTTTTAGACGAAGATTGATGTCTTTTGTTGCCATAGGAATATGATTCCATGTATTTATTATTCTCAAAAAGAAAGTTCACTGGAGAAAAGAGGAGAGGGACACTGCTTGGGCAAATCACTTTTAATTCACTGCGTATAATTCAGATACCAGAGTTGATTATAGTTCACCTTTCTTCAACAAAAGCTTCCTCGGCATATATTAAAAGATTACAAATGTTGTATGTCCCAAATTTTTGAACATTTTCTTCCCTGTCACACAGTGAACTGAAAATTTTGCAATGCTTTGATGGTGTTTCCTGCTTGGAAGGGGGTTGGACTGGATGGCCCTTGTGGTCTCTTCCAACTCTATGATTCTATGATTCTAAGGTGAGTAATAATAATAATAATAATAATAATAATAATAATAACAGCTATTTATTAGATACTGCTTAAAGTGGCTTCTACACATTTTACAAATATAGAATCAACTTCAAAGAAAAACAAGCACACATAAAATATCGTGCTGTACCCTACACACCAATGTAATTAAGATGAACACCCAGAAATATGTAGTGTGATTCCCTACTGTCACTGAGATAAAACCATTTCCTTGCGACACTGTAACATACATTACTTAGTTTTTAAAATCTGTTTTTTAAGTATTTACAGCTTACAGCAGAGATGGGAACCTACGGCCCGCCAGACTCCAGCTCCCATCAGCCCAAGCCAGTTTAGCAAGTGATCAGGGTTGAGGGAAGCCACCGTCCAATAACATCTTGAGGTCACAAGTTCTCTCCCTCACCACCGCCCCCCCCCCACCCCGCCCTCCAGCATAGAGGGAAGTATGGTCTCTAGATTATAAGGTAAGGTAATTGAAGTACATGAAATGTCTGTCGGGAGAATTATATGTTGCAAAGAGTTTGGGTGGCAATTTATTTGAGCATCATTTGAAGCTGATGGTTGTAATGATATATTCTTAAGTGATACACTATTATTTCTGAACTTTGGAAAGTTATTTCTGTTTCCACTTTTAAGTAAAATGTATTTAAAGTGGTGTGACATTTGAAGAGGCACACTGCATTATAATGGGTACATTTTCCTGGTGAAGGAATTTGTATACAAACAGTAACAAATCCCTTTGAGGGGGGATACTAGTATTAACGTAGTCTTGGGGGGGTGTAAATCTGATTGACAGAATCTTATTGTGGATTAATACGTATTTAATAATATGTAAGCAACTTTTGATTCTGTTTATGTTAGAGGTTCAAATATTTGATTAATCTATACTATCGACGCTCAAAATGCACATACATTCCAACTAATCATCATTCTATAACCCTCAAACACAGTATTTTCACCCCATCACAGTAGTTTGCATGAGTTCATACAAATGATACAACAGTTATTTTCTCTCTGGTACCTCTCCCCTCCTTTAGGCTTTGAAAAATAAACAAAGAACCCGGATTACTTTTAAATCCTTTACCCCACTCAGCACACTAATAGCCACACCATGCTGATAAATTGAATAGTCTCTTTAATACTAAGTAGTGCCAGTGTTAACATAAACTGATCATGTCAGGCAAAATATTCCACAGGAGGTGCTGTTTTCCTTTATTGAGTCGCCATTGCTGAGTATCATTAAAAATGAACTCAGGAATTATTACCTCAAGGTGTTGTTTCGGGTGCGAAAGTGCCAAATCCTGGCATTTGCCCCAGCCAGCATGGCCAGTGGTCAGAGATACTAAGGGGTGTAGCCTTTTAACATCTTCAATGCCTAGGCCACAGGTTACCCATTCCTACCCATTAGCAAAGAAAGCTAATGCTATTCTAGGATGCATCAACAGAAGCCTAGAGTCCAGATCAAGTAATAGTACCACTCTGTTCTGCCTTGGTCAGACCATTCTGGGCACCACAATTCAAAAAGGATGTAGACAAGCTAGAGCATGTGCAGAGGAGAGCAACGGTCTGGAAACCAAGCCTTATGAGGAATGGTTGAAGGAGCTGGATATATTTAGTCTGGAAAAGAGGAGACTGATAATATGAAAATTGCTAATGAAGCATTAGAATGGACTCAATGAGGGGGGAATCGAGGAATTTATTAAATTCTGTATTGTAAATGTTTAATTTGTTGTCATAATGAGAAAAATGAATAAAAAAATTTATAAAAAAGAAAAGAGGAGACTGAGAGCTGCTATGGTAGCCATCATCTACAGAGTTGTCACATGGAAGATTGAGCAAGCTTCTTTTCTCCTGCTCTGGAGGATAGCACTTGAATCAATGGCTTCAAGTTCCAAGAAAGGAGATTCCAGCTAAACACCAGGAAGAACTATCTGACAGTAAGAGGAAGTCAACAGTGGAATGGACTCCCTTGGGAGACTGTGGACTCTCCTTTATTGGAAGTTTTTGAGCAGAGGTTATATGGCCATCTGTTTCGGATGCTTTAGTTCAGATTTCTGCATTGCAGTGGGTTGGACTCATTGTCCCTTCCAACTCTACAATTCAATGAATATGCTATTTGGGACACCTCCATTGACACTTAATAGCGCACTTAATATTGCTAACTGGAATCACCACATTCAGAGGCGGTACTGGATGCTTTGAAAAAGCTGTTGCTCCCGACCCAAAAGCATCTGCTGCCTAAGGCAGCCACTTTCATCTTCACAATGAACAGGCATACCCAACACAGATGGGTTTTAATCCCATAATTTATTATATTTCTCAATGTCTTATTCAGTCTTTCATCCTGGGCTGAAGTTAATGTATGTCATTTCTCCTTTTGTATTCTATCCAGAAGCCCAGCTGTCAGTCCATTGATCTGGGAGATTTAAAAACATAATGTTCATCAGAGAGGGCCATAGCACAGCAGCAGGGTACAGGCTTCACATGCATAAATTCTTAGATTAAACCCTTGGCATTTCAAGAAAGGGCTGGGATAAACCCTTGCCTGAAACCCTAGAAAGCTGTTGCCACTCTGTGTCAACAATGCTGGGCTAGGTGGACCAAAGGTCTGACTCCATATAAGCTTCCAAATGCCTAGTTGCAAACTCATAACCATGCCCCCAGCTCTCTAGGTAGCAACGTTCTGGGCACATTTTGATTTTTAGGTAAGTATCATGGATGCCACCATCTCTGCTCTCCATGCCTGCCCCCCCCCCCCAAAAAGATAGAAAGACAGAGCAAGAACATATTTAGGTGCACATGCACTTTGATGGGTAAAAGAAAGATGTTTTCATGAGCTTTGAAAACATCTCTAAATCTACAAAGAAACAGACTGACTTAGCTGGATGGGTTTTTCCTAGTCATATCTGCTCATCCCTTGTATGTCTCAGGATGTGATTACAGGCAAAATTCTATGTTACTTAGAAACTCTTTTCCTATACTGAGAGCACACCAATTGAGATATTACAGGTTGGTTAATATGAAATATATGCAGGCAATGCTATTAACCACAAAGTGATTTGGGAAACGCATTTTACCCTCTGCAAATTTAAACGGTGTCTATGATACTCTCGCAGGTTTGTCATTTTGAAAACTGCTCCTATCATTAAAACACACACACACACACACACACACACACACACACACACACACTGCTATAGGTCTTGAATGGCAATAAAGTTTAATGTTGCGAAATATCACTCTTTGAAATGGAGGGAAATTTGTTGACTGTCTCCATTTGTCCCATCTCCTGTTTTTCTTCCCAGCAAGACTTAATTTTGTTTAGTAAGCACAAGCTGGATGCAAATGTTTATTAAATGCATATTCAAATCCTGCAGTCTCAGGCAAGCTGCTGCAGTGCCCACTCTTTGCAGCTTAGCTACCATAGGTGCCTTAGCAACTACTTTTACCCAAGAGCTTCCCATAATGAAGAAGTCAATGACCTGTAAATTACAGCTAAAACACTCAAACTGGTCTTGCAGATGAATGCTTTTGATGATAGTCTATGGTGTACAGAGTTCAACTTCTATTTAAAACAAAGAGCTCATATACTCTCTTTATATAAAAAGGTGGGATAAGCTACTACTACTACTAATAATAATAATGAAGGAACGTCAAGGAAGAAAAGTTTGAATTTTTGGTGCATGGCAAGGAAAAGTGAACCTGAAAGAGGATGAGAGATATTGAAAGTGCTTCCACCCAAATAGTGTTGCACTGGACAACATGGTAGTCATCCTATTTGTAAACACAATACCTGGGAGAAATAGATGAAAACATTGGGACTTATTATATGCACAAGTTTGTTTTGTATGGCCGTAATTGAACAGTGGATTTATGCACACCAATGCACACCTGAGTTCAGTGGGGCTTAACCAGCCCTAACTCTCTATCTTGGATTGCAGCCTACAAATAATATTGTGGTGATGACCATCCATCAGAGATCTTGATGGAAATGTTTCGGGCAGCTACAACCTGAAGCTAAATTTCTCACAATGTTCCATGCCTTGCGTTTCTCCATTTTTCCACATCAAACAATTGTGATTGATCACTTACCGGTATACCTTTTTATGTTAGATTACCCTCTTGCCAACTGACTGCTGCAGTTTAGTGAGCCATAAGTCATCAGCATGGGAAGAGAATTTTGCAGGGTTCCCAAACCCATTTGTAAAAATTCAAGCCAGTTTAACTAACCTTGAGCATGTAACATTTTGGTTAAAATGGTTTTAAAGGGGGGTGGGGTAGAGTTCAGTACTGACTTTCTGCTTCACAGAAATGAATTCCTCTTTTTCTTTTCTTTTCCTTGCATTGTGGATGGAAAAGGAAGTAGAGCTTCTGTGGGCTTATATGCTGGTCTTCTTCCTTCTTCTCCCAGATCCTACAGGAGTTTACATTAGACTAATACCCCTCTGAGAAGAGGATAACATTAGTTTCATCACTCTTTGAATACAACAGGAATTTTTCCTTTGCCCCTTATGACTGTGCATGCACACATTGGTGTGTGTCACTTATTCCACATTACTTTCCTCAGCAAGTGTTTCTTGAGTTGAGATGAAAGATGGCTTGGGAACTGCAAACCAGAATGCCTCCATCTTGCTGGGAGGCGAGTTCATATTGTTTTCCTTCATCCTTCCCACCACTGTATTCAGGAACCAGTCCAGGGCCCATGTAGCCTCTCCCAATTCAGATGCTATCAAGAAAAAGAGCATAGAGTCATAGGCATACTGATTGAACCCTGCTAAGGACTATTCATAGATAAACTACAGTACTCACTCCGTCATGAGGCAGCGATGACTTGTATAGCTTTAAAAGAGGATTAGATAAATTCATGAAGTTTAAGGCTATCAATGGCTACTAGCAGTAATGTTTCTGTATACCAATGGTTAAATGATGTCTGTATATAATATTTTTTAATAAATAAAATAAAATTAAAAAAAAAAAAAACCAGTTGCTGAAAACCACAGGCAGGGAGAGTGCTGCTGTTCTCATGTACTGCTTGGAGGTTTCACACAAGCATCTTGGTAAGTACTGTGGGACTAGGATGCTGGACTAGATAGGCAGGCTCTTCTTGTGTTCTTAAGGATCGCCTCTTTCCATATGAACCTATCTGGACCCTGAGATCATCTTCTGAGGCCCTTCTTCGTGTGCTTCCTCCTTGAGAAGGCTGGAGGATGGCAATACGAGAACAGGCCTTCTCTGCAGTGCTCACCCCAGGTACCGTATTTTTCGCTCCATAAGACACACTTTTTTCCTCCTAAAAAGTAAGGGGAAATATCTGTGCATCTTATGGAGCGAATGGTGGTCCCTGGAGCTGAATTGCCCAGGGGCCAAAAGAGGATCGTGCTTTTTATTTTACAAAGAGAAAAGGGGGTGTTGAAAGGACCCCGCTCAGCAGCAGATCAGCAAGAGATCGGGAGAGAGATAAGAGACCCCGGTTCCCTTTTGCCCTGCCCATTGCCCAGGCCTCCATTGTTGAATGTGCTGCAGAGGGAGGTTGTTTGTTTCCCCAGCGACATGTGACTGGCTGACTAGATTATTTGTCTGGAAACTGTAGAAACGGTTCCCTTTCCTTAAGAAGCTGTAGAAATGTGAGTTGAATCCCATTAGAACAGGGCATTTCCTCTTTGCTTTTCCCCCTTTGCAAAAAAGCTGCACAAACTGAGCTGATCCTCAAAAAACCAGGGCTTTTCCCTTTGCAAAAAAAGCTGCACAAATTTGAGCTGATCCTCAAAAAAACAGGGCTTTTAGAGGAGGAAAACCAGAAAAATATTTTTTTTCTTGTTTCCTCCTCTAAGAACGAGGTGCGCCCTATGTTCCATTGCGCCCTACGGAGCTAAAAATATGGTAAGTTTGCCTGGCGCCTTCATTATACACCTTTAGGTGCCAGGCAAAAAATAAATAAAAAAATTCCATTTTAACCAGGCCTTTGGTTGGTCTGATTGACATCCTATGCCCTTTGAAAATGTGGGTCTTTCTTTGGGGGGAGGTGTAATTGAGTTGCTGTTTTATTTTGATTATATGTATTGTGGGTTTTTTCTTGATCTTTTCTGTGAACCGCCCTGAGACCTCCAGGTATAGGGCAACATATAATAATAATAATAATAATAATAATAATAATAATAATAATAATTCAAAATATTCACCCTAGACGTGAAGGACTACTTTCCAGTGCTGAGTTGTTATGTGGATGTAAGTGCTATGAGATCATTGGAAATTCCTGCTTACATGGATCATAGCCTAATTGTGCTGTTTTGCGTATTAAAATGGAGAGAATTCTACCAGTGCAAGGCAGAGGGATGGGGAAAAAAATGATTGTAAGAAAACACAAAGAGAGCCTGTTCTTGAAAAATAGGATGAAATCTTTTCAACAATGACAATCTTCTGGAGACTTAATAATGGCACACCAAGAACTGTCAGCCCACAGAACCAACACCTATCTGATTAAATGATTTCATTTCCATCAATTATTGCCTTAGCATTTACCTAGCAGCAGGAGACTATTAATATCTTATGATAATTTTCCCCTCCACTGACATTTCTCTTAATTAGTCTTTTTTAAAAAAGAAAGTGTCTCATTGAAGATGCCAGATTGATACTCCCAAAAACACACAACTGATCTATGATGTATGTGCAGCAGAGCATGTTAATGACACAAATAGGGACTATTCAGCAAAAAATATAACACAAAAGTATTTCTCAGATTTGGTGGAGTTACTTCCAGTTTATAGTAATTCCCACATAAGGATAACCTGGACCCAGAGGTCTATACTCTGGTAACCTTCTGCTTGGATAATTCTAATGTATTATATTCTGTTGCTGCCCTTGCAGATTACTTGAAGCTTCATCTAGTGCAGAGTGTGACTGACACAGTTTTGACTGACACAGGCCAGAAGGGGTCATATTTCACTGATTTCCAAACAACTGCTCTGGCTGCCTTTTTGCTTCTGAGTCCAGTTCAAAGTGCTTGTGCTTGCTTGTAAAGTCCTAAATACTTAAATAAGTGGCTTTCCCTACATGAGTCTGCTGATATTACAAGGTCACCAGTGTCTCTTTATCACATTCTACTGTTCAGGTAGGCTTGCTTGGTATAACACAGGATAGAGCCTTAGCCATGACAGTGCTCTGTATATGTATCTTATAAGTACATGAGATGCCAACACTATTGTCAGCAAGTGATGATGTGATGTGCCTGTTTATTCAGGCTTTTGGGGTTTCTAAGGAATGTCGGTTTTAGTCTTCGGCTAGGCTTGTGCACATTGTGACTGATACGGCAGAATGCTAATACACGAGAATGGAGCAAAGTTAGCAAGAGAAGTGATCTGTAAGCTTTAAACAGCTCTAATGGATCCATGGCATAGATGAGCAAATAACAATGAGTGATGCCACCAAAACTTGAAGTTGGTCAGTTCATAAGTTGAATATTGTACAGGTATGTTCATCATATGTTTAAGAACCAAGACTTGGACCAAATGCACTTTCATATTTTCTTAATTCAATCCAAGCTCGACTGGGGAGAGAATTTATATCTTATGCAGCTACACAGTCCGCACGTTCTTATTGCAGTAATGCAACATGGTCCAAGGCAGCTGGTGTGACTGGTGGGGTGAAAGGCAGGGAGGTCAACAGTAGATGGAGCCAGAACCTACATCAGGTAGAGGCAACTAGTTCCACTTTTGTCCCCATTTTCCTCTTTGCAGTGTCCTACAAGGGCAACATCGAGACTAAGCTGGAGGAAACGGAGAGATATTGCCATCCATTGGGCTGGCTAAAAGTAAGAAGACAAGCAGGTTGAAGGGAATAGACTGAGGTTGGAGTCAGTGTCCCATTTGCCCATATGGACCAGCATCCACTGCCTTCACCTCTGTTTAGTTGTTTTAGCTGTATTTGCTTGTGTTTAAAAGTGTCTTTTGTTGCTTATAATTTAATGTATATTACACCCAACTCTGGCATGAGTAGCAATGAAAGTCAGGCTGCAAATACTTTGAATGAACAAATGAAAACATGTATAATCACCTGAATTTTATGACAAGGCTGAAGAAGCTTCAGTCCTCCAGAATTTGTTGGATCCCAACTCCCAGTAGCCCCAGCCAGGATACCCAGTAGTCAAGGATGATAGGAGTTATAGTCTACTACTACTACTACTAATACTACTACTACTACTTACATTTATATCCCACTTTTCCTCTAAGGAGTAAAAGATGCATGGTTCTCCCTGTTTTATCCTCACAACAACCCTGTGAGGTAGGTTAAGCTGAGAGTGAGTGACTGGCCGAAGGTCACCCAGTAAATGCCATGGCTAAGTGCAGATTTGAACCATGGATCCCCCAGCTAGTCCAGCACTCTAACCACTACACTACATTGGCTCTGGAGTTTTAGAGGTACTCCACCCTTGTTTTAAGAGATCTACTACAGTTGCACATATAGAAAAGATGAAGGATAAAGTGAACATTTATGCATGCTTACCTTCTGATGCATACTGTTGCAGTAAGTAACGAAGAAGTTCTGGGGCTTTGAGCATGAGCTGAAGGCATCTTCTTTTGCAAGATGTACCATAAACTAGAGCAGGAAAAAGTCTTTTTTATCAATATCAAAACATGTTCTGTAAGTACAATCAGTACTGTTATCTCAGTTGGTGAGTTGCTCTGTGCCAAGAGGTTATGAGTATTCCAAGAAGCCCTGATGTCAAGAAAATGAAAGAAAACATCTGCTGTAGAAGAGCAGGCTAAACATGGAGTAAAGTATGTGTCTGGAATAACACAGAGATTGTTATTTCATCTCAGCATCATTAGCATTGTGATTCCGAAAGAAGTTCCACTACACTCAGCTGGCTTCCATTAAGGAACTTTGAAACAGAAGCATCAGAAGCTTGTGTAATTCTGTGGTATTGCTTACAGTCAATGCTCATTTGGCTTTCTTAATGAATGAACATGCATATTCAAGCATCTAGCACTGGCCCTTGGAATTATGCAGAAGGCTTTCTTCCATGGTGTCTAGTTTAGGTGTCAGGCTTTAGGCACCAGTGCCTATGAAGCAAAGGCTTTGCAAAGGCTAAATCACTTGAACTACCTGGGATATTGCTTTGCATACACTAGCATTTAATTGCTGCATCCTTGAAAGAAGAAAACACATGAAAAAGCTGGAAAACAGGAATGACAAACAATAATCTGTGTGTGCTAGTGATGTTCATCCTGGTCTGAATAGGGGGCATGTTCCCTGAACGAAAAGGTATGTCACCTAGAGGTGACCACTGATCTGTTTTTGTCATTAAATATGTAGGTTTGCTCCATGACAGTGGTGGCTGGTACTCATTAGGACTAGCAGAGCAGAAGACAGGGAAGCCAACAGTAGATTAAGCCAATGACCAGCATAGCCCGCTAGTTCTAGTTTGTCCCCTTACAAGGGCAATCCTGAGATTAAGGAGGAGGATGCCACCCACTGGACTAGTGAAGACATACTGAAGTTGGTAAGGCAGTGCCCCATTCAACTAATAGCATTCTTCTTCTTTCTTCTTTGGCGATCACTCATAGCCAAGTAAGATTGTCTTCCATAAACATGGTTTTAACAATGAGTCCATGAGTGACTGTGGAAGCCAATTCTGGACCCACACGTCCTTCCACAGTGGGGACATTGGTTCCCATGCGGGGGTTGATCATGGCGTGGATTTGCCAAGTGTGCCTTCCTCTTAGCACTTTTCTCCCTTGTGTTCTGAGTTTGAGTGTCTTCAAAGTCCATGACACCTTTGGTGAAGGCTGTTCTCCAACTGCAGTGCTCGCAGGGCAGTGTTTCTCTGTTGTCGATGTTTATACTACATTTATTTTAGATTTGCCTTGAGAGAGTCTTTAAACCTCTTTTGTTGACCACCATCATTACGCTTTCCATCTTTAAGTTTGGAATAGAGTAGCTGCTTTGGAAGACAATAATCAGGCATCTGCACAACATGACCAGTCCAACAAAGTTGATGTTGAAGAATCATTGCTTCAACACTGGTGATCTTTGCTTCATCCAGTACACTGATATTAGTTCACCTGTCTTCCCAAGTGATGTGTAAGATTTTTTGGAGACACCGTTGATGGAATCTTTTGAGAAGTTGGAGATGCCGTTTGTAAGTGGTCCATGTTTCACAAGTATACAGTAAGTTTGGTAGTACAATAGCTTTGTAAACAAGTATTTTGGTTCCCCTGCAAATGTCCCAGTCCTCAAACACTCTGCACTTCAATCGGGAGATAGCCACACTCACAGAGCTCAGGCAATGCTGGATTTTGGCATCAGTGTTGACCCTTGTGGAAAGATAGCTGCCTAGGTAGGAGAAGTGATTGACATTTTCCAACGTTACACCATTGAGTTGAATTTGTGGTGCAGCACTTTGGTTTTTTGGATGTTGAATGACAGGCCAAGCTTTTCATAAGCTTCTGCGAAGATATTTAGGATAGTTTGGATGTCATCCTCTGAGCGTGCGCACACTACGTTGTGATCAGCATACTGAAGCTCTATGACAGAAATTACGGTAACCTTACTCTTCGCTTTCAGCATGCTCAGATTCAAGAGCTTTCCATCTGTTTGATATACGACTTCTACCCCAGTAGGTATCTCCTAGATACCTACCAGAATTTGGAGAAGGTGGCACTCATCCCAAGGGGAAGAGGAAGAGGAAAAGTGTGTGCATGAGAGCGAGGGGGTTGGGGAGAGAGAGTTCTGATATTCACAGGTTTCTAAGACTGCCTTTCTTTTGTCTCCACTTATGCTCAGCATGCATTCATGCAAATAAAGCAAATATTACCAAAATGTCATAAGCCTCCAGTGCTCACATCGAAAGGATACTTAACCCAGGCAGCGAAGCCACCAGAAACATTTCGCTCAATGCTTGGGGAAGTGTGGAATATGAAACAAATATATTCCTCACATTGAACTCAATTCCAATTGCATATATAAGAATATTCCTATAAGAATCTTTGTGGTGGAAATTTTTGTTTGATATGAGAAACGATGTGTAGAATACTGGATGTTTTGCTTGACAAGATGCAGTACTCTTCAATGCAGGTGTGTATGTTCCTCTGTTTGTTATATCTGAAAACAATAAAAATGAACTGTTAAAAAGGGAATATTCCCAAAATGGCAATCAGCTAAACAAACAAGGAGATGATAAATCTAATCATACAATAATCAAAACCATTCTCCATTAATCATACAGCTTGGTTGTGTCCCAGAATAGAAGGAAATAAGTGCAAAGTTGCTCTCAGAAGCAGCTTTTAGGATTAACAACTCATTGACCCATAAAAGCTTTAAAATTACACATTAGCAGCTTGCCACTCTACTTACTGCGTCACCCATAGCTCCTTCTGAACCACTCTTACATTTGATTCCTATTTTAACCAAAAAGCATGATTACACCCTAGACTATTCCAGTAATGTACGTATGAAATAGCAGAAACATATGACAGGATGGGCCATATGGGACAGCTCCAAGGGATGTACAGCACTGAGGAGTAGTTATCAGGGATCAGGGGTTGGAGAATGGTGGCCCTAACCTTCCAAAGAACATCTCAGCTTTACCCCTTGAAAGTAAACAGAGGCATAACATTGAAAAGCCAACAAAAGAACATAGGAAGAGTCCAAAGGCCCATCTCATCCAGCACCCTGTTATGCCAGTGCCCAGACCTGAGTGCAATGGTATTCCCATTGCTTGTGATTCTCAGCAACAGCTAAGAAGGTACAACATAGACTTCATTCATGACCAAGGCAACTTAGGAAAAGGCAGCACACTAAATTCACCCTATAAGCATGAAAAGGTGCTTGGCCATCTCACCAATTGCATAAGCTATATATGTACTTTTAAAAAAATATATAGTGCTTTATGTTTTATTGCATGCACATTGCATAAATTGTGTAAAATAAATAAAACATATATTTGGATGTAGTGTGTTTGAGCAGCTCTCCAAAGCTTTTCAGAAAGTGAGGGTTCCCTAATGGACCTGCACATATGTCTTGTACATAGTAGAAAAAGTGCATCATTCTTGAATCCAGGATGCTTTTTAAACTATTATATTGGAGACTGGGTGAAAACAGGACCAGCATTAGTAGTATCCACATAAAGCTGCCAGGGCCCAAGGGCTGCACCACAACCCACAACTGACATCTGGCTTCCCTTTTCATGCAGTTGGTTGTATGAGCTGCCCATCATTTTCATTTTTCACAATGCCCTCAATACAGTCTGACATCAGGGCATTATAGAAAATGTCAGTGTTATCTCCCACGGGACTAACTATCCCGTGTAGATCACAGTGCTGCTGCTGACACTGTCACCAACAGAAGATAAGCCCATAGGATGAAGGGTTCAATACTATAGAAGTTGGCTAGCAAATAGATGGGGTCCCCTTGGAACCTGGTATCAAATCTGGGTGGACAGTAGCTCTCACTACTGAAATGGAACATTTCCTCTGTTTCTGCCTCAGCAATGTGCTAAGTCCCTGGGTGTATATTAGCAAAATAAAGTAAAAGGGCGGGGGGAATCGGAGATCAGTTGCTATTGAGATAAATTCCAGCATCTCTGCATGTCAATTTCATTCCCAGAAGTATTTTCAGTTCTTGGATCCATTATCAATTATGTTCTGAGGATAGCAAGCCTGCTTGTCTCTCTCCTCACCTGCTACTAGCCCCCCCCCCCCGGTCACCATATGCAGCTGTGCTAAAATCCCATCACTATGTGTGCAATAAATGTTGTTTTAAAGATAACTCTTAGGGCTTGTTTGTGGAATCTTATTTATAGCCTATATTTAGAGAAGCAAGTTATCATAAAATGAAGAACATGGAGGCTTTCCTTTCCTTAAGCACTGCTGTTTGCTAATTTTCTGGCATCAGGCCACATTGGAAATTACAGTTGTAGGTTTCAGTCTGTCAGTGTGTTGTAAATATTGTAAGCAATTCTACCCATTTCCATCTGGATCTTTGTACTTGGCAGTTTTTGAATAATCAACATTTCCCCCCTTTCCTCTGAAATGAATTAGAGTGTGAGAGTGCTAACATTTCAGATGCTTTTTATAAAGTTTAGGGTCCTCTGAAATCAAATATGTTTGTTGTCTGAGCCAAGTGAAGCCTTTGTTCAAAATCAGATGATGGGCACATTAAGATGATCTAATAAAACTTGATATGCCCCTTGGTATATGGGGTTTTGTGGGATGTGGGTGGCGCTGTGGGTTAAACCACAGAGCCTAGGGCTTGCTGATCAGAAGGTCGGCAGTTTGAATCCCCGCAGTTTGCTCAGTCCCTGCTCCTGCCAACCTAGCAGTTCGAAAGCACGTCAAAGTGCAAGTAGATAAATATGGACCGCTCCGGCAGGAAGGTAAATGGCGTTTCCGTGCACTGTTCTGGTTTACCAGAAGTGGCTTAGTCATGCTGGCCACATGACCCAGAATCCGTACACCGGCTCCCTCAGCCAGTAACATGAGATGAGCGCCGCAACCCCAGAGTCAGACATGACTGGACCTAATGGTCAGGGGTCCCTTTACCTTTATATGGGGTTTTAGGGGAGGGGTAGTTCTTGAGGTGGAGGACACATTGTGCTCCTTCTGATATAGTTTGTCCACCTTTGACTCCCACCCTGCACTTAGCTCTCACTTGTGGTTCCTAGAAGCTGTCAGCATGGGACAGCAGTCACACCACGGCTATTCTGTTATAAAGAAATGAAATCCTAAGACTCTTTGCTGCCTGAGATGCATCTCTCCTCTTTCCAATCAACGAAAGGACGGGCAATTGACTCATGACCCTCCACCACCACCTGTGAAGGGGTGCAGAGCAAGCCAACAACTTGTTACCCAACGGACTCTGCCACCTAAGGTAGATGCCTCCATCTGCCTAATGCTAATGGTAGGGCTGGCCTTTTTTTTAAAAATCAAAATGATAAAACCAATTAAAATGTCACAAGAACAGGAATGAAATGTTAAGTGTCTCCACTAAGGCTCAGTCTGGTATCATAAATGAATTTGCATTCTGAACTCCAATGCTCTCCCAACCTTCAAATCCTTTGAAGTCTGCCAGCCGATAATCTAAAGTTATGCCAGAACAGAAATATAATCAATTCCATTAATTTAACATAGAATATGTGCAACTGGAATCAATCCCTGCTGTTCCTTCAGCATAAAACTATCAATTTGTAATAAATCAGTCTCCATTAAAATGCATACTTGCATCTGAATATGAAATCTGCACAGTGCAAAATATGCTTAAGTGAGTTGCAATAATTTAAATGTTCCTAAGATCTCATGGGTCTTTTTGAAAAAAGTAACTCTCAGATGAATTATGAACATCTGCATTCTGTTTTATGTTGGCCTGTCTAACCACAAAGATGGGACTGATTCACAACATTTGTGGACCAGCTCAGTGAAGCAAAAGAAGAAAGGGACAATTACCATTTTCAAACACCTTGATTAAAACAAGGATGGCAGAACACAGAACCGTTAGCAAGAAACTGCAGGAAGTCTTGAGCAATCTAGCTTTATTTCATTTGTAGGGTAGAAAAAAAAAAGTAGCAGCTATGGGCAATCTTTAGTACAGGCTCGCCATTCTTCTGTTGAGTATTAGGAGCAAACAACTGAACTGTTCAGGGCTTCTGGGAAAGAGTGGTTTCTTCCAATGAATATCAAAGACTGGGAATGACCTAAAGGCAGCAGACAGGTGATAGTGTTCACTTGACCGAAAGGGCAACATAAAAGATTGTGCTGCTGCTTACTTCTTGTCCACTAGGGATTTTTGCCGTGCGTAGACATGTCTGCAAAATATATTTTGCTTCATTGCAGAACTGCAGCAAAGGTGCTGCATTTATTTAAAAAGCCTAGTAGATCCACTGGAGATTTTTAGATTGTTGACTCCACCCATCGTCTTCTTTTGTGAGCATTTTCTTCTATCACCCCACACATTACAGTAGATAATAAAGATAAATGCCACACTCACACTAAACATTTAAAGCACTGTTATATCATTTCAACACTCATAGTTTCTCCTCTCATTTGATGGGATTGCCTACATGAGAGTTTATTATGGATTTGCTGCTATTCATGCATGCAAGGTATTTTTGTGTGTGTGTTCAAATGATGTTGCCCTCATCAAAATGTTAGCCCACACTTTCCCCCCATTTAATCTGGATTTTCCTGTTCCACAGATAATCAGATATAAAAAATAAATTCTATTGCATATGGAACTAGTGTTTATGGACTGGTTAATAAATGAAGACACACCTTGTGAATTGCTTGGGCATATTTTCTCTGCAAAGGTCCGTCAAGCATCTTGTGTTTGGCTGTTAGCTAATGAAGTGACATCAAGAGGTTGAAAATTATTAAGCTATGTATTTATTTATGTATGCATGTGTGTCCTTATTTGATCAGGTGTTCTGAAAGCATCTGTTCGCCAAGTCTGCTGGCGGTACTAAATTGTTCAGTCTTTAAAACAGAAAGAGATTGAGAAGCGCTCTAAAGTAACCTCTCCAAACTGAATGAATGGGTGGCAAAATGGCAAATGTAGCTGACTGTAAAGAAGTGCAAGGGCAAAAAACAATAACTGAATTTCACATATATGCTCAGGGGATCTGAAGTGGCAGTGACTGACAAGGAACAAGACCTTGGGATTGCAGTGGATAGCTCGGTGAAGATGTCGATCCTATGTACAACAGCTGTGAAAAATACAACTGCATTTGGAATACATTGTACAATTCTGGCTGGCCCATCTCAAACATATAATGGAATTGGAAAAGGTTCAGCAGCAGGCAACCAAAATGATCGAGAGAATAATCCCCTTATGAAAAAAGGTTGCAGGGTCTGGGACCTTTTTATGTTTCAAGAAAAGGCAAGTATGAGTTGATGTGAAAGAACTTTACAAAATTATGCATGATATGGAGAAAATGGAAAGAGAAAGGCTTTTCTCCCCCCCCTTACTTAACACCAGAACTCAGGGAAATCCAATGAAGCTGAATGTTGGAGCATGCAAGGCAGATAATAGCAGGTACTTCTTCACTCAGCTTATAGTTGAATTGTTATTATTTAAATTTATATACTGCCCTTTATCCAAAGATCACAGAGCTGTTCACAACATAAAAATACAAAATGAGTACACCAAATTAAACATAAACAAACCAATAACACCCCCACAAACACATTTAACAGGCAATACAATGTTAAATCAGCCAAAGGCCTGGTAAATGCAGAAATGTTTTCGCCCGGCACATCAGATATGCAACAAAGGCACCAGGCCTGGTTGGAATCTTCACCCTGGTCCCCCAGTGAGACCTTGCTTGCTTGGCTTGTACCACAGCAAGGTTCAACACTGGACTGCTCCCATTGTAGAGGTTTGGAGTGATCCAAACCCAGTGGATCCATTCCATCAACATGGAGCTTGTGGAATGATGAACTGAACCTGGGACCCAGTGCCATGCCAACCCTTGCCCTGCCTGCTGCTGTCAATAAAGATTTGGCCTGATTTTATCACATCACTGTTGTACAGTCTGTTTATTTTGCTGCTTTCATGGGTCACATAATGTGCCTGCCTGGGCAAATACAATTCTACTACTACTACTACTACTACTACTACGAATTTATTTATACCCCACCCATCTGGCTGGGTTTCCCCAGCCACTCTGATCATTCCTGTGTTGTATACAGCAATTGACATTTCTTTGTGTCAAGGACCAGAGGAATAAGAAAGGAAAACACTTGCGGCTCAATAGGACTGTGTGATAGCATTTCAGTTACCTAGCATATTTACATAGAGGCAAGTCTCACTGAGCTCAGTTGAGGTCACTTCTTTGTTAGCATGTATAGGATGTTAATGATAGCAAACCAAATTTATAATTGGCACGACCCAGTCAGAAATACAGTGTGTTTGGGCACATGGGTTTGAGCCCCACATTGGGCAAACGTTCCCTGCATTGCCCCTCATGGTCCCTTCCAACTCTGCGATTCTAGGATTCTACTTTCCATGTTGGACAATTATTAGGACTTAGCAGTGTTCAGTGTGGTCTGTGTCATTCACTATCACTGTCATACAGGAATAGTTCAGTCCCTGAATGTTTTATGCTTCTAAGTTTCTGAATTCTGAACACCTGTAGAATCTAAGCCATACTATCAGTGGCAACACTGCCACTAAAAGTAGGGTAGGATTCAAGTTAGTATTCCAGGAGTGACCAGCACAAACACTCATTAAACGAGGCTTTGCCATCTGCAAGCAAAAAGACAAAACAAAATTGTGCTATTTTGTGAGTTACATTTCAAAGACTTAGATTCTGCATGAACATGCCATCACTACTGTGATGTGAAGGATAAGATTAATAGAAAATCACTTTTATTTCTCCTCTGCATTTATTTGCATATAGGTCAACTTATTGAATAATACATGTCTTCTTGTTCTTATTAACATAAGGTACTTCGAATCTGGCTTTTGATCAATTAAGTGCATCTTGAGAGTCCAGAAACAGGGGAGGGGGAGATTAAGTATTTGCTGTACAGGACTCCCCCCCCCTCCTAGAACTCTAGTGGGAAAATAAAAAAGAATGAATAAATCAGCTGCTTCTCAGCAGAACAAACTTATTTTCTATCTAAATAAAGCCTGACCCTAGGGATGCTCATCTCCCCATGCAAATTTCTATCTAGATTTGGGCGATCTGAATGAATAACTTGAACTTGTTTGTGGAATGGACCAATACATAGGCTGTCCACCATAGCAGGATCACATTCTCAGATTCCTTTCAGTTTAGCCAGTGTACACATGGCTCACACACAGTGATTAAATCACAGTAGGGGGGGGAACTTGATGTGATAACACAATCAATATTCTTTTTTCTTTTATTAATGGTGCTTTAATCAACTCCCATTCATTAGCTAACTTGTATAGGGGGGAGGCATGCACTACAAATTGTGGTGAACTATGTAGGTCACAACACTGAAATTAATTTTAAAAATTATTCAAGTTAAACTGAAAGGCTGCTGTAATGAAGGAGACCTGCTCACCCCTAACTAAGCAACACTTACCAGTTACCTCCATCCATCTTTAATGAGTATAACTTTACAACAAGCAAATTATATTTATCAAGTAAAAGTACTATATTTAACAGCAATGGAAAATACAGATTGTTACTACTATTCTCATAATCAGCATTGCTCTGGAATACAAAGAAACAAAAAATTAAGTGCACTTTGGAAAGGTTTCCAAAATGGCACTTAACTGTGTCAAAACATAGACGAAAACCTGCTCCTGGATCTCAGGAATCATCATGCAGAATTTGGTCACAATATTTTGAGATGTCCAAATGCATAGTGAGCAGTCCAACAAACAACTTTCCAAAATAGATGGCTGCAGCCCTAAGCACAGTTACCTGTGAGTAAATTTCATTGACCTCAGTGAGACTTCTGAATAGATATTGCACCAATAGTCTTGCACTGGATCCCAATGCTTTTAGATCATGCCTAGATACACATTTTGTTAAGCTGGTATCAATAATATACAGTATTTTTGGTAGACTTAATTCCAAAGGTAAGTAAGACTTGTCTGTGGAGAAATCCATAAGTCCAAAGACAGCTGAAGTTAAGGAATATCACTTGAAGACCTTTGGCGGCAAATCTCCAAAAAGAGTTATGCTGTCTAAATTTCAGGGACTTCAGGAGTATTTCAGCAGCCTAACTCTGCACAGATCGTAGCCTTTGTGAACATGAATATAATGTTGACAATTTTCACACTGGCAAACTTATTCTGAGTTTCACAGCTTGCCTTGAGGTTTGGTGCATCCGTGGAAAGATGGCTCCTTTTCTAAAATTACTGTGGTTTGCAGCCTTTTTTCTGGGTTACACAAATAAATGTTCTGGGGTTTTCGTTTTTGTTTGTTTGTTTGTTTGTTTGTTTGTTTTGCTTTTAATTAAAATGGCATGTTAGCATCCAAAATAATCCATATCAATATGGTCTTTCCTACCCTCAGCAGCCAGGCATGTGCTGACTTAAGCTCACCAATGACTGGCAGAATGACTGCATTCTTTTAGAAGTACAAATATGTTGGCTTCTTCCTTCCTAGTTCATTTGCTGAAAACATTTCTGTGGTTTAAGAAATCCATTGCCTGGGAGGGTGGGGAATTGCATTCATAAATAACTGCAACAGGTTATTGAATAGGTTATTGAACAGCTAGGCTATCATTTCTTTGATGGGGAGGACTCCAGTTTGAGTAGTTATTTGCTACTTCATGCTTGTGATTATGAAGATGTTTGTAATTACCTGATTAATAATGTGAATTTGATCAGCTGGTGATGCTCTTGTTGCCTGAACAAATAACACACTGATTGCATTTCTGCGCCTTATTCAAAACATGCATATACAAAAGGTCAAGTGAAACTCATAGTAGACCTTAATAAACTTTGCTGTTTATGAATTTCAGTTGGTCTACTCTGAGTAAAAGTAAGTTGAATATCAACCTTTGTGATGACTGACAAATAACACAGTTACAATTTTCTCATCAAATAAATTTATCTTACACAGGCTGGCAAGTTATAGAACCCCTAGGTTTTAAATTCTGCTACACTTGTAGGTAAACACTTTACTAAACTTGGACTCATGTTGGGTGATTGATTTACGTCAGGAGATGGTGTGTGTGCACAGCTAAGAATCTATTGCTGTACTTTCTCCAAGTATGCTAATCAGCCCATCATCAACATGGCTCATCAACCACTTTGGGTGAATTTATTCTCTTTTGGAAATGTATTGCATGCTTGTCTCCAGTCATAATCCCTATACTTATGTGAGAAATAATATCTCAATAGACTTCACCAAGGAGCTGTTTGGTTTAAAGTTTCATTTTTAAGTATGTATACAGTGGTACCTCTGGTTAAGTACTTACCGGTAATTCGCTCTGGAGGTCCATTCTTAACCTGAAACTGTTCTTAACCTGAAGCACCACTTTAGCTAATGGGACCTCCTGCTGCTGCTGGAGCACAATTTCTGTTCTTATCCTGAAGCAAAGTTCTTAACCTGAAGCATTATTTCTGGGTTAGCGGAGTTTGTAACCTGAAGCGTATGTAACCTGAAGCATATGTAATTAACTCAACTTCCTAGTTCTGCTCCTAGGTCAAGACTGGATGGTAGCTTTCTCTTGAGTTGTAGTTGACTGCATGGCAGTATTACTGTGGAGTGGGGGAGGGGATTTCATTTTTCCCTTCTTTGTGTGTATTGTGGAACCCATACATTCCTTTTTCAGCTCCTGAATCTAACATCCTCCTTTGCCTGGAAGTACTGGCATTTTCCAAGATTCTCTGGTCAAAACAAATCTATGACGATCCCCACTGGTTTGATGACACCCCATCTTTGTTGTGAGGGGAATTAGGCTGCATCATTATTATTATTATTATTATTATTATTATTATTATTATTATTAAGCCTACTTGTGTGAAGAGCCTGAAATAAAGAGGAAAGACAAAAGATGTGACAAATCTAGGACCACGTTATTAAATATATAGCTTTAGATCTGCATAAGGAAGCAATGTGCAGGAAAATGCTTCAATAACTATCAAACTCCTAGGCTTGTTACAAATGGATGTGGGAGAGGTGGGTACCCAAGCTAGAAGGGAATTCTCCAAAGTAATAGTAGCTTCCCCTGGGAAGTATGGGAAAGAGTGAGCCAATTACAAATTGAGATGAGGCAATTTCATCCATCACAACTTCACACACCGGTAGAACCCCTAAAGAAGGACTTCAGCTGGAGATGGGCAATTTACAGGCAGTGCACACATATGAAGGAGCTACAGCTTACCATGAATACTCAACGAGAATACTTATCAACTTGTAAACCCTTTTGCAATGCTCAAGTAGATTTTCCTTTAATGCTCAATAAGCCCTGCTTTATACCTCAGTTGATATTCAACTGCCTCAAATCCAAAAAGTTTAAAAGTGCCTGAAGGTATCGAGGAAAGCTGCAAAATGTTCAGTCAACCAATCTGTGTGTTTCTTACTTTCCACTCCCTGAAATTACTGTTTATAATGAAAAACTGATGCCGAGAGCCCAAGAAATCAAAACTTCATAATGGGTAGGGTTTTTTTTCCACTTTCCTATATGATTACGGCCAAATGTACAAGTTTGGATGAGAGACTTCAACTCCACTCAGAGACTGATGAGCACTCACCGTTCGAAACTAATAGAAGCAGCAGATTCTCTCTTTGTAAACATAACAACAATGAATTACTTTTCAGTCAGAATACATGAAAGCTAGTAGGTAACAACAGACTACAAATTGAAGTGGGCGTGAAAACACTACTCCACATGAAAACATTGTGCATTGTGCGTGTAGAAATTTTTATTTATTTGGTAAAACATTTCAGCTTCCATGCTCGTCAGCGGCTCTCATAAAAATGAAAGGATGCTGTTGCCAAGATGGCCATTATAGAATTTTGAGAATGGACTGTTCAGAAGGGCTTCGCTTATTGAAGAGCAGCGATGCTGGCACTATCCTCCAGGTTGAGATCATTTGGTGTTAATGTTTCCAGTGTGTACACCCAGAAGTTCTTCCTCTTTGCTAACATTGTAGGATGAGGTGGCCTCTCTATTGCAGCTTTTAATAAGCTTGGCAGGGCCTGGTCACCAGAACTAAAATGCTTAGCAACCAGTCGCTCCACTTTTTTTGGTCAGATTTGTGGTTTTTAAAACGTGTGTAGGCTGGTTGCAGTTCTACCTATGCACAGGATGTTACATCTTGATTTTGTTTTGGCACTCGGTGATATAGATTATATTTGTTTGATGCTTTTATAACTAGAAAGGGAAAGAGGAAAAAATCAAGGGCCAAATGAGGAGAGGAGGGTGCCTGCTAATGAGAGGACCTGGCCATGGAATTGCCTCTGAGAGAGAGTCACCTCCTTTTTGTGGTCTTTTCAGTGGCAGGTGAAGGCTTAAAAAAAATCCTTGTTTTTAAACTAACGGGTTTCAGGTGGGCTTCTGAATTCTTCCTCCATATACCTGCATAAACAGTTATTTTTTATGCTGCTTTCTATTGTTTTGATAATGTACTTTAATATTTCTGAAGACTCTTGCCATAGTTCCTTGCAGGGAGAATAGGGGCCAACTCCCTGGGTGCCCAAGCAACCACAGAGGGGGGAAGACACCCACAAATTTTGGTAACAGGGCCATGCATGCTGCATGGCACCCACGGCCCCAGGTACCCACAATTGCAGGGCCAAGTTGGCACTCCTGACAGAAAATATTGACTCATTGTTGGGGCTTGGAAAGGTGGAATGGACTGGGATGGTGAATGGAAGACACTAGCCTGATGCCAGGAGTTGGGATGAAACTGGCTATCCTGGAGGCTACATGGCTGGTGGACTGCAACATTTTGTTGTAGGTCCCACACCTATGTGGGTATGAAGAAAAAGTGATAGGTACTAGCTGTGTAATGGGGATGATATAACAACACTAGAACACATCTAGAAAACAGAAGTGCTCAAAAACTGAAAAATTCCCTGCTGAATTCCTGTATGTTGTGCATCACTTAACAGAGAAGAGCATTGTCAGAACAAACATAGGCAACATTCATAAAATATCACAACATCCATTCACTGTGAATAACAACAATTTTTAATGAGTCTTACAGGACCAGATAAGTGAAGAATATCTCTGGGAGAAGAAAAAGTTTGCAATTTCTTTCTATGGCTTGAGGAATATTGTGACTGTGAATAGTCTGGGTTTATTTACCTCCTCCAGGGAGGAAGCAGAGCACTGGAAAACTATAATGAAAGTGTTTTTCTTTCAAAGCAAACCGTGTGCCAGCAGTGTCACCTCTGGACATTTTTTTTTCTTTTTCTTGAGGGAACATGGAAATGTACTGACAGATGAGCGTCACTCATCTTGTTGTTAAGGGCACAGGAGCCATGCCAGAAACATAAAAAATAGGTGGCAACCCCATGCCCTTTTACCTGATACTGTGAATGCCACTCTAGAAATGCAGTTCATTCCTTTCATACCTGAGAAGTGACATTGTTAAGAGTCTGCTTCACATCATGCCTGCTGGATTTAGAAATACCAATACTAGCTTTAAAAGCAAGCCCAGAAGGGCTAGGCATTTCAGGTCCACTCATGACTATTTCACACTGGAGATACATTTTCAGACAAGTAGAAATGTCAACAGCACTATATTTTTAGAATAGTTTGCTACGGCTATAAAGCAGTACTAAAATGACAAGAACAGGTAGTGATGAATCGACTGTTAAAAAAAGAAAAGAAGGGAAGGAACCATAGTTGGGTTTTCTTTTCCATCCTTTTAATCTCAAAAACTATTTTGATATTCCTGGAGATCCATATATAGTGTTACCCTTTTAAAAGCTTATTTCTCCCTCTCCCATATAATAGTAATTTTAAAAAATGAGTTTTTATTAAAGATTTCATTGTCTTACAAAACGAAGAAATAAACAAGGCAAAGTGCATATAGCATTTCCTTTTTAATATGATTGTAACTTTATGATGACTGTATACAGCGGAGACCATTTTAGGTGCGTCCAATTGACTCACGATCGCCAATGGGCAGGTCCTTTTGGGCTTGGAAGAGGTCATAATGAGAGTCGAATGGGGGCAGGGTGGGGTGTAACAGGGGTGGGATGTAACAACATGGTGGGGCATGCTTATGCACACTTCTCTGACACACATAGGTGTTGGGAACAGAACCTCCACGTGAAATGGTCGCTGCCTATATTTGATTTGATTTCATAAAATGATGTATAAGTAAAAGCACTGGTAGAATAATAGTTTGGAAAACCATTTGTATAAATATCCTTTATACAAGATGAGTCTTTTAAGGTGCTTGTAAACAGGATTCAACAGTTCGGTCCTCTAGCTGGACAAAGATTACTTGAAATGAAGCTAATGGAGCCCAGACAATACACAATCAGTTTCATATAGAAAACCTGACAAACATGTCGCTTTCTGGTTTGCATCATTCTCTCATACACACTTGATATTTCAGCTGAAGCAAATGAATTTTCCCATTTTACTCTGCATTTTAAAATTAAAACTCTTGTTATTAATATTCAGACTTGCACATTTTAAAAGCAGAATTTGAAATTTGAATCTTTAATTTCCTTTGCACTCTGTATAATTTTGAGTCTGGTAGGCTTCAAATATGAACCCTCATAAGTTGTCAGCTGATGACTAATAATTGCCATTGTTACAAACAAGCACTATCCATTCATCCAACATCTCACAATATTAACCCCTTTGTGCCAAACTTGCTTCTGTAATCTTGTGAAATCCTACGGTAATACCTTCCAATCTGTTGTCAAATGTGCTTATGTGAGGATGGCTCAGCGATTGCAGCCACACATTGATATAAACAGGTAAGACATTTAAGACTGGGTTAACAAAAGTCACAACTTTATTAACTTGGCAGCAGAGGTGATCTCCAGTGGATTATACTGCAGGCATCGCTAAGATTAAATGTTAATCTACATCTCTAAATGATTGTGAACCTGAGCCATTCCTGAGTCCAGAGACTGTACCTTATCAGCAGTTTGATAAGTATAAACCAAGTATAAAATAACAAAACAAAACACCAATCTCCAATCCCAGGTCTAATTCTTGTATCACCAGGTAAAGCTCTTCTTTCTATTTCACATTTGGTACTTGATTCATTACATGTAAATCTACTGACATGTTTCCACCACTACATCAGTATTTTTCATAGGCTGACTCTGCATACAAAGACCCATACATGATGAATTTTTGGATTTCCTATACAGAGCAGGAGGTTGTACTCATTGGCTTACAAAGCCTGTATAGAAGACTTCAACAGTTTCATATTAGAAAGGTGGAAATTCAAAAGCTTTGTTGTCAAAGTAAAAAAACACAACACTATTATTTAGTTCTTTATTAAATATGTATCCTGCCCTTCCTTCCAGAGAAGCGTAGGGTGGCAAACAATAAGTGATAAAACAATAAAAGCACATTAAGAACAATTAAGAGAGGGAAAGGACTCTGGAGTCTTGTTGAAAGAGGAAGGTCTTCAATAGGTGCCAAAAAGGCAAGAGAGACAGTGCCTGTCTAATATTCAAGGGAAGGGAATTCTAAAGGGCAGGTGCCACAATACTAAAGACCCGGCTCCCACACTGTATAAAACAGACCTCCTGGTAAGATGGGATTTGCAGGAGATACAGCGATGAATTTAGTATGTAAGAAGTGAGACAGTTTCTCTGGTATTCTGGCCACAAGTTGTATAGCGCTTTATGCACCCCAAACAGCACATTGAGCTTAGCCCAGTAGCGAATTGCCAGCCATCAATTGCCCTTAAATTAAATTTTTGTCACAAAATGGGTAGCCCATTTCCATTTCAAGGTAAAATCAATATTTTATTACAGATGGCATCACATCTGTAAAGGAAAGGTGAATGACAAAAATCTGCACGTACATAACAGTGGGTGGGCAGGAGATTGGAAAGCATGCGATTTATTTATTTATTTATTTGTCTGCTTGTGATCAGATGAAAATAAAAACAACCCTTCATTATACTTACAATAGTCTTTGTGAGTTTCAAGCATTCTTACAGATTCTGCTGGAAATGAAGTGTATGACATGAAACGATAATTTCGTATAGAAATTTAACCAGCTGTCAAATTAAGATATTAAAAGCTGTCACTGAGCTCTCAAGAGACATTATTATGTTTTGTCTTACAAATATATTGCAGATGTTTCTCTGATCAGGTATAAAATACAAATCACTTCCCTGTATATTTCTTGTTCTTATGAACGATTAGGTATGGCTCCAGTTAGGACTGAAAACAATGGCTAAAATCTCTGTTGCCCAGACAACCTCTGACCACCAGTTGCTGCTGGGCTGCAGGTGAGGCCTGCAGGGCTTGTGGAACTGGAACATAGGAAGAAGCAAGTGAGGAGCCCTTGGCAATAGGACATGAGGAGGCCTGGTGTGGGGGTATTTGGGGAATAGGAGTTGAGATTCAGTGCTGAGAGATGCTCCTTCAGAAGTGTCCCACACCTGGACAGAAGCCTCTTCCTCTCATTTGGGGGAGGAGAGGTGCAGCATCTCCTTCTTCCCCTGCCCCGATACCCACCATCTGTTTCATTAGGATTTTAAAAGCTTTCATTAAATATTACCCCTACCCCTGAATTAATTCAGGGCCAGCCAGTTTCAGTGTATGTGGTTTCTAGGTCAGCAAGGGTTGGATTGGCCAGGGTGTGAGGACTAGAATGGCACCATACAGAGCTATATCTTTATCTTACCCCAACACTAAAATTCAGCCATGCCTCCTGACACAGAACAGCAGTCACTGGAAACCTGAAATGACCCTGCACCTTCTAATAGGCTTTTGGTGATACATGGATTTAACAGGAGAGAGGCAGGATTACCTGGTTTCTCTACTCTGAATCCTAATTGCCAGCAATGCTCCCACCTCCTAACCCTGATGCAGCTCTGCACCAACAAATACTTCTGTTTTGCTATATAAAATGGTTCTTTGGCTGTTACGGCTCATATATTAATATGCAGATATATGCATTTCAAGTGTGTAAAGTTCTTCATAGACATTACCTTAGTTGTCCAGTGCAAACTAGTACTTTTAACTCCAAGAGGCAGATGGGGCTGAGACCAGTGGCTTATATAATGCAGTTCTTATACATCTGTGGCTGATGTGAGGCTGGAAGCAGAGTTGCTATCCAAGTCTTTGTTTATAGAATGGCAATTCAGACTGGAGTAAGTACAAACTTCCTCAGAGCAGTGCAAGAGTCCAGGAGTGCTTACACAGAGTCCATGTTTCCTTTTGGAAAACAGAGGCACAGCAGAGACTGTGGTGTCTTCATGATATATGGTTTATTTACCAACCTCTCCTTTTACCATCTCCAGCTTGCCCCGATGTGTGCCAGCTGCACCCCTCACCAGGATCCTCTTTCTCCTCTCCGTTGTCTTGCCAGTTTTTGACAGGAAGTAAGGAGTGAGAACTTTAGTGATTCACTGCATCACCTTGATTTGCTGAAGAGCAGTCAGAACAATTACACACAGTCTGGAGCAGGGGAATTCAGCCTGAGAGGTCAGTGAATCCTTGAAAAAATCCACACTCAATTAAGGTAGCCTGAGGTTCCTGAGCCAGGGTGGACACTGTATTGTTTTGTACAGTATTGCCTTCCCAAATAGCAGTCAAATTGTGTGCAGGTGTGAAAGCTTGAGGAAACAGCTGTTCCCTAAATTGCTCTCAATACTATCATTATGCAGTCCACCTTTGAACAGAAAAGCAGTGGCATACACAATCAAGAGCATGTTTGCAAATTTTCAGTTTAATTGTTGAAGGTAGATGAGTTGTGATTCCTAAGAAGCTATTACCTTTCATCTGAGTACAAGTGCATGGGTTTGGATCTGTCCATCACACAGGGAAACACATCGGACCTCATTCGTCACAGTTTCTAGGCACAACACTGAAATCAGTAATGTTACTCCAGATCTCACTAGCTGAAAATTAGGCTCTTTGTGTCTACTGGTATACATCTATCAGTGTTGTAATTTTTGAGATAGAAATCTGGCAGCCCAGGGTTTAAGCTTTGGGGTGGTGGTAGTAGAATTGCTCCAAATGAATAATGCCATGTAACGTTGCTATGAATTGGGGTGTTAGGATAAATTTGCCATTTAATGTGAACTCCCATAAATAACGTGAACTTCCAGTCGAAGAATGCACACAAAATTGTGCATATTGGGGATACAAATGCATATATTTATGGGGGCACACAAAAATATTAGAGGATACTGCGTGTAAAATGTGTATATTGCGCAAAATTACGTATAAAATGTGTATAATAGGAGAAAAATTGCAAACTGATGCAGAAAACTTAGAAGAACCAAAGTAAATAGATTTGTCCATACCCACTCACATGCCAACAGATTGACAGCTAGAATACTTGTGAAATCTTGCTATTTATCTTCTGCTCTTAAACGTATTCTGGAAGTGCACCCTGAGAATGAAGTACAGGGGAATCCCCACTTACCCGTAAGTTCCTTCTGGTCCGTTCTGCCCTGTTCCACCCACGCTGAGCCTCATTCTGCCCCTGCCATGTCCCCTTTTGACACCAAACATGGCACATGTGTCAGAGGTCACACATGACTCGAATGTACACAAGTGGGAAGTTGCCTGTAATTTTTCCTGGGAAGAAGAAATGGACTTGAGCAAACGCTGGTGGCCACATGCAAACATTTTTACAGCTTATCAAATATGCATTGCCAAGACTCATCAGCAATGTTCCAGGCACAGTCTCAGCATTTTCTGTTATTCTAGGCCAGCTGCAGAAATGTAACTGCCTAATTCTTTATGGTTTCCAAGTAGTCCTTCCCAAAGGATCGTGAATTGGCATCCTTGTTTGGATGCACGAGAACCATCAAAGGCTGGCAAAGTGCTGCTATAAAGCAATGCACCGGGCAAAGATCTGCACTATGGGATATAAAACAGAAGATGGAAATGTTTAAAAATTAACAGACATGAGCATAGTCATAAGTTCCTTGCTGGTAGAATTCTACCTGTGAAAAATCTTTAAAATATATTCATGAAGAAATGAAGAAGCACTTTTTTGTTGAGTTTTTGTTTGCTTGTTTGCTGGCTTTGGTTCTTATTACCTTAATGGGCACTCGATTATCTTGCTCATTGTGATATCTCCTTCTCTCATACATTTCACACAGATATAGCGAGAGTGCCCATCTTTATCCCTGTGACACTGTCTCCCCTGTATCCCCCCCTCTTTCATTCCTTTCTAGCTCTGCACTTCCATCTAGGAACAAAAAGGTGAAGCACTTGACATGAGGGTAACTAGGTCCACAACTTTATTAACTTCAGAGCAGAGGAGAGCTGCAGCAGAACCAACTGTGGGAGCATGGTTAAAGTAGAAAGTTAATGCCACTTCTGACTGCCTACTAAATGAGCTCTGGCCCCTTTAGGGCAAATTAGGCTGACCCCTTAGTGCAAATGGGGCACTGCCCCACCAGCCTCAGTCTGCCCCCACCTGCCTGTCTTATTCCTTATAACCAGTCCAGGGGGTGCAACTGCTTGTCATCTTCCTGCTCCTTGGTCTCAGTGTTGCCCTCCTAGAACTCAGTAGGGAGAAATCAGAATTTGTTGGCTCTGCCTGTCATTGGTTCTGGCTCCAGTTACTGTTGGGCTCTTTAGCCACAATGGGCACTAACCACCACTGATGCCAGGTGTGTTTGCCAACCCCCTCAATTGCAGGAAGTTAGGAATAGAGCTGGTAAGCCTAGCTTGCACCTGTGTTCAGAGTAAGATGTGGAGAAGCCTGCATTCTTTTGTAGGCACTAATGGGGCCATGCCTTCTATACATCACTGACTTAAAGAAAATCTCATTGTGGTTACAATCCTAACAATACACACTTCCTAGACAGTGAGCCCCACTGAACACAATGGGTTACTGCTGCATGAGCATGTGTAGATTATACTGTAAGTCTTGTTGTTATGTTCACACCTCAAAGGCCTAAATAATTTCACAAACTCAACCCTTTTTGAAGCAATTTCTAATGTCTCCTAAATTGTTCTCACCACACGTGTATACTATTAGATTAATACTAATTTTGGACAGGTTTTGTTCCATATATTATCAGCAAAACCTGACATTTTTTGTCTTTCCTTTTCAAATGTCTGTGCCCCCTCTGCACATTTCTTGTCGTGAATACTGTAATCCGCTGCTTACGAGTCTCCTTCCCTGCCATTTCTCTCTTCAATCAAACTACACTCAGTCAAAATAATCTTTCTCCCTTATGCTTTTTGTAATTTTAAGTCTTTATAATGGAATCTTCTTGCATTGCATTTGCACTTGCTTTAAAGGTGTACAGTGCATTCTTTTTCCATTGTGTTCTGCTCAGGAGTCACAGTTAAGTGAGAGTCTGCAGCATATGAAAATGCTCATTAAGATGGGCTACGTGCATGGCTGTAGCCAAGGAGGGCAATGGGAGGTGCAGCTGACCCCCAGTCAATAAAATTCAATAAAATACATAGCAAAATGAGATTCTGCCACCCTAACAAAAGGCCTGCCCCCCCTAACAAAAATCCTGGGCAAGCCCATGGCTAGGTGCACAGAGGTTATTTTGTTGCGGTCCTGATACAAGGGAGCTGAGCGAAGAAATCAGAAGGGGAGAAAAACTCTCCAGTGTTGTCAGATCAACAATAATTAGATTAGGGAAAGGAGCTGAGAAATTAGAAAGTCCCTAGGGTTCAAAGTAAAGAAATGTTGTGACTATGTATGGGTGAAAATGAGCTTTTGCCCTGCAAGGTCTTTGGAACAGAATATTTCTGAGCAATTTATAAAGAAACAAATGAATAAAGCCCTGAAGATGGCAAGTGAACTGAAGCGCATGGGGCTAATTTAATGATAAACATTAATAATAATAATTTATTATTTGTACCCCACCCATCTGGCTGGGCTTCCCCAGCCACTCTGGGCGGCTCCCAAACGAATGTTAAAACAATACAGCGTTAAATATTAAAAACGTCCCTAAACAGGGCTGCCTTCAGATGTCTCTTAAAAATAGGATAGCTGCTTATTTCTTTGACATCTGATGGAAGCGTGTTCCACAGGGTGGGCGCCACTACCGAAAAGGCCCTTCCAGCATCTTGGAGATAATTTCTTTTTGTTTACATTGATGAATCTGCCAGTTTTGTGGGGTGAAGTCTGTCTCAATTTTCCTAATCCTAAATTCAGTTCTCCACATTTTTGCAGCAATTTGCAATTTTGTGTTTGTTTTCAAAAGTCATTGGGGAAAATTCATCAGCATTTGAATATGAATTTCTCCTAATACACACACTTTTGGATTCTTCCTTATGTAATGTACTTTTGTACATTTCCCCCCCCCATTAATGCATGCATTTTCATTAACCTTTTGCCTAATATGTGCATTTTGCACACATTGTTTGGTGGGAGAATTATATCACAAAATTCAGAAAAGTGTGAATTTTGAAGGATAATTGTTTCAGTTCACAAATTGGTTGGAAAAGTCTGATTTAGGCAGTTTCTCATGAAAAGCTGGGGATAAACATTTTCCCCAATCCCAGCTGTGATCCATTTGAAAACCCAAACCTGTGTATTATATTTTACTATGTGGGAGTGCAAATGCAAAACTGAATTTTCATGGTTAGAATTAGTGATGTACTTGCCTATAAAGCTGCATTACACAAGTCCAGGTGGTTAAAAATCCATTTATTGTTATCCTCTCAGGGTGTTGAAGGAAGGCTTTCAGCTGAAGTGTTGAAGCACAATATTCGACCATTGGACCACCTAGCACCCATTGGGCCCAAAGTTTCTTTTGCATGACTGGGGACATTGGAAGGGGAGAGTAAACAAGCCTGTGGGAGAGAAATTTGCCTGTTGCAGTGAAGGAGGAGGAGAATAGGAACTTCTATTGGAAAAAAATAACTACTTCCAGTCTGTTCTACCAACTGTAAAATTGCTGGTTTGTTATTAACAGCTTTGATAGCACCCTCCTACAATTTCAGCAGTAGTAACCATTTTTTCATATTCTCAAACCTTTATTGGCATATGTACAAGATTCCAATACTAACCATATGTTTGCAACTGAACATAAACAGATGCTTTTCTCGGGAAGTATATATTAGTGGTGCCAGGGAAATTTTCACAAGCATGGTTTAGAAATTAGTTTTTGGAGATTATAACAAGGTGGCCTCAAAGGAGACACAAGCTTTCTGAATCTTTATCTGGCTTGTAACAAAAGAATGAAGAATTGCCAGCTTTTCTCTTTCCTACTCTACCCTCAAACCTTTCCCAAATCCCTAGCAAGAAGTGACGAAACAGGTAGCAGTGCTACACTGAGAGTGGGGCAGGGACACTGTTCCCCTATTTCTTCCCACCTTCTCTGTTATCCTAATGTGATGTGGAACTCCATTACAGAAGCCTGTGGTGTGGGAAGGCTACCAACTCTAAGGGCTATGACTGCCTCCTGGTGCACTTTTCTACAGTTAGACAAGAACTTTATTGTCTCTCTCCAACAAAACAATAGCAAAAGCAAGCTCTTGATTTCACTCAGAGATATTTAAAGGAGGGAAATGGTTCTGAAGAGGAACTATAACTTTTTTATCACTTCCTAGAAATGGTGCCATGATGACTACTGACAGCACCCCAGCACATTCTGACAGTTTGAGTTTCTCCGTGTCACTGTCCTTTAGCTCCTCTAGCTGAATCATGCTGCTCTTGATAGATTTTGCATGTCACCTGTGAGAAGCTCTTCTCACAGTTCCCATGTTGACAATCATATATTGGCTAAGTAAGATACAAACAAGCCTTTTGCTGGTGAACACAGCTCATTCACACATTCCCTCCACTGTGCAAGCAACCTGACCCAGAAGCTTTATCCAAGAATCTGACCTCAATATTATTTAGTTTCCCTTTTTACTTTTTGCTATAGGACTATCATTTTTATGGACCCTGCATATTAATGCAGCATACTTTTCCCCCTTGTATTGCATGGCCCCTTGGCCTCACTTTGCTTTTACCAAAATGTGTGTGTGTGTGTGAAATATGAAATTTATTAAGATCATTATGAAATGAGTGTGCATCATATTTGGGTGAATCTCATAACCCAATGTGGAGCAGGGGTACCTGAAAGGCGTATTGGGATTGTCAAATGTGTACTTTGTGGTGCCTTGAAGATCCAGATATCAAAGAAATGCTGCTGACAAGTATCTGAAAAAAGTAAAAGTAATGTCTACTGAGCTTAACATAATAACAGAAGGGTGGGGTGATGGGGAAAGGTAAAACAAACACCACATTGAGGAGAGGGCAGAGGGCAGTTCCATTGTGACTAACAGGTAAAGCTTGAAATGAGATGAAATGAATTTACCTGGAAAGCAAAGCCCCTTTAGTTCTGCTCACCCAAAGTTCAGCTTTAATGGTGTCTAAAAAACCCTGGATCCATATCATTGTGATTTGGCAGACTTTATTCACTCTGGAGGTGCTACTGCTCTTGCAAATGTTTATAAATTTCTATCCAAAGGAGATACACACACACACACACACACACACACACAGCCTTTTTTATTTCCTAATACTGAATACCATAGAGAGCTGTGTAGCAGACTCAGAGTCAAATTGGGTAACCTATGACATGCCTCAAACTGAGGTGGGCTGTTTTTCAAAGCACCAAATGGGGTCTGAACTGAACATTGTGGTCAGTGCACAATGCATATAGATGATTTATGATTAACAGTGTGTCAGATTACAGGGCAATTGATTCAATTAAATCACCTTATTAGATTTATGTTGTCCAGATTTTTGTAAAACTGTAACATGGTACCTGTCCTCCTCTGTCTTATATTCCTTGACAACACTAAACTACAATGCCATATGTTCCCTTCATTGCAAATTGGCTTTCAAAAATCCTAAGTGATTATTAAGTAGAAGCATTGTGCTCAGACAAAATGAATGATTATTTATCTCTTTCTGAATCACTGACTTTTTGATGGTCCACCATTAACCTTTGTGGAATTAAATCAATAAGACTATTTCTAGAGTTGTCCTGAGTAATCATTGTCACCAAGAGTCTTATCTCTCATGACTCCAATGAAGTCTAATATTTTAAACAGCAAATTTACAATTTAATCTGTCCTTTGATTGCATGATGTTATACATGAAGGAAATTCAGAATGGTTTCTGTAGCTTGCTAAACCCTTTAATCCTGACTCAAAACTACGGAAGTGTATGATCCATGCAAAAATCTGCTGTTTGGCTGGGAAGAACAAATAGGAAGTGGGGATTGAAACTGCTCCATTAGCTTCTCTCCCAAACACCTGATTCCTTCAAAGAGCTACTCACATTCAGATATACTGAGTCATATTGAGTGTTGCAGCACAACTCCTGTCTTAAAGTGATTTTCCATCCAGCTAGGAATAAATATATGGAAGAAAATTGCTTCTGTGTAATATCTTGTCACCCTTTGTTTCTTTGGAAGAGTGGGATATAAATTTAATAATAATAATAACAACAACAACAACAACAACAACAACAACAGGCCTATGCAGTCATTTAAGCTTTTCTTGGGTAACCAGTCATTTTAATGATCACTATATATGAGATGGTGCTATATAAATACCTAAATAAATAAATAAGACTCAAGCTATTTAATTGGAGCCTAGAAGGTTCAGGTTTCCTGTTTAGGTGAGGAACCTTAGTTCATATACTTGTATGTGCATGCCCATAGTCTCGCCTTCCCATTGTTCAGTTGAAAGCATGGAGAATGGCTGTACATGGGCATTGAGATTGGGTCTGGACTTATTTATTTATTTATTTACTTACTTAGTTAGTTAGTTACTTACCACCCTTAATCATAAGATCTCAGGGTAGTTCACTGAAAAAATACAGGATAAACACCAGTAAATAAGTAAAACAAAACAGCAAAGCAATAACCCCCACTTCCCACAGACACATTTATAAGGCTGTAGAATATTAATTAGCCAAAGGCCTGGTTGAAAAGAAATGTTTTCACCTGGTGCCTAAAATATATATAATGAAAAGTGCCTGGCAAACCTCCCTGGAGTGAGCATTTCCATTGCCCTCTCCATGTGTTGGCTAGATGTGTACATTGGGTACACTTTGTCTGATAGTTCTACTTTTATATTAACACCGCAGTGTTTAAAGATTTACCCCCTCCCTTTCTCTAAATGCTGCTGGAGATAATAAGCTCTGAACATGACGGTCCCCTAAGTGCCTGTCTTTAATCAGTTTTAAAAGATTGCTTCTCCACATCTGTAGTAAAATGTGTTCAGTGTAAACAATAGCTCCCCTGCCTTTCTGTTTAAGATACAGACCACTTAAAACTCAATACAACAGGCACAGAGAGAAGAATGAAAACGGATGCTGCTGTTTAGAGAGGGAGGAATCACTCTAAACATTCATTGTAAGTCATCACTGAAAGCTGCTGGTGTGACTCCGTTTATGAACCTCAGCAGTGTCTGATTTAATAGAAAACTATTCACCATACTTTTTCATTTTGGATGGTTGGATTTTGTAAACTGGAAATTCAAGAGGCTTGGTGGAGATTATCATCATCATTATCATCATCAATAGGTGAGAACAATGCATCCCTCTTTTGCCTTTTTATGTGTGTATATGATGAAGACAATAACACTCTTTTATTATCTATAACTTTCTAACCTGGAACCATATTTATTCTTTGTCATCCAAAATGCCTGATGATCATAGGAGCCAACTCCTAGGGGCTGAGGTCCCTTCGTCACTCCCCAATAAAATATTTGAGGGGGCCGCCCCCCAAAGTTGCTGGGCATTGCCATTCAAATGGAGTCTGTGTGCCATGTCATGTGGGGCACAGCTTGCTGCCATTGTTTTTAATAAATCACTCACAAAGTACATATTATTATGATGGGAAGGGATACAAAGAGATACATGCTACATGTGGGGTCCCCATTAAAAGACAACAGATCACCCAGATTCAGGAAGGTAGGTCCTACCCATGCTAAGGAAGTATCCCAGAATGCAGCAACATGCATTTACCCACATGAGTGAAAAGCCAATCATTCACTTACTGTATAGGATAAAGCAAAGCCATACGCTCAGGAACACCATCTAGGGGGAGGTCACTAAACTTTCACCCTGCTCCTGCTTATGCCATTGAGAACCAAGCCAGTCCCCATCTGCCCAGCCTTTCCCCAAGTGCCATTCTTTGCTCAAATACGAGTGTGACAGAATGTCAGGAGAGAATTAAATCTGACATTTAGAGAGATTATTTCCAAATGCTCCAGGTGTTTAATTGTACACAAATCCCATGCTATGTTCAGCTTTGCACTTCTGTAAAAGAAATATATGTCTTTTAGACTGTGGGCACATAAAGTTACTAGTGAAGTGTTGACAAAGAAAGAAAATAGCCCACTGAAACCCAGAGAACTGAATGAATAAGGTCAATATTCATCTTGGAACTTGGCATTTTCCTTTTTTTCACCCTTCTTCCTCTGCAGTGTTTAGAACTTTCAAAGTTCGCCTGCTGCTTGACACTTCCTTGAATGGTTGTTAATGAAGCTGCTGGAAATAAAAGGTGGTTATTATGGCTTTTATTATTGAAGTATGTTTCAATAAAGACAGAACAACACAAAAGGAGGGGGAAAGCAAGAACATGTAGATACAATAATTGAGAATCTGCTTAAAGCTGTAAATTTCTAGGTAGCTCACAATTACTTAAATGAAAACATCACATTTCCAGGGTCCCTAAATACTACCCATAAATCCCAGCCAGTAGTGCACCAAACCTTAAGGTAAAGATAAAGGGACCCCTGACCATTAGGTCCAGTCATGGCTGACTCTGGGGTTGCGGCGCTCATCTCGTGTTACTGGCCGAGGGAGCCGGCGTACAGCTTTCGGGTCATGTGGCCAGCATGACTAAGCCACTTCTGGCGAACCAGAGCAGTGCACGGAAATGCCGTTTACCTTCCCACTGGAGCGGTACCTATTTATCTACTTGCACTTTGATGTGCTTTCAAACTGCTAAGTGGGCAGGAGCTGGGACCTAGCAACGGGAACTCACCGCGTCATGGGGATTTGAACCGCTGACCTGATCAGCAAGCCCTAGGCTCTGTGGTTTAACCCACCCGCTTTTCCTCAATTGTCCGAATACACCAAACCCAAATACAGATAACCTTCCTTATGATCAATTAGCGTATCATAGGGCTTTACAAACTCTCATCACAATACACATAATCACTCTCTAGGCTGATGAACATAACACAGGATTTACTAATGCCTGACATGCATTATATTAGCATATACATACTCTGTATTATATTGCTATATCTGTGCTTGTAATCTGAATGGAAATCATAAATATACAGCATGACATCTGAAACTGGATGACTCTCTTTTCATCACTCTATGTTTGCCAGAAAAGAATCATCATTTATAGGGGCTTCATTAATCAGGAATTTAATTTTTTAAACTGCAGTCATACCTTGGATCCTGAACACCTTGGTACTTGGACCTTTTGGCTCCTGAACGCCACAAACCTGGAAGTGAGTGTTCCAGTTTGCAAACATTCTTTGGAACCCAAATGTCTGATGGGGCTTCCTGCAGCCAATCAGAAGCTGCGCTTTGGTTTCCGAACGTTTTGGAAGTTGAACAGATTCTGTTCGACTTCCAAGGTACAACTGTATATGCTTTAAATTACATAATAAAATGCAGAGAGATGCATGGACATTTCACTTGACCTATCAGCTGATGCCTCTTCAACCGAAATGCTATCATACAATATCTGGTAATGATTCAAAACATACCAGTAGACTAACAAGGGATCAAAGAGGACTCTTACCAGATGTTGTGCAGATAGAAAAGAATAATCTGGATTCAAATACAGTCACTTATAATATTTCTTTATGACATTACTTGATCATGGCATCATTCACCCAAGTGACAAAAAAGAACTGTCTTGAAATGTACCGGTAACTATGAAGACTCAAATTTATGGAAAACTGTGCAATACATGGTTATTTCCACAGCTTGACAATATTGCCAGAAAGTAATTGAGATCACTGAGAACTGTTAAGCTATTACATCTTGAGATGGATAAGATATGCTCTAATTATGCAAGTTGCTAATAAGTAAAATATTCCAACCAGGTAATACTTGAAGATGTATATAGCATAGATCCTAGGTTCTGAAGACACAGAAAACTCAAAGTTACGCTTTACGTTCAAGTTTGCATGTGTTTTCCTTCAAAAAGCTATTAATGAAACTGAAAATCATAAGCACTGTATATTGAATTTTTGGTATTTTCAACTGTATTATATTCTGAATAGTACTTTACTCAGAATGATTTATAGCTCTAGGAGTCTCTAAAGACTTTTATTATTTCTCTCATTTATATCAAGGTTTAAGAAGATATCTCCATTAACATAGAATTCTAAACACCACTTATGCGAGGCTGGGGTGGTGGTGGGTTGAGCAGAGTTGTCCATTTGCTTAGCTCTCCTCACTTCTCCAGCCTCCTGCCAGCTGCCATTGAGAGTGTATCACTCCACCAGCCCCAACTTATGCCTGCTGCCTGCTGAACATGTGGGCATACTGATGAGGGCCAACCAAAAGCCCCAAAAGAGGGCATTTCAAGGGCGGAGAGGGAAGCTGAGGACAGGTTGGTTCCCCACAGTATATCTGTTGCAAGAACAAGATATAGTCACTCGGTGCCACTCTCTGAAATCTGCCTTGAAGGCAGCAGCATTGCAAAACATTGTTTCCAGCTCCCAGCACCAGCTAAAGTTCCCAAACCTGGGAAACTTTACCACATCGTGGGCTGACACCCTTTCCCTTAGCTTGCTTGAATCAACCCAGGTGGGCAAGGTCAAGAGGACTTGAGATCAGCTGAACATCTGCAAGTACCTTGTCAATGTACTCTGGCTTCCAAAGCTGAAAATGATCCCACAACACCTGACCAGATGGTGTGCCGGGCATCTCAGGTGGAACTGTTAGAGCAATGGCATGCAAGTCATCACAAAACAGAATGATTTTATCCTTAAAGTGCATTACATAGTTGTCAGAACAGACTTCAGAGGGTTCCAACATTCATCACAGCAAGTTCTACAGCATTTGCACTCCAGACATAATCCAACTTGCTTCAGTGTCTGCAAATACTCTGAATACTAAGGAGCAATACAGACTCTGCAGTGCCACAGAGGGCACTGGAAATAGGTTTTATGAGCCAATTTTAAATCAGATTATCTTTATGGATATGCCAGTTGAGATTTATTTATTACTAAACAGTATAAAATGGAAAGTTTTCCAGAAAGTAGTCCAGTGTTCAGGTCTGGTAGCTAGACCAGGTAAAGAGTTTTTATACTAAGCTACGACTTAAACGATTATATTATTGTTCTGGAGTGATACTGTACCGCTGTGTGTTCAATTTGTAGTAATTATCATTGTTAAAGAGGCCTTTGGGTTAAACAATAAAGCAATGATGATGAATTTTGCATATTATTACACACATCCACAGAAATTGCCACCCATCAGAAGAACTTAGCACAGAAATGTACCTTACTTGACAGTTGGTATAAGGGTAATAATTGTTATTACAATAATAATGATATGCTTAGTTGGCTTCATAGACATGTGGAACAACAAGACAGTATCAGGGGACTATCTAATAGGCTACTGCAGGTGTTCATAGCAGCTGTTCCTCTTCAAGAGGTAGAAACCCAAGCTGCAATCATGTTTTCCCCTAGATGTGTTTGGAAAACCTCTTTTGGGTACATTCATTGCCCTGTTTAGTTGCAAGACTGTATAGGCCATCTATTTCACTCTGTGAGAGCGATGATTCGCATGAACGGTCTCCATTTCAAAAACTTTACAATCTTTTTGAGAGTCTACACTGGTAGCAATCTGCCTTGTTTTATTGTATACTGTTCATTTGAGTACGTTTCACATCACATATTGGCTCATTCCTATCTGATGTACTTTGACATCTGAAATACAGCATGGGGGCGGGGGGAGAGAGAAAGAGAGACCCACGGCTGTTTTAATACTGTTGATTAACTATAGGTAGGGCAAGTCAAATGTGACAATTACAGGTGCAAAAGTCACAAAATATTTTGTTAAAGAACATCTTATGGGTATCAGGTGATAAGCCAAATGATACCAGCAAATGTCAGAACTGTGGGAATGTTAAGGATAGTAGGAAAGGATATATTGGATAAGTATTATCCTTCCTTCACTCACGCTAGTGAGTGATGTAGCAGAGCAAATTCCCCTCAATGTAGCTGGAAGCTAGTTTGCAGATTGATTTGAATCTCTTAGTTAAGATCATTTCCTGATGTCCCCTTTAATCCCTCTTAAAAGAATAAAGACACGAGAGTCTTTCTGAGTAAAGTAACAAAAAGTTTACTCACATTTCAGTTCATGATTTGATCCCTGAAAGGCAGACTTTACTTGGTAGTTACACAAAGAAACTGTGAGTTAATCTCATATGGAGACTGAACTCATGTGCTGCTGGCTAAGAGCCAGCAGACAGTAAAATTACATTAATAGGACAAAATGGCTGCAGGAGAGCAGCAACAAGAATCAAGACGACTGATCAAGATGAACTGACAAAATGGCTGCATGACTCAGCTGTTTTATGGAGTTAGCCAGAGCCACGCCCATCTCCCAGGTCACATGCAGGGACAGGATGTTCCAGACCAGTGGAACAGGAAGTTACACTGACTGGATGTCCCCCTGCCTGTGCCCACTCTAGTGAAATGAGGAATGTTGCATTTGACTGCACCAATGGATTACATCCCACAAGAACTAGGCAATGTATTATTTGTACAATGAGCTGTGTTGGCGAAACAAATACCTATACATATAATTTATTACACTTATTATTTGCTTGCCACCTGAAAGTCTCCAAGCAACTTACAGAAGAAGAAGAAGAAATGCAATACATAATACCATGGGCAGAGGGAAGTGGGGGGATCATATAATACATTAATATTTAATATAGCATGACATCCATAAAAACATACTCAAATAATAAACAGTGCAATATTTTGCCCACTAATTAACAAATAAATAAATATAATTGAACCAAATCTCCACCTCCACCTAGTCCAACAATCCTTCTCATCGCACCAACATTTTTTCCACTTTAAGCTCCCCACCCCACCCAGAAGTCGGGTGTCAAGACTAGCTGTTGCAAATCAGTGGTTCAGTGTCCTCCAGGAATGGCCCTGCATCTTTCCTCTCCTTTCACGGGGGAACAGTAACAAAAGAAGAAGAAGAAGAAGAGTTTGGATTTGATATCCCGCTTTTCACTACCCGAAGGAGTCTCAAAGCGGCTAACATTCTCCTTTCCCTTCCTCCCCCACAACAAACACTCTGTGAGGTGAGTGGGGCTGAGAGACTTCAGAGAAGTGTGACTAGCCCAAGGTCACCCAGCAGCTGGATGTGGAGGAGTGGAGACGCGAACCCGGTTCCCCAGATAACGAGTCTACCGCTCTTAACCACTACACCACACTGGCTCTGGCAAAGCAAAGCAAAGCAAAGCAGGAAGATGGTAACAAAAGTTTTACCTACATTGCAGTTGACCTGGCTTCTGCTGTTGCTGGTGGAAGATATAGAAACTAGAGATCTTCAGTCCCAGATCTGGTTAATTTAATTCACTGTCTGTGGTTCCAATATCCTTACCTCTCTGAACTTCTTCCCAGGAACAGCATCCAGCATCTATTATTTCTAGCCCAAGACTCTTTTTTTACCATTATCTCTTACCTTTGTGCCTTCCAGGTCTCCTATCTATAAACAATTGTTTAAGCCTAGATGTGCATTTGCCACAAAAACATTGTTTTGACAATGTTCCTTCCCCAAAGCACAGAGAAACTCAAAATGAGGTGAGCACAGTTGGAACATCTATGTTTTAATGTTTTAATTTGAGTTTTAATTTGTCAGGTCTATGAACATTCATGAGCCATACTGTTGTGCTGTCACAGAAGCTGAAAGGCAGACAGCACATGTTATGCTGTGCCAAAACTTTCTTCCACTTTTTTCTGAGCACTTCCCATTAATTAATGAGAAAATAAATTGTACTTTAAAATTATCAATGGAAGAAGATTTTTGTTGTTGTTAAATTCTTGTGGGTCGGGTGCAGGGGTTTGTCATGGTTGCCTTACCTTTGAGGTGGCCAAAAAGTTATGGACCTTTTCATTCTAAAGTTATGGACCTTTTCATTCTAAAATTGTCTCATTTGTGGTCTGCCATCTGTCACCTTCAAGGGTGCCTATTCTTCACTTAAAGACCACCATGAGGTAATTCCTCTCATGGGGCTTTTTCAGATCAGGAAGGGAAGCATCCATGAAGGCTGCAAAGTGTTGGGGAAAATTAACTGGAAAGTAGAAGGGGGGGGGGATACAAGCCATTTCTTAACAATGCAAAAGATATCCAAGGATTAAAAATATGTATATCTCAAAATATACCTCGGCATAGAAATACAACATTGCTGGCTCAGACAAGCCAGTTTTATGCTGCAGAGGTCTTTGGACCAACACTGCAAATCTCCAGTGATTTTATGACTTTTAATTACAATCTTATCACATGCAAACAAGAATTACTGGGATTATACATTTGGATTAGTGTTTTCCAAGGAGCGAAATGAGTGAAGACATAAGATTCTGAAAGGAGTACAAAATAATTTCCATGATTTGATCGCTGAGCTTGACTGTCTGGTTGAGTTTTAATTTGTCAGTCAATAGGTTCTGGTCCCTTTAAAAGCCCCAAAGCAGTGACACTTAATGTAGGCAATGTATCACCTGTCTTTTTTTCTGCTTTGCATGCAGAACCACCTGAGATATTCCCAAGAACACAGTCATGCTCTTAGGTGTATACATTATCATCATGAGTCAACATTTTTTTGTCACTGAGGCATATAGCATTTGGTAGTGATGGTAATAGTGATGACCCTTGTGGTCCCTTCCAACTATATTCTTGATGTCCTTGGCTGTGAGTCTTGGAAGCCCAGCTCCCTGTCTTGCAGGCCTTCTTCCACCTGGTCTGGGAGTGCAGGGCTCTGGAAGAAGAGTAGAGGGTAGGGGTGAAAAAAGAGCAGCGAGTGGAAAGGGGCTTTTCCCATCCTTTGGACCCCCTGGGAAAATCAACAAACCTGCCATACCCAGAACTGGTTAAGGAGAGTGCAGCTGAATGGGACACAGCTGTGGGACACATTGGACCTGCCCATAAAAAGCAAGTCTAGAGTGAGATACTAGTGTGATGTCTGCTGTTTCCAGGAATTCTTCTAATTGTAAGACTTTTGTGGGTGAGCTGAGAGTTGGTTTGGACCTTGGGCGAGAACACAGAGGCTGAGAGGGAGGGTGTGCCAGAAGCAAAATAAATTGATATTCATTTATATATCTTAGTAACTTTGTATCAATGGAACATTTTTATATGTAACTATATATTTTTTATTCTTTTTTTTAAAGGTTGCCTGCTGTTGCTTCAGTTTTCCATACACTTATTATAGACATTTTTAAGAGGGAAAGAAATTAAATAATCATCACTAGTTCTTTATTTTGCTATGTATTTTAGGAAATGGTTTGTCTGTTCTCTGTGCATTTGGGTACCATTGAAGACATTGTCACCAAACTTGGCACAACAGTTGCTGAGATGAAGGAGCAGGTTTTAATCTAAACTTGGATACTACCAGATGCCATTTTGAATCAACATGGCAGACCAAAGCATTAAATTATATATTAATCTCTACTGCACCACCAATATATATTTGGAGAATCTTTCTGACTAGAGCATTGACTTCTTCACAAATTTCAGCCTTTCTAGTTTAGAAAGGGAGTTAAAATGACCCAAGAGGGAGTTCCAGTTTTGGAATAACATGAAAGATTAGCAATGAAATGATGAAAGGTGGAGGAATGAAACCAAAGGGAATGTGTGATATTGTTCCATTGGATGACTCTCTTTTTGGTGGATTATGGAAGATGTTAAGCTTCAAATAGCATCTCCAGTCTGGAGGAAGGAAGTTAAATCTCAGAAGGCACTCAATTATTTTCATGCCTCATGTGGATGAGGAGCTAAAGTGAATAGGGCAACTGCCATTGAATTGACATTTCTGTATTGATGAACATGACCGCGAAAAAGCAAAAAACCAACAACGATGACCATTCTGGCGTAAACTTCAAGCCTCTTTGGTTGGATGCTTAGCTAATCTCATGCAGACATGCATGAACATTCAGCTCTGTCATACCTATTTCTCTTTATTTACTTTGTAAGTCACTTTTCAATTAAATAAGTTCTCAAAGTGCCTTGTGGGGGGGGGGGAAGTAGCACTTTGGAACCCCCACCCTCTCATCCTTTCTGGAAGCAGTTCCTCAGCCCTTGCCACCTAGACCTTAACTGGACTTTAACTGCACAGCAACACTTCTTACCTTGTGGTTGCCACTCCCAGTCAATAAGTGGCATTCACCAGGCAGGATGTGGTACTTTGCCCCTTTGACACGTGGAAGGAGAAGGATGGGCAAAAAAAAATCTGAGTGGGGGACATCTGCGACTGCATCACGTTGGATTATCATCATTTGTGTCTGCCATGCAATAATTTTGATAATGTACGGGAACAGATATGTGGTAGTGATTTGCTCCAAATAGAATTGCAGTACTCTGCCCCTTGTAGGGAAGACTGACCAAGTACCTATCTAGGTGCCGATCTATGTGTTAATTGCTGGTGGTTGATTTCAAGGACTCTGGTTTCCTGTTTTACGCTTCTTCAATTGAACCATAAGACAGGAGGATTGAATTGAACATTCAGCAAAAGGACGGAAATGTTTACAAATGACAATTCAAACATTATCAATTGCAGTAGGGTATATTACTGATTTGTGTGACTTCTTATTTTTATTATGTATTTTGTGCTTTTTAAATCGTAAATTACATTGTGAGAGCTAAGGATGAAGGGCGGTACACAAATTTAATAAATCATCATCATCATCATCATCACCATCCTAGGTCAGTCAGTCAGTGTCTCTTACTGTAATGTACCTCAAGGGGTTGTTGTAAATATAAAGTGGTATGCTACCCAGAGGAAAGGTAGAATAAACATGTAGTAATATTCATGAAAACAAATAAACAGTCAAAACTGGTATTAAAGAATTGATTAAACTCCTAATAATTGTTTGCTAATTGTTGGTTACATCTTATATAATAACTATATATAATGGTTATATAAGTGATTCCTTAAGGAATATAATAATATGCGGTGCTTTTGGGGGGACAGGGGTACGCATACCCCTAAACATTTTGTGAATCTAAGTTTGGCCTCATTGAGGGGCAGTATTTCAATTTGAGTAGGAAAATGAAAGTACCCTTAAACCTTTTTTTTTTTTTTTTTAGAAAAAAGCACTGATAATATGATATGAGTCAACCATAGACTTTTATGCAAGTAAAATGAGTAGCTATTTGCACACCTTCAGGTTCAGAGTAAAAATGTGTTAGGTTATAACATCCTTGAAACTCAAGGTTTCTGTTGATTGCATCTATGGACAATCCTACTGACCCTTACTCAGGAGTAAATTACGTTATTTCAACTGAAGTTTAGTGATGAGTAAAGGCATGAAAAGAAAGGCCATTTCACTGGGACCTACAAACCAAAGAAGTGGGGGGCAGACCTAGATTTAAAAGGAACTGTAGAACAGTTAAATCAAAAGATAGAAGAAAGTCCATAAGACTATGTACAAGGAATATAGTCAACTTCAGTACCCCGGATTGTATCCAAGTGAGCTCTACAAAGAGTAGATCCATTTGTTGTGTTTGTGGTGGTGATTGTTGTTGTTGTTGTTGTTGTTGTTGTTGTTGTTGTTAATATTTATATACTGCCCTTCATCCATATATCTCCAGGTGGATTAATGGATTTAGTGGATGAATTTAGTGAATTAATGGACCTAAGATAGCCATGCCCATTAATTTCCAAGGATCTATTCTCAGTAAAAGTTAGATGGATACAACACCTTGCCTGTAAACCTCTATCTTTAAACATGATCATAATGTCTGCATTCATCTATATCTTCTATGCCACAGAATGAACAAGCATTGATTTTGAATCTTTGAGAATCAGGTTGCCATTGACCGCCTAGCTGTCATAACTGTGTGGTTATGTCCAACTGACCATGTGGTTGGCAATTAATAATTTTCCATAACGACCCCATATAGCAATTTGGAAATCTAGCAGAATGCAATATTCAGGTCACCACATTAATGGAGGCCACTGAGAAGCTTTTCACATACATTTGAATGTGGTTTAAAAAGCACTTAACACTCTCTGGATTGCTCTAAATACATCTAATGTCTGAGTATATGCTTTCAAGCATCAAAAACAAATGGCATCGCTTTCCTAACTGCTGTTTAATGTCCCCATCTTAAATTCCTTTTTCTAGTCTTCTACTGAACTGGATTATACTTTTTTGTCCTAGAAAGAATGTTATAACAGTCAACTGTGTATCATTGGTGTGTGTGTGTGGGGGGGGGGGGTATTTTAACCTGGTAAGATTTAATTTAATTTGATGTCTCTGATTCCAGTATTTGTTTTTCCTGCCCACTCATAATTTCTTATAGTCCTGCAATAGATTATTCTCCCAGAACAATAGCTGTCTCTTTTCTACTTCAGGGTTTCTGTCATGAGTGGCAGAGGTAATGTACTGTCCAACCCTCACTGAGAACAGTTGCTGTTATTTTTCTCAGTGTGCTTCACTGTGCACACATCGCGACTGAATTTTATCTGCCATTTTGTTGTTCTTTCTCCTAGTTTTATGAGAGCTCCGTGTAACTCCTCACATCCTGTTTTAGATTATGCACATTTAACTTCAGACTATCTGCAGGGTTTGCTACTTTGTTGTTTGTGACCTTTAAAAGACATTTCTGCTTCAGAATTCTCCACCACAAAAATGTTCCTATAAGCTCATATATGTACGAGGCCTCAGGCACATCCAAGCCAAATATTTCAGTACAGTTTTCTTTCCTCTGCAAACCAGTAAATGAGGGTTGCGTAAAGGACAATGTCCCAACAATTTAACATTTTCCGTAAATGTCAACAGAAGGTTATTCTGTTTCCACAGGTCATACCATATCTTATGTACTATGTAGATACATAAACTACTAGGGAGAAACTACTAGTGGAATATCTTTTTTTTTTTTTAAAGCAAAGATACTGACCCCTTGTCTGCTCCTGTGAAAAGCATACAATCTGATTTACATTAATCAGATGGAAGAAGTAGCTTAATGTTTCCTATATTTAAAAGAGCATATTTAAATTCAGGCAGGCTTGAAGAGTTGAATTCAATATCTTAGGGCATTATTCTAAATACAATGATATTCAACTTCATTGGAAATCAATGGGCAATACTTCCATGTTAATTGTTTAAGAAAAGGTACCTACTTTGAGAAGAATAACATGTTATTTATTTATTTAATATAGTTTATATGCCACTTAGCTGTAGTAGCATCCAGATAGCACTTTATTTTGTTTTACCGATGTTTAGTTGCCTGATAATTTTCACATTTTATGTCATCTTTCGCACAACATAAAATCTAGTGGGAGTTTAGTGCTTGTTTCCATATTGTTCCCAGAGAGGACCTTTTTGCAACACCATTAACTCAGAAAATCACAGGTATTCTGCATTGTAATTTCCACACTCATGTCACTGCTGCTCACGTAGGGTGGTATCCTGGCATATAATTCTTCTTGGCTGTTTTAAAAGCATGGGATGGTAGCATATTGATCACAAAGCTACAGTTCCATAATGCAACAGGTAATGCAGTGTGAAAGAAAAGTTAGAAACCAGGACAGAAGGGCTAGCATTTCAGTCAGTGAAACAAACACAATAAACCTGATGTCTGAATGCAACCTTCAAGTGGTTCACAAAAGAAACATACAAAAATTCAATAAACATACAAATCAACAGCACACTTTCTTTCTAAGTAAAATGGTGCCAATAAAAAATATAAAGCCAAAACTGAGCAGTCTCATCTAAAAACTCACTCAAGAGTTGTAATGGAGAAATTCAATTCAGTTTACATTTAACTAACTTATGCCTCCAGGGGCTGCCTCTACAGTCAATTGCTACACCTTTTGACTGGCCATGTTGAGCATGCAAGAGAGAGATAGAGAGAAGTCCCATTGAATAAGACTAACCTCTGAGTAGACATGTATAGGATAGACCTGTGCAAAAAATTTTAAAGCAAATAAAGGGCAGAAGGAGGAAAATTACCCATTTAAAGGTATGGTTGTATGGTATGTAGCATACTCAAAATTGTTCAGCATCCAATAGACATAGATGCTCTGCTATTATCTAGGGTATACAGAGCAAGCCTTCAAAGAGGGGTTCTTTAAATTAGGTGCTTCAGTGGACTGGTCATTTGTCTCTGTATACCTTTTGTATTCAAGAAAAAGCAAGTTGCCCATTTATCACTATAATACCTCAGTGCTTATAAATCACAGTTCTTACCCTGTAGGGAAACAGTACCCTAAAGTTTCCAAAGTTTCCTGGACCAAGCAGCTTTGAATTAATTACTATCCTTAATATAATTTACTGTATTTATAGTGATGGGCTGCTGCTGCTGTTTTGACACTTTCAGGTAGTCTAGAATTGCCTTGATTCACACCAGTGGAAACTTTTAAAAAGTTTCATTGCTGTGGGGGGAATACAGACAGGAAGGGAGATCCCACAGAATGCACCTGATGATTCTGTCCCATGATCCAGAGATTCCTGTTTCTGGGTGTAATCTACACACATATTAAAAACCATTCTGAAAATGTTGTTGTTGTTGTTTATATTAAAAAATACATTTGATTTTGCATAAGGCTCACCATTGCCATCTAGTGTTTCATTGTATATTGCAGTTAAAACACACTTAAAAACCTTTTATTTGCAGCTGTGGGGAAACCTGGGCAGAAACACCTGCAGTCATTTCAAGTGCTTTTGTGTTTGCACCTGTCAGTCTGTGATCACAAATCTATTTTAAAGCAGGTAGATATTGTCAGGGCATGGAGAGTCCTCCCTTCTCTTCAATAACTTCACAGACAAGAATTAACAAGCAGTTTACATTTTATAGTCCTTTTTACTCAGTTATCTAGTTGCAATCAAAAATCCACATTTCTCCACAAGGAGAGCAGTTGGCTACTCTAAATCCTACCCCTTCCATCCTCAGCAACATCCTGGGCATCAACGGGAAGTTCCTCCTCTCTGCATCCTTTGTTCTTTCATACAGATGGACCTCCTAGTTCTTGGGGAAGGAGGGTTTCCCACACTCTCTAATGACATCTCTGCTGGCTGTTCCCTCTCTTCTGTTTCTTTTTCCATTATTTCATAACTCGGCAACTCCTGTTGAAGCTGCTCAGTGTCTGCTCCTGAAACTGCTGGAAACGGGGGGGGGGGGATCTTCCCCCTCCTGCTCCTCTTCAGGCTGATCTGCCTGAGAATACATTTCCCAATCCTCTGATTCAGACCATTCCCTGACAGATATTAGTTGTTGTATCTGTATAGATGTTCAGAGCCTCAACTGAAAGTGGTAGAAAACATAAACTGACACACATCTCTGCTGGACAGCTAAACTACTGAGACTTGTTTACATATTCCTTCACACTGCTATTTGGATCTCAGAAGTTAAATTGCCCTCTCCAGATTGCTTAAGGAACCTCTTCACCTGAAGCTGAAAGTGCACTTTCAGGTTTGGCAGGAACAAACCCCCTACTGACACCAGTGGGGAGCTCTCTGTGAGGAAGAAGTACAAAATAACTTGCCCTGGCATGGAAAACAGTAGGAAATTTCAAAGATTGAACGACATTTATTTTGAGTTCTAAACAGAGCTCATCAGGCGGCTGCTCCGTTCTCAAAACTTTCTGACATTTAGGTGAAAATCTTCAAATATATTTTACTCTGAACTATAGGGGGTACATTTTTTTGTCTTGTCAGTGAGCATTGACAATCCCATATATGCTGATGGGGACTTAATTTCCTGTGACCAGTTAGGAAAGAGGTCTTGTGGTTATGATGGATAACTCACTGAAAACATGAACACTAAGTGTAAAAGGAGCAAAAGAGGCAATAATTATTGGGGAAAGGAATTCAGATGATGGTGGCCAGAAGAGTAACGTTTTAATATAAATCTACCATCTCATGATATTCAAGTCCTTGAAAAAATATGGAAAAGAACAACCATAATGATAAAAAATTGAACAGCTTCCCTGCAAGGAAAGCTTAATGTATTTGGATTTTTGTGTTTGTGTGAGACAGAGATAGGAAAAAAGAAGTTTTCATTTGAGGTTTTAAAGCAGAGGTTGGGTGGCCATCTGTTATGGATGTTTTAGTTGAGATTCCTGCATTGCAGGGGGTTAGACTAGATGGCCCTTGGGATCCCTTCCAACTCTACAGTTCTATGATTTTAAGCATCACAACACTTCCCCACAGCAATTAAATCAATTTAATATATTTCTACCTGTCACCCTATCAATTGAATCATTTTATTAATTAGCTTCATAAAAGTAGTTTATGAGGACTGTATTTTAGATCATGTGCAAAGGCCTTTTATAATGAACAGAATCCAATTCTGAATTATTCCACCTTGCTTGGATGGTTTCCAAAGTGATTAAAAAGAGAATTAGACAATGGTTTTCCAAAATGATTAAAGTGTGTATGAGAGAGAAAGACATAAATTCTTGTTTATGGTTATGTGTGTTTGTGTCAGTGACCCTGTGACAATTAAGTCAGTCACATCCTGTTCCTCTGCATTTATTTTATCTTTCCTGATGAATCTGCTTTGCATGTAGAGAAGGGACTGAAGAAAATGTTTCTTTTAGATAGTGCTGAAATACCAGCAAATCCACTCAGAATTCATTATTAAATCTATATACGGCATGAGAAGTTTCATGAAAGTGATTCCGTATTGAAATGATTCAAATTAAATTACAGAGAAGTAGTAATATAAGTCTGTTGATACATAATAATATGAATTTTTTTTAATAAAAAAAAATCACAATTTCTTTGTGGTAGAGGCTTCCAAAGATTTAAGTCCACTTAACTGGATCCATGAAATGTTATCCTTTGTTGATGCAAGAGCTGAGCCCAAATTTCTTAGAAGACATTTTTTCTGAGAACATTTATGATATTTCTTTTTCTCATTCATGCCCCCTAGAAAAAGGTCAGTTTGCTAAATGCTCTTCAGATATTCTCGTTTGTTTTTGTGGTGACCACCATTCCACAACATGCACAATACCCCAGAATGATTCTTGGGGCACTGTGAAAGATGCATAGCTGTAGCCAGAACAGTTTCATCTCCCCATTTGCAATGATGACATGGAATGAGGGCAGGGAGAAGCATGTGCTACTGCCACAAGCTAAGGGTGAACCCTACCCCCCTCAAAGAAAAACCAGTTGTACAATTTTCCTCCCCATGGAGAAATGTATTTAAATGCCTACAAAATTGGATTGAGCATTCTGAGAGGGCATTTGCACACCTCTCTGAGTCTTGATTGCGTATTCATAGGTTGAACCAAAAAATGGCCCAGCATTTTCCATTTAATGAATTTCAAGTTGCAGGGCTGGCTGATAAGTGCCCCTATCTGAGATGCTGCCTGTTAGGCAGATAATGTTTGTCAAAAGAGACCAATGGTGTCTGACCCAGCGTAAGTCCATATAGCATGCACCTATTAACCCCCAGTTCTTTTTTATTTGCTCTTAACTCACATACCCCGCATGACCCAACAAGAAAAAGAAAGAAAGAAATGCCATGCTGTTTCATTACTGTCTGGTAGACTTTATAACTTTTGGGGGAGGTGGTCTAAGATCAAGGTTTAACTTAGTTGAGAGTGTCTTTTTTTTCCCTTTTGTGGTATCACAACAGAAGGGAAAATCCAGCTGGTGATGTATTGATCTTCTGTCATCCTAAGACATGTTTACAAAGTGGAAAGCAGCAGAGTTTCTCTCGCACAGAGTTTTTCTCTCTTCATTTGTAGATTGAAGGAATGGCCCTGAAATAAAGCACAAGCCACTGAGTGTATCCTCCTATTGTAAGAAAAAAATCTTAATGGGTCAGCGGGAAATTTGCTCCACTGCTCCTGTTTGTTGTTGGACAATGTTCATCATACCAAAAGAGAGGCAGAGAACCAGTGAGCTGATAGCTTAGGTTGCAACCAAAACTTCATTTGAAGCAACAATTGAGCTTGTCTGAATGCTGTTCAAGCAAAACCACCAAAGAAAAAAATGTGTTTGGGGAGAGGAAACTAATTTTAATAAGGCAAGCAAGGTTTTCCAAATTTCACCATTTTTTGTTCTCACCAAATTTGCCCCGAAGTTGAATTTGCAGGAAATTTGGGAGTTTTGCCTCAAAAGATATGTCTGGAAAATTCTGAAAGAAGCCAGAATGATTTTGATGTGACTAGCAAAAATTCTTGCAGTAGTCCCTGCATTTTCTTAAAATATTTATTTATTTGATATTGTATGAATATTCAAAAATAGCAAGAAAATTCAAAAGATAAAGAAAGAAGAATAGGAACATATTCTTCCATGCCCATGTTGAGGTGGTACTCAATCTTTGTGAGATGGACAGTTCAGAGAAGCCAGAGACATGAATGAAAGGCAAATGCCAGGGATATGTACAAAGTAGCAAGGGAGGAGATTATTACAGATTTTTCCAGGGAAACTCGTATTTAGATGGTATTAACAGAAGTTTAGAGATGGCAGCGAGCAGCTGCCATGCAAATCCACTCTACTCCCAGCTTGGCATGCGTATAACATGGTCACAGTCCCTTCCAACTCTTAATGCATAAAATTCCCCTGGGGAATGTTGCTGATGTAACAGAAAGGACGAGAAAACGAGTCTTCTTTGAAAACATAAGAAATAAAGTATTTTCTAAAAAAAAAATATATTACCCAGTCAAGAAAATAATAATTTCTTAGGGCCTTGGGACTTTTGTTGTTGTTGAATTGTTGAATCGGCTGGCATCTAGGGATGATGCTCTTGTGAGAATTCAAACCCGTTTATGATACGTGAGGAAATTGCATATCAACACCTGTTGGATCAGCCCATATTCTGATATTCATTTTGTGAACAGATGCTATTTTATCATGCCAAAACACTCAGAAGATATGTCACCATGTCAAAACTGAATTGGTTTTAATTTCAACAAATTGCAGCCCCTAATCATTCTCCCTAGGAATGTATTTTCATTAAGAATGGATCAAACTCCCTGGTGAGCAGGGGGGGGGGGGGTTTACACATCTAGACCCATATATTAGTAGTATGGAAGTTCAGTCTTGGGGCAAAATCTGTCACCAGCAACCAGGAGATATCACAGGAAGGAAACCTGATTTGCTAGCCCAAGCATAGGGCAGTTTTGTTTAAATCTGCATGTGCTACTAAAGTATATGTAGCAATGTAAATTTAGAAAGAATTACTACAATTTTAATACAACACATATCAGCAAAGTGAGGAAGACTGTGTGAATAGATGACCTTATGTATGTATAAACTGATCTTCTACTGCTAACCGTGGTAGACAGAGATCTGTGAGCACATGGGAAGAAGCCCTAGAAGGGCTCTGTGCCATTCTGTTCTACAAATGCGCCACATTATTTCCTTTCAACTGTCCACAGGGAATATGCACCACAGGGAAGAAATAAAATGAAGAAATAAGATACACACAAATTAGTGGCTGTGATTATATCTGCAGATATTTTTTGCATGAAAAATATAGGAAGGAAAGGTAATCATATTTAGTTGAAGTGAAGAAAATATATATCCATTTTTCATGCTGTGATTGAAGTTATTTATGACATTCCTTCATGTTATGCTAAGAGCGATGGAGGCACTAGTAGATAATAGGAGTTTATGTCTTCCTCAAAGCTCAGCAAAATAATAATTTTTATTTATTTAAAGCATTTGGTTTGTTGGTTTGTTTTTGCCCACCAAATGGAAATGGAATTTGACTGTGATAAAAAATCCAGTGCACCTAAGACACAGATCTAATTAGCTCGTACAGTGGTAGCTTGGGTTACAGACGCTTCAGGTTACAGACTCTGCTAACCAGAAATAGTACCTCAGGTTAAGAACTTTGCTTCAGAAATTGCGCGGCGGCGCAGTGGCAGCAGCAGGCCCCATTAGCTAAAGTGGTACCTCAGGTTAAGAACAGTTTCAGGTTAAGAACGGACCTCCAGAAAGAATTAAGTTCTTAACCCGATGGGTACCACTGTATTCCCATTCGAAAATCTACATTCAAGGTAACCTATAATCTAGTCCTAACTCAGATGAAAGACATCTTCCTCTGACTGCATCAGCAGTGTATTGGTGGTACAAAACAACCCCATGTGGAGCCCAATGGATGAGTGTTTCTGAGAGGAGAAAGAACTAGGGTCTGTGCTACAGATAGCATCTTGAAATCTGTGGGCACGACACTGTTCAGCTAGCAAAAGCTGACATTCACACAGTCTGGAGCCAAGTGAATGGGCTTCTTAGACCATCTTATGTATCCTTGGGCTACAACTGCAAAAGTAAATGTTTGGGCTAGCTGTGCAATCAATAGGATGCAACCAATTGAATAATTCCCTACTTACTCTGCTGCATTCTCATAGGCATAGCAATCCAAACCTGCTTTGCACCGGGCAGTGATGGTGTTGGATTGGGTGGAGGTAGCTGTCTCTACCAGCCTCCTGCTGGCTTCACCTGTGGAGTGATGCCAGCATCACCCCACAAGTGCAAAGCTCCCATGTGCCACCACTGGGGTCCTTGCTGGAAGCAGCCAGCATAAAGCTCTGAAACAAAGCATTCCAGTGGCAGACAAAGGAAAGGGGAAACCTATACAGGATCAATTGGATCTACTATAATTTGATTCCCAAACCTGTTTCAAAAGAAAGGGGGTGTACATATGCAATGGGGAATGATTCTTACCTTCCCTCCTTTTTCTTTAGGTAAAATTTGGATCAAATCCCATCCTGTCAGAGAATGTTTAGCTGGAGGTACTGCATGGTTATTCTAGGCCCTTGCATTATCTCTCTCCCCACCCATTTCCCAATCCCACAACTGTTTACACCCAGATTGATACACTTCTCTGGGATTCCTGGGTGGGAATGTGGGGTTTATTACTCATAACAGCTAATCACCATAGAGAGACAGGACAACCCTTATTGCATGTTGGACCTTATGATCAGCAGGGGAACTCGATCTATTGGTGGTGTCACCTCTGGGTGCTGCCCTGTTGACCCTGACATGTGACAGGGCCTTCTCAGAGGTAGTTCCCCATGTTGTGGAAGGCTTGTCCCGGCGAGGTGCATTATTGATGTTCAAAAGGAAGTTAAAAGCATTCCTCTTCACCTAGGCATTGGATGGATGAAAGACCTTGCTCTTGGCAACCTTGAAACTGTAGCTGTGTGACTGTCTGTAAAATTGTTTTAAATGTTTGATAAATGTTTTTATTTCTTTCCAGAGGTAGGGTGGTATAGAAATAATAATAATAATAATAATAATATAATAATAATAATATAATACGTACTTTCAACGTAATGAAGATCAGCAAAGTGAAGCCAGTGTTCAACCATCAATGGAAGTTTCATTCCTGGGGCAAATAAAAGTTTAGGAGGGTCAGTATTCACTGGAAGAAAAATCTACTCTTTAATAATTAAAACCTGGTGCATCAATTGCTTTCACAATATTAATAAATAAATTTCTCTGAATATGGTGAGCCGTTAAGAAACAAGGTTCATGTCTAATTCAAATACCCTTTTCTTGATAATTCGCTTTAATATGTGACAATTCATTGCCATGAAGTATTATAGAATGGAAACCTCTCTTTTGGCTTTTAGTTCTCATTAATTAAAAGTTAAAATGCGGTGAAAGTACCGTATTTTTTGTTCCATAAGACGCACTTTTTTCCTCCTGAAAAGTAAGGGGAAATACCTGTGCGTCTTATGGAGCGAATGGTGGTCCCTGGAGCTGAATTGCCCAGGGGCCAAAAGCAGATTGTGCCTTTTATTTTACAAAGAGAAAGGGGAGTGTTGAAAGGACCCCGCTCAGCAGCTGATCAGCAAGAGATCGGGAGAGAGATAAGAGTCCCTGCTCCCTTTCAGCCATGCCCTCCTTTGTTGAATGTGCTGCAGAGGGAGGTTGTTTGTTTCCCCAGGACATGTGACTGGCTGATTAGATTATCTGCCTGCAAACAGTAGAAATGGCTCCCTTTCCTTAAGATTTTTTCAGAAATGTGAGTTAAACCCCATAAAAATGGGGCTTTTCCTCTTTGCTTTTCCCCCTTTGCAAAAGGAGCTTTGCTTTTCCCCCTTTGCAAAAAAAGCTGCAAAACCTTTAGCTGATCCTAAAAAAAAACCCAGGGCTTTTCCCTTTGCAAAAAAGCTGCAAAACCTTTAGCTGATCCTCAAAAAAGGCCTTTTGCCTTTGCAAAAACAGCTGCAAAACTTTTAGCTGATCCTTAAAAAAACCCAAAAACCCCCCCAAAAAACACCCAGGGCTTTTAGAGGAGGAAAACCAGAAAAATATTTTTCCCCTTGTTTCCTCCTCTAAAAATGAGGTGCGCCCTATGGTCCAGTGCGTCCAATGGAGCGAAAAATACGGTATAAAGAAGCTTCAACCGCAGTATTTTACTCACCTGGAAGTAAGCCCCATTGAACTCAGCAAGGCTTACCGGTACTTTTGAATTGACATGAATTGCACTGCATATAAACACTACCAAACTAGGAACAACCTCCTACCTTTCCATCTTCATTTTTTCCCCCACACTCCTAAGACATAAACCAATTCCTCAGTCCAGTATACCACAGCTGGGTGTATGAGGATGAGTTCACACTTTCAAGTTCAGCACTAGGCTATTGGACTATTGCAATGCACTCTATGTGGGGCTGCCATTTAAGACAATTTGGAAACTTCAATTGGTTCAACATGCAGCAGCCAGATTATAATTTTTTAAGGTTGCTGGGAACTGTAGTGCTGTGAGGGGTAAATTATATTTGCCAGGATCTTTAGGGGCAAACCATTTGCTTTAAATATATATGATGTATGCAGCATATGAACAAAGGAAATCTTCTAGATAGTGGTCTTTTCTGTCACAGGTTCATTTAAAGGTCAAGAAACCATATAGGGGCTGGGATTGCTAAGAAGGGCTTAGAGATTGATAAGAATCATTGCCTGCCCTTATGACACTTTTTAGCACTCCCACTTTCCAAATTTACACATGCTTTTACTATTTATTTACTTTGATATTACCAAGTATCACATGGAAACTGATGTTGAGAATAGTCTGTAGCATAGGCAAGTTTCTTTAGACCATGCAATGACTTGTCAACTGCCCGATGAATGTGCACGGTGATATCTCAACTGATTGAATTTTGTATTCATTGTATGAATTTCCAGCAATATATGCATATGTTCTCTTTCTCTTTCGATAAAGATCAGTGAGCTCTTCCTTATGTGAGATTCAGTTTCTTAGGATCTTTCTCAGTAACGACTGAGAATATTGATCTCAGTCAATATTAACCTCCACCCAAAATAGTGATTTTAAGCTTTTTGTGCCGTTTTCGCTGCTTTTCCCATCATGTTGCCATACATCCGGGTTTTACCGGACATTTTGCCAATTTGGCAAAAATCCTCCCTAATGCCATTTTTACACCTGAAAACCAAGACGTCAGGAAATTTTCATTTTAACTACAGTGCACCAAAGCAATCCAATGGCCTTAAAATGTTGAGATTAAAAAAAAAAAACAGTGAGGTGTAGTGGTTAAGAACAGTAGACTTGTAATCTGGTGAACCGGGTTCGTGTCTCCACTCCTCCACATGCAGCTGCTGGGTGACCTTGGGCTAGTTACACTTCTTTGAAGTCTCTCAGCCTCACTCACCTCACAGAGTGTTTGTTGTGGGAGAGGAAAGGAAAGGAGAATGTTAGCCGCTTTGACACCCCTTCGGGTAGTGATAAAGTGGGATATCAAATCCAAACTCTTCTTCTTCTTATTTTCTTCTTATGTTTATGTCTAAGCACTAAGATTTCCTTATCCTCTTCTGACTATAGCTCCTGCATACCACATTGAAGGCACTAATGAAAAGACCCATACATTTTAGGAGAAGGTTCCATGGGGGCTATGCAAGGTTCTTATAGCCCTATGCTGGGAAGGTGAGGTGTCTGACTTTTCCCATGTGAAAAGTTTAATCATTCAGATGAGAGGATCTGCCTATACTGAATCTTACCAGTAATTTCTGCTATTAATTGTGATTTTAATCGTTCTCTTTGAGTTGTTGGTCTAATGGGTTTTAATCCAAGAAGTTTAAGCCAACTCAAGGCATGTCCAAATGGTTTTTTTCTTGTTGTTTTTTTTTTTGTTTTTTTTTATTCTGGTGCATTCCTTCAGCATATCTGAGCACAGAAAACCAGTCAGAAACTGAGCACAGTTCACGCTAAATTCTTGATCTCCTTGGCAACCTGGATGACTCTACAGGATTAGACCATATAGGAAAAAACACAATAAGCATCACAAGGTATCCCCCACCCCCAGGCATTGCTGCTGCTCAATTGCAAAAAAGAAGGCATATTGATAAGGCTCGTTGCAATTTTTGGGGGTGTGGGTAGCCAGATTCAGATTCTATAGTGTTGCATTTGCATGCTCTAGTTAAATATCATTAGTATATAATTTTACTTTAAAATTTCTTTGAAGTCTACTGCTGTCAATCTTGGCAAAATCCTTACCCAAATCCAGCTTCATTCCACTCTGCATAATTTCTGCCCCTAAGTACCTTGCCCACTTTCCCATGAATGTTCCTCGTTTGTTGCCTATTCCCATAAATATGGAATCAAATTTAGCTATTAGCCCTTTTTTGTTCAAAGATGAAAAATTTCAAAATTAATTTTATCTTTTCATTATCCACGTTTTTAATTAAGGAACATAAGGCATCTCTGATCTGGGAATATTGAAACATTGGGGGGGGGGTCTTATATTTCCCCTTGCTTGAGAGACTTTGAGATAAAATATTATGTCTTTTGCCTAGTCTCTTATTAAAGCCCAGGCCCATTTGAAACCATAATGATAAACCACCTAACATACTAGATATATAAATCACAAATTAATTGTAAAATGGCTTTCTCTCATTTTGTATTAGACTGCTAGAGAAGTATATACAGAATTACATAAAGAAAACCCAAAGGATCACTCCGTGTTATCTAAAAATATCCTAGTGAAGGGGAGAAGTGATCCCCCCACAAAAAATAGGTTTCAGTGCTGTTCTCAGGCAACTGCAAACATCAAAGTATTGTATGCGGCACAGAAGGAAATAGGCATTCTGGAAGGACATAGGCAGTTGTCACCTTGAGGAAGTTCAGCTAGAGGCTACTGATTAATACATCTGTAAGTCTGCCAATGCATGGGCCTTTGATAAATCAGATTATTACTGTATCAAATAAATGGCTCATTTATCAGCCTTTGTATAGCCTGGCTCTGTCTGCATGCATGCTGCTGGAAGATAATCACAAAGTGCTTAGAACAAAACAAAATTGGCTTGTTCTAGCTGGTGTGGTAATTAGGAGAAATTGGAAGAGTGAGATCAAAGGTTCATGGGCTAAGGAATGTTCAGTAGTTAACAATGATGCAGGAATAAATATAAGCATGTCTGATTAAAATACTTTGTTGGAGTAAAAATCCTGAGCATGACAAAAGCCTATTTTAACAAGCACTCAGAAAATGAAAAAATTCTTCCTGAATTTACAACTAATCCTCGGGATTATTTATTACGTAGGATAATTAGAAAATGTTGGAGTGTTGTTGTTTTTAATCTCTAATGTAAGGTATATAATGGCATGCTAAGCCAATAGATATGATACATGATATGATATATAATATGATATGATTTGTATTTTTATCCTACCCTTCGCCCATAGAGTTATGGTACGGCTGACCGAAGACATTTTGCAAAGACCCAGGGCCAAAGTGTACATATGTCATTCCTGTCTCTTAGAAGTATGCTTCAACTGCTCACTTTAATTTGAAGCAGCTGCAGGGAAGAGAGTGATCCGAATGTGCTCCTGATTTGGATGGGAACTGTTATTTATGTCCTGTTATATTAGACTCATAAGTGTACTGCAAAAAAGAAGGGCCTATAGAACCCTAGGTTCTTAAAGCTGAAACTTTGGTTCACATGAAGCTATGGATATGGGTGTATTCAATGTAGTACTAAGGAGGGTGTGCATTTGTGGAACAAAGTTCACTTCCACAACAAGACATTTCCACCCTCTCCTCCCACCTTAACCCCCTGAACACATCTAAACCTATTCTGGGGGTTCCCAAACTTTCCAGAGCACATTTAGGGGATGTGGACCAAAAACTCCTCTCATGTGGCTTGCACGCACAGCATTTACTTATAATGGGCCCATCCAAGGTAAAAAGCCTCATAAACCAGCGCCTGAAGAATATCAATGAGCAAAACAACCTGGCCATCATCAAGAAATTTAGTGCATGGTACATTCATCTTCCCCCCTCCTACATGGACTCCCGGGCGTCATACCTGTCCAATTTAACCATCCCAAAATATAGACGAGCCTTCATGCTGGCCAGACTGGATATGTTACCCTCCGCTGTCCTTGAAGGCCGATTCTCAAAAACACCATTTCAGAATCGACTCTGTCCCTGCAGAGTCGGTGATGTGGAGACTGTTTCACATGTACTCCTGTCTTGTCCCTTATATAAAGATCTGAAGGATGAGATCGTCACGCCGCTTATACTTGCCATTCCGGGCCGCTCGTCCGAGGACATACTGTTTTTCCTCCTGGCAGACCAGAATACCCAGACAATGGAGAAGGTAGCCAGATTTATTGAGAGGGCCATGAAATTGAGGGCTGCCAGCTGAATGATAATAGCGCCCTCTGCATGAACTTACAACTAAGATCTCATCTATTTTGTTTTAATTGCGTTGTGCTGAATTCTGATTCAGCTCATCTTACTGGTTTATATAGGGCTTTTTACCAGTATCTGTAATATGTGTCTTTGTGATGCAATTGCCTGTAGGCTACGCAAATAAAGTTTGTTGTTGTTTCTTATGGGGATGTGGAGTTTCACAGGGGGAGGAGAGGGAAGGAAGTCCCATTGTACAAGTGGACTGTTCCATGCACACAAAAAGCTAGATGAATCCTACCCTGTATTTTGAAGGTGGCAGCAAAGAGTGTTGTTCTCATCTATCACCATAAGCACCAGCAAAGAAACATGGTGAACACTTCATGTTTGCACATGATCTAGAGGTTCTTCTCTAGGACATCATTTATCATAGGCATAAGGCTGGACAGAGTTATGGTTATTGGTAGGCCTGGCTCTGCCAAGGACACTAGCAGACAAATGCCAAAGAAGAACACTCAATAGAACCGACAGGAGTGCATTATTTTGCGATAACTGTGCCTTTATTGTTGGCTCCCAGTTAAGTAAAGCCATATAGTTAGAAATATAATGGACCCATCATCAATCAGATATATGGAGCTGATATTTCTAATTGAACAGGAAATTATCGAGCTGACTAAATCAATAATTAGTTGGGATGGAAGAATAAAAATCAAGGAACCAAGAAATATGTTTGAGACATACAGTATTCCCTTACTTGACAATTTCCATGTCTTATGCGATCTTTCACACAATGTAGGACCCAGGTGGCGCTGTGGGTTAAACCACAGAGTCTAGGGCTTGCTGATCAGAAGGTCGGCGGTTCGAATCCCTGCCACGGAGTGAGCTCCCGTTGCTCGGTCCCAGCTCCTGCCCACCTAGCAGTTCGAAAGCACGTCATAGTGCAAGTAGATAAATAGGGACCGCTCCTGCGGGAAGGTAAACGGTGTTTCCGTGTGCTGCTCTGGTTTGCCAGAAGTGGCTTTGTCATGCTGGCCACATGACCCGGAAGCTGTCTGCGGACAAACGCTGGCTCCCTTGGCCTATAGAGCGAGATGAGCGCCGCAACCCCAGAGTCGGACACGACTGGACCTGATGGTCAGGGGTCCCTTTACCTTTACCTAAAAGCCACTTCTAGAAATCTAGCAGAAGTTTAGCATTTATTTATGTGTTAATTGCTTTCAAGAAATATCTGTCTGCAACCCATTAGTTTCCCCAAATTGCAGGAGTTTTGTGCTATAGTATTCCCACCATTTTCATGGATCACTCCATGCCATGAAATTTGGAGTGGTATTCTGACATACACTTCTTTCCCACCATTTTCATTGGTGAATCATGGTGGAACAGAAGCAAGCATGCATGTATTCTTGTGTCACACTGCACCTACTGGTGTGAATGAAATTTAGCACGACATGTTCCATAATGCAGTGCAAAAGGATTTTTTTCCAACTAGAACCAGAGGATTTCATTACAGAAAATTTGGTAGATATGATGGTAAGGAGGGAATATTAGCTTGGGTTCAGTGACTGGCTGCTTTACCAATGATCTCCATCACAGTGCTTTAATGCAATGTATTGTTTATTTGGCTCATGACTTCATCATTCCTGATGAATATTTAAATTTTTTGAACACTTGTCTGTTAAATTTAATAAAGCTGGCTTTCTTTCTGGCCAGGTTCCGGCTAGTTATTCACTATCCATATGTTCATTGGAGTAAATGAATATAGCAAGAACCCATTTCTCAGAGAACACATTCCACATAGCTGCTTTTTCTTCATCTTAAATGTGGAGAGAAGGAGCATGCTTTTTCTGGGAAACATGAATAAAATAATGTGTGAAATTTGGTCCTCATTTAGAAGCTAATGGGTTTTCCCTTGTTATTGTTTTCTTTCACTTCAGTGGACATCTGCCCTTAGCACATGGTTTCCTCTTTATTCTGCCCAAAATACATACTTATGTTTACTGCCATTGATCTAGGCAGATAGTGGCAATTTGGCACATTCAGTATTTCATTAAAAAAAGCAACAAGGAAATAAAATACTGCCCGATTGAAATTTAGTTGGCTTTTCCATATTTCACATTTTTAGTAGACCTGAGAAGGCCTTATCCCTGAATGGGGAATCAAAACATGGGTAGAGGGCATGAGGCTCCACATGTGAGTCCCACTCCATCCCTGACCTTCCCATATTGAGTGGAAAGCTCTTAAGAGCACTTGCTAATTGGTTGTCAGTTCATTTCCAAGCTCAATTCAGGGTGTTCGTGTTAGTTTTACGTAAAATGACTTAGGACCCAAATATCTGAAAAAACTGCCTCCTACAGACCATGCAGCAGAGGGAGCCATTATGGTAGTTCTGTCACCCTCAGAAGCTTGTGGGGGGTGCCAGCTTGGATGAGGGCATTCTGTGTGGCCGCCACTAAGTTGTGGAACTCCATGCAGAGGCGTGTCTGGAAACTTCATTTTACAGTTTTCAGTAAATGTGAAGACACACCTGTTTACCTGCCACATTGACGTACATTTTAGGATGTGGCCTGTTTTTGTGAGTGTAAGTTGTTTTATATTGTATTTAATGTTGTGTTTCAAATTTCTGCAACCTGCTCTCGGACCTCAGGGTGAACAGCTGGCAATGAAATATAACAACAACAACAACAACAACAACAACAACATATTGATAAAGAATCCGAATGATGAAGGCTTCTCGATCATGGGGAGGCTTCAAAGTGCATTCAACTCTACACATTTAAAAATCCCCTTCAGGCCTTTCTGCTCAGTCTGGGGAGGTTGAGGATAGAGCCAGGGCTCATGAGGAGATTGGAGATGGGGGAAGCATCCCCTCCAGAGCCTGAAAATCGAAATGCTAATGTGAGGGCTAATTGGCAGGGCTAATGTCAAAGAGTATAGTATTGCTGAATGTAGCTATAACACCTCAGTCAGAACCAACCCATTTACTTGAAAGTTAGTTCCACTGATTTCTGTGAAACCTAATTTCATGGAATTCTTTCGGAACTAGGGTATTACCATATTCAATTGCTACAGGAACATTTTTTCCTTGCAGTTCACCCAAAATTCAAAACAAAGCACTTTCACCACAGCAGTGAGTGGTTTCGGTTATGCATAACTCAAGGCTGGCAGATACTAGATGCTATCAGCAAAAAGCAATTAGACAGAGCCATAAGGTTGATAAGATGACTGACAAGAGCTGTCTCCAAAGTCCCCAGAAATAACAACTGGAGAACAGAGGCTATAGAAAAACAACAACACTCAAGTTGTGGATAAGAAGGTCTGAAGATTCAGAATGCCTTATTCAATATTAGAATATTAGAAGGTTACTAATGTGCAGTAAAAACATTAAAACATAAGCTTTAATGAAGTAGAGATTAATTAATTAGATGAACAAAGCATTATCCTTTGTTGGCAGTTTCAAATGCTGCTCTGTGCACCCCTATCTCTGAGTGGTGAGAAGTTTCATGGGGTTCAGTGTGTACCTTGGGTTGATTTCCTTTAAACGAGGTTACTATGGACAAGTAGCATTTTTGTAAATTATGGCTTTATTTGCACAAGTACAGGTTGAGCAATAATAATAATAATGGTGGTTCACAGCATCAACGCTCCAACTGATCTATCCCCCTATTAGGTTTCTAGGGAACTCCCCAATGCTATAGCACGGGATTTTCACAGGTGCCAAATCAAGCCTCTGTGTCCCTTTCAGATTTGTTCCCATGAGTGTCCATCAATTGTTTCCTTTTGCACACATAGTGTAGTCCCTCTTTGATGACATCACCTCCAGCCAGAGAAGGAAAGGTGGGTGGGAGAAAGATGTCCTCTTTCATCATACAAGCAGCATTTAGTTTCTGTGGCAGCATGCCCCTAACTTACGTTACTAAACTAACCATGGATCAGAGTCTCTTGGGAGAACATAAGAAGCCCTGCAGGATCAGGCCAAAGGTCCATCAAGTCCAGCATCCTGTTCTCAAACGGCCAACCAGATGCCTCTAAGGGAAACCTACAAGCAGAACCTCAGCACAACAGCACTCTCTCAACTTGTGATTCCATGCAACCAGTAGTCAGAAGCATACTGCCTCCATCAGCGGCGGAAAGGTCCATGCTCTGTCATCAGAAGTTAACAGCCTTGTGTCATCCGTATTTCAAGACGTTAGCAAACGTAAGAGCTAGTGCCTATCTATCTTTAAAAGAATGAAAGGTGGGGTGTTCAGAATGCTAATTCCGCAGTCATGTTGCATGTGTTCCAGCATATACCAGTTCTTGTCAGGTGCCTGTGTCAATCCACAGCAAAAATGGCTCCTGCCAGGAGCCAGATAGCCAAGAGTTAGCGGCATGCTTGGAGATTGGATCTGGGCTTGTTTAGAGAGGAAATGGGAGAAATTGAGTCATATAAGCAAACCACTTCACACACAGTATTTAAGGTGCACACTGTGTGATGCCCTTTCCATTTTCATAAGAGAACAACGCAAGCGGATTGTGCGCCTGAGTTTATTTCAACCATATAAACAGCATGGCGTGAGAAGAGCCTGTCAAAAAGAAAAGGTTCCAAGGCATTTAGTAAAATATAGGTCAAGACAATTCCACCTGGAGAAAGCCAGACAGACCTGCTTTGCTTTTAACTCTGTTTTTCCTGCTGAATTATTTATGTTGCACAGTTATTTTAATTCTATTTTATTTAATTAGCTGTTGGCAAAACAAATGTATCTTCCTGACAGGTTTAAATATGTACTGTGAAAGGGGAAGGGGAATCTGTTAAAACAGAAATTAAGCGTTGCTGCTTCATTTGATAAGGAGGCCCAGAATGAGATGGCTTCTGGATGCTTAGACTGCATCATTCCAAAATCATTACATAAATTATCTCTCTTGATCTGTTCAAATAAATTACTCAATTATTTCACTTGCTAGAACTTTCCTCGTACACTGCAGTCGTTGCATTTCTGTGCAGTGAAGTGCAATGTAGTTTGGTATGCTTTTCTCTTTTGGGGCAGTCTTGAAGAGTCTATGGAAGATTGACTTTGATTTACCAAGGGTACATATTACGTTGCCACATGATAGGCTGCACTATTTGTCAGTACCCCTCATCCAAGTCAAGATGTGAGCTGAATAAAAAAATTGTGAGATGCACTCCCTGAGGAAATTTAGCCCTTCACACACACAAATGTCCCCATCATTTTAAAAGTATCCCCATAGAGTACCCTTCCCTATTGCTGGCCAAAATGCAATAGAGCCACAGGTTTCCCCTGGCTGTATAACAGGGGTGGGGACAGAATACAGCCCTCAATGTTGGACCTCAGACACACCCCTTCCCTGGCCACACCTCTTTGCCTAAGTCTTTGCTCCTAGAGAGTCCTGCTCTTCCCACTCATTGAGTGATTTTGCTTGGTCATTGAACTGTCTCAATGCCTCTTCAAGAGGCTTCATGGTATAGTTTTATACCTGGTAGTGAGAAGCCACCTCTTTCTTTAAGATCTGTTAATAGCTTATATTTTATTCTTGGCTTCTTGCCTCTCCAGATAAATCTTGAAAATGGCTCTCTGCCAATCCTTAAAACAATTCATGTCGCTTATCACTGGGATTACCGTAGTTGAAATAAAAATAAGATCAGTTATTTTTTTTGCCAAAAATGTTATCTGATGGATTGATTTCCATTCCGAACATGGGGCAAATAAGTGAGCATCAGTGATTTTCACTCCTGTTTCTGCTTTCATTCAAATTCTCCAACATCTATACTTTTCCCTCCTGGGTCACTCCTCTTTCACCAGTCTCTACCAAGACCGCTTCTGGTGGGGCCAGGTATATCACATAGCCTAATCGCAGACAGCCCTGTCACCTCACCAAAAATAAACTATGACTGAATAATAACAATAATAGTATTAGGTCTCTACATTCTTAAGGCCATGAATTTTTTTGTACTTAATAGGCCCTCAAAATCCATATTAGTTTGCAATATCCTCAGAATGAAACATGTTCTCTTCAGTTGAGTCAAGAGACATAATTGCTTAGAATAACGTAAAGGTTATAATTTTTGCTGGGTGAAGTTTTCAGAGCAAACAGTACATATAATGAAAATGGGACCTTTGCACTGTGAAGTGATATTTAACTTTTTAATCATGTTACTTCGTTATTTGCCATGTTTCGTGATACCTTACGGACATAATAAAGTAACCTTACGTAAGCAAAACAGATCTGGATATGGCCAGTTTCTGGATGGGAAACATTTGCTCACTATCTTGAATTTTATTGAAGATAGGTAGGATATAAATGCAATACAGTAGTATTTGCCTTGCATTTCTATATAACTTTAATGTCTGGGTTGCAACTTGATATGGTGGTATCTTCAGGATACCAAGAACATTATATTATTCAATCTGTCATGCTATAAAGTTAGAAATAGAGCAGACAAAATTTGTTGTTGGTTAGAATGAGTTGTGATGCCATAATTCCCAACAGTGAGCCTGTCTACACACTTAACCATCTGGCAATCCTTTGCTTACTGTGAAGGGGTAGGAGAATTTCCATTTCCTACATTATATACCTTATGGTAGCCTTTGAGATGGATGCTGCTTGCAGAGGCCTCTATACATATAAGCCCGAAGTAAATGATATCTCCCTGTTTGAGAAGCAAAAATCATAGGGTTCCTATTCATCATAGGGTTCCTCAGTGCCAGGGGACAAATGTGGCCCCCAGGTCTCTTTATTTGGCCCTCAAGAATTTTTCTCGGTCAAGCTGCCTCCCAAGCCACAGTCCTCACTGATCCTGCTCTACTTCCCCCTTTAATGCTTATTCCTAGTTGGAATGTTGAACTGTGATTATTCCACTTGCTTGCCTCATGGAGAGGGGTTTGTGGGGGAAGGCTGTAGAAATGTTGGAATTTTGCATGCCTGGAATGTAGGCTACTGTGCAGAAGGAGTCCCATCTGTTGCTTCACTCACTTTTTTGCTTCTGGCCTCTGCCCCTGCCATGTCTGCAGGGTCGTCTTCCTCACTGTTACCAGTGGGGATTTTTCCACCAGTGGGAGTCTAGGGAATTCTATTCTGATTCCAGTGAGGGAGTGATGGGATAAGCTTCTCCTCCCCATTTGCTACCTTTGAAGTGAGAATCAAGCTTCTTTATGCTGCAATTACTTAAGGAAAAGCAAGATATGCACAGCATATGCCTGCTACATGTTAAGCACACATCTGTGAGGATTGTCTGAGATAGGATGAGCATCATAACTCCTTCTGCTATACCAAGTTAAATCATGCCAAGAACACACATACTACCGCCATACTCTATTTTTTTTCCTAGGCTACAGACTTCCGATTACTTATTACTCTAGACTGAGCAAAACAACATGCTTATTCATCAAGCACATTTTGAGAATTGTCAGCTTAGCTGTGGAGTGGATCCAAAGATTTTTTTTCCAGCTTACTTTGAACAACATTGAGTGTGCTTTAAAAAGTTCAATGGAGGCGGTACCACCAGCATGGTATGACTTTTTCTTTGTCATAGCAACAGAAGTTTCAGTATTCAGAAATGTCACAGAGACAAGATCACTGCCAATGTCTCCTTGTTAAATCCACATTTCATACATTTTCCAGGAGGTGATGAGCTGTTATCTCAGTGCACGTCTTTAATGTACAGCGAGGAAACATCTGAAGAGCCAATCATTGTGCCTAATGATCACCCCAGAGAGATTTTGTCACCTCGAATGGACATTGAACACCCTAAAGCAAAAAGATCAGGATGGACAACTGAAGCTTTACACACAGGAATTGAACATCTTCATTCTTTAACATGAAGATAATGTGCATATGCCTTTCATTGGCATCTGTATACGAATGTGTAAAATATCCAGTGGGTGGAATTTAACATTACACTCTTACAAATGTACCATCTGTGCAAGCATACCAGCTTACCAGGTGGAGCCCCGCCCTGCCCCACCCCATGTGCTGTTCTGGGAGGTTTTTTTTGGGGGGGGGAAACCAAGCCAATTTGGGGGTGGGGAGAGAAGGGGAAACTGTTGTGCAAGTAGAGGCCCCTGAGTAGGGCTTTAACTGAGGGAGTTAGGTGAATTCCACAACTTGTGTAAGGACGGCAAATGCTTCTCATGCGGAAGATCCTCCTGTGTAATCCCTGGAATCTCATTTTAAAAAAAATAAAAAAGAGGTTGCAGCTGATTTGAAAGACCTCTGCAAGTCTAAGCCCTGGAGAGCTGCTGACAGTCAAAGCAGATGATACTAGGTTACACAGATAAACTGGGTCCTCCCTCAAAGGGGGCATGTGTGGCAGTGTGGCCTGGTAACCAAACCCTTGTGTTGTGGGTGGGAACGTTTGGACAGCCACAACACCCTATTGGTAGGTCCCTCAAAGCTGGGTGTAATCTGACCAATAGGGATGCTAGCAAAATGGATTGAGGGACCTACATAAGCCCCATGCACGTGTCCCTGATCTTCCTCTTTTTGGCGTGTGCATCGGAACACCCGCCCACCTCTCCCTATATTTAGGGCTTGCGCTTGACCTTGCTGTGCTGCCGTGTGTCGTCTGTCATTGGGACAGGGGCATGACAGGAATTTTTTCCCATTTGGCTGATTGGCTGTTGCCATTTGGGTTTCGCCTGCCACATAGCAAATCATCACAACTTGTAAGGTTGCGGATAGGCTCTGGTTCAGGTGATAGGGGTGGCAGAACGCTCTCGCCATCCCTATGTGAAGGGTATTCCATTAAAGGAATCCAGGGACTCAATGGTTTGGTCAACCCTGAGAGGGGTTGTGCCCATTCCTGAGTCCAGGGGGGCATCTGGATGGTGGACTAGCATGACCCCACTTTCTGATGTTCCAGGCATTCACCCTAGGCTGACCTATGCTGGTGCCCTGCCTCAGCGCTACCTGCTACGGTGCAGGGAGCTAGTCGAACCAGAGCCTATGCAACCACTCACTTGTTGTAATCAATAAAGTTGTGGCCTAAATTCTGCCAAAAACCAAACCAAAAATTTGAGTCTTGTCTGAATTTATTTAAGGGGGAGGTTAAAGGTCTACACACGCAAATAGTGTGGCCTGGTACAAGTCAGCTAATTTGGTTCCTTTATCTAAAAAGAGATTAAACTATTTACTGATTATTATTCAGCAATGTATATTGAAATGACTATGTTTAGTGAATGGTCTGACAGCGTAGCAATAGTGTCGAAGATAACTGGGTGTGGATTTGAACCCGATCACTGCCTAGATCACCATCATCATCATACAATTTGTATGCTGCCTTTCCATCGTTAAAACCATGCTCAAGGCAGCTTGCAATATGAGAAGATTTACCGTAATCACAAACATAACAATAGTCATAAACAATAAATGAAACACATCAAAAAGTACAAAACCAAATTTCCATACAAATCATAATAAGATATAAAGTTAAAGATACAAAAATAATGGCAATAATGGCAACAACAAAAACCCAACAAAACACCCCAAACAATACCTGAAGTCCTAGTGAATGGAAGCCTTAGGCTGTGATCCTAACCTTATCTGAGAGTAGGCCCAATTTTATTTCTCATCATATTTTCTTTACAGTACTTTTGTACATGAATATACTGACTTGATTTGCAGGTAGAAAATTCACACACACTTCTTCCATTTGAGGAAGGATTTGACTGCATAGATACTTTCATTTTCAGTTGTGCCACAGAGCCTAGGGCTTGCTGATCAGAAGGTCAGCGGTTCGAATCCCCGCAATGGGGTGAGCTTCCATTGCTCGGTCCCAGCTCCTGCCCACCTAGCAGTTTGTATGCACGTCAAAGTGCAAGTAGATAAATAGGTACTGCTCCAGCGGGAAGGTAAACGGTGTTTCCGTGTGCTGCTCTGGTTCGCCAGAAGCAGCTTAGTCATGCTGGCCACATGACCCAGAAGCTGTACACCGGCTCCCTCGGCCAGTAACGCGAGATGAGCACTGCAACCCCAAAGTCGGACACGACTGGAACTAATGGTCAGGGGTCCCTTTACCTTGATTTGCAGGTAGAAAATTCACACACACTTCTTCCATTTGAGGAAGGATTTGACTGCATAGATACTTTCATTTTCAGTTGTGTCAGGTACAACTAAATTAAGTACCATGTGATGCATTTTGAGTAAATCCTGTTTCTTTCACATATAAAGCATCGGTTAGTTATTTGATTAATCATGCTCAGATGTGGTAACTTGATGAAGTATCCTTTAGGCAGACCCAGCTAAGTAGAAGTGGTTGACAAGTGGTACTTTTATTCCTCTTCAGTCACAAGAACCAAACATCCAAATATTGTGGATAAAATAAAGCTGAGATCATGTTACATGTCAGAACAATGTACAATAGCAAGTGGTATTCCAATGCTTGACAATGTCTTCCTCTTCAGAGGAAATGTGCTCTTGCAGTTGTTTCCTCCAATCACTTCAGTAAATTAGTTTTGACTGCTCTGGAATGAGAAGTTGCTTAATCGTAATGGCTTTCCCTTGGCAAGTACATCCAAATTTGATTCCCATTTCTTCAGGGAAATGACAATAGTTGCTTCTATTTGGTAGATGATTTTGTCACACCTGATTACCACAAAGAGGGCTCTGATCAAAATTCCATTTCAAGATATATAATTGCTGTCATACCAGATGTTGTGAGAGGATAGGATTGGCTCTTCAGGTTTCTTCTGAGAAGCTTGCTCCTGAGATTTGAATTGTTACAATTAAGGCAGTGGTGGTGAACATTTGCTTCATTAGGCCAGGCAGGGGTCCTAATTTGGCCCATAACCCTGTTTTCTCCAAACCACAACCACCAGTCTCACACCTTATATCCTATGTGGCATCGGGTGTGTGGTCGATAAAGATATTGCTGCAAAAGAACAATTGGGTGCTTAAAGTGCATTCACTGACATTGCTGATCACCTAAAGTTGTCTTCTGTTGTCATAATTGGCTGATGATTATCAGGTGAGCTGCCCCATCTGCCTGTTAAGGTGGTCTGGGCAGAGGGGTAGAAGTGTTTACAGCCCACCAGACCAAAACGATTCCCGACCCAATTTCAAGCAAATGAGGGATAGGATCCATTACAGGCATAGGAGTTCTGATCTGAGGGTTGAGCAATCCTGCTCAGATTGGCTCCCTCATTCATTTCAGTGGACGAAGAAGATATTTATTTTGAAGTGAATGGATATCCCTATAATTGATCCACATGCACTCAGATGCACATGCCAAGAAAGATTTTTTTTTAATGTATTGAGGAGAGGGATCCTGTGACCAACTTTGGAGACCCTGTTTGTGTGCCCTACTGTGTTGGACTGGGACCTGGGAGACTACAGTCCTTGCCTGTCCTTGCCTCTCAACCTAACCTACTTCACAGGGTTCTGGTGGGGACTGGTTTTGGAGGGAGTAAAACAATATGCCACTTGGAGCTCCTTGGAGAAAAAGGTGGGTTATAAATGCAATGACTGATTGATTAAGTGAGTTCCTGGGAATGAAATAGAGGATCTTCTTAGCAGTGACTCCACATTTGTGGAAGTCCCTTCCAACAGAGGTTCTTACAAGCCTTTTGAAAAGTGCTGAGAATAAACTTAGTGGCAAATCTGCTCTTTAAAAACTTTTTAAAAGACTTGTGCATATTTGCAGAGACAGAAAGTACTCAATGCCAACTTAAAGCAACATTACAGAGTCACATGGGGCTTCTGTGAAGTGCTGCCACACTTTAAACTAGCTTGAGCTCTGAGCTGCTGTGGGCAACAGAGATGAGATTTTCCTTACAAAAAAAGAGAAAGAAAAATATTTATGCCTCAGCCACCTAGTCCAGGGAAATAAATTAAATCGTATAAGCCCTGTCCCATACCCTCCAATATTCCACTGATGTAAATTGGGATACATGAGTTTTGGTACCGTGCTCTTATGACAGTGTGACGCCACTGCAAGCACCAGCTCATGCTCCTCAACCCCCGCCTCTGAGCTCAGCAGTGGCAGCACTGGAGGGGGGAAAGGGGGCATTCTGGGGTCAAAACAGAAACCAGAATGGCTTCTGTAATTCTGGAATGTCCTGGGAAAATCAGTACAATTGTCCCTCTAAAACTTTTTAAATCATTGCTGTATCTATAAAAGGTTCAAGAAAAGAAAAAGAAAAAGAAAGTATGAATTTGCAAAAGAGGCTAACCGCCGTGTTAAACTGGCAAGAAAAAAAAAATTCAGCCTGGCATTAATTTTTATCCATACAGTTGCATTGTGTTGATGTGTGTGTGTGTGTGTGTGTGTGTGTGTGTGTTGAAATGGAAGATTCTTTTAAAATCAAATGTGCCTTGCAGATAACATAGCAGCATTTTATTGATGCAGGAAACACAATAAGTGTAAAGGATTACTTGTGGATTCTGCCCAAGAGAATGTTGTTTAAAGCTGGAGTGACTGCTGTGCTGCTGGAAGGCCAAATTCAGCCCCCAAGCAATTTTACCTAGGCCCCAGCAGTCCTGCCAAATATTAATCAAGATGTCATAGGAAGATGGTACATAGTTTCACTCACTGGGAAATTTGTGTTCAAAACTAGCAAAGGGGGAGGTTCTGCATTTTAACCTTATACTTCTCTATGGATCTATACACCCACCCACTATGCATGTATGCCTCTGTGCCTAATGGCAAAGCTCTTCCTGTTTGATGGTTTATTTTCATGACTGCTCACCAATCAGCTTCTATGTCAAATAGTTTTCTGGCTCCAGCAACCACTGTTTGGAGAATCCAGCAACCACCGAGGGCTTGTGCACACTTATTCTTGTCCCATGCTCAGAAAGCATGGGCCTGAGTGGTTTTTTACTTGACCCTCACTTTTTAGGCATGCATCTGAGTGGTTTTGCCCTTGCCCCCATCCTTTCTCAGGGGAAACCCACCCTTTAGCTCGAAATCAGAGCAAACATCAATCCGGAGAAAAACCAACTTGCTGTTTGGTCCGATTGAGCACTAAAGAGCGGTTTCCCCAACGGGAAAGCAGTGGGGAAAGAGGAAGTGTAGATAAGCCCTGAGTATACCAAATGTGGCTATTGCTTATCTAAAGCATTGCCTACATGTTACACAACTGTAGAACTCAGTAGAGAGGAGGATTGGGGCAAAACTATTATAATTTGGCTCTGCCTGTCATTGGCTCTGGCGACACCCAGTGCTTGAGTTCCCTGCCTTCCACCTCCAGTGGTCATGTGAATCCCACCCTTCAAGTTCCTAACTTACATATCTAGGAATGAAAATATAATTTATTTTCCCTGTTTCAGCCTCTGGGTAATATATAGGAACCTTGGTTTGGGAAATCAGCTCTTTATACATTTAACAGCATATTAAACTATAATTTATAAACTGAATGATCAAATATCCACTCAGTATGAAAAAAACCCACGGAATTTCCATTAGACAATTAAACAAATTAATGTTTCATCTACTGTTGTTTAATTAGCTGGAAGAGCCCAATTTAAAAGTGAAAGAAATCATAATCCAAGCCATTCTTGTATCTGAACAGAGGAATATCACTATGACACGACATAGACACTGTTCCATTTTCTGATGGAGAAAAAATGAAAGTAATTTAAAATAAAAATAAAAATGCTGTTTTACCCTTTCACCCCCAAGTTGTTAATGAAAATAGATAGAGTAATTGTAGTTTAAGCAGACCAGAACTTTGATTATAGGAAAATTTAAACCATTTGGGCATAGCCTCTTAACACATTCACTTGACCAACAGTGAGCTTCATACAAAGGATACAATGCACCACATTATTTTATCTCTGTTACTTAGGATAGATAGCTCCCCTTTCTCAAAGCAGCACTCAGATTAGGGATCAGTGCTGGATCCAAGCTGGGCAGGGGTGGAGGGGACATAGAGAGTGCTTTCAATAGGTGCTCTTCATTGAAGAAGTTAAATTGATGTTTGGGAGGGGTGAAATTTATACTCGATTTCTCTGGTCTCAAATAATCACTGCCAAGATGGGAAGGAAGAGCAACACGACTTTGCATTATCCCGAATAACTGTAATTACTGCAGGGTGATTTTGGGGAGATGAATGTATAGAATATGAATGCATGCTTTGCCTTTTGGACATAGGCAAGGGTATTTTGACTAGTTTTGACTTGTATTCAAAGGGAGGGGCATATTGCAGAAATTAACAATCCACAAAAATATAAGATCATTCTATTTGTTTTATTAGGACTTCCCCGGGAGTAAATAGAACACGATCATAAGAAGAGTTAATGGTAGATTTCTCATGCAGGTCCAATTCACTTTCAGAAATTATCGCTCCTGTTCCCTCTCCCTTTCTCCCTCTCTGTTGAGAAACACTCTTTCCTAAATGGATAAACTATGATAAAAGGACATTGTTCCTCAAAGCTATAATGATAGCAAAAGTAATTAATTGCAACGATGATAGGCATCTCTCTTTTTACCTGCAAGAGTAATGTGTACTGTGTCTGAGTTATCTGGAAGTTCTTTGGAAAACCTGTCCTTCAGAATCAAAGATAAAATGCAAACCTGCGTTTTCATTCTTTGTTTATTAAAATAGGCTATTTAATTATTAACAGTTTAGGTGCCAACTGTTAGGTTCAGTTAAAACATCACCAAACTAGTTGGGGGGTTGACCATGGCTTGCAGTCAAGCACAAAGCATTGTTTCCATTTTGGGGGTGCAAAGGCAAACTATAGTAAGCTGAAAAATAGGACTGATTAGTCACCCAAGTGATGGAATAAGGGAAGCGAGCTTCAGGTCTCAGTCTCAATGCCAAACCGCAGGCTATAAATGCCAGTTTGGTATTATATCTGAGTAGCCTTTCTTGGTTGGAGGCCATGCAATAATGCTTCAGAGAGCACACAGTATGGCTTTGCATGGTACTTTTGTATATAAAATAGGGGAGAGTATTTGAAGCATAGCTATGATATTGCTCATCTAGTAATATATTTCACTGTGAGAAGGTATGAAGTGGGATTCTGTGGGGACTTGTTAAAATTTACTATCAGATTTGAACTGGGATGCTGATGAAATATTAATCAGAAAATTTTATAATAGAAGGTTAAAAGAAATATCGAGAATCATGTGATGCTGTGGAACAGATTACATACAAATAGCCTTCACATAGAAAATGCTTTAATCTATCCACCTCTGCATGGTGGCTGTTACCATGTGATCAGCTATTCCTGTGCAGGGCACTTCAACCAACAGACAGTGCATGCCTATAAAATATATCCTGAAGTAAGTTCTATGTGATCTCAATGGGGTACTCCCCGGTAAATGGGTGCAGGATGGCAGTGTTAATGATTTACACCACACAAAACTGCTGTAAAGAAAGATTTGTAGCGAAACATGTCATTCACATGGATGGGCTTCCAAAATAACAATAATTGCTGAAATATTGAACAGCATCTCTATGCAACACAAATTATTTATAAAACAGTCTTGCAGGAGAACATTGATTTCATTTGCTTTTTACAATCAGACCCTTGGAGGCACAGTGCATGTACAAACTATCTGTCCTTCTTTTTTCTTCTTTTTTTAGAAATGTGAGCCAAACAAATTTTGGACAAATGGTGTGATTTGGTGAATTCATATCTATACTCAATCATTCTCAAGTGCATGCTGAAATTTTCCCTTGACCCATTTTCTATATTCCATGATCCATCTGTATGCTGTGCTATACTTCTATGACCAAGATATATCCAGCACTGGTAGCACAAAAACATCCCACAAGCCAAGGAGACATTAGAAAATGGCACAGAGAGAGCTGCAAGCTTTGTGTATTGATAAGCATTTTGATTAATGCATGTATTACTTTTGGAGGAGATCTCTCTGTAGGGATACCAGCAAGTTCTCTCATCTTTTAAAAACTTCAGCTCTGCCTCAAAGGGGAAAGTGAGCTTTAATAAACCCCAAAATCTTTCTCTGACTCAGATTAAAGACAGAGTTACCCTCCTATCCACTCCCTGTGATCCCTTATAGTCCCCCAAAGTAGAGCTGTGCACTAGTTTTGACAGAGACTAGAGGCAAACCGGGCATCAAATGAATCAAGTACAGACAGTCTAAGAGTCCATGGTAGCTCTACTATCCAATATGCAACATGTATTTTGAGTTTCCCTGGGCGGGGGGGGGGGGGGGTTGGTTGTGAATCTGTTCTCTCCCTCCCTCTCTCCCTTACTAAAGAGTTCAAAAATAAAGTTTTGTTTTCTTTATGACCTTTCAGGATGAAATGAAGTTTATATAGGTTTTGTCAGCTGAGGTGAGACCACAGAACACATACCATGATTGCTTGTGATTCACAAGCGTTGCCTAATGACTTTATGCAAATTTATGCAGATTATGTTATAATGTCAAGACTAAACAATGTCATTGTATGCCTGTGGAGATGTTCCCCTGAATACTAAATGGAAATAAAATGAAACCAGTCTCAATAAATGTCTGTTTAAATGATGCTGCAATGTCAAAATTCTGTCACAGTATTTCTTGGGAGATGATATAGTGATGTCCAGTAAAAAAAATATATAAAAAAGGAAAGGAAAGGGAGTTGTCATTCTATAATGCAAAGGTGCAAGGTAATATTACCTTGAAAACAAGCTCTTAGTACATTTATGCACATGTTTTTAGTAGCAGATAATCAGGCTGAGTCCACAAAGATGGATTGAGAGGGAGGGTGGATACACATCCAAGCTGAATGTATATGAACACTGTGTGTTTCTCTTTAGATACTATAAAGACACCCGATCTCAGTGATCATGGGCAGGAGGAGGAGTCACGCTAAGACCAGACCATGTCATTACCGAGGAGGCAGGTTTAGTCGTGTCTGAAGACTATCCCTGCCTCCAGGTCTGGTCCTGACCGGATGGATACTGGAATCAGCAGGGGATACCCACATGACCTGAAAGTGTTGCTGTGTAATGCCAGGTCATGATTAACAAAACCACTGCCATCCACGACTTGATTGTGGATGGAGGATTTGACCTGGCATGTGTAACAGAGACTTGGTTGGATGAAGCAGATGGGCCTGTCCTTGCCGCTGCTTGTCCGCCAGGTTTCTCTTACGCACAGCAACCCAGGCCATCTGGGCGGGGAGGGGGGGTTGCAGTGATTTTTAGGAAGTCATTAGTTTGCACCAGGCGTCCTATTGGGAAGACCCAGTTCTCTGAGTGCATGTTCTGGAAGTTGGGCAATAGGGGCAGTACAGGATTCCTTTTGGTGTACCGACCTCCCCGCTGCACCAAGGATTCCCTGCCCGAGCTGCTTCAGGTCGTGGCGGATATGCTCCTGGAGACACCTAGTTGGTTGTCTTAGGGGATTTTAACATCCATGCCGACACGACCTTACAAGGGGCCGCTCGGGACTTCGTGGAAAGCATTGGCCTCCATGGGGCTGTCCCTGAATAAGTCTGGTCCAACTCATAGCCGCGGACATGCCTTAGACCTGGTGTTTACCTCTATGGATGTTGGTGATCTGACACTAAGTAAAAGTGAACAAAAGAAGTGCCATGGTCAGATCACTTCCTGGTGCAACTGGACTTCTCTGCGACCCTTCCCCTCTGCAGGGAGGTGGGACCGATTCAGATGGTCCGCCCCCGCTACTTAATGGATCCAATTGGCTTCCAGAGAGTGGTAGGGGATGCATTATCCCATGTTGATGGCCTTTCAGTTGATTCCCTGGTGGCCCGCTGGAATGCGGAGTTAACCAGGGCTATTGACTGTCTGGCTCCGAAGCGTCCTCTCCGATTGCATGGAGCCCGGACAGCTCCGTGGTTTTCCCCGGAGCTGAGGGCGATGAAACAGTCGCTGAGACGGCTAGAGCGCCGGTGGCGGAAAACTCATTCTGAATCAGACCGGACACGGGCTAGAGCTCAACTTCGAGCCTACCAAGTGGCAATGGCGACAGCGAAGAGGACCTTCTTCGCTGTTTCTATTGCATCTGCAGAAAACAGCAGCAGGAGACTCTTCCAGGTGGTTCGCAACCTAGCAGAACCACCTTTGTCACCGGGGTCTGGTAGGGACCCCAAGATCTCCTGCAATGCTTTTGCAAAGTTTTTTGCAGATAAAGTCGCTCAGATTCAGAAGGAGGTAGACTCCACCGTGGGAGCAGGGCCGGGGCGGGAGAGTGCTAGAGCCCTGTCTAGTCATGTTTCATGGGATCAATTCCAATCTGTTACCTCCGAGGATGTGGACAGGCTGCTTGGACGAGTGAAACCGACCACCTGTCTCCTAGATCCTTGCCCATCCTGGCTTATAAAAGCTAGCCGGGAAGGGCTGGGCGATGGGCTCTGCGCGGTGGTGAATGCTTCCCTCTGCGAGGGAATCTTTCCAGACCCGCTGAAAGAGGCGGTCATTAAAACCGCTTCTTAAAAAAACATCTCTAGACCCGGCCAATATGGCCAACTATCGCCCAGTCTCAAATTTACCATTCTTGGGCAAGGTGATTGAGCGGGTGGTTGCTGAACAACTCCAAGCACGCCTGGAAGATGCGGACCATTTGGATCCCTTCCAATCAGGATTCAGGCCTCATCATGGGACTGAAACTGCCTTGGTCGCGCTGGTTGATGATCTCCGGCGGGCTAGGGACAAAGGTGAGAGCTGTTTCCTGGTTCTGCTGGATCTCTCAGCGGCCTTTGACACCATCGACCATAACATCCTTCTGGACCGGCTAGAGGGGTTGGGAGCTGGGGGCACTGTTATACAGTGGTTCCGCTCTTTCCTCCTGGGCCGTGTTCAGAAAGTGGTGGTGGGGGATGAGTGTTCAGACCCCTGGGCTCTCACTTGTGGGGTGCCTCAGGGTTCTGTCCTCTCCCCCATGCTTTTTAATATCTATATGAAGCCGCTGGGAGAGATCATCAGGGGGTTTGGGTTGGGTGTTCATCAATATGCAGATGACACCCAGCTCTACCTCTCTTTTAAATCAGAACCAGTGAAGGCGGTGAAGGTCCTGTGTGAGTGCCTGGAGGCTGTTGGAGGATGGATGGCGGCTAACAGATTGAGGTTGAATCCTGACAAGACAGAAGTACTGTTTTTAGGGGACAGGAGGCGGGCGGGTGTGGGGGACTCCCTGGTCCTGAATGGGGTAACTGTGCCCCTGAAGGACCAGGTGCGCAGCCTGGGAGTCATTTTGGACTCACAGCTGTCCATGGAAGCGCAGGTTAATTCTGTGTCCAGGGCGGCTGTCTACCAGCTCCATCTGGTACGCAGGCTGAGACCCTACCTGCCCGCAGACTGTCTTGTCAGAGTGGTGCATGCTCTGGTTATCTCCCGCTTGGACTACTGCAATGCGCTCTACGTGGGGCTACCTTTGAGGTGACCCGGAAACTGCAATTAATCCAGAATGTGGCAGCTAGACTGGTGACTGGGAGTGGCCGCCGGGACCACATAACACCGGTCCTGAGAGATCTGCATTGGCTCCCAGTACGTTTCCGAGCACAATTCAAAGTGTTGGTGTTGACCTTTAAAGCCCTAAACGGCCTCGGTCCTGTATACCTGAAGGAGCGTCTCCACCCCATCATTCAGCCCGGACACTGAGATCCAGCGCCGAGGGCCTTCTGGCGGTTCCCTCACTGCGAGAAGCAAAACTACAGGGAACCAGGCAGAGGGCCTTCTCGGTAGTGGCGCCCGCCCTGTGGAACGCCCTCCCGTCAGAAGTCAAGGGAATAAACAACTACCTGACATTCAGAAAACACCTAAAGGCAGCCTGTTTAGGGAAGTTTTTAATTTGTGACTCTGTATTGTATTTTGATATTTGTTGGAGGCCGCCCAGAGTGGCTGGGGAGACCCGGCCAGATGGGCGGGGTATAAATAATAAATTATTATTATTATTATTATTATTATTATTATTATTATTATTAATGGCTGTACAAAAATGCAGAAGTATGAGGCACTTGCCTATACCTCTTCAGTAACTCAATGTCGCGGGCACTTCAGCCCTGCACAGCACCCCCGGACGTTTCACGGTCTATGAATGCTGCACCCACGACAAACGGTCCCCAGCTGCAACCCACCAAACTGCTAACTGGAACCGGCTTGCTTTATTTATCACAGACGAGGATTATGTGAATAAAGAAGTTGTTTATTGTGTACAAAAGCTTGGGGTTTCTGATAAATAAACAGTATTCAAGAAACTTATAAAGAAGGTCCTATACCGGCCTATTACCGCTAGATGATACCTGCCTATTCCCTCTAACAGTCAACTAATTAACAATAACAACATGTGTGGCGATCACACACAGGGTCCCCGGACGTTTCACGGTCGATTGATCCCTGTGCCACCACACTCTCCTCTCTCGCTGCCACCAACCAGGCCCTACCTGGTAAATCTATTGAGTCCAGTCAGGGTTAAATTGTAAAATCAAACCTATGTTTATTTATTACAGAATAACAAGCATATGGTTTCATAAACGATTGCAAACAATGTCAAACATGGGTGTCTTCCCAGACCTATAACTCCCTCTACTAGCTCTCCCTCACTTAACCACTTCTCAGCTATTTACTTGGCTTCTATTCTCCTAACTGGTCTTGACTTAGTTTCCCTGTTACATTAACTTCACCTACGCACACTATTTCCTAACTCACTCCCACTCCAACCAACCTCCCAATTCCAACCCACTCCCACAACTAACTAACTCTCTATCTCCACTGCCCACTAACTGTCACTCTGACTCCACCCCCTCTGGGTTCTGGCTGGTACCTGGTTTAACTATTTCACCTCCAGCACCTTCATGTTACCGTCACAACATGTTTCACAACAACGGTTTTTCCGCTCTGCTAACTTCCACCAAAGCTACACCTCAGACTCTTAGACCTAGCTCTCCCTCCTGACTCACTCTCCCCCCCCAACCACCCGCCTCCCACACCACTTATTTTTTTCTTTTCTTCCCCCCCCCAACTGACCACAAGGAGCGGTTTTTATACCCTGGCTGAGCCTGCCCCTTTTGGTTCTAACTGGCACAAAATTTAACCCTTACATTGCTTAGTCCTGGCTTTGGGCTAGTTCTCCACACTCAAGTTCTATCAAAGTTACAGAGAAAGGAATAACAGATAAGCTTCAGATCAGGGTGGGCTCACCCCAAAAGAGTTCATGTGAATCTAGCTCAAATTAAGCCATTTTGAGCTGTGACCATGTCATGCTTCTAATCTCCCAATTATTCAACTACATTTTATTCACAGTTTGGTCCATTAACTTCAGTGGGTCTACTCTGAGTAAAACATAGTTGAATATCACCTTTGCTTCCAATTAAATATATTTCTTTTCTGAGGGAGGAGATCAGAAATGGTGCATTAGAATAGTATAAGTAAAAGTTATTCATTCCTACTGTTTTATCAAAATAATGTAGAAACAAGAGCAAAGGTTAAATTTATGTTTCCCTCCCCAACAAGCACAGTTATAATGAACTTCATGTTTGTGACCCCCACAAAAAAATGTATATTACGATTATCATGAGAAAATGCTTCACAACCTTATTGAAATGGAGCCATTTGGGGGAAGTTAATAAAAATAATTGAATTGGGAAAATCATGTTGATTCAAAAGCTGAGGTTTTTAATTAAGGTCCAAGACTCTTTAATTGTTAGAATATTTATTTGATTTCAGTGACTGCTATGATGGGAAAAATTCTGTTTGTGCCAACAGCAATTTAAAATTATCTACATGCTGCAAAGGATGAATTACAATTCTTTACAATTTCCTTGGTGGAATTACATGAAAACTCTTCAGGCTCATTTATTTGAATGCTTGAATTCATATTGAGATCAGATGATAAAATATGTATCACTCTGTTCATAAACACAGAATGCCTTGATCCCAACCATCTGTTTGGGATGTTCACATGATCTCATTTCTTTCAGGTGGTGACAAAGTTCCAGAAGTGATTTTCCTTTCCTGTCCTTTTTTTTTTTTTTTGCTCTGATCTGCTCCCAGCACCATCTAATCCCACATTAAACACTGGATCTGCAGCTCAGATGTATGGGTTCAAAGGCTCCTCTGGGATGTGGGGATCTGTTGGGACTCCTCCTCCAGAGAAAACTCAGGTCCCGGGTCTTGGCAGGGCAGTGGGTGCTCATGAGATGCTCCTGCCAGAAGACTGATATCCACCTTCTTCACTTCCAGCCATCTTCATAAAATATGCTCTGGAGAGTTGGGTACTCAACCATCGTAAAGGAATGAGTAATTAATGAGTAATTGGGCATCCAGCAACATATGAGGGCAGCAGGTTGGTGGCCCCTGGTGAATCCTGCTGGGTTTCATGTTCTACACATGATGCAGAAGGAAGGCTCCCACACTACTGCAGACCTTGGATGGAAGGAGGCAGGGTCAGAACAAATATCCAATTGGCAATGCCCTTTGAAAATTAGTACATTGAGCTCCCAGGAGCATTCAGTAATTTCATTCATTAATTTGTTGCACCACACCAACAGTTTTCACATAGCATATTAGTGTTTCCCAGCACTGAGCATGGGATGTATTGCTTTACTGAGTGAGATACAGAAACAGATTGGGGTGTGGGACGGTGGCAATATATGAATGATAAGCCTTGGAAAGTGCTGGGAACTTGAATTTTAAAATGTTTTTTTGTGTGTGTGTGGTGGTGGTGGTTTTCCTGTGTGTTGGCTTTCATGTGTGTTGTCTGAAAATAATGTTTTGTAGCAAATACTTTATTGGGTCAAAAGACTCAAGCAAAAAAAGAAAGATGCTTTATATGAAAGCATCAAACAGAGTTTGGTCTTACTTTAACTCTCCCCTTCCCTCTCTAGTATTTTGATCCTTTAAAAAACATGTTAGACCAAATAGCAACTGTGTAACTTCATTCAGTGCAGTACAGTTACATGAAAGCTTAATTTGGCCCCTGGAGAGCCCTGGAACAAAGTAGTTTCTTGCATAGCCTTTTAACTGGCTAATTTGGCTGGCAGGAACCCTGTCATAGCACGATGTGGGTTTTAAGAAAAGAAGCATGGGTGACAAACCTAAGTGTGGCTCTGATACAAGTCTGCATGTCAAACATCGTCTAAAAGGATTTTGAAATTCAGATAGGCACATCTGCATTCTATTCCTGTATGGCTGTCGTCAAGGAAGCAGAATAAAGCAACTAATAAATCATATGAGTGCTTTTCTGGTGTTCAGAGTGCTCATGTATGATAGTAAAGAAACTCTTTCATCTCTGCAAGTTAAGTGAGTTCTATTATGTTTGTACTACTGATTGAGGCAGGGGTACTGAGCCTCTCAGACAGTGGCTGACTTATCTAAGTCTAGTCAGTTAATTCATGGCTGAGTTGTGAGTTGTAGCAGGATCATCCCAAATCACACCCAAAACCTAGCATGTCAGATTTGAGACTTCATAATTTGAGCTCCCATACCTTCCCCCACAATTAACCTCAGAGATTAATTGACTCATGTAATTCTAAAATCAAAACATTTGAACAAGCCAGAGATGATCTTCTACAACAGGTATGGGGAATCGGTGGCCAGATGAAGCCCGGCCTTCTGTCTCCACTCCATCAGCTGGTCAGCGCAGATAGAAAAGGGCTCTGATACGAGAAGATCAAAGCAACCAGGGAAGGGATTTTTTCAGCAGACTTGTGATTTGTTAAAAGTATTTTTAAAAGTGCTATATGCATTTTGCAACTGCATTCATGCAGTTTTTTGGGGATGCAATTGCATTTTGGAGCTGGGGGTGGGCGCTTAAATAGTGCATTTCAGCTCCACTTGGATAAAATCTGTTTCAAACTTTGCAACAAGAAGCCTGAATTAAAGAGATGGTGGAATTTAAGTGGAATTTCCAAGAATTAAGCACCTGAGTGTTGGGTGGGTTAAATGTGCCTATGAGTAGGTCTGGCCATACATTTGGATTGGTCTCCACCTGTTCTGATAGACACAAGGTAAAGTTGCCCGAAAAAAGTTCCCTGCCTGTTTTCTAGAAGCATTCAGGAGTACACATGTTGGTCACATTCATGCAAACTAGGACCCTAATTAGCTGGGGTAGAGGAACCCTGGTTTGCAATAACACCTAATGTATGACTGTTGGTGAAGCATTGCTAACTCTCATTCTCAACTCATGTGTTCATTGAACATCTAGGGAAGGTCAGCTGAATGAGAGAGATGGCTAGCAAGTTTCAGGAGAGACAGGGAGTAGGCTTCTCAATGATATAGCCCTGACTCAAGACCCCACTCCAAATTGTGGCTGATGATAGAGCTAACTGGATCATCTCTGATGGATTTGTAGGTATCCATTTGCATTTAAATTTAAAAGAGGAAGTAAGGGCAAAGAAGAAGAAGAAGAAGAGTTTGGATTTGATATCCCGCTTTATCACTACCCGAAGGAGTCTCAAAGCGGCTAACATTCTCCTTTCCCCTCCTCCCCCACAACAAACACTCTGTGAGGTGAGTGGGGCTGAGAGACTTCAGAGAAGTGTGACTAGCCCAAGGTCACCCAGCAGCTGCATGTGGAGGAGTGCAGACACGAACCCGGTTCTCCAGATTACGAGTTGGAGTACGAGTATACCAAACAAAGCATCCTAAGAGTTGATATGAATCACAGTGCTTGGAAAATTACAAAGATTCTGAAAACTGAAGATTTGATAAATGTGCACAATTTAAAGGAGAGTTTTAGACTCTCTTCAGATTTATGCTAGATGAAGTGTGAGGCAGCTTTCTTCCAAGTGATACATTGTTATCCACTGGAAAGTCAGGTCAAAAAGTACTGTCCTTCAACCATCATCATGGAATATGCTTTTACACCTTGTAAATTCTAAGCAGGCTTGCAGAAGGTCAAAGCTGAAGCAAAACTGAGGGGCATGTCATTGACCTCATGCCACTATTCATAGTGATATGTATCTCATCAAAGTCCAATGTCATGACCATGCCTGATGAAATGAAATTGCCCATCTAGGATACTGAAGGTTATATGTAATAAATCAGGAAGGAAGGGATGCAATTCTTTAAGAAGGGGGGGGGGAATCTTGCACTGTTGGTATCAGTATTAAAAGATGTAAACACCTGTGGTGATGATGTATAATTAATTTAGTTTAATATCTATTTTTAACCACAATTGAATATATTTCAAATTAATCTTTTGGGAAGTTAACTCATAACACTGAGAAGAGAATGGCCAGATTAAAAACAAACATTTCAGTGTGAAATTGTCGCATTCCCCCCAAAAGCTTGATGAGGTATGCATTAGCTTTTTGTGTATCCTGAATCATGGGTGAACTTATGTGATTCAGGAAAGGATCTCACATTTCTGAGTTGGATCACACCATTAACCAGGGATTTCCAAACAGGTGAGGGATTCTCTGAGCTCTCAAGTGGCACTGTGGCCTCAGTTCTTGAAAACACACACATACACACACACACCCCTTCTCCATGAAAAACGAAATGAAGCTGACAGAGGAAATGTCCAGAGATTGAGAAGGTGGGAAGATATTTCATGTTGATGGGCATGTCTATTATTACAGTATATGTGTGTTACATATATGAATATAAGGCTGAAGAATACACACCAAATGACTCGGGGGTAAGAAGGCCCTGTTGATGTGTGATAGAGACACTGGCTGTTCCTTGGGATTTTTCTATTACTCTCTTTCCCTGTGCAAATCAATACAGATGGCTCTCTCTTCAAGAGAAGAAGCCAGCTCCCCAAAAAAATCCATGTGGAGGAGGCAAGGGCTCACCACTTATCAATGACTGTTGCAATGTGGACTTTCTCCACAGAGTTGTGTGGCTCTGACAGAACTGTCAACTTCTGAAGGGCCTTTACTGACAAACTAGCAAGATAAAATGAATGAATAGTTAAGCTGTATTTTTGATGGATTAATACTGTAATGTGCTTAAGCATGAAACACCATACATTCATAGGAAATGGGGGGGGGGGGAATCAAGTTCCAGAAAATTTTCCATATGCAAACCTGAATAAATTTCACAATGTAAGAAATTGGAAAATCTGTGAAAACAAAAAATAACAATACAAAAACCATGGTAAAGATTTTCCTCTATTTAGTATTAACTGAAAGATTTGAGACTGGGGAATTTATTATTGAAGAAGATGCAATCCTTTATTTGATTCCCTTCCTACTTCCTATTTGCTATGTGTTTGATGAGATGCAAATCCCTCAATGGCTGATTTTATGGTAAAATCAATCATTGCCTCCCATGCAGTGGAGTCTTTCATGCAATTATAGATTATAAAAGAAAAGCTGAGTGAAAATTGCCTCCATGCTATTTGTCTGCAGTGTAATGAAAGAGGGCATTTTTGCCAAATATCCACCAAGGAAGGACTAAATTTCTCCAATAATTCAGGAGAGAAAAAAATGTTCTAAGATTTGTCAGAAAATTATTTTAATCCAACCCTAAATATAACCACTGGTTAGCCAGAATGCTTATATTTAATCCAGTTAAGTCTCAAAAATCAGTGGCAAGAATTAATGTTGTCATATTACAATAGTTTCATCAGTGCAAACATTTCATCATGCCAGGTGGAATGATCACCCCTCACCTATTCATGGGGTCCTCCACAGCCCCCCCAGCTGATTTGGGGGACAGGGGGGCAGGGAGAAGAAAGAGGGACAGTCCTTTTGTGCTAGTGGGACTCATTTTGCTGGCTCCCATGAGTGCAATTAGTCACTTCACTCTGGTCCAATGTTCCCAAACTGGCTACCTTTTAAGGCAATCTTCTGCTTCAAGGTTCAGATATTAAAAGTTATTTCAAATGTCTTGGCAACCATTACAACTGAACAATTGCTCTTTTCTTTACCAGCGCTAAGCTTTGAGGCTTTTATACATTTTTATTAACAACTCATGGTTGAATTATTAAGCATACCAGGGGCAACTTTCCCTAGAGTTAAGCAGTTTTAAATTGGTTTTAAGTGGAAAATTAAATACTACCTTATATTTGCTCTCTCTGAAAAAAAAATACTTTAAATATGTTGAACCCATGAACTTCTCTTCCTTAGAACATAATATTCTATATCCATCTTAATATTAGTACTTGCTTTGGGCCATGTGTTAATTGAACAGAATTTGGAAAGACATGAATTCTCAGCACCACTTGTAGTTATATCTTCTGCCTTGATTCTTACCCTGATACTATGGTGGTCACAATCCACTGGAATCCTTACACAAGGGCAAGACCAAGACACTTCTGACCACACAACAAAGGTTCTTCATTTTCCATCTGTTCCATTCTGCAGCTGCAGTCTCCCAGCTGTTCAAAGAATCTCCTGACTCAGAGGAATAGCCCTGTGGCAGGACAGGAACTTGGTTTGTGCTTCTCTGGATCCCACCTATTGTGAGCTGTATCCAAAGGGCTGCATCCCCCACTGACAGAAGGATCTTTGATCCAATTTGCAGTTTCACTATGTGAAAGGCTGGGGGGTTAGTTTTCACAAATTTCTAATTTCTCTTTCAGACCCAGTTCCACTCCTCTCCCAGCTTCCTGGAGCAGATATGAGAGAAGAGCAGTGGACTTCAAAGTGAAGGGGTAACTACTGAAAAGTACCCCCTTACAAAAGAAAAAAGAAAGAAAGAAAAGGAACCATTTCTGCTCATGGAATCCTCTGCTGGATCAAAGAGCATCTCAACAGCAGAGTGACACAACTGGATGCAGCCTTATAATTTATTTTAAGATGCTTCCTACCAAGTTTATCATCTTCTCTATGCTGTTTTCCAAATTACCCTTCTGCCTCATGTGTGGTTCTCTTCTTTTTCTTTAAGAGTCTTCTTTCTTTAAGGTTCATCCTTTCCCATCTGTTCCCCCCCCACTTTCTGTAATTCTAAGCAGCTTTACTTTAATAGCCCTCTTCAAACATCTGAATGTCACTGTTGGCTTTTTAGTTTTAAGCCTGTACATCATAGGCATTGGTGGGGGGGGGAGCGTTTTTGGAAAGCCGTTTTTAGCTTTAGGACAAGATATAGAGAATATGATTTTTTTAGTAGACAGATCAGAGCAGAGAGGAAAAGGCTGGAGCCAGGAGGGGAAACAGCCCATCTTTGATAAAGGAATATATTCTGGATGAAGGGAGGGGGGCTATATTTCAATGTTAGGGTACATCATGTATAAGGTCACAGATTCAATCTCTGACGTTTCTATTTAAATGATCTTCAAGCAGGATGATCTCTTGACAGTTGGCTATTTTTAGTCTACGGACTTAATGGTCTTAAACACCCCCTGTTTAGATGGCAATGTATATTACTTCAGCCATTTTAAAATGTGTTAAGCCAGGTCTGTTGCATTTCGGTGCCATCCTGCTCATGCTGCTCACTGGGGCTCTGGACTTCTACGCCAAATTCCTGAGATATTGGAGGTAGCAGTGCACTATGGACCACTGGACTAACTCTGAATGTTCCATACAACTAACCTTGATGCATTATATATATATATATATATATAGAGAGAGAGAGAGAGAGAGAGAGAGTTCTTTTTTCAAAGCCTTTACAAGATGCTCATTTACTTTCAGTGTTCGTGCATCAATCATTAATTAAGACCTTTAGCAAAATACCATCCCGAAATTACACATTACTTAAAATAACATTCGAACATAATTAAAGGATTGAGAAAGCTGTAAAAGCAATCAGCTTATTTATCATAATTGTTCAAAACATCCCTGTACTTGGGGAGGGGGGTAATTATTTAATAAAGTGTAGTTTTTTTGTATTTCCTTTTCATCTTAACAAATACTTTTAGTTCTGAAGCTCATTTTAGTTTGTTTGAAAGATGAGATGACTGCACTTTGCCCTTCTACATAGTGCCTTGTAGATGTTCTATGGGCAGGATACAGAAAAGCAGAAGTATACCAAGGTCTTTCTATCCCTGCCAAGACCACAAACAAACACTGACTAAACTTCACTACAAGGCAGGCTTCCTCAAACTTGGCCGTCCAGATGTTTTTGGACTACAACTCCCATGATCCCTAGCCAGCAGGACCCAGTGGTCAGGGGTGATGAGAATTGTAGTCTCAAAACATTTGGAGGGCTGAGTTTGAGGAAGCCTGCTCCAAGGAAAGGCAAATGAGTGTTTGGAAAGCAGCAGCATCTTCTTGCTGAGTAAGATTGTCATTCATGAGCACGTTTTTAACAGTGAGTCTGTAAGTAACTGTGAAGGCCAATTCTGTATCCACATGTTCTTCCACAGTGCGGTCATAGGTTTCTGGGTGGGAGTCGATCACAGTGGGGGTTTGCCAAGCGTGCCTTCCTCTTAGCAAGTTTCTCTCTTTCGTTTTGAGTTCAAGCATCTTGAAAGCCCATGACACCTTTGGTAAAGCCTGTTGGAGCGCTCGCAGACCAGTGCTGGTCACTTATACATTGTCTACACTGACTGGTAGTGTCCCTTCGGGGTCTCAGGCAGGGGACATATCCAGTCCTATCTGGAGATAGTGGGTGTTCAACCTGAGACCTTCTGCATAGAAAGCTGATGTTCTACCACTGAGGAGAGGTTCTCCCTCATATTGTACAGAATTCTAAAATAGATTAAGCTCCCGTGGAAAAATGTTGCCAGGGATATGCACACAGCTGCACCCAAAATATTCCTTACTGGTGATTCCACCTTGTCAGTATTTCATGCCTCTGAGTTTGTTTGTTATGAAATATGTAGCTGATTTGTAACTTCTGTACATATAATGGGCCCTGACTCTGGTGTGCCAAATTTGTAATATGCTTGTAATTAAAAATGAGTTTTATTAGGAGTTTGTTCCAGCTTTGTCACAGGCAACCATCATCTTTGTTCATGCTCACTCCATTTTTCCATACATCATCATCATCATCATCATCATCATCATCATCATTAAAGTTAGTATAAAAATTCACACAAATTTTCTTGTAGGTTTCTTTTAAAAAATGCATTTTTAACTATTTCCCCCAGTAGATGCATTTTTTGCAAGCCATTTTTCTTCAACAGAATGCATTTTATGCATTCTTTTCACTAATATGCCCATTTCTTGGTTGGGGAACTGCACTGCAAAATTCAGATAAGTGTGGATTTTGCTGGAGAGCTGTGTTTTGGTTCCCATCTTATTTCACAAAGTGCAAATTTTGCAGGCTCACATTAAAATGAAAACAGAACTAATTTCTCTCCCACCCCTGAAGGTGACAAGGCAAGGCAACCAACACATGCCATCAACAAGGAAGCATTGCTGCCATCGGGATACTGGCTCAGGAGGATGCTATTGGCCTAGCAATTCAGGAGGAAGAGTCAAGGGTCTCAGGAAGATTGGCCAGGGGCACTGCCACTGCTCTTCCCCAGCATCTGCCTCCTGATATGGCTACATCACACTCCCTCATGGTAAGGCTGGCCTACATAATTATTATTCCATTATTAGTTTTGTATAATTCTAGATGCATGCTCTTCTTTCATGTCAAAAAGATTTTCTATATTCATATCTCTTTAACTGAAATAAAAAAAAGTTCATGAAAATAGTTCTGCCAATATCAATGTACATACTTTCTTTGGATTGGATGTAGATTTGGGGAAAATAAACAATCCTTATCCATTGGCTGAATCTTTACAAGTGGAATTAGCCACATGCAGATGATATTCACAGCTCAGAACGATACCACAAGTCAACCTTGGCCATAGAAAGCTGCTATGTTAGGGAGAATTATTCTTGCCTGGTTTCCTACATGCAGTTTTTTTTTGGTTTTTTTTTGTAGAGTATCATTCAAACATGCAGCCTTCCACCTGCTTTTGAAGTGGTATAGTCCCAGGAGGGCAACTTGCTCTGAGTGCAAAAACTATGGGAATATGATAGAGCGAGGCAGATTATTCATCCTGCTCTTTTCTCTCTCTGGCTTTTTGCATTTCTGGAGGGCTTGGGGAAGCCAAAAAATGGACAAGTGAATGCTTCAAGGTGAGGGCAAAATTTCTAGTGGCACTAGAGGAGTAAGCAATAAGGCAAGGCAGGAGAAGGTCAAAATTCTTTCTCCCTTATTTGTTTATAGAACAAGGTTCTCTGCCCCTTCAGATAATGAGCAGCCCTTTCTATCCTCCATCCCTATAAAGTATACAATTGGAACAATACTATGTTGTCACGTTGCATCATTTCCAGGGGTGTTGTGTGTATAGAAGGGGGTTATTTTTTGATTATCATCAAAAGGCATTGCTGACTTTTGATTATCAGTTTGGAAATAGTTTTAAATTGGATGAGGAAAAAGTTATGTAAGTGTTATGAAAATTGTATCATATAAGAAAGTACAGGATACACCTGCATTTTCAATAACATTTTGGGGACACAGATTAAGAGCACAGAACTTGAAATCCAGTGAGTGTACAATAAACAGGAATGGGAATGCAGGTTTAGATGGTTTGGAAAAGAATTGGACAAATTTGTGGTGTATTGGTCTACCAATGGCTCTTCCAGCCATATAGTAAATTTCATATTCTGAATTATTATGTGTCCCAATGCTAGTTGCTGGGATGCTAGCTACATAGAGGACTTGTATTGCCCCAGGACCATCTGTCTGGCCACAGCTGGAAAACAGGATGCTGTTCTAGACTGACCTTTGGTCTGATTCAGCAGCATCCCTAATACACATGCACTCTCTTCACACAGAGAAAAGACTTGGCTGCCTCTGCAACTTCCTACTGATTGGAGAAGCAGGGGAAGCACAAAACAATCACTGTTTGCTTTTAATCTATAAAACAGTCTTGTTGCTGCTTCACACTACTAAAATCTCATTCAGGCCTGCTGAATAAGGAGCTCCTGTACTTCATGATAAGGAAGCAGTTCTTGGATGAATGTAATACTAATAGCAAAGGGAAATCTCATTAGAGGAACTGTGCCTTTAGAATATTATTCCCTAGCTCATGCTGGCATTGTGGTGCTCAATTATTTGTTTCCCTTGTACTACTGGTTCATAATAGGCTTTTAAATCATATATGGGCTCTCACAAGGACAGACTTTGCCTTGTGGTTTTCCAGCACAATGTCTCAGATGAGGCAAGTCCTTAAAGATGCAAATTGTTCCTTCACATACATTTTTTTTAAAGGACAGGGGTAGCCAATATAATACTCTCCAGGTGTGGCGGACTAGAACTCCCACCATCCCATGTCATTGGCCATGCTAGTTGGGGCTGCTGGGAGTTAGAGTCTAGCAATATCTGGAGCAAACTACATTGGCTACCACTGCTTTAAGATATATTACGCAACAAAATATAGCCTGGCAAGATTATTTTTGTTACCAGATGTTGTAAACTTAACTACCACCAAGCTTAGCATTCAGCAAAACCAATGGCATGCAAAATTAACCCATCTTAATTTATATTACAGTTTTAAAAGTATGTAGAAGCCTAGGGGTGTGTCAGCCAGAATTGGGATTAAGTGTGGGGCCGCGATTCTGACTGGTTATATAAAACTGTGCCAGCTTGAACCTGTTTAGGCCAAGCAGAGGGAACTAACTTTTGTACAATGACAATATGTACAGATTACAACAATGTCAGGGCAAGCCACAGATATGTGCCCCCTCCCCCTGGCCAGGGAAGAGGGGTGAGTGGAGATCTCCATCAGGAATACATGGGGAATAAAGATCAACATCAAGAAAGAAGGGAAGAATCAAATCAACTTTACCAGACAGTTGAAGTGGGAAGTTTTTTGTGTAACAAAAAAGGATGTTTGTAGGTACCCCGAAGGTACTTCTCCACCACATTTGGGACATTGGATGTGCATTGTTGGTAAAGAATTCAGTACATTCTTACAGCACATCAAACCCTGAAGTTCATACAAAGTGGAAATAGTTACCTTTGAAAATTCATTTATGGTAAATGTGATATTCAATATTGGATGATTACTCACTCCATGGGCTAGATACATAATTAGACTGGAGTAATTGAGTTATTTCATTAAAAATAAAAAATACCAGTGTGTGTTTAATTAAAGAAACATTGGTGGAATTTCACGACACAGTGAAGGAGAAGTAACAACACATTTATTTTTAATTAAAATTTCTAAGTTTGCATTTCCTTACTCTGAAGGATGATTCATTTTAGTTTATCTTTCAATTGTGCTTTATGACATGATATACTGGAATAATTTTTGGTACATTAAAAAGTGTTATTGCAATAGCTCATTATACTTTGTAAATAACAACAACACAAAATGAACACTGTAGGGGGGTGGAAATGTGTTGAATGCTTTCTCTTTACATATTTTTCTGTTCTTGTGCCAACATGCCTGCTTCCTAATTTATACTGAATTATAATGTATTTTGTGGGGTGTATGGGGTGTTAGGGGAGGGGAGGTACCACTGTGTTCCTTCTGGGGTAGTTTGTCCACCCTTGGTAACCACCATGCACTCAGCTCTCACCTGTGGCTCCTAAAAGCAGTCAGTATGCAACAGCAGCCACACCCTGGGAACAGCTTCGACTGGCCAGCTAAACCAGAAGAGGGTAGCTAATGGGTCTCAAACGCTTGGTGAGTTAGGGGCTTTCCCTACATATGAAGACAGTCTCCAGCAGATTGAGCGGACAAGACAATAGTGGATCCAAAGGCAGTTTCTGCACCTGCTGTAGAGGGAAGTGAGGGGAATTTGGAGCTTGTCAACCTGGGAAGGTAGTCAATCTAGGACGAAAACTCTGATCCTAAACCTCCTCTGCCTTGCGGGATATCTTTGGGAGAAGAAAAGGCTAAGGAGTAAACCCTGCACAAATCCAGAGTGGAGCCACTAAGACAGTTGGGTGACGTCTTATACAACTTCTTCTGGCAACTCCCTGCAGCCAAGTTGGTGCCAAATGTATTGCTCTGCTTTCCTTTGGAACACATCAGTGAGGCTGAAAGAGGGGTATTGTCATCTGGGCAGCCCAGGATCTCCATTCACACTGCCCAGGCTTGCACCTGGAGAGGTCACTTCGGTGCTGCTGATGCAGCAGTTTGAATTCACCCCCAGAGGCACACTTCATTGTCTCTCAAGGCAGACAAATGCTAACATGAATGACCTGTGTCATAAACTGCTCTAGAGTGGGGCTGGAAATCACAGTCCCTGGGGCCAAATGTGTCATTAAACTGTGACAGTGCCTCTGGCTTGCCTTTCAGGAATGGAATCTGTGACAATGCCTCTGGCTTGCCTTTCAGGAATGGAATCTCCACCTACTTTATCCTAGTGTACTAAGTTTCTGTCTTTCAGTCCTGGAACTCAAAACATTCATTTAGGAACCTCCTCCTACTCCTTCTTCCATGGATTTATGGTATTTGGTTCTGCTTTAGGTGATACTGGAACCCCAAAGTGGGTCACGTTGACCTACCAACTGAAGACTGCTTATGACTATTCTTTCCTGATCTCTAATTTTGTTTTTAGTTAGAATGAATGAATTACACTACAATAATTGTGCATGCATTACATGCACTCAGAAACAAAACAAAAGCAATTAATAATAAAGGGTTTTTAAAGAAAGAAACTCTCTTGTCACAGTCGTGATTCAAGAAACACAATTTGCAGGAGAAAACAGAATTAACGTACTTTTTAGCATTTCTTATTTATCAATGGGAAAATCTCTGTAGGTTTGCAGCCTAAAAAAACCAAGAAGATAAAACCAACTGTCATTCTGTTGATGTTTGTGGACTCAGTCAGCCAATATTCTGGCATTCTGGCTTATCTAGTGTTAGGATCATGCTGTTAGATGGTCCATATAAATGACCTACCCAAAGAATCAACTGAATGAATGCAATGAACTGAAATAGGATTGGAATCCCCAGTAAACTGGAAAGGCTTATAGTACCTCATATGAACTCGTTGGCTACTGTCCAGGAAACCTGAAATAGCATTGCAGCTTTACCTTTAAAAGTGATGTCTTTTCTACCATGAAATAACCTTGAGAAATCTATCTACCTACCTTCTGGGGAATTAAATGAGACAATTCCATGCTTGAACCTATTTAAAAGCTAGCAATGGCAAAAAATAAAAATAAAATGTCCCAATAGCCACCCAAGGCTGGAAATATAAAATGTCCCCCATCTCTGTTCCTTTGAAAAATATTGGTTTTATACCATATAATAAGGGGGGGGAGAAGGCTTACCACTTTGCTCATCTGTTTAAATCCTTCCTTTTTTCTGCTCTCTCTGAAGTCGCTTTAGAAGAATTAGTATTGGGGAGAAGACTTATGGACCAGATTTTCATGGCTCAATTTATTACCTAAACTAAGAGCTGCATTCGTCAATCCATGCCCTTCAGCAAGGCAACAATCTGATTAGTAAAATCTAGGCTGCAATCCTATACCAATTTACCTTGAAATAAGCCCTGCTGAACTCAATTAGACCTGTTTCTGAGTAAACATGCTTAGTATTACACTGTCAATAGTTCTTCACATACCACATGCTTTGGGAATTGAATATGAACACAGCTCCTGTAAACATGCTCATAACATCTTCACACAGTGTAGTGTGCTTTTTCCCAGAGAACGAGTAATATTAGAACTATTTACTTTCCATTAAAGTGTTTAGGGGGGTGCTATCCATCTAAAAGTATATAAACTAAGCATTTTGCTTCTATATGCTGGCAGAAACTGTGTGTTTATGTGTCCATTACATTAACATCAACTCCAGTTTTAGACCAAATGCTACAAAGTTGCTTTCTAATGCAAAATGGGTAAAAAATAGATGCATTGAAGCTATTTACATGCCAACAGCTACAACTAAATGGAATGTAAATCAGAGCATAGCTTTCACTATTCATGTGCAGCTCAGTCATTATGCTGCACATGTAACCATGGAATGATATCAGTGTCATCCAGAACAATATTGTCTTCTAGACAAGCACAGGAAAGGATGGGATATGAAGCAATAAAGCATGGATTCTGATCTTAATTATAGGGAAATTCAGTTCAGCATTCAGCCAGTCAAATACCTTTTCTTCATGGCATATTTGATATTCATATTCAAAATGTTGTTGTTTAGCAGAAGGTACTGAGTTTTCATTTGGGGAGTAATTATTTGTAAGTAAACAGCATCTCCCTTCCAGCATGTGTTAAAGAAATATGTTAGAGATGGTAGAAAGAAAATATTGATGCACCATGGAGCCAAATGATAAGGCTTTAACTAATATGTTCAGGAGACAAGAGATCAGCCAGAGCAATGAATTGAAAAGGTGGAGGACAAAAAACAACAGCAGTAAATGATAAATCAACTGCAGAACATTCTGGCTTCACAAATTGAATGTCACTACTTAAGCTCAAGTCTGATCTGATAGATTAATATCAGCCGTTCAGGATGAGTCCTGAATGGATAATGGTGCCAGATAAAGACGTGGGCAGTAATGGAACTGACACCTTTCCTTTATTGTTTATTAAACAATCAAATTGGTTTTTAGCTTTTATTACAGAAGAAGCAGAAGATGAGGATGAGCATATTGTTTGCTCAAAAAAAATGCTTTGGAGGGAGTTGATGACACTTCATGAATCACATCCAATTTATGGTGAAAGTGATCTAAAATTTCATCAAGTTCATACTTTGTGGGTAGTAGACATCGCTCAGAAGCAAGGTAATATTTGCAGTGTGTTTTTATCTCCGACCGGCTGTATTTTGCAGTTCTTATCATGTTTTGGCTTCAGGGGAGGGGGGAAGGTTCTGTAAAGTAAAACCAAACAAACCAATCTTAGGAGGAAAAAGAACTGAAATATTCCAGGAGCCTTGTGCTCGAAGGATGGTCTATAAATTGAGCAAAAAAGGAGGGGGGAAAGTCCAGGAAAGGAATTGAAGAATTGCCATGACATTAAAATATATAGCCCATTCTCATATGTAGAAGGCCAAATGCCCACTTAAAGCAAAACATTCAGTCGAGCTCGCATCTAGTCCTTGATTCAGTATCAGGGGAATCTTCCTCAGAGCTGCCCTTGAAACTGAAATGAATGGCAAAGCAATTGCCCAGGTAGGACTTCCACATGCATTTTAGAATATCTGCTAAACTTTGGATTGGTCTTCAGGGCTCAGTCTTAAAGAAATGAACTGGGTCTGTGGCACAGATTAACAAATGTAGAATGTACGGTAAGTTGGCAATTGTCTTCTCAAATATTAATGTTTCAGATCCCAAATTTTGAACAGAGTTAGAAAAATAGTTCTAGGCATAAAAACTGAATCCTAATAAAAATGGATTCTGTCCCATATTTACATATAATTCAACTCTGAAAAACTACATTAGGTGCACTAGATTTCATTTTTCCTGGTAAGCTCTATATCCTTGTGGTAGCATAACCTCTGCTCTGTGGGAAGGAGAGGCAAGGTTTAGAATCACAGGACATTGTAGAGCTTGAAAATTTGCAGGAAAGGGAAACCAAAATGATAATGGGTTTGGAAAATAGGGTCGCCATACATCCGAGTTTCCCCGGACATATCTGGAATACCGGAGTCGACAACATATTAAATAGGAAGTCACCTTTAATATCTGAGTTAGTTAGGTCCTAAAAGGGGGCATGATGGTGGTTAATAAAGTTATTTTTCTGAGACACAGAGAAACTGTATTTTCCTCTCCCAAAATATTCAAGCTTCTGGTCACCAAACAAATTGATTGGTAGTAGATTTAGGACAGAGAAAAGAAAGTACTTACCGGTACTTCTTCACACAACTCAACAGTAACTTAGTAATTCATAGGAATATCATAAGCTGCCTTCAAACATCTGTCTCTCTATTGTCTACACTGACCAGCAGGGGCTCTCCAAGGTTTCAGACAGGAAACATATCCAGCCCAACATGGAGATTCCTGGGATTATACATGGGACATTCTGTATGCAAGGCAAGTGCTCTACCACTGAGTTATGTCTCCTTCCCTTTCTCTGCAGAAAAAGGATGCAGTAGCCACTTCTACTTAGTAGCTGGATTCAAGGGGGTTTGGACCAATTCATGGAAGATAAAGCTATCAGCAGCTTTTACCCATCATTGCTGCATGGTAACACATTCAGAGGACTTGGCTGCAATCCTATGCACATTTGCCTGGGAGTGAGTCCTACAGATTTTCATTATTTTTGAGTAGACATACAAAAGTGTGCACAGTATGTGCCACTTATTACCAGTTGGGGGCCAGGACAACAGCAGGAGAGGGTCATTAATATGTTACTGGGCTTTCCAGGGGCATCTGCTAAGTGACTGTAGAAAACAGGAGCCCCTGCCTGCTCTAGCAAGGCTCTTTCCATTGTTGTGACCGTTGCTCTTTGATTTGCTTCCTAATTTGATTCATTTCCAACCGATTGCCAAATTGTGATGTCACCCCATCACTTTCATAGTAAACTGAAGAGCAGGTTTATTCACAAAGGTAAAGGCATCATGTCTGATAAATCCCCTGTCCGGTGAGATCTTTGAAATCTGAAGACAGAAAGTACAAATGAAAGTTAGCAGAATGGATGCATCAAAATGAAAAATAACTATGTTGTGACCTTAGCAAAAATCTATTTTTACCAGGTTTTTTTATTTAAAGAAACAGACTTCTTGCTCCTTCAAGTAAAAGTTTAATTCAATAGTGGACACTAATTAAAATGTTTAGAATTATCATATTTAACAGAACACATTTAATGAAAAAGTAAGATAAATTCACTGAACAATTTAAGATTCTGAACGAAGAACATAGGAAAAGGTGTGCTGGATCAGACCAAAGGCATACCTAGTCCAGTATCCTGTTCTCACAGTGGCTAACCAGATGACTATGGGATGTTTCCAAGCATTGCTACACTGAGGCAGAAATGTGTGCACTTTGAAGACAGGGGCCAACACTGGTCACACAGTGGGCATGGGGAAGTTGGAAAAGAACATACAGACTAGGATTTCCAAGTAAACTGAAAGAGAGCAATAGGCTTGATTATCTAGTTTCTCCCAAGGTGAGGGGAAGTAGACATAACTAAACCTGGCAGGACAACTTACTCTGTGGTATTAATTAGACTTAAGCATGTTGGTTATATGAGGCTGGCTATTTATACCCATCAATAATAGTAATTGGATAACCGCTTTTGGACTTTTTGTGTGGAAGGGAAAATGAATGTATTTCAGACATTTGGGTCTGAATATTGGGGCAATATTGCTTAGCAGAAGGAATAACAGTTGGATCTCATCCTGGTGTGGATACTTTGAACAATCTTTTTATGTTTAACTGACAGACAGAACATTGGAAGTCCTTTTTATTTTTTATTTTATTTTACTTTTGTTTTCTTCTTTTTCCTTTTTCTTTTTCCTTCCTTCCTTCCTTCCTTCCTTCCTTCCTTCCTTCCTTCCTTCCTTTCTTTCTTTCTTTTTTGGTGCCCTCCATTCTGGGTCACTATTGGGATTATACACACATGAAGGTGATGGTTGGTTGGTGAAGGACCCTGTGTGAGAGGCTGGGAGAAGAAAGGGAAGATCCTAGGGGAGAGCTGGGATGGTCCAACCTTTTCTGTATGAGACAAATGTTAAGATCCACTGTGAGGTTTGGAGCTTTCAGGGTTAAATAAGCTCAACAGTATGCCCCTCCCACAGGGAGGATGATGTCACAACATCCGGGTAGTTCTGCTGTATGCAAAGCCTATGTGATTTATGTGATGCACTGTTTATTTTCTGTTGTGGTTTCACTTTTGACCGGAGCACAGACATGTCGTCCATATCTCCAGGGAGTGATTTATGCTTGTAAATAAAGCTTGCTTGCTTAAAACAAGCTGGACTCTGTGGAGTTTATTTGCTGGCAAGAAAGGCACACACACCATTGCGCAAGAAGTAGTTTGAAGTTTGAACACCTCTGCAAAAGCACTGGAGAAGCAGGAAAACGCAGCAGGAAGCGTAGCTGGACACCATCTCCAAGTGCTAAACTGGTTTTGAGGCTTTCCAGTTTAAAACAAAAGCCCCAACAGGTTATGGAACATCCACCTCTGAGAGAGCACTCAGCATTTTCTTTTCTCTTTCTCTTGTTTTTGTTTTCATTTAGATTTGATTTTTTATTGTATTGTATTATGAAAAAAGCTACGATTTAAAAATTTACAAAAAGAAAATGAGGCTGGTTATCACACAATCACACAATGGCTTTGGGGAGCCAATAAAAACCTTTCTTGTAGCTGGTGGGTATGCTATGGCAGGAGTTTTTTCACTGCCATTGTTGTAGCGGTGGTACTTGTGGCAACAAAAACAATGCACTGGCTGGCATGAGCTAGCCATGTCTTATGACTGCAATTTAATTATCGCACGATACCCCTGGGTCCTGAGAGTTGTTCCACATTCACTGCCTATCAGTAATTATCAGCCTCCAGGACCGCTATGGAGGCAAAATGGAGTCACCCTGCATAAGCTACCTTCATTTCCTTGGACAAAAGAGTTTACTTGCATTTTGAAGAAATTCTCTGGAGATTTGATCATCAAGCTATAGCAGCAAATTGATTTTGATAATTGCACATAACAAGGCTACATTATGTAGCCTTGTTAATGAGATTTTAATTCACCAATTCATCTTGTGAATGAGTGCAAGGAGTGGTAGACAGCCATAATGCTTTGTTAGATACTGTACACTTATTAGCCAGCCCGTGGTTCATTGTTTATCCAATCACAGTAGGAAAACCATTTCCCCCTCCCTCTAATTTCAGATACATGTTCTAATACTCAATCAGACAAAGATGAGTTAGAGTCTGATTCATTTAGTCCCCACCCCCACCCCCAGAAACATCACAAAGAACCATGTTGTTCATCTGCACAATGGAAACATCTGCTTATCAGAGTCTTCCTCCCTTCCTGTTATTTCATACTGCAGGTCATTCCATGGTGAACCATGCTCTGGTAGCCTTTGTTTGATATGGCAGGCTACCTTGGAAGCTGCCTAGATACAGGAATCAATTCACTTGGCTGCTAACAGGGACTGGGCAATGGGAACACATCCCACCAGTATGGAAATAAGTCCATTTCCAAGTACAATTCAACCTTTCAATCTTGACTTGGTCTGGTGTAACACTGATGGTAGATCCATTCCTTGATCCAGATCAGGATTTCAGAATGCTTTGACATCTTGGAACATATAATAGTCTGGCACAGCAAGAGCATTTCTGGAAGAACACCAGCCTACATGTAGCTATGTATAAGGAAGGAACTCCTAAATAATCCGGAAGCTAAAATTAGTCAACGGTTGTTGACAGGAGCGAGATCCTGCCAGCATATAACTCTGCTCAGAGTACTGAGTACTGTTTGCCGATTTGCTACCAGGCCAAGTTCAAGTTGTTGCTGTTAGTATATAAAGCCCTTAACATAAGAGGATAATAAGAGACTGCTGGATCAGGCCAATGGCCCATCTAGTCCAGCATTCTGTTCTCATGTTGTTCACTAGATGCTTTTGGAACTTCTGCAAGTGGGACCTGAGTGAAAGGACACTGTCCTCTCCTGTGGTTTCCAGGAACTGTTATTCAGAAGCATATCGTCACTGACTGTGGAGGCAGAGCCTAGCCATTGTGACATTGATAGCCTTAAACTACATGAATTTGTCCAATACTCCTTTAAAGTGATCCAAGCAATCCAAGTTTGTGGCCCTCATTGCCTCTTGTGAGTTCCATAACTATGTGCTATGTGAAGAGGTACTTTCATTTATCTTTCCTGAATTTTTCATTTATAGAAATGTGTTTTCTCTCTTTGTAGCTAGTGCTGATTTTAATATTATTTTCAACATGTGTAATAATGCTGTTGGCTTTTATACCCCACCGGTTGCCCAGACAGGTGGGCAGCCAGTGCCCTTTCAGCCAGCGAGGTGCACCCTCAAAGAGAAGGCCTCTCATTGGCCAATTTGAAATGCAGGAGCTGGTGGGAACTCTAGCCAGCTGCCCAGATGGCCTGGGGAATTCTCCAATGGTTGCCTGGCTGTGTGTGTTCCGCCTGCTTGGGGATGGCAACTGGGTGTGAGGATATGCAACAGCCACCCACCCAGTGGAAGGAGTGAACATCCATTTTCAACATGTTTAATACCTGCTTTTAACGGTTTAGTAATAGATAATTTTAATGTTTCATTTTATTTTCTAAACTGCTTAGAGAGGTAGGTTCTTTTTAGAATCAAGTGGTATATAATTTTTGCTAAATATGTACATAAAAGGAAAGCAGGCTATACATCTACAGAAATGTAATCTGTACCTAGGTTGCTATTTCTAACAGAGTCCCAGACCACTGAACCCAACATCTGGATCCTGCATACCTGATGAAGAGCCCTGCTGATACATGTTGGGTCATCTTCAGAGGTCATATTATGAGTGCCCTCAGTATCTGAGAGGCAAATCAGATGGATGGGTGGCAAATGGAAAGAGGCCTCTCAAAGCTATGGTGTCCCAGTTATGGCCTCTCTTTCCTATTTTCCTATTTTCCTATAATTGATGCTTTTGAATTATGGTGCTGGAGGAGACTCTTGAGAGTCCCATGGACTGCAAGAAGATCAAACCTATCCATTCTCAAAGAAATCAGCCCTGAGTGCTCACTAGAAGGACAGATCCTGAAGTTGAGGCTCCAGTACTTTGGCCCCCTCATGAGAAGAGAAGACTCCCTGGAGAAGACCCTGATGTTGGGAAAGATGGAGGGCACAAGGAGAAGGGGGCGACAGAGGATGAGATGGTTGGACAGTGTTCTCGAAGAGACTGGCATGAGTTTGGCCAAACTGCGAGAGGCAGTGAAGGCCTGGCGTGCTCTGGTCCATGGGGTCACGAAGAGTCGGACACGACTGAACGACTGAACAACAATTCCTATTTTAATTGCTGCTTTTATACTGTTGTTGATTTATTACTGTTGTTTTTATTTCTGTCATTCATCCTGGAAATGGTTGTTAGTTTTTGTTAAACTAAGGGGAAGGATGTAGGGAAGGATTTATTTCACATAACTGTTTTTCTTCTGTAGGTAGCCAGGCTCTAGTTCTTATTAATAATGTCCCTTATGCAGCAGAAAAACAAGGCTCTGTTGAGATGCAATGTGATTTTGATGGCTTAAAATCAGTGAATGCTATACCACATCATCTACAATGCAACCATTATAAATATTCTATAAAACGAACTATTAAACCGTGACTGATTCAGTTCATGGTGTTATAATGCCAAGGCATTACTCTGTCCAGTCTACAGCCTAGTTAAACTCAGGCTGCAAATCCACATTGCCTACAGTGGGGTTTTCTTCTAAGTAGATGAGTATAGGATTGTGCTGCAAAAAATGTAATTTTTAAATAAATTCATTCAATGGGATTAAACAATACTAAATCCTAGTATATTGCCTCAGTTGAGTTCTGTATAGAACAATTGGTCATCCTTTCTAAGATGGCTAATGTACAATTTATACATCATAATGGAGAGTCTATCTACACATTCAAAACAACTCTGCATAATGCAGCCCTGTTATTTTTTTTCTCTTTGGAGTGAAGGTAGCAAGTTTTTATATACACCACACATTAATTATAAAATACTGTCTTTTTCGCTCCATAGGGCGCACCGGATCATAGTGTGCACCTCGTTTTTAGAGGAGGAAACAAGAAAAAAATATTTTTCTGGTTTTCCTCCTCTAAAAGCCCTGGTTTTTTGAGGATAAGCTAAAAGTTTTACAGCTTTTTTTGCAAAGGGAAAAGCCTGTGGTTTTTTATTTTTTTATTTTTTTGAGGATCAGCTAAAAGTTTTGCAGCTTTTTTGCAAAGAGAAAAGCCCTGGTTTTTTTGAGGATCAGCTAAAATATTTGCAGCTTTTTTTGCAAAGGGAAAAGCCCTGGTTTTTTGGGGGGTTTTTTTTGAGGATCAGCTAAAAGTTTTGCAGCTTTTTTGCAAAGGGAGAAAAGCAAAGCTCCTTTTGCAAAGGGGAAAAAGCAAAGAGGAAAAGCCCCATTTTTATGGGGTTTAACTCATATTTCTGCAGCTTCTGAAGGAAAGGGAGCCATTTCTACAATTTCCAGACAGATAATCTAATCAGCCAGTCACATGTCGCTGGGGAAACAAACAACCTCCCTCTGCAGCACATTCAACAATGGAGGGCAGGGCTGAAAGGGAGCCCGGACTCTTATCTCTCTCCGGATCTCTTGCTGATCAGCTGCTGAGCGGGGTCCTTTCAACACCCCTTTTTCTCTTTGTAAAATAAAAAAGCACTATCTGCTTTTGGCCCCTGGGCAATTCGGCTCCAGGGACCACCATTTGCTCCATAAGATGCACAGATATTTCCCCTTAATTTTTAGGAGTAAAAAGTGTATCTTATGGAGCAAAAAATACTGTACATGCAGTCTATGCAGTTAGAAAACCTTTCTCCTGGTGTGCTAGTTGTCTTAGGGCTGACAATTTATTACACAGGGGAACAGTTCAACCTGCAGTCTGAAGTAGTACAATCCCACATAATTATGTTGAATGTCCAAATTGAATCTGTTAATTCCTCTTCATGAAGCCTACCATTAGGGGTGTGCATTGGCTCTGTATGGTTGGCATCCATCTGTCTTGGGAGACAATAAAGGAGTGTTCCTTTGGGGGTGAAATCAAACTGCTGGAAATTTACAATGTCTGTAGTGGCTGTGGAGACCAATAAGGGAGAGACATGTTTTGTAGCAGCTGAGGCAGATGAAGGCATCTGGTTGTGCTGCTGCAAATGCACCATGGTGTTTCTTCTCTCTGCGCTCCTCCCAGCGGTCATTCCTCCTAGGTGGTCACTGTCATGTGAGAAAGGTATTTGAGAGCAGAAGCAGTAAAGGAGTCCAGAAATGTTGTGAAATGTTGAAAAGCTGCAGAATCATTTAGCATGCTGAATCACTGTGACTCATCTTGAGGATGACTCATTCTATGTATAAGTATTGTATCTGCTTGCAAGCAGACTCATTGGTGGTGGAGCCTATGCTCTGTGGAGCCTCTGGTCAGTAAAGACTGTTGGCACATAATGCCTCTGTGTGACTCTGTGCATGCTCTGCAATTAGTTTAATCTTATGTTCATTATGCTGTTATTTGCAAACAAGTATATTTTAACTCAGTAGAGCTTTTATTCTTTTACTGAATAAGACTCTCCATTATTAATTTCCACTGCGCATCAGTCACTGCTATGGATACATGATGAGACTGATTGTCTCCAGCTACTGCAGTAATCTGCAAGGGATTCTGACATGGTGGGGTTAATGTTGCCAGCCTTCCTGTCACACTGCAGACATCTTTGTAACACAAAGTTGGTCTGCAAACAGGCTTGGTGCCTGAAGTCAGCTTCTTGTAGAGAGATCCCTTGGGGATCCTGCCATCTTCCATTCTGTGGATATGACTAAGCTAGCATAGACATGAGTGGGCAGAAGTATCACCCACCATTTCCCCCACTAACTATAGTCCAGAAAAATCCCCCAAGCAGGGTGTTCTGGGGGCAGGGAGGAGGTGGGCCATATTGACATTATTTTACACAGATTTCTTACACATGAATGCCATCTTGTTCTACCAGTGTTGCAGTAGCTTTAATGTTCTTATGTTTTTGCTTATGTGTAGTACATAAAATGCAGCTTGCTTTTTATCAACGAATACAGAATTGAGATGTCATTAAACATACACATGTACCCCTTTGTGTTTATTACTAAGTGTGTGTGTGTGTGTGTGTGTGTGTGTGTGTGTGTAAAGGAATACAGACCACATTTCTATAACATTTCTTTAAAAAAAGAGATATACATTGTATAACTGTTATCTCAACACACACAGCATGGGTTATTTCCTGCACAACGCTGTTTTGATAAATGGTGTTTGTTACACGCTTCTGGACTAATGAATTATTTGACATATAAGACTGCTGCTCTCCATTTATATTGATAAGCAAGATTCAAATATTTTACAGAACTGTCAAAATAAATATCTTCCTGCTAATGGAACTGTGCATAACACTTTGCTTACTGTGGAGAAGATTATTTTTTAATTAATGTAAATGGAAATTTTCCTATATGACTTTGAAATGGAGCAATGGCAAGCAACATGTTTCAAATACAGACTGTAATTATAATTTTCAGTGAATTTCTGTGCACATAAGGGCTATTAATTGAGTCCATCTGCATGTGAAAACACATCTTTTATTTACCATATATTCTGTATGCACGAGCTGACTTGCAACTCAGTGTTTTAAACACTGAGGTTTCCACCAGTGCTCTTTCAAACTTAGTTCCAACTTGAAAGGCCTGCTCAGATGTAATGTGAAACAATGGTTTCTGGATAAGTAAACAAGCTGCAGTCAGCTGATGGTTCATACACCCCCTCTCCTTCATATGCTGGAGGAGGAAAACAAAAGAAACTAACCACAGTTCTGGGTGATGCCCAAATTCAATGCCGCTTACAAGTAACATTTAACTGCATATTTTCAAAATACAGTAAACAACATTAACACCCTAAAAACCCCCAACCAGGATTCTTTTCATGGGACAGTTGATGGTGTTTAAATGCTGTTTCCATAGCAAGTCAAGAGCTGTAAACATGGTTTGACCCTGAGTTTTCACATATCACCTTCAGTCCCATCATGGAAAGGTTGGGTATAAATAAATATATAACAACAACAACAGCAACAACAACAACTTACCACAATTGAAAGAAATCACAGTTCTCTGAGTTCTGACATCATGGGGAAGTGTGAATATTTGAAAACTAGAAGCGAAAGTTCCCAATTTCCCCTGGTGCAAACAGGACGTGGAGCGAGTTCTCATAACTCTAGAACTGAGGGGAACCCAGTGAAGCTGTATATTGGAAAAATTCAAGACAAAAGAAAGCCCTTCCTCACTTAGTTAACTTCTGGAATTCCCTACTAAAGTATGTAGGGATGGCCACCAGCTTCGATGGTTTTAAAAGAGGATTGGACAAACATAAAACCTAAGCAGTAATGGTTAGTAGCAGTTGATGGCATGGGGGTTCAGGGTCACAGAGGAAAAGGATAGGAGAGGAATGGGATGTCCCATTGCACAAGTGAAAATGCTTATGTTTACTGAACTACAGTGTTGGATACAACCCTATATTTCTTTAAAACACTGCATTATACTAGGCTGGATTCAACGGTTCCCTCCCCATGAATGGAAGAAGTTTCATTTTAAGAAGCTAACCTTTCAACCCATCCCAATATCTTTTGCTTGTCCCTCCATGCTGTGTAAACAGGTGGCAGGTTCAGCTGATATTAGCTGGACCTAGAACTGTGTTCTAACAATATCTGCCAAATTTCATTCCAATGTTATGAGGTTTGAGAGAATGGTTGTGCTGAGATTGTGAAAAATAGTGTGCATATTCAGGACACAACCCTACATTTCATGTGGAAACACCAGCTTGACCCCCTCCTTCATCAGTTTTTGAGAGGGCCAGACCAAACGTAAAATGTGACATCCAACTTGGAGACTGAGACAACAGAATAAAAGCTGGTGTGGAAATTCAGAAATTCAAGTTTGAACAGCCGCTTGATTCCAATACTCATTTACAAGGAGGTGGGTAGATCAGAAATGATATTTCTCAAACATTGTGCTTTACTAGGATATCATTATTTTGCAAAGTATTGTTTTGGAATTTTGAACACTTATTCTCTCCTTGTTAAGAAAGTTGCAGCATGTCTCCTCAGTGAAGTCAGAATATATTTACAGTAAAAATAATTGGCAACGTCTATTTCTAGCCCACTTCCAACAATTCCCCCCACCGCCACAAAAAAGGAAAGAAATCTGAGCTGTCAGGGAAGTAAATCCTTATAGCTCAGCAGTAAAGAGATGGGCATGAGTTATAAAATTATAATATAAAAATGTGCATAATAAAACACAGAGTGTGTCTATATGTAGTCTAAAAGGTATCTAAAGGTATTTGCCAGACAAAGCTAAGAAGTAGAAACCTCAGCTTGCTGGCCTTTTATTTACAAGCAATGCATCATTTTCCAGTGATACTTGTTATCCAAGTTGCTTAGCATTGCCTCAAAATATGTAATCTTGTCAAATGAGCAATATATGTTTAACTCACTTCTCCCATTCTCTGCCCAAGGCAGGATTTTTGTAAACTTACATTAACAACAGTCTAAACAGAAAATAATTAAATTTAGCATTATATCCAACATTGCAGCTCTGATGCAGCTCTGTTACAGACAACAGACAACATTGCAGCTCTGTTACAGACAACAGAGCTCCCTCTTCCTCTCCTGTCCCCTCCACTTTACCCAAGCACCCTCAAAATCAGCTCCATGGGATTGGGAGAAGAACCTGGAGCAGATTTCATAACGTTTCTGGATCTAAAAACAGTCACCAAGAATGAGAGCCTCTAAGACCCTCTGCTACAACTGAAACTAAAGGTCGAAGGAGTTGCCCAGGTTATGTGACTCCAAGGCAAGTCCTCAAATAGACAAGTCCTTAACACTAAGGGGATGTCAACAACAACAACAACAACAACAACAACAACAACAAGCTCTATCATTACAGATTTTATTTTGGGGAGGAATTGAAATCCCCGTTGTACTAGCAGAACTCTAATGTCGCAGCATTTGCTTACAACCCAATTTTTACATCATAATCACTTCCTCCTCTCCACATCTTCAATTCACACAAAGCAACAGTTTATGCAAAGCCCAGTAATCAGGGATAGGAGACTAAGTTATTGTTGGTTTCTCTCTGTTTTTCATTCTTCCAAACTTAAGTTCAGTTCCCCGCATGTCTGCATCAGTTTCTTTTTATTTATTTTTAAGTGCTCGTGAAAATTCATCTCCATTTGTGTGAATTTCTCTTACTATGCACATCTGTATAAGCGATTCTACCTAATATACACATTTTTGCAAAGCAGTTTCTCCTAAAGTATTGCTTTTTTGAGCATTATTTTCACTAATATATGCATACTTTAGCATTTTTAGGAAAATGTGAACTTGATAATTTTGCCTTATCAAACTAACTTGAATGAGATCTGAACTACTTTGATCTTCCAACTTTGGAAGCTCCTCAGGATCCTTTAAAAATGGAAACTTCTCACATGTGTATCAGGGTTTTTTAAGCTTCTGAATCCTGATATTTCTTTAACGTGCAAGAAGATAACAGCACATCTGTCCACTTATTAAGGCACAGTTTTTGCATCATGTTAAAAGCATAAATTCTTGGATCTGGCTCTAGAACTAGCCTCCTGAAAATGGAAGGGAACTTTTTATTTAAAGAAGCTTTCTGATCCAAGAAAGAAGCTAGTTTCTGCCAATGCCTCCCTCTCACTGCATCTCCCTATGTCCCCTGACAATATGCTTCAGGGCAAACTCTAGAATGGTATGGGAGGTCACCTTTTCCACTTTGCCCAGTGGCAATTTCCTGAGCAGAACAATGCTCACAGGGTACCTTACAGGGAGCAAACTTTATACCCACTGCAATGTAGTGGACTACTGCAATGCACTCTACGTTGGGGCTACCTTTGAAGATGACCCAGAAACTGCAATTAATCCAGAATGCGGTAGCTAGACTGGTGACTGGGAGTGGCCGCTGGGACCACATAACACTGGTCCTGAGAGATCTACATTGGCTCCCAGTACATTTCCAAGCACAATTCAAAGTGTTGGTGCTGACCTTTAAAGCCCTAAATGGCCTTGGTCCTGTATACCTGAAGGAGTGTCTCCACCCCCATCGTTTAGCCCGGACACTGAGATCCAGCGCTGAGGGCCTTCTGGCGGTTCCCTCACTGCGAGAAGTGAGGTTACAGGGAACCAAACAGAGGGCCTTTTCAGTAGTCGCGCCCACCCTGTGGAATGCCCTTCCATCAGAAGTCAAGGAAATAAGCAGCTATCCTATTTTTAAAAGACATCTGAAGGCAGCCCTGTTTAGGGAAGTTTTTAATATTTAATGCTGTATTGTTTTTAACACTCGATTGGGAGCCTCCCAGAGTGGCTGGGGAAACTCAGCCAGATGGGCAGGGTACAAATAAATTATTATTATTATTATTATTATTATTATTATTATTATTATTATTATTATTATTATTATTATTATTATTATTACCATGGGTGGGAAACCTCAGGCTCAGAGGCAAAATTTTGCCATGCAGCTCTTGCTATCTAGCCCTTAAGAATCTCCCAAGGCCACACCCACTATTCAGCCACACCCTTTATTCCCTATCCACGCCACTCACAAACCCTACTTCACATCGACCTGAAGGTGCCCTTGAACTTTGAACTCTTGGTTGCTTGAATGGAAGAACGAAAATGTTGTGTGAGTGCATATTGGAATTCACCCACTGTACAAAGATAAAATTTACATTCGTTTCTCTGCGTCCAGAAAGATGCTGAGATGCCAAGATCAGACAGAAACAAGTTTCCTACCCTAGTTCTGGACTCCAATCTTAGAGGGCTGAAGGCACAAGAAAGATGCTACGATCCCTTAATGGAACAACTTCAGAGTTGAAACTTGTTTGATGAGCTCTTTTTACATGTATTTAAAAGTTTTTGTGATGTCTTCGGCAAATAATTACTTCCTCAAGGTTAATTCCTTTACATGCTTAGGCACCATTCTTGTAATAATTATGGAAATGAAACATGAATGTCAATGATAATTATCTCATTAAATTGGTTTTTACGCTAGAGAAAAAAAAGATGATGTTCAATCTACAAAATAATGCATTACACTATTTAATGCATTGACCCCTGGTTTTTGCAGAATAGGAATAAAGAAATTCTGACATTAGTGTAATCTTGGAGGGCAGAGGCCTATTTTGAACAAGCCATCATTGCAGCCATTCACTGTGAGACTGGAAGGCAATTCCATTTTCATTATCTGTGGGCGGAACAAATAAAATAATTATGTCAAGTATCCTTCCAGACAAGAGACGAAAAGGGGAGAACATTATTTAAAAGGATCTTTTAAAATAAACCTGAAGAATTTATATTGCTAGCTTAAATTTTCTGTGTGTTTCCCCCTTTGCCAGAATGAGTTGTGTACAATGAAACACCATTGAATTAACTGTTTTAAGTCCCATTTTCACTGGGTGGTGTGCAACTAGCTTGTCCCATGTGTACAAAGGTTTCTGCTTGTGCAGAACTTTCACTCCTTTCCTCCTCCCATGTACCACTTAAAACCACTCTGGGGTTTCTCCTAACAATCTGGAGTAGATTTTGGGAGGGTATGGAATGCCTGTGAGGAGAGGAGAGGGGGAGCATTCAATTGTGCAAGGAGAAACCCTTGTCCTGGCAAGGTAGTTGGATAGTGCCCACTGAATGACTCAAAACAAACCCTAAGCTTGTAACAACAACAACAACAACAACAACAACAACAACAACAACAGTAATTTGTTTATACCCCACCCATCCGGCTGGGTTTCCCCAGCCACTCTGGGCGGCATCCAACAAAATATGAAAATACAATAATTAATCAAATATCAAAAGCTTCCCTAAACAGGGCTGCCTTCAGATGTCTTCTAAAAGTCAGATAGTTGTTTATTTCTTTGACATCTGATGGGAGGGCATTCCACAGGGTGGGCGCCACTACCGAAAAGGCCCTCTGTCTGGTTCCCTGTAACTTGGCCACTACCAAGAAGGCCCTCTGCCTGGTTCTCACAGTAAGGGAACTGCCAGAAGGCTCTCAGCGCTGGACCTCAGTGCCCAGGCAGAACGATGGGGGGGTGGAGACGCTCCTTGAGGTATACTGGGCCAAGGTCGTTTAGGGCTTTAAAGGTCAGCACCAGCACTTTGGATTGTGCTCATAAACGTACTGGGAGCCAATGTATGTCTTTCGGGACCAGTGTTATGTGGTCTTGGCGGCCACTCCCAGTCACCAGTCTAGATGCCGTATTCTGGATTAGTTGTAGTTTCTGTGTTACCTTCAAAGGTAGTCTAAGGAGGAGATAACCAGAGCATGCACCACTCTGGTGAGACAGTCTACGGGCAGGTAAGGTATCAGCCTGTGTACCAGATGGAGCTGGTAGACAGCTGCCCTGGACACAGAAATGACTTGCGCCTCCATGGACAGCTGTGAGTCCAAAATGACTCCCAGGCTGCACACCTGGTCCTTCAGGGATACAGTTACCCCATTCAGAACCAGGGAGTCCTTTACACCCGTCCACCTCCTGTCCCCCCAAAAACAGTACTTCTGTCTTGTCAGGATTCAACCTCAATCTGTTAGCCGCCATCCATCCTCCAACCACCTCCAGACACTCACACAGGACCTTCACCACCTTCACTGGTTCTGATTTGAAAGGGAGGTAGAGCTGGGTATCATCCACATACTGATGAACACCCAGCCCAAACCCCCTGCTACAAATCTTTTCAGTAGTAGGCACCTATCTGTGTAATTTCCTCCTTAGGGAAATGCATATGGTTCTGAATTTACTGGCTTTTAAACAGATGTTTGATATAGAAATCAAATTTCATGATGCTTTTGATTTAGACATGTGGTTCTCTTTATTGTGGCTACTGTAATGTTATACCTAGGAGTAAACCTTACTGAATGCAATGGGGCTTGCTTCTAAGTAGACTTGCATGGGTAATGTTTTATATTTTTCATTATGGGTTGTGTGTGTGTGTGTGTGTGTGTGTGTGGTATACAAGTTTTTTATGTGAGGATTTGCTGTGAAAGTCAACAACTTTTGAAATAAATAAGTGCCCTGGGTACTGCTTTCCATTTATATGCAAGAACACAGACTACCAAAACTATTTCTAAATGAACAATCTCTTGAAGGGAAACAAATATCCCTGAGGAACCATGCCTTAAATATTAGAATTCTAGGTTTGCCTGAAAAACCGGAGCTATGAACCAAATTAAAAATAAAATTTTATATGAAAATATCAGTAGGGAAATTGTCTCTTCTAAATTTGTGGAGATACCGGTAATTTACAGTGCAATCCTATGCCATGTCTGGTCAGAAGTAAGTTTGTGTCTAGGATTACAATCCTAGAAAAATTATTTCATGGCTTTGAAATTTCAGACAATGCTGTCCGTAGTTTCAAATGTTTCTTCTCTTTAAGGTTGATTTTCCTTCTTCATAAAGGTAAACTTGTTCTTCTGAGAAATAAGTCCCACTGAATTAAATGGAGCTAGATAAAGGCATGTGACACTAGCCATAGTATCACAATGCTTTTTACTATCAGTTTTCCAACAAACAATGGCACGGGAGGAAGAAATGCGTGGAGTGCAATTTTAAGCATTTGTAGCCTGTCTTGAAAATCTCGCTGGCCATAAGCTGAGAATGTATTGATTTCCTAAAGGAGATACATAGCTGTATTATATTTGAAGAGTTATAGGAATGATCCTACCATTAAAAACAGCAGCCACCACCCTCAAATAGTCTCACAAGCTGAGATCTATATTGATTTTCACTATACTATTTTGTTATTTGAAACCCTACTACACAGCAGGACATGGATTCAAAAATGAAGATGTTTTCCTAATGTGATACAGGTAGAAAACTATTTTTCTTGAATATGGGAGTGTAGAAAATGGATACCAGTTGTAGAAGCTTTTGATGTTACCAATGATAAAGTGGTTGGTGTTTATTACAGGATTGGCGAACATGTTCACACACACACACACACAGAGAGAGAGAGAGAGAGAGAGAGAGAGAGAGAGAGAGAGAGAGAGAGATTGCTGAACTGCAGTTCTCAACATTTCTGACAATCAGACATGCTGACTGAAGCTGATGGGACAGCCATTTTCCTTCCCCGGGGAAATGGAGTTGTGGGCCAGTCACGAGCTCGACCCATGGGAAGGGGACGTGGCTACCCCCAGCATATAAAAACATGATAAAACACCAAGCATTAAAAACTTCCCTGTACAGTGTTTCTGGGCAAACTTTTAGGATTTCCCATTAGAAATCCACCTGGCAATTGAAAGACTTAGACTCATCCTCTCTGAGAACTCTCATAATCAGGAATTCTGATGACTATGAAGATGAATACAGGAAACATAATGGAATCCCATGCTAGATTTAGTTGCAGCTGAAATGATATAAACATTTCCCCTCTAGTAATCCACTCCACTGGAAAGGCTGTTTTATTGAAGCATAGACTCAGATAAAAATATAGGGGGACACTCCTTACTTTGTAGCTTATTGGTTAAAAATGGTAATCATTCTCATAAACATTTCATTGTATCATTTGGGAATAGTGCTGAAATGTAATTGTGAGGTTTTCTATTACAAAAGATTAATCTCTGGTGGGTAGTAGTACTACATCTCTAACATACATCAGGATATCATTATATTCAAATGCAGACTTATTAAAATGGCACATCAGTGTAATATTTTGGTTCCTTCTTCTTTCTTTTCTTCTTTTTTTTAAAAAGAGGAAAGCTTGAGATAAGTATAGTGGGAAAATTAATTTGTGTTTCAAGCTTCAGAGATAATATTCCAAGCAGGATAAAAACAATAGAAAACGGATACAAAAAAGTGAAGCTGCCATGATACTGTAGAGCAAGTTTAAATGCAAATCATTTCATGTATAAAATAGTCGACCCGTTTTACTTTTTACTTGTGTTTTCTGAATGTCAATGTAAAAAGGGGTGGGGAGACTTTTGTTCAGCACTTCAACACTTATTCCAGCCTGGTTAAATGAAGGACTTGGAGAGAGTCACTGTCAATTCCCCCTTATGGCTTAAAAGCATGGGTTGTATACACCAGGAGCCCAGCATTGGGTATCATGAGCCTAGTTTTATGGAACTCCCTTCAATGCACTTGGAGTAATATTCCATTACAATCATAAGTCACGATGTAGTGTGATTCTATTATTATTATTTAATTATTTATTACATTTGTGTACCACCCTATATGCACAGGTCTCAGGGCAGTTCACAACATCAAATCACAATATAAAAACACAAAATATATATAATAAAAATAAAAGCAAGAATAAAAGTTATAGAGGAACGTTTTTGCCTGGCACCTAAAGGTGTACAATGAAGGTGCCATTCAAATCTCCCTGGGGAGACCATTCCACAAACAGCAGGTTTTGTGAGTAAACCATGGCAGCTGGGCTGTTGCGGGGAGCACTGCCATTACTGTGCCAAAGCAAGGTTGTTGGTTGGTTTTTTTTTTTTTTTTTTAAGAGAAAATAACAGTAAGGAGAAAGTTACAGGTGGGTAGCCGTGTTGGTCTGCCATAGTCGAAACAAAATAGAAAATTCTTTTCAGTAGCACCTTAGAGACCAGCTGTGTTTGTTCTTGGTATGAGCTTTCGTTGCATGCACACTTCTTCAGATACCTGAAGAAGTATGCATGCAGATATCTGAAGAAGTGTGCATGCACACGAAAGCTCATACCAAGAACAAACACAGTTGGTGTCTAAGGTGCTACTGAAAAGAATTTTCTATTTTGTTTCGAGTAAGGAGAAAGTGGCTTTCCAGGGTGAGCTCTCCGCTCATCTATTTTTGTCCCACCCCAAAGGCATTTTGACTTTATGCCCCTCAAGTTCACAAACAAATTCACAGCAATATTTTTGATTACTGTTTCAAGGATGCTTGAGTCCAGAAGACCCTAAACTGCAACCCTGGGCCATTTACTGGGATACAAGTCTCACTGAAATGTTTGGATCTCTCTTTCTCCAGATATCACCTCCGAGGACAGAGTGGTGGTATATGAATGGCATGCTTGCTATAAGTAGCTCATCATCTCAAAATTGGTCCCCAGAGTCGTGACTTCTGCCTCCAGGATGGCAACTTTACAAAAATAAAAATAAAATAGTCTTGGTGTGACAGACAGTGATCTAGAAGTGAGAGGAAAACATAATAAAAAACAAGAGTTGATTAAAAGAATGGACAACAGCTGTCAAGAAAAGCACTATTGATAAATCAGTCAACCTTTGAACGAAGACAAACTGGAGTGGTAGAAAGTAATTGAGGCAGTCAATGAAATAAACAACTTAGCATTCCGAACCATCAGACACATCTTGAGCTGGATTCTCATTAAAAAGATGGGATTAGATCTAAGAAGCAAAGCTGCAGCACTGGGAAACAAAGAGAAATGTTTTCCATTGATTACTTTAATGATTTAAAAAAAAATACATCTTTTTTTAAAAGTGTGTGTGTGTGTGTGTGTGGTTGTTACAGAATTCATAATCAAATATATGTGCCGCTTGGTATCAGTGTGACCCAAATTTGGGTATAATTTACAACAGCAATACTGTGCTACAGTTTTTCAATTTATAATGAGGGCCTCCAATATATTAGGCATCTATTCATTCCATAGTGGCTGGATGTATGCTGGCCAAATTGCTGCTGGGTTGACATTTAAGTGGTTAAGGTGCACTTTTCCAGTGTCCCCATTTCACATGCTCCCTTATTCACCAAAATCTTGTGAATAATAATCATACTCAGCTGACTGTAAGCAGGCGGAGATCAAAATGCATGTGTGAACTGACCTTTAGAAATTAAGAGAGAGTGTCCAAACCATTTCATTTCCCACCACAACCTCTTTTGTGTTGGATTTCCTTCCTCAATATCTCCCCGCCTCCGTGGCATTCTTAGGACAACATCCATTAAGCTGCTTCTTCTTTTTCCTTTATTAGTATTTGAGAAATTAAATGCTGAGAGAGAAACAATCTCTTCAGCTTCAGTAAGGCCCCAAGTCTTTGTGCGTGTGACATTTGAACATATACAAGACCCTGTGAATTTAATAGGATAACTGAGTGTTTTATTGAGAGCTGGGTTTCTTCGGTTTGTGCTCTTCCATCTTCTTTAAAGACAACCTCCTAATCTGAGGATCACCAGACACGAGACTAGATGATCCCTTTTTATAGTGCTTTTCGGGAGTGTCTGCTGTATTTAAATGCTGTTAATCAGTCTGTGGGGCGGACAGGTGTACGAAAAGGTGCATTTTTTGTTTTCATTGTGAAGCCAATCACAATTTCTTTTTAATGACTTTATATTTAATGACTTTTCTTTTTATTTACTTTTCCTTCCAGTAGCACCTTAGAGACCAACTAAGTTTGTTGTTGGTATGAGCTTTGGTGTGCATGCACACTTCTTCAGATACTTTATTTACTTATTTACTTTTGTGTGTGTGCGGGGGTGGGACTTTTTTTTAGCTTTTGCAATATTACAGCTAATTCTTTCTTCCAGAGATGCATGACTCAGGAAACAACAGAACACACAACATAAGGAATACTTGGCAAATTGTTTAGCATAAAGCACCAAATTCTTTCTCATTGTAAACCCCTTTTTGTTTTCAAAAATGCTGCCACCTGCTTGGTTGTTTCTTGGGGTGGCAACTGATCTGATGTCACCACTGTTCTTCCTTTTGCTTTGTCTTGAAGATGTTAACCATTGTATTGGTGGTATTGTGCCTGTGCTCAGTATCACAGTGTGGTGGCGCTTCTTTGACACTGAAGCAATGCTAAAGCATTATTTGAATCTGAAGCTAACATTTCAGATTTACTGTGCAATCTAATAGACAGTACTGCAACGGAAATAACAAAGGCTGCAATCCTGTATCCATCTATCTGGAAGTAACCTCCACTGAACTCAATGAGGCTTACTTTTGAGCTGACAGGTATAGGATTGTGCTGTAAGGATAATAGTTTTGTTTTTGTTTAGGGGGGTGTTGAGTCTCCCCCTCTTTTTGCTGTTTGCCTCAGTGCTGCTCAGAGGCACATCATAAATTCTTGACCTGCCAAGCACAGAGAATTTTCCGGCATCAGCTCACAAGAAATGTGCCAAGGCCAGGGGCAGTGCAGTACAAGGAAAATGAACACTGTAATAAAGAACAGCTTACCCAATATTTTTTGCTGGTTACTCGAGTAAAATACGAGGAGCCATTCTGTTAGGTGAACTCCTGAATGAAAGTTCAATTTACCTCATCTGGCTATATAAAAGCATTAAAGCAATGGCACAGAACGATAAAGTTTTAAATGGCTGTTTTCTTATCCTTGGTAAACTCTAAGTGCTCCTTTAAAGGGATTTAGACAGCCCCTTGATTTTTGATAGCCCACATGAGTCTTAATAGAAAATGTGGAAGGGACTTTTAAAATGAGTTTATTTTTACTGGTTTTGGCACGGATGGCGAGGTGGTAATATAAAGGAAACACGGTTTGGCTTGTCACTATCTCATTTTAAAACAGGCTTTTTTACATGGAATTGAAGTGTGAGCCTAGGTCCTGCGGTTTGAATTTACATCCAACATCTTCAGTAAGGAGAGAGCAACTTGGTGTTAACCTTAACCACATGGCTTTTCTTCCTCATTCCTATCTCACTCCTTGATGTTGATAAGAGCTTGTTGTTGTTGAGTTGTTAATTACTGGTTTCATTTAACAAATAATTCTTTCATAATACATGCATTTTTATACACATTATTATATGAATCATTATATACAAGTTAAAAGCAAATACACTTCAGGTTTCCTAAAGTAAGCAATACATAATCAGATGCATAATGACCGTTCCCCACATCAAATGGGGTGCACATTTTGCGTGGTCGTGCGTAGCCTCCTGGATCAGGCAGCAGCTCCTGGCAGTTGGGTCTGGCACCACCTTCTACCGCCCAATCCCGCCTAGGGAGGTGTTGCCGGGAGGATTGGCCAGGTAGAAGGAGGAAATACACATGCTAGCCACATGACCTGGAAAGCTATCTGTGGACAAACGCCAACTCCCTTGGCCTGAAAGTGAGATGAACACCACACCCCATGGTCGCCTTTGACTGCACTTAATTGTCCAGAGGTCCTTTCCCTTTACCTTACTGATGTATTAATATTTACAAAATTATATTCAGAAACCTAGTACCCCGTGGGGCTTGACTATTTTATACATATAATATACATATTTTGCTGATTGTTCTGCATATAATTATTTGGGTTTAAAACAACAACTGGCAACGCACACGTGTTTCAGACATTAAGTAGGCAAAGTTTGAACAGGCCAGAATTGTCAAATTCAGTGCAATGATTGATTTAAAATGGATTCCTCCTCCTTCCTTAGTTTCCAGTTGGGATTCCCAGTGTTCCTTAAAATAATTTTTAAAATCACAATAGCAACACTCTTAAACCAAAGCAATAGAACAGGAGCACAATAAGGAAATATGCACCAGGCATTCTCAATATAAAACCTTGCAGCAATTTATAAGAGTTAAAGCAAGTAACCTCTCACAGTATTTGGTATCAGAGAAATTGGTGTGTGTGTTGTGGAGGGAAACAATTTGCCATTCCCCCCCCCCAGAGGGGAGATAAATTCTCCAACACTTTGCTAAGGGTAGGGCTCATCATTAGCAGTGGCAGTAGAACAGCGCCTTCCTTTTGACTGTGTTGGCAAGTCTTGTCTCCATTTTGTATCTTCCAGACTGCCCCAGACCTAGCAGAGTTCCATGGAATTGTGGCAATGGTGGCCCAAAGCACAACAAAATGGTGGGAAACATTCAGAGAAAACCCTGCCAAGTGGCATTCTTTTTCAGTGGGATGATAAAAAGAAAAATCTCAGAAATGTTCTGAGAAAATATCTCCTGGGAAATTTCAGCTCAGCTCTAGTCCAAACACAGTTGTTGTCTGGTATCCCCATCTCTACTCTGGTACATACATAGAAACCATTTTTTGCATGATGTGAGTACAGCTGCATCATGGTGCATGACTTTTATTCATTCAAGCCAAGCTGTAGCAAAAATGGCTGAGAAAATAGGAAATTGCCAACACACCGATAAATAAGACTCAAAATGCGAAATATATGGTGAAATTGTTATATTTGTTAAAAATTACAAAACTAAAAGATCTGTAAATGTAATTAACCATACTAATCAAATCATAGGGGTCTAGTTAGGTGGGTTTATGCAATCAGCAAGGAGAACATCCTTCCCATCTCCTGGGAATTTTAGAATCACAATGACCATGTAGCAAAGGATTGGAAGAAAACCCTTCCTCCATGCTTTATAAACAGTGGGTATGTGAACCTGATGCATGAACTCTGGCCTTGCTGTGCAGCATTCACTGAGATGTGCATGCCAATCCTAAAGGACACTCAAGGCAACATAAGGTGCCTTTAACCCAATCATGTCTAAGGCAAGGAACAAACCAGTTCTTAATATTTCCTCACCTGTGTGTACTGAGTGCAGATTAAACCAAATACTCATACATGCCATTCCGGCAGCCAATCAGAATCACATAACAGTTTGCAGTACATGAAAAAGAAGCACCCCAAAGGCCAATCGGGGACTGCCAAAAGCGTTCCTAATCAGCCCCAACAGGACAACTAGCAAAGCCCACCATGTAAGGGAGGGAGGGAGCTGCAAAGAAGAAAGCAGGAAGAACCCTGTATTTGTAAGAAAGATCTGAACAAACACAGAACAAAGAGTGTTTCAATGTGATCTTTAACTGAAATTGCTTCAGCTCCTAATGACTGATGTCATTTATTAATAGTGATTCTGAATAAATACAGATATAACATGACTCTTACTTTAAGGTTCCAAGCAAGGTATTAGCACCATTGTTTTGGTTAAAAAAGTTGTTTTAAGAAATAAAACCTTTATCCCACGCTGCTGAGAGATAGCAGGCGCTAAGCAGCTGGAAAAGGTCACATTTTCTGGAACAGCAATACGTTTCCATAATTGGTATCGCAATGATTCAACTGGTGTTTTTTATTGCATACTGTTACATAATTAGCCTCTATTCACAAAACAATTATCCATTTAAATCCTTTACTGAAAGTTGCCAATTATAAACAAAAACACAAACTGAAGAAGAGACAAAATGGACCAAAATATTTTTATCCAGCTTTAAAGATAACTTTTAACAAATATGTTCACTTTCTTTAAAAGTTATGTTCGGTGCTCTTGTTTTGACAATTCATCATTGTCTGCCTTCTCAGGTCTAATGCCTCTCACAGCATGATATGACCTTCCACAGATCAAGATTAAAGCTTTGATCCTGCCTTAGTTCTGAGTTAATATTTCCTGGGGGCGGGGGGAGAACCCCTGACAATTTTCCTTTTTTTTTTTTTTAGTTCCTTCTGCAAAATGGCTTTGTCCAGTTCACCACCAACGAATTTTGTGTGAAACTGTGAATTCGTTTTCAACGTTTTAATATTAAAATCACTGAAGGATGCAATGAGTGTGGCCTCTACTCCAGCGGTGTGGAACCTCTGGCCTATGAGTCTAATTAGACCTGCTAGGCCAGCGAATTTGGCCTGTGATGACATTTTGGGCAAACCAAGTCTACTTTTCAGCAACATAATTTTTATTCAGGTAGTTGTTTATTTCCTTGACCTGTGATGGGAGAGCGTTCCACAGGGTGGGCGCCACTACCGAGAAGGCCCTCTGCCTGGTTCCCTGTAGCTTTGGTTCTTGCAGTGAGGGAACCGCCAGAAGAAACATCTCCCCACTCATCAGTGAAGGAAATGCAAATTAAGCAACTTGATCACTGCACAGGAAAAAAATTAGAAATGTCTGCACGATTGTGATTCTTTCATTAAGAGAAAAAAAGGTTGGGGGTTGGCCATCTTAAAGGGAAGCCATGTCTATGTTGTAAGGGGAAAAGAAAGAACGCATCAGGGGAAGATATGATGCAAAATCAATGTATATTGTTGTGTGCGTCTTATTTTGCTCAGTAATGTTTCCCAGTAGACAGAAATGCAATTTAGTTCAAATTAAACTTTTAATGTCTACCTTACATGCTATGCATTTAATCACAAATGCTCCATATATTACCATAAACCTTTGACAGGATTTCCCTGCAATGCTCCGTAATGCAGTGACTTAAGAATAAAGATTAATAGGAGACTAGATTTTATAAGTTATCTCTACAATATGTTTCAGCCATTTATCTGTCCTCTTCCTCGTAAAAAGCCCTCTTCGTGAGAAATGGAGCTTTCGATCTGACACAGTGAACTAGCTGGCAAAAATATAGTCATCTATTGTTTTGAGTTGTCATCCACTCTGGAATTTTCCATTTATCCTGTCAGTTGCTAGTGGGGATATGGGCAAAGTATTTAGGTGGAATATAGGTTTCTCCTGTAAATGTATTAGCAAACGTGGCTAAGGGGTGGGGGTGGCGTTGTGATGAGGAACATGGCTCAAATACAAAATGAAGGGCTGGGAAATATAGTGCAGTAGTCACATGGTGCAGGATTTTTTAAAATTTTATTCTCAAGACAAGTATTCTGCAGTGTTTAAGGAATCATTAGGTACTTGCAACCCTCACCTAGGTATTGTTCTATGAAAGAAAGACCAGTGGGTGGAAAAGGTTAAGGTGGGATATCAGTTTGAGAATGCCAGAACAAAGCTATGAGCTGAAACAGACACTGAAAGCAGAAAATAATGGCTGTGGTCTAGGATATTTGCCTCCTCCTGTCAATTATGGCCATCTTCACAGCGACTGTTCTGCCACTGAGGCATGCATGCTTGGGGTGACTGTGGAACAGGACCTTTTCTGTAGTAGTACCCCATTTGGGGAATTCCTTGCCAAAGGAGATGAGACATACTTCTTCTCTGTTTTCCTTCAGGTGAGCTGATCAGCCATTTTTGTTCTGCCAGAAGTTAATGGCATTCTATCCATTACATCTTGGTCATGTCTACAAAATGGAAGATGGCAGGATCTCCAAGGATGTGCTCTATGAGGAGCTGGCTTCCGGCACCCGGCTAATTGGCAGACCAACTCTGTTTTGCAAAGGTGTCTGCAAACGCGACATGAAGGCTGGCAACATCTACCCACCATGTGGGAATCCCTTGCAGATGACAGCAGCCTGGAAACAAGCAGTCAAGTTGTGTATCCATAGCAGTGACCAGGGGAGAAATGACAGCTGGGAGGAGAGCAGAGACAAGAAATGTCATGATGCATCTGCAGCAGCACAACTGGATGACTTAATCTGCAACAAAACACGTGTCTCCCACATCTGTCTCTACAGCCACAGCAAGCGCTGCAATCTTCCAACAGTTTGACCTCACTCCCAAAGGCGCACCCCTCCATTGTCTCCCAAGACAGATAGATTCCAACAAGATATATGATTGTGACTTACATGCTTTAAACACAAATACACACACACACACACACACAGAGAGAGAGAGAGAGAGAGAGAGAGAGAGAGAGAGAGAGAGAGAGAGATTTTCTTGTTTTAAACTGCTTTGGGGGTTCTCTTTGGAGCCAAAAAGCAACACAGGAATTTATAGCAAGTGTCCCTATTTTCCAGGGGTGTCCCTGATTTAGAGAAGCGATCCCAGTTTCTGACTTAATCCCAGAATGTTCCTCTTTTCCTTAGGATGTCCCTATTTTCATTGGAGAAATGTGGGAGGTTATGGAGTTATCCAACCCCTGAGTTGTCTGAAGGCAATCCTGTATAGGGAAGTTTTTTATTGTTTAATGTTTTATTATGTTTTTATATATGTTGTTAGTTGCTCAGAATAGCTGGGGTAACCCAGTAAGATGCGTGGGGTATAAATAATAAAATCACCATTATGGAAGGGGGCGTCCCTATTTTCATTAGAGAAATGTTGGAGGGTATGTGCCATGGGTGCTGCTTAGTAAAGAGGCAATCTATTCATTCCAGTTTAGAAACAAAACTAGTCCATTTTCTTATTTTTCCAGTGACAATATTTGAACTTGCATTTCACTGAACCATATGATCCCACTGAAGACCCTGCCTAAATATTCTTACTTATGAGGAAATCGCACTGTGAATGGTTGAGTAACCTTGTTGATATTGCCATGTAACAGCCCATCACCACTGGATATGAAAGAGATTAGCGGTGACAAGTGAGAGCTTGGCAAGGAAGACAAGCAGAGTGTCTAGAGGTGCATATCAGCCGAGACTAATTATCCAAATACAGCATTTCCAGTTGACATGACTTGTGCATCACATACATAAAATTTCTGCGTACTCCTATAAACTTTGTTTGCCATTTGCTTTGCTGCAGTGGTCAAATTGCTCATGGATGCAGATTACCTGGAAGGAAACTGAAATATACTCGGTGTCAAGTGTCAACTCAGTACATAACAGAAACCAGAGAGTTGCCCCAGTAACAGATTGTCTACATGCCAATTCCGAAATGGATTGCAGAACTTTAGAATGGGAGATAGGCAGAGCAGAACAGAGAGCAAAGGCAGCTCGTGGTGGAGTATCAAAATGAGAAAGCTCATCCTCCATTGTTGTGCATTGCATGCATGTTAGCAACCACAGTTGGCTTAATTGCGCACTGTGTTCCCCATATAGAAGCTCCATTAATCATTGCTGCACATTGCAAATGCAGAACAGCTTGCACACCTCTTTGTCTGCTTTCAGAGGAACCGCACAATAATAGTCTCAATCCCGCTTCCCATTCAGGACACCTATTAACAATAATGAATATGCAGTTTTCACCCTGGAAATGTAAAATTGTGGATGTTCACAGCAACCCCAAGTAGTAGAGGTATGATTTGGATTATTAACAACATCCCCCCCCCCCACACTTCCAGGACACACTCAATATTCTATAACTCCCCCACTCCTTCACCTCTCTTGTCTTTGTTGGCACACAATTGCCCATTACGCTATCTCTTAAAGCAAGAATGGGAACCTGTGACCCTTCAGAGGCTGATGAACTTCAGCTCCCATTAGCTCCAGCCAGCATGAGCAGTGTTCAGAGATTGTGGGAGTTGTAGTCTGCTGCATCCACAAGTTTTCTGCATTGAAGGTAATCACACAGGGTACAAAGACATACAGTAATATCTGAAGGAATCCAAGAAGCTACCCATTTTGGAGGATTTATGTTTGTGTGAAGAGGTCTGCCTTCTTGCCTGCCTGCCTTTTTGAATGCTGTGGTTATTTTCGGCCAGAAATCCAAGCTTTTAATGTAAGACTCTCCTGGTCCTTTGAAATGTTTTGTGTATCATCTCTGGCACTTTTTTCTGTTGTAGTTTCATCAAAGATTTTGAAAGCAAACACAGCTGAAATACTGTGACCTAAAGCCAATCTATTCAGTTATCAGAAGGAGCTGGTGGAGACTGCAGTGTTTCAATAAACAAGGAAAGTGGAAACTCTTCCGAAGTAATATAGTTGTTTTGAAGGGGGTGGGAAGCAGTTGCTATAACTACTTCCAACTAGGAACAGATGAAATTATCATTTTTGGTTTCTCTCCATTTCTCATTTTTCCAAACTTAAACTCAGTTTATACCATAATCTCAATAGTTTGATTTTTTTTTTTAAGTAAGAAGCAAAACAAACAGAATCCTATGTTGTCTGGGCCATAAACAGGGCACTCCACATGCCAGTTTTGTCTGAAGGCTCCTTTTTGAGCACAGAGACTTGTTTGTGAATTGTTCATGAGCTACACTTCCAAAATATACTGCACAAGTGTGAAGTGCAGCAAAATGTTTCAGTGTAGAGTGCTCCTGCTCAGAGCCGCAACCACACCATACATTCAAAGCACCATGATACCATTTTAAACACTCATGACTTCCCTCAAAGCATTCTGGGAGCTGTAGTTTGTTGAGGCAGCTGAAAGTTGTTAGGAGACTCCTATCTTCCTTAAAGGTAAAGGTAAAGGACCCCTGACAGTTAAGTCCAGTTGCGAACGACTCTGGGGTTGTGGCGCTCATCTCACTTTACTGGCCGAGGGAGCTGGCATGTGTCTGCAGACAGTTTTTCCGGGTCATGTGGCCAGCATGACTAAGCCGCTTCTGGCGAAACCAGAGAAGCGCACGGAAATGCCGTTTACCTTTCCACCAGAGCGGTACCTATTTATCTACTTGCACTTTTGACGTGCTTTTGAACTGCTAGGTTGGCAGGAGCTGGGACCAAGCAACAGGAGCTCACCCCATCACAGGGATTCGAACTGCCAACCTTCTGATCGGCATGCCCAAGGCTCAGTGGTTTAGACCACAGTGCCACACGCATCTTCCTTACAGGGCTACAATTCCTGGAATGGTTTAGCAGCCAATCTTTTTTCCCAGGGAACTTTGCCGACTACAGATCTCTGAGAAGAACAGGGGTCTCCTATTGCTTCTCAGCATCCTTAACCACTAGAGCTCCCATAATTCCTTAGGAGGGTACCACCTAAAGTGGTATCATAGTGCTTTAAATGTATGGTGTGAATGTGGCTTGGATCTTCAACCATTCCATTCCCTTCCCCCTCCACCCTAGTGTTCAGTTCTCATTGGGAAGATTTTCAGTTTTCTCCCCTCCTTTTAGGTTTTATTCTCCAGTTCTATTTTATCTTTTTCTTCCTCTTCTCTTACACGTCCCCCAAGCCTGCTGATACCAGCCTATTTTGTGGATAGCGCCATTTTGGCCACATAAGAAGAGCATACCCGCCAAAATTTCTCTGCTGAAAATAGGGATGTCCTGCTGGCCAAAAGCCCAGCTAGTCCACTGTTCTGTTCTTACAACCAGATGCCCATAGGAAGCCCACAAGCATAACCTGAGCACAACAGCACACTTCCTTCAATTGTGATTCTGAGCACTTGGTATACAGAGGCACTGATAGCATACAGAGCACTGTGCTAAGCATAAGGACTGGCACTTGGAGAATAGCGTTCACCATTAATATCTGTGATACATATCTACATTATCTTCAGTAGGGCTAAAACCTGGCCAAAATCAAAGGACTCCAGTTGAATCATACGGGGGCCAAGAATATAAAAAGTTGTGGCTTGTCTCATAAACCTTGCTGGGTATTTACCTCATAGCACTGACCAGGCAGCCTAGAGTAGCAGTCAAAGATATGTGCTGACTGTCTGCTGGAATAAACTAAAACCCAAATTCTTCGGTCTGCCAAAAATCAATGGTACAGCAGATACAGTGCAAAAACCAATGGCAGGACTACCTGCTTGCCAGGTGATACTAGAAGACAGGTGAAAGTAAAACTCAAGGGGGGGAATATTGAATTAGGCTGGGGCGCTGTGGCAGCAAACATTTCCATTTACAATAAGTTAACACTGGCATTTAGAACTTTTTTTTTTAAATAAATAAACTTTATTGCATATTAAAAATATTCTTACATGTATGAATGGATAAATACAGAAAAACAAAACAGAACAAAAACAAAACTAACATATATCTACATTCATACATATCTGCATTCAAAGTCAAAAAAAGTAAAGAACAAAGACAAAGAAAATAAGAGAAAAAAGAAAAAAGAAAAAAGAAAGAATAAAAAAAAGGAAGGAGAAGAAAGAAATCAAAAGATCTCCAATTATCATACATAGATTAAACTTCAACAATACTTCCACTGTTTTAACAACGCTTCATTTTCCAAATAAGTAGCCTTATTATATCTGTCATTTGTATTATTCCTCAAGCTTTACAAATCTTCCGATCATCACTTTACTGACTTTAATTCCTTTCATTATTCTAAACACAACCAGTATCTTCTACTCGTATCTTGTTTCCCCAAATATTCATTAATATATTTCCATTGAATTTTAATTGTTTCTTTAGAAGTACCTCTGATATAGTTCGTCAGCTTCGCCAGTTCCAGATATTCTACTACTTTACTGAGCCATTCGTCCTTTGATGGTAACTGATCACCTTTCCAATATTTGGCCACAAGCATTCTTGCAGCAGTTGTCACATAAAGAAAGATATTTATTCTATCCCTCGGTATTTCCTTGGTTAGAATTCCCAATAAGTATAGCTCTGGTTTTTTACTATACGATATTTTAATCAGCTTTTGCACCTCTTCATGAATCATTTTCCAGAATTCTTTAATTTTGGGGCAAGTCCACCACATATGGAACAGCGTCCCGATCTGATCTCTACATCTCCAACACTTGTTGTTCCTGGATTTACTGATCTTGGCTGTTCTTTCTGGTGTTAAATACCATCTATGGTGTACCTTCATGAGATTTTCTTTTATTTGGTAAGAGGCCGTGAAGTTAATGTTTTTCATCCAAAGTTGCTTCCAATTATCGTATTCAATTTCGTGCCCAATATCTTTTTCCCATTTTATCATATTACTATTTTTTATATGTGAAATCGACTGTTCACCTTTTATTATTTTGTATACTTTGGATAACACTTTTTGTTTACAAGTAATTATTTCATCTATTTTTGTTACTTTATTTTCAAAACCTCTGTTTTTTAAGTCCGTTTGGAATACCGCTCTCAGCTGGAGATATTCTAGCCAGCTTATTCCTAAAGGTCTTAAATCTGCATAGTTCCTTAATTTCGGGTTTTCTTTCAATTCTTCCACTAATTCTTTATATGTGGGCCAACTTCTTTTAATCGTATTTTTAAAGCTCGAGGTCGCCTCTACCGGTGAGATGCACCAAGGTGTTTTTTGCATCATTTTTGGTTTAATCCTTTCCCAAATTTCAAGCAGGGCTTTTCTTACCAAATGATTATTAAACCTCCTGTGCAGTTTTAATTTCTCATAAAAAAGGTACCCATGCCAGCCGTAGAGCTTGTCCCACCCTTCCAATTCTAATATTTCTTTATTTTCTAGTGTGATCCAATCCTTGATCCAGATCCACCCTGCTGCGTCATAGTAGGTTGTTAGATCCGGGACCCCGAAGCCGCCTACTTCCTTCTCGCTCAACATAATTTCTTGTTTTATTCTCACTTTTTTTCCCTGCCAAATAAAGTCCGCCAGATCTTTTTGGCAATTCTTTAGATACTTCGTCCCAATAATCACCGGTGCTATTTGAAAGAGGAAAAGGATTTTTGGGAGTATCATCATTTTTATCATTGATACCCGCCCTAGCAAGGATAAGTTTAATTTCTGCCATTTTTTGAGTGTTTCTTTAACATCTTTCCAAAGTTTGATATAATTATCCTTAAATAAATTTGTGTTTTTATTGGAAATCCACAAGCCTAGATATTTAGCTTTGGCTTCAATTTTTAGTCCCGTGGCTTCCTCCAATTTTTTCTTCTCCGCCTCCCCCATGTTTTTTGTTAATAATTTGGATTTTTCTTTATTTAACTTGAAACCCGAATTCTTCCCAAATTCATTAATTTTCTCCAGTACTTCTTGTAAGCTTTCTATCGGAGATTCCACTGTAATAATTATATCATCCGCATATGCTTTCACCTTGTAATTTTGGTTTCCCACTTTTATCCCTTCAATTTCCCTATCCTCTCTTAATGTATTTAGGAGAATTTCTAGAGTTGTAATAAAAAGCAGTGGGGAGAGAGGGCAACCTTGCCTGACGCCTCTCTCAATTTCAAAACCTTCTGATAGCTCATTATTTATAATTAATCTTGCATTTTGTTTGTTGTATATACTCTTGATTCCGTTCAGAAATTTTCCACCGACTTTCCACTTCTCCAAATTTTTCAACATAAAATTCCAAGAAATACTATCAAAGGCTTTCTCAGCGTCCACCAGCAGCATTGCGATTTTTTTGCTAGGGTTTAATTCTACAGCTATTTCTGTCCGTTTCTGCCGTGTAGAATCTCAACGTCTTCCCCCTCCTTTATCGCCCCTTTGTTCCGGAGTGGTGTTATTGTAAATTAGTTCTTCTATATTCTGGGGGGTTTGTCCTTTTGCAGTCTATATTTAAATGGGGGAGTTCGGCGTCGCTTTGCCGAGAATTGGGGCGTATGTGTTGCGGAGGGGTTTATGCCCGTTTGCACGGAGGTCCTCCCAATCGATATTTTCGTACCCGTTCAAAGTTTGTTTTCTTGGACGGGAGACCCCAAATCGTGCCGCCGTGGGCTTCTGCCCCCAGGATCCCCCCCTGGGGTCGGTTGACTCACGCTTCGTCGCCCGTTTTCGCCTCCTACAACACCGGTCCGCCTCGAGAAAGCAGGAGCGCGGATCCCCACCCGGCACTAAGCACGCCGTCCCGGAAGCCCTCAACACTGGCATTTAGAACTTAATAACACTTCAGCTGTCTCCGAAGGGCACAAAATGTATTTGATTCTTCATGTATACAGAGACCTGAGTGTAAATGGCCTGACCTAAGTCCATGACCTTATTCATAAGCTACAAAGTTTGGGGGCATTTCAGCAATGAAGGACATTTGCACAGGGGAAAATTCTCACCACGTTTAACTGGCAGTGACACTCACTCTCCCCTATGCCGCTAGGTGCTGCCCCCCCCCTCCTTATTCTAGATTTTGCTCTCCAGACAGGAAAGGTAGCTTCCTCACTCAGATTTGGTTTCAGGAGAATACCATCAGAATGAGGGCAGAAGACGAAATCAGTGCTTCATATCCAGACAGAAAAGGATGGAAAGATACTTGAAATAAATAGTGCCTAGCAACCAAGGAGAGAGTGAGTAGGCAACAGCAGCAAAAGAAAGGCAAGCGAGGACCGTGAGAAAACCTTTAGCTTCCCATCCTCCTCCCTCTTACATTTAAGCCAAGGGGGTGGCGGGGGGGGCGCGGGCAACCACTTTCAGACCTTTTTGGTCAGCCCTGTTTGTAACTTGCCCTGTCAAGAACATTATTCCCCAGAATAGAACCTTGCGCAGTTTCATTCATGCAATGTGCAGTCACAAACACACATACTTAGAGTGCTACTTCGCATTTAAAATGCTGCTTGATGCAGTGTGTGTGTGTGTGTGAGAGAGAGAGAGAGAGAGAGAGAGAGAGACCGAGGATCCTCTGGAGGAAGTTATTTCCATCATTCTGTAGGACACATCAAGACAGCCTCATCTCATTTCACATCCAACTGATGGACAGATTTCAAGTCACCTCAAAGAAACCACTCTTACTTGTTTGCTAGACAGGGATGGGAATGAAGGCCATGCATTTCAATAGTGTATGTAGTGCCAAAGTAATCTAGGAGTAAAAAAAAAAAACAACCCAAAGTCATAGTGAAGTCTCTCTAGAGAGCTACAAGATGATTTCTTATGGTATAACACCAATGCTAACATGATTCAAGTGCATCCTATTTTAATTGCTAGAGCACCAGGCACAACTGTTCTGGATCAGGTGGATGTGGGTGATTGGAAAGTTGGGCCTAAGCCAGGGGTCTGCAACCTTTAAGACACAAAGAGCCACTTGGACCCGTTTCCAAAGGAAAAAAAAAAACCTGGGAGCCGCAAAACCATTGCGACATTTAAAACAAATATAACGCTGCATATATTGTTTCTTACCTTAATGCAATAATAATAAATAACGTATAGGAGCCAATGCAAAGTATAATTAGTAAAAACAACAAGAATAAGTTCTTACTTTTTTGCATTGACTCAGGGGCGTACCCAGGATCAAAACTGGGGGGGGGGGCAAGCCATGGTCCTTCAGGTTGTGACATTTCAGCACGGAAAGGCGAATGAAACCAAAATTTTAGGGAAATTATATATAATTATAGCAGTGCTTTATTACAGTAGTTATTACAATTATTTGCTTGGTTTTTTAAAAAATTTATTCTAGTTACATGTCTTATACCAGGGGTGGCCAACTCCCAAGAAACTGTGATCTACTTTCAGCAGTGATCTACCCCCGTTTTTTGGGTTCAGCTCAAAGTTGTTTTGGGGGGGTGTGGTGGGTGGGAGAGAGGGCTTCCCCCTCTAAGATAGGTTGGCAAGCGAACTAAGAAAGAAAGAAAAAGGGGGGTGGGAATGGAAAAGTGGGGTGGAAAAATATAAATTGGGGGTGTGGTGGGTGGGAGAGAGGGCTTCCCCCTCTAAGATAGGTTGGCAAGCGAATTAATAAAGAAAGAAAAAGGGGGGTGGGAATGGAAAAGTGGGGTGGAAAAATATAAATTGGGGGTGGGGTGGGGTGGGGAGAATATCTATTAAAAATATGTAGTAGTTTAAAAAATAAAAATAAAGGGGGGAAATCTTTTTCTTCTTTTTCCTTTTTTTGAAAACAAAAACAAAAGGGGAAGAGAAAAGAAAAGGGGGGGGATAGAGGGAGAAAAGGGTAATAATAAAAATTCAAATAGAGTGGCTGCAGCAGCTGTGGGGGGTGTTTGTTTATTTTTCGTTTGTTTGTTTGTTTTAAAAATGGGATTTCTCCCCTTGGATTAAAAAAGGAGGGGAGGAAAAAAAAGAGGGGGGGGGTGGGAGAGCAAGGCAAAAAGCAAAAAAGCAAAAAACAGGTTTTTTGGGGGGGGAATCGCGCCAGGCTCTGCAGCGCGCCGGCCTCGGGGCTCTGGGCCCCCGAGCCGCCCTTGGGGCCATCGTTGAGCATGTACACCGCCCGCAGCGAGCGCTGGCGAAGCACCGGTTGGCGGAGGTTTCAGAAGCAGCCCGGACGTTTTCGCCGCCGCCGCCCGGCCTTCCTGTTGCACAGCGGCGCAGGAAGGCTCCGAGTCCCGGGCGCCCCCCGGATCCCGCTGCCAAAGAGGCGCCGGACGGCGAGGCGGAGCAGCAAAGCCAGGCGGAGGCGGCAGCAGCACCATCCGGCGACCGACGCCGGGAAGGTCCCCCGCCCGCCCGCCTCTCCGGGGAGCGGGGAAGGCGCAAAGGAGCCAAGCCCCACAAGGACACCCCAGCCGCCCGCCGGGCCCGACACTCCAAGGAGGGAAGCGGGCAGGCGCGGCGGGTCAGGAGGATGGCGCGGCGGGCGCAGCCCAGGCGGGCCAGGAGCGCAGCGCAGTGCCCCCACCACTCCGCGCCACCTCCGCGCCCCAGGCAGCCGCCCCGGAGCCGAAGGAGGAGCGCCTGTTGCGCGCTAACAGTGGCGGGCCACGGCGGGGACGGCCCCGCTCCGCTCCGCCAACTGCGCTGCCGCCGTCGCACCAGGCCCTGCCCCCCGCGCCTCCCCCCGGCTGCCCCCTCCCTCCCTCTCTCTCTGCCCCCTGCAAACCGCCCCTCCATCGCGGGCAGGGCTGGCGCGTCTTCCCTCCGGCCGAGGAGTTCTCAGGCGCAGTGCCCCCACCACTCCGCGCCACCTCCGCGCCCCAGGCAGCCGCCCCGGAGCCGAAGGAGGAGCGCCTGTTGCGCGCTCACAGTGGCGGGCCGCGGCGGGGACGGCCCCGCTCCGCTCCGCCAACTGCGCTGCCGCCGTCGCACCAGGCCCCGCCCCCGCGCCTCCCCCCGGCTGCCCCCTCCCTCCCTCTCTCTCTCCCCCCTGCAAACCGCCCCTCCATCGCTGGCAGGGCTGGCGCGTCTTCCCTCCGGCCGAGGAGTTCTCAGGCGCAGTGCCCCCACCACTCCGCGCCACCTCCGCGCCCCAGGCAGCTGCCCCGGAGCCGCGGCAGGGCCGCGAAAGAGCCGCATGCGGCTCCAGAGCCGCAGGTTCCCTACCCCCGGCCTAAGCTGTGAGAATTCCTATCAGCTTTCTTTATACTATGTGTGGTCATGTGTAATTGATCCTAATGCAGGTAAGTAGACTAAAGACAACATTGTTAAACCAACTTATATCCTTGCCAGTGCAGATTTTTACATCTGCGTTGTAGATCTGATAAATGCAAAAAAGTGTTTTTTCTTTGGAAACTCGTTTAATTGCCATAAAATAGCTTTCTTATAACTCAAAGGTTATAAGCATGCCTGACAATGTAGCAACAGACAATCCTTTTACATTCTATTCACGATCACATGAGGAGCCTCCGTGAGTGTAAGAGGCTTCCCACTTCAGAATAGTGGAGAGCACTATCCCCACTTGTCATGGTGTAAAATCATGTGATAGTTCTACAAATGAGTAGAATGCCCAAAAGGTCTCTCAAGACATTGAGCTCCACACCAGAGTAGAGGAATAGTGGAACTGTTTTGGGTTGGGCAGAGAGAGCCATACCATCCAACTTTTTCTGACAGAAAACGGGGGTGCATATCTTCCAGGATGCACTCCCAATGAGTCACACGACTTGCGCCTCACTCTTGCCCCAAAAAGCATTTGGGGGGGGGGTGAGATCTCACGTAGCACTCAAGAGTGCACATTTTTGTGTGCCATGCAAGATCATAGCCCTGGGAAAAGTGCTTTTTGGGGGGAAGAGAGCACAGGAGCGCAGCACCAAAAATGGCCACCAAGCTCTTGCATGAAACAAACAAACAACAACAACAAAAAACATTTCCCTGGACACTTCAAGAGCCTGCAGCCTGAATTTCTTTTATCTTGAAATATAAGCATGTCAATTTGTCTGTTTCTAGATATGGATTTTGTGAGACTGCACTGAATCTCAATATAAATACCATTAACATAATGTGATATTATTTTGCACCAATATCATAAATAGTTCAAATAATGGCATTCACCACACAGAACATGAAATTCCCACACTTCCAGTGTCCAAACCTAACAAACATATGGATCATATCTGGTAAGAATGAAAGAATAGGAAGAAGTAATTGTTTATTAGTCTAAAATAATAAACTTTATGTACTAAAATCCTGCTTCCGCAGTCAAGGGCTCTTACTTGTTAAATGTGCAATAGCTGTAATCCTGTGGTTTGTTCTCTGAGTTATTGTCAGGTAAACCGACACATTAATTTGTCACATTCCCCCCAAAGGAAGAAACTATACAAACAGCAATCTCATTTATGCTTCACATCCCTGGATAGCAATTTCAGTTGATTCCTACTTTTCATGAACTGTATTTCATTTGAATTGACTGCAGGTCATGCTGGATGGCTGACAAAACTGGGTTTAATATCCCCAATTTTCATTCCACAGCACTTAGCAAAACGTGGCCTATGTGCAGCTACCATAGCCATGTAGGCAATAAGGAGAGGCAGAAATTGTTGTTTTAACTTAATAAATGAACCAAGTGGCTTGGATAAAATTTCTGTAGACTATACTTTAACACAAGGATACTTTTTTTTATTCATCAAGTTAGGCAAAATGGTTTGTGCATTTGCATGTGCTTCTCAAATAATTCTCCACTGCTTATTAAAGAAACATTTCAGAGCTCTTCAAGTAACATTTTTGACAACCTCCTCTACCCTGTACCAAGCTCCCTTCCAAAACCAACACCTCCTGGTCCCCTTCCTTGCCAAATGCTACCCCCACCCCTTAAATCTAGCAAACCCCTCATCCCTTTCCAAACTGGAGGACCAGCAGAGGTCAATCCAAGTGGTGTGGTGAGAACAGGGTCCCCTTTCTTGATGCCTCATCAATGGTTGAGCATCTGTTTTGCATGAGGAATATCTTGGCTTCAGTCTCCAGCATATCCAAGTAGAGCTAGGAGAGACATCAGTTTGAAATCATGAAGATAGGCAGTCCTGAGCTAGATAGCCCAACTCAGTTCATCAGCTTCCTATGTTCCTATGTGCTTGTGATGACATCTCTTCCTCTTTGTCTGCCGGGAAGGGTGGACACTGTGGTGTATACTTATTCTCACCATTGGAGATACTTGCTGGTGTGCCAAAGAACTGCTACCCAGAAGGAAAAGGAAGGCGAGTGAGCACATGATAGCTGATGCTGCTCCTTGCTGTTTCTCCCTAAGTGCATAAGCAAGTATCAGCAGTGGCAATGAGTGCCACCTGGTTGCCATTGCCACCATGTGCCCTCTCCCTTTGCAGGAGATGGAGGGAGGGAAGGGGGACGTCTTGCCAAATCCTTCTCCCATCCAGCAAAACATGGAACCAGCCCTGTTTCTAGGTAACACAGAAGTGAGGAAAGACACACTTTTCAAGCAAGTACAAATCAAAGCTTTGTTCCTTATCTCCTCAAAGGACCATAGCATTCCAATTTGCAACAACAACAAAAATTAATTGCTGTTTGCTAATGATAATACGGAGATAATGCAACAAGCCACTACATTTGCTTTGGCAATTGTAAAGCACTGTCAAATGTATTTTGATAGTTGTGATTCATTGCCATCTGGATAAATGAATTTATAAGTGATCTGCAAAATGTATTTTTGCAAATGAAATGGAATCTGAGGTAAACTGACAGCCATCTGTGAGATACTGTAATCCTAAAATCTTTACAGTCGTGTGTGTGTGTGTGTGTGTTTGTGTTACTATATTGCATTTACATCCATTGTTGTTGCAGACAAGCATTCCTATCCTCCAGTTACACTGGGGAGCGAGTAGATATGTGGGTATTTTGCTGTATAATACCTTATGCTATAAAGATATGGGTGGGGCTTGACCAAATCTGCTTTGTGCTGCTCCCAAAAAGCCAACAACCACCTGGATGCAGCAGAAGATCTACTATGAAACTAATAGAGCTTAAACTTCAGGGCCCCTAATCCTGGAGGGGCCCCAGAAGCAACTTTCGTCCACATTGCTTAAAAATCATGGGTCTAGTAGACCCAAATTGAGTCACATGTGTACAGTTGTGGGGAAGGGGGTTGTATATTTTTCACCAGTCCCAAAGTTTGAGAGTCAGTAACACAGATGTTGTAAATGTGGAGTGCTGTGATAGGTTGGCTAATGTATTTTGTCTCCCTTTTTAACACAGGTCAAGACCTTAGAAGAATGTACTTAAGTGGATACCCAAAAATGCATTCTCATGTAGAATTTGTGTTAATCTGTTCTGATACAAACTCAGTGATAACAGTGGTTACCCAGACCTTGTTGCTGGTTCTGAAGCCCCCCCCCCAACAGTTCAAGCTTCAGGACCCCCCAAATGTAGGTCCACCACTGTCTGGTTGTCAGAAGCCTTTAAAGCTCTGCACAAAGTGGGGATCCAGCGCTAAGCAGGATTGCTCCCCCTTCACATCAGCTGATACAAAAGGAAAGAAATTCTGCTGAGTTTGGCCACACAGCAGCAAGTTCCCTACATGGAGCTCTTTGGCACACCTAAACTCAGCACTAAATGCAAATGAGATCTATGATGACACATTTTGTTGCTTCTGTGTAATATATGAACCACTCTTTCTTGAAAGCCTAGTAAACACAACTGTTATAGATTCCAGGGGTTGCATTTAAAAAAAAACAGTTAAGAACATAAAGATTTATTTGACTAAGGTACCTAACTAACAATTTTAACTAAGAGCAAAAACAGTAAGGAATCCTGAAGAGATTTTCTGAACAAAATAGTGTTGGGCATCCCATTTTGTTTCCAAAGAAAGGTAAACACAAGGGCACAGTATTGTCATTAACACTGAATTGTTCTCCCCAGTGTACTTTATGTTGCACACACATATTCACGTACGATCACACAAAATGTTCTCTGCAGTCACTTTCCACAGAGCTGACATTCTGGAGTCATTTACTTGAGATTATATTACCCCTGAGGTATTTAATTCAAGGTTACTTTCCTTACTTTTTAATGCAAACTGTTGTATATTTTTAAACATTAGAAATTTACCTTAGGTGGTTTGAGATAAGAGTAATTGGAAGGGTAAAAGAAAACTCTAAAAATATATTTACCACTTCAGAAATAAATCATTACATTGGTCTAAAAAGTATATCAGTTTTGACTACTGGTATATGTAGCATCAAGGAGACTGAACTACAAATATTCTTGTATTATGAAATCACTATTGAGAGAGGCCTTTGTTATGCTTCTCTCATGAACACACGATGTGTGCCCATTTTTTATACCCTTCCTAAGATCCACAAGGGTATCTTTCCTCCTCCGGGTCGTCCTATTATATCAGGATCAGGATCTTTATTGGAACCTGCTGCTCAATTTTAGATTCTTTTTTGAATCCCTTGGCTAAAAGAACACCATCGTATATTAAAGACACTCAACACTTCATTTCTGTGATTGAAGGCCTCGTTGTCCCTCAGGGATCCATTTTGGCAACTTGGGGTGTTGAAGCACTATACACCAATGTACCACTTGACGAATTGCGTTCTTTGGTTGAGCATATGCTTCATGACAACAATCAATCTGATCCCCCTGTTCATGTTTTACTAGACCTGTTAGATATCATTCTAGATAACAATTTTTTTTGTTTCAAAGATCAATTTTATATACAATGCAGGGGAGTCGCAATGGGTTCCCGATGCGCTCCTTCTCTTGCATGTATTTACATGCTTTTTTTGATTTACAGTATATTCTGAGTGATTGCAATCCCTTTAAGAAACATATTCTGGCCTATCACAGGTTTATTGATGATCCGTTATTTGTTTTAGATAAGCATATATTTTTTGAGTTTGATATTTGGTTGATCCAATGTGATGCAGCGTTGAAGTTTAGTGGCAAGATGAGTGCTATTAGTATTCCTTTTCTAGATGTTGAGTTATTTTTTGTTACTTCTGATAATGAATCAATCATTAACATACGTCCGTTCCGCAAACCTACCGATAAAAATTCATTATTGCATTATCGTTCTAATCATCCTTTTCATTTAAAAAAACAGTCTCCCTTTTAGTCAATTCATTAGACTAAAAAGAAATACATCCTTAGAATCAGATTTTTTGCAACATGCTGCGTCACTCTCCTCTGCATTGAAAGACAGGGGCTATACTCAAAGTGTTATCCAGAAAGCCCTTGATAAGGCTAAAAAAATGCCTAGACAGAGTCTCTTAGTACCCAAACCCAAGAATCAACATAATAGGATTTTTTGCTACCATTGAATATAACCATTTATCTTCGTCCATTGAGAAAATTATCATAAATCATTGGCATATCATTTCTAACGTTTCAGGGTGTGAAAATTTACCTATCCTGGGCAAGAGAAGAACTAGATCCTTTAGGGACGTCCTGACACAGACAGATGCATTAGAATATAAACATGAAGATCAGGGTGTAGCTTCCAAATGACATTTCAGATGTGGCCATTGTTCATGTTGTAAATTTGTGTTACCTGTTAAATCTTTCACCAATATGCTCAATGGTAAACAGATAGTTTTACAACAATTTTCTAACTGCTCCACAAGAAATTGTATATATTGCATATGATGTGCTTGTGGTTTACTATATATAGGAAGCACTACACGCAGGGGCATAGCTAGGGGGCGGGGCACTGTCCCGGTAGCGGCCTGGGGGTGACACTCGGGGCAGTGCCCCGCCCCCTGCAATCCCCGCCTCCAGCCAGCGGTGAAAAAAGCCGCTGAAAGAGGGGGCTTTCAACCTTTCAGTGGCATTTTTCACTGCTCTGCTCCCTGAGGTGGCGAGAAATGGAGAGGGGTGGGCCAGCGAGGAAGGGTGTCACTCCCCTCACTGGCCCAACCCCTCTCCATGCCCCGGGATGGCTCCGCTCAGGGAGCGCAGCAGAAGAAGAAACTGCTGCGCTCCCTGAGCGGAGCCCGTGGGGAAAGGAGAGGGGCGAGCCAGCTGGCCCGGGCGGAGGCATCACTCCGTGCGCATGCGTCATGACGTCATGCGCACGGAGCGACGCCCCGCCCCCAGGGGTGCCGCTTGGCTTGCCGCCCCCGGCAGCCCAGCGACTAGCTACGCCCCTGACTACACGTGCAGTTAGAACTAGGATATCAGAACATAGGTCCAAAATACGCAATAAATGTTTGGATGCTCCCTGGTCCAACACTTTCAGTCAGCAGCTCATACTGAGGATGATTTAAGTTTTTTCGTCTTGTATGTATTTATTTATGTATTTATGTACTTGAATTTGTTAGCGATGTAAGTATTAATTTGGACTTGGGTTATGCGTAGATTTATGTAAATAATTAAGGTTTATATTGTTGTTTGTTTATCTTCTGATTTTGTATTATTATTTCTATGTTGAGTTTGACGAGTGTATGTTTATGTGTTGCAAATAAACTCAATAAATGCAAAAAAAAAAAAAAAAGTTTTTTCGTCTTATGGACTCCAAAAAAAACTTTCTTTTAGTACTACCAACATAAGCAGAGTGCTATTACAGAAAGAGTACAAATTTATATTTGAACTTGATACTCTCCATCCCAAGGGCCTCAACACAGATTTTGATTTAGGATGTTATGTGTAGGTTTTATGGTTCCCAGAGAAAAGTTGTTGTACCTTTAAGAAAGCAATTCCACACTAATTGATTTCATTTACCCATTGATGTATTTAAGTACTGTAGTTTGCCTTTTCACTAAGCTGTGCCTGTGGAGCATTTTGCATGTTGTGCTAATCACAATGTTTAAACTGGTAAGTTGTTATATGGTATTATGTAAACATTTTTGTACTATTTATGTAATATGTTATATTGTAACTTGGGTATTGTTTATACTGTACAAAACTGATGAAGCTATACAGCGAAACCTGTGAGTAATCCAGAAGACAGGTCTTCTTTCTTCCCTTGCCACTTTTGTTGATTTCGTCTGGATGGTGACTTTGCAAGAGTCGTATGTACATCTTTGAAGAATTCTACCGTCATTTCACCATCAACTATTTGTGAACTTTTTGGTGGCATTAAGATTTTGTTGCCATACCCAACCTACTGCTGAATGGTTCAGTTGCGTGAACATTTCATTTTATATTATGTACTCAGTTATATGATCTATACATGGCTCTGTTTATTATGTGACTTAGTTGAAGGAACATTGGCATTTAAGAAGAATGTTCCAGTAAATCTTTCATTACATTTTCAGCCATTGTGTGGTGGTTTGTTGTTTATAATAACCATAACCAACCTTGTAGGGTTGTTGCACACTGACAGATTACAGAAATGTGATGATGTATGTGAAACACTATCCAGCACTATAAAGTGCTACTTAAATATGACCAATAAGTTAAGCAACAAGGCAACATGCAAGAATCTTGCATGCATGCAATCATTAGTATGGGTTTCTTTCTTTTTGTTTTATTTACATCATTTATGTAGATAATAAGGGACCCAGGTGGCGCTGTGGGTTAAACCACAGAGTCTAGGGCTTGCCGATCAGAAGGTAGGCGGCTTGAATCCCTGCCAGGGGGTGAACTCCCGTTGTTCGGTCCCAGCTCCTGCCCACCTAGCAGTTCAAAAGCACGTCAAAGGGCAAGTAGATAAATAGGGACCGCTCTGGCGGGAAGGTAAACAGCGTTTCCGCGCGCTGCTCTGGTTCGCCAGAAAGCAGCTTTGTCATGCTGGCCACATGACTTGGAAGCTGTCTGCGGACAAACGCCGGCTCCCTTGGCCTATAGACCGAGATGAGCGCCGCAACCCCAGAGTCGGACATGACTGGACCTAATGGTCAGGGGTCCCTTTACCTTTACCTTTATGTAGATAATGCATTTATGTAGATTGTGTGGAAATGCCTAAAAACACAAATATTTGCAATGCTAGAATCTTCAGGTGGACTATGAAAGTAACTGTCACCATCCCTTTATGGTCACTGCTTACCATTTTTTGGGTAGTATCATAAGTCTCCAGTGTCCAACCAATCTTCCTATTAAGTTTATCATTTTTAAAAATTATTACTAAGCTATATCAGAATAGAGACAGGACCTTTCGTTAGATCAGAGTGGCAAAGGAGGGTGATCTGGCTACCCACCACTTATGGAAAAATGGTACTCCAGTCAAAATGTTCACTAGGTGAGCAGCACATGGAGTTCCCTGCAGATTCCTACAGGGCACACTGTGAGGTCACTTCCTCTTCTTGCCCAGGTGGGAAGAAGCTAGTGCTCCTTATTACTTCCTCCTACCTGAGGAACAGTCTCTTTCTCATCAGGCAACCTTGGGGATACGATGCAGGTTCTGTGAGCTCCTGAGCACAGACACCATCTTTTATCTAAGCCATGTATTCTGTAATCTAGAGGTATATTTTGCCTGACATATTTCACCACTTTCTGCTTGAATTGTGTCTGCAACTTTATGTAAGTAAACAATATTTTTTTATATTCTTACAGTACATTACAGACTTATGTGTTGTTATTTTATTTAGAGAGATAAATAAAGGAGAAGATCCAGTCTGCCAAAGGCATCCTGGATAATTATAGAAAGCTGCAAAGCTTTGTCCCAAGTCTCCATGTTAAAGCTGCAAAGGATGATGTATATTTTGAACTCTTCTAAACTAGATGCTAATCTTACTAAAGTGAGTAAGAGGGAGGATAACTAATAAATAATATATCCTGTCCTCCCATCTAAATCCAGCCCATCACCACTGAGTGTAACAAATATTGAAGAGTTTGAGTTGTTGTTGTTAGGTTTTTTTTGAGTCACACAATAATGTGATAAGCAAATGGAAAGGTATGTTATGGGTTACAATATGTAACCCAGAGTTTACTTGCATACCCATGTCATAAAGTTGCATGTGAAGACTTGGAGGCCACGCCTTGTTGATGAATAAGACACAAGGACACAGATATTAGGTTAATGGTTATCAGGCAAATTTAGGCCACAACTTTATTGGTTACAGAATGTGAGCGGTATTGGCTTAGGCATTGGAATTGGCCCGACTATATCCGACTCCTGCCCGCCATGCTGGGAGTCCTGTAAGGGTCAACCACCAATAGGGGGAGCCCCATTGATGCAAATAAACTCGAGCTCACCCCAGGGTTCCCAATGGGGTCATGACATGGCCCTAGCCCCTCCTCGGGCTTCAGACAAGATCCACACACCCAGATTCCTTTAACGGAATACCCTTAATATTGCAGGGGCAGGTGATGGCCACACCTCACCTCCCCCAACATAAGATCAACCAATGCCTAACCACCAAACCTTACAAAGATGTGACGATTGCTATGAGATAGGTGAAAACCAAATGGCCCAAGCCAATTTGCCAAGTGGAAAAATTCCTACCAGGCCCCTCAATGGCGACCAACCAAGGTCCATAGCAAGGCCAGTGTCAGAACTTGCAAATAAGGAGGGCAGGGCGGGAGATCAGCAAACTGAGCCAGAAGGGAGTTCCCTGGCTTGCGCTGAGGCTTAAATGGTCCCGGCCACACATACCCCGGCCAGCCAGATTGGCCGGCTGGAGCTATGACAGGGCCGGGACCTCTAGATGACGCACGACTGGAGTGGGTGACCACGTGGGTCCAACCGCAACTCCTTCCCACCCAGAAGTGGAGTGGATTAACTAAAAATAATTGAGTGTCCAGCCTTTAAAAACACGTGAAGTGAATGCAAAGTTAATGCAGAATGTCACAATTCTGAAGTGATAGCATTTTAAGCAATCATGCTACAAGAAAATTGCAAATTTCTGTAAAGGGGGGGAAGGAAACAGAAACAGAGATAGAACACACACCTGAACTATGATTTTGTAACCATATTAAAAATTACATTTAAAATATAAGTAATTAAGATTGCAATGTTATACCCAACTATACATAATCCTAGATATGACTATGTTTTACTATTAAATTGCTTACTTATTGATGCAGGTGGATTTTCTTTCTGAGCTACCATGTTTGCTTTTGTTGTTATTGTTGTTACTGTTGTTACTATTATTATTATTATTCAGGGAAAGGTTAGCACACCTCACCCTTTTTAAAATTATAAAGCGTGTATCACTGGTTCTACAATCAAATTTCACTGGGCATATATATTCTGTGACAACTTCATGAATATGAAATGAATTCACACAAGTTTTAATGAATATTGGATGAATTAGCCATGAGTGTTCATTCACAATACAGTGTTGGGGAAGTTTTATGAGATTGAAGTGACTGTGTTGTTACTAGCAGTTATTTATGTCTGTGCAGTAATTAACAGCACACAGTATACATATATAGCCAGAGTATATATTAAACAAAACCAATATTGCTTTCATCAGAATGACTTGGGCGCGTCTTCCGTAGTGCTGTTCAAGTCCCAGTGCTGAGGATTTGCATGGACAGGCGGAGTCCCCCCAACCCCAGGCGACCCCGAATGGAATAATGACTAAAGACAACGTGCTATGGCATTAAAATTGGCCACAACTTTATTAAGTTTCAGGTATAGGGAGACCTTGGCTCAGGCAATGGGCGTTTGTCCTTCCTAGTCCCCAGAATGTGTGGGGATTGGGCTGGCTCTGGAGAACATATGTTCAAGCAAAGAGCCTGCCCCCCATTTTGCTGCCATTGGAGGGGAGCGCAATGACAACCTCTTGGCGTATGACCAATGCCTCCCCTCAAGACCCCTTTAACAGGGAACCCTGGGATCACCGCCGCAAGGGGTGCATGGATCACCGCTTCACGCCCCCCCCCCATTTAGGAAGATGACTAAAGGATTCCACCCAAGGCCTGAAACCGTCAAAGTTGTGGCGTTTTGCTACGGGAAAGCCAAAAACCCGCCAATGCAGGAAAATTCCTTTCTGGCCCTTCAACAGTGACCCTGATGTAGCAGCGCCTGCGTACCTGTGGAGAAGAGGTTAACCTGCAAAAGAAGACTTAACTGAGGGAGGGCAGGGTGGGAGAAGCTCTGGAGCCAACTGCAGCTTTGCAGGTAAGATTCACCTTCTGTTGTGTAGGCAGGGATGTCCCTCCCCTTACCTGGTCAATCCCCTGGCAACGCCTCCCCAGGCAGGATTGGGAGATTGGCTGAGGTAGGTGGAGACCTCCAGGAATCCAGCCTGGGGAAGATGTAGCCAGCCTGAACTACCAGGAGCCGCACTGGGATCTGGGGGGCTGCGTGCAGTCACGCAAAACGCACACACACACCCCATTTGATGTGGGGAGCGGTCATTGTTTTTACAGTACAGGTCACAGGTGGGCAGAAGACAGACTGGGATCTCCTGGCAGATTTCTGGATGATTTGAAGGAGACTGGTGAGCATTTCTGACTCCCATGTATTTAACAACAATAACTACAAACTCCCTCACTCCGCTCTAAATTATACTGCTGAAATGAAGGTTAACCAGGAGTAGGATTTTGCTTAGAACAGGGGTGGCTAATTTTCAGTTTAGATGTCTAATCAAGCACCCTGGTCAGTTATTACACACACACACACACACACAATCCCACTGATTTTGGTAACAACAAAAGCAACAAATAAACAAATAAGTAGACATAGCACTGAAAGGGATGAAGATGAGCACTCTGATAGAAATGTCCACTAGTTGTAGTTTCTGAGTCACCTTCAAAGGCAACCCTATGTAGAGTGCATTGCAGTAGTCCGAATGGGAGATAACCAGAACATGTACTACTCTGGCAAGACAGTGTGCAGGCAGGTAGTATATCAGCTGGCATACCAAATGGAGCTGTGCCCTGGACACAAAATTGACCTGCACCTCCTTGGACAGCGGTGAGTCCAAAATGTCTCCCAGGCTGTGCACCTGGTCCTTTAGGGACACAGTTACCCCATTCAGGCCCAGGGATTTCCCCACACCCGCCCTACCCCTGTCCACCAGAAACAGTGCTTCTGTCTTGTCTGGATTCAACCTCAGTCCATTGTCTGCCATTCATCCAGGACCACCATCCAGGACATTATTCAGATTTCCTGCTTACTCACAAATTACTTACATACATTCAATTGGCTGTTTGTAAAGCTACTTATTCCAACACTTTATCACATTCAAACTTTATGCCCATTTGATGTGGCATGAACCCAAACCAAAGGAAACTTGTTGGCTTTGCTGTCTGGATATCATGGAGTTCTAATGCAGATGCTTCTTAAAGGAACGCCTGCTGTTGCTCCTTTGACAGCATCTGTCTCTGCCTCACAGCAACCAACACAGATTGTGTAAACTAGCAGGAGCACGTTATTTCCTGCCAAGCTTAACAGGAGTAATAGCTATTTTCACTTCACAAGTATTTATGAGTGGGGTGGAGAATAACTGAGATGACTACGGATATGAAAGAATTCTAATTTCAATCCATGCTGACATTTTACCATTTTGACTAAATAAGAATGCAGCCCCTGCTGTGGATTTCATCAAGGTGCTTATCTTCAGAACATCCATGGATGCCTTAACCCTCATTTTTAAAGAAATTATATTTGCCAAGATCCCCCCCCCCTCTTACTTGCATGTACACACACAAACACACACACACACACACACACACACACACACACATTTCCAAAATGAAGGACAAAGAATCAAAGTCCATAAGAAAGTACATAGGGAGAAAGGGAAGATGGAAAGAAGCCTCATTAAGATTATGGGCTATAATTTTTTCTTGGTAATTTATATACCCCTTAATATTTTGCCAAATGTGGTTTACAGCATTTTTAAAAAAATCACCAATATATGAAAATAATACCAAATCAATCTACATTTCAAAATAACAGAGAACAAGTAGGAATATAGGAAGAACAAGCTGGAACAGGCCTGTGGCTTTATCTTCTGCAAGGAAGTTTGTCCAGATTTGGTTTTCTGGACTGGTTGACCAATAAAAGGGAAGGGGGGAAACCCCACCTCAATCAAGGTCGAAAGAAAAGGAAGTTGCTCATGACCCAAAACTGAACTTAATAATGAGAAAGAATCTCGACTAATAAAGATTTTGCAAAGTTGCTCATTGCAGCTATATTTTGTAAAAGCACAAGGCCTGCATTTTTCAGAGCTATTAACATTCCCTGCAGTCTCAAGCTGTGTATGGGGATACATTAACGGAAGACAATGTGACAGTTTCTAATTAGTCTGTGTTTTAAAAGCTACCATAAATATTAAATGTAAAGAGTGCCTTATAAACACAATGGGAGGTTACAATGATAAACAAGAGTTATATGTGGAGACATTGGGAGTGTCTAACCCTCCAGGACCAGCACATTTGAAAACCGCAACAACACAATGAATAAGACAACAGTAACAGCTAAGAAAGCTGCTCAGATTTTGCTGCATGCCATCTTTCATAACTGGGCAGTACTGTATTTCCACTTTGTTAAACCTGTGCACACCAATTGAGTTGGTGGTACTTTCGCAGATCACAAACACCGAACAAACCCTGAGCAATAACGCAGTTGGTATGATAGGGGATTTCTGGACATTCTCACCAGTGAATGCTGAAAATCACATTTAGGTCATGACACAACAACTTAGGTACAGTTAACAAATAAATATACTTGTTTCTTTTTTGAATATGTGGAAGGGATATGCATCTGGCATTGCCACTTTTCACTTGAGAATGTCATTGGGTTTAGGGGTGGAGCAGTAAACATGGCTTCCCTCAGTATGGGGAGACAGTTATACGCCCCCCCACAAACACACTTTACTATCTCCTATGTTTAAAGGACATGAGACAAGGTGGAGGCACAAAAGCTGGAAATATGGCTGTTGAATCACCAACAGCTGTATTATTGATACTTAACTCTCCACCTCAGTCATACAAACAGTGATTTTACCTTTAAGCCATGAGTAGTATTAAATAGTGGGTGGACATAGCAGACGACACAGTGATTCTCCAAGCAGCTCTGTTTATTCTCAGGCTGGAAAAGAACTCAACTGAAGGGCTCAGCAGCCTGCTTATATAGAACTCAGCTACAAGCAACAGTAACAACTTTCTGTAGTTACCCAATCCCTGAACGTCACTTTTCAATCCCTCATTTGCATGTGCGGACCTGAGTGAGGACTGCAGCAGAATGAACTATATACACACACCCCTAGTAGCCTAGGTGAGAACTTCAATACATAACAAGTAGTAACTATGCAATGGCTTTCTCCACCTGCCTTGCCCCACCCTCCATCCCTAAGAGCCTTTCGTAAGGGAGCTGTTTCCAGAGGAATCTTAATAAATCTATACAATTCTTTTTTTTGTCATGTACTCTTATGTTATTGTTGTTTATTGTTTGTAAGCCACTTTCAGCTCTCTAGTTTCTCTAGATTATTATGGCCTGTATGAGCCAAAGAAATGGGCAAGGATAACCAACACAAGTAGGGTCTTCACCACTCTGTTGGTTAAATCAGAAGGAAAGATTACCAGGGGGAAGTTGAAGGGTGTTGTTTTTTTCATGGTGGAATTTATACTGTGGTGGCATATGCCTTCAGTAGATGTGTATGTTCCCAAAATCATTTCACATTTTTTTATTTTAAAAAATCCATATTTGGGTTTATAATTGCCTTGTTTCTAATTGTCATCTTAAGTAACAACCTTTAAAACAATAAAATGCTTATGTCCACTCAGAAATAGGTTCTACTGAACTAAATAGGACTTCCTTCCAGAGAAATGGGTATAGGATTGCTGCCTAAACAAAATATACGGTAACTAAAAGCGCAAAAATTCATTAATACACAAAAAACCATCTTCAATAAAAAGGTCTATTATCAACTATAGACTTGCATAGATGCAAAAATATAAATATTAGACTGAGAATGTTTAAAAAGTCTGATTAAGCAAGTTGCTGGGTGATGTTTCTGGTTTTTTTTCCAATAAAGGATAGACCTAATAAAAGGAAACAGGAAAATCGGGTCCACCCTTAAAGAGGGCACGTATTGCGGTGAGACCTGGCAACCAAACCCCTGTGTTGTGGGTGGGAGTGATTGACAGCCATAAAACCCAATCAGTAGGTCCCTCGATGGAGGGTTCAATCTGACCAATGGGACACAAGCTAAATAGATCAAGGGACCTACAAATACCCATGCTTGTGACCCTGAGCTTCCTCTTTTTGGCGCATGCATCGGAACACCCGCCCACCTCTCCCTACTTTTAGGGCTGTTGCACTTGACCTTGCTATGCCGTCGTGTGTCGTCTGTCATTGGGACAGGGGCACGGCAGGAATTTTCCCCACTTGGCTGATTGCCTGTTGCCATTTGGGTTTCGCCTGCCGCGTAGCAAATCGTCACAAATTGTAAGGTTGCGGATAGGCTCTGGTTCAGGTGATAGGGATGGGAGAACTTCTCGCCATCCCTATGTGAAGGGTATTCTGTTAAAGGAATCCAGGGACTCGATGGTTTGGTCAACCCCCGAGAGGAGGTTGTGCCTGTGCCTGAGTCCAGGGGGACAATTGGATGACGGATAGAGAAGGTCCCCAGCTTTCTGCTTTCCAGGTGTTCACCCTTGGCTGACCTATGCTGGAACACTGGATCAGCGCTACCTGTGGAGCAGGGAGTTAGTTGAACCAGAACCTATGCAACCAATCACTTGCTGTAATCATTAAAGTTGTAGCCTAAATTCTGACAAAAACCAAACCAAAATTTGAGTCATGTCTGAATTTATTTGGGGGTGAGGCTAAAAGGTCTGAACACAAAAAGGATCTTTCCACCTACTGGTAATAATGTGTCCATATATTTTACACACCAGATAGTTGGGCAGGGGGCGGGGAGAAAAGAAAATACTTCCGTTACAGAAAAACATTTTTCCTGAGCTTATACTTCTGTCCTTGGGCTTTAAATACATTTCTTTCTTTCTTTCATGGGAACATGATGGAAGTCTTTCATTTCAAATATAAAACTTTGATTATATTCTGGTAACAGCCTGCCTCTGGAAAAAAATTTATGAATTTATGAGCACTTGTTAATTTTTAAAGATGGAAATAGTAGAAGTGGTGGCATATATCGCTTCAGAATCCTGTTCTAACAATGCTGGTTGTTTTTATAAAAGCAGACTGGAAAGGTTTCAGAGTCACTACCTGCAAAGTCAGCAGTCACTGAATGCCTAGTCTGGTCTTTTCTAGAGCCTGTTCAGTTTGTTTGCACACACACCATAAGGCACTGGTGAACATTGGTGGAAAATAAAACTTTACAGACTTAGTTTTGTGTTCAACCTGAAATTTGACATAAGATTTGCGCGCTCAGCATTTCTTGAGTAAGTGGCTTTCCCTAAAGCTTGTTAGCTTGGCAAAGGTATTATGTGTCATGAGGCTCAATTGAAATAAGGTGAAAGAATGAATCAACAAAACATTAAATAGTTCAACATTTTAAAGTGGCTATCTTGATGCCCTGGGAGCATTTAGTAAATATGAAACATTCCTCCAGGAACTGATACCATTTCCTTATGTATCTGTAAAGAAGAACAGGATTACAGTGGGGGGAGCAATTGTCCTCCACATCTACAAACTCATGGTGGCTTCATCTCACCTCAATTTCACAGACAAGAGATGTTGAAAAATAGTTTTTGCCCTCAAATTGAGTTTTAGAAGTACAGTATGTCTCAATGTGCTTCAAGAGTTTCATGACTCTCTTGTCAAAATGCCATGGTGATGCTTAAGAATCTGGGAAACTCTTGAAAGTAAAGAGCAGTGTGACTTTATTTGAACAAGCTCAGTTGGTTAGAGCATGGTGCTGATAACGTCACGGTTGCAGGTTTGACCCCTATAAGGGACAGGTGCATAGACCTAGATGATCCTGAGGATCCCTTCTAAAGCTATGATTCTAGGATTCAAACAAGAAGAAGTGCTGTGCAGGAGCCACAACTGAGGTGTGAGCCAAAACTGGCTGCTTATCCCTCTTCTTTGAATTCAAAACCCTATCCCATCAGGGCTACATGTTGTACATCACATGCTTGCTCCCCCAGAGGCCACACCTTAAGTGTTGAAAGAGGCCCTTCCAACTAACACCCACCAACCAAGCTCTACAATGTTAGGTGGGTGAGCTGATTCAGGCTCAAAATTGTGTCCTTTCCCTGGACCCTGGACCCATGGCTCTAAGGAGGCAGTCTCAAGAATTGTCTGTCACCATAAAGGTGCCTCAGGTCACTCCACAGAGACTCTGCTATTACCCTTACCTTTGTCCTGCCTAACATTATGACCAGTCTTTTGAAAGATGCCAATATGGCTAATCACTGCAATCATTTGTATCAGGTGCTGTAGGCGAATAAATTCATCATCCCTGACTAACCACGACTGAGAGAAAACAATTCCTAGTCAGTCCCAAAGTGACCAGTATTAACAAGACCACCACCTAGTGAGTGAGCACCATGCTGCAAGCTAGAAGAGGCTGGCCTTTGAGGTGGCACGGAGTTCAGTAATTGTGCTTCGTGTATAAATGCTGCTTCACCCTGGGAGTGAGTACAGCTAAGGAAGAGGAACACACATGCACTGATGGAATAAGCTGTAACCGTATTTTAACTGAGAGTGCAATGTTTGTAGGCAATGACATCAAGGAAGTCATCCATGTTTACTTCTGAAAGCAAAGCAACTTGAAAACCTCTTTTCATTTATAGCATAACTAGAAAACAGGTCCCATGGGGCAGATCCTGACTACTTCTCTTCTAGGAAGGCCATGTGTCTTGTTTTACCTATGACAGTTCTCTATTTGGCAGTCCTGTCCTGCTTGATATCAGAGAGGGGTCTAATTTACTGAACATCTCAATAATTCATTAAATGTCCATAACCATGGAGGTTAAAATAATAATAAAACGAAATAAATAATAAACACATTCATATTTGAGAACTGCCGCCAAGGTTCTGAATTGGTACAATCCCTGGATAGCTGTCAATCTTGATTATTTCTCTAGTATACATATGTTAGTGCTCAATAACCATAGCCCTGCCTCACCCCCCCCCAGCCCCGCTCACACCTGGCATTACAACATGAGAAGGTGAAGTCATATACTTCATGACATAATACTTCAAAGAAGTCTCAGCAGATCTTATTTTAGAAATTAGCCACCAAGAGTATAACTGCATTTTGGATGGGAAAATATTTTGACGATTGTCAATTTAATAAAAGTTCAATTGCTCCCTTCGCTCCTGTCGACATTTCCATGCTGGTCCGATTCATAAGGCTCAGTGGGCATAAGGGGGGCGGGGAGGAATTTTTTTTTGGCAGGGAGGTTGGAATACACACAACTGTTTTGATTCAGCATTTAGCAAACCAACTGAAAGGCCATTAAAATAAATGTGCCTTTTCATTTTGTGTTCACTTGATTTCCACAATGTTGTTGCTTCTGGACCACACCATGTGCACATTCCCGATAAGTCTGTTCCCTCTTTTTCAAAAGCCTGCACTGCTGACCTTGTATCTGTTTGCAATGGGTAAGGCGGCTGCTGCTGGCTGCAGCAGATTAATATGAGCTTTGATCGTGTTGTTTTTGATTAAGGTCCTGAGGTTACAAAAATGTAATTTGTACCCCACAAGGTGCCATAGTATGAACAGTGACAGCAATTAATCCTTTGCCTGCTGATGACAATGATAAAATACCTGCTGCTGCCTCTAATAACTTTATTCAGGTTCCAAAAAGAAAATTTACGTTCCTCCATGAATTATGAAAGGGGGGAGGGGAGAGAGAGAGAGAGAAGAGAGTGTCACACTTTCCATCAGCCCAAAAGATGTTTGATCTTTGAAGTTAATGATTCTCTCTCTTTTTTTAAAATCCATTTATTGAGCAATGCTTCAATAACATTTTTGCTTTTCTCATTTCAGGTATTAAAAAAAAAAATTAGACTCGTCTCATCACTGATCCTAGATAACTAAATGTGATGGGATTTGAGGAAGCTTAATTTAAAAAGGCACAAGATTTTTTTTAAAAAAAAATGCCTTGAGGGAAAGAATTTGCTAATGTCAAGACGTTTCGATATATGATTGAAATGAATGGTTCTAAGGAAAGAACAACAAAGATTTGTTCTCTCAACTGAAAAGGACCCACCGCAACCCAGATGTTCAGTAATAAGGTAATTTCAGTACAAAAATGAAGTTGAAAAAGATGAAGCATATAGTTAAAAACCTGTGCGGTCCAATGGAGCTACACCATATACATAAAGTTTTTTTTTGTCACTCTTCAGCTCCCAGCATCGCTTTCAGATCCCTACAAACATGTCCCTGTCCTCAGGCTTACACAAGGAAACACAAAAGGAAAATGGTTTGGGAGAGAGTGGGGAAATACCAAACTTACATATAAGCTCAAGGGTTTCTAAGGACCAGCAGGGGTGGGAAATGTTCAAGGACGGGAAGAACCAAAATCACTGGGCTATCACCTGCACAAATGGAATAACTTCTGCCACAGTGGAATATAATGGCTGCTGCCAGGTGAAAATTGATGGAGGGAGGAGCCTGGCTCCTCAGCACACCTAGTGCTGGTGAACTTGTATCCTCTTGCATTAATTCTCACTGGTAATAATGAAGCTTTATTTTTGCATGCATTTCAAGAACAGTACAAAAGCAAAAGACAATTTCCTGGATCTAAATAAGGAAATTCCTGCCCATCTAGCAGTTCCAAAGCATGTCAAAGTGCAAGGAGATAAATTGGTACCACTCCGGCGGGAAGGTTAATAACGTTTCCATGCGCTGCTCTGGTTCACCAGAAGCAGCTTAGTCATGCTGGCCACATGACCCAGAAACTGTCTGTGGACAAACGCCGGCTCCCTCAGCCTATAGAGCGAGGTGAGCGCCGCAACCCCAGAGTCGTCCGCGACTGGACTAATGCTCAGGGGTAACTTTACCTTTAAATAAGGAAATATGCATGGGCTCAAATAGTCATGTGCTGGATCAGAGGACATGTGCATAATTCAGATGTGCATCTAAAACTTCATTCCAACGGTATTTTATTACTGATGCTTCCTTACCTGATAATATTTGCAGTTTTTGCTACCATTCACAGGAAATAAAAGCCACTTCAGGAAATCTAGCTAAATGTGGTTGAAATTTAGTGGTCATTCCAATATTAATTGTTTCCAGGGGGGAGGGGGGAATCTTCTTGCAACCTCATTAACTGGAAAAAAACACCCATAGGACAAAATTGGAGGCAATATTCTGGCATAAAATTCTTTTCATGGGGGAACAGAAGCACACATGCACATAAAGGGTGGGTGATTGTGGCTTTATCTGATGACATCTGCTGTTGTGACACACCACACCCACTGGTGTGAATGAAATGTAATGTGATCAAAAAGCCACAGTTCCATAAGGCAATGGGTCATGCGGTGAAAAGAGGAACATTAGAAACCAGGACAGAAGTGCTGACATTATAAGCAGGAAAACTGACACAATAATCCCCACTTCTGAATACACTTCTAATGTGCATCTGAATTGGAGCAAATGGCCTCTTGAAATTCTCCCCAAATTCCTCCAAGAGAAATTCTATAACAGCTTCTTAGGGGTGCTGCTCACAGTAACACAGCTCCCCCCCCCTCCCTAATGATGGTAGCCTGGTCACTGTTTTCTACCCTCCACAATGACCTGGACCTCTTTCTGAGGCATTATGACTGGGGCAAGGGGCATTGACAGTCATCACCAACTTCCAGGCACAATAGTGTAGAATACTTGGGGAATATTATACAAAGTTGCCATTTTCCCTCTCAAGGGGGTTAAGAAAATACTGTTGTTGTTTTCTCAGAACAAAGCATCTTCTAAGAAATTTCAGCTCAACTCTAGTTTGAATACAGGTGTAATCTAAATTTGTTTTTATGAAAAAAGACACTGTAATATCCAGTCTGCTTGTAGTGCAGCTAGTCACATATGCATTTCATGTTGACATGTGACTAAAGCTGCACCATGGCACATCTTTTATTAAAAAAAAAATATTTGTGCATGCTTTGTGCCAGTAATCTAACTTCACAGTTATATTCTACAGCATTTAACCTTGAAAAGAACACAGTATATGTTTAGCTATTTAGAATAATAATACACCAATCTTCTCAACAAATTCTGTAAGTTTGAAGTATCCTATATAATCATTTGCAGGAAGTAACCTATGGATTGCCATAACCTCCCCTGATTCAGAGTTCCACATGTGCTCAGACACACACACTACGCACATTTGTCATTGACTTTTGTGGTGGGTGTACACAGACAAAAACACAAATCTTTATAGAAAGAGGGAAAATTGTATCTGTGATACAAACCCTGTTCCTTGTTACACAGCCATTTTCCCCTTCTTTATCTTCACAACAGCCATGTGAGGTATACTAGTGGCCAAAATTGTGGAAACCTTTTGGGGAAAGTGTATTTCTGAGGTTTGATGGCTCATAACACCTGATTGGCTCTCTAAACGCCCCCTTCTCATTGGCTACATTCAAATGAAGGAAAGCTACTGCATATCAACCTAAACAAGTTGTGCTTCCTTTTTCTGGTTATTTGGCTATAACATTTGATAGAATACAGATAATTGTTGCAGTGCATTCTTCATTAAATTATCTTTCCATTAATATATAATTTTATGGTATTACTCCAAAAAAGTGGCGCTATGATGAGCCATCAAACCTCAGAAAAACACTTTTTCCAAAATGTTTGCACAATTTTGGCCTCTAGTGTAGGTTGTGCTGAGAGTTGACGACTGGCTCTAGGCAGAAAGTGAGCAAAAAACAATGATGAGTTAAGTTTATATGCGCAGAGAATTTTCTTTTTTGTTTATCATGACTGGGGGTGGGTTGCAGTTTGCTTAGAGTTTTGAAACTGTGTATGCTCAGAATTTCCTCCCGTGCAGTCCATGGAAGTTTACCATTATAACATGTTAGTTTTTAAGATACTACTAAACTTTTTGTGGTGCCTTATTTACAACTGGGCCAACATTAAGGGGAGCCCCACATAGACTGTTTTGCAGTAATCCAGTCATGAAGTTACCAGTGCCTTGACCAAAATGATCCAGCTATTTGAGTCCAGGAATGGTTGCAATTGTCATACCAGCTGAAGCTGTTGAAAGGAGCTCCCAGTCATCAAGGGCAACTGGGCCTCCAGTGAGAAAGCTGGATCACTAGATATAGATCATTATATACTTTTGGCAATTTGAGTAAAATATTTTTACTGAAGCACTTGAGATTAGTTAACTAACACTGTGAATTTTGTGCAAATGGGGCAGATTGGCCACTAGATTCTAATGAAACCAACATGTTCCACGTTAGTGAAAAATATCCCAAATTTCTGTCACAAATATCTTGTTGCTGCTTGAAAATAGTTTAAAGTATTCTTCTACCTCACCCCGCCTTGCATAAATCAGTTTCCAAATAACTGCTGACATTCAGGCTTAGACTTTAAAATAATTTAAGGTCGAGCTTTGTGATGCTTGACCTCCTGTGATTCAGAACTGAACCTTCCTTTGAAAAGCACTGGGCACATGGGAAGAGTTCTCTTTTGTTCCAGGAACACAGCTAAGTGCTAGAAAGAAGAGGCACAGCTCTCAGACAGTAAAGGAGAATGTCTGATTCCATATAGTCTCCCTGAATAGAAAACAGCACATTGCAATCGTACCAAAGGGGCATCCACAGACCCTAGGAGGGGAGAGCCAGAACTAAAGCTGCAATTGTCAGACCATTTATTCTGGAACAGTGCCACTGAAGTTAATGAAACCATTCAAACCTAAGTGGTTCAAAGTCTGCAGGTTTAATAGCCTATTCTCATTCTTTCCCGTCAGCAGAGAGGGGACTACAAATGTACCTTGGAGTTGTTTTGTGCTAGGAAAATATACTTTTCTGGACCTTGAGCAGCTTTTCACAAGTTTCACACACACACTGAAATTGTGATCATTGAGCACAATCAAGAAAACAACAACTATCTAAATGTCATTTTAATCGATGGCTTGGATCCTAAGTTGTTCATTCATGGATTGTGACCCAGTGGAGGCTCCCATTGTAGAAGGGGAGAGGTGATTTCCATTTATTTTTCCTTTCTCCCAGATACATTTTCCAAGTGTTGTGGAGGGTCCACCAAATCTGTAGAGCAGACCTTTAGAAAACACAAAGTGCTGGAGTAGAAAGGGTGGAAAAACCCAAAACCATCTCCCTTGCTTCTGCCAGTGGAAGCATTCTGTGAGTAGAGATATGCTCACAGGAATTTAGGCTCCAAGCCAATTGCACTTCATATTTGCTACTTCTTATCCCATTGCTTTCAAGTTGAAATTAACTAGATTGTACCTGCTGTCTCCAGGAACAGCAGAATCACTGGCAGGGATTTGGTATAGTTTATCAGTGCAGATGTCACTCCTGGGGCTGAGCTGAAAGTTATTAAAATATAAGTTTTGGCTCAGATTTGGGGTGCTTGTGACTGTTTTGTCCCATTGACTTCACTGGGTTGTGGATCAGGTCACAAAGTAATAAAACCTTCACTAAACTGAAGTATTCCATGCCCAGGTGGAGACCTCCCGACCCCAGGCGTCACCGGGGAGGGGGGATGACTTGTGACAACGTGGTATGGGATTAAAATTGGCCACAACTTTATTAAGCTTTCAGATGTAGGAAGAACTTGAGTTAGGCATTCAGTGTTTATCCCGGTGTTATGTACTGAGTTGAATAGGATCCAAAATGCAGCAGTCTGATTGGTCCCAGAACAATAGGATTGAGATTGCAGCAGTCTGACTGGTCCCAGAACAATAGGATTGAGATTGCAGCAGTCTGATTGGTCCCAGAACAATAGGATTGAGATTGCAGCAGTCTGATTGGTCTGCAGGAGCCACCCAATCCAGCTCCAGGTGGAAGTGAATCCGCACTCCGATTGGCATACAGGAGTATCCCGGAATTAGCCAATCACGTGGGGCCCATTGTGTAAATAGTGTATATAAAGCAAACGTTTTGGGGGAACTGCATTCCTCACTACGATGAGCTGAATAAAGAGCATGAAATTCACACTTGACTCCAAGTATATTTCACCCTCCCTGTCCCCAACAGGGGGTTTGGGGCACATCAGGGTTAATCAAACTGTCTGGGGTTTGGGCTGGCTCTGGAAGACGTATGTTTAAGCAGAGAGCCCACCCCCCATTTCACCACAACACAGGGGAGAGCACTGACAACCTTTCAGCCAGTGACTCCCCTCAACACAACCCCTTTAACGGGGAACCCTGGAGTTGCTGTTGCAGAGGGGCATGTGTCACCCAATTTAGGGAAGATAGACTGAAAGATTCCACTCAAGTCCTGAACCGCCAAAGTTGTGACATTTTGCTATGGAGCTAAACCCAAGGCTAAACCTGCCAATGCAGGGAAATTCCTTCCCAGTCCTTCAACAGCAACCATCAAAGACCGTAGCATTGCCCACATGCCTGTAAGGAAGATGTTAACCTGCAATAAAAAGCATAAACTAAGGGAGGGTAGGGCGTGAGAACCTCTGGAGCCGACTGAGAACTCCCAGGTAGGTTACCCCCTCTATTGTGCCAAGAGGGCGGTCCCGCCCCTTACCTGGTCTACTCCCCTGGCTACGCCTCCCCAGTTGTGATTGGTTCATTGAGGTAAGTTAGGCAGGAACCTCAGATTTGCAACTTGGGGAGGCAGTCCAGGACTGCTTCCCCGGGAGTCATGTAGGATCAGGGGTGCTGCCTGTGGCCACGCAAGTAGCACCCTCCTTCTGATGTGGAGAGCAGTCATTATTTGAGGGCTGGCAAATTCTTCTTACTTCACCATTGCTTTCTAATAGTACAGAGCAGCATGCTATCAAAGCAAATTTAAACTTCTCTTTTGCAGTATGATTTAATACATTTCCTTTTTAAACAAACCAAAAATATTACTTTCTATGATTTTTTTGAGAGGAGAGAAGAAGAGCTAAATCAAGTTATTTTGAAAACAGTTTTAACTGCCAGTATGTCATACATAATAACAGCATATAATTACACTCCGAGGTCTATAAATTTCTACACACCTGTTTCAATAATAAAAAAGCAGGGCATCTGCAGTTGAGACTATTCCGAGCTATTGAAAAATATCTGGTAGCAAAATGGCAATGTCTTTATGTTTCATTACAGAGTTGTTCAGTAAAGTGAGTTGGCTTTTAATCCAAATATTAGTGGCACTTTTTCTTCTAGTTACTAATAACAAGAGTGCGCTAGGCACAGAAATGAGAAGTTGAATGTTTTCTGCCCAGAGGGAGTATAATCTCTTCACCTGGTCCTATAAACCAGTTCAAATGCCCTTTTCTCTCTCCAGAGAATCCCTGTCTAGCATTACAAAACATTTTGGTGCCTGAGGCAGCAATACGAAGTGTAATAGCAGCAACAAAACTGACAATATGCTGCCCTTTAACAGTATGCTGCTTCTGGCAGCATCCTCACTCTGGCCATGTTCCCATATAAGACATGGCATGAACATAAGATCCCTGTTGGATCAGATCAGACCATCTACTCCACCCACCTGCTTCCAACAGTGGACACCTGGGTGCTTCTAGGAAGTCCACCAGCATGACATGAAAGCAACAGCCCTAATGGTGCCTCCAAGGCTGGACGTTAGGGCAGATTCCGACTAAACATCAGGAAGACCTTTCTGTTTGACACTGGAATGGTCTCCCTCGGGAGGTGGTGGACTCTGCTTCATTTTAAGCGGAGGTTGGATTATCATCTGTCATGGATCCTTTAGCTGAGATTCCTGCATTGCAGGGTCTAGGACCAGATGGCCCTTCCAACTCTACAAATCTATGATTCTATGAAAACAACATACTGCGGCTGGAAATCCCATCTGGAAATTATGTGTTTTGTGGAAGTAGCTCAGTGTCAGATGGGCTAAGGGGTATAGGGTTATACACAGAGAATAGCACTGTCCATTCTGTTTTGTAAGGTTGTGGTCGGAGGAAGGGACAGCAACACTTTTTGGTCTACATTGTCTAGAAGAAACAAACTTATTTCACCTGCTTTTTCATGCTTTGGGTTGTGTGTGTAAGACCACTTCTTGTTTTCCACATATGTGAATGTTGCTAGACTACAGCTCCCATAATCCTTGAGCACTGGACATGCCAGCTGGGGCTGATGGAGACTGGGGACCAACAACATCCGAGGGGGCCGCAGGGAGTGAGCAACCAGTTCTCCACTGCACCATGCTTTAATTGTGAATTATTCTGGCCCTCTTGACAGAATTTTCAACCTCTTATGTAGAGAATATGATGCCACCTTGATTGGAGTCAGACACGTGCGCCTCCTTTTCTTGCCTGTTTCTCACCATCTGAATAGATATCAATAAGGTGCAGATATGTATAGCAACATTGTTGCTACATTTATTTGGCATTCAGGGAGCAGTGTTAGAGCAGATCTTGTTTTCTATATCTCTCCCAATCTGTAGTATGTGATTATCATATTCACTGAGAAAAAGCTTGTACTGCAAGGTGCCTTGGGACTGAAGTCATGAATGATTCTGTACATGTGAAATACTTTTTTGTTAGAAAATGAAGAGTGCAGATTCTCTAGAGGAAACGAGGTGTGCACTCTTCCTTCTTCTTTATTCAGTCTTTGAGATGTTTACAGTTTCTAAGTAAATGCAAGGAAACATTTCCAAGCTAATGCTAGTAAGGGTGAGACTGTTACTAGAATGCATATGAGCATACACTTTAATGTTTGGCATATAAATAAGTGCATTTGTGTAAATATCAAGGCAAATCAACAGCAGCAAAATTTCATAGCAAATTTATGTGCTTTACAAACTTCAGGTGTTGGGGTCGTATCAGCAAAGCATGCCAAATAGCTCATTGGCATTGATCAGCTTACCATGCAATTCTCTGCATGCCTGCTCAGAAGTAAGTGCTATCTAGTCCAATGGGGCTTACTCCCAGGTAATTTTTAGTTGCTTTAATGGGTTTTACAGTTGGATATTATGGATGCCTATTTGTACATGGTTGTAAACTACTTGGAGAGGGCATTTTCCCCAGATAGATAGATAGATAGATAGATAGATAGATAGATAGATAGATAGATAGATAGATAATCTTAAGGGATCTTTTGTAATTTTGTAATTTTGTTCCAAAAGAATTGTTCTGGGAGCCATAAACAATCCATTGGCCAGGCTTCTTTTTGCAATTCACAACTCCTATTTCACATAGAGTATTCTTTTTTCACCCAGTTCAGGAGCCCTGAGGAAAAGCCAAGATCCCTTAAGATTATCTATCTATCTATCTATCTATCTATCTATCTATCTATCTATCTGGGGGAAATGCCCTCTCCAAGTAGTTTACAACCATGTACAAATAGGCATCCATAATATCCAACTGTAAAACCCATTAAAGCAACTAAAAATTACCTGGGAGTAAGCCCCATTGGACTAGATAGCACTTAATTCTGAGCAGGCATGCAGAGAATTCTTTTGGAACAAAATTACAAATTTATCACAATCAGCAGAAGACCTAGTTTACAATGAAACTGCCCTCCCCCCAAAATAAATAAATAAAAAGTTTTCACATTATTTTTCCTGTTCCTCTTCTTCCTACAAAGGAGATAAAGAGAAGACATTGATAAATTTGGCACGATGAAAGAGAATGACAGAAGGAATGCATTGCAAATCAATTTCATTTCTTTGTGTGGGAAATGTCAGAAGTGTGGAATTATGATTCTGCCATGCGACACCCTAATAATTGTTTCTGCCAACTGTGTGATGCATTGGTGCCACTGCTGCCAAAGGAGGAGATCCATGGTCAAGAGGTGCCTTACTTCAGCAATCAAAACCCAGGCATGTAACTTTGAATAAGGAATGCTCCCAAGCCATGTTCAAACAACAAACTCCAGAAGAAACAAAGCTAAATTTACCCCTATGCAGCCCTTTACTATGTATGTGTCTATGGGGAAAAAGTGTCTATGATCTGAATATGACTATGTCTATTTATTTTGAACTTTCAGTACATATGTTAGAAGCTGCTGCAGGTAATCTTTGCAACACATAAGGTAGTTTTTAGTGCACAATCGCATGGTCCTCCCAATAGATAGTTAGATATTATCAGTGCTGGGGCCAAATAATAAGGTGAATCAGGCTGATAAAGGACTGACGGAAACATGGGTCACAGGCTGAAGTGAATAGATTTAGCAGCATATCATTTTATAAAAATCATGGATACAGGTGTAGGGTGAATTCCTGCACACCATTAAGAGATATAGATATGCAGTTGGACATGGGTCTAATCAGAGGCACACTTTACATCATCTGAGGCCATTCTCTTTGTGTTGCATCTCCAAAAGAAGCACAGGGGATGGTGACCAGAAAACATGCCCTCTCTGTAATAGGTCTCTCTATCTTTGGAGTGCTCTCTGCAAGGAGGCATACCTGGCATTGAGGGACAGAGAAACAGTCATGGGCAAGTGACACAGGCTTCCTGGTTAAGTTAAGCCAGATGAGAGACTGGTCGACAACTGGCATGGCAACCTGGAAAGCCCACATCAGCTGTTTGAGAGTCAATGTGGTGTAGTGGTTAGAGTCAAGCTAGGACTTGGAAAACTAGGGTTCAAATCCCCATTCAGTCATGAAATAACTGGGTAACTTTGGACCAGTCACTGTCTCTCAGAATAACCTACTTCACAGGGTTGTTGTGAGGATAAAATTCTGAGGGAGGGGGAGAGAAGTGCTTATGTTAACTTGAGCTCCAGGGAAGAAAGGTGAGGTACAAATTTGATAGATAGATAGATAGATAGATAGATAGATAGATAGATAGATAGATAGATAGATAGATACATACATACATACATACATACATACATACATGAGAGGGAACCAGCCACTACACTACCAATGCTTGAGATTAGTTCTCATTCAGCTTAATTCTTGACCAATAGTCATCAACCTAAGAAGTATATTTGTCTTGGATATCTTGTTTGTGAAAGGTTGTTGTAAGCATGGTCCAGGTGTGAATTCAATGCATAACTCTTGATACAAAAGAAGAAAAATATTTATGAATACCTTTCTTTGTGGAAAAACTAATTTGAAGTGCACCAATCAGGTTCTTCCATTAGCATGGGGTGGGGGGCAAAGTCCTCCTAATAGGTAAGTAATTTTTACATCATGCTTTGCTAATAAAATGAAATGGTTTATTTAACACAGTTAGCTAGTAAATATAAAGATTAGGACTTAATGAAGCCTTGTAATTGCTTGAGCTTTTTTCTTTGTTTTTGTTTTTTAACTGCTTTAAGTCCTGTACAAGCCACTTACTTTTGCATAATTGTTTTTTTTAAAGTGTATTCTGGTAATATCTATATATTCCCCTTTGAAAGTTATGCCCTAATATTCCTGAACAAGCAGGTGATGTTTGCAATGACTGTGTGCTAATATGTATACACAAGTTTAATTTGCAAAGTGGTTTGACAACACAACTGGCCATAATATTACACAGAGTTAAACGTGCTTAATCCCATTGACTTCAATATGCATAATGTGCTTAACGATGGGGTGGCCTACATACAGCAGAAGACAAAGTGACATAAATTTGAGGTAGGAGAGCAATCGGTATTGCTTCAGGCATGAGATGCCATTTTGAAATGCTCCTCCACATTGATAGGCTTCCTGTCACCACCCCCACCACCTCAAAAAGCTGGTTGTTGGTACCAGATCTCAAACCTGATGAGACCTCCTCTGAAAAGGAGAGGTACTGTGTCCTACAGCATAACTTGGAATTATAAGGTGACAACATCCTCTGTTGGCAGTCTGAGTCTACCTCCCAGATAATAAAGTGCCCAAGGAGGCTGTAATAGCAAAGGACCCAGTGCCATGTCACTCCAATTCCCTACTCTCCACCATTACCCCTGGCGCTGCAGAAAAAGCGGTGCAGAGAGTCTCACGCCAAAGCCCAACACTATTGATGCATTGCCAGATTGACAGATTGGTCCCTCAGCCTGGAAGGAAGCAGAGTCAAGCACTAGCATGTGCTCCTAATAAGGGCTGGCTGAGCTCCAAAAAGTTGCTAGTATGATCGCTCCATGAAGCAGGTCCTGCACCAGACCCTTCAAACTCAATTCCTGCTGGACAGCTCCGCTGCTGATCCAGACTGCCGGCAGATCTTGCCTCAGCTTGTGTTGGACAGCTCCCAGAGTAGTCCATCTCTCCTGGCTCATGTGTCATGCATCTTCCTTCATAGTGGCAGGATAGGTAGGTCAGGTACTAGCACAGTAAGACCTTCTTGAGTACCAGTACTTTTCAGCTCAAAAATATATCAAAACACATTGGAAAATCCATATTTAATGTATCCTTATTTTGATGGGCTATTGAACTGATCTAGCAGGCTTTTCTTGTGTTCTTATAGTTGTTGTTGTTGTTGTTGTTGTTGTTGTTGTTTTGAGAAAACATATTCAGGGATGTGTATCTGAAAGAAGTAAAAATAAATGTTCAATTCACACCTTCAGTTTCTTTTTAAATTGCAAATGGAAGTGGGAAAGGGAAAGACCAGAATTAAGGATAAATCAGATGGACCGGAAATCTCCTTATTCACCCATCTCTAGTCTCAGCTACGTTAGTTGTTATTAATAAGCCCAGTACATGTCTCACCAAACAATGCAAACTTTAACTGAAGCATAGAAAAACAGCCAGAATTCATTACAAAAATGTTATTAAAGCTAAAGCGGGTTTAAAAAAATATTTACAATGGATTTGCTTTAGTGAGCTGATTATCCATGTCATGAAGTGGCCTTTTATTTATTTTATCTTAACTAATTCTGTAGTTTTGTTTTTGAACTCCCATTGCTGTAATTACAAACTAGTTTAGTATTATTAGATATTTATAATCCCCCAGTAATGTTCTCTAATCTCTCCCTTTCCCTAGATAACTGCCTCACAGCTCAGCAAATTTTGTTCTTTTAATCACTTCCTCTATAATAACCCTCAAGTTAGAATACAGGCACTTACTATTATCTTTAGTGAAATGCTTATATGCAGACATTCCTGAGCACATGAAAGGAATAATAGTAATTAAATATTTAATTTTGATGAAACTCTGTGTTTTCCCAATCCTTTTTCATTATAAAAATGGGGTAGAAATGGAACAATACTTAACTCTCCTGCTATAATACGGAATACTGTTTCATGCTATGGTGGTCCTAACAGAAATGTAAATGTGATAGATAGCAGACAGCATTAAGAACATTAGGACCAGACCAAAAGCTTATCTTGCCCTGGACCCTGTTCTCAAGGTGCTCAACCAGATACCTTTGGAAAGTCCACAAGCAAGACAATGAACAAAGCACTAGTCTTCCCACCACTCTTCCTACTCCAGCAAGTGTTATTAAGAGGCATACCTCCTCGAATACTAAAGGAAATACAGAACCATCATGAATAATAGCAATTGCCAGCCTTATCTATTTGTCTAATAACCCCTTTTAAAGCCACCCAAGCTGATGGCTATCACCACAATTTGTGGAAGCAAATTCCGTAGATTGAATAATGTACTTACTGTGTGAAAAGGTACTTCAGGCCCTGCATTCTTAATGGATGCTTCTTCTTTCATTTTTGGCCCACTTTAAATGCAGGCAAAGGGACTCCCTGACTGCCTCTGCTCAGACTTTCCATCCAGCATTCAGAAGGAGGAAGCCTCCTGGGCTCAGGTGACACTCCTCTCACTTATTCCAATCGAGTTGACCGGCAATGGCAAGGTATCACTTCACCCAACCAAACAGAGCCCTGTGGGTAGTTCAGTTGGTAGGGCATGAGACTTGTAATCTCAGAGTTATGGGTTCAAGCCCCACATTGGGCAAAAGATTTCTGCATTGCAGGGGTTGGACTAGATGACTCATGGTCCCTTCCAGCTCTACAATTCAATGAGTCTAAAGAGTCCAGAGAAGAGAAAGAACCACATTTTATAGGTGAACCACATTCTTTTATGATTGGCTGGCTCCCCTATATATGATTGGGGTCAACTGAAGTATCCCAGAGTTCCTTACTCTGGGTAGGAGGATGGGGCAAAATCATCTCAATGCAGGATAAACTCTCTGGCCCTGCATTTAGACCTTCATGCATTACTGTGGCCATCTACCATGGGGGGGGGGACCTATATGAGAGCAAATAGATTGATTCCCTCTTTCTCGCTAACATTGAACGTAAGCAATTTTCATCTGTTCCTACTAGCTTTTCTACATCTACATAAAACATATTTTTTCTCATCTATGTTTTTAATTCAGATAGTTTGCAAATGCCTACAACTTCATCTTTTTCTCTGGTGCCGTTTCTTCAAATCACTGCATCTTTATTGAAACTTTCTCCCACGATTGTGACATTTTCGCCAAACCAGCCTACATTGTTAGAATTGATTTTTATCCCATTATCTTCTCACTCTGATATATTCAATAAAGCATCTAGTACTACTTTTTTTACTATTTTGGATGGTCCAGTATTATCACAAAAATAGTAGGGCGAAAAAAGAACAGAATGGAAAAAAAGATTTACAGTATCCAGAATTACAACTCCTTTGAAAACTCTCTTGACCTTGCCAACCATTTATCTTACTAACATCTCATTTCTAACTCCCTTCCTTTAAAAAAAAGTGCTTAGGAAAGTAGCCTTGTATCATCTCTGAAATCACTTCTCACACAACAATACCCTTGACTGATTTTAATCAAGGTATTGTTCAGGTCATAGTATAGAAATAGCTTTCCTGCACTACAGTAAATGATATCCTCATCTCTGTTCTGTATGCCTTTGTTCCCCTTGACCTTGGTACTGTCCATTCCATATACCGAGATCAAGTCCTTATTTCTGAGTTTTGTCTATCATTGTGTGTGCACATTGGCTCCTGCTGCCTTCTTTTTATTCAGAACCACAGGTGACTGAAGTGCCCTTTTGTGGCTCAAGTGTTCACCGTTTTCTCCTTTCAACAACATATTTGCAAAAAGTCACCAAGTTTAAACAAAATTTTACATCACTGTGTTTTAAAAGTGGATTGGTTATGAATATATACCAACTAGAAGAAAGCCAGGGTTGTGCAGTAGTTAGAATGTGAGACTAGGACCTGGGAGCCCAGGGTTCAAATATATTCACATCACCATGAAGCCTACTGGGTGACCTTGGGCAACCCGCTGCCTCTCATTCTAACCTATGTCACAGTATTGTTGTGGGGATTAAATGAGGAGGGAGGGAGAACCCCATACCCTACCTTTAGCACCTGGGAGAAAAGATGGCATATAAAAGCAATCAATAAAAATACATAAATGATATTTTTGTTTGGACCGTAATTCGTCATCTTGAAAAACTGCTTGTCTCATTCTGAAGTACTTCAGAGGCTTCCTGATTTGTCTAAGGGCCCAAGGACACTTCAAAAACAGGAGACTTTGTTTCCTTTCCATTCACTATCTGGAAATTTAAAAATAGTTACACATTTTTCTTTTTACATAAATGGATGGAATTTGCAGGCATAATAGCCTCCCCAGAGTGTATAAAACCTGACAAATTATAGGCAAACAGGTCTAGAGGGTGTGTGTGTGTGTGGGTGTGTGTGTGTGTGTGTGGGTGTTGGGAACTTTTAAAATTTGGTTATTATTTATATTTAAGAAAATATATAATGTTTAATTTTCTACAGTATTGGATGAAATTTGCATGCAGGAGAGAGAGAGAGAGAGAGAGAGAGAGAGAAAGCATGAACAAGTTGCATGACCTCTAATCACACTTCCATGGGTAGGTCCCCACAAGTTCTTTTTCATACATTTCTTCAGAAGCTTTCTCCTCATTCCCCTGGGTTCTGTTTGGTTATAGTGTGTGAAAACTCTCAGAAATGTTCAAACAGTGCATCCCCCTGGGTGGGAGACACTCTGTGTGAATGGCATAATAATTGCAAATTAATTTCCATGCTTCTGAGGTCAGTCTTGTGAAGCACCTCCCTGCCTCTTTAACACTTATTAGAAACTTGTTGCTAAAGGCTTCATGCCATATGGCTGGGGCTATATACAAAGAATTACCATTTCCATGTGAATATATTATTTCAGACCATTAAAAGGTTCAATCCAGGATCAGTCAAAATAATGGGCATATTATTTTCATAAAAGTGAAGAGGGTTAATAGTAATACGGTAAGTATTGCATGTAAGCAATACCAAGTAAAATCTATTTTTGTGGGAACCTGCAAGCCATAAGTTTTTTAGTTTTTTTTTTAAAAAAATATGCATCCCAAACATCCACCATGCATTAAAGATCTTGGTTCTTTGTTTTGCTGCATTGTAAAATGTTTTAATTACTCAATAAAGTGTTTAAAACAGAAACAAAAAAATCCAGTAAAACTTTGTTGAGCAGGTGTATCTGGGAAGTCCCAAGATGGACCTGAAATGTTGTAACTTGTCCCTTGCCACACAGACCCTAAAGGAGAAAAGATGGAGATGCTCATGTCTCAAATTGTGATTCCTTCAGTGCAAAATACACCACACACACACACACACACACACACACACTAGTTCTTGAAAGCTATGAGAACTTACTGATTAAAGTTTTGTAGGTGATTTAAATTAACCAAATATGCATGGGGCTTTTATGTGTTTTAAAGATATATTTCAGTGGGTATGAGATCTTTGTTGTACCAAATCAGTTCTCACATCATCCAGATTTAGAACATATGACAAAAAATTCATTCCCTCTACTTGTTTCCGCACTTTACATTGTCATAAAAGTACAGAATGTGTGCTACCTAGACTGATAATGGAATAGTCAGTACTCTGTTAAAGTTATCAGCACACCATGACCTTCAGTATGCCACTTAAGACTTTGAGCCACTGAAGCATTTATGGGTCCACATAATTTAAATACCTTGAGTAGCCCTATTGTCTTCAATGTGACTTCGTACATGGTTAATAACACATAATAAATTCCTTTCCAGGATGAGATTGTTAAATTCCTGTCACTTCATTTCCCTCCATCAGCAACTCCATCAAGTTACTGTACACTGACTTTACTACCATTGTCTCTACTTAAAATGCAGGAGGGGATCATTTAAGGTCCATTCCAGTTTTTCCATTCTTTAATTCTGTGATAAAAATGCAAAGGGTAGTAGCTAACTTAGCTAGAAAACGTTTTACTAGTTCATTTGTGATGGCATCATCTGAATACTTAAACCCATGCAGAGTGTTTCTATTGAACTCTGGAGATGTTCCATACACTTTTGATATGGTGATTGTATTTCTATTCCACTGACAAGGAAGCAGGCATGGAGTTTTCCTATTTTGTAATTTCATTTATTTAAACTTTGTCTAACCAATTTTTTGAGTACCCATATCCACAAGTGGGCTCCAGAATAATACAGCACAAACAAACAAAAATAATTCCACAACAATAAAAATATAAACATAAGCAACAAAGCTACAATGAGCATGCAAGGTCCACCACCACATTCACATACCAGGTGCTTGTGACAGCCAAAGCACCAGATGGTGAGAGCAGGATGATCAGGCCTGGATTGGGCCCAATGCTTTGTGCAACTGCTGTGAGACCAGCTCTAGATCCAGCAGTTCGCTGTGGGTTCAGCCCTGTTCTCTCCCTACCCTTGATATGCCCTATTCCAGGGCTATCAACTGGCTCTCATTGGTTGAGAGAGTACAAGAGAAGCGGACACGGGGCAATGGATTCAAACTACAAGAAAGAAGATTCCACCTAAACATTAGGAAGAACTTCCTGACAGTAAGAGCTGTTCGACAGTGGAATTTGCTGCCAAGGAGTGTGGTGGAGTCTCCTTCTTTGGAGGTCTTTAAGCAGAGGCTTGACAGCCATCTGTCAGGCATGCTTTGATGGTGTTTCCTGCTTGGCAGGGGGTTGGACTGGATGGCCCTTGCGGTCTCTTCCAACTCTATGATTCTATGATTCTATGATTCTACCCACCAGCATGTCTCCTGCTCTTCCCCCCCCCCCAATTCAGCAGCTGGCAGGAGGCCAGCTGAGCTGGGAAAGTTGGGTAGAAGAATATTTCCACCTAGTCCAACATACACACCCAATCTAAGGGGCAGGGGTAGGGTTAGATTGCTCTGTCCTTTAGGAATGCTTGGGAGAAAAGTTTTCTTTTCTTTTCTTTTCTTTTCTTTTGATAATATTTTTTATTGATTTATTTAATTTAACAAAAAAGAACATCTTAATCTAACTGTTATTGTATAACGTTACAAAATAAAATTTTACATACAACATTATCTTGTCTGTGTTTTGTTTTCTGTATTTTAAATAATCCCATATCAAAGAGGAAAATAAATAAATAAATAAAATAAAATAAAATAAAATAAAAAATAAAATAAAAATAATACACACACATACATATGTGCATACATATACATATAACAATAATACATATATCTATAAAAAACTTAACTTATATTTCCACAAAGAATAATTCCACAAATCCGACTTCCTGTCAAAATGTCAAAATCAACCTAGGGGCCTGCTTCACTTCTAAGCAAAGAGAACTCCAGAGAACATAAGTATGTATTCTTCCAGAAATGCATATGTTACCACTGGCATCATTATGTGCTAAATTACCATGAAACTAAACATCAGGAAAGATACTTTTTTTCAGATACAGTATACCATCTTCTCCTTGAAGAATCTGCTATGTTTTCCTTGAGATACAGAAGTACACATAAGAAGGTAACAAGTTACAATAATGTTATAGCTTAATAGAATGAACCCTGTTCCATGAGAATGATGTCACCTTAAAAATGTCCACACATTTCATGAAAGTGAGCTAACAAGGGGAAAACAGCAACAAAACAACACTTTGACAGAATATACTTTCTGTTATTGCATTGCAGTTCCTGTCAGCACTATTTCTACTTACTGAAATAGTCTGTGGGAATGGAGATAATTCCACAGTGCTTGTCTAGCGATGCTATTATCTCACTAATTACATCCTAGAAAACGGTCCCTGGACACATTTCTTACGTTCTTGAGGAATCTGATTGATCTGTGTTCTAAATACGACTTTCCAGTTCTCCTGTGTGTGTTTTTTAAATATTCTATTTCAAATTTATTTATAACAAGAAAATATTATAACAACAGCAACCATGTGCTAAGAGATAGAAGAAACAGAATTGTTTCAATCAGAAATAAACAAATCACAACAATTACAGGTAAGTAGCACCTGTCCCACCAAGAAGTTCACCAAAATAGCTTGAAGTTACAGAAGCCCAATGCACTTTTTCTTTTACTGAATGTGACCAAGATTTAATCATTATCTAGTTTTATTATTTTATTTCTTACATCAATAGAACCTTTCTTACATCAAAGAGTGAAGAATGCATTTGTCATGTCCAACAGCTAATATATTCCACAAATGAATTCCAAGTAGCTAAGCAGTCCATGCCAAATGGAGAGATAGGAATTCTGTCTCTGCACTGAGAGCTTGCCTTAATACATGGAAAGAAGCAAAAATTCCACTTCGGGCTTGAACACAAACTACAGAAAACAGGAAGTGCAATTTGTATTTTCTCTGTCCTTTCCCCTGCATGATTTAACAATTAATTTTTCCTGCATAAAACATATATTTTGAGAATGGGAAGATAACAAGAGGAAGAAAGAGACCATGGATAGTTGAGGAAAAACAAGGAATAAATTCTTATTTCTCCCCAGAGCTCCATCCCAAGCAACTGGTAAGATTAGAACAGTGAGATGAGTCACATGAGAGAGGCAAGTAATGTGCTTACATCATATGATGTCTTGCAGGGAAGTGACCTTGGGAGACTGACAACCATCCTGCTACCATAATGTAAGAATCAGCCCAGAAAAAAACTACCTTTTCACTGGTGACTTTTTAGACCTTTTCTTGGTTAGTTAATGTCAGAAACATCAGCTAGGATAAATGTACTTGGTTTTATTTATTAAAGCCATTTCAGAATGCTTTCTCTGGCAACAGCATTATAGAATCAAACTCTCATTCTCTCTAATGTGTGCTATTAACTCCTTTAGATTGTTTCAGCAGTTTCTGTAATGGAACATGAATGGATCCAATCCAAATTTCAAGCTTTGAAGACAGATGAGATTTAGTATTATCCAGGAGCACTAAATGAGGAAATGAGTGTGTGGGGGGACTAATTAATGCACCTGGTTGTGTTATTCACCTGTAAAATAATTAGAAGACAACAAAGATTTCAAGAGTGACTTGGATTGGTTTTACTCAGTGTTGAAGTCTGTTTCAAAGGCCAGTCCAGTTGGCAACTTCTCATTCACTTCAGATAGCAACATGATTTGGGCCAGCCCAGACCAGCTGTGTGGCATGCTTAGGGGGTGAATGGTAACTGGAAGTAGACTACCACCATAACACACCCACCCAGATGTTACCATGATTGTAAGCGTTTAACAAGGAGAATGAAATAATTATTGTTGGATTCAATTAACAGGAAATAAGGAAACAGTTTCTGCTTCCTTACTTTTAGAGTACTGGAATATAATCAGCGTGATATGCAAAAATCCAAACCCTTAAGGGTTGGACCCAGCCTTGCCACTCCATGAATGAAAAGCTTCTTCCATTTGTGGAGGAAACTAGGAGCCAGTGGAGCTCCTGACTGTACTAAGGTGGGTGGGAAGCCTATCTTTACCAATCATACTTATTCCTTGCAGTTCCCAGTGCCACATATTACACTGTTCCAGAGGCTCTGCTTGTCTCCAGGGCATGGCGGGTTCTCTCCAGTGGTGTCGGCGGTGAGGGCTGGGGTGCTGTGGTGGGCTCCTTTAGCCTTTGTGTCCCACCTGCAGTGCATGCACTGACCCCTCTGGCACAGCCACACATGCACCAACCCCAGGCGCTGTAGGATCATGCAACTCCACTGCTGTGGGTGGTGGTACAGCACAGGGAGGAGGGAGAATCAGAAAGCCAATGTGTTCCTGACCCCTTTGTACAGCATGAACCAATTTCCACTGAGCACAAGTCTGGTTCCAACTCATTTTTTATCAGTACGAAATTAAAATATGCTCTGTTTTAAACTTTCTTCATAGCACAATGAATTCATATGTTTTTGTCAAGACAGATTCTCTAATGTATTTTTAATATACAGCCATCTTGCTTGTACATTGAATGATGACTTCTGAGGAGCACACACACACATATACACATGAAATGCTTTAAATCACTTGGATCACTTGCTTCTACTGATTTTGATCTCCAAATAACTTTGAGATGTTCTTTGGAGAAATATTTGATAGCTCAGGACTTCAATCTTTACATTGATGACCCATCTGTTTTGGGACCTTATGCACATCTCTTAGTAGGAAAAGGCTTCTCATTTTCTCAGCTCATTAATTTTTGTGTTTTCCATGACATACTTTATGTAGATTTACCATATTGCATAATAAAGTGCAGTTTAGGCTAGAAATTCATAATCTTGTTCATTCAGATATTCTGTCAGGCGCCCTAACATAGTCTACCCTCCCTCTGTTTTTTTTTTTTTTAATTTTCTTTTTTCCCTGGACTTTTAACTTGCCATTTGCATCATTTAAATTCAGCCACCCAAATACTACATTTTAGATCTTTATCACTAGAACTAGATTTTTTCCTTGGAATATGGTATGGTTATAATTTATTTCTGCCACTTCTAGAGCAGAAATGGAAACCAGATATTCATGCTCCGAAGATTTGGCCATGTTTACACTTTCTAAACACTCTGGATTCCTGGGCTAGGATTCTTTGGTTCTTCACACAGCACAAAGTTAAACAAGATGTAGTGATGGCCACCAATTTGGATGGCTTTAAAATAATATTTAGACCAAGTCATAGAGGATAAGTTATCAGTGGCTTCCGGCTATGATGGTTATGTTTTCCATCCACTGTTGGAGGCCTCCAGTTCCTGAGAATCACAAGTGGGAAAAGTGCTGTTGCACTCAAGTTCAGCTTGTGGGGCATGTAGGCATCTGGTAGGCATCAATGTGAGAAAAGGATGCTGGACTACATGGGCCTTTGGCCTAATCCATAAGGACTCATTACTCCCCCAGAAGTATGAATTTTATGGAAACAACCCACACATTCAACATACTTCCCCCCCCCCCCAGAAAAATATGATCTAGGTTGTTTCAAGGGGAAGGGGGAATTGTCAAAAACATTGTCAGCATAATAATGCTAAAATATGCCTTGCCTGTCTACACAAGTGTATTTATGTTTTATTCTGTTAACTCCTCAAGACCATAGTTATAACTGAACTACACAACTCTGAATGGAAACTAGAAATCATGATGGATTCTTCCCAGATAAGCAACACCCTTTGCTATTTTCCATTTTAAATAACAAAACAAAATCCTGTGCTACTCCCTCATTATTGGGTCCTTTGCTCAGAGCACCTAGTACTTCTTTAAACATGTGTGTGTCTCTTTGCATCCCTTCCCCTCTAGACAGCTAAGTGGAAACCAATGAATATTCATAGGAGAATCCTATTCACAACCCCCTTGCAATCCTTCAGTGGCTCTCTTCGTTATCAAAAGGATCTTAAGAGTGGGAGGGAAAGGGAAACAAGAAAAATGCAACAGGGTACACATACATGGAACCTAATTTTTATTTATTTTTACATGTCTCTGGAGATTGCTTTGGTTGAAGAATGAGTAAGAATGCTTTAACTAAATAATAGCATAACAACATAACATAACATAACATAACATAACATAACATAACATAACATAACAGTCATGTTATTTATCTCAATTTTTACCAGTGAAATATAGAAACAAGTGCGATGCTACATGAGATCAGTTCATTACCCGCTTTCAAATGCAAATTTTGTTTTTATACATAGTGCACATAAATGACATTGGCTTTCTGTATAACCCCCCCCCCCTCTCTTGCTGCCTGACTCTCTGGTGTAAAGTGGCTTTCTGTCGCTGTCACATGTATTTTTTGCTTTTCCAAGAGCAAAGATGGCACCATTTTAACTTACTAAGATGTATTAAGGTATTAATAATGTCACAGAGAAATCATTACACCATTTACATAAATTTTTATGAACTTAATGGCTCCTTTGATTCAGCGTTCTTGTTTTGAAAAAAAAGTAATCTACAAAACTCCTATTTCTTGTTTCCCCCCTTCTTAGACATTTTGAAAAAAGGATATAGACAGAAACCTTTCTGGTAATAGAAATTCATGAAAGTGAAATTAATCACAGCTGAATTTTGCTTTATCTTTACTTTACTTTGTATCTTAGATTAAGTCTGACAAGGCAGTCAGAAATCATTAGTGATAGCAATGACGACTTTGATTCATTTGTTCAAGCAATAATATTTCTGATTTATCTACTTTCCTGTGCTGAAAATTTCACACCTTAAATGTCAATATAGCATCAGTACTTGCAAAGTGTTCTTCTCTCCATTTTTGGATGGGGAGAGGAGGACAGGAACCTCCTTTTCTTGCTTGGATAGAAAGCTTTGGTTGGAGCCTACCAGAAGTGTTGATGCATGCAAGTTGCCCACTTCTGCCTTGGAGCCTTACCTAAAAGAGCAGCGAGAGTATACATGGAAAGAGAAGGAATGTTGGCTGTCCTCTTTGGCACTTGCTGGCTTATGGGCTTCTTCTGCTGCCCACTAAGGCCTTAACAATCTCTTCACTCACCTGATGCCCTCTAGATGCATTGGAGTACAACTCCTATCATCCTCAGCCATTGGTCATGCTTGTTGGACTATTGGGAGTCACAGTTCAGGAACATCTGGAAGGTACCACGTTGACAACCTTTTCCTTGTTTACCTGATTAAGGGTGACCCTCACTCTCTCCTGGACCAGAAACAGTGCATAGCCTGCTTCTATTCTGCACAGCTGCCAATTTTCATTGCAGATCTCTTTTGTTACTATTAGCTATGGCTCTGGTGAAATCCGTAGAAGTGTTTCACCTCCTTTTGTGGGGTGCATGCCGAATTATTATGCACAGCACATAGCTAAACTGTTGAATTCACTCCCACAAGATGTAGTGAAAGCCATCAACTTGGTTGGCTTTAAAAGAGGTGCAGACAAAATCATGGAGGACAAGGCCGCATTCTGACTCTACTGTTGGAGGCAGTGTGCCTCTGAATACCAGTTGCTGATAATTTCTAGTGGGGAGAGTGTTGTTGTGTTCATGCTGTGCTTACAGGCTGCTCATAGGTATCTGGTTGGCCACTGAAAAGAGAGTCTTGAACTAGCTGGATCTTGGGCTTGATCCAGCTAGCTGGACCTTTGGCCTGATCCAACAGAGCTCTATGCAAATGTTGAATCCATGGTAGAAACTTTGTGGGAGCCAAATATTGGTGCACTATTGACCAATAACAGAGAGTATGGGGTCCCTCTTATACCAGCTCACTCTCAAAGCCTTATATCAAATGTAAATTTCACTGAAGTCAAGAGGGGATTTTGTAAATAAACTCTATGAAAGTTGAAGCTATACTACTGTATTAAGCACAGAACCACTGTGGTGAATAATACAGCGTAGAGCCAATCATCTTATTAAGCTTATTTCCTGGAATATTGTACATAAGTAAAAGAATGTCAGTTTTTTTGTGCTCTCCTAGCTTTGCAAGTATTCTGTCAAACCACTCAAAACTTTACAGTGAGCGAGCCAAGACTAATCAGCTGTACATCACATCTTTATCTTGTGACAGTTACGGCAAGTATGCATCAGATTACATTCCATATCACACTTCTGCTCCATTAATTGACTGCCTTCCTTTGTTTCTGCTGACCATAACAGTCTCCCGAGAATCACTGAAATGACTGAATAGTCTGATCAGGAAATTTGAGCAGGGTTTTTTTTAAAAAAAAAAAAAAAAACACACCAAAAGCCACAGTTCCATCAATCAAAAAGGAGATACAATACTGAACCAAACAAGCTTATCAGGCTAAGAAGCATTGCTGGAATCTTCCATTGTGTAATTGCATTATGTGCCGGACAGATATTCAGTTCAAGGCTTATGATGGCTAATTTGTGGAAGCAGAAATATTTTGCTGAAGCAACATCAATCTCTTCTCTTTTCAAAAGCTGCTAATATGAAGACATGGGTGATGTCTGCAAGCCTGAGACTAATAACTGGCACTTCATATAAACTGCAAAGATATGAAGAAGAAGGAAGAAATCAATTATTAAAGTGAAGTAGGAAAATTGTTTGCTATTTCATTTGTTGTCAACTCTGACTGTGGGTAGAAACCTTAAATAGAAAACATCACTAAGGAGTTTTATGTTAGGGTATATTTTCTGGGGGTACACACACACACACTCACACTCTATGTGATAAAATTGAATTCATTTACTCATTGACACATAACTTGTATTTACATTGTTAGTGATGTTGCAGCTTCATTGTGATTATACATATGCTCACTTCTGCCTTTTAGACATAATAATCCAGGGGGGGGGGCTCATTAATTTTGCTTGCATGTGAATAGGGTTGGTTGTGGTAGACTGTATAGACAGATGTTGTCAGACTAGCTACTAGCTTATGATCTTTGGAGACAAGTCTACCCTAATATCATCTATGCAATTTTAAACATGGCTTCAGTTGAGTTCACTTTTCAAGGCAAGCTGCTTGAGGTTTGATGAGGGACAAGGTAGCCTGAAGAGTTAAGCTTATCACCTCAGTGTAGATAATGTCACTTGTCAAATGCTCAGGATGTGACCTTTTTGCAATCCATTCAATACAGTGGAAAATAATTGTAATACTGTGGCCTTCAGAAGAGGATCCTATGGTACAAACAGCTGAAAAGTGAATACCACTTATCTTTACAAAAGCAGTTTCCTTCTGTATAGCAGTTTATGAGAAGAGCACTGTTGCACTTGTGTCCTCCCTGCATAGACATTTGATTGGCCACTGTGAGAAATGGATGCTGTGCTGGATGGAACTTTTGGTTCTTAAAGACCAACAACAACAACAACACATGTGTGAAAAAAATCTATGCACACTCTCTGTGCTTAAGGGAATTCCACCAGTATCTTCTGCTTTTCTAAAGGTGTGCTGAAATCATTTAGGATTGCTATTAGCTATCAAGTGGGATAACAAGAAAAAGCTGGGCAATAATAAAGGTTTGACAGCTGATTCAGCCTTGAAGCAGAAATTGCTTGCGATCAGTTCTGGTCATTAACCTGATGACATCCCTAATGTAAGGAATGCAAAGATGACATCCAGCCACACCAAACTGCCATCTGAAATATAGAGGTCATGCAGAGGTACTGTCGAGCAGGGGCACACATAAATGGCATGGGGAAAGCCAAGACATTATTATATATATATATAATCTCACCACTGCTTTATTTGCTAGGAGGAAAAGTTTTCTGCTGGAGAATTCCATTGCTGTTCACAAAGAAATACATGTGACACACACACACACACATGCATGCACACACACACACACAACACTTTGCAGTGATGGGGTGGACAAAGATGGGTGATGTTTGCCCATTGTGCTTCTACAACACAGGATGTACAAGCAACACAGAAGATAGAAATGATTGACTAGTTGCTAGATGTGCAAGGCACCTTCATTATGTAGTCTTTGTTGGATGCTGCAGGCACAGCTCTTTAACCTGTTCTTTGGCACCTGAATATATTTCTCCCTCTCTCATATATATATGGACACATCTTCCCTTGATTTTAATCTGTTTTAACTGCTTTTAATATTGCATATTTAAACTGTTCTGTGATCTCATGAAGGGTGGATAGGAAATCTAAACAACAATAAGAACAACAACGAAGGACACCATTATCTTCCCACGCTGTGCTTCAGGGCTCAAAACACAGTGCAGGGAGACACCTGAGTGACTACAACTTCCCCTCCTATGCTGTGCCACGAGCCACTGCATACTACTGAACATAGGAAGAGTCACCTAGATGCCCTGTTTTCTGGTGTTTCCTTGCTTCCTCTGTGGCTGTGAAGAATCCCATAATGAAGTACAGCTAGGCATTCTTCCACCTCTCTGAGAACTTAAGTGCATATGTGGATCAGTACAAAACATTCATAGAATTGTGGGGTTGGAAGGGACCAAAAGGGTCATGCAGGAAGCCTTTGCCCAATGTGAGGCTTCAACCCATGTCCCTGAGATTAAAAGTCTCATGCTCTAATATCACTGCTAATACTTGGGTGTGCATGTCATTAGGGATGCTGGAGAATTCAGAAATGGGAGAGGAAATTGCCACTCTTTGCTTATTTCATAGAAATGTAGAGTTGGAAGTCTAATATTGTATGATTGTATTTTTTCCCTATGTCTTGATTGTGTATTTCCTTTTTTCAATTCTCCCCAGACTTATCTAACAAATTGTTAGAAAGGCAGTTATTAGCACTTAATCCCCTCAGGTTCAAGGAGCAGTGTTGGGGGGGGTATTGTTTTTGTTTGTCACTATGTTATATAGGGGGTGTCTGTGCGTGTTGTAAACTGCCCGGCGATCCTCAGATGAAGGACAGTATAGAAATTTTAATAATGATATTTCCACTGGGGCTCAGTAGCTCTCACATGTGACTCAGATTTGTCCCCTGCTTCCTTCACAGTTCAGAAAGGCACCAGTCAAGTAATGGAAGCATGTGTGTACTTACGTGATATAAATTATGCCACACTTGAATTCAGTGGTTACCATGGATTCAGGTAATGCCCTCATCCATAAAATGCTGGCTTTTGTAGATTCTGAGTGGAAGAACCAGTGCTGTTTTTCTAGAAAAAGAGATGCCAGAACTCACCATTAATGCCTTCCTTGTTCTCTTATACTGACAATGGCACCTAGCTGAGAGGTGCTGGAACTGAGTTCTGGCAAGTTCTGGCTGGAAATAAAAGGCCCTGGGAAGAACTATGTTGGCTGATTCGTTCTAAGAAGTTGTGGGTTTCATTTCTATAACTGCTAAGCAAGTTGAATTTTCCATCAGTTTTGTGGCTATGTCAATGATGCACAAAGTGACCATGGCTGGATATAGACACATCAAAGAAGCGTTTCAGTTTAAAGTGTTGTAAATTTAAACAGAGGAACCAGAGACCAAATTGCAAACATGTGCTGGATTATGGAGAAAGCCAGAGAGTTCCAGAAAAAAACATCTACTCCTGCTTCATTGACTATGCAAAAGCATTTGACTGTGTCGACCACAGCAAACTATGGCAAGTTCTTAAAGAAATGGGAGTACTGCATCACCTCCTCTGTCTCCTGAGAAATCTCTATGTGGGACAAGAAGCTACAGCTAGAACTGAATATGGAACAAGTGATTGGTTCAAAATTGGGAAATTGTCTCCCTGCTTATTTAACTTATACGCAGAATTCATTGTGTGAAAGGCTGGACTGGATGAATCCCAAACTGGAATTAAGATTGCCGGAAGAAATATCAACAACCTGAGATATGCTGATGACACAACCTTGATGGCAGAAAGTGAGGAGGAATTAAAGAACCTTTTAATGAGGGTGAAAGAGGAGAGCGAAAAATATGGTCTGAAGCTCAACATCAAAAAAACTAAGGTCATGGCCATTGGTCCCATCACCTCCTGGCAAATAGAAGGGGAAGAAATGGAGGCAGTGAAAGATTTTACTTTCTTGGGATCCATGATCACTGCAGATGGTGACAGAAGTCACAAAATTAAAAGATGCCTGCTTCTTGGAAGAAAAGCAATGACAAACCTAGACAGCATCTTAAAAAGCAGAGACATCACCTTGCCGACAAAGGTCCATATAGTTAAAGCTATGGTTTTCCCAGTAGTGATGTATGGAAGTGAGAGCTGGACCATAAAGAAGGCTGATCGCCGAAGAATTGATGCTTTTGAATTATGGTGCTGGAGGAGACTCTTGAGAGTCTCATGGACTGCAAGAAGATCAAACCTATCCATCCTTAAAGAAATCAGCCCTGAGTGTTCACTGGAAGGACAGATCCTGAACCTGAGGCTCCAATACTTTGGCTACCTCATGAGAAGAGAAGACTCCCTGGAAAAGACCCTGATGTTGGGAAAGATGGAGGGCACAAGGAGAAGGGGACGACAGAGGATGAGATGGTTGGACAGTATTCTCGAAGCTACCAACATGAGTCTGACCAAACTGCGGGAAGCAGTGGAAGAAAGGAGTGCCTGGCGTGCTCTGGTCCATGGGGTCACGAAGAGTTGGACATGACTAAACAACAACAACAAATTTAAACAGGGAAAACAGGTCACCATCTGGTGGCACAATGCTATATAGCCCATAAAATGCGTATAATTTGCTTTTTCTTTACCAGTCTAGCTGAGCCCCATGATAAGTCAGGAAAACCTTTGTTTTTAAAGTCTGGAGAGCCAACCTCATATTTATCTGTGAGAAAATAAGTGTATGGAGCGTTATAAGGTCATGAGATACTGAACATTTGTTTAAATAAACCCAGAATACCACTGTGCTGCTGTCAGAAACCAAAATAAAATTACCAGCTATAAGAGTTTATGGGACACAGAACTGACAATAATGTGTGATTCTCTGTGATACAGCCGTATTGAAGGAGACGGGTAATCATAATTTAACATCTCCTCTTCTCAGAATGCCTTGATATAATTAAAGATGCTGTCAGTGACATTGAATGGGGACAAATGCCAGGTTTAACTGAAGAAGAAAGGACTACAAGGTCTATTCCTTTTAAAAGGGTTGGTGAAAGAAAACGAGAAAAACAAATGCTCACCAAGACAAAAGGGACAACATTAGGATGATTGTTCTATATATTTTAAAGCAGGGTCAGAACTGCAGGTCCATGAGCTTTAATTTGTCCACCAAGCCTTGCTCAGTCACCCTCCAGTCACCTAAAATACCATCACTAGCAGCAAAGGAAGTATTACGAGAGCACATACTGTATATAGTGCTTTTTGTGTGTGATGGTACTCATTGGTACGGAGTACCATCACCTGTTTCTTTACCGCCTATGGCAGCCATTTTGTGCTGGTATGTATGACATCTTAATCAGGATAAGAGTACTAACACTTATTTTATTTTATTCCCAATGTAGGTTTACAGAGAAATTCTATGCATAGTTGCTTATATTTATCTTTTGGCTGGTCAGTTTCTTGAGATCACTGCCAAGGTAGTTAGTTTTTGTGTGGCAGCAATAACTTGCTGGTGCAGGATCTTGTCTTAATTTTAGAATTATTAACACCATACCTTGTTTTGTCCCCCCCCCCCACTTTAATATAATTATTTTATATTTCTCATTGTTTTTTAATATCTTACATTGTGTTAAATCTCCACATGTAATAGTATACTTGATGTATTTTATTGTGTTTTATGCGTTTCGTTTTCTTCTTATCTTCTCTACTGATCATTGACCGAAATAAATCTACACACACACACACACACACACACACACACACACAGTGGTACCTCGGTTTATGAACTTAATCCATTCCGGAAGTCCATTCTTAAACCGAAACCGTTCTTAAACCAAGGCACGCTTTCCCTAATGAGGCCTCCTGCAGCTCGTGCCTTTCCACCGATTGGATTCCATTCTTAGATCGAGGTAAAGTTTGCAAACCGGGACACTATTTTAGGTTTTGCGGAGTTCGTAAACTGAATCATTCGTAAACAGGACTGTTCTTAAACTGAGGTACCACTGTGTGTGTGTGTGTGTGTGTGTGTGTGTGTGTGTGTGAGAGAGAGAGAGAGAGAGAGAGAGAGAGAGAGAGAGTGTGTACACAAATAGACAGATATATATACTTGGAAACAAGTATCACTGCGATCAATGCAGTTTATTCCCAGGTAAGTGTACATAGAATTACAGCCTAACTTTTCAGTGCCATGTTCATCCAAAGGGAAAGAAGTCCCTGTGCTCTTAATAATTTAATACTGAGTACAATTGCATAGGATTGTGGCCTGTGGATCAAACAAAAAGTCAGACAGCAAGAACTGGGATGAACTATAGGTCAAGGGGAATCCTTGGAGTGGAACGTAGTGAGTTGAAGAAAAGTGCCCAGCAGGAAAGAGGCAGAACCCAAACACTGAGTATTCCTGCCACTTCCTGAGAGGGAGAAGGGGAGGGGTGAGGCACGAGGAGCTCAGCATTGAACCGATCCAATGTCCCTACTGTCACATCCACAACATTTCCATCTCAACAGCCAACAGTGATGCTCTTCCCTACCTAGGCCATCGCATCAACCACTACTGCATTCCAGAGAACATTTTCAAATTTTCCTGACTGGTAACAGCACAGGTCAACAGTGCCTACTTTAGTCTCTTAACAACAACAACAACAACAACAAACCAACATCCCGCTGTAATTAAGGATGCAATTTTAAATATGTCTATGCATATTATTTCTGCTTTTATAATCTTTGGGCAGCATATTACATTCCTGAAAGCTTTGGGTCATTGAATTCTATGTTTAAACCTTAATAATATTTAATATGAACATTCATCTGTGGTGGGATAAAATTGTTTCCTTGGATCTAGCCCAAGGTTCAAGAAGTGAACGCTGCATTGCTGCTGGTTGGTTTGATCCAATGTAGAAATGATGTATCTATTCACCAGTTTTTAGTAGACTTTCAGACCTTCCTTTCATCTACAGTAGGGTTCATTGTAGGAAAGAGCTAACATTGAGTCAGTAGGCATTGTCAGGATTTCCAGAACATTGTCCAGAAGAGGGCAATCAAATTGGTCAAAGGCCTGGAAACGATGCCTTATGAGGAACGGCTTAGGGAGCTGGGTATGTTTAGCCTGGAGAAGAGAAGGTTAAGGGGTGATATGATAGCCATGTTCAAATATATACAATGATGTCATATAGAGGAGGGTGAAAGGTTGTTTTCTCCTGCTCCAGAGAAGTGGACACGGGGCAATGGATTCAAACTACAAGGAAGAAGATTCCACCTAAACATTAGGAAGAACTTCCTGACAGTGAGAGCTGTTCGGCAGTGGAATTTGCTACCAAGGAGTGTGGTGGAGTCTCCTTCTTTGGAGGTCTTTAAGCAGAGGCTTGACAGCCATCTGTCAGGAATGCTTTGATGGTGTTTCCTGCTTGGCAGGGGGTTGGACTGGATGGCCCTTGTGGTCTCTTCCAACTCTATGATTCTATGATTCTATGATTGCATTTATAAATCTGAATTAGGTTGCAGCTATCCTCCTCCCCACCTCTCTCTTTTTTGTATGTGTGTGGGGGGGGGGTTATCCCAATTATAAACATGCTGATTAAAATGAACCTCTTCCCCCTCTGCAAAATCATTATGTTGGTTTTAGTATTATTGACTCTGCTGGATGGGTGGACAGTGGTGGAGACACTCAGTCAGCTGCACATTTGGAATTTATGTAACAACATTCCATGTCCGGTAAAAGCATTTCATGATATGCTAGTTAGCAATGAGACATAATGTTCATGCTGGTATAAAGCTGGTATTCATTATATTTCTGTACTAACTCTTTCATCTTGGCAAGAATGGGTGTTGTTGTTTTTTTGGTAATTCAGATATGGTAGGATTGCACTAACAAGACATATTTTCATAATGATAAGGCTACATAGAGAAATGCCTTTCCAATGATAAGCTTTTTTTTGTGAAGCAACCAGTTTTCTGTATGTGAACTGTTAGCTATAATGCTGAAATGCAGGGTGTACTGAATAGGCATTATTGTGTTAATTTCTCAACCAAATGTGCTCTCCCATGGGTAGGGGTTAATGACTGGAGTTATTAATTAATGTGGCCTGTTAAAATGTAATAGCCTGGCTCGAGGGTATTTTTATATAGTCTTTCTATGTGGACATCTATTGATTTATACTAGATTTGCGTTGATGGCTTTCAATGGCCCTTCATTTTTGTGACTCTGCTTTAATGGTTTATTAAATTAGAGTGTCATTTAACTGACTCCATACTCCTTGTTAATCTGCCTAACTAGATTAGCCTCTGGAGGAGGACATTGGTGTTGATGTTTTTCTTCCTTCAGAGTTATGTGCTTAATTTACTTTGTTTTAAAACCTGGACAAAGGTTCAATTCATTTTATTTCTTTCCTTAGTTTTAGGAGGGATTTTTTTTGGGGGGGGGTTGTATTCTTGCAGTAAGGGAGAGTTTTGCATAGCGTAGAATCTAGCCTAGTGGACAGGTTAAACTAGGAATGTGCTCTGCAAAGTTTAGAGACTAAAATTATATCCCCTCTTAATCACAGGTGTACTCAGGCTTCTATGTACCCCCCAACCCCAGATGTCTGGGACTGGAAGACCAAGGGAAAGACTGAACTGTGATTTCTGCATTGCCAGGGGTTGGACTAGTTGACTCTTGGGGTCCCTACCAGTACTACAAATCTATGATTCTATAAATACAAGATGACTAGGTTGCTAGTTTTGTAGCCCTATGTGGGCAAGGAGGAAAGAGTAGAGACCCTGTTTGGGTTGCGCCTACAATCCTCAGCCCAGCCTTGCTGGAAACTTGGAAAGGGTTTCCTGGGCAGCCAATCAGGAGCTCTACAGAAGGTGAAGATGACAGAGCAGACCTGAGGGAAGACCACTCATCTCTGGAGTATAAATATGGGCCCAGGTGTTTAGGAATCATATTGTACCCCCCCACCCTATTTTTGGTCTTGCTTTAGATTTTGCTTTATTACCACTTGTGGGGTGATGTATTGTATATTGCTGTGGACGGAGGCCAGCCACTAGTTAGCAGGATTGGAAAGGAAATTTACCCACAGGCAGAATTGGGCCAAACTCAGATGGCCACCCCACTTTCTCCAGAGATGGTCTTGGGTGCTGCCCTATGCAGTGGAGGCTGTCCCACAAACCTCATGCCTCCCTTCTTAGAATCAGTCAGGGGGTAACCCTGTCTGCCGTTGCATTTGTTGGTCCTCCCTACATTTGCCCTAACATTACCAATGGGCACCAGAAAAAATTACACCTATGCCCACAACCCCAGCTTAGGAGACTGTTGGGCTACCACCCACCCATGTTGCCTGAAGGGCCCACAGGTATGATTCACACCATAATGGGCCCACAAATCTCACTAGCTCCACATAGGAGAGTCCACCACTTTGGCCTGAAGTAGAACATTAATGAGCAGTTAAGCCCCCCAATGACTAGTTTCTTGCCATAGGCTACACCAAACCCTGTGCACTGTTTCCAATGAAACTGTGGCAATGTTAAATCCAGGTCAGCTTCTGTGTTGTTATTACTCCCAATCCCTACTTCCTGACTGCAGGGTCACAAGAATGAGCACTGTATAATGGTTCCACAGCTTATAAAAATAAAGATGTGTGCTTTAATTGCTTTATAATGCATGCATGAACTTATAAATGCCTTAACACTTCTCTTACTGAAGGGTGCTTGTTATCCTACAGTAATATGTACTTTCAGTCACATCTGTGCTTCAAACATAGTGTTAGTGGGGTTGCTATATTTTGAAGAGCAAAAAGGAGGACATATTTGCCAACTTCTACTTTTAACTGCGGATTGCTCAGACGACTCTCAATTTTACATACCCGGGATGTGCCCTGGAAAAAGAGGGCATATGGCAACCCCAAGTTGCATCATTCTTCCCCTGGCGTTGTCTGATCAATATAAAAGATCAGTGGTTAGGAGGCCCCAGTCCCACACCAACTACAGCAAATAACATTCAGTTAGGTGTGCAGCCTTAACAAGGCCTTAAATTAGGCCTTCCTGAGCAAATGGCAGGTCACCTTCCTTTGTATATTTCATCAGTGTTATTTCTACTTCCAACCCCAATTTGTGAATACAAGATTGCATTTTAGTATTGGTATTTCTTTCTGTGATGCAGCTAAACACAAATTCAGGGCAGTTACAATAGCCTATAGGGCAAGCAGACAATTCAAGGCCACCCATCAGTTCAAGTCCTCAAGAATGTCAACTAGTTCAGCTCCCACCCCCTTCACACTATCTAGCATATTTACATTCACATTGGTATAGCTTGAAACACTAGCATGTGTTAGCTGAATGAATCTTACTTAATTTTCAAAGATCAGTCTTGATGGGAAAACACTGCTGCTTACTTGTGCCGTTTTGCAGAGCGATATTGCTTTCAAATTGAGCTTTCTAATTCAGCTGAGTTAAATGGGTTTCTCTTTTATATCATATGGGTGGATTTAAAAACTCCTCTTTGCTTTTTTTAAAAAAAAAATAATCATCATGAAAAATTCCATAATATTTCCATTTCATTTAAAAGCCAGCTTTCGAAAAGCATTTGCAAATCAAGGAAGGAGAGTGCAGGCAGCTGCAGTCCATAGGTCAACCAACCATTAGTAATATGGTACAGCTATTAGATTGCAATTATATTTGGATCTTGTCTGAGTGAACAGTTGGAATGTGAACTGCCTTGTAATAACACATTTTAATAAAATGAGGGAACAGATGTCAAATCAGCTCTAATCTGCCCCAATTGAGCAGAATTTGACATTAGTGTTAAGCAGCTGTATAAATTTCAGTAAAGGTAAGACATTTACCAAGCCATCCTTCGCCAAGCTCATGCCCTCCAGATGTTTTGGGCTAACTTGAAACTGTTGTTTGCCTTCATCAACCATGCATCAAATATATAAGAACTGTGAACGGACACTGAGCAATCTGCAGAACATTTTCCCAAGTGCTCAGCTGTGAACCAACACTAGTCTGAATCACAGCTAATGTGGGCCAAGTGAAACTATCCTGCAACAATATTTGCTGATGGAGTAACATGGTGCAAAACAGGATATACTAATTGATTTCATGACTGTGTCTCTGTGCAGTCACACACATGCCACTTCGCTTCATACTGAAATCTAGAAAACTAGAAAGAAGCCTTAAATTCCATTTGTGCAGTTGACATGCTTCCTAGATAAGGAATTTTTATTGTTGTTAATCAGACAAGCTTTATTCAATTTCTGTCATTTGTACTTGCAATATTAATGTAATTGTTAAGAAGGCAGGTCAGTTTTAGAAATCTCATAGGGGGCTGAACAGTCTTCTAATCAGGAACCCCACTGTAAATAATCATAGCCATTTGAGTACATCTTCACTAATGCAGCACTTGAGTGCTAGACATTTGCTGCAGATCCTTCACATGGCATTACATATTCTCCCCAAAATAAAAAATCTCAAACAGACTCCATAGGAGGCTTCAGACAACCCACACACATGTTGTTGTTCCTCACACCCTGCCCCAGCTTTTGAAGCTTGATTATTAGAAGCCAGTGCTGATTGCAAATGATGAAATAATCACCAACATGATTCATTAATTGTATTTTTGACATCCTTAACATTTGCAAGAGCTATAGATGTCAGGTGTACAAGGCAGAAAGCAGATCTAGCTCATTAAAATACTGCTAATCTGAACAGCCAATCATTTGTCTTTTAAAAGACCATAGCAGTAGCAGCAGTAATAAATTGAATTCAATAAGCTAATAGAATTCACATCAATAAATGAACTGCAGTGTAATTAATCTCTCAAATTTGTGATTTCTATATAACTCATTGCATATTATCATTAGCGTTCAATAGGACTACTCAAAAGAAAGTGCTTCTAATTGGCTCAGAAGTATTCATGAAAGACATTTCATCCAAGGAAACTTTCCCATCTACCTAAAATGTCATTATAGTAGGTAAGGGGACCCTTGTCAACAGCATGGAAGGAATACAACTGCTGCTGAGGGAGAGGGAGAGGGAGAGGGAGTTCTCCACAATGAGGTGGAGACTATTGAGATTATTAATTTTATGCTCATGGAAGCCACTGGATTAACAAAACTATATCTTGCATTGAAATAAAGATTCTCCAGCCCAAATATGGTTCAAAAGCTTTACTCACAGAACTTAACTTCAAACATCTAAAAAAAACAACAACAACAACCACCAAATAAAGTTACATTCACTTAGTTGAATAACTCTTACACTGCTCCCAATATAAGGCATAATAACCTAGTTTACAAATAACTTCCATTCGGAGCTAAAATCAGAACTCTGTCTTTTCTCCATTGCAACCTTTTCCAGCCTCAGGCTGTATTGATGGAGATAGAAAATAAAGCATTCATTCTCTTTGGTAGTCAAGAACAAAGAAACACTGCACCCAGCATGGATGCCTGCCAATGAACATATGCATGGAACTGAAATACAATCCCTTTCACGTGACTGTGAGCTGATGGTCTTGTGACTAAGCCACAGGGAAAAAGGTAAAGGTACCCCTGACCATTAGGTTCAGTCACGGACAACTCATCTCACTCTATAGGCTGAGGGAGCTGGCGTTTGTCCACAGACAGTTTTTTCTGGGTCAACTAAGCCACTTCTGGCGAAACCAGAGCAGTGCACAGAAATGCCGTTTACCTTCCCACCGAAGCAGTACCTATTTATCTACTTGCACTTTGACATGCTTTCGAACTGCTAGGTGGGCAGGAGCTGTGACCGAGCAACAGGAGCTCACCCTGTCATGGGGATTTGAACTGCCGACCTTCTGATCAGTAAGCCCTAGGCTCTGTGGTTTAGACCACAGTGCCACCCACGTCTCTAAGCCCCAGGGATACAGGCCCATTAATGATGAACCAGGTAGGCTTTTCTCTGTCTTCATGGAAATTTTCAACCATCCTTCACGGTATACAATACAGACACATTATATATATATATCCCATTTCAATGTACATCAAACAGTTATTCTTAACAGAGGCAACTTGCAACAACAGCAACTGACTAGTCCTGACCCATTGACTGGCAGACCAGTGGCAATCCAACTGATCACCCTAGCTTTGTTACCAGGCATGATCTCAATGAAAGCATGCATCAGCCTGTGTGAAGCTCAGAATAGCAAAAGATTGGGTAGATGTCCGGTTCTTAAGAGGTCTTCTGCTATTTTGAGCTCCACCTATCTGGTTCTTAAGATATCTTAAGACACTCAGTCAATAAGGAGTCCTCTCCCTATCTTCAATTTGAGGTACCACCTGCTGAGATCACATCCTTCGTATTTGAAAGGATTTCACTTTACTTAGCTGAATCAAATATGCAAATGCATTGATGAAATGTTGACTACTGAACATTTGTTGGGTGCCATAAGATCCTAGCTTTATATGCTACAATCCCAGGTATACTTTTAAGGGACTAAGTCTCATGGAATTCAAATAAATTTCTATGTTAAAATGTTTAGGTTGCCATTATTCAAACCTATTTCTTTTCATCCATTTATCTTAGCTTTTTAAAAAAAATCAGCCAAAAGCAGATAAAATGTTTTGATATAATTAACATACAGCCAGAAGTATTTGACATTCCAAGTGAATAGATGAACATCATAAATCATCACAAAAGAATTTCTTTCAAAACAGGCTTTCCAGTTATTAAGTTTTATGTGGAAACTGATATACAGTCAGCCATGCAGAGTAGTGCTAAAATATCACAGGGGCTTTCAAATGAATTCTTTCAAGTCCATGGTGCATTCTAAATACCAACATAATATCACCAATTAAAATATGAAATAGAAGTTTTACCATTCATATGCTACTCAGCTATCTTATGTACCAAAGCAGGCAGGATCAATACTAAGTCTAATCCCAAGTAACTTCAAGACATGCCGACCCAAATTGCAACTGGGGAACCTATAGCAGGCATAGGCAAACTCGGCCCTTTAGCTGTTTTGGGACTACAACTTGCATCATCCCTAGCTAACAGGACCAGTAGTCAGGGATGATGTGAGTTGTAGTCCCAAAACATCTGGAGGGCCGAGTTTGCCTATGCCTGACTTATAGTCTACCCTGAAGACAGGGATGTCTACCAACACCTAGGGATCCTTACTTGATTCTGAAACTGCTAGACCCTGAAACAACCATCTATGCTATTGTGACAGAGGCTGGCATGATGGACTCCTCACTGCTAGCTCCCTGGCAGAAGGTTGATACACTCAAGACATTCCTCCTCACCAGATACAGGTAGGTAGCCGTGTTGGTCTGCCATAGTCAAAACAAAATTAAAAAAAAAATTCCTTCCAGTAGCACCTTAGAGACCAACTAAGTTTGTTCTTGGTATGAGCTTTCGTGTGCATGCACACTTCTTCAGATACACTGAAACGGAAGTCACCAGACCCTTAAATATAGTGAGGGAGTGGGGAGGGGTATTACTCAGAAGGGTGGTGGGAATGGGTGATCAGCTGATAGGTGTGGAAAACCTGTTGACAACTGTTAATGACTGCAATTGGTCTTACAGGGAAAGGTAAGGGGTGAGATGGCTAAAGATAGCTTTGCCATGTATAATGAGATAAGAATCCAATGTCTTTGTTCAGACCAGGTTTCTCCATGGTTTTAAGTTTGGTGATTAGTTGCAATTCAGCCACTTCTCTTTCCAGTCTATTTCTGAAATTTCTTTGTGTTAAGACAGCTACTTTGAGATCTTTTATAGAATGTCCTGGGAGACTGAAGTGTTCTCCTACTGGTTTCTCTGTCTTGTGATTCCTGATATCAGATTTATGTCCATTTAGCCTTTGGTGTAGGGTTTGGCCTGTTTGTCCAATATAGAGAGCTGAAGGGCACTGTTGGCATTTGATTGCATACACAATGTTGGAAGATGAGCAATTAAATAGTCCTGAGATGGTATGTTTGATGTTGTTGGGGCCAGTAATGGTGTTGTCCGGGTTTATGTGGCACATTGTGGCAGCAAAGTTGGCATCTGGGTTTATTGCAGGCTCTGGTACCAATGTCCATGTTGAGTCCTGTTGTTGTATTATTGTGGGTGAGGAGTTGTTTTAGATTGGATGACTGTCTGTAGGCGATGAAGGGTCTTCCTCCCAGAGCTTGAGAAAGAGAACTGTCATTGTCTCAGAGAGGTTGTAGATCTCTGATGATGCGTTGTACTGTTTTAACTTGGGAGTTGTATGTGATTACTAGTGATGTTCTGTTATTTTCTTTTTTGGGTCTGTCTTGCAGCAAGTTCTCTCTGGGTATCAGTCTGGCTCTGTTGATCTGTTGGTTAACTTCATCAGGGGGATATTTTAGTTCTAAAAAGGTTTGCTGTAGATCTCTTAGAGAGTCTCTGTCTGTAGAGTTGGAACAGATGCGGCTGTAACGTAAGGCCTGGATATATACAATGGATTGTTTGGTATGTTTGGGATGGTAGCTAGAAGCATGTAGATATGTTTGTCAGTCAGATGGTTTACGGTATAAGGTGGTGTCTATGTGTCCATCCTGTATTTTTATAGTAGTGTCCAAAAATGTATTTCTTGCATAGATTGGTTCGTTGTTAGGTTGATGGTTGGGTGAAAGTCATTGAATGTCTGTTGGAAGGTGCCCAGGATCTGTTGACCATGTGTCCAGATAATAAAAATATCATCAATGTATTTGCAGGTACAAGAGAGGTTTGAGTGGGTAGGAGTTTAGGAAACGTGACAGATTTAGAAAAACATTTCCTAAACTCCTACCCACTCAAACTTCTCTTGTACCTGCAATACATTGACGATATTTTTATTATCTGGACACATGGCCAAATAAAATCTAGCCACCTGTCTGTGGGATATTGCTGGAAACTGAGTTTGGCCATGATAGTGATGACTTCCCTTTTCACCTGCACCCAGAATGTGACATGCCACCTAAGTAAGCTTATTGGCTGCCAGTGGGCCTGGAACTGTGGAAGAAAATCCTCGATTGCCACCAGCCAACACAGCCCACGGCATCCGCCAGCCCTTCACTTGCAGATGTCTTGAGAGCCCCTGAAAGAGTTGGTAAAATATAAATATGTCTTCACAGTCAATAGCAAGCCAGACCAGGGAATGATGTTTGAAGTCACAGGACAATGGAATGCCAGCAACCACTACAGGCCACACAGAGACTTCACATGCTTTGTCAACTATCTTCTGTCAACTTTGTGCACTACTCCCACCTGAGCTTTGTACCCCTCAATGGAACCATCAAGTTCAGCAACCAAAGCAAGCAGTGTTTTCACTGCAGGCACTCCAGCAAGATCCTTCTGCATGTGCTCTGTAGCTGCAAACCCCATTCAATGGTGTGGAAGCACCCACACAACACAATGACAAGCCATCTAGCCAAAGCAACTCCTGCTATTTCGCCGAACTGCCACAGGAAGCCAGCTAAGACCCAACAAATCATTTGAAACAAAGGAGCATATATAACAACATTAAATAATGTTTATGAATTTAATCATCTGTAAATGATTTCCAGGAGGCTTAGGCAATCTAGTCAGATTAAGTTAATTCTCATCACCTATATAAAGCTGATCTCAGGGTGCTTGCCTAATAAATTGGGGGTTGTCAGTTTGAAACAGGCAAATGGTTGAGTAAAAAGTACCATCACCACATATTTAAACCAAGTCTATTAGGAATTGCATTACTTCTAAAAGTTCAGAGCCCTAATTGCCACTTGTATTAGAAGCACAGCTGCCAGCTTTCAACTGCTGTGGTTCTTAAAAGTGAGAACAGAGCCTTGGGGAGGTGCTTGCTATTAACTAGGTTACCACTGATTAGGATTTCTGCAAATATCCATAAAAAGTGTGAAACTACTTGAAATGATATCTTGGCTTCCAGTGGGTTGGACCAGAGTCACAAAATAGCCCCCTGTCTATTAGACACTTTCCAGTTTTCTGCCAAGTAAGGATGATTTCATTGGCACCTAGAGAGCTCTGTGGCAATAAGTTCCATGACTGGTATGATGAAACTTTTCCATTCAGTTTCTTAAAGTTGATGCCCATTCATTTCAGTGAAGACTATATTTTAAGGGATTAGAAAGGTGATGTCAAGCTTCTGTCAGAGACCCTTCCCCACATTGATGACTTCCAGAGGTTTTGGATTAAAACTTGCAAAAAATTGGTCATGCTGCCTGGGGCTGGTGAGAACTGGAGCCCCCAAAATCTGGGGACTGGGGCAATATCAGGTCATTGAAAACTGCTGAAATGCTTTCTCATAATGCAAAGCCAGTAGAATATTTCCAAAATGTCTTTTGAAACATTCTTAATTATAAAGTGTGGTGTCTGTGTTGCAGTGGAGTAAGTGTGGGGAAAGAGTGCTCAGGACACTAGTGGTGTTAGCTATAGCTAGGAATGAGGGGGAAATTCAGTTCAGTTTGCATTTAAAGGGGGAACGTACCAAACTCACACTTTTTTGGGGGGAAAGTTGCAAACCGAATGAGCATGAGTACTTCCTAACAATTTGCAAATGTCCCCTGCCAAAGCTTGGTGCCCAGTTCCATAGATAAGTGCTGTGGGAGAGGCCTATGCTTTGCCGTTCTTGAGTTTAGGATTTTGCTAGGTGTTGCTACTTCCTTGCAATAAACAAACAAAAGGGAAAAGATTAAAACTCCTGTTCCTTGAAATCACATAAAATATATATTTCTCCTGGTGAAGAACGAGTTGCACCCTTGCCCGAGGATTAAATAGTATAGACCACCTATCCAGCCATATGTCAGACTTTACTACAGAAATGTGGCTATTTCTTTGACCCTTGAGGAAGTGTGGAACTAGAAACAAGTCAGGCAGAATAGATCTTTTGGTGTGTATTTTCTGACAACAACAGCTGTTTATGTCTTCTTTTGCTGCAAGTCACTTTATAGCTGTTTGACTCACATTCTGTTTGGATGTTGTTAGTTCCTTACTAAGCGACCCAGGGTGGAAATGGTCTACCCTGAGTCAGGTGCAGCAGCAGCTTTGCCCGTTCCTTTCCTAAAACCAAGGAAATCAGGTGGAATAGCATTGATTCAAATACCTAAAAGCACCCTCAAAACCACAGAGCATTCTGGATATTAGACATTTTCTTTCCCCATATGTAGCAGTTCACACTGCCATGAACTCGGGTAATTTGATTTATGGGTTATTATTATTTATTAAATTTGTTGTTGTTGTTCAGTCATTCAGTCGTGTCCGACTCTTCGTGACCCCATGGACCAGAGCACGCCAGGCACGCCTATCCTTCACTGCCTCCCGCAGTTTGGCCAAACTCATGTTAGTAGCTTCGAGAACACTGTCCAACCATCTCATCCCCTTCTCCTTGTGCCCTCCATCTTTCCCAACATCAGGGTCTTTTCCAGGGAGTCTTCTCTTCTCATGAAGTGGCCAAAGTACTGGAGCCTCAACTTCAGGATCTGTCCTTCTAGTGAGCACTCAGGGCCGATTTCCTTGAGAATGGATAGGTTTGATCTTCTTGCAGTCCATGGGACTCTCAAGAGTCTCCTCCAGCACCATAATTCAAAAGAATCAATTCTTCGGCGATCAGCCTTAAATTTGTATACCATCCTATACCTGCAGGTCTCAGGGCGGTTCACAATATAAAATCGTAATTCAAAACATAGAATACATAAAAAATATAAAAACAGGAACAACTCATTAATCCCCCCTCCACATTTCCATGGTTGCATGGTAATGCTTGAAACACATTGGGTAAATTTTTGTTTAATGATCCCACTGTGAGCCACAACATCGATAACTTCAAGATTACCAACTAGTGTAATGAGCTCTGTGAGGGGCTGCCATTAAAGCTGCCCCAGAAGTTGTAAGTACAGTAGTATGAAATGCAGCTACTAGCCTACTGATTGGATGTGCAGGCTGTCAATAAGCTGCCAAGCCGGGCATAAGGTTTTTATGTTGACATACAAAAGATTTATTATTTATTTTATTTATTTGTTAATTTTGCATTCCACCCTTCATCCAAAGATTTCAGGGCAGTTCACAGCATAGAAATGCAAACCAAACCACAAAGGAAGTAAAGGAAGAACCAAAGCAAAGCAAACCCACAACTCCCCTCTCCCACAAACACATTTAAAATGACAATAGAATGTTAATCATCCACAAAGAGGAAAAAGTTTTCACCTGGTATCGAAAGATGTATCATGAAGGCAACTTAGGACCAGGTTAATTGAATGAACATATTCTCCCTTACTGACTTCCTAGATCACAGAGATTGGCTGATGAGGTTCTCCTGGTTGTTCCACAACCAATGAAGATTTGCTTAGCAACAATGGGGGGGGGGGGCTAAATACTGGTGTCACTCTTCTCCTGAGCTTAGTTGAATGCCAACACTATCAACCCTCTGCCACTTATAAAACACATCAGGCTTCCAAGCATTTGCGGGTGCTTAATTTCTAGTAGGTTAATCGTATTTTAACCCTGCTCTGGCTTTCAGCTGCATTTTCTTTTCTGTTGCAATATTAATGTTGGCATTTTAAAATTTGTGACAGTTGCAAAAGGCAGTACAGTGGTACTTCGGGTTACAGACGTTTCAGGTTACAGACTCCGCTAACCCAGAAATAGTACCTTGGGTTAAGAACTTTGCTTCAGGATGAGAACAGAAATTGTGGGGCGGCGGGGCGGCGGCAGCAGGAAGCCCCATTAGCTAAAGTGGTACCTCAGGTTAAGAACAGTTTCAGGTTAAGAACGGACCTCCAGAACAAATTAAGTTCTTAACCTGAGGTACCACTGTATAGAATTGTCTAAATAAACAAATGCACAGAGAAATGTAACTGAACATAGAGAAGTTTCTATCTACTTACATTCTCCAAGGACAGTCCTGTGATCTACATTTTTTGTCAAGGTTTCTTTGTAGATTGATCTCTGGAAAATTTAAGGGGAAACAAGCCCCATTCTAATTTTCCATATTTAGGCGGTCACAGAACTGCCTCAGAATCTATCCCTTTAATGCCAGTCATTATTTTGGAGGATGGTAGGTATGACTGGTGTGCGTACTGAACACTTAACACTTATCAGACCAAATGCAAATGCTGAAACATCCTCAACTGAAGGAAAATTTCATGCGAGGTTAATGAAATTTCTGATGAATAATCATCTACCTAAAAAGCTCCTTGAATGCAATCATTAATTCATAAGACCACAGACCTTTGCTGTATTACTACCTTGACTTGAGTTTATCTTAAGTCAATTTATAGTTTCTAATCTCAGATTTACACTTTTTTTTTCTTCACCCAAAAAATTTACTTGCAGATTCCAAGCTTATCTTATCATACGTTCTGTCACTTTTTTTATCTTCTCACAAAAGTTACATTTAAGAAATCCAAACCAGCTAGGCCACAGATAACAAGCAGCAAGTGATATTCACATTTTTCAAATTTATTCATGCAATCTCCCCACCACCACATGGATATCTTAACTTAGAATGAACATGTCAACTCAGAATCTACCCTTTCTTCCCTTTGGGGTTCCATAGGTTTGCTTCAGATTATTTTTATATACACTTACAAAGCATGCAGCTTCATTTAATGCTTAAATGTACTGTCAAACTGTGGTAATGTCTCTTGCCTGCCCGAATGAAAGGTGTAGAGGTGTATTTATAGAAAGCCTTGATTTTTGCATGGCTGGAGAGTAGCCTATTCCCTGCTGTGCTCATTTTTTCCTTGGATCCTGCCCACTTTTTACCTCTTACTCTACACGCCCTCTGGCATGTGGCCCCCAAAAGATTGCTCATGAAGTAATGCTGTTCTTAGGCTTAAAAACACCCCTGATGTAAGGACAGAACCAAGTCTGTGCAAGGCTGGGAAGCGCCTTAGCTGCATGCCCAAAGTCTTAAATACAAACTATTGTTAAAACAATAAAAGCATTTCAAGTTTTAGATGTAAGTTGTAATAACTGCTAACTGGAAAGCTTGGTGGCATGCAGCCTGGTGGAGGGTAGAGTAGGGTCTGACCACCCTAGGGTTGCCACCATTGGTTGGGGAAAATACGGGACAAGTTGGGGGAAAATACGGGACAAATCCCCCCTTTGTGGAGGTGGTTCCCTGCATTCGGCCTCTGCCTCCCTCACCTCCCCAGCCCCGCTCTTCCCCTCAACTAATGTAGACGGGCACTTCTATCTATAAATGCACCAGAATCGCCTGCATAGGTAAGAATGGTCCTGGTTTTGAATGCATTTATCTAGAATAACTTATATCTCTTCATTATTGGGTGTTAAGCATCACTGGATGAAAGTTGGATTCGTGGCTTCCAATTTTGCCATGTTATTGGGCTTTGTTTTGTTTTTTTAAGTTGAGCGCCTATGGCTTCCAAAAAAGGGAGGATGTATTATCTGCTTCCGATACAGACGATGTCAAAAACAGCGCATGTATCTCTGATGCCAGTAGAATTTTAAGTACACAGTGGAGAAAGAATTGTCTATTAATGACTTCTTCAGTCTAATAGAAGATAGCAGCAACAACTACCATCATCATTATATTTTCAGAACTTGGGAGTATGTTTTACAATTTAATAGCACATCTGTCTAGATCCCTAACACAGAATTTCACACATGAACGAATCCTCATTTTAAAATTGGCATGTGCAGTCCACGTCTTCCAGAAGCAAGCGTAATTGTCACCAGCATTCTGAAATTGTCTCTCCAGTTCTTATTCAGCTTTGCTAATGAAAAGATTAGGCTTTATTGTCTTGCAATCAGATAAGCCATGTACAAAACTAATGTCAAGGATCTGACTCAGTGACTGAGAAAATCAGGGAGCAGAGCAGACAAAGTATGTAAACTACGCTAGATGAGAACTGGGAGTGAAACTATCCCCTTAGCAGATGGAAGCCGCACTAACTGACAGAAAGACAGCTAGTGCTACTACATAATTCCCCTCATCATAATTGACGAGTACAAATTCTGTTGTTTTATTTCTGAACCATAAAGCTAGGTTCACAAAGAGGTGTGAGTTATTTAAAATGTAAAAAACAATTTAACATGGCATGAATGCAAACCATGGTTTGTTTGGTTTGTTTTTAATAAAAGAGTAACAGCAGCTGACCAACACTTTGAATAGATTCAACATACTTTCCATTTACATCTGCGGCTTTAAATAAAAAGGCAGTTGCAAAACACAAATGGGCAAACTGACCTTTGGGGGTCTAAAAGAAATGATTGCCTAGACATAAGAGGGAGTTGGGCACATTCAGTGAGAATCCTTGCACCTGAAACACAGCAAATATGGAATCACAGTGAAGGTCAAAGGTAGAACAGCTGAGCATTGTCCATTTCCATCCAGGCACAACCTCCAACATATTTCTGATTCAAGGTATAGATAGCATTACTTATAATTTACCCTCTGGCATTTTGTAGTTTTTAGTCACCTCCCACTTCCTTCTTCTGGAAGCCTCACTCTCGACTGTTTCTTCTTCTTTTTCAATCTTTGTCCTTAACCTGCCAAGCACCCACAGTTTCCCCTGCCCTATAGGTGGTCTTTCAGGAAGGAAGACCCACTCAGCTGTGTGGATTGCAGTCTTGTCCATTCTGCATGTAGGTGCCTCCTTACCATTTCTTCCCAATATGCTCTTCCACCTTCCCTCTCATCATTCTCCTGGCCACAAGCACACTCCCATCACCAAAGTGGTGAGGCAAAGCCAAACTGCAGCCGAGCATATTTTTTGTATGTAAGGCAACTGCTATGTCCAAGGACAAACCAATAGTATGGAAGAATTGTGGTGTGTCTGTGTGTTTTTTTCTTGTTTGCCCCACACCCTTTGTTTCAGACAAGGAAAAATAAATGGATACTTATTAAGTTCCTCTTCCAGTGGTGGTGGCAGCAGCAGTGGTGACATGAAGGGAGGGGGATAGAAGAGAAGAATTCTTCCCTGGCTCAGATTCTTATCTGAGCTGCTTTTCTTGAGACTGCCTTTCATTTAAGGCAGGTTTTTTTTTTTTTATTAGCCTCCAAAGTTCTTATCTCAGGAGGAATTCACCAGCATCTCTAGTTAGTTTGATTTACATTAACTTTTTGGAACTTCATCTCAGAATGGAATGTTTCTTGTGGCCATCATTCTCAGCAGTGCCTTAATGACTGTTTGGCTAGAAATCTCTGCTGGATGATGAAATGCTTATTATTATTATTATTATTATTTAAGCTCTCTGGTTATACTAATTGATCAAGGGCACAGCAAGCAAATTTGCATGAGATGAAGCTTGAACCGATCACGAGTCCTGTTTATTTTAATGGATTCTGCTCTTGAGAATCTTGCTTATCAAGTCATGCCTCATTACCTTGACAGAAATGTCACTCACACACTTACATTTACAGCCTCATTTTATTATTTTCCACAGAAATGAAACTGGCAATTTTACAGACGATGAAGATACGGTTTGTAAAGCTAGAAATGCCTTGCCTTGGCCCTCCAACATACATTACTGAGAAGACACAGTCACTTTGTCTTCCTAGTGTGTGAAATAGTTTCTGAGAAAAAGAAGGGATTTTCAAATGTCAACGTAAAGAGGCTTTGGGAGAAAAAAAACATTTTGGTTGCCGCAGCTTTAGTTTCCATTTGTACTTTTATTGCCTCCAAAAATATCCCAGACGGACCCAATGTGATAAAAAATTCTTTGAGTTTCAAGATGACAACCTTTCTCCTCCAAGGCAAAAAAAGAAAAGAAAAACTTAAGTTTTCTTGGTGTGGTATATATACTGGACACAGTTTCTTTTTTTTATTATTATTACATCCTGTTGAACACAGTAGAAAGGAGATGAGTTGCAATCCTACCTAGGGAATATTTAAAGATGATACTCTTTTAAGGTTTTGCAAGAATACCAGCATTATACAGGAAATAATACAAGTGACCTTGTTGGATACTAATACATGCCCCAGAATCATGTGTTTAACTCAACCAAGCTACTCCTCAGTTCTCAGAATTTCTGCTACTGTTAAGAGCACTACTTTCAATACTGAGAGTGTCCTGCTGCTTCCATGGAAACTGTTGCAAATATCCTGCTGTTGTCATTGCTGACTGTTCCAGTTTGGGGCCAGGCTTCCTTCCCTGTTGTGGGCCTTCAAATTGGTTATTGTTAACTATGTAGTTTTGATAGTAACTATTACAGATAATGAAAAGTCACCCCCCCCACAAAAAACACCAGATGAGAAAACACAAATACAGTCAAGTTTACAATTTGTAAGCACACTTAAAATCTGGTGCCTTATACCACCATATCCCAATTGTGAGATTTGGTATTCATTTTTCTGTGTGAGGTCTACCAAGCAGCTAGCTTACACTCTTGGTATTGGAAGGTGGATGAATACCCTGTCAATAATTCGGTTCTGTGATTCTGGGAAGCCAAGCCCTGGTATTTCCCTTATAACATCTCCAGCAATGAAGTATGTTGCTTGTGTGTATGTGTGCACATGTCTTCCAGAAGGGAAATGGTTTTCCTGAGTTTATCTTTGTACCAAAATGTAAAATGTTCTTTCAATACAAACTTCAATCTGCTCGTTCACAATTACTCATCTGGAATGATATTCACAGTCATTCCATCAAACAGAATATCCATTTGATCCATGCAAATGCCTAATGAGTACAGGGCATCCACACTTCCCACTTTTCCCACTCTGTAATCACTCTGCTGCTTAATTTAACCATTAAACAAAACCCAAGTGCATGCAAATGATGAAATGTTTTTAGATCATTTAATATATTACAACATTGTGATAGGCTATTAAAGGGGATAATCCATCAGGGCCATCAGATTCTTGTATATAGCCTTTTAATTTGAGAATATACTATTCACTTAGCCCAAAAAAGTTATCTTTTTAACAGCCTTTCAAGATTTTATGTAAGCCTTCCAAACCTGGTGCCCTCCAGAAATTTTGGACCACAACTCCCATCAGCTCCATCCAGCTGGCACCAGGTTGTGGGAGGTTGTTTTGTTATATCAAATCTGATTCTGGCTTACATAAAAAGTGGGAGAGATTCCAAGGGAGGATTCTACTTATCGGAAAGCACCTATGGTACTGAGAGATATTCCCATTAATTGGAGTGTGGATAAATTGTTAGGGTTCAGGTGGCAAGATGTCTTGAGCCAAATAGGTTGCTCTCTTGGTGCATACTCACTTTATAGAGGGAGAGATTAGTTTGCTTCTTTTCAAATATCACTAGATGGAAACCCAAGGTAGAATCAGATGGTGTAAAAAAGTTCCCAAAGTAAGTTACATGGATAATTCTGGGAATCATCAAAAGAATGCACTGGGACCCAACTTTGCAGTTATTTTAATTAAATTTCCTAAAGATAGCACCGAAGAGGTCAAGTATCGAGACATTTAATTACAATATCCGCCCACCTATACCTGTGATAAAACGTAGCTTTAAATGTCGCCAAGGAAATTACAGAAGAGTCAGCTGAATACAATAGCTTGCAAATGGCACTAATGAAAGATTCAATCTGCTTGAAGACAGGAGGTTATGCACAGACATCTGCTCGTGTATCTCTCTTTTCTGTTAACATGCAAAATACAAGGAATCTAGGGGGCTGCAATATTTCTCGGGTATTTTATATAAAAAAGCCATTTATCTCAGAATAAAAGATCACTGTACTTGAACACATCAGCTTTCCGTCAGCTCTAACAAATGCTAATCTTCAGTCAGTTTGATGCAAACAATAATGTTAGCTTAATGCCACAATGAGGGGCTGAAATCAGTTCTTTTGTGAGCCCTGTTCCCTTGTTGGCACCTATGTGTTTATCAACATGTGAAACTGCATCCAACCAGCCCCATGTATTGATACAAAGGGCTCAAGCCTTTAGGTGTACAGCTGTATGCACAAAGGCAACCATGTGATCAGGAGTCCCACTCGCACAGGGTCATGCCTACCACTGCACACTCAAAGCTTTCCCCTTTGGTGATGTCCATGTCAATGCAAAAATGTAGGAGGTGGGGTCAGCAGAATGAGCATTGTCACAAGCAAGACTAATAGGCTGCACTGGCGGAGGAAGAGGAGTGCGGGGGGAGCGTACCGCCCCGAGCAGCGTGATCCTGGCAGGGTGCCATTGTGGCTGCCCCACCCCCCTGCACTGGGTGCCCCATCCCCCGCAAGCTTTTTTTTTAAGAAAAAAAGCACTGGGTAGGGATGGTTGCATCTGTCAATTTCAGTTTCCTTCTGTTTCTCATTTTTCCAGTTTTAGGTTCATTCCTTCTCATTTCTACATCAGATTGTGTTGTTGTTGTTGTTGTTTTTAAAAAAGATCTCATGAAAATTTGCCAGTGTTTTAGTGCAAATTTATCCTAAGGTACCAATTTTGTGTGTGCATTTTTTCCTAGCATACACAATTTTACAAAGCATTTTCCCCTAATACAAAACATTTTTAAAATCTTGTTTTTACTAATATGTGCATTTTTATTGTATACTTTACCCTAACATTTACATTTTTGGTTGGAGAACTGCATTGCAAAAGTCAGAGAAGTACGGATTTGAAAGGATGTCGGTTTTCTAGTTCACATGATCACTGGGAAAGTATGAATCAGGTAGGTTTGTCTTTAAACATGAAATGAATCTAATTTCTCTCCCACCTGTGCTGGTAGGCAATCCACAATGTTGCTCTGCAACATTAGCTCTGTTTCATTCCAACTAATTTTCCCAGAGGGGGTTTTCAGTTGTCAAGGTTTGAAGAGGTATGATTATCAAAACAAATCTCACTTCAAACATAGGACACTTCAGGGAAACTCCTTCTCCCACATCAATCTCACACTTGTACAAGAACTTCTAAATATTGTAAGTGGGAATTAATTCATTTGGCCACATTTGCAAACACCTCTTTTCCTACCGAGTGAGCAGCATAACAGTTCAAAATGTCATGCTCTCTCTGCTTCAGTGACTCTCTCCGCCCTGTGTTTTAGCTCCCACTTGAGGCATGGTGTAAATGTTTTATGAGGCTTTGGTTTCTGGATTTCAGCACCATTGACCTGTGTGGCATGGGTAGTCTCAGCATTAAAGGTTGAATGAACAGATGAGTGACTGAGCCACCAGGCTTTGCTGGAATGATTTGCATCTTGATGACACAGAAGAAGGTCACAAGGTGATGTTTGAAGGCTAGAAGGCAAAGGGGGCAATTGAGTGCACAATCCTAAGTATATTTACTCAGAAGTAAATATGGGCCTAGAAATGGGACTTCTCTGTGATGGGTACTACTCTTTGGAAGGGGGTAACCACAGTAAAATGCTTTCAGAGAATCTTAAAAGCTCATGTTTTGCATTGTTTATTGTTTACTGTTGATTTCATTTAGATTTTATATGTTTCTTAACATTTCAGTGTTAGAATTTTCTGTTATTCTATTAACCACTTTGGGATACTTGGATGAGAAGCAGTCCATACATGAGTTTGATAGATAAAAGTGGCACTCAGCTCAAGGAGATTTGATCCCTAGGAGTAGTGGTTGTTGTTGTATTAAGCACCTTCTAAACAACCATCCCAATATCCTCAGTGCAGAGGTTATGCTAAGTAATATGTTTGAATGTGTAAGTTTGTATCTAGAGTCAATGGATAAAACACACACCATTATATTTTAATTGAATTTTAAATTTGTATTTTAATCTGTTATTTTAAATTGATCGTTTTTATGTTTTTTGTTGTGATTTTAATTGATGTTAGCCGCCCTGAGCCCGGTCCTCTGGCTGGGAAGGGCGGGGTATAAATAAAATTATTACTATTATTATTATTATTATTATTATTATTATTATTATTATTATTATTATTATTATATATGTACTGCTGGATAAGTGTTAAATGGTTTTTGTATTTGTTTAAAAACAAATAAAATTTGTAAAAGAGTCCTGTTTACTTCTGAGTAGAAATGGTTATGATTGCACTGTAATTTAGTTCCCCGTAGTTCCCCATGAATTAATTGGATTTTAGTACAGTCATTCATTGGAAGTCAAACGGAATCCATTCTGGAAGTCTATTCGACTTCCAAAAGATTCGGAAACCAAAACGCAGCTTCTGATTGGCTACAGTAAGCTCCTGCAGCCAATCGGAAGCCACAGAAGCCCCATTAGACGTTTCAGTTCCAAAGAACGTTTGCAAACTGGAACACTCACTTCCGGGTTTGCAGCGTTTGGGAGCCAAAATGTCCGAGTACCAAGGTGTTCGAGAGCCAAGGTACAACTGTATTGTCAAAACTAACTTATCCTATTGATTTCAATGGGAGTCTAGTGCAACTAACTTTAGCCTGAATCCAACCCAAAAGCTTTTACCTCATTTCAAATTTCACCTGACATTTACAGATGCAGTATAAATCAAACATTCTCCCTTGCTCGTGAACAGTGTCTTTGCACATTGTGCTGCTATCTGTATGTGGCAATTGATACCAAAACTGATAAATAGCAACAGTGAATGAGAAAAGTAGTCTCCTGGCAATGGAAAATATCCTTCCCAATTACAGTAAGTTTTCAAGAAAACAGCTCTTTTTGAATGATGGAGCAAGATGTTGAACACACAACAGTTTCCTTTCGCATCTTAATGCTAGCAGATCCTGAAGCTAAGGTGTAACAGATTAGCCCAAAAATGGAAGATTCATTACACTCTGGCTTAGTAAGAGTTAATCCACCTCCAACTTAACTGACAGCGCGTCCTTTAGGGGCGGGACGGTAAAAGTTTGATGGAATTGATGTATAAATGCAACTAAGATTGTAACCGCAGGGTCAATGGGAGTGAAAACCTAGAGTGCCACAAATTTGCCAGGGTGATAAGGGTGTAGGTAAGAGGTTGTTCATTCAAATAGCCTTGATTGGTTATGATAATAGGCCACTAAAGCTGGAATTCGGCTCTCATTTCTAAGAAGTCCAGAAATATAGAGCTGTTTAAAATAAGGACAGAAGGATTTGAGGGTGAATTGCTTCACTCCTGGACTTCCTTCGTCTTTCAAATTTATTAAAATTTTAAATTTGTTTCAAATTTATTGAAAGCGTCGGGGATTCGTCGCATAAGGCTCCAATATTTTGGCCACCTCATGAGAAGAGAAGACTCCCTGGAAAAGACCCTGATGTTGGGAAAGAATGAGGGCACAAGGAGAAGGGGACAACAGTGGATGAGATGGTTGGACAGTGTTCTCAAAGCGACTAGCATGAGTTTGGCCAAACTGTGGGAGGCAGTGGAAGACAGGAGTGCCTGGCGTGTTCTGGTCCATGGGGTCACAACTAAACGACTAACAACAACAACAGTGTGCTTCATAAATCCTTTATACAATCAGTGAGTGTGGGATTAAGCTTAAATTGCTCCAGCTGAGGATGGTGTGTGTGCTTCTCCATTAAACATCTCTCAAACACTTTGCAGCCTACCCGCCTCTTAAAGAAATGTCATGGGAATTATATCTTGATGTCTTCCCTTTAGGTTTGGCTCTGAAGGGTCCCAGAATGCCCTGGAATTTGGACAAAGCACCCCCCCCACACACACACACTTTTGCTTGTATGCAATATTTAGCAGCTTGATATGATTCTGGTACATTCAGTTTAGCTATCCCTGTTGTTATCTTGAGATGACTTCCCTTGATACAAGCCACTGGCTGTCACTAGTGGAGATTATCAGCTCCCCCTAGGGAGCTCTTCTGCTCTTCTCATCTTCAGTGCACTGTAGTAAAGTCTTACGGAATGACTTAAAACAGTCACACTTTACTTTAATGATACATTAAATTAATGTTGAATTACAGCAAATCTCTTACGGAAGTATGTATGATATCCACATTAATTCCAAATGAATTCATTATGATTAGTGCAATTACCATGAATGCCAATGAGTTAAGAAGGACATGACACTTTGAAAAAATGTTGCCATTAAAACTTAAAGAACACATTGGGTGGAATACATTTTCCAAGCTATTTCTGAGCTTTAGCTTTTAGTTCAGACTGATTAATATGCATCATGGAGATATATGAATATTTTAAACACCGTGCAACCCTCACTCCCCAGAAATGCTTCATAATGGCTTTGATGTGTATTCCTCATTACAGCTTTCTAAACTTACCCAGACAAGGATATGCAGGTTGCCTTCCACACTGCTCTTTTCTATTATACGTGTTGAGTACAGAGATTAGGGTAGACATTAAAATCCCATGCCCTTGTCATCTAGCGTTCCCTGAGACACTGATGAGGATGGCTGTCTTAGTTGCTACTCCCTGAAGGCCTGGTACGTACAGCTTTCCGCATTCTTTAGTGAAAGTCACAAATGTCCAGATGCACTCTCTTGCTTGCCTGCGTTGGGAAATAAGGAGTGTTGTGTGCTCATGTCCACAACACCCCTCATTGGTATATGCTTCCTGGAAGGTTATCCATGAGGGAACGTGACCCTTGGGCTGAAAAGGGTTCCCTGCCCTGCTGTTGCATATAGTAACACCTCTGGGATTAATCTCTTGCCTCTCCATTCTCTCTCTCACACACACATCTGTTTGATAGTTCTAAAAGCAAATTATAGTAAAAGTCTCGTTTCATTCAGAATTGTTCTTCTGTGTCACTGCCGTATCATACTGTATTCATATAAAAAGATAATGGCTGTTGCTAGACAATTATGTAGGCTTACGCAGGAGTAGTTCCCTTTCTTCTGACTGATTCACATGTCTTATAATATCAAGGTGTACTTAACGTTCATTTCTTCCCCAAGAATGATCCTGATCAGTCAAGCGATAGTGGTATCACATAGTTCTCGTTTTGTACAGGTAACATTTCCCTCTGCACTGGACAAAAGCATCCAGGGAAGGCGAAGACTGATCCCTGCCTCTATAAACAAGTGAAATGTTGCTCTCCTTTAAATATTTGATTTCTCTTTCAAAAGGGACACTTGTAGTTCTGCTCCTTCCTTGCCTAATTGTATTCTTAGGAACTGGGGTGAAATAATGGAATGGAAATGGATGGGAATAAATAACCTAAGGTTGGGATGACCTCCAGATGTCATTGGGCTACAACTCTGATCAACCTTAGACTAAGGTTACCAGATGTCCCCGTTTCCCAAGGACAGTCCCCGGATTTACAGCTTTCTCAGCATTCAGATGTACATAGCAAACAATAAGTGTCCCCGGATTCATTGAAAAAAATCTGGTAACCTTACCTTAGCCAGTATGACCCATGGCCAGGGATCATGGGATTGGACTCTGGCAGCATCTGAAGAGCATCCCTCTCCTGAGGCTTTATGGCAGACACTTATGCATGTGTAAGGTCCCAGGTTCAATTTCCATTTAAAAATGGTATCTCTGAGCAGAATGGGAAATATACCTTCCTGTGACCTTGGAGACTCATTGCCAGTCAGAGTAGATGGATTAACAGTCTGAAAGACAGCTTCAAGGACAGCCCTACCACGAAGCAAAGAAAATCAGCCTGCCTGAAGAGACAGTTTTGCAGATAATATAAATGGACAGTAAATGAACTTGCATTGACCTTGTTTTATGGTAAGGTTCCTGGTAGCTCTAGTGGAGAGCTTTCCTTTTGTCCTATGCTGATTGGATTATTGCTCGTCCTGAGGGAGCTGTGATATGCTAGGTGGGCATACCATCTGACCACCCATGCCAGTCTCTAGGAGCATAAGAAGCATAATTACAGTTACGGCAAACACCCATTTAAAGAAATTTCAGGCATCAAATAATGTGAGTTTTGATTAACTAATTTATTAAATTTGCTGGTGAGAAACACCCATTGTTCCAAGGTGGGTAAATAGATCCTAACTGTACTTCCATAAATGGAAGGAATCAAGATCTAACAGGATCCTGCTCGCAATTTCTGCCAATGTCCTCCTCCAACTGCAGCCACCAGCTCTGTCTCTGATTTTACTGCAAACCCAGAAAGCAGGGTGCACAAATTGCTAGGAATTAGTTTTTAAAATGTATTTCCTCTTTTGTTGGCAGGAGCACCACAAGGAGCAAGCCTAAGATCCAAGGTGTGTGTGTGTGTGTGTGGTTTGGGATGATGCACAAACCTGTTGCTTCAGGTATCATCTTAGGAGAAGATTTCCCTCTTCTTGTTCACATTGGATGGAATGGCTCTTTCTGTCTTGCCATCTTCATTTTATTTATTTTTTAAAATAACTGGCAAGAAAATGAATTTTAAACATTAATTGGGGCACCTTTTTAGTCAATCAAATTATTTTTTTACATTGATTAACCCATTAATAAACTGATTAATGTACTAATTTAAAAAATTGGCTCTAGCTATAACCATCCTCAGTAGACTGGTCTTATTAGGGAGTACATAACTGCCTACTTCCTTTAATGGTCTGTCCTTCCATGGCCTGTTTAATCCCGGCTATCAAAGTCTGCCTCTCTGTAAACTTCCTCCCAAAATTAACTCTCAGCAGCACATTGAAATCAATCAGTGAATGAATGCTTGAAAATGGTGGAACTCCCAAGATGTTGCTTAGATCACTGTGGTGCTCATCGATGAAAGAAGGTCAGAAACAACTGGTTTAAACCTATTTATTCCCTGTCACTTCAAATGGATTAAACTGGCTTAAGCAGAAGTATTTTGGTTTAATTGGTCTGCGAGCTGAGCTGTAAACTTAGCCGAAACAACCGCAGAATATTTATAATTGCATTTGTTCACAATCTTGCTGTCTAAACATTTTATTTTCTGAGCTTCACCTCTGCTGTTTCTACAAATCTGACCATAGATTTTAAACACTGCATGGCGGAGCCCTATCTTCTAATTAAATTTGCAATGTGCACATTAATAGTGCTATGAAAATAATATTGATTCCCCCTATTAGGAAAATGAGTGTACTGGTTGGGTGCGTGCTGAGTACTCAAATGGGTAGAGAATCTGCATACATAAAACAAGGAGGCCCCAACAATATTTTTAGAAAAGACCCAGCTTCCTACCATGCAAAAAAACAAGCTACCAGAGGATGAAGGTTGGTAAATACACACACTAAGCTCATGCTGACAGTTCCCACACTCTGCAAAAGCTGAACTCCCTTTCTGTTAGCTATGACATTGTTAAGCAATTGCCAAGTCTAAGACATGGAGAAACAAGTTTTTATATATGGGTGTGTGAAATAAGTGCTTGCCTTTCTGCTGAAATACAAGAAGCCCCATTGATACTGGCATCCCACCAGCTCTTAAAAACATGCCTATTTAGAGAAGCATTCCCCTGATCTCCTAACTTGAACCTCTTGCTTAAATTGCGGTTTTAACTCCTTTAATTGTTATGCACTTTTAATCGGCTTGTTTTATTGTACAATTTTTTTTATTGCAAATGCTTATTTTTATGTTTTGATTAAACTGTTGTATTATGTATCTTAATTATGTGTGTTTTGCAATTGACATTGTACTTCTAAACTGCTCAGCAAGGAGGATGCCTCTCTCTTCTCAGTTGGGAGGGAGTTCCACCAAGTTGGGTCCACAACTCTGAATGCACAGCTTCTAATTGCATGACCAGCAGCCTAGTTCTAACTATGCCTATTCAGACGGAAGTCCTATTCATTGCAGTGGAACTTAGTACCAGTACTGCAGCCTTAGTCTGGATCCAACCAAACCACACTCCAGCCAATTGGGGGGGGGATGTAGAGGCCAGGGAAGGTGTGATGGGAAAGCCCCATTGCACAAATAGAGGTCCTTGCACAGGGATTCCACTGATGGGGTTCATTAGGTGACTCTCACCCGTTATGTTTAATATCTACCTGAGTTCTGATTTTTAACTCTTTGCCCTTCCCCTTACTTTAGAGGCTCCAAAGCAAAGGCATGGTAAAGAAAGATGAACAAAAATGCAGTGTTTTTTTTCTGGGGGTATGCAGGGGTACGCATACCCCTAAACATTTTGTGAATCTAAGTTTGGCCTCATTGGGGGTGATATTTCAAAATGTGTAGGAAAATGAGAGGGCCCCTAACATTTTTTTAAGAAAAAAAGCACTGCAAAAATGTATATTTACAATATTTGCTCTTTCCCAATTCACGATATAAAAAAACAGGAACATGGTTGTTTGGCAATAAAGAAACAACTGTCAAGGGGGGATTTTACACTTTGAAATGTGCAAGAAGATGATATTTATTTTATGGTATATTTTGCTGATTCATTGTCCTAATTCAACTTTTTTATCATGACATATGAAGCAAATAGATCTTTTAAAACTATTTTTAAAGAACAATGCACTTTGAAAACAGTTTTAGGGGATCGATTTGCTTTATGAATTAGTATAATAGAACAGGAGTGAGGACAATGGATAGGCAAAGGCAAAGCGTCTGATAAATCTCATTTTGGTATTGATTTCTAGAGACTGTATATTCAAAATGGGCACAGATAGATTTAAACTGTAACACTTACTAGTGAGTAAAGACTTACTTCAGAAGACTTACTTCTGAATGGACATACACAGGATTGCATTTACAGACTGCAACCCATTTAAATCAATGGAGCATGCTTCAGAATGGAATTGTGCTGCAAAACCCCCAGCTGAAAGGGGTTTCTGTTGAATGCATAAACGGATTGGTGCCACACCCCTACTCTTCCTTTGATTGAGGTCCTCCCAGACTGTTGCTGTTTTGGGGTGAGATTCAGTCACATACAAAGAAGTTTGTGGAAGAAACCAGGATGGATGCTCAATGAGCGAGTCATCTGGAAGTCACTTGAAAGCCTGGTGACTGCAATGACTTTTCTGCAATGATCCAGGAAACTTTGGGTATTTGTTTTGTTCTTACCTGCTTAACACATGCAGGACCAAGGACCCCAGCTCCTGGGGGCGAGGTACTGTGGGGCCGCCAACCTTTTTTTTTCTTAGGGGACCAATCCCCCTCAATGTTCAGAGGGTTCCCTCCCACACAATGTCAGGATGTTGTGTATGCCCCCAATCGTCCAAAGAAGGTGGCACCTCTGTGCAGGACTGAATTACATGGAGCCAGACCATTGGCTCACCTTGTCCAATACTGTCTAGTTTGACTGGCATCAGTATTCCCTAGTCTTCTACCTACAATCCTTTCAACTGGAGATGCCAGGGACTGATCTTAGGATCCTCTGCATGCAAAGCATGCACTCTGTTAAATGACCATATGAATATTAATGAATATGAATGTGGTTGTTATGAATATAGCTATGATTTTATCTCAGAATGGAGTCACCTGTCTGTCAAAGTCAATCAGAATGGAATACTTAATTTGCCAAAATATCATTAGTATGAATAGTATTAAAGTTGTGAAACTATTAAGCAAGTATTAAAATTTATATCTTCTTGTAACTCTACACTATATTACAGAAGATCATTTGCGGCCAATGAATGACCACATTTTAGAAAGGAAGGGGAAGTTGAAAATGACATGATAGCAGGGTCCCCCCCCCTTAAGCCACAAACGCTAATGATGAACATTAGACTCAAGCTATCTAATAACATTTCATGGGCAATTCTGCTCTATAATTGCATTTTCTTTCTCTCTTTCAATTAACAGCCTTGTCCTAGGTGTGCTTAATGAGAACTTAAATATGATTCCATTGCAACCTTTGTGGAATAAGAGCTGTTTCACAATAGCAAGATCCCACATTACTCTTCTATCTCAGAAACATATTGATGAAGAGATGCAGGTGCGGACAGGGTTCATCTGTGCTGTCCTTCCCATTTGATTCAAACAAAACTGTTCAGGAAGGATCTTGCAATGTACATGTGGCTTCCATGCCACAAAGGTAGTTTTTAAACTGCATCATGGCCCCTGCCCAAATCCAGATCTTTACAATATGCGAGGGAGAGGGCTGAGAGAGAGAGAGCAAGAGATTTTAACACAAAATACATCTTTAAAGATGTACTGTATCTCAACGTACACATTGCTAAACTTATCTTATTCTAAAATGCACATTTTGGCACATTTTAGACCTGAAACCCCTGCTGAGAAATTCAGAGAAGGGCAAAATCCAAATAATTACATTGCAATCTGTTTATTAGTACAGGAGGTGTGAATTAACCTGATTTACTTAAAAATGTGGAACCAGTGAGATTCCCCTCCATCCCTACAGCCGATAAGTATCCATGTGAAAGCAGTCAAGAGAGAAGGCCATCTGAACTTTATGAGACAAGCTTTCTAAAATGCTAGTCTGGTGGAGTGTGTGTGTGTGTTTCACCATATTTATATCCCAATTAATCAATACAACCCTTGAAGCACTTTACATAAGGCATATAAAATATTCATATGAAAAATCATCAATTATAAGGAAAATCAGCAATTTAGAAACAATACTGCACAGATGCCTGCCTAATATCAATGGGCAGGGAGTTCCATAGAGTGAATGCTGCCCCACTGAAGGATCAGTGCCTTGCAAGTGCAGAACAAACATTATGTGACACTTGTAGAATTGCACAGATTGAAGTGTCCAAATGGGTACATGTGGACTAAGATGATCTTCCAACTAATCTGATTCCAAGCTACTGAGGGTTTCATATACAGTACAAATGGTGACACCTTGAGTTTTACCCATTAACTAATTGGTAGCCAATGCAGATTCCGCTGCAGGAGTATAACAGGCTTTCATGGCCTCACATCTGTCATCAATAGTGCTGCAGAACTTTTCACTTCCTGTAAATTCTGGACCAAGCACAAGCGAAGCCTTATATAGAGTGTTGCTATGACTAGTAACCATAGATTACTAGCTTTGCCTTCTATGATTTTTTTTAAAGCCCTTAAAGCCATCTATATAGTGGCCATCACCACATCTTGAGGCATATGATTGATGTGAGGATGCTTCTAAAATGCACCTCAAATGAAATCTCACCCCCTGCAGATTTTGGAGTTCCAGACTACTTGGTTTTGTTTCTGAACTGTAACTTATGAATTAGTATTTCTCAGTTGTGGCTCTTTTGTATCAGAGTTTTGTACAGAGAACCTGTTGACTCAAATAGAAAAGATGTTCACCCAAGAAAATGCTGTGCCATCAGGGGGTCTATTCACCTGACACTCCTAGCAATCAGTGAGAGTTTCATCATATGCAAATAGTTAATCTCTTAAAGAACATCTGTGCCTTTGTGCATATTGCAGCTGGCTTTGTAGTTCATGTCATTTCCCAGCTATCAACAGGATAAGGGGTTAACAAAAAAAGATATGCAGAACTCTCCAAAGCAGCTGGTTAAATACTGACTGCCCATGATCGGAATCTCATTTGATATTCCAACCTAGAGAAAAACTTCTTGGGGAAATAGCTCTTGAGCCATAACAGCTGAACATTATGAGATGGATAAATTCAAATGCTAAATCAGGAAATTACACATTTCAGTGACATTGCTTGGCATGAAAAGGTACTAGAGCCTGCAATCCTAAAACAATGTATGGAAACTGCCAGTTTATATCAGTTTCAAAGCAGATGAACTGCCAGAGAAATCTGGGAAATGTAATTTGTTGCAGTTTCTGATAATTCTCTATTTGAGATCTCTAGACACCACAATTCAGCTTCTAGGTTCCCTTGGAAGAAGGGATGATGACATCCGTCTGCTTTGAGAGACAATGGAGTGTGACTCCAGGGGTAATATCGAACTTATGTTAGCAGCACTGAAGTAACATTTCTGGGGTGCAAGCCTAGGCAGTGTGTATGGAGGTCCTGGGCTGCCCAGATGACAAGACCCCACTCTTGGCCTCTCTGATATGGTCTAAAGGAAAGCCGAGAAATATGTTTGGCTGCAGGAGTTGCTGGAACGAGGCGTACAATACATCATTCAACCATTTTAGGGACACCACTCTGCATTTGTCTAGAGTTTACTCCTTGGCCTTTTCTTCTCCTGAAGATATCCTGCACGGCAGCAGAGGTTTAGGATCAGAGTTTTCCTTCTCCTAGATAGAGTTTGTCATCCTAGGAAGGTAGCCTATCTTCCCCTCACTTTCCTGTATAAGAAACCACCTTCATGACCGTTGGACCCACTATTGGTCTCGTCCACTCAATCTGCCAGAGCCAATCTTCACATGAAGGGGAAGTCTCTAACTCACTGAGGGTTTGAGACCTTCAGCTACCCTCCCCTAGTTTACCCAAGCAGCTGAAGTCATCTCCCAGGGTAGACAAACTACCCCAGAAGTAATATATAAAAAAATTAAAAAATTGTCCAGTAGCACCTTAGGGACCAACTAAGTTTATTCTTGGTATAAGCTTTCATGTGCATGCACACTTCTTCAGATAAGTATCTGAAGGGTATCTGAAGAAGTGTGCATGCACACGAAAGCTTATACCAAGAAGAAACTTAGTTGGTCTCTGAGGTGCTACTATATATATATATCAACTGCGTCAGACCAACAAGGCTACCTACCTGAATCTACCCCAGAAGGAGTACGTGTTCCCCCCACCAGATGTACCACCCCTCTCCCAATACATCCCCAAAAGAGATGACTGTTAAAACTAATGTAAAGGTGTGCAGTAAATATACCCAGAGTGACACATCTCAGTTTTGTGAGGTAGGGCAGTATTTATTAAGATGAAAAGTCTGAGTTGCTTGTCCAAAGCATCCCATTGGGTTTATTGCTGAGCACCAGCTCCACTTTCCTCTCTGCTAAGCTCACCTAAGACTTTGATTAACATAAAGAAGGGCTATAGAAGAAGCAGCTTCTCAATTATAAGGCCAACATCTGTTTTACTTCATTAATAACCCACTCAGGAGGTGCTCAGGAGGTTATTTGCCACTTTATTATTTCCTTCTAATTCTGCATGCATTGTTGTGTGGCTTACTTTCCATATCCTTGTGATTGAGGCCAATAGGATTGCTATTGCTGAGCGAACCACGCCACACATTATTATTCTGCTATTGATTATGGTTCCGCCTTGCCTGATCCCACATCTGTGAGGTTCATCTGATTTCCTTCTGTCTCTGTTGTCTCATAACAAAAAGACAAATATTTCTTATACTGTAGTACTGTTAGTCATCATCTGGGAGTATTTTGCATGTGCATGGTTTGAATATTAAGATGTAAGTGCATTCAGTCTTTGCCAAAGGCTATATTTAATTCCCCCACCCTCAATTCCCTTTCTCTCTCCCTTTCTCCCACTTGGCATATGTGATTAGGCTACAGTGGCTGAATTATTCCGTGAAGTGCTTTGTGTTGCTGGCGCTGTAAGAGGTGTGATTTAGAATCCTGACTGCTGATGACCTCATTATTGCATTGCTCTGCTGAAGTAGTTTAAAGTCACATAAGCTCCATCATGAGGGCACCAGAAGACCCAGCAGGAAGATTGCTTTCCTAAACATTCTGTCATTACAAGAAAAGGAAGATTTGGGGTATTTAAAAAAAAATCTCACTCTGTGAAACTAGCTACTATCTTGTATTGCGGTGGGCAAATTTTCTCTTAAGGCTAATTAAATCAAAAACAAATTTCCAATTATTCACAATTATAAGTGGTTGTTTAGAGAAAAAGAACAGCCTCAGAACTAGGCATATTCAGTATAATATCATTTTTCTTACCCCACCAATTATTTTACATGTCATGTTTTCTCCCCCATACCCTGCCACAGCTTAGTACCAATACTTTTCTGATGCCCAGTCTTTCAAATTTCATTTCTCCCCTTTTTATAGTTTTTTATATCGAATAGATGGCAAGTTCTTTAATCTGAGTAGGCTGAAAGCAAAGAGTAAGGTTACCATAACTTCCAGAGCTTCAGTATGCTAATGATAATGTAGTGTGTGCACACTCAGAGGATGACCTCCAAACCATCCTAAATATATTTGCAGAAACCAAAGTGCTACACCAACAAGCACAAAACCACCCCTCTTAAGCACCACAAATCCAACTCAATGGTGTAACATTGGAAAGTGTTGATCACTTCTCCTACCTGGGCAGTTATCTTTCCATAAGGGCCGACATTAATGCTGAAATCCAGCATTGCCTGAACTCTGTGAGTGCCGCTTTATCCCAATTGAAGTGCAGAGTGCTTGAGGACCGGGGACATTCACAGGGAAACCAAAATGCTTGTTTACAAAGCTATTGTACTACCAACCTTACTGTATGCTTGTGAAATATGGACCACTTATAAATGCCATTTCCAACTCCTTGAAAGATTCCATCAATGGTGTCTCTGAAAAAAAATTGCACATCACTTTGCAAGACAGGCGAACTAATGCCAGTGTACTGGAAGAAGCAAAGATCACCAGTGTTGAAGCAATGATTCTTCAAAATCAACTTCGTTGGACTGGTCATGTTGTGTGGATGCCTGATTATCGTCTTCCAAAGCAACTACTCTATTCTGAACTCAAGAATGGAAAGCGTAATGCTGGTGGTCAACAAAAGAGGTTTAAAGACTCTCTCAAGGGAAATATTTTTAAATGTAATATAAATATTGACAACTGGGAAACACTGGTCTGTGAGCGCTCCAACTGGAGAACAGCCTTTACCAATGGTGTCATGGACTTTGAAGATGCTCAAACTCAGGATGAAAGGGAGAAATGTGCTAAGAGGAAGGCACATTTGGCAAACTCTCACCATGATTAACTCCTGCCTGGAAACCTATGTCCCCACTGTGGAAGGATCTGTGGATCCAGAATTGGCCTCCACAGTCACCTGTTCATGGAAGACAATCTTACTCAACTACCAAATGTGCCCACATTGCCCCCCATGTTGGCAACCCCTAGTCTGATTACTGCAGCTTCCTGTTATATTCCATAACTAACACATATGCCCTGTGTGACCCCCTCTGAAAAACTAGCATACCAGCAAAATTCTCACTTCAAAATTTAAACTGCTCACACACCATATTTTCAACCATGGTTACCGCTATAGGCTTTAACTGAGGAGAAAACCCTTAATAACTTGTAAACTGCTACTCAGAACTTCACCAAACCAATGAAAGAGTACCTCGTTCAACAAGTCTTAATAAAGTACATAGTAGTTTTCACCACAAATGGAAAGAAATGTATGGTCTGTATACGAATTGGTGATCTTCATTGAATTCTGTGTGAGAAGTCTCTGTGGGAATTCTCAAATGGCTCAGATGCATGGCCATCAGAAGCCATGTGTTCAGTATTTTGGGTGCATTATATGGTTGTGGAACTGCATTGCAAAATTCAGAGAAGTGCAGATTTTGAATAATATCATTCCTGTTCTTGAAGTGAGGGTACATTTGCCTTCACCCTTCCCTTTTCTGCAAAAGAAATTCAGGAATTTAAATCCCAAAGTGAGAGGGCACAGGGGAAAACACGCGAGGGCCTTCTGGCCAATAGGGAGGGGACAGGAGCATGACTTTATAAGTCATGTATCTTCTTCTATGCATCTTTGCATTAATTGACTACTAAGAAACCCTGAGCTTCCAGGTTTGCATAAGAAGCAATTATAATTCATAAAGACCTCAGCTGTGGAACTTTTACTCAGCTGGAATTAAATGTTTTTTTAATGGAAATGCAATGTATGCCTGATGGCTCAACTTTTTTTTCTAAATAAAGTGAATGTTTTCCAGAGTAAGGCTGTAGGGTTCATAATCAGAGTGTTCAATCTGCTGTAGCCTTTTTCTCAGTATGAAATGGTAATTTCATATTAACTTTAAATATGCTACGGGACTCTTTCCTACACAAAACACAAGGCTTCTTGTGTCTAGTTCATTATTAGATACTTATTTCTGATGTATATTAGCAGGTTATTTGCAGCTCTGGGGAACTGAATTATTTTAAACATTAGGCAGCTGCTGAAATCTGTGCAAGGACGTAATGAGCTTTTTTTTTTAAAGAAAAAAACCCCCTTACCCTTTATGTATAGAAGTCAATGCAGTAGAAAGTTAAGAGTTTTCTCTTCCCATCCTCCTTCCCCAGTGCAGGTTAAAATTATCAAGTAACACACTGGTACCACAAATCTGGGATTCTCAAGTTTGCCCTAGTGAATCTTTTTAATCAGGCAAGCACCATCTGTTTCACATCCACACCATACCATTATACCACTTTAATAGGCTTTGCTTCCTCCAAAGAATATTGAGAACTGTAGTTTAAGGGTGCTGGGAGTTGTAGCTCTGTGAGTGGTAAACTACAATTCCTAGGACTCTTTGGGGAAAGCCATGACTGTTCAGGTGATATAACACTGCTTTGAAGGTATGTTGTGATTGTGTTGGAATGTTTTCATACTTTCTTGCTAGAGGCTGTTTAATACCTGCTCTGATGCAGAGTGCAACAAATCCATACAATATCTGCACAGGTTTGTCCTTTGTGCTCAGTGTGAAAGTTGATTCTACTACTCCAAGTTTATTTCTGAAAATAAAAAATAGCTAGAAACTGACACTAAAAAGAGATCTTGATATGGGACTGTGCGCAGGAGGCAATGGCAGGGCTTTTCTTTTCCAGTGGATCCTGCTCGTCCTTATATATATATATTTTATTGGTTTTAAACAAAACAAGCTCTCAGGATGAGGCAGCCTATTACAAAACCTCCAGACATCACTAAACATCTCCTGCGTCAGTAACAAGAAAGAAGTACATCAGTATATCAGTGCCTGGCTGTAAAATTATTGTAAAAAAGGAAATAAACAAGACACAGGAGTCTGCTTAAAATTACAGAGCAGTAACCTGAACACAAAGATAACGGCTGAGTTTCCCCTTCTATAGGAGAGAAAACGGTGAAAGGTAATGTAATAATATGATGTATAGCGGTGGGCAAGGAAACATGACTTGTTTGTGGAAGTAGCCAGGTGGAGAGCTAGCACTTGTGGTTAGCAAACTGCACTGGAAAAAAAAGAGATAAAGTTGAAAAGAGCAAACGTGGCTGTAACTAGCTCCTAGGCATCAAAAGTCTGCCAAGATGGGAAGCTATTAAGCTTCCTTTTCTCTCTCCTGAGCTTGGAGGAGCAGTTCAGCTTAGATTCGGTGGTTAAAGTCGAGATTTAAAGTCCTCTGGGAAGACACAGTTCCTGCCCGGGAAGCCTAGTAAACGCTGGATGTGTACAGACGTTTTGTGGTTTATCCTGTAGGGAGGAACGTGCTCCTTTCACATGGTCAGAAATGTTTGGTCCGTCATTATAATTTCACAGGTTCCAGGACTTAGCAGTTGCAAGCTTAAAATACAGATCCTAGGACAGAGATCTAGCTCAGGTTTAACACTCTTTAGGTCACTCAGTGTGTTGCCAATCATATTACAGTAAGTTTAAATAAGAAGATGCACAAGCAGATACTGTATGTTTGAGGAATATATTTGATCTTCCTGAATTACATAAGAAGGGTTCTGGTGGATCAGGCCAACTTCCTATTTAGGTCAGCATCCTGCTCCCCACTGTGGCTAAACCAGATGCTTGTGGGAAACCAGGAAACAGGCCATAAGAATGTAAGGAGAAGGCCCATCTAGTCTAGCATGTTGTTCTCACAGTGGCCTTTGAGAAGCCTGTAAGCACAACTTGAACACAAGATCGCTTTTCCCTCCTGTGGTTTTCTGTTGTATTCAGAAGCATTATTCCCTCCAACCATGGCGGCAAAGCATAGTAATCATGGCTAGTAGATTCACAAGGTGATCAGCCAGTTTCTAATTCCAAAGAACAGTGGTTGCTTTGTGTCTAGATAAAGCAAATATATCCCCAAACTCACAGAATGAGGCTTTTGCAAACTTTCCTTGCTCACACGGAATTGAATTTGGTATTTGCATTTCCTATTGCTGGCTCCTCCTCAAAGCATAGACTGAAAACTATATTTGAATATTCTTGAGGACATCTTCAGGGTCTAGCTACAAAGTTTGGATCTGAATTTTGTAATAATTTGTAGTTGTATAGATTAGTGGTTTCAATTTGGGAGCCTTCTAACAGAATCGTAAACATGAAGAAGTGGTGTGTGTTGTTTCAGGAACTGTGGTGACAGGCTATTTACTGGTTACAAGCAAATAACATTAAAGCATTACAAGAAATGAATATGCATTTGCCATAGCTTCTCATACAGCCTCCTCCAACAGTTCATGTAGTGTTCTATATTTACTTATGTCAGCCAACTTAAAACATGTTTAAATTAACTTGAGATATCAGGGATCATTTTTCATTCAAACAATATTCCAAATTATTATTCTGAATGACAAAGCCATGTTTCAAAGAAGGCTTTAAAAATCATTTGCAGCTCAATCTATAGCACGCACACACAATGCATGGATTAAAGCTAATTTAGTCTCAGTGAAGCCAAAGGGTTTACGGTGGCTCAAATTATATATTAGATTAACTGTATTCTAGATAAGGCTTCCCAAATTAGAAAGTTTATGAATATGATAGAAGGTCAGAGTAGTCCATCTATACAGGGCCAACCTAAGATGCTTTGCTACCTGAGATGAAGAACAGAATGGTGCCTAGGTAGCAACCATTTGGTTTAAACATAAAACTAATGTACCTCAGCTTTTACTTCAAAACCATTTCAGGGCAGCATATCCCACTGCACCTAAGGGCAACAAGGTAAGCTAGGGGGCACAGATAAGGTCACCTAGCAAACACAATCTGTTCTCCACTCCAACACTTGGCTGCTCACTCCCCACTCTGCCTGGTACTTGCTTACTGCCCAGCCAAACAAATGTTGCCTACTCATGTGGTTGAAGGCCTTCCCTGATGGTTCTGTTTATGACACATTGGGAGAAGATGACTAGACAAAATTGTCAACCCAGGCTACCCACAAAGAAGCATCATTGCCACTGTTAAGCCAGCTCAACAGCTGAGATGACCCTCTAACTCCAGCTAACAGTAGGGCTGCCCCTGTTTCCGGGCTATTTAATTACTATCTACTCTGATTGATGGATCTCTGAGGTCTCTGACAGCCCTGCTACTAGAGATAAATTTACACTGGAGATGCCATAGGTAGTGTCCAATTCTGCACTTGCATATGGACATTCACACAAGGTGACTTCCCTATCACTCTTCCACCTGCAGCCCCATATGTCCCCTCAAAAGTCTCTCAGGAAAAGTGGGAGTGGAGAAACCGGGGAAATCAGGGGAAGGCAGCTTGTTCAAGTAGAGCTAATGGTATGTGTTATTCAGAGGCTCATTCACACAATGCACTGAACTCAAATACAAGGAATGTCTCTACAAAAGGACAAGTGCTTGAATGTGTCAGCTCTGTGTGCAGATTGTACACTCACTATATACTGAATGTGAATAACTATGAAGGTACAACTCAACTTCGCTCATTCCTAGTTGACCTCCCTACAATTGCAATTATTTTCAATGTGAACTTGTGTGTTTTTTAAATGATCAATTTCAGGGGTTGATGCCCTAGACATGGACCCACTCTGCTCTGTGCACTGGTACACCCTACGCTTGAGTAACACATACATAGGGATTCTCGCTAACCTGAATGTTATTATGTCATATTTTGTTCCCAATTATGCATTTGGCTATTATTACAGCCCACGTCCTGGGGATCCATGCAAAGATGAAAGAGTATGTTGTCATTAGGAGAGGGGGGAAACGTCTGCCTCATCAGAAATCCTGTTGTGCAGTTGTTTCACTGAAACCTTGCCAGATGGAATTATTCTTAATGATTTTGAATGATCTCAATTTGTTTTTATCTAACATAAAGCTAATTCCCAGTGATAAATAGATTTCATATCATTATACCACAAAGATATAATGTATATTAAATTACATTTTTAAAATATAAAATTCCAAAGCCCTAGAACAGTTGGGATGACATTGACATCCATCTAAAAATGTTGAGGAAATCATTAATCATTAGAAATGTACACAAATGGCAGGGGGCAAACAGCCAAAACCTTAATTTGAGAACATTTTTTGCAGCCAAGATTCTGGCTTCCAGTACCTTGTCTTAGGAATGCTGGGGAGAAAATAAGAATCCAGGGCCTGAGATTGGCAGGGAGCTGGATAACCTACAGTTGAGGTCACAAGTCTTGTGTACTCAGCTAGAGCAGATGAATGGTTAAGTTAGAGAACTGTTTATGTGCCTGCTCTTATCTGTTTCCACACCATGTGGCATCTCTTCTATGACCTCCAATCACACCTGAGGCAAGAGGCATGATCAGAGTTGAAGGAGATATTCCAGGTACACAAAAACACCCAGGGTATGAAGCAGGGTCAGTGAGGGTGTGGCCTCAGGAGAGTTTCAAGGGCCGCATAGTGAGATTTGGAGGGTTGCATTTAGTCCCTGGGCCTGAAGTTCCCCATTTGTGTGTTAAAGGGTAACAAGTTTATTTTGCCATAAGCTTATGTGACCCATAGTCCACTTCATCAATGCATGGGTTGATATTCAACTAAGCATCTCTCAGAGTTGACCTATTGAAATTAACATAGCCATGTTCAGCCATTTCAATGCTGAACTCAGAAGTTTAATCCAAAATTGGGAAGCATAAATATGGTGGTGGGAGCTGTAGAGGAGTGAGGCCAGGTAGAAATGAAATGCAAAACCACAGACTGTTTGAGATAATCTAAACGCACAATAGTGGCCAAGTACACCAACGCAAGGTAGTCTTGGTTTAACACAAACTTCCTGGCTCCCATAGACACTATCAGACAGTATGAGGTGTCTCACAGATAAAACACTGTCAACATTACCAAAGGCAACATCGACCACCTCAGGCAGCAGATGTGGAGGTACCATTAAAGAGCAGTGAATTGTCACTTACTTACCTTTATAAAGCTTATTACTACCATGACACTCCATTTGCCTTTTTTGCCATAGTCACTAACTTAACAGGCACCAAATGAGGTTCTCTGAAGAGGCTGCTAATCTAAATCTTGGGAATTAGCAAATGCAAACTTTGAGCCATGTTGCATTGTATGGATGTTGTTACTTGGCAATTGTGGTTATTGTTTCCAACTGCATAATATGAGCATCTTTGGAAGTCGGCATTCAAAAACAATTTCCCCTAGAAATCCATCTGCCACTCTGATAGCTCTGGCAATTCTCCTCAATGGCACAGAGCTCATTCCCCCCTCTCTTAACATTGATTCTCACATCTTCAAAGAGATCCTAATACTTAGATACACACTATGTGAGAGGGATATTTGCCCATCTTATTACCTTCTGAAGCAGTAACCATTCAGTTCTACTAGAGTTCTTGCTGCTATAACTACTACCGCAAGCTTTCCGCATGGGCTACCTTCTCAGTGCTTGCAATGGGACTCTCTCTTTCTGCTGAATTGTCTATAATCTTGATGGCTGTTGGAAAGAAAGTCACAGATGCATAGCCCTATTGCAATTTCCTTCCTTACCATCTGTCATTTTATTGTTTCCAGGTTTAGTACATCCCTAAAGGGAATGGGTTTTTATCTACTTCTGCACTACAGTAGTCATGTAGATTGCCTTAGATTTCCTAGAGGGTTGCAGAGGGTCTCTGGGTCCCTCCCCACAGGGGACTGCACTTTCCCCCCACTAACCAGGGTTTCTTGCAGAGTATTCTTCTACCAATGAATGAGCCACAAGGCCCAAATCAGTTTTTGTCCCAGGGGATCGCAACCAATTCAAACATTTATATGCAAAATCACTTATTCCTTAATGGATATTCTGAAACTTCATGGAATGGGCAGGGGAAGGAAAAGCCATGATAAACTTGCAGTGAACATCAATACTATACAGACTTTCTAGAATCAAATGTCATGCCATCTAACTGCCCTGATTTGACCAGGTTGTCCTAGAATTACAGAAGTCATCCTGGCTTCTGATAGGATCTTGGAATGTCTCATTTTTTTGGCCCCATGCAACATTTTATTTAGGTCAGCTGATTGCAACCTGTTGAACAGCTTCCCAGGTCTTGAGAAAACCGTGATTCCTAACTTGTTGGACAAGTTTTTCTCCGTCTCTCATAATATTAGAGCTCAGGTCAGAAAAGATTCAGGACAGAAGAATAAAGTACTTCTTCACACAACACATAGTTAAACTATAACATTCAGTCCCACAAGATTGGGACTCATGGAGGAGTGGCTGTTAGTGGTTACTAGCCATGACTAATATGTTCTAGCTCTACTCTCAGAGGCAGTGTAACCCTCACCATTATCAACTCCCACCCAGAAACCTATTCCCACTGTGGAAGGACATGTGGATCCAGAACTGGCTTCCACACTCACTTACGGGCTCACAGTTAAAACCGTTTTTATGGAAGACAAACTTACTCGGCTGCAAGTGATTGCCAAAGAAGAAGAATACCAGTTGCTGGGAATAGTAAGTGGGGAAAACACCTGCTTAGCTTGGATACGGGGTGGGAAGGGATTGTAGTCAGGGTGTCTGGAAGGCTTCCCATAGGCATCTGGTTGGTTACTGTTATCATAGGATGCTGGACTTGGTGGGCCTTTGGCTTGATCCAGCAGTGTTCCTCTTAAGTTCTTAGTAGACAATTTAATTTTGAAAGTTTCCTTGCTATGAGGAAGTATTAAAACCAATTTCAATTATTAAATTAAATTATCTTTAAGCCACATTCCAGCTTAGAACATATACTTCCTTTTCAGTGCCCATGTTTATAATGAGGACCAGCTGTAAATATTTTGGCATTCATTCTCATCTCCTGGTGCCAAATTTCCGCTCTGGATGGCAACTTTCCTAGGTTTGAAGAAAGAGAGAAGTAATCACTTGGTGATTTCCTAGCAACAGCAAAACCAATTATTCAATCAGAAAGGAGCTGGATCAGGCCTTAGTCAGCTGCAGACAACCATAAAGTGGGTGATATGCAGATTACACTCTCTACAGAGCATTCAGAGTAAGGTGGAATTAGAGACTAAATAAACAACATCCAGAGAATGAGCATGTGTAATAGATTCTAGATTTAATTAAATTGGAAGAGAAATTTGAGATTCTTTTTTTCTGTTCAAATCATAATTTAATTTTATAAGGTAATATTCAACTAAGTTTCACTCAGAGGAGACCCATTGAAATTAATGAACACCACTAAATTAGGTCCATTAATTTCAATATTCTGAGTAAAACTTAGATAAATACCACTCTTTACTATTACATATGTATCCAACATCTTCTTGAAGATCAACGTGGAATTTATTATACTTATCATATCCTTATAACAACCCAGTGATTGAGAGTTGCTGACCATCCCAATATCATTCAGAGAATTTCATGGTTGGTTGGGGATTTAATCCCTGGTATCCCAGGTCTCCAACCACTATTCCAAACTGACATCTAATGAAATATAAATAATATTTAACACCAATTACTTTTATATTGGACACATGGATGAAATTTGGTTTAAATTCAGTCAAATTCAGTTAAAGCTAAGTATTGTGTGTCTTAAACCATATGCCCTGGTCTGCACCCTTCAGCATCTGACCTGATTCTTTACCACCTGATTAGAAGAGAAAAATATAGGTTTTGGGAGTGCATAAGTGAGAGGCTGCATTCAGGAATCTGGGAACTGGATCACACCAGCCAGGAAGTCAGTAATACACACCCTAAATCCAGATTCACTTCCCTAGTGAAGACAGAGCATAAGCAAGTTTCTGTTGCTTTATTGGTTTATCTGTTCCCTCTGCCATACCTTTCACTTCTACTGGTTTGATTAATTTTCTAAAGGCAGCCCAGTATCCTTCATTTTACAGGGCACCAGTTACCAGATAATACAATAAAAATGCATATTATATACATTAAAGGCACTTGCTGGGGGTGCAGGGGACCTGGAGCCTCTATTTCCTCTGGTACAGCTGAATGTGTTACAGTACCACTCCCAAAATTCACGAAAATATTTGGTTGAGAATAATGTACATCAGCACAGTCTATACAACTCACATCAGCCCTTTCCAGCATTGGGCGCAATATTGGCTACCCCTGGGGTAGCGTACAAATACCCCAGATGTTTACATGGGGATTAGCAATAAATCTGACCACCGTGAAATGAGTATTTCAAACCTCTAGCCTGCCCATACATTACTTTGTTCAAGATGTGTTTTCACACTGCAAGCTGGGTGGCTAATTTGCTAACTATTTTGTCCAATATTCGTTTTACAGGTCAGGTTTTATTTTCAGTTCCTAGTTACTGGAAGAATTCATGCTTTAACTGGATTAATACTGCAAAGCTTCATTTGTAAAAAAATCATAGTCTCATGTAAAGACAAATGGCCTCAAGCCTGAATTTCCATTTCAAATGGAAATACATTTTTAAGAAAAGCCGTTCCAACCAGATTCTTTACTTTTCTTTATCTTTCAGTTCATAAAAAATCCATTATCAAGCTGAAGATACGGTGCTGAAGAAAGTCATCAGCCTCATTTAAGAATGCCGAGACACAGCTACAACCCACTTTGCTATTTATCTGTATAACTTAACTTCTGAGAGAGTAAGATGAATAGAAATAGTTCCTTCTTCAAAGTAAGCAATATACAGCAGATTTGCATTTTGGGAAATATTCATTTATTGAGAATGCTTAGAACTCTGCTTAATTTAAACTCCCACAACATACTGTTCACAAACAGTCTATATATCTTGCACACAAAAAGGTGACAGATGTTTAATGTCCTGATCCTATGAATTCCCACATAGGCACAGCATTTTCTAGAATCAGTTGCAAGGATGTTAAAACTGGCATATGGCAGGGAAATTGTACCCTTTCTCTTGATGCATGTGTGCAAAACAGTGCAATGTTCCCAGGCTCTCCACTGAACTTACTGCATTGCAGCTCAGAAAGGTCACATTGCAAGAAGCGACATCATGAATTTGAAAATATGAATGCCAACATGCAAGTATTAGATATAAGCCCTATGTAATTTGTATTCTGCACACATTCATAATCATGCTGCAAGAGAGTGCTTGAATCCTGTGCAGGTCTCACCTCCCACTGTCCATGTATTGCAGGAATGTTTGTATTGGGCAAACCTCTTCTACATGCATAGAGAGGGAGCGGGTGGCACTGTGGTCTAAACCACTGACCATCTTGGTCTTGCTGATTGAAAGGTCAGTGATTTGAATCCACTTGATGGGGTGAGCTCCCATTGCTCTGTCCCAGCTTCTGCCAACCTAGCGGTTCGAAAGCACGCAAGTGCAAGTAGATAACTAGGAACCGTTGTGACAGGAAGGTAAGCAACGTTTCTGTGTGCTCTGGCTTCTGTCATGGTGTTCCGTTGCTCCAGAAGCAGTTTAGTCATGCTGGTCACATGACCCGGAAAGCTGAAAGCGAGATGAGTGCCACACCCCACAGTTGCCTTTAACTGGACATAACTGTCCAGGGGTCATTTACCTTTACTTTTACATGCATCATAAGTTGGAACCTTAGTCCCACAGGGGTCTAAGCAATGGTGTGCAATGGCTTTGGATGAAGCCCAACGCCTGAAGGAAACTGTTGTTAGATGCCCTAGGCACCCTTCAGAGTGAAACAGTGGTGTATAAATCAAACAAACAAAACAAAACATACTTCAAATGTGCCCTTCACAAAAGCCGCTAGACCGTTAGCTTTTATCCACTCTGGAGGAGCTAATATCCTGCAAGTTGTATCCACTTGTGGCAAAGGGAAAAAACTATATCTATTTTAATAATAATAATAATAATAATAATAATAATAATAATAATAATAATAATAATAATAATAATAAAAATAAAAATAAAAATAACCAATAGAGACTGTGGGTGGGGAAAAGTGGATGCCAATACTGTAATGTGGAAAAACCACAGCAGCTATCCTTCTGATGTTTGGCAGCACTCAGCCCTTCACAAGGGGCTACCATGCCTGAAAATTTCATCACATTCTGTTATTTACGAGTTCTAATGACCAGCTGGGTGGGAAAGCTCAAGGAAATGAAGGTGCCAAAAGTTTCTGGTTTCTTAGCTGCACTGATGGAATGGCCCTGTATCCATTCTTTTCCATCCTCTCCTGCATCCTCTGCCACAGCCTTGTGGAATGGCTGCTGCCAGGTGACGGTTGGTAGAGAGAAGAACCTGCCTTCTCAGCAGAGCTGATGGACACCCTGCCTCTCTTCTCTTTCCGCCTCTGCGGCAGCCTGCTGCCTCTTCCTAGTGCTTCTCAGTTTATTGAACTGCAGATTATAAGTTTCCAGACATTCCAGTGGGAATGGAAACTCGGATAACTTAACAACAATGCTTGCAACAACTCTGCTGTGGCCAATCACCTATTCCACCCCTAGTTCTACCCATTTTGCAAATGTAAGTTTGGTGCAAAGGGAGATGAACCAGCAGGATGTGAGTGGCTGCCAGTCAGGGCCAAGCCCTATCATTAAGTGCAGGGAGGCAATCACCTCACCTCAGATGGTAGCAGTAGCTCTCTGACCATCTCTCAAGGGCTCCTTGGATGTTCCCCAATGATGGAAGATGGAACTGTGTGTGCATCCTCTACACTAGCCTGCTACCCTCAGGTGTGGTGGAGGATGCTATCCCATCCTCAGTGTTGAAGAAAGATTGAACTAGTTGGCTTCAGTACATGTGGACCATCTTGTCCTTTTCAACAAAATGTCTTGGGCCAGCCCTGCTGCAAACTCTGTACGTCAGGAGCCTGTACGTCAATGAAGGAATGATGTCAGTGACTTGCAATGGCCTCAGGGTGGATGAACCTTGACTTCACCATGATGAGACCACTCACTCCAAATTTCAGATGCACTACAACTTTAAATAGGTTTTAAATGTATTAAGTTGCAAGAAGCAGAAGAAGCCTGGTACCTTGTGATAAAGGGAAACAAATGAAGACATCGTTCCTTCAGTGGCACATGCTTTTTCACTTCCCAGCCATCATCTTTTAGACTAGTTCATCTTGAGCATGTGACTCAAGAAACATCATCATCAAGTTGCTATCAGACATCCCTGTTTCAGCATGCTGTGCTACTTATTACTTGCATCAAGCCCTTTGGGTTGGCAATTCACAATTAAGCTGATACTTAATTAGCATCCTCAAATGTACCTGCTTATGCCGGTCCAGCATCTCTTGGCTACACTTGTGTGCAATGACCTGGAAACCACTGCTCAGAAATAGCAACATTTAGCTGCATTATTGGAATACACTTGTTCCATCTCAGAGAACTGCTGACACACAGGAGGTTACAAAGGAGAAAATTGTTACTTACACAAACACTGCAGGCAAAGGGACATTATTTACAGCTGTTTGCCAAAGCATTCTAAGTTAATGCCAATGCCCCATAGCCCCCGTTATTTGAAGAGGATGAGATAAATACAGAAAATTACCAATGAACTCTGTAAGCTACTAACACTGTTATTATTATTATTATTATTATTATTATTATTATTATTATTATTATTCCAGTAGTGATGTATGGAAATGAGAGCTGGACCATAAAGAAGGCTGATCGCCAAAGAATTGATGCTTTTGAATTATGGTGCTGGAGGAGACTCTTAAGAGTCCCATGGACTGCAAGAAGATCAAACCTATCTATTCTTAAGAAAATCAGCTCTGAGTGCTCACTGGAAGGACAGATCCTGAAGCTGAGGCTCCAATACTTTGTCCACCTCATGAGAAGAGAAGACTCCCTGGAAAAGACCCTTGGGAAAGATTGAGGGCACAAGGAGAAGGGGATGACAGAGGACGAGATGGCTGGACAGTGTTCTCGAAGCTACCAACATGAGTCTGACCAAACTGCGGGAGGCAGTGGAAGACAGCTGTGCCTGGCATGCTCTGATCCATGGGGTCATGAAGAGTTGTTTAGTCAACTAAATGACTAAACAACAACAACAACAATTATTATTATTATTATTATTATTATTATTATTATTATTATTATTTCTATGCTGCCCTTCATTCAAGGATCACAGGGCAGTTTACAATATCAGCCCACAAACCATAGATGTAAATTCATTCCAGCACAATAGCAGGATGTTCACAGAATATGCACCAATTACTTCAGTATTTGTATGAGCTTTGCATTTATGCATCATAGTCATGCAACTGTTAGTGAATGAAAACCCATCTCCAATGTGACAATTGATCCACCAATGCAATCTAGTTAGACCCATTATGTACATTTCAATATTGAGTACATTGATCTTGTGCTCATAAACACACAAAGAGAAAGACAAAATCTTATGAAAACCACGCCAGAGTTTGATTAATGGTCTACTTTTTCATTTTTATTCCAGTTTAGTTCCAGTGCATTCAGCGCCATTATTTCATCAGCATAAAACAGTGGCAATATAGTGAAGAAATGGAACATTAGTGTTTATAAGTGCAAAAGTTTCAAACCAGCCAATGACCAGTGATATAGATGGTTGTGCATGATAGAATGAGTCAGTGCAAGGGTAACTGAATAATTATTTTAGGGCAGCAGGGAAAATCTGGGTCTCTCCATATGTTCTTGAATGCTAACTCCCATCAACTCCAGCAAGCTTGGCCAATAGGGATGATGGGAACTGTAGTCAAACCTGGAATGCCACCGGTTCCCCATTCCTGTTTTAGGATATTTCTAAAGAGGGATTCAAGAAGGATTGAATGGATGTTGTTTCAGTTTATACCCATGCTCTGCAGTACACAAACACCCTCAAGTTCACCTGGGCTGATGCTCAGCAACCTCAAGTTCACCCACTACCTTTCTACCCACCTACACTGCAATTAGAGCTCTCTGTATCCTTATACATCTCTGCCTAATTGCATTTATGAATAAGTGCCAAGTTTGCAATGAGAATGAGAAATAAAATAAATAGTCCATCTGGATCATCCGCCATCATTTAGCTATAAACTCTTGTTTATGGAGTGGATATATCTTTCTCACAAACAGGGGTTTAAGAAGGCATTGTTTTCCATTCTGCCCTGTATTTGTCACATAAAGCACCATTTCTGTTGTGCTGAAGTTTATCTTCCACACAAAAACCCTTTGTTATTCATTTCATTATGTGGCAAATGACATAATTTATGGTGTTAATTACATAACTTGTGGGTGAAATTGGCAGGCAGGCATAGTAGCCCCTTCAGAATCAGAAATTCTGTCAACAAAGTCCAGGAACTTTTGTCCTGGGCACATTTAAACTATATTTTTAATGGGAAACATCTACAACATTTTAAACTTTAGAGCAGAAGTGGATGAATTTTGCAGGCAAATTCAGCCCTTCTAATCGCATGAATCCTGCCAAATTTTAGAAAGATAGCTGTAGTGGTTTTCTTGGAACACCAACCACTGCAGTTTTGTGATAGGTAAAAAATTAATCAGTCCGTCTCCCTCAGTGTTTTGTGGGCAATGTATTTGAAAAAAAGCAGACATAAGAGAGTTGCCCAGTTAAAAATAAATAAACCTTCTAACTTACAGAATAAGAGTTCCAGGGGATTTTGTGCTAAATACATTTTAAGTTGATTGCTGGAGCAGAACTAAAAGGGAAACACCTTCTAGGTAAAACTGTTCCACCTGATTACAGTTTTGACCAGATATTCACAACAGAGTTCTCTTTCTGCCCTATTCCCAGTCTAGTGTTTACTCTTCCCCCATCACTCCACCCTGCTGTTATTGCTTATATGATCAGCTGCTGCTTTTAGTAAACACTTGTTTTCAGCTATTTTGGTTTTTAATATCTGGATAACTGAAGAATCACAAAGCAAGGGGCCTTGCTTTGTTTTATGCCACTTCATCTCTGTCAAGCCTCACATCACTCCAAGGCCCTCTGCTTCAACTCAGGATTTGGGATGCATTTGAATCTGATGCATTTTTTAAAATCTAATTATAAAGTTTGGCATATATGCATACAGAAAAAATAACAGAACACTTCTCAAGGTGTGTATGTTAAATCCATAGAACTTAATTTATGAGTGCATCCTGAAATCAGAATTCAGCTGAAAATAGGCACCATGCACAGTATGAGTCTGGATTATAGGGGGGGGGTGATGCTGTTTCTTTCTGAATAGTGAAAACTGTAAAAAGCAAACACACATAGAGAGAACTCCAATGAGCCATTCTTCTGCTCTGCAGTACATGTCAGCTTAGATGTGTGGGTATTATACAGTGCTAATGAGAATGTGACTACAGACTATCAGTGCATTAATTTTCTAATTAAATACGAGCTGTTAACAGTTCTTCCATAATTATGTAAGGCGCGTGTCAACCCTTGCACTTCACAAACAATTTTTTTTTATCATGGGGGAGGGAAATGCCATGAGGTCATAAGAATGGCAATTGAGCACTAGTTACATATTTTGTGCATTAGTTTGAAGAGAAACAAAATACCTGTATTTTTCTTTTTTTCTTATCCAGAGCTCTTAGACTCTATCATTCACATTATATCAATTATTAATTGGAATTACATTTCTTATTTCTCATACCCGTACTACCTACCTTTGAGAATTTGCAGTATTCAGTACAGCTCGAGATATGCTATTGTTTTCTAAATGATTCACATCCCTTTAGTGCTGCATTTACTTGGCCACATCTATTTGACAGATGCAGCCTAATGTACCAGCATTCACCATTATGGAAATTTAGCTTGTGGACAAATGGTTTTGTGTCTGGAAGTTTGCAGTGTATAAATGCCAGATCTAAGGACATATCTATTCTACAAATTAGTTTACAACTCATTCCCTCTTTCCTGGGAGCCCTAAGAACTGCAGTTCCCATATAGCAATGGGCAATCTCTCCTCTATTAGATTCAGAATTGGCTTGCTCTTTCAGAACATTCTTGGAGAACTCTCGGACAGAGTTTTTCTGTGATTTTGGGAAGACTGAGCACCTGCTGGCTCTTCTCTGTGGCTGTTTCCAACTTTCTAAACTTAATGATGGTTGAGAGAAACCTAGGCTATGATGGTTGAGACCGCATCTTTTATATGACAAACTTCCAAGAAGAATTAGATACATGTTGAGAAGCTTTGAAAAAACCCAGGAAATGAAGCTTTTCCATTTCTCCTGGGCTCAATCAAGCTGGAATGGAAAACTCCAGTCTTTTGGCTTCCCAGTCACAATGGACTGGGCCATTACTGCTGCAAAAACCATTTCATTCCAGCCCGGTGGGAAATTTGGGTGACACTAATTTCTGCCCATTACAAGCCAGGCCCAAACTTTGGGTAAGGGTTGGATCTTGGTTTGCAGTGGATTAAGGGAGAAAACCAAGTTTGCCATTTAACTTCCGCCATAATAAAACTCAGCACCAATGACAGTTATGCAAGGTAGCTAGGAATCAGTCACATGGTATTCTTAGCATCCAGAACTAAAATGACAACACCAGGATTTCAGGGAGAAAGTCACAAGAGTTATGGTGGTATAAAAGCAATGTAAGTTCATAGTGTAGATATATTATATTTGACTCTTCTGCATATAGACCAGTATAGAGGTAGGGAGCACTTGGAAAAGGAAGAGGGGAACTATAGAAAGAGAAAAATGGAGGGTGAGAGGTGGAAATATTGAAGCAATAAAAAGAAGCTGTGTAAGAAAATAAAACGTTGAAGTTAAGTGGAGATAGCAAAGAACAAAAGTTAGTGATGAAAAAAAATAATATATAGGAGACAGATATGCTAGACCAGTTTTTCCCCAGCCTAGTGCCTTCTGTGGGTTTTCTACCGAACTCCCATCATCCCTGAGCATTGGCCATTGGCTTGGGCTGATGAGAGCTGGAAGTCAAACAAAATCTGGAGGCCAGCAAGTTGGGGAAAGGTATGCTAGACAGTACAAACAGTGAAATTAGGACATTTGAAAGGCAATCTGTGCAAATGTCCCTGTCAGTCAGGAGTGATAAGTTAAGAACAGAGCTGAATAATGTGTCTGTGAGAGAATGTACATCCATTTGCATGATTGGCTACAGCAGAGACTTCTGCACATTGCCAAAACCATGATTGTTTTATATATTCAGATGTCTCCGAGCCTCTGTCAGAAGTTGAACCACATCTATCAAATATTCAGGAACGCCACACCGATATCATAGATTTTCCAACTATGTGAGCAAGGAAACTTCCACCCACACTGCAGATGCGAAATCTGGATGCTACCTGCTAAGATGTCTTCCTGTTTACTAACATAATTTTTAAAACCATCTGAAAAGACAGAATTGTGTACAAGTTAGTTTACCCATGATCTGATCATTTATCATCTCAAGACAATCAATGGTTCATGTTAGCCACTGTGCTGAATCAGACTTACACTGGCCTCCTTGAAAAAAGATTCCTCAGAGAAAAATCCTGTGACTCCAGCCCCCTGTTTCATTTCTTAACCACAAACAACATTTTATGATACAGACGCTTCAGGTCACAGATGCTTCAGGTTACAGACTCCGCTAACCCAGAAATAGTACCTCAGGTTAAGAACTTTGCTTCAGGATGAGAACAGAAATCGGGCAGCGGCAGCAGCGGGAGGCCCCTTTTGCTAAAGTGGTATCTCAGGTTAAGAACAGACCTCCAGAATGAATTAAGTTCTTAACCTGAGGTACCACTGTATAGGGGTGAAGCCAGTACAGAGAAAACAAATGAATAATGCAAACTGCCAAAAAGGTGCAAAACATAATCTGAAGAACCCAGCTGTTTCTACATAGCACTAACAGTTTCCTGACACCTGAATGAACACCACCGCTGGAATCTAAAGAAACAGCTGTCCGAACCTCCATGTCATCTGAAGCAAATCACACATGGATGTGTGAAACTAACTAGTTATACCAAATAAGTGGTTTTTGAGAGAGCAATTGTATAGCTTCAGGTGAGCCCAACTCTATGCCTGTCCCCTTGTCATCCATAATAGCCAGGGTGAAATCAAGTGACACAATAAAACTGTGACTAGATGGAAGTAACTATTGAGGCAGTGAGATAACACGTAACAAGAAAAAGTGGAGCTGCCATGTTGAGTGCTCCACCTCTCACTTTCCTCATGGTCTAATGTCATCATAACATGTGTTTCCCAGTACTTCTGGTCCCTGGCATGGAGCAGAGCTGGGGGGGGGTGTTAACTGCAAAATGACATCAAGATATGACATCAAATGTGCAATTTCAGAGGGAGAATTTTACATGGGGCTACTGTTTCTGGTAGAAGTCCTGTATTCTTCATAACCTAAAGTTTGTGTACCATGTGTCCTCCAACATTTCTCCAATGAAAATAGGGACGTCCCCAGCCACTCTGAGCAGCTTCCAACATATATACAAAACAAAATAAAACATTAAACATTTTTTAAAACAAAAACAAAACCCTTCCCTATACAACAGGATTTCTTTCAGATGGCATGGGGGTCGGATAACTCCATACCCTTCAATGAAAATAGGAACATTCTAAGGAAAAGTGGGACATTCCAGGATCAAATCAGAAACCGAGATCAAATCAAAAACTCTCTAAATCAGAGACATCCCTGGAAAATAGGGACACTTGGAGGGTCTGGTACCATTAGGTACCACATAGAGATAGATGGCTTGGCTGTAGGAATCCCATGGTCTAGATGTTAATTAAAAAAAAATAAAAACAGAAGGTGGTAGGGGGTTAAATCCCACTTAGCAGAGATGTCCAAGAGGGATGAACTCTAGTTATTATTTTGATGTTAGCCGCCCTGAGCCCGGTCCTGGCTGGGGAGGGCAGGGTATAAATAAAAATTATCATCATCATCATCATCATCATCATCATCATCATCATTTACTATTGTACAAATGGGGCCTGCAACAAAATGTCACAGCATGAAGTGCTTTTCTCCAGGATTATAGCCAGCAAGCCACATTTCCCCATTCTGACCTTCCACTCCCCAGCTTTACATGCACACACACACACATATACACCACACAAACACACCACACAGAGTGTTCTGTGGTCCTTGGCTTGCTCAGTCCTCATAGGTGATTTTTTTTTTTTTACAAACCCCCCCCCCATTTTCATGTACATCTACAACTTTGGATGGTGATTCAGCACTCAGAAAATGAGTTTGCTATTAGTATATAGGATGCTTTAATTACTGCTACAGCTACCTAAGAAGGCTAGAAGTTTAGCACAGGAGGTGGGAGTCTCAAATGCTCAACATGTGTGCCTTGCCATTGGTTTCAAGATGCCAGGAGAATGGATTCAGCATCTTAACTACAGAATTGGCTCAAATGACTATAAAATTATAAACCACTTGATTGCCATGTAGTTAGCAATGCAACGTGCACAGCAATGTACTCTGCAAAATACAAAAAAACTACAATTAGTTCTTCTGTGATATCTAAGAGAACCAATGATATATTTCTTAAGTTTTTTTGTACGCTGCAGAATACAATGCAAGCCTTCTACTTTCATTACAGTATAACTGCAGGTAAAAAGCATAATGGAGTCAAGTACAAATAGTTCAGCTGAAATGATGAATGAAAGCTTACTTCTTTCACAATGAAGAGGAACAGCAATCAGAAAATATTGTTCTATAAATAATGAATGAGAGGCCTCTTGGGAGGATGAAAATTCACCCTGCTATTACTCTTTCTTTGTCCCATTTCAGTGCTGAATGGCAGTTAAGTAGCTACTGCCGCTAGTTCCAATGGATGAGCATCCTCTTGCAAAATCCATTATCCTGTGAGACTTAATTGCTCTGGGGCAGTCCCAGTAGCAAAGTAATGAATGCCGCATCAGAGCCCCCAAAGGTAGAATATAGCTATAGGGTAGTACATTCCCACTACATCATGAGCTGTACCTCAGCTGCTCCTAAGACAGGAATCCCTCGGGCTTTGCAGGAACACAGTTTTATTTGTCATGAAACTGAAAATGCGAACAAGGCTGAACAGAAAGGCTGCGTATACACTACACAAAAATGTAGTTTTTCTCAATCCAGAATTGTCTGTCCTTGTCCTCAATATGCTGCTTCCAATCAAGACTGATTCCAGATCCTACCACCCACATAGGGCAAATGTGGTTACTTGATGTGCATTTGAAAACCCGCCCCGTGATTAGGTTATCCATGTCTTTTCTTCCATGCACATGTGAATGAAGAAGCAAATGGTGATTCAGATCGTGGTATACACTCACCCATGTCATTGTGCAGGGTGGATATCCTCACTCCACCCCATTGCCAAAATTTACCAACAACTGTTTTCAAATGGACACTGTAAAGGGTAATGCAGAATCAATCTGCAATGAGCTTTTATTTTGGAATGAAACCACCTTCTCGAGAACCAGTTTCCAAGGGCAATAAAATATGCTTTGTAGAAAAAAACAACTAGTCACTCTCCACTGATTCTAGAATAAAATGCCATGTGCCAAAGGCTGCATGGTGATGAGTAATGAAAACGGATTGCATGAAGTCTGGTGGTTATGTGTTCTTTTTTTCTAATTTTCTAGTACAGTATCAGCAATAAATGTGGCCTGTGGCCAACCAGAAACCTGTGGAATGAGTCATACGCAAATCATGGACATATTTTGAGTAAACAAGCAGAACCTCAACAAAACATCACTCTCCCCATTTGTGATTTCCATCAACTGGGAATTAGAGGCATACTGCCTCCAAATCTGCCTTAGAACATAGCCATCATGACTAATAGTCACTGATGGACTTTTCATCCAGGAAAGGTCAGCGGAGGCTAATCTGTAGGTCTCCAGAGGTTGCTATATTCCAAGTGCATTCTGCCCAGCCAGCGTGGCTAATGGTAGGAAATGATCAGAGTTGTTGTCTAACAACATCTGGAGGACAATTAAACCATCTTTGATGTGTGTAGCTGGTCTCACTGTAGGTTTCCTCACTTAGCTGGAGCTGGATGGTGGTGTGGAGGCTAAATCCTCTGCTGAAATGTCATTGCTAGCCCAAGTTCTGACCAGTGTTGTCCTTGGTCACTGAGTCCATATATAGGATTATTGCACCAGTTCTGTGCAGTTCACTCGGCAAAGTAATACACACACACACCTTTGCACAACTCTAGGTACATTAGGTTAGCAACATTAAAGTTTTCCAGATCCATACACCTTGAATTTAGCTACAGGTAGGTAGCCGTGTTGGTCTGCCATAGTCAAAACAAAATAAAAAATAAAAAAATCCTTCCAGTAGCACCTTAGAGACCAACTAAGTTTGTTCTTGGTATGAGCTTTCGTGTGCATGCACACTTCTTCAGATACCTTGAAATTAGCTGTTAGTTTCCAAATGTACTTTTGGCGGCCCAACTTCAGCCAGATGCCAGTTTACTCAAAATATGTCCATGATTTGCATATGACTCATTCCACATTCTTCTGTAGCATTGCATCTATAGCTGACATATTTTTTAATTAAACAATAACAATCAAAGCCAGCAGCATTCCCCAGAATTAATGACTAGCTGGGAGAGCCAATTGCCTAAGGCAAACTAACCAATCATTAAATTCTCATCAAAAGTGCCCTGGGCACTGGTCCCTTTGCTGTTCTAATCAGTCTGGATTCAGAGTCAAATTGACTGCTTTACTTTCTTTCTTTTTTTAATTCAGTACTGCCTCTTGCATTGGAGTACCAAGAGTTCAAATTAATGTCCTTAGAGCCACCATTGATTTTATTGACTTTACGCACCGGGCACATACCATTTTTCACATTGAGCTCTTGTCTCACCAGATAAAGTGTGCACTCAAATAAAGGAACAGCTCTCCTTCAGCCACCTCTTCTTTGTCCCTCTACTGATTTCTCTAAAGAGACACCCCAAAGAGCTCTATACCAAAATGGGATCAGGCTGCTTATATTTTGTTTCATAACCTTAATGGATATCATTTGTGGCTATCAGTGACACTTGGAAGCTGTGGTCATGCTAAGGGTTAAGAGACATCGTGGTCAAAAGTAATCCTCTTGGGAGATTGGTTGCCACCAGAGAAGCCAGCTTGCAAGGGCAATTGGTGGGGGCAACGTCGTGTACATGATGTCAAGACATTGGGCAGAGCCTGGGGTGGAACTGAACGTGGCAGCATGCAGCTTCAATGGCCAGCAGCTCCCACCACTGTCTCCTCCTGGCACTGCCACCAGGGGGAGGCTACTTCCACTCTCCTTGCCCTCCATGGCAGGAGGAAGAGGAGGAGCCGGTCACTGTAGCCACACCGCGTTCGGCTGTGCACTTTGCCTTCACACTTTTTGGACATGGGAGGGGCAACACCAAAAATACTGGGGGCCCAAAAATATTCGGGGTTGCCACATTTGTTGCTATTTCCCCTGTTCAGCAAGGGAGAACCATCATGCACAGAAACAGGATATCTGTGGGGATTCCTTCTATATTCCTTTTTGTATTACCTTCCTTTCTCTTTCCCTGCTGAGCTTAGCTTTCTTTAAAGGGTTTTATATCAGTTGCAAGGAAGCCATCAGTGCTGGATTTACATATAAACTAAACAAGCTATAGCTTAGGGCCCCACTCTCTTGGGCCCCCCAAAAAATTTAAAGGGGAAAAAACTGGATGTACATTTCCAAAATATAAGATAAAAAAGCAAATAAAATAAAACCTACATGCAGCAACAGTGTTTTGTGTTGTGTAGGCTCCTATTTGTTATGTGCAAATGGCTTTAGATACCTATTGGGTCCATATATTCAACACAAAAAGCGACAATTTGTTGTTGACAAAGGACAGCTGGACATATAAAGGGCCCCATTACCTTCAGTAGCTTAGGGCCTCATCAAACCTAAATCTGGCTCTGGGAGCCATGCACAATAACCACAGCGGATAAACAAGAATTTCATTCTAAAATGAAATTTCACTGCTATGTGTGATCATTAATATGATTCCATCTATTAATCTGATCTTCTTGCCTCCCACCTTCCACCTCTGGTACCATTCAAAAAAGTTTATGCCTGTTTGTCCAAGACTCAGGGTTTATTTTCCTTTCTATTATTTTCTTTTTTCAGTGGGGCATAGTCTCCCGAGACCTTACAACTCTTTAAACTCATCTAGCAATTCTGACAAACTTGCCTTTGGCAAAGCAGAGGTGATGATGCAATAGAGAGAAGCAATTAGAACAAGTTTAATGTTTTGTTGCAGTTCATTAGCTTTTGAAGATAACTAAAAGAAATCTACGTGCAACCAAACCAAAGTGAGAGATTGGAGTTTTTTCTTGTACTGGGCACAATTTGGTGATCTACACACACTTTTCCTGTTTTTTTCCCCCTACACAACTTTATTAACCTACTTTAGATTGTCTTGTTAGAATCTGATTAAGAAGCGGGCAGGGATAGACATAGATGCAAAAAAAAAAAGTCTAGACACATAGGACATATGCTTGCACAGGGCCAATTAAAATGGATATGAGCTTTTACTAGTGTCAGACTAGAACCGGCGAGGACAAGCTTCAACTTGCCACTCAACCATGAAATGGTTATCATGGGCCAGTCTCTGTATCCCACCCTCAGCAGACACAAAGGATTATTGTGAGGATAAAATTTCTGTGGGGGGGGGGGACAGACTGTGTATGTCACCGAGAGCAGCTTGGCGAAAAGACAGGGTATAGATGTAATAAATCACCATGATCATAATCTCCTAAGCATGCATCCTTCATGATAAAGCATTAATTGGGGTTTGAACAAAGGTGTAGCCCCCCCCCCAGGTTCCAAACTACCTTCTTCACTGTACATAGAACCTCAAGGATGACCTATGTCCACAACTGGCATCTATCAATCTTTTCTGTGGTTGACAGATTGTATGGGCGGGGCTTATTGATGCAGGTATCTGCAGAGGCGTTGTGTTAGTGAATGGTTGGATGCAGAGGGATGATGGAAGGAACCAGCTGGGGAATCACCAAGGGAAGAAAGCTCAGATCCCAGGAATTGGTGGTGGGATGACAATGAGTGGCCAGACAGAGAAGACTGGGAAGAGGAGGTGTTGGAAGCTGAAGAGGTAATAGGGTTTAGTGAGCAAGGATAGTCTGTGGCAGGGGAAAGTCCAGAGTCTGGATCTGAAGCAGGAGAGGAGGGAGGCCAAGCGGCAGAGAGAAGTCTGACTGGCATGGGTGTCTCTCCCTCCAGTTGTGACAAGCTCCCCTTCCCCCTGCTCTCCCAGAGTCAGAAGAGGCATGACACGGGAGGAGCAAATACATTGCTTGGGGGGGGGGACTCTGAAGAGGAGGGGACTTAGACAGTTGTTGGGAGGCAGGGAGTTTCAGTCTTGGCAACTTCTTCATGGGGGCAAGAGATGAGTTGCTGTGCTCCTTTGGCTTGACACTCCTGTGCAGATCCTGGTTTAGCTAATAAAGAGTTAACTTCAACTTGCTTGGGTGACTTTTGCTGCCTTATTCCTGTCACCTTGGTTCACATACAAGCTGCGGGTATAGCAAAGAAGCTCTTGCATCCCATCATCTGAAAAATATACATTTTCAGACTGTGGCTAAGGATGGATGTTTAGTGTCACTTTTGCATGCCTCATTCATAAGTCCTTTTCATTCAATTTCTGCATTACACCACAGTTCAATTTTTTTAATGCACAAAATCTGCATTTAAATAAATTTTCCTCTCATATCTCAATGAGAAAATGTTTTTTCTTTCAAAACACACATTTCCAGATACATTTTTATTTTAAGATGAGTACTCTTGAAAACATGAGAAATCCAATGGATGCTCAGTCCATCCATCTAAGATCTGTGGCTCAGATCAGTTCATGTGGGAATTTGCAAATACCAAAGTTCCTAAGCATTTTTAGCTGTTGGTGAACTGGACCTATGATAACTGGCTATCCTTTTCATTTCATCCATAAAGTGGAATAAGCTCTTTATGCCAACCGATGTTGTCAGTGAAGTTTCACTGTGATTTCAAGCACTGGACAAGCATAAGTGAAAGAAAGAAAGAAAATGTCTGAAAACTGGCATACTAAAAATGTTATTTAAAATTCTAACACTTCAACCATCTTCCCCCCCACCTCAATCCACCATGAGTCCAAAAATAAGATAAGCAATCAAAGGAAAATATACAAAACTGAAATAGAGGCAACAGACAACGGCAGGCAGAAGAGAAAAATGCATTTGTTCTACAAACAGAAAATATAATGGAATATGAACAATGGAGAAAGATGTTCAAATCAGATAAAGAAATGCTAGCCAGCTGAAAGTAACTAACATTGGAATCTTATGCATATTTACTCAGAAGAAAGTCCCACCGTATTCAATGGGGCTTACTCCCAGGTAAGTATGCACAAACATGCATCAACGTGGGATAAACTTTAATCTTAAACTAGAAAGGTTTTTTTATAATTGAATATAATACATTAACACCATATGTTGCAGCAGTCAGTTAACACTATCACCATGTGTTGGTTTTGGCAAAACAAGTCTTACAGAATAATATTTTTAAAAAGCCATGGGGCTTCCATCCTCTGTATTATGTGATCCTTTCTTTTCAGTAGAAAGTAAGGGCTATATTTTGATAGGTTATTTCTAACTAGGGCCAACTCTGCTAACACCTTTCACAGCCAGTCGGGATCTGTTTTTAAATATGCCAGCAATCTGAATTCTGCTGTGTAAAAAACAACTATAACATATTTCTCATTGTACTTTTTGTTGTTATTTTGCTCGTCTTTCTATCTGTCTGCAAAACTTGTTTTAGTCTAACATTTGGACACAATTCAAAAATAAGCATCTACTGCTGACTGCTTGGAAAGTACCTTCACAAAAGACAAACAAATAAATCTGAAACCCAGGTACAACCAAAATCAATGAAATTAGTTCCTGAAAGCTACCTTCTGGTCATGGCCAAGAGCGAAATTCCGATATCCAAGTCAAGCATAACTGTGTCACCCCTGTTGATTTGTTGTTCCTGTGATTACCCTGAGGCAAAAGGCTGACAGACATATTCATTCACAGACCCTTTTTTTCTACAGAGAGGGCTTTGGCTCCAATTTGAGCAAGGGCCTCTCAAAGTGTACAGTATCACCGATACCCTATGTCTAGATGAAATGGGAATGTTAAAGAACAGAGAAAAGAAAAAGGACAGATGATCCTAAAATGTGTTATATTTGGTCTTTCCGCCACAAATGTTCTACATTTGAATTTCAAATGTAGGCTCAACTTCCCCACAGGCTTGAAATATATGGGAGGTGGGGGTGGAGTCAGCTTGTTATTATGTGGCGGATCAGTTATATTCACCCTATTTTAACAAAACCAAAGCAGCTTTTTAACATAGGAACACTGCTGGCTCATAATGAATAGCTCTAAATGCTCAAAACTAGCACTCCCCTACGTAATTTGTCAAAAGTGAAGCTGGCATCATTCTAAATCATGTGTGCGGGACCATTCAAAGGAACAATATGTTCTGCTTCATTTCTCAGAGCCATGTATATGCAGGAATCATTGTCCCTATAATTTATGGCACTGCTGTGTACACAATAAGCAGACTTCAGGCTAAGGCAGACAATGGTGTCATGAAGAATGCATTCATTTCTTCTAGAAATGGCATCTGCTTTATCTAGTTCCTTGCAGATTCTGTTTGAAAAAACACGACACTTCAATACCACGGATGCAATGTCTGGGGATGCATCAGAGAAAAAGAATAAATAAATAAGGTTGAAGGATGATGACAAAATTCACCCCCTCTGGGCAGGATATGGCAAGATTTGGAGGTGTTGGCTGGGAATTACTGATTTTCAGACTTGATCAGGAACTTGCTAGATTCTGATGGGCTCTTGATGAGTGGTAGAGCACATGCTCACCATGCAAAGGGTCCCATTTCTTTGGCATCTCTGATTTGAAACTTTGGTGAGTCACTGCCAATCAATGTAAAAAATAAGCTACATAGACCCTTAGCCTGACCAGATATGAGGCAGATTCCTATCTTTCTGTGAGGGTTTTTTGTCCAGGTCTGGAAGATTTTGGTTCATATTTAGGATCCATGCATTTGTACATGAAAAGTGTTGTGTCGTTGTTGTTGTTGTTGTTGTTGTTGTTTATGAAACAGCTTTTACAACTGTCTCAAGGCAATATATAAAGGCAGCTAAAATAGTTTTAAGAACAGTACAAAAATAGTCAAACTAATGTATACATATGGGTGGGATGCAGGGTTGTCTTCTTGTTTACTCTCCTTTTGTTGTGTCTGAGGGGTGTCTATGTGTGTCCTTTCTTGCATACTAGAAATCATTTCGCAAGTGGTCTGTGGTCTGTAGCCTCCCTGTGCTTCAGTCAAAGACATCATGAAACATCTCCTTCTCTAGCTCTTTCGGGCAACTAGGGAGGCTGCAAGTCCTGGAGAGGCATTTGCTGGAAAGAAGAACACATAGATCACCTTTGGCCACCTGACAATGATAATGTAAGTTCAAAACCCCACAGTGACTAAAATGCCAAAGGAATTCTTAAGTTCCCTGAGAATGAAGCAGAAAATGGATGCTCCTTTCAACAGAGAAAGAAAGCTTTTGAGAAACTAAAGGACAGAGTTCAGCATAGCTCTAATTTTGATATTTGGACAGTTGTTTTCCCACATCTGAGGCCTGTCTATTAATTTACCCTTGGTGTGACTCATGATGAACAACACCTAGATACTGACAAAAATGACACTTCCTTATCAAATCCCACATCCCTATCTCCTCTGCTGGACTGTGATGACTTTGTGTAGCCATGTCTGCATACCACTGAGAAATGGCAATCCTGCGGATTATAGGAGAAACTGGAATGGGGATATCGTTTTTGGTGGCTTCCCAGTGTTCCATGTAATATGTTATTAAGAAAAAGGGGAATGAATGGACATTCATTTGCTCTTGCACACGTCCACAATAAACTGTCCCACAGCCCTAAATTCTGCTAGACTTACTTAGCCCTTTGACATACCACTTTTTGTGAAACATCCTACCTCCATTGCTATAATGATCCCACCCCACAATATAATGTAAATTGAACTTTCCTACCTGTATTTCCATTTCTTGCTTCTTCGTTTTGAATGACATGAATAATCAGTCTTGTGTCTCTCTCCTTTCTCGGCATAACCTTCCACAAACCATACAAATTCTGATCATCTAAAAAATAAAAATAAAAATAAAAAACAGTTTCATGCTGGAGATTTTAAACTGCCATTTGAAACATAGCTGACTTTTCTCAGCAAGTATAGCCAGCGACAGTGCAACCCCCGATAAGATCAACATTACATTATGTACAAGTTTAAAGGAAGGGTTTAATATGATTTAACAGTTGTAGCACAGAAGATAAGATTGCAATCAGGTACCTGTGGCACTGAAATCTTATAGAATGATAAACAACAAGGAGCTGCAAGCTGTATCCAGCAAAGTTTCTGAAATCTAATATTTTATAATAATCTCATTAACCTATCAAGCTTTACCTTCTTTCTTCTCCTGATTATTTCATTGTAGATTATTTGCTATGATTTGATCACCAACCTGCACATTCATTTTCTTGTGAGATATAATGGAAAGGATACATCACTTCCATAAAACTGAGGCACAATCCAGAGTAGCTTCAGATATTCTAAAAAGGCAATGAGGAAAGTAGCTAAAGTGAGTCAGTGAGATAGAAACCAAGCATCAAGCATCATGTGTGTGTGTTTTAAAACTTAATTTCATTGTATTGCACACAGCCAGTTCCCAGAATATCCCAATTAGGATGACCACTTATTATAATTAACATATATAATGTGTGAAATGTAAATAATATAGCAGCTTTATAAGGTAAGAAAAGAACACAATGGAAGGGTGGATGGGAAGTCAACTGAGATCTGTTCCAATGGGTTGGTAAAAGAATTTGTAAAATTTGAAAAGTTAATAAAGTGTTGTTGTTGTTCTTTAAAAAAGGATGGCCACTTCTGTACCAGCAGAAAAGAGGGAATGTATCATTGAAAAAAAGGACAAAAATGGGATAAAGTTGCATAAAATAAGCCTATGCTATTCATTATAATTTGCATATAATGTTAGTGCTACTTATGGGTAACTTCAAGTCATTTGCCTTTCCCTTAACTTCAAGCCTTATGCTCTCTGTTCTTATAACTCTTTGTCTTTAAAATGGGCTTGGACTGGAAAACTCTTCAAATAGAGAACTGGCCCACCTCCAGGCTGACCTTAATATTAGACAAATCATGGTCTTCGTGGACTTCAAAAAAAAGTAACTGAGGGGGTCAACACTAGGATTGCCATATTTCAAAAAGTGAAAATCTGGATATTTTTTAGGACATTGCCTGGACATTTGACTGATTTTCACCCAGAAACTGCTTCTGATTATAGTATTCTGTGTATGTCTGGGAAATTCTAGATGTATGGCAACCCAAAACACAAAAAGGAAAAAGGAAAAAGGCTCCTCTGTCCCCACAATTGTGGTATAAGCATCAGTGTCAGGCTTCAGGGAATCCGATCCCCCTCCCTCGTGGCAGGCTGCCAGTAATGGAATTACAAGAAGCTCTTACCAATGTCTTTTATTCAATATTCACAGAGAGAGACATAGAAATGCTGCCTCTTGGGCAATGGCGTTGTTCCGAATAATCTCCCCCCCTTCCCTTCTCAATTGTCAACAGCCCCATCCTTATGGTGTCTGCTTAGGGACAATTGGCTCTGGGCTCTCTGCTCTCCTATTTTCAATGCTTGTCAGGTTCTGGAAGAAGGGAGGTCTGGAATGTTCTCTAGTGATAATGTGTCAGTCAGCTGTTCCTGCTCTGCTTCTCCCATTATTTCCCAGCTTTGAGCTGTGACCCTCTACAAACCACCATTGAAAATCTATACTGTCCTCCTCTTCTCAGGAAGGTTCAGTACCTGACAATCAGCCGCACTAAGATGGGTTCTGAACCACATAAGCACTGAGAAGCAACCTGAGTTTCTGACCCTCACTGACCCCACACTGGCAGGACAATACGTTAATCAGATCTAATTCAAACTACAGGTGTATTTGCATTCATTATTCTGAATGAGGTTGTGAGGCTGAATGAGCACCCAGGTTATTATAAAGTGTTGCAGAGTTAAGTTTTTATCTCACCAAATGGAAGACAGAAACAGCTGTAAAAAATTTAACCAGTATCTTTTGCTTAACTGCACTAGCCAATAGTGCTTACAACATAAGCAATGTGGAAGCATGAAGCAAGGTGGAAGTATCCTGGGCCTGGATACATTAACACTTTAGTGGCCTTTGTCTATTATTATTATTATTATCATCATCATCACCACCACCACCACCATCTATACACCGCCTTTCCCCTAACAGGCACAGATAAAAGAAGAACAGCTAAAAAAAAAATTGGGAAGGGGAAAACAATAATTAAAAAAACAAAAAAAACATTAATAGAATTAAAACTATACATATGTATAAGATATATATATAAACACAGAATTCATTACAATAAAAACAGCACAGCATCAGCCCATAGTACTGTGGTTATTAATTAAAGGCTGATGCTTATTCCACCATAAACTAGCCCTAGCTTACATACCAAAGTGCTTCTTATTTGTCTTTCATGGCGTGTTAAAGAGAGAGTTTCACCCAGAATTTGTTAGGAGAAACATTTGTGCCAGTCAATGAAACAAATACCAAAATGCCATCTGATCTGAGGTGGCCCTCGGCAAAGATGAAATGTTAAAGGAAACAATAAACGAGAATGCATAAACTAAAAAATAAAAATGTTCTGTAAATCTGTTTGGCATTGAAGAGGGATAAAATATGACTCTAAACCCATATTTATAATAGATAAAAAAAAAGTTTTTGTCTGCCAATACGAGGATTTGTAGAATTGGTGTGCAGCCGGTTGAGGGGGGGGGGAGAGACTTTATTACAGTTCAATATATATTCCTCGTTGTCTGTCTATTAAAGCTGGAAAACAGTATCATTTCCAGATTCAATTCAGAAAAAAGCTGCACTAAACACTGTGCCAGGATATCTCTGTTATAACTGAAAGATTAATGGCTTGAAATATATACCCAAATTTTATGAATTTTAAAGGTATTCATTACAGTACAAAGCCACATCAACATTTAAATTAAAATCTTTGAGCCTCAAGGAAAGTATAAGAAATGTGGTCTTGTACAGCTAAGTCTTTTTACATGGCTGTTTGTTGTAAGTAATGAGTTTGCATTTGCATGCAAAACATTCACTCTGAAAAAAGAACCAAGCTACTGTGCTTACCTCACAGGCCTGGCCCCAGTGCTAGGAACTGCCTCTCATCAAATTGATGAGATCGCCGTCTCTGAATATTATTAGCTCTGGCTGCACCTACTGGCTGCCCTGGTTTCTAGCCTATTAGTCCCAGTGGGCTTGGAGCAGAGGGAGGAAAGAGGACAATGGCAGCAGTGCTGCTGCTGCTGCAACCAGTGGCAGTGGGGGGCATCAGTGCCTCACTGTGCCAAGGACCCCATGGTGACTGACAGACCTGTGACCTCATGTAACCATCCTTTGGTTGGCCCACAATTAAGATCCCTAAAGCTAGTGTTTTGGTACTCAAATTAACCAGTGATGCTTGTTTGATTTCAGACATGGGAACTATCTAGTTAACAGACAAGTTTAAAAGCTGGGGAAATGGCTAACTTTTAACTTTAACTAGTTACAGTGTTTACTTTATCTAGTTAATTTTTCCAGCTTTAGAACAAGCCAAGATCACAAACCTACTTCAGACAAAAGTTGAAGGGCCTGGCAATTCTGGTTTCCTGATTTGGATGAGATGGGATATTATGGTCCATTATTAGAGACTTCCTGACCTATAGTGAGGGCATGCTGAGAAGGAGGCGCAGCTTACATGGGGAAACTGGTAATTTCAAATCTTGCCTTGGTGAATCAACATATCTGAAGGCAGCTGCTGATTAATGGCCATAAATTCAATCCAAAAGTTTGGAACTTCATTCTGTTTCCCTCACACGAAAGGTCAACAAAATTTATGATGAGGAAGTGATGCTGGCAGCAATATATTTTATAAATGAGGCCTACAGAGCATGTTCAGGGCAGTTTGGCAACATCTATTTGGTTCTTACTTTTTTAAACTAATTGACCATACACTATCAATAACGAAGCCATCACCACTTGGGCAATATTAATTGCTTTCTTGCTAGGGAATTATATTATCATACTTTTAATTAAACACAATGCTACTTTTTTCATTTAGAATAAAACAACCTCTTCCCTGCCCTTAATTCATAGAACAGCCCACCCACATGGATACAATATGATAATGCATACAATAATAATTCATACTTTAGTATGAGAAGCAACCAAACCAAGGAGAAAAGGTGCCCCTTTGGTTCCTCTATTTGTATAGGTATCAAGTGGGGTATACATATATTGGATCTCTCCCCTCAATTTATTCAGCAGTTGTGGGCTGCCCCTGCTCTAGGCAGGCCAGAATATTTACTTCATCTAAGTGAGATCAGGGCAGCAGTCCTTTGAGAAACTATTGGAAGAGTGGTATGCTGCTGCCAGGCTTAAGTGCATCCAATTCCAGATTGGTTTGTCACCTAGGTTTGTAAAGCAAGCCCCTATTTGGTAGAGGGTGGGAAGTTAAAACAAGATAGTGCTTTGTACTGACCAAATACTAGAGAGACATAGCAGAAATATCTCATGGAAAAGAATGGAAACACCACAAATAGGCCCTTCTTTGTGTGCCTCCTCCACAAGAGGTCTGGAGGATGGCAACACGAGAATGGGCCTTTTCTGTGGTGGCTCCATTTGTGGAAAGCTCTCCACAGGATAGTTCTCCTGGCACCTTCATTACATTTCTTTAGGCACCAAGCAAAAACTTTTCTCTTTAACCAGGCCTTTGGCTTTGGCTAGTTAACATTCTGTTGTTGTTGTTGTTGTTGTTGTTGTTGTTGTTGTTGTTGTTGTTGTTGTTGTTCAGTCGTTCAGTCATGTCCGACTCTTCGTGACCCCATGGACCAAAGCATGCCAGGCAAGCCTATCTTTCACTGCCTCCCGCAGTTTGGCCAAACTCATGCTAGTCGCTTCGAGAACACTGTCCAACCATCTCATCCTCTGTCATCCCCTTCTCCTTGTGCCCCCCATCTTTCCCAACATCGGGGTCTTTCTAGGGAGTCTTCTCTTCTCATGAGGTGGCCAAAATACTGGAGCCTCAACCTCAGGATCTGCCCTTCCAGTGAGCACTCAGGGCTGATTTCTTTAAGGATGGATAAGCTTGATCTTTTTGCAGTCCATAGGACTCTCAAGAGTCTCCTCCAGCACCATAATTCAAAAGCATCGATTCTTCGGTGATCAGTCTTCTTTAGGTTAACATTCTACTTCCTTTTAAATATGTTTGTGAGAGGGGGGTTATTGGTTTGTTTTTGTTATTGTTTTGGCTATCTATTTTGTGTCCTCATTTTGTATTTTTATGTTGTGAACCACCCTGTAATCTTTGGATTGAGAGTGGTATACAAATTTAATAAACAAACAAACAAACAAACAAACAAGAAACTTCCTAAAACCATTTACCTTCATTAAGATTCAAAAGATTGTCCATGTATAATCTAATTGCAAAAGGAATCAAGTCACCCTCTTCCACATACATAGTTTTCAAAATGATAATTGACACAGTTCCTTGAGAAGCATGCTAATTTGCTATAGGAGACTGCTGTAGATATTATACTCTGTGTTGAAGAGTGACCATTAAATAATAGAAGCCTCTTTTTTGTTGTGAAGCGAAATTTGACAGCAATAATTACCGCCATTAAATGCTGGTCTCCTCTTGTTTTTAAGGTTATTTGCCACCCATGTTTAGATGTTAATTTCCTGCCATTTCTTCTGCGCTTATTCTTTAATTAAAGTTATGCATCATTGCATTAAGTGAATTCAGACAATTTTTAAAATAGAACAGAGTTGTTAACCTCTAACATTAATGTGTAGATCCAAATAGAAGTTGAATAACTTAGGGGGAACAGACTCACATTTTAATGACCTAATCCTTGTTTAGCCAGGCATACTAAATAAGTGAAGTTTGTTGTCAGAAGAAAATATATTCTTGCAGCAAAGTAAAAATTATCTTGGGTTAAAGGAAGGCCAAAGTTAAGTTGTAACTTATGCAATAGTGTTTTTTTAATAGCTAGGCAAAAGTGAACATTGTGCTCTTGCTCTTGTATGATTTGGGACATAGCTGTCTTCAGGCGTTCCCCAGACATCACTAAACATGTGGAGGAAGAGGTGGGAGGACCACACCGCACCACCCCCACCTCCACCCCAACATCACATATATACCCAGGGACGGGCAGGGTGCTGAAGTGTTTGTGGTGGTGGCAGAGGGCCAGGGGATTGACCCAGGAAAGGGGCCCAGCATTTTTTTGGGGGGGAGGAAGAGTCAGAGATGTCTGAGACAGAGGAAAGAGTGCAGGATGTATCAGAGGCAGAGGGATGGGCACAGGATTTCTTCAGGCAAGTAGCGGGCCAGTTTGACTTCCCATCATCCCCCATCTCTCTGTTTCCTAGAACCAAGAGGGAAGGGCAGTTACTGCTTCTATGCAAGAGAAGCCTCCTGCTGTGTGTGCACACCCCATCGGATGATGGTACATAAGCTGATGGGGAAAGTGTGGTCCCACTGTTGCTGCAACTGCTCCACAGGCCACAGACCTGGAGACTGCTGCCTAGAGGCTAGAAGCGTGTGCGTGTGTATCTGGAGAACTGTCAGAGTTGCTGCGTGTTCTTCTGTCAATACAGAATTAACTTTTATATGTGTGCCAAGGACATTTATCCTTTGGTGTGTGCAACATGTATTCGGGGGGGGGGGGGGAGGACATCTCTAAAAGGGAAATATGTGAATCATAGAACTGTAGAGTTGGAAGGGGTCATACAATGTCAATAGAGGCCCATACAGGTGTGCTAGCTTGGCTCCATGACTGTGGGTGCCCAGGCCACAGGTGCCATGCAGGGTGCATGGCCCTGGCACTGAAATTTGTGGGTGTCTGGCCCCTCTGTGGGGAATTTTGTGGGTACTCAGGCACCCAGGGCCCCAGGGAGTTGGCACTTATGGGCTCATATGACCACAGTGGCTAGTGGAGTACAGGGAACTTTCCTTTCATGACCCTCTTTCCATTCATATATCTTTGGTTCCAAAACAATGTATCTAAACTGTTTTAATTACTTTAAAGTGACATAAAAACACTGAATGTTACTGTTTTTGTAGGGTTCTTACATTGCTTCCCCACACCGAATATTCTCTGTATGCAATTCCACGTGCCACCTTTGTCCATTAAATGTGGCTGTTTGGTTCTAATTAAGATAAATTAGTATAAGAACTGATTAGTGGAAGCTGAATCACACATATTAATGTATGAACATCTTTTAAACTCTTGGAACAATATATCAATGATATGATTAATAAAAATTGACTTGCCGCTTGAATAGTATAAACGTGGTAGAAAGTGCAAGCTTTCTGACATCCAGTTTTATAGATTGGGCTTTAACTGCAGCAGTACAGTAACATGCAGCTAAATCCTGATCTGCACTCCTAGGAAACAGGCAGAACTGGCTGATAAGGATGCAGAGGTTAACAGCTTCAGGTCATCATTAAAATGTCATATGCTCATCTGCTAAAATTCACAAATGTTATACAAACTGATGATAAAATTATTGAGTAAACTGTGGTGTGTTTTTGTGGTGCTTTTTTAATGTTCCATGGATATATTTCTCAATGTCAACACTCAAGATACCTAGTGAACAAAATGAATGAGAGGTTCTTTTCATACCTGATCCATTTAAAATAATGTTATATTATATTAAAATATTATATGAGTGTGGGTGGGTGTGCATGAGAAAAAATACAGTTCTTGAAGTGGGAAAGGATGTGAATGACATCCCTAAAACCACCCCACTTCCTTTCAATTTATATAATTGAATCTGTCCCAGTTTGCAATGGACCATCCCGTATTCCTTTGACTCCCAAATAAACCAGGGGTGCACAAGTATCCTGCTGCTTACTCCATAAGGAACATTCATAACAAATGCTTGCAATAATTGGTTTAAATAAAGCTTTATGGAATTTTGCCAGTTGTTGCTTCAGAGCAAGCATGATTTTTTGAATTGTCACTGGGAGGCAAAGAAAGCTAAGAGGCTGTGAAGGGCAATCTGAATTTCCCATATTGATTTGCTGTAATCATGAAAATCTGTGTTTGATACTTCTAGTCCAGATTGTATCTTCTGAACTGGATTTGCTTTTTTCCCTAAACACGTATTAGATATTCAGGTGAAAGTTACTGTCCAGGGCAATCAACATTAGGCTTAAAATGCTTCTTTAAAACACATGCACGCAATCGTATAGTATATTGAGATGTCCAAAGTAATTTGCTTTTTAAAAAGTATACAGAGATATTCTTTCCTTCCCAATGTGAGCTCCAATGCCTCCCTCTCAGGCACAAGCTGTGGGTAGAGAACTATTATGGGAGAACTCAATTACCATAATTTTGCTAAATGCTGGGGGTATTGATTGGTGGAAGTAGCAATATGACAGATCTCCATCTCCTCTGTCCCCCATGGAGATTTTATTGTAGTAGCCCTGTTGATTAAACCGACCACAGTAATAAGTTGAATTTAATTATGGTTGCAAAATTGCTTCCATTTATTAACACGCTAAGTACTTGTAGATCAAAGGAAATTTCATCTAATTGGGAAGAGCACACTATCATTTGTTAAGCAGCACTCCCCACTGAGCTCAACAGGAAGTTCTGCTTAAGAAGTGATGGCATGATACAGTGACATATTGACGCCAGATAATGCTTCCATTAAGCAAAGGAACGCTTGTACTCTGCAAGTAATTCCCATGTACAGAGCAATGCCCCCCACTTGCATAAAGGATTTCAATATGTATAGTGATTCCAGGCTTTAAATCTGTTCTGTGTAACTCTCTCCCGTCTTCAGCCATAGGCACTTGCAGGGAGAGTCCAGTGAAATTATTCTGTCTCTACAAACATAAATGAAATAAATGTGAAATAGAGAAGTGGAAATGTGGACCCAGCTTTGCTATGGGAAAAGCAAATGAACCAGGAAAGAGAAAAGACTGCATGCCGATTTCTTGTTTCACAAGTTTGAGAAAATGCAGGCAGCAGAGAAATAGGAGAGTTGGGAGTGGACACAGCTATTACCTGGCCTATGGTAGGAGGAAGAGACAGAGAGAAGAAGCTGGGCTTCTTCATTGTAACTTTGAAGTATACTATGGAGAATGGGGTAGCAGCATGTTGGCCAAACCAATTTTGACTTCCTTATGGAACAACAACTGGGGGAAATGCTTGCTTTCTCCTTCTACCTGCTGGAACCAATTAATTCACCGAGACTCCAGAGAGACCAAAAAGAGAAATAGGAACACCTCTTTTCAGTGGTTTCCTTTTTATTTTATCCTGGGTTCCTTTGGTCTGAGAAGTTTTCAGGAAATGCAAAAAGAATGTAAGTGACCAAATAATGCAGCTTATTCACAATGTGCTCTTGTCTTTGTTAAAATGGGATGGACTAGAACTTCATAGGAAAGGGGGGGATATATTTAATTCAACTAGGTATGCTTGCCAGTTGAAATTCATTTATTCCCAATGTGGGATCACTGGCTGAATTGCAGGTGTTGCTTGCTTTAGATGTGTTACTGTATTCTGGGCTTAATTGGGCAACCTGTTGCTTGTGACTGGCATTGTTGACTCACACAACAGGTCATTTCCCTGTCCACCATAGTGGGACTCTCTTTGTGCAGAGCAGAGTCAAATTGCACATATTTTCTTGGATCAAGTGCAGTTCTCAAGCTGAAGTGAACCTCTCCGTAACACTCCCCAAACCAACCCTACTATCCCAGACTTTCTCACAAAGGTTCCCCCCCCCCACACACACACATTCCCTATTTGCATAGTTAATTTACCCACTTATTTTTTTTATTAATTTTTTTTAAAACACATGTTTATTGAAAATTTTAAAAGTACATAATTATATGTGCACTAAACATGGTGAGATGTAAGTAAAAGAGAGAAAAAGAAGAGGAGAAACAGAACCCATGTAGAAGGGAAAATAAAGGGGGGAGGGGGAAACCTCAAAGCTGTATATTTTGCAAAGTTGTTATTGTACTTCACCAGATCTTAACCTATTAAAGGATTTGTAAGAATAGATTCCAAATATCGTTGAATTTGTCCCTGGCAAGTCTGCATTTATATGCAAGTTTTCATATGTTGCGAGTTTGTATAAGTCTTCAATCCAATCATAGAAGGTCGCCACATTTTTATTTTTCCAATTCATCAGTATCAGTCTTTTTGCTGCAGTAAGGGCATGGAGAGTCCACTCGTATTGTCCTTTTGTAATGTTCCATGTGCTGGGTATATAATTCAAGAGGATATTTTGCTCCGTAAATGAAAGGCTATTCCATACAGTTCTGTTAATAGTTTCAGTTACCTTCTGCCAAAAATATTTCAATATAGGACGATGAAAGAACATATGTTTTAGAGAAGCATTATCCCTGTTACATCAAGTTAATTTACCCACTTCAATGAATAATTAGTATCTGGACAGATGCAGGTATGAAAGATAGAGAAGAAAGAGCTGTGGGGCTACCAAGACTTCACCCTGAAGTGGGCTGCCTCCTTAGCTCATGTGGCCATGGTGGCTGGGGATGATTATGGGGAGATGTAGTCTAGCCATATCCAAGGACCCAAGGTGGGGAAGGCTAATCTAGCACTTGTTCTAAACATACAGAAAGGTGGGACTACTACCCTATGCTGCTAACAAATTAATTAATTTCTATGAAAACAAAATATATTCCAAAGGTTTGAAGGCAATGTCCAACTAAGTACTTACATTAGCTCGACTTCTGGCTGCATAATGGATCTTCCCCTCCATCTCCTTATATGCCCCCTAAATCTGTTCTGTGGTTTTCCCCAAAACCTCTGGAGCACATGTAGGGAGGGCATGGGTAGCATGTGGAGAGAGGAAAGAGAGGGGAAGTTTCCTTATACAAACAGAAATCCATGAGCTAACAGAGCTATTTCATGTTATATATGTGTGTGTTATTGGGTATTATATACCTATCTATATCTATAGCTTAGAAGCCAATGTTAGGATGTTCCAAAGCAAATATCAATTTTATTCTTATATTTATATCCAGACTTCTAGTTCAGCTGAGGAAAACATACATGGATAACCTTTTCTTGGGCTGCAATATTTTAAGGCAAGTTAGGTGCTGAGTTGGCTAGAAATCCAAACACCAATCCATCTTTCCATTCACTCTCATCATCAGTTATTAGTACCCATCTCACATACTGTATCTTATTTTTCTGTCTTTGTTATGTCAGCAGCAGAAAATTGATCATGGGATTGCATGGTACCATAGGCTGTGGAGTAAATAATTGCACTGCCAGAAGTACAGATTCATTCCAAGGCATTTCATATAGAGGGGAAAGAGAACAGTGTACTTAAAGCTCTCTGCAAACTGCATCAAAAGCAGCATGGAAGGTGAGTGAAAATCTCTCTCCCTGGGCCCACTCAGCTAGAAGAAGCCTCTCTTGGAATGGTAACTTAGAATCTAAGCCATTGTTTCACACATAGCCCAGGATCCAATACCAATTCTAAACCAATTCCAATAAAAGTTCTGTAGGGCATTCCGGGAACCCACCACGAACACCTCTAGTTCTCTGTGAGAGTAGCTACACATGACCAACCCTAGCAGGGAAGTCATTTTAATTGCAGCTCTGTGGTAAGGGCACATGCTTGGCAGCCCAGTGGTTCCAAGTTCAACCCCTGGCATCTCCAGGCAGACCTTGGAAAGACTGGAACCCTGCTTGCCAGTCAATGTAGACTAAGGGTAGCTAACCTTTGTTGACTCACAGGGCTACATTCACCCTTGTCCAACCATCCAGGAGCCACGTGCCAACTATGGGGGAGGCTACCGCACCCAGTCTCATGCAAACTCTCACAAGCACACAAGGACCCATAGTCCCTTGTGTTCAGTTGATCCATGCAGATTGGGTTGCTGTGGGTTGCTCCCCCCTCTTTTTCTTTTTCTAAATTTTATTTATACTTTTCAGATATTTGACATTTTAAAACTTGACTGCTTTCCCCCTCTTTCTGGAGTTCCTGAAATTTATTTTTAATCCAAATTAATTTAATTTACTCATTTATTTAACTACTTTATATATATACTTTTATGTAACTGCAGCTTATTACAATAATCCTGCCAGTGTATCTGTTTACAATTTATTCAGTAAACCATTTCCATTATTTTATAATGCGTTTGTTATCTTGATTTCTTATTCTTCCGGTAAGTTTTGCCATTTCTGCATATTCCAGACGTATTTATATCCATTCTTCCTTTGCTGGGACTTCTTCTTCTTTCCATTTTTGGGCAAGTAACATTCTTGCTTCCCTCTCTTCATTCATCAAAACAAAATAAAAAATTCCTTCCAGTAGCACCTTAGAGACCAAATGATCGAGCTGACCAGGAAGGGGTGGTTTGCATCCTCATCAGAGCTCTGGGCTCGGTGCACCTGATGTCTACTTAATGTACATACATATACAGTTTCCTGCATATATCTCAGCTATATTTATGTCAGACCAGACTCCAGAAAGTTTTGTTTTAATCCTTGCAAATGAAGCAAGGTTACTCATATATGCTGCGAAAGACAGGTCAGAAAGCAACAACAAGAGGGCCAATGTGCCTCTGGAATGTCCAATATTAGATGATGATGCATAGTGAAGATACTAGGATAATACTAAAAATGCAGGCATATCCCTCACCTGTCATTAGCTGGCTGTGCTGCAACATTACAAATAACATTTTGACATGTAAATACACATGATGGCTTATTAAAATTGTAGGTTAGATTGTGATGGCAATATAAATAGATAAATGTTTGCACACACCAAACATACACAAATCAAAGCAGAAAGAGAGCTCTAATGGGCAAAATCCTTGCTACACCAGCCTACATTCAGATGAATTTGAAAAGAAATGGAATGTCTTTCATTTTGCTTTCTTTATTCAAGCTTTACCAGCTAACGATGCTTGCCCAGTATATCCTGCCTTGTTAATTAGCAGTTTCTGAAAATCCTACCGTTAATGTGTTGAGTGTGTTGTTCAGAATATCTGAGGGGTGTGTGATTCACCTAGATATTACAGGCTGCACACTAAAATGCACTCAGGTAGGAAATGCAATATTTGGGGGAAAGGCTTGTATCACTTGATATTCCCATGGCTTATTACAGGCCCTTAAGGATTCCAGGAGATCTTCAGCTCTAGCTGCCAGCCTACTCTGGATAAAGGCTTCATTTTTATTTATTTTTTGTATTTTGTTTAATTTTCTATGGGAATGACAGGATGACAGAATAACCCATCACTCCTAAGAGAACTTACTCTACCTGCATTGAAAACACAGCAGCAAGCAGCCTCATGCACTGACTGTTCAAGCTGTTAGAGATGAGATGGGATGGCCTGGGGAAAAAACAGAATTTGGGGGGGGGGGTTCAAAGCCCCCCCCCCCGAAAAATTGAAGTAAATAAATAAAAAAAAGTTTGATATAGTTTGAATATTGCACACACTTTTTTATTACTTTTTGGGGGGAGAAGTGGAAAAACCTGGTTTTTTTCTGGGGTTTTTCCAGGCCTTCCCAACTCTAGGCTGCATATAGAGTTTTAGAGCAAAATCAATCAATAAAATACTGCAGGGCTTCCACTGATGGAGTTCATTAGATGAACCCCACCTTCTGATTCTGAATGGATCTGGGTTAATCATGAATGGATCTGGGTTAATCACCTTGCCAGGGTGAGGGGAAATGTCAAACATAGCACCTACCATTTTTGAACTTTTCATTAGATGTATTTACTCACAGCCTGGGTCCGTGCCTTGCACAATTCACACTGTATTGCATGTGTTTTAGTGAAAAATTAGGTCAAGGACCAAATGCAAGAGTGGAATCCAAGAGTTCCATTGTGTTTACATGTTTACTTCTGGGAAATCTTTCCCCAAACAGGGGTCAACTGAATTGTTCTCATAATAAAGGGATGTAAAAAGGTCCTCCAATGATTTATATTTTGGATGGTGCTTTTTAAGTTGTCCATAAACAATCTAGAGATTTATTTTATTTTATTTATTTTTATAAACCACTTAATCAGACAATCACTATGCAGTACCCATAAAACAATATAAAATAATTATCAATAATATACAGATAAAATGAGCAAATACAAAAAGCAGTGATGCATAACTAAATTATGTGTCTGGGTAGACTTTCTAAAATAGATACAGGTTTAGCAAGTATCTAAAATGATAGCTAGGATATCTGCCTAACAGTAGGGAAGGAGTTCCAAGGCTTAGGTGCTTTCACACTGAGAGATGGACTCCTGACAGATACAGAACGGACATAATATGGCACTTCTAGATGTGTAAGCTTCACAGATCAAAGCAGTGGTGGGGCAAGGTGATATTTCAAACAAGCTGCTCCCAAGGTGTTGTGGGCTTCTTATACTAATAGTAAAACATTGAACTTTTTTCCCCTCCCCCCCTGCTTTATTATTCATCATCACATTTGTACAGCATAAACATTCATTCATTATTATCCATAAATCAAAATAGTCAAACATAACAACAACAACAGTAAAACCTTGAACTTGACCCAGTAACGAATTGGCACCCAGTGCAGATCGTTGGGTAGAGCTCAGTTGGTAGAGCATGAGACTCTTAATCTGAGGGTTCAAGCCCCACTTTGGGCAAAAGATTCCTGCATTGCAGGGGGTTGGACTAGATGACCCTCATGGTCCCTTCCAACTCTGCAATTATATGACAAAAGAGCCCATCTTAAGCTCCTTTAATTGCCTTGGCTTAGTGGGTGCTTGGGAGGTGTTCTTCTGGCTTGACCTGCATGTCTGGGTGAACACTGGCAGTGAGGCCAGGTTGCTGCACACATTGGTTTAACATACTCAGTGCTCTCTTATCAAAGAGGGAACAGTTTGCTCCTAATCCTTGGCTCTGGGGTGTCATAGACTGTGGCCGTGAACCTGCAAAACCTTACCTGCTCATAGTTTCTGAATCTGGCTAAACAGGTTGCATTTCTTTTTAATATATTTTATAACCATCACCTTTCTGCTCCCTCTTTGCCTCTCAAGTCTGCTTTAGGGATGGGGCGGGGTGGGGGCAATGTGTAGAAAGCTCGAACTAAGGATCAGAATTAACCTCCAAATGCATTCATTCGTTGACCTGTCTACCACGACCACCTGTATGAATTCCAATTAATGTCAACTGCCATGGGATTTTCCTTTCCTTTCCTTTCTGTTATACGAGCCACTTGCAACTGGACTAATTTGGCAAGTTCATTCACTAGAGTTCACTTAAAAGCTATCAAGTGGTGACAATTTTCATTTACTGCTTGTTTGCACTAGATTCAGACCATTGCCCTGTAGATGAAATGGCCTGCAGCTAATTAACTGGCCCAATAGCTGTATAGTTCTTAGACCAACCTATATTAGATTTGCTTTAAATGGGTTGCCAAATGTATGTCACTTAAGATTCCATTATTATAAACCTGCAGGAGCAGCTGCATAGTTACTTTCCCTTTTACTCCTTTCCGTTTCTCAGAATTGTGCCAAGTCTTCCTTTGGACTCTGATATTTCTTTTTCTTATGTGGAGCTTGGCAAAGTAGTATATTAAATATGATATGATATGATATGATATGATATGATATGATATGATATGATTTCTGCTGCTCCAGAGAAGCGGACACGGGGCAATGGATTCAAACTACAAGAAAGAAGATTCCACCTAAACATTAGGAAGAACTTCCTGACAGTAAGAGCTGTCCGACAGTGGAATTTGCTGCCAAGGAGTGTGGTGGAGTCTCCTTCTTTGGAGGTCTTTAAGCGGAGGCTTGACAGCCATCTGTCAGGAATGCTTTGATGGTGTTTCCTGCTTGTCAGGGGGTTGGACTGGATGGCCCTTGTGGTCTCTTCCAACTCTTTGATTCTATGATGCTAGAATGCTGATAAGTTGCCCTCCTGCTCTCCCTTTGTAGTGTTCTTTGTTTTGAATTTGGCCCAGCACACCCATCAAATAAAGAACCACTCCCCAATAGCTGATCAGACAGAGGGCTGACCTCTAAAGTGAGATGCACTTTAGGAACTGAAAGTTATGCTTTGTCAAGGAGCTGTCAACAAGCCAGGTCAACCACAGGGCAGGCACACACACAGCAGGCACAGAATGCAATTAGCTCTTTTTTTAAAACAGAAAATAACAACACAGCAGAGTCCTCTGGTTCGCCTTAATCCAGCTAAGAAGTTGCTGAAACTGACCGACGCTAGCCTCTAGCCTTTCACTCTGGATCCCTCCCAAGCAGATGAAGGCTGTGTTGAAGAGGCAAGCTCCTCCTCTGGGCCTGTGTGGCCCATTGCTCAGCAACATGGAGGATTCTGGGTGTCAGAGGCAGTGGTATAGCGAGGGTGGGGCGTTTGGGGTGGGGTGCCCTGGGTTCCAGCCTGGGGAGGGTGACACTCTGCGCCACCACTACCCCTGCACTCTTTCATGACGCATATGCTACGGAACGAGGCTCCGCCCCTGGGGGGTGCCACTTGGCTTCTTCTTCTACTGGCTCCTCTTGATTGCTCAAACTCCCTGCTTCTAGTACCTCCCAGCTCCCAGGGACAGCTCTTCGGTGTCCTACCACCAAGATCCAGGATCTATGCTGTCGTCTTCTGTGCCCTCCCTTGAGGGCTCTTGGGTGAGCAGTTCCCTCTACTTTTCCTCATCCAGTCAGTCCATGGCATGCTTCCATGAGCCACATTTTCATATGTAAACAATGCTAATGATAGCATAGCTTTATATTTATATAGCATTTGGGGGGTATTTGTGGTGCTTCAGATATATTATACCAGTAATCCTGAGCAAGACACTGCAGAACCTTCGGTCCTTAGCTACAATAAGGTTGCCATGGGCAAATAAATTGAGTATTGCATTTAACTGGCTTTGGTGATAAGTTTATTGTGCTAGCCAGAGGTCCATAAAATACAGAACAAGCAACTACATTATAGGACACAAACTACCTGAGGTTGCCCACATATACAATCTGTCTTCGTACAGTATCGTATTGTAACAACCATCAAGGACTGCAGAGGGCATCACTTGAAAACGCAGTTCAGTAAAAGTAGCTCTTAGAGAAAGTGTAAAAAGTTTCATCAAATAACTAGTTCTAAAATGTTCTGATTTCAAAAGAGGGTCCCTTCGGAATTCCACCCAGAAGAGCCAATCCCTTAGTTGCCACTTATCCAAGTTCATAACAGAATTCAGCTCCTGGAAACAATAATAATCTAGAATACTTTGACAGTTTGATTTCCACAGTTTAGTACCCCCCAGTTCCATATAACGCATAGCCAGAAAATGCTCAAGAAGGGTAGAGATATGAGTCTGTAAAGGTACTTTAACTGGGAGCAGTCCACTTTTGCCTTTGGCAATGGCCACCTGGATAAAGAGACGCTGGTATTCCAGTAGGTGAAGAGAATGATCTCGTCACAAATTTATTGTGCTTTGTTTCTGACACTTTAATGGCATTCAGATCAGAGCCCCAAATTTCAGCACCATACAACATTTGAGAGGTCACTTTGCTACCAAAAATTCTCAATGCAGGTACAATCCACTGACCATCATTATTATGTTAAATTTTCAAAAGAAAAAAACAAAACAAAAATAAAACCACACAGCAAGAAATGCAATTAACAGCCTCGTCCAGAGATTTCCAACCTTTTTGAGCCATGGCATTCTTTCTGTGGCACCTCTGTGGGGCTCAGGAGCCCAGTTATGTCACCCCTTGCCTGCAGAGCTGGCAGCCTCTCACCCTTTTTTGGACACCCTCCCTTGTGGAGTGTTCCCTCAGCTCCTCTCCTCTCCCCTCTCCTTGGTGCTGCCCCTGGTCTCTGAGCTGCCCCACCACACCCCAAAGAGAGGTGCCTCCTCACAGGGGCCTGGGAAGCACTCCCTGGCCAGCTCCAAAGGTACAATTCACCTGGGGAGCTTGTAACCAGGGCTGCTGCTGCAACAAGCAGCTGTGCAAGCCTCTGGGAGGCAGAGATGGAAGAGGGCATCAGAGGAGGGAGAAAAGAAAGAGGAACAGAGGCCAGTGTTGCGGCACCCCTGACCATCATTCAAGGTACCGCAGGGTGCCACAGCACACTGGTTGAAAACCACTGGCCTCATCATATGCACATCTATTTAGAAGAAAGTCCCATTGAACTTCAGCGGGGCTTACACCCAAGTAAGAGGATTGTAGTCTTGGTAAAACAGGAAAATTTTATTTGCTTTCAATACTGATGCTTTATTAAAAATTCTCTCACCCCACCACACTGCCACTATTCGCTTCCAATGATTTGTCTGAGTTCAGATGCTGGCTTTGGAAGTAGAACATGCATCATGACCTATCAGCTGAAGCTGACATATTCTCCTTAACAACCATTGCTGGGCAGACAATTCTGATAGAGACATCAAAGAGTTCTGTAGAGCACAGTGTTGGGATAAATGAGAACAGGCAATGGGAAGAAAGTGCATGGAGGTTAGTGAGGATAAAAAAATGAACTGTGCAAGAAGCTTACCATTCTCAATTAAATCTGGATTATTCTCCAAATCAGAGTGACTCCTTTGCTCACATCAATTGAGGCTGAGAGAAGGGAATTCAATAGATACACTACTATGGCCTGCCGCTAATCAATCATCCTGATTGTGCAGCTTCTCTTGACAGCTGCGCTGGCACAGGTAAAACTGCTGATTTTTTTTTGTGTGTGTATCTTATAATAACTACACTCTATCAAACCCACATGCACCTGTTGAATTTGATTTTATAGAACAATCCGTGACTTTTTTTAAAATAAAAAATAAAGTCATTGTCAATGTGCATGCTTAATACTATATTTAAAAAGAGGGAGCATACATTTCATTCTACATCTTTTTGGTTTGTTCACTTGCTTGTAAGTAATGCTATTAATAATGCAGCAAATCTGAATTTGGTCTGAAGCTTATAAGAGGCAGGTTGTCTCAGGCACAGCCTGGTTCCCAATAATAGAGTTTCTTATTGGAAAGTAGCTACAGACTATGTTCAGTGTTATGCATCTGGCAGCACTTGTGATGGCTTATTGCTTTATAATAAGCAAACTATTATTACTACTACATTGAGCAGCACCATATTTAGACATAAAATACTTTACCTCAGAATATGGCTTCAATCCTATGCCCGCTTACCTTGGATCAGGGCTACAATTCTATACTTGCTTACAGTTCACATTTGAATGCATTTTACTCTTTTCAAAACAGCAGGTGAACTGAAAAAAGCTAAGCTTCAAAAATTCACACTTCTCTGAATTTTGCAGTCAAACAAAGTTTACAAAAATGCATAAGATGCTATCGGGATTTTTATTTTTTATTTATTTTTAATAAAAAAATACTTCAGGGAGATAAGTTGTCCACCCCCACCCCCACCTCTTTCCTTGTTGCACTGGATTTTATCTTTAGGAATTTTAAAAACATTAACATAGAAACACGATGAAAAATGGTATATATCACCTGCACTTTGAAGTGATGCCATCCATTCTATGCAAGGGGTCTACCAGCATGAGGAGTGTAGTGAAGGAAGATCATAAAGGTACTTCAATCTCCCCTCCCACCCACCCCCCTCTCTCTGGCTCTCGAGCAGCACGGGTCTGGCATCTGCCTGCTGCCTCCCCATCAGCTGTAGGGTGGCTGGGAGGGAGATGGTGGGCAGATACCTTGAAGGCTCCTGCCCCAGTTTGGCTCACCCCACGGGAAGCTTGCCCTGCCCCCATGGGCAGCTCACCCTGCCCCCAGGTGCAGGGCGCATGTGCCACCCCAGGCACCCGAGTGGCTTGCTGTCAGTCTGCTCTCTAGGTCTTAACTGTTGATGGGCAACTTCAAGGATTCCTGTTTTCCTTTCTGATTGTTCTTTATCTTTAATCAGATTTTGACTGGAAAGCCCTTCAGCAGAGGGTGCCTTTAAAGAGTGGGCTGTCTTCAGTGAACTAGTGTCCTACCTCCTTAAAGAATTACCCTGACATAATTTTTAAAAGATGTCCCCCAAATCTCTGCAAAAGGCAAAATATGTGATTTACTAGTTACTGAAAAAGAGAGACTTCCCCTGGTAAACAGTGATAATCGGAATATAGACTGCTGTTTGTTTCTTTTGATAACATTTCACATACGTTCTGTGAAGAATTAGAAGATGTATTGGGTGATTTGCTTGACCTTTATTATTAGTTCATCATGCTCAGTCATTCTATAAAGCTATTTTAGGGTTGTTCCTTCCAGCTTGCTGCCTCTTGAGTATGTATCTTTTGGAATTTTGGCATCTAACTACAATTCAAAACACTCACTTTTGACTACCCAGTCCCAAAACAACAGTTAGGCCTGGGAAAAGATCAATAAAAACACTCAAGGCAATACAAAGAAGAAGAGGAAGAAAAAACACACTGGAACGTTAACCTAATCCCCGCCATAAATATTTAAGCAACACACCAGACCTTTTCTGTCACTTCAGAGATTTATGATTGTCACTATGGGAGAGACAAACTCAATCTTTGTTTGCCTGTTGAGGCATCCTGAACTGAACTGGCTTTAAACAAAACTGATTGTACTGGAGTATATGGATGGAAATATACACAAACTGGAAAAGGGGGGAAAGCAATGTTTTCTTGCCTTTTAGATTTTCCTTTTGTGCGATAAAAAGGATGCAAAAATAAATGAGCAATGGGAAATCTCCAAAGGTTGGTAGTTCTCAATGCAGAAATCATTCTTAAACTAATTAAAGCTAATCATCATTATGAACTGTGTGCTCACTGGATAAGGCTCTGGAAAATGAAATATTTGTTTAATTAAAGCTACATGCATTTCTCAGAAAAGTGGTAACAAGTTAATGGATTTTCTGAGGTTATTAAAACCACAGAAGTACACTACAGTGTAACAATTAAGGCAACAATTTAATACCAAACACTGACTGATTGATCAGGGCATTAAAAGTGTATGCAGAAGGGTGAGAGTGTGGAGACAGGAGTTTTTTTGGAGTTTTTTGCAGCACCCCATTTTCCCATTTCATTATTTAACAAAGCTTCAATTACATCTGTACATTTGCTATTAATTAGGCTTTAATGACCTTATCATGGGGGGGGGGAGTATTCCAAATCACTGCCTATCCAGAGACCAAACACAATTCAGTAAATCCATGTGTGACAGGTTCTTTAAGAAGGGTTCTGAATGCAGATTTATCAAGTGTAGAAACTGGATATTTAACAAAGCAATTGCTAGTTTCTGCTAAGAGATTTTACTCTTTAATGCCCGTGGAACATTTCCTTACAGCTTATCAGAAAAATGAAGCAGACACAGAATTTAAAGACCTGCCTTACTCACAAAGTTCTCTCATGTCAATGGTCTGCCTAGATTAGGGATGGAAAACCTGTGGCACGCCAGTGGTTGTTGACTCAAACTCACATCAGCCTCAGCCAGCATGGTCAAAGGGCATGAAAGATTGGATATAGAGTCCAACAAGATTTGGAGTGCCACAGCAGGCTCAGGAAGGGAAAACTGGAGCCAGATGGAGAAGTCAGCAGGCTGGAGAGTAAGGAGCTGGGTCCCAGAGAGGGACCAAGCAGCTTTTCAGGGAAGGATCACAGCCCTGCCTCCGGTGCCTCTTCCTGTTAGTAAGTCTTCACCCTCAGAGGTGGCACCTGTTGACAAGTCAGATGCTGAGTGGGCTCTGACTCCTGTCTCCTAAGGCATGAAGGTGCCCAAGAAAACATCTCCTAAGTCATGAAGGTGCCCAAGAAAACATACTGCCCAGACCCAACTGACTCCTAATTGGTCATTCTTGGGACTCTAACTAACCATACAAAGTATGTTGTGCCAATGTCCCAAGAGCTTTACTGGCTATCAGCCTGTTTCTAGGAACAATTCAAAGTGCTGTCTATGACATAAAGAGGTCTTGGGACCAGGTCATCTAAAAGACCACATTATCCCATTTGAGCCTGCCCAGGTTTTGAGATCTTCAGACCTGCCTCTCTGTCCCACCAGCATCTAAAATAATGTTTGGAACTCCAGAGATTCTTCTCAGCGGCTGTTCTCGGGCTTAGAAACCAAGCCAGGCCAGTCCCCTCTCTGGCGACCTTCCACTGACTAGCAATATTTTTATTCTGATAGGCATTAGACCTGATATGGTCACTGCAAGTGTTGTAATTTATTAAACAGGACACTCTTTTTATTGGTTTCAGATGTTAATGTGCTGTTTTTATGGTTTATTTGATTGTTATTTAGTCTTTTACTTTTATTCATGTCAGCCATCTTGTGTGCCACTTGGTGGAAGGGCAGAATATCAATTTAACTAAATAAGTAAACTATCTCTGGGATCTTTTCCACAGCTTTGCTTCTAACAATAGATTGCCACCATCTCCAAGATATAATAGATGCTGGAGTCTAATGCACTCTTCAAGTACTTAATGTTTATTGTAAGCTGCCTTGTGGATCATTCACTTGAAAGGCAGGGTATAAATCTTTTAAATGCATGGGGCCTTTAAAGTCTACATTTATTTGGCTTAATTTAGGCTTGCTGTGCTTGTCTTCAGCTGATCTAACAGGATGCTAACACTCCATATTCACAGAACTCAGAAATGCAAGGAAAGTGTGATCACTGTTACTTAGCACTTTCAGACTCAAGCTCAAGCCAGCTAATTTGTTCTTTTATATTTAAATCATTAATTCACAGAAGAGTGCGTTCAATTATATTGCCAGTTGCAGATGCAGGGTCATTGTATTATGAGAAGAAGATCACTGTTTTCATTTTTTTTTATTTTTCTGTGAACTGCCCTGAAACCTGTGGGTATAGGGTGGTACACTATATAAATTCAATAATAATAATAATAATAATAATTTGAAATCCCCCCCCCCGAAAAAACAGCATGTAGCATGGTTCACTAAGGGCTGTACCACTTCTGACAGGGGCTATGGGCACTAGTGGACAGCATGGTTGGGTAGCAGGACTCACCTGTCTTCCTGATAGCTGAGTTGCTGTTGCTTACCAGGAAGAAGAGCATGAAGGATAAAGACGTGGGAAGGTGGGTGCGGTGCAAAAGCACCTGCTGAACCAATACAGCACTCCTGCTGGTGTGTCTGGGCGTGGGTGGCGCTTGTTTACTCAGAAGCAAGCCCTTCTTATTTCCGTGAGGCTTAATCTCCAGTAAGTGTGTTTAGCATCGCAGAAGCAGACCTAGTGACAAGCAGCCAATAATGTTTTTCCAAGTCAACATTTAAGTCTGACAGAGGACATGAAGCCAAATCCACAGCAGGATTTTAGGAGGCTTATCTGTTCTTCTATTATGATGATGGGGGGCGGGGAAAATCAAGCCACTATTTTTGTGTTATCATAGCCAAGTTGAAAGCAGGATTTGTTCTAGCCATTTTCTTTGGCTTTGCTACCTACCAGTTAAAGCTATGGTCTTCCCAGTAGTAATGTACGGAAGTGAGAGCTGGACCATCAAGAAGGCTGATCGCCGAAGAATTGATGCTTTTGAATTATGGTGCTGGAGGAGACTCTTGAGAGTCCCATGGACTGCAAGAAGATCAAACCTATCCATTCTCAAAGAAATCAGCCCTGAGTGCTCACTAGAAGGACAGATCCTGAAGTTGAGGCTCCAGTACTTTGGCCACCTCATGAGAAGAGAAGATTCCCTAGAAAAGACCCTGATGTTGGGAAAGATGGAGGGCACAAGGAGAAGGGGACGACAGAGGATGAGATGGTTGGACAGTGTTCTCGAAGCTACTAACATGAGTTTGGCCAAACTGCGAGAGGCAGTGAAGGATAGGCGTGCCTGGCGTGCTCTGGTCCATGGGGTCACAAAGAGTCGGACACGACTGAACGACTGAACAACAGTTGGTGCATATTTGAAGCCTGTTTATTCTTTAAAATAAGCGTCACAATATAAACATATTTCAAAAGGTTAGACAGCAGCTATCTCTTGAGTGATGGCTGACAAGTAGTCTCCTGTTTGACTGACACCTGCCCTTTCCAGATCTTGACTAGTGGGATTTGTCAACAGTGTGAAATGTACCTCTTCCTGTATTGTCCTCCAGTCTTGATCTGCAAACAAAAAAAACTGCTGTTCTAAAATGCTCTGCTTATTGGTCTGCAGCTAAAATTCTGATTTGGGCAACGGCTCCCTCAATGGTAGAAGCTAATAAATGTTGAAAACAAATCTCCTTATTTATCTCAATGCATCAATGCTATCTTTGCAGTAAATTAGATTTAAAATGTTTCAACTCCTGCTGCTGCAACACAAGTTGCATTGATAGTCACTGATAAATAAAAGGAAAACTTTTTATGAACAGCTCTTTTGATAATAGGTAGGTAGCCGTGTTGGTCTGCAATAGACAAAACAAAATAATAAATAAAATAAAATAAAATAAAATCCTTCCAGTAGCACCTTAGAGACCAACTAAGTTTGTTCTTGGTATGAGCTTTCGTGTGCATGCAAAATTCTTCAGATATCTGAAGAAGTGTGCATACCAAGTGCTCATATTTTTTCCTTTTGATAATGTTTAGCAATGCACAATCAAGAGTTAATTTTGCACAATTCTAGAGGGGGAAAATTGCATTTATGACTAATTTTCCCCCAATTCTCAGGATTTATAACTCTCATAGCAAAAGATGAATGTTGTTAACACCTGAGAATAAGTGTAAGGAACACATTAATGCATCAGTTGTTATTGCAGATGTGTGATCAAAGATGTTCACATACCACATCCATTATTTTACTGAAAGTAAGCCTAGCTCCAAATATAAAATGAGTCACTGCCAGCATTATAACTTCACTGGAATTAATTTGTGTAATTCCACATTCATAATCTAAAAAACACTGAGAACATAGACATGGTGCCCTTTGCAAAATATGGTGAGAACACAGGCATAGGTGTCCGACATGAGGGAAGTCTCTCCTCTGATCATCGCAAGAGATATTTTAAAAGCAAGCTTCTTCCATCTGGAGGCTCGTTAAGTGCTGTAATTTAGAATCCTTTATGGTGAATTCTGAGTGGCAAGTTGCAATCTGACATTAGGTGCACTTTTGTCATTTCCCTTTTTTCCAGCTTCAAACCTAATTTCCCCCCCCCCCAATTAAATTGAATTCATACCTTTATAGTAATTTTCAGTTTTGTGTTTCAAAGAGGATCTCAGTAAGAGCCAATTCAAAGTCTCTCTGTGGAGAAACTTTGAGGCTAGATTGACAGAAATCTTATTGGGTTTGACCTAATGCAAAAAAAAAGTATTGGATACCCAAAATATGCTTGTGCAATATTTGTAAGGAAAATGTCCTAAATTATACTTCCTATTATGCTTCCTAGACTCAGTGCTGGTGTTATTATATGAAGCATGGATACATGAATATATGCCTTTACAGCAATGATGGAAAAACACAGCCATACTTCACTTTAATGTTTTTACAATGAGAAGCATCAATCCAATCTTCTTTTTTCTAGAGTACTTCTGTGAAAAAGCAGTGATTTAAGACATGCATTCTTCATATAAATATACCCCCAATTAATAAGGTTGTGTTCCAGATTTGTCAAAATCTCTAATCAAATTGAGCTGATCTATGCCCTGTCTAAGGGACGCGGGTGGCGCTGTGGGAGCCTAGGGCTTGCCAATCAGAAGGTCGGTGGTTCGAATCCCCATGACGGGGCAAGCTCCCGTTGCTTGGTCCCAGCTCCTGCCAACCTAGCAGTTCAAAAGTACATCGAAAGTGCAAGTAGATAAATAGGTACCACTCTGGCGGGAAGGTAAATGGCACTTTTGTGTGCTGCTCTGGTTCGCCAGAAGCGGCTTTGTCATGCTGGCTACATGACCCGTAAGCTGTATGCCGGCTCTCTCGGCCAATAAAGTGAGATGAGCACCACAACTTCAGAGTCATTCGCGACTGGACCTAATGGTCTGGGGTCCCTTTAGCTTTACCCTCTATATGACAGGGTCTCATCTGTGACTCCAATGAATATTTAAATTTCTCTCATTGCTGACAATCTGCCCCTCAGAAGACTCCTTACCTGCATTATTCCCCTGTGCTTATTTTCATGTTGCTGCCTGCCAGATTTACCCAGCCACTTCAAAAATAAGCATGAGAAAAGCCCTGCATTTTCACCCATGAGAATTTTACCAGAATTTTATCTCTCCTTAAAAAGTTTTTTCAAATGTATTTTCTTTTTTCATTCATCAATGGATAACTGTAGAAACAATGACACTGGGGCAGTTTTTTGGACAGAACTACTTCTACTTATGATCTGCATGCATTTTGAACATGGTTACCTATACTCAGCTGCTAAACTGCAGTGCAGAAAGTGATTTTTATCACAAACACTTTTGCAAATATCATGGTAGATGCAACATTTCCTTTCAGGTCAAAGAACTGAGGCAAGTTGTAAATATTATAGGAGAGCATCCTTTTGTTTGGGAAGACTTTCAGAAGTGTTCTGACCTTAACCAAGTTTTGATAAAGTTGGGGCCTTGTGCTCTTCTGACATTGGTCACATACGGTAGATAGTTTTCAGATTCCTCTTAGGTGAAGGGATTGTAAAGATGCTGCTGTTTGAGCCAAGGTCTGAACTATACGTCCTGATGAAAAATTCACCACTAACCTCAATGAATCTTACATAAGCAAGGCTCAAAGGATCTTAGGCTTCTCTGCCATTGAATTAATTGTTTGATTGTGATGTCATTACACTTAAAGCAAAATGAAACAGTGTTGGGGTGTTTTTTTAAAAAAAAGATGAGTGAAAGAGGAAGAGAAGGAAGCAAAATGCTTTAACTCACTTTGAACCTCAGTTGCCTGTATTCAGTGGCACTCTTGTTTAATGTTCCGCAATGTCACCCTTTATTAGCAGGTGCTGTTGGGAAAGAAAGTGGCGTATACCGTGACTGTGAAACTGCAAAATTAATTGCTTTACATGGAATTCACATAGTTAACACATAACACCCAAAATATCATATGCTGCTGGGTGTGTGGAAGGATTTAAAAGAAATAAAACTATGAGCAAAGTGAACTGGAATGTATTGAAACATCCTTTCTCCACAACCACTTGTACAGCAGTATATCCATTGTCTTCTTAGCCTTACAGCAGAGGTGGGGAACCTCCAGGTCACAGGGCATTCCACCTGGCTCACTAGTCTCTCTCTGACCCTTGGTACCCCTTTTTTTTCTTGCTTAGTCCTCTCCGATCTGATGAGCAGCATGGGGGAGCTGAAGTTTAAACCTCCGCAGAACTTCCTCTGCCACTTTTGCAAAGGAAAAAAAAGCAATTTTTTCTATTTTATTTTCCTGCATATATGCATTTCTATGCAAACTTTCCCAAAATATGTGGTGGTGGTGGTGGTGGTGGTGGTGGTGGTGGTTGTTGTATCTCTATCTTGGCTGGAAAACTGCATTGCAAAATTCAGAGAAGTACAAATTTCAAAGGACAGCTGTGCTTTCAAGTCCATCTGCACATTATATTTAAAGCTGCAGTGGTACCTTGGTTCTCAAACTTAATCTGCTTTGGGAGTCCGTTTGACTCCCGAAACAGTTCGAAAATCAAGATGCGGCTTCCGATTGGCTGCAGGAGCTTCCAGAACATTTAGCTTCCGAAAAATGTTTGCAAACCAGAACACTTACTTCCAGGTTTGCGGTGTTCGGTAGCCATTTCATTTGGCAACTAAGCCATTCTAGATTCACTGTATATCATACCACTTTAAGCAGCCATGGCTTCCCCTAAAGGAATATGGGAACTATCATTTTTAAGGGTCCTAAGAGTCATTAGAGGACCCCTATTGCCCTCACAGAGCTACCATTCCCAGAGTGGTTTAACAATCAATCACTCTTCCCAGGGAGGCTTCAGTTTGTGTATTATTATGGAATGCACAACTTTTGTAGGTTGACCTTTGAATGGAAACTGAACTGAATTTCTTTGCCAACCCTATCACAAACTAAATAATGTGAATGTAATAGACCCTTTGACACATAGTTTGGAAGTTGTCTGAATTCTGCCACATTTCCACATCGCTACGAAGTCACGGGTAAAAGTAGCGGCATAGAAAATGTGAACTGAATTGCAACAAGATATACGACTTCTTCCTTCATCATGTACTAAATGTGGCATGCATTTGCTCAACCCAAATTTGGCTTGGTTGCATAAGCTTGCCCTGAGTCTGTCCTTAAGATCCATCCCTGTGGGAGGCTATATCACTGGGGAAAATCTGAAATATAGGAAATCTATTATGAGGTGAAGGGAGGTCTGGCATAAGGACCTGTCCTTTTTTTTAAAAAAAAAAAGGGTATCTGGGTCCATTATTTTTCAGCACATGAAGCTCATAAAGGCTATAAGGAACAGTGAGGGGGAAAGTACTGCATTGCTAGTTAAAAATATGTCAGAGAATATACTGCCTTCTTTCCTTTCCTTCTGCAAGCCAATTGTTCTCTGATACAATTCAGCAATTTTAAGTGTTCCATTAAGTTTATTAGCTACTTCTACCCAGAACTGCTGATCTGTATAGCAAGAGTATTCAATTTGTTCAACTATTGCTTCACCTGCTTTTCATCAAAGGCAGTGCTGACAAAGTTTTTGTTGCTTGCTAATTGTCCAGATATCATTCTTTTATTCTCCCTAGGAAAACACGATTTAAGTACAAGTCAGTAGCTTAGCTGCTGCTGATTATAACAATCATCCAATTCAGAACAGAGCAGGATGCTCTGTCAGACCCAGAATACAAGGGTTTTCTGTGTGATGTGGAGGCCACACAAACAGTGCAAGAAAAGGGAAGGGGTTTCTTCCCATTAGGAGGATAGAACGTGAACTAAAAACTAAGTTGTCACACTATGAGGATGTAACAAGAGCCCTGCTGCATCAGGTCCATCTAGTCCAGCATCTTTTTCTCGCAATGGCCAATCAGATCCCAGTCGGAAGCCCACAAGCAGGACCTGAATACAATAGCATTCTCCTCAGTTGTGATTTCCAGCAACTGGTAATCAGAGACATACAGCCTGGAGTACGTAAAGCTAGAATATAGTCACCATGGCTGGTAGCCATTGATGGCCATATTTTCCCTAAAGGTCAGCCATGACTAAATCTGTTGGCCTCTTAATTTCTTAAACACAAAAAGCGTATTGATTGGGTCTTGTTGTTGTTTTTCATTTTAAAAAGTGGATTTGTTGTGCCAGGCCAACAGAGTGGTTTATTCCACTTTAACTGAGCAAATCTCCATTTCCATTATGCACTTGAACCCACTCCATGCGCAAAGTACAGAAAGCCTGCTGGCAAGTTCAGATAATCATTTGTAGTTGTTGCAAGCACCCAAGTGACTCCACAATATCTTTGGGGCCAAGGCAGCTCCCAAATAAGTACCTGAAGAGTGGGAGGGGCAAAAGATATTCAGTTGTGAGGACCTTGGCTGGCTTCACCCCAGCCTTCTCCAGCCTCTGTAACTGTGGCTTTTCCATATGCATATTCTGACAATCTGGTTGGGGAAAAATAGCAGTAAAAATAGAACTGAGAGAACTGCAGTGTCCTTCAATTTATATTCCTTGACCCTTTACATTCCCTCTTTCTATGTTTATTTATGCCCTGCTTCCCTGAAAGCCCAAGCATCCTACAGTAGGAAACTCCCAGACTATCTGCCATGCCCTGTTCCTTGTGTTTTTCATTACCATTTAATGTTTATGAATGTAATTCCAGCTAGTGGGAGAAGAGAAGAGAAACAGCACAATCTACTTGCTTGCTGAACAAAAATCTTTACGTATATGCATCATTCCTATCGAAATCAGTGTACTTAATAATAAAAAACAGGATTTTTATTAGATAGCTTGTAGGCAACCTAACAAGTTTCTGTCTTCTAAAAAAAATTCTTTTAAAATGTATGTCACTTTGAGAGTCAATATTGTAAAATGTCATATAAAATTGAAAAGTAATTGTTTAATTAAAATCTGGGGGAGAAAAAAAAGTTGTAAATTAATGCAAACTTTCTCTTAAGTCTTCTTCAAGCCTCACAACATTACTTCCACTCCTTTTACAGTATGAGGTATTATATCTTTTACAATGAAGTTTACAGCTCATATAAAAATGGACTCGGGCAGAATTTTTTTCAAAGTACATTAAACAATCCATTGTCCATGGTGGGATGGGAAGCAAGAGGTTCACACTTTGGCTAAAGCAAAGATATCACCCATCCCCCTCCCACTCCATTTATGTGATTGAGAAAAAGAGCTATTGAAAAAGCCAAATATAGGAGGCAATATATTTCTTTGACTGTCACATTTTTAGCTAGAGCTGTGGAAGGTTTTCATCATAAATCTCAAATCCATTAAGTATTTCTTATATACTGCATAGGATACCTACTTTTATTCAGGCTTTCTAATTCCACCCACTGGAAAGACTAAATTGAAATCTGTCATCTAAACTCTGAAGTTATCTTAACTTTTTGTTTAGGATTATTCAAATAAATATAGTGCTTATGAAAGTTACTCGAGCGACTTCCTTGAAGACTGATGCATCTTTTAACTATATCAACGAGGATTTTTTATTTTTTAAAAAGGCAGCTTGGCCATCAGGATATATTACATGCCTAAATAAATCGCTGGCACTATTGGAACTTCCATGTATTAAATCTTATTGAGGGCTTTGTTAGAACACTGATTCACCACACTGGGTAGTGGGGGAAGATGGAAACGGTGACAACTAGGGAAAGCTAATTTAAGATAAGAGAATCACTCTTTTCAAAGAACACAAGTCACAGACTAAGTTCCAGTTACAGGTGGGTAGCCGTGTTGGTCTGCCATAGTCGAAACAAAATAGAAAATTCTTTCCAGTAGCACCTTAGAGACCAACTGAGTTTGTTCTTGGTATGAGCTTTTGTGTGCATGCACACTTCTTCAGATACACTGAAACAGAAGTCACCAGATCCTTAAATATAGTGAGGGAGTGGGGAGGGGTATTACTCAGAAGGGTGGTGGGAATGGGTGATCAGCTGATAGGTGTGGAAAACCTGTTGACGACTCTTAACGGCTGCAATTAGTCTTGCAGGGAAAGGCAAGGGGTGAGATGGCTAAAGATAGCTTAGTTATGTATAATGAGATAAGAATCAAATGTCTTTGTTCAGACCAGGTTTCTCCATGGTTTTAAGTTTGGTGATTAGTTGCAATTCAGCCAGGGGCGTCGCAGGGGGGGCAGGGGGGCGGGGGCCCCCGGGCAGCGCCCATGCTGGGGGTGACCCATGGGGGGCTGCCCCGCCCACTGGGCTTTTTTTCTATAATTTTTTTTTAATTCTTTTTAGTCTATTTTCGGCACTGCCGGGGTGGAGCCGCAGGGGCCGCCAGCGAGTCGGGGTGTCACCCCCCTCGCTGGCCGCTCCTGCGGCTCTGCCCCGGCAGCACCCAAAATAGCCCCCGCGCCCTCCAGCGGCTTTTCACGGGCTACAGAGGCTCCAAAAGCCTGCGCCCGGCACCCCCCGGGGGCGGGGCGTCGCCGTGTGTGTGTGCATCATGACGCACACGCCGCGATGCCCCGCCCCCGGGGATGCCGGGTGGGAACTTGGGGAGCCTTTTTGGGCTGCAAAGAGTCCTGAAGCCGCTGCTGTAGCACAAATGGGGTGCTACAGCAGCGGCTTCAGGACTCTTTGCAGCCCAAAAAGGCTCCAAAAGCCCGCGCCCAGCACCCCCCGGGGGTGGGGCGTCACTGTGTGTGCGTGCGTCACGACGCACACGACGCGATGCCCCGCCCCCGGGGATGCCGGACGGGAGCTTGGGGAGGCTTTTTGGGTGCAGAGTCCCGAAGCCGCTGCTGTAGCACAAATGGGGTGCTACAGCAGTGGCTTCAGGACTCTTTGCAGCCCAAAAACGCTCCAAAAGCCCCCGCTCGGCCCCCCGTGGGGGCGGGGCGTCACCGCGCGCGCGCTCCGCCCCCGCACGCCACCCCGTGGGGGCGGGGCATCACCGTGCGCGCAGGGCGACGCCCCGCCCCCAGGGGTGCCTCTTGGCTTCCCGCCCCGGGCAGCCAAGGGGCTAGGAACGCCCCTGAATTCAGCCACTTCTCTTTCCAGTCTATTTCTGAAATTTCTTTGTATTAAGACAGCTACTTTGAGATCTTTTATAGAATGCCCTGGGAGATTGAAGTGTTCTTCTACTGGTTTCTCTGTCTTGTGATTCCTGACTAAGTTCCTTTAGAGTCCCCTCGTGCCTACTGAGGCAGGCCTGAGGCTCAATTTAAACGACACATTTTCAGTTCAAAATTTCATTTTCAATTAATTATATGCGATAAATAGTCGAGACTGTCATATATACATAAAATGAAGAGTCATTACACAGATGATAATGATTACAATGTTATTTATGTATCACCTTATACCATACAGTCTGAAGGCAATTTCCATTGGACAAGAAGAGAGAGAGAGAGAGAGAGAGAGAGAGAGAGAGAGAGAGAGAGAGAGAGAGAGAGATGCAATTACATAAAATCACAGACTAAAAGTGATCATACACAAATTAAACCAATTAAAACCTTCAAGCACCCCCCAGAAACTTGAGTACAACGACCATTAAAAACAGCCATTAGAAAACCCAGAAAACCACAGAGAATGTAAATTAGCAACCCAGGCCACTGGAAAGATATCAGTGTCAGCACCAGGTGGGTGTCCCTGAGAAGAGCATCCCACAGATAGGGGGCCACTAATAAAAAGGCTTTCTCTTTTGTGGTAGACTTTCATATGTTGCCAGAGGAGGCACTAAGAGAAGGAGAACTCAAGAGGGTGATGTCAGGTTCTGTATCGTTGGGGCTCAAGCCATGTAAGGCTTTGTAAGTCAAAAACAGTACTTTGAATGGGCCCCAAAATGGAAGCCATTCAAAGCAGAATTAGTGTTATATGACTGGACCTGCTGGTCCCACTTATCAATTTGGCTGCAGAATTCTGCACCAGCTGCAGTTTGTGAGCCATCTTCAAAGACAGCCCTATATGTGGTCTAGCCACGAGCAATTAGCATTTTTATTATGCTAGGGGAAAGCAATTTGCCTTTGTAGTAAGCAAGAACTGAGATCGCATCTCATTGGTAGCCTGGAAATTTTGGCATTGCAAGAGTTAACTAATCATTTCATCCCAAGCCACCTGCTCTGTGGAAATCCTCATATTCCCTTTTCTGCTCAAGCTATATTTGCAAACACATAATACCTGGTGCTTTCTGGGCTCTGGCCATTCAGCAGAACAGGTCTTCAAACTCATTTTCCAAGAAGTGATAAGGTCATTGTACTAAGCATATTGGTTTGCTCAGCCTGGTGCCACTCCACACAGCATATTAAGCTTCTGTTGCGAGATTGTTTCTGAAGGAAGCTGGGAACTTAATCAAGTGTGCAGCAAAATGTTCATTTTGAAGCTGAGCACAGGAGTCATCCAACATTGCATTGCCACCTGCATACTCACCCCCCCACACACACACTTTTTTAAAAAAATGCACACACATTTGCCTTCAGAAGTAAGCTCAGCTGAGAGAGTTTTTGAGGAAGAAAGACTAGAGTGGGATGGTCATTTTTCTTGTTTCTATGCTACACATTTCAAATAAAGAATACAGCATTCTGAAAAGTCATGGGGAACCTTTGCACAACCACCTGAAGCTCTCAATTGCAGCAGATGGAGTAGAACCTATGATGTTGTTATGAGTGTGCAAGGGGCAAGGACCCCCTAAAATTTCTGGGTGCCATGTACCCCCATAATTTCTGAAATTAGTAAATATGGGGTTTGACTAAAAAATAAGTGAAGCCAGCTTCCTCAGGAAATTGACTGAGAGAGGTGCCATCAAAGCACAAAGCAGGTGATGGCAGAGTCATTCCCCTGAGACAAGGTGAGCCATCGGGAACCTTCAGTGTCAGACAAGAAGGGGCGTGGAGTCCACACACACACCCCAGCTGTGTTAACAAAAGACAACAGCAGAATTGGGAGGGGGAGGTTTCCAGGGTTACAAGGAGAGTGATGTCGCCACAAGGGGGGAAAGTGCCATTTTTGCATGAGGCTTGGGCTGCCTTTTAGCAAGGGCTTGGGCAAGAGAAGAAGGGGGGGGGCAGATGCCGCACAGGCTGAGGGTGGTGTGGAGGAGACACAGGGTTATGGTTGCCATATTTAGGCCATCATAAACACCCATATATAAAATTTAAAAAATATATACAAATAAACCGCCATGTTAAAGTATGTAATAACTTTCTCCCCGCTAAATAGTGAGAGATACTATTGATAAAAACTCAGCCACCCTTCCAGTTACTTCCAGGTTAATGTCAGACAGATAGAATCTGATATTTTCATTGTGCCATGATGTTAAACTACCCCAAAAAGAGGTCAGCACACATTTGCATAGCTAGTTGTACAATGGACATTAGAAAAGAATGTGTTCTACTGTGTCCAGCACATTCAAAAAACATCTGCAATGTCTATCGTTTCTGGGGATGTTTAAATATCTGACCTTGGCAAAAAGCTGAGGGGGGGAAATGTTCAGTCGGGCTAACATAAAGGCCCTGCATTGGACTGGAATTATTAATTTTTAAATATAAGCAATCATATTTGTTGTTTTAAACCATAAAACTTGGGGGAGCAAATATTATTTACAGCTGACTCAATGTTTTGTTTTTCAATATCCCTTAATCTGATTTGAGTATTACGATAAATATATTGCTCACTTGAATTATAAAAGAGTTCCAAGTCAATACCAATAGATTTGATTTTGCTATGTAAGAGTTGGAACCATCTGGAATTGTAAGAGTCCTTAAGTAAGTCAGAAAGCAGACTTGAAGATCGGCAACAGAAATGACAATGCAACCAGTATTTTATAGTGCTAGCGCACATCCAGTATTCCATCATGTATATTCCTAGTTCTGCACACATCGTCTCATACTTGATTGAACTTGGGAACCCCAGGATATGTCTCAAGAAACTTGAGCCTTTTTTTGTTTTTTGCAAAGTGGTTGAGCTTTTTTTTTTTAAGTTTTCCCCAAAGTTTTTGAACTTTCTTTTGCAAAATCTTAAAAAAAAAGTTTTTGAACTATTTTTAATGAAATTTGCTAAAATCTACACTTCTGACATTGGCTGCCATATGTCCATATTTTCCCGGACATTTCAGCAATTTCCACCCAGGTGCTGTTTACAAGGGCTGAATACTAACTATGTCTGGTTAATTCCGTACATATGGCAACCGTACTCAGAGAAGGCATTTGAGCTGCTTTTGAATCTGTGCGGAGCAAGTCCCTCGTGAGATGCGATCCTCGGAAACCTCTCTCCATCCAGACTCAGGTGTAGACCAAACATGCACTTTAATCCCTTAGTTTTCTGGAAGTGGCTTTTAGGTCATATAAAGGCTCAAATACAATGCAGAAACTAGGGAATCATTAGGGCTGTCATATGTCCTAATTTTCCTGGCCACTACTGGGATTTCAAAGGCAGAATTGACGTCCGGGGGAATTTCTGAAAGGTGGCCTGGATCTTAGGCAAGTCAATCAAAAAATTGTGGTGTGTGTCGGGGGGTTGTTTTGTTTTGCTGTTTCCTTTAAAAAAACAGCTCTCAACAATTTTGGGGTGTTCCTAAAAATAAAAAAATCTCAATGAAAGCTCCGAGTGTCCTGGTGTTTACTTTTTGAAATAGGGCAACCCTAGAATCACTGGGGAAACAGAATACATTGCTGTGCAAATGCAGCCCATCTGTGAGTTCCATGGGAGACTCAGCCTCTCCTCCCCAGTAATAACTGGAAAACCACAATGTGTGGCATCAAGATTGTTCAGATATACTTACACATGATAAGTGAACACATGTAAGGGACAGCACAATCATGGTAGCAGGTCCCTCACCCTGCCATACTTACCCTAGCATGCAGACAGACCGGGTCATACACACTGTTGGGGACCCCAAAAACAAAACAGTTTGACTGCATATGTAAATCTGTATGCCTATAGTTTATACACACAAAAAAGCAGGAAGGAGGGTAGCTCAGTGGTAAAGCATCTGCTTTGCATGTTGAAGTGCCCCAGGTTCAAATTCTGGCATATCTAGGAATAGGAATCTATGGCTGGCAGCTGCTAGATAGACTTGGGGTAAGGCAGCTTTCTGAGTTCCTATGCTCCTCATGCCATGGCGATGCAACCGAGACCCCTGTTCCCAGACACATGGTCACTGTACACACATAGGATAATCAGAGTGGTGCTATGACAATATTGCATTGAGAATGTCCCTGCCCCTGATCCCATTTGCCAAGGGTGGAGGACTACAATAGCATCACTTTACAAAGCAAGAAATTGGGGGGTTTGTGCTATTCACAGCAGCTAGGCATTCTCTGTGTCATTTTACTTTGCTCTCATTGGCTTCATGCCGTGTGTTTTCAGCACTCATGGGAAGGTGGAAATTTTGGCTGTGAAACATATAATCTGATTTTCATTCATTCATCTTATTTCATTTCTTCCCTGTATTCTCCTGATGTGTCTTCAGTAAGAGAACCCCACAAGCATGATGCAGGCAGCTCTGAGATGATAACCCAGGAGGATTTTATGGCATTCCATTTTATCCACCATCATGCTTTCCCCCACCTGCAGTGGAAACTCGCGGAAGATCTTTGTAATCACGAGGAGTCAGGAGGCATATCCTACTCCCTTTTCCATCCTCAGTCTTGAAATTAGCAAAGTAATGCTTATCTATGGTACATGCCGAAAGGAAGATGTCCAGCTGTAATAAGTTGCTGGTGAGGAAGATACAATTAGTTGTGAACACCTTCAGCTGCCAATGACCTTAGCCAAGCCACACCCAGGTTCCTGACCAGTCGGGAATGGTACCTGATAGCCAGGTGGAATCAATCAAACCTATTAAGTTAACTATATAAACGAAGGAATGGAGGGGACTGATTGTGCTTCGCCACAGACCAGGTACCGTGGGTTTCTTGGCGTGGGGGTCTCTCTCATCGCTCCTTTGGGGCTCCGGGCGGCAGAAGGGGAGATTGTGCTTGGGCTTTTATCAGGTATGCTACATTTGTCTGCTGCTGATTGTATCTAGGAATAAAAGCATATTTGTTCTTCTTCCATTGGTGTGTTCATTGGATCCAGATCCTAAAAGAACCCTGCCCCTTGGCAGGACACCACCCCACATTTTTTTCTGGTTTAAGCACTCCACATTATTATTCAGCTGCCTCTGTAGCACCAAATTTAGAGGCAATTTTGAAAGGAAAACCAAAAGAAATCAAACAAAAAGTAGAAAGGGAGCATGAATCAGTTTTATCTAGTACTGAGCAAAAGAGAGAGATGGGGGGGGGGCAAGAGAGAGAGTCCATTATTTTTTCAACCATTCTCTATCAATAAATGAGAAAAGAAAGTGAAGCTGAAAATTATCAAAGGGAGAAGAAGAAATCCCCATGGGTTTTGTTGCAGAGATTTTGTTGCTTACTTTCAAGATGACCAAAAGGTCCTTTCTTTCACTCTGCCTCCTACCTGGTTGCCCACATTTTTGAAAGCGTCATGATATCTGCAGATGGGCTCTCCAATAAGCACCGGAGAGGGGGCAACCTGGGACCCAAGTTGGCTCCCCTGATGGAAAACCATCACAATGTTAAAGTAAGCTCAACCCTGCACGCACCAAAATTCTAAAGAACATTGAAAGGTCCTTGAAAATGAATGAAAAAAAGAAGCCTCTTTGTAGAAGACATAATTTGAGAAATTTAAGGATGGATTTCCCCACTAAAAGCTGACCACCACTGTAGAGGCTAGCTTAGTTACCAAAGGCCTCAGTGAATAAAAAAACTCATAGCCTGCTGCCTCAGAGCTGATAATGATGGTGCCTGGTGTGTTTCTCTGCAGAGAGCATTTCAGACTGGAGCCCACCACTGAAAAGGCCCTTTCTCATATGGATACAGTGAAGAGTTCCCTGCAATTAAGTTTAGACAGATAAATGCAGTATGTGTATAAATTGCTATTGTGTATTCAGTTTGTAGCTTACATGTCTACTTGGCAGGCACAATTGTTAGGTTATTTATGGGCATGTATCAGGCCAAAATTAGTATTGAGCCAAATATTATTGCCGAAGATAAGATCAAATAACAGTGTGTGTGTGTGTGTATACACATTTAAAGGGCAACATTATTAATTTAAACCTTCTCCTTATACATCTCGTTTGATTTATATAGCTGCCAGGTCTCATAGTCTTTCTACCATATACAAATCTTAAGGTTCTTAACATTTTATTTCTTCCAGACCCAAAGAATATGGGTCACTATTGTACTATGAAGCCATCATTAGTTTCACATAAAACAAATATGCCCATTTTCCTTTGTCAAATATTAGGATGATAATACGAACCCCACACCTATCACCTCAGAGCATTAGGTTGAACAAAATTTGTAGGTGTGGAAGTGTGCAAATAGCATTTAACTATCAAATACAAAATTAAAATCAGTGTAAAACCATTTTGTCTGCCTTGAACAATGCTGCTCATTATTCATGTACCCGGTATTTTAAAAATATTCTCTGTAATCTTCCACATACTTATGTGAGAGTAATTTCCACTGACCTCAAGAGGACTTAATCCCAAGTAAATGCACTTTAAATTGTCCACGTGCCCAGGTCTGCATGGCTTTATCTAAATAAAGAACAATAATTATACATGATTTTAATGACTATAAAGGAATGAGCCATGCATAAAAAGAAGTATAGCATCTTCAACAGTTATTATTTCAAGGTCTGTTATAGGTCAAACATTTTATGAAACGATATCATGAAGAAAGCACTAACTTGCTAGCCAAGTAATAATAACAACAGAGACCATAATTAGACCATTGTTAACATCATATGAAACCATATTTAGCTCTGATCTTTGGACCTAAACACCCACTGCAGTGTCTTCTAAATACCTCCCAGTATCTTGATTCTTTTACAGAATGTGCCTTGTCAAATAAACGCTAGATATTAAGGCTCACTTCCACAGCAAGAACTTAAGAGTCCTGCTGGATCAGACCAAAGACCTATCTAATCCTACATTCCATTCTCACAGTAGCCCAACAAATGCCTATGGGAAGCCCACAAATACACACTGCCTCCGATACTGGAGATAATATAGTCCCTGTGACTTGTAGACAGTGATAGCCTTATCCTTGGTGAATCTGCCTAATCCCCTGCAAAAACCATCTAAATTGGTGGCCATTGCTACATCATGTGGTAGGAAATTCTATAGTTTAACTATGCACTATGTGAAGATGTATTTACGTTTGTCAATGCAGAATCTCCCTCCATTCAACTTCATCAGAAGAGCGTGAAGTCTAGTTTTATAAGAGGTGGAGAAAGACATCTCTCTATCCAATCTCTCTACACCATGCATACTTTGATATACTTCTGTCATGGTCCCCACACGCCTACCCAACTATTACTGGCTTTCTTTCTTTTTCTAAACTAAAAAGGCCCACATGTTGAGACTTTCTTACAGAGCAGTTACTCCAGACACTTAATCATTTTGCTTGTCCTTTTCTGCACTGTCCCCATCTCTACGTCATCTTTTTTTTTTTTTTTTTAGGTACAGTGATCAAAATTGAACCACAATGTGGTCACCCTCTAGATTTGTATAGCTGTGTTGTGATATTCACAGTTTTCTTTTTCAGCCCCTCTCCTAATGATCTCTAACATGGAATTGCATGCCTCCACCTGCTAAAGACACAAATGAAATGCTCTTCCTTTTTGAGCAGTTCCATTATACTCTCAGGTAGGAGCTTATAAATGGATCAAATCTCAGGGAGAGATATCGGGAGAGAGGCTGAAGCCAAGGCAGAGTAGGCCTAACAACAACCTGGCAGATGCTCAGGGACACAGCAAGTCTTGAAATCAATAAATAGAGAAGAGGCGAGACATGGATGGCAGGTAAAGGGCAGTGTGTGTCTGAAAAATGAGAGAATGGGCAAGGGTTGAGTCACCAGAAGCTCAAATACAAGGGGAAAATCTAAAGGAAAACACATGTACAAATGTAAACCCACCTAAGAGCACATTTAAGGGGGTCAAGGACCTTGACTACAAGTAGTCAAAGGCCAAGGTATGACTTTTTCAGGACTTCAGAATACAGGAAAGGGCATCTATTTTCATGATTTTCCTTTCTGGTGAAATCCAGCGTGGAAAACTAGGATTACTGCACTGCCTCTTTAAAGAAGAAGATTCAAGGGAACTGCTTGCTCACTATGACCTGGCTAAATAGCACTTCTTTGGGGTATGTTGGGGTCACTGGTATTGCTGACCCGCCCCGTACCATAATGCCTAGCAGACTTCCATGTAAGGATGGTGGAGGAAGAGTGAAATTCAACCAAGTTTACATTTAAAAGTGTGCCTGTGTGATACACACTTTCCAAAACAAGATGCAAAGTGAAACAGAGTTATCCTCCCCAAATTTGCACTGGTGATGCAGTACTCCAACCAAATAAGGTATACAGTGGTACCTCGGGTTGCAGACACAATCCATTCTGGGGTGCCGTTCACACCCCCAAAAGTCCGCAAACCGAGCAACGATATCGCACATGCGCGGAAGCGCAATATCATTCTTTTGCGCATGCGCAACTTGCACAGAACGCTTGTGCGCATGTGCAGACCGCATGGAGCGCTTCTGCGTGTGCACTGTGCATGCATGGCGAAACCCAGAAGTAAACACTTCTGGGTTTGCTGTGTTCGTAACCCGCACCATTCGCAACCCACAGCAAATACAACACGAGGTACAACTGTACAGAGATCCACGGACTAGTGTAGAGTGTGTGTTAAAATGCTTATAAGTGAAAATCACATGCAAAACCAATGTTTTCTGTTCATGTGTAGTCTCCATCAAGAGCCTTGGATCGTGCTGATGTTGTGCACAAAAGATTTACAAGCCTGCGAGACATAAATGTATGACTTCACCAGCCATTCTCGGAAAGTATTACGGCTGTACAGTTTCAAACACTAATCTTATCACAGTGCCAATTATGTGTTATTTGTATAATACATCATTAGAGCTGAATGGGCAGATGTTTGGACTTCTAAAAGTTCACAGCCACACTTGTCAAATGTCACAGTTTGAACCAGTTAGCTTTTGTATTATTTTCACTAAAACAGGAATTCCCAGGCTGAAATTGCTGTCATAATTTGGGATTAACAACATCTGCTGGTGTCTACCGCAAGGCTTGCTTTGTCCTTGCGTATAATTAATGAGATTTTAAAAATAGAGTTCCAGCACCCACATTCTAAACATTTGCATTACTTCAGTGGTGCAGGGGATTCCTTGTGCCCATATAATGACAATGCTGTCCTCCACTGGGATAACTGGTTTACCTTACCATTTGCGTGGACAGGCGGAGTCCTCCAAACCCCAGGCGACCCCTGAGTGGAATAATGACACAAGACAACATGCTATGGGATTAAAATAGGCCACAACTTTATTAAGATTCAGATGTAGGGAGACCTTGGCTCAGGCATTGGGCTTTATAGTTGTGAGGGTTGCACTCACCTGGCCCCTCTCCATCAGCCCAGCCTCTCCCCAATGCTAGTTAAGGGCATGTCTCCAGTAGAGCAACCCAGTGGACCTATGTAGACTATCCCTGTGAGCTGGGATCCTCAGGAGAGGGTGTGTGTGATCCTGCTCTTCTCCCTCATTGAATTATCAGCATGTTTCTTTGAATACCCAAATAAGGTTCATGTGTAATCATGAAGATTCAGAAATGATAGTCATACAGTCGTACCTTGGTTCTCAAATGCCTTGGTACTTGTTTGTTTTGACTCCCGAAGGCCGAAAACCTAGAAGTAAGTGTTCTGGTTTGTGAACGTTTTTGGGAAGCTGAATGTCTGACACGGCTTCTGCTTGAGTGCAGGAAGTTCCTGCAGCCAATCAGAAGCTGCACCTTGGGTTTTCGAAAGTTTTGGAAGTCATACAGAAATCCAGAATGGATTATGTTCGAGAACCAAGATAAAGCTGTACTAAGAAGATTAGGGATAAATGACACATCCATTTTGAATGCATTTATACATGGCATTTGGTGGTTCCAACCCAATCGAGCTTGGCCTACATCAGACTGCCTCTTGCACTGAAAGCCCACTTATGTCTGATCTGCTCTTGTTCCTTTAGTGCACTGAATTCTTTTCTGCGCCTGCTGAAAACATTCTTATTTAGATAAGCCTAGCCAATTGCTTAGAAAGTGTATATTGGTTTTAATTTGTTTTAGTCTATTCTACTGCAGTTTTAACCTTCTGTGTGTTTTAAATCATGGTTATAATTTTTTTCTAGTGATAAATTTTACTGCTTTATCATTTTTGTAAACTGCATAGAGCTTCTCCCCAGGAACTATGCTTGTGCAATGGAATTCTCTCTCTCCTTGCCCCAGGTGTGCTCCATAGCCTCCACAAATCTATTCCAGAGGGTTGAGGAGAAGGCAGAACAGATTTAGGGTGTGTGCAGGGGGAAGAGAGGAGGAGAAATGTCCACCACACAAGCATAAATCCTTGTGTTAATGAAATTATCTACTTCGTCCTACATTGGATGCAAGCCTATAAGTGGTACTCTATTTCTGCAGCATAATTTTATAAGTATCTATCTATCTATCTATCTATCTATCTATCTATCTATCTATCCATCTATCTATCCATCTATCATCTATCTATCATCCATCTATATTAGACAGTCATATGCATTGTTGTATGTATGTGTTTATGTGATGGTCACTTTAGGAAACATGTATATAAGTGTACAATATACATGTTATACTGTGCATAATAATGCGTATATTATATAGGAATGGGTTCTCTTTTTAGTGGAATGTGGGGGGAACAATGACTTGCTTCTTGTCAGGGGCATAGCAAGGGGGTGGGGGGCGGTCCGCCCTGTGTTCCATAATGGAGGGGGTGACAAATTATCAAGGAACAATTTTTTTTTTGACTTTTTTTTGAAATTTTTTGAAAATGCCTGCTCTGAAGGTCTTATCTTACTATACTAGGGATTATATAGCTATATATGAATTTCATGCATATCGGCAAATATCTTGACCCTCCTCCACCAAAATAGCTGTTCACTTGGCTGTTTTCCTATGTCATGAAGGCTGAAATTTCAGTTCAGAGAACACTTACTGTTCCCAACCCTAACCCTGTGGAAAGCCATCTAATTAGACTTTAATTTGATTTTGAGATGTTTTTAGGAGGTAATTTAATTATTGTTTGATTTTATACCAATGTTATGTATCTGATGTTAGCCACCCTGAGCCCGACTTCGGCTGGGGATCGTGGAATATCTAAAAAAGTTTTTTTTATTATTACTTGTTATTATTCCTTTGTAAGAAAATATGAAATAACTTAAAACCATTTTTGCGGGGGGAGGGGGAATCAATGGGGGGGTTGACAAGAAATTTTCCGCACCGGGTACCACCTGACCTTCCCATGCCTGGGGGGGGGTGACAAATCCCCCCCGGGTACCAATTTACCTTGCTACGCCCCTGCTTCTTGTAAAGATCAAGGAGTGAGACAGCAATGAGGAACTAACACGGAAACCATGCAGATGAGCTAGAAGTTGAGATTTTCAGAAAATTGTATCCCAAAGAAGATGCACATTTAAGAGAGGAGGGGAAATTGCCAATACTTTAAAATGTGTGAGTTAAGAGCCAAAATAAATTGTCTTGAAAATATCAAATAACTAAGTGAACACTACTAAAAACAAAGAGGAACTTGGACAATCAAGTTCTTCTTTTGGTGAGCCATAATGGAAATCACATGAAGTTATAGATTATTTTTTAATATCTGATGTTTTATTGTTGTTTTATAACTTGTTGGAAGCCACCTAGAGTGGCTAGGGTAACCCAATCAGTTGGGTGGCAAACAAACAAAGCAAATATCTGCAGCGAGTTCTTGTAACACTAAATAGGCCCAAACAGGTCCATTGAGCCCTCTTTGCAAATAAAGCAAACTAATGTTTTTTTCGAGCAAAAAGTTGTAGCTGATGGCATTTCACCAGCAAACATCTGAAGCTTGCCTGGCTGGCGCTGGCACTTAGAACATACTGAAAAGGAGCAGTTTCCCTAGCAACTGAACCCAACACTTCCCCTGCTTTCTCCACTCCCTTATCCATTCCTCATCTCAATTCACCACCTGCATTTCACAAGTTATATTTAGTGTTGAGCTTAAAACAGACTCACACTGGGTCCAAGGAATCTGTCACTGGTAATAAACCCCAGATGCGATGTTGAGTGAATTATCTCACACAAAGGGTATATTGTCATTTTCCCAGTCTTAGGGGATGCAAAGGATCAGGTACCTTCAGGAGTGGCTCACATAAGGCATTCTGCCTCTATATATTTCTACTAAGGATAGCAATTTGCTGCTGCACTACGGCAACTGTGCAGGTGGTTCTGCGCCTCAACATGGCTGCCACTGACAAAACACCCACTTCGCAGAAGGCAAAACGGCGAGATTAAAAGACACACTCACCCAGTAACCAGACTGCAAGGTAGGGACAGAGTTCTAGCCCCAAAGCACAAAACATCTCCTTTGAACTCACATTGACAGGAAGATCGACCCCAATTTTTCTCCAAACACAGACACACCACTGTGGGCACATGGAAACCACAGAGGACCCAGAGGCATTCTGGGAAAATTTAAACGGTGGCCAGAGGCCTTGTGGCACGTCCCCAGTTCCTGGTAAAAATAATTAAAAATAGTGACCGAAAGGTAGCCTTGTGGGTGTGAAGCGGGGTTACAGGGTCATGGTCACACCCACAGGTGACACACTGAGGATACCAGAGGTGAGCAATATCCTAAAATATATAAGCTTCTAAGCCAGGGTCCTCAAACTACGGTCCGATGGCCAGATCTGCCATTGCAGAACCCACCGCTGTCTTAATTTTTTTATAGCCATAAAACCAACTCATCGGCTCAGTGGGGCAGCACCACATTGCAAGCACCCAACCTAAAATGGAGGTCCCTCTGAGGTGCGCAAATCAAACTAAATAATAAAATAAAAATAAAGATGCAACAGCAATGGCGGCAATGCAATACACGCAGCGGCGGCAATGGCGAGGCATCTTCCGCCCAGCTCGGCCACCCTCTTCCTCCCGGCCGACGAGACCCTGAGATGCCGTGCCCACCGCTGGGAGAGGCAGGGCCTGCAAGCCTTCTAGTTCCGACTTTGGCCGCAGCTGGGCTCTGCTGGAGGGCCTGGTATGTGGGGCGCCACCGGGTGGCAAAGGCCAAGTCCTTCCCAGGAGAGAGGGGCTCCGATGGGGGTTCCCACTCCTTCCCCGCCCTTTCCCCCTCTTGTCCCTCTGAAATCTCACGGTGGTGGGAAGCGAGAGGCACACCACCCTGGATCCAGCTGCAGCTCCCTTAGTTCCCACTCCCAGGTGTGGCCAGCCTTGAGTCGCGCACAATTAATGCTTCCCCACGTTCCTCTTGGACTGCGTGCATCCCTGCCTTGTGAGTGCTGTGGGGGAGGCTCCTCAGAGGCAGCGGACAAAACCCGTCAGCGTGCAGGTTTCTACCTTTGCTGAACCTCCTGGGCGTTTGTGTGGGAAGAGGCGTGCACGGACGGACCTGTTCTGTAACAATCCTGCCTCCTTTGTTTTTGTGAGAGTGAACAGTTTTTCCTTTTTTTGTCTGCACTACAAATAAAATATGTGCAGTGCGCATAGGAATTAGTTTGTATTTTTTTCAAACTATAGTCCAGCCCCCAACAGTGTCTGAGGGACAGTGAACTGGCCCCCTGTTTAAAAAGTTTCAGGACCCCTGTTCTAAGCTATCTGTAACATCTTTTTGGGAAAAAGAATCACTTGGATAATCGGGATGATGGGGATGATATACTTGTGAATGCCACCGATGTCCATGTGGAATAAAGTTATAGAAATCTGCATGATATTTGGGACTCGACTGAGTCCTCAAGGGAACAGCAACTGCATGCAAAGGAATCTCCCAGTGGCATAGCAGAACCACCTTTTCCACCTCCCACATAGTACATCTGCATGGGCATTCAACATGTGCAATAGATATGGTGTACTTGCCTCCCAAACATGCCCTCTCCTTTCTGTACCCAACTGCTGTGCCTGATGTTTAGCATGGATGATTCAAAATAGGTTTCCAGGGTTTCCCCAAGATGACTGCTTGATATGTCTGCAGGTGATAAAATAATATTATTTCCCACATTAAACACTTTGCAAGAACATATATTTTTTAAAATGAAGTACTGCATTACTTTTATTTTGATCAGGAGTACACCACTTTTATGCAGTTTAAAATAATGCTTATAAAATTCTAAAGTGGCTGATTGTTGAGGTACTTGTGAACTAGTAAGTACTGTTCTATATGCCTATGGGCAACTATCTTCTGGCCATACTGCACGATTGCAAGGCAACGCAAGAACCACAGGATCATTGCTTACTTTCCCCAGTTATGAAAGGTTATAATTTCCAGCTTCACCTCTCTACTTCAAATTGGTTTGGAGATGGAGTATATAAAGAAAAAACAAATGAAATTAGATGGCTTATATTTAAGGTTTCTGAGCTTTCAGAAGCATTTAGAGCTCACCTCGGCTTTAGATTTAATTGTTTCTTGTTTAATAACATAGAAGCCTGTTTTATACTCAGACCTTTGGTACATCTAATTCAAAATTGTCCATACCAGCCTTCCCCAACCTGATACCTTCCAGTCTAAGGAAGGCTGTTCAATAGGGACTGGCAGTGCCTCTTCCAGGCTTCAGAGAGGGTTCTTTTATAGCCTTATCTAGAGATTCCGCAGATGGAACTTCAGATCTTCATGTAAAGCATATGTTATACTACTGAGCTACACCACTTCCTGATATAAAAATATGGTTTCCAGAAGAACTGCTTGTGCTGCTGGGTATCGGATTCTCATTTGCTCATCACTGTTTCACATTGGAAGCATTTAGACCACTGTGGGTACCAATGAACTAATCTCAAGAGCACTTCATTAGAAACATTTACAAAGAGACCAGTCTTTAATAATGGCAATTCGCTGCCATTAATGACAGTTCTATATTTCTAACTCACACTGAGAGCAGATTTTAAAATTTCTAGTTTTCTCTTTGGCTGGTGTACAAATGAAATCAAATAAATATGCCCCTCCACTGTGAAAGCTGCCAGTCAGACCTTGAACTAGACTTTCCAGATGCATCTACATTGTCACTCATGTCAGAGGTAGCCACAAGGTGCCCTCCAGATGTTGTAAGACTATAAACTCGCAACAAAATTGTACAGCGTTTCCAGATGTGGTCGCACCAAAGATGTGTATAATGGCATTATGATAATGGCTGTTTTATTTTCAATTCCTTTGCAAATGATTCAGAGCATGGAGTTTGCCTCATAAGAAAACAAGAGCTGCTTGGGGGAATGGAGTCCTGGCAATTAAGGTGGAAATGGTATGTGGAAAAACAAAATGAAGACCCCCCCCCCCCAAAAAAAAGAAAGAATGCAGAAAAAATGAACAACTTTAAAAATTACTAGTGTGCCACTTCTCTGTAAGAAGTAAATGTTTCACACTGTGCAACAGTTAAGTACTCACAGCAGGAAAATCAAGTAACATAGTGAAGTAACTGCATTAGGGGATGTAAATGCTCAATACAGTCCAATTTCTTAGAGTTGTATTCCATCCTTCTATGAAGTTTGGAGCACTTCCACCAAAGATGATTTTGTCATTCTCTTGAAGTTTCTTAGATGCTCTTCATCATAACAGGAGGAGGACAAACAAATTATTCTAATGCCACAGGCTGAACTCACCAGAGCTCGGATGTCAGGACCTATTCTGCATGCAGACACCATTAGGTTCAGATCATAAGAAGCTGCTCAATTTTGCTCTGAATTGTCTATACATTGCAGTGGTACCTTGGGGTAAGAACTTAATTCGTTCTGGAGGTCCTTAATTCGTTCGGGAGGTTCTGGAGGTTTTTAACCTGAAACTGTTCTTAACCTGAGGTACCACTTTAGCCGTGCGATTTCTGTTCTCATCCTGAAGCAAAGTTCTTAACCCGAGGTACTATTTCTGGGTTAGCGGAGTCTATAACCTGAAGCATCTTTAACCTGAAGCATCTGTAATCTGAGGTACCACTGTACTGGCAGCAGCTCTCTAGAGTTTGAGACAGGAGATACGGCATTCCCAGTTTTACCTGGAAAGGCTGAAGATTGAACCTGGGGTCTTCTGCATGCAATAATGCTCTACCAGTGAGCTGTGGCCATTACAGTGGCAAGGTTCAATCCCTGGTATAGAAGTGCAATGTCCACCCCATCAAAAGCCAAGGAAAGTTTTGAAAATAGACATTTTTAAAGGGACCCATTCTCTGCCTTCCTTGTCACCTGTCCAGCCAATCTCTCCTTAGCAAGTGGTGGTGGTGGTCCCCACCATTGTTTTTTAATTTTCTTTGTCCAAGAGAAGAAGCAGTGAAACAGTTGGAGCAAGCTCCAGATAAACACACCAGCCGGCTTAATTTCCTCTGGGCTTTCACAGGGTCCAGAGGCATTCTGGGAAATTAAAGAGAGCAGGTGAAATGTTGATAATTGGTTCTGTGAGTCTGACTGCACCAGTGGGGAGGATTCAAATATATATGTCTGCATGGAACAAAGTCTGCTCATGCAATGAGACAGAGGCATGTGGGGTGAAGAAAGGGGGATTCCTGTTGCACAAGCAGACTATGCTATGTTGAATTCCAACTGGTGTGTCCACTATGTAAGATGTTAAAAACTAAAGAAGTTGCTGAGACTGCCACTGGTGATGCCATTATTTGGGGAGTCCCAGTAGCTCTAGGGCCCTTGACATGTAGGGTCCTTGGCCTCTGTCTGTATTAATCAAGAGACTTACTGGCAGCTAGTTGTGGAGTGAGGACCCTTTCCCAAATTCCATCATTTCCTCAAAGTCGCCCTCTTATTAAACAGGCTTCCTAATTTGGGTCATAAACATTACTCAGGAGGACTCAATGAAATATAGTTACCCAATTAAAAAGGCCCGGTCAGGGCCAAAATAGGTGGTGAAAATGCTAAAATCTGGGGGCTATCATACTAAAACAAATAGGAGTAGTAAAATACTACACAAAATTTCTTAGAATTAATTGGTGGGGAAGCGTTAGGGATTTATCAATTACACTGTTCACCTAATATGTTGCATTAGAGAACCAGGCAACAATTGGATCTCTATAGCCAATCTGCAACCATAATGATGAGGAATTATGCTAGTTTTGACATTGCCAAATCTTATGAAAGCCACTGTAGAGTAAGCAATTTGAGGATGAAATACTTGCATTGCAAAGCTAATTAACATGCAGCCCTGTACCAAAATCTAAATTAAAATCGCATACACACAGTTTAATTTCAAGCCCTACTGAGAAGCTTAAGATAAAGACCATAAACTGTAAATTCATTTTTCATTTTTGAAATTTTTCTTGCTATTTTAAATGGCTCTTTTTACAGGCGCTAATGAAAGGGAAGATAGTCACCATTGTACCATTTGACTCTTATAGCTGTGTTCCTGTAACCTAGTTGGAAAACTTTAGCTTATCAACCATTTAAAATTCATAATTTAAATTACCTTGTAATTTGGCTGTTGGAATCTGACATGCAACAAGGTATAAGATTCTCCAGATCCGATAAAGACATCATTCAGGGGAGCCTTTAATTTCTGCTGTAGAGTGTGGGTCTTTATATCACTGGCATTAATGGCTGCAACAGAATGGAAAATTAGGGAGAGTGTCAAGAGACGGTGGAGTTTTTTCTTCATCCCCCCCCCAATGAAAATTGATAATTGGTTCTGTCAGACAGCTGTGCCTTGAAGCAAAAGTTCAGTACAGGTAAAGGCATTTGAGAAGAACGCTGACAGATGGTCATGCTGCCATTGTCACTGTCAAAACAACACTGATTACAGACCTTTTTTTTTTATGTCACCCTATCACATAAACACTGAAGTCTAGCAGACTCATTTGCACTGTCAGTCAAGTGAACCAACATGAAAAGGTGTGAGAACTCTCATTCCTGCAGGTGGCTGTGGATCTTTCATTGCTAGGACTGTCCATGGAGAGGCTACCAGCAAGCATTTGTGTATGTCAAAGGCTTTACTTTTCTCATCAAAGATTTCTGCGCTCAGGGTGCTTCCAGATGGTCACTATTTGGAAGTGGGTTTCTTTCATATATTGGCAAATTCAGGTTATACAAGGGTCTAACAGGGGCGGGACTGCAATACTCATCATACCCAAAAATTGGCTATGTTGCCTTGGGTTGAGGGGAGTGGGCAGTACAAAACTATCTGGAGGTCCATCAGCTACACAAAGGGGAGGGGGTACAATGTGGGGAAGAACATCTCTGAATCTCGCAATATTTATTGATTTACATTAATTTATTAAATTTATATACTGCCCTTCATCCAAAGATCGCAGGGTGGTTTACAATATCAAAGCACAAAAATATATGCCATGGTAACAAACAAAAACAACAATCCGCACCATCACAGTTTTAAAAAGCCATAGATTGGTAAATTAGCCAAAGGCCTGAGAGGAGAAGAACATTTTTGCCTGGCACCTAAAGATATGCAACAATGGTGCCAGATGAATCTCCCTGGGGAGAGCATTCAGCCAACAGGGAGCCACTGCAGATAAGGCCCATTCTCATGATGCTACCCTCCAGACCTCTCGCAGAGGAGGCACACAAAGAAAGGCCTCAGGTGATGATCGCAGGGTCTGTGTTCCATGCGATAAATTCTGCCTTGGCCCTTGTGTTGTATCAGAGATTACTCTGTCAGGCTTCTCTGGTAAAACAAAATATAAGTGAATTATAAAACAAGCATAACTGGAGCAAACAACTACAGGGAATACCTGGGAGTCATCTCTATTGAACTCAATACAGGTTGCTTCTGTGTGGAAATGCATTCTCAGTCTTCAGCACCAGAAATATTAATTTACGTGCTGCACCACAAGGAGTGTTCTTGCGGAAGCCAACACTTAATTCTGTGATTAACTGAAAACATCTTTGTTAAGCTTCAGCATTACAGTTGGTGATTAATCAAATTAAAATAATTAAATTCTAACTGACCAAGTAATTGGGATGCTATTTATTTAGTACTGATGATTAGTGGAAGGGATAAAATCTTCTTCATTTTTTTAAATTTCTTTTGGAATATACTGGAGGCTACAGTGAAGAATTCAGCTAACTGCTGTGAATGGGACGGCAACCTCCTGGACACCAGGACTCCCCTCTGGCCCCTGCTTCTATTTCTTGTCTACCAATCCACCATCCCTACTACAGACTGCCCATTCCACTCCAATCCTTGGTTCAATTTGACTGCAGCCATGCTGAAATTTCTCAGAGATCATTTTTCTAAGTTCCCCATGAAGAGGGATTGATTGTTAAACCACTCTGGGAATTGCTGGATGTCTCTCAGATCCCTTAACAAACTACAGCTCCCAGGATTATCTGGAAGAAGTCTTGACTGTTTAAAGTGGTATCAGAGTGCTTTAAATATACAGTATGCTGTCAATGTGCATTTAGACATTGAGAATATTTCATTAGTTTTCCTTGTTATCATACTATGTGTTATGGAACTATGGCTTTTTGACCAATATACTAAATTTCATTCACATGATGTCATACCCTCCAACAATTCTCCAATGAAAATAGGGACATCCTATTCAATAGCAACAACTATAATAATAATAGTTGCCACTCTGGGTGGCTTCCAATATATATATAAACATAATAAAACATTAAACATTTTAAAAGTTCCCTACACAGGGCTGCCTTCAGGAAGGTTGGGTGGCATATAACTCCATACCCTCCAACATTTCTCTGATGAAAACAGGGGCGTCCTAAGGGAAAATGGGATATTCCAGGATCAAATCGGAAACCAGGATGGATTCTGTAAATCTGGGACTGTCCCTGGAAATTAGGGACACTTGGAGGGTCTGTGATGTGGTACAATCATGAACCACAATTAGACAATGTTGCTACTCTCCTATCCTTTCTGCACATGTGTTCTTCTCTTCCCCCCTGACTCTCCCATGAAAACAACTGGAGAGAACTGGTATGGTGGTATACTGCCCAAATTTCATCACTTTACTCTGGTGATTTTCCAGATTAAGTGGGCTGCAAATGAATTATTCATTCATTCATTCATTTTATTTGTATGACAATTTTTCACAAAAATTCACGCACACAGCAGCTGACAACAAAGAAACGGGGACACGTTTCAAACAAGCACGACGAGAACAATTTCTTAATAGCATAGCAATTTCTTAATAGCATAGCAAAATAATAGCAAATATAATAACATACCATAAAACCACATTCCAATACTATAAATATTCCAATACTATAAATAAACAACATGCAGCATCCAGTTTCTTGAAATGGAAGCAAGTGCTAAACATGTGCTATAGTCCATTAGTTTTGGGGAAGTGTGTTTTAGATTGTGTGAAAGCTCAAATGTAATGTTGAAGTGAACAGTTGGGGAATAATCTGTAATAAACTGTCTTGTGAATGTAGCCAAAGTCTAATCAAACAGCAACTACACAACTACAGAAGGTAAGTGTAGAAAGAAGAGTTTGGATTTGATATCCCACTTTTCACTACCCGAAGGAGTCTCAAAGTGGCTAACATTCTCCTTTCCCTTCCTCCCCCACAACAAACACTCTGTGAGGTGACTGGGGCTGAGAGACTTCAGAGAAGTGTGACTAGCCCAAGGTCACCCAGCAGCTGCATGTGGAGGAGCGGAGACACGAACCTGGTTCACCAGATTACGAGTCTACCACTCTTAACCACTACACCACACTGGCCCTCATTAGGCTTCTCAGTAACTCCTTAAATATTTTAAGCCCAATCCATGGGGAAGTTCTTCTCCAAAAGTCCCCCTGAAATGAAAAAGGAACAATGGTAATGGTCTTGTCAACTACAATTCAAGTACATGAATTTGTACTAGAGATTTTCCACAGCATTATATCCTTTAACACTGTATTAATCCTAACTTTTTATTTCCTCTCCTCCAGTTTTCAATCCAGAAAGAAGAACCTGTAACTGGATACTGGTTCCCCCTGCCCCCTCTTTTTAGGCACCCATTTCCTCAGTAAGCAGAATCCCATTTACAAGAGTTTTCATAGCTACTGTTGGATTAAATACTTTTTAATTTAAATTTTGTGTATTCTGCTCCCAACACTTTTATTTCTAGGGCAGATTCACGCATCAAATATTCACAAAAACAGGAATATGAAATTGCCTTGGGACGACTATTTCTAGGGCACACTCATGCGTTAAATTTGTTCATTACAATAAATTGCTTTGGAAACTGCCATCCAGGTTCTTTAGCAACCATCCTGTTGAGGTGCTGTGCATTAATCTTTGTCTCAATCCAGCTCAGGAGATCAGCATGCCTAAGTAGCCTTTCATGTACCTATCGTTTGCTTCATCAGGAACCACGGGCATAAACGATGTGCATTGTAATCTGGATTCAAGTGTGGAAGCTGTTTATTTGCACTGCATCGCTTCCCAAAGCATCTGCATTTGAATGCCAAGTCACATCCATGTACTGGAGCAACTGCAGCTAGCCTGTGCGGTGTAGTGGTATATGTCCAGACTAGGACACACAAAAGAGACCAGGGTTCAGATCCCGACTGGTCACAGGCTCTCAGCTTTAAATTGTCTCACAGAGTTCTTGTGAGGATAAAATGGGGAGAGGAAAACCAGCATATGCCACCTTGAGTGCCTTTGGAGAAAAGGTAGAGTTTAACTGCAGAAAAAAACTAAAATAATGCATAAATACTCTTTGAAAGAGTGACTCATCAACTCCTCAATCGGGAATATCACAGATCGTACATCATAAATTTCATGTTTCCTCTAATTGTGAAATATCCTTTTAAAAAAGTATTGTGTTTGTATTCCTACAGCTCAGTTTGTAACCTAATAACAGGGAGGGGAGAACTCTATTCAATACTAGGACATAAAACTGGAGCTGCCAAAAATGCTTAGCTCAAGTACATTATAATAATTTAATCACAGGAGAGGAAAAACCAGAAATCAAATTGCAGCTATTTTTCCAAGAAGGAAAGGATCTGCGGTGACAGTTCTGTTCACCATAGAAACTGCCCTGAAAAAAAGTCAGAATGCCCACCTTAATTTAAGTAGATCTCAGATAGAGGCCATATTACAATATTCCCCTTTATGCGATCATGTTTAGTGGCTTAAGCATGTTAAGATTATAACAAGTTGAGACTCCCTTGACTAAAAGCAAAACAAACTACATAAATATAATTATTCTAGCAGGAATGAAATATATCGTTCCCTCACCCACCATATGTGCGCTTCAATTTGTGCAATGGAGTTTACACACTAGTTATTGTGCTTAGTATTGATGCCCTGGTTAGTAGCAGCCAACTTGCTCTATTGGTTTAACTTGGGTTTAGTGATGGATAGGTGCCAGTAAGTTAGAATTTTCACTTCATTTTTTTTAATGGTTCATGCAGGGTTTTTTGTTTTTGTTTTTTAATATTCTGGTGCCACTTCTGAGGGGTGGAACGCCTCATTTGATAGTGTTCAATTGAAATAAAATAAACTACTTCCCCACCTGTAAGGCTGTTCAGCGGCTGCTCATGAGTAACCAGGCTGATGCAGAAACTTCTAAACTAAGTTTCTTTATTATGCAGATATATACAGTGCAGCTACAAAAAAGACGTCCAGCTCATCCTTCGGCAGAGTCTGGGAATGCCCCCTTCCGGTTCTTTGCCCAGCATAAAAGGCGCGGAATGCGGAACCCCCGCCTCCCTCCCCTGCGCCTTTCCCCCCCTGCGCAAGTGGGGAGATGGAAGAGGTGCCTCTTTTCCAGCCCCTGCCTGGTGCAAGGGCTCTTCTCCCCTGTCAGAGCCCTGACTCCTACTTCCTGATCCCAACTCTCCCTCTCCACTAGAGGGACTGCTGCCTTCCTCACTGGAAGAGGAGGAATTGCTCAGCAACGGAGGCGGGGGCTGACGATACTGAAAAAGCCCTGGCAACTCATTGCCCGCTTGCGAGGGCAGCCCCCTGACACCACCCCTACCCCCTACCCCAAAAGAAACACTCCCAAGGTGGTATATAACTCAAGTGCAAAATGGTACAGCTGTGACAGAGGTGGGAAACCTACAGCTTGCGAACCAAATCTGGCACACAGAATTATTGTATATTCCTTTGATCAGCATGACTGGGAACTGCTGTGCTTCTGATCCCAAACCCATGGCCCATCCACCATCTAAGACCTGACCATTTGCCCTCCCCTGACAACCTCTTTAGAATCGTAGTGTGCAAGATAATTAGACATTTAAAAATTACATAGTGTGCCGTCCTTATTTTGAAGGCCCCTAATCTATTCTGAAAATTTAAATTAAATACGTGTGTATTTCTTAAGCAATCAATACCTCTCTCTAGAAGCAAATGATCACCACTATCATTTCCGATTCTGCTTTACGTGTGTTTTAAAAGGGGGGGGGGGATAAAGTTGATTTCCTTTGGTTTTGTGTATCTCATGTAAAATGTAAACTCTGATTGTCAGCAATATAAGAACAACGATGGATTTTCTGCTTTACTCCTTATTAAAACACAATTGATACTAATTTGATGAAAACAGAAATATTGATTGGAGCTTTCAGTTAGTTAATCTTATTTGAGAGTGGAAAGTGAGCAGCTGAATAGTGTCTTCAAATGAGACTTTTGAAAAACATAAAACAAAAAAATCCAGAACATTAGAAATGCTAATATAATTGTAAAATGCTTGGTATCTGGAAAATAAAAAGCTCTGAATTGCCAAGTGCAAATTAGCCATTCTCCACTCTGTTGAGAAAGTTTTAAAATAAAATAAGCCTTTCATTCTTCAGACACTTCACTGTGCATTTCAAGTGGAAGGGAATATGGCCATAGTCTGCCAAGTGGCCCCAAGCATATATTCCAAAGTAGTAACAATGACTCTTCAGAACGGCCTGGTTTGCATGTCTTGGTAAGGCAGAGTAATGCTTACAATGACCTTGTAGATATTATAGTTCCTAGGAAGAAGAGCGGGAGGAGGAGGAGTTTGTTCTGAAGAAGAAGAAGAGGAGGAGGAGGAGGAGGAGGAGGAGGAGGAGGAGGAGGAGGAGGAGGAGTTTGGATTTGATATCCCGCTTTATCACTACCCGAAGGAGTCTCAAAGCAGCTAACATTCTCCTTTCCCTTCCTCCCCCACAACAAACACTCTGTGAGGTGAGTGGGGCTGAGAGACTTCAGAGAAGTGTGACTAGCCCAAGGTCACCCAGCAGCTGCATGTGGAGGAGCAGAGACGCGAACCCGGTTCCCCAGATTATGAGTCTACCACTCTTAACCACTACACCACACTGGCTCTCAACCACTCATAACCACTTTGCTCCTCTGCAGACTATTTAAACTTAGCATGGGATGGCATTGAAACCAAGGTTTGATTTAACATGTCCTCCTTCTCGGTAGTGGCGCCCGCCCTGTGGAACGCCCTCCCATCAGAAGTCAAGGGAATAAACAACTACCTGACATTCAGAAAATTCCTGAAGGCAGCCCTGTTTAGGGAAGTTTTTAAACTGTGATATTTTAAATGTATTTTAATGTTTGGTGGAAGCCGCCCAGAGTGGCTGGGGAGACCCAGCCAGATGGGCGGGGTACAAATAAATTATTATTATTATTATTATTATTATTATTATTATTATTATTATGGTTAAGGCCTCTCCTCCTTAATCATAGTCTGTAATGATAACATTGGCTACTGACTGTGGAAACTGTAACAATGGTCCTGGGTTCAAATGATGCACTAACCCAAACGTTAGCTTAGCTGCTACGCCACACTGAACTAAAAAGCCTGTGGAGGAGCAAAATGGCTATGATCTTCTCTTTGGGAACCAGCACATTTGCACTAAGCCATTATTTGTCTTAGCGTGAAGTGCAAATGCAGCCAACTAGTGCTTGGAGGATCATTTCCTCACTTTTCAAAATATCCACAATCACATTAGTTACATGTTCTTTTCTCAAAAAAATATATGTTAAGCCTTGTGAATAATTCCATCATATGAATATGATTTCATAGAAGGGAAGATGCACTCACTCAAACTGGGCCTTAATCAAGACACATTATCCCTCTGCAACAGTTATAGTTTATAGTTAAGTTGCATCTTGGGCCACTTTATGTTGCATGAATAATTATCACATCAACCCAATGAGCAAATTAATTACTTGGCAATAATTATTTATCACATTTTTATCTTGCCTTTCATCCGGAAGCTCAGACAGGCCCATGCAAGGCCCATCCATTCACAACAATCTTATGAAATAGGGAAGGGAGAACATGGAAGCAGGCTCCACCCCTGATTTATGCATATTCAGTATGATGTGTGTAGAGAGCCTCTGTCCTTACATGTGTGAGGCTCTCTAATAAAAGCCCATAGAACAAGGTAGAACCTTCTATAGCAATGCTGCACATTCCTTTATGCACACGTTAAAAGGAATGAAGCAAATTTCCATGCTCGTACGATAAGCTTCATAACGGGGTAAAGATTGAATGCAGGTCTCCCCAGATTGGCAATCACTGGGTAAATATGCCAAGCTGCAGTTGCTTGTGCATAGTCAGAAATCAACTTGAAATATCTCCTGGTTTGCATCATTCATTTGTGACTTTCCACATGCGGAATGCTCTCCCTAGTGGTGTGTGCCAGGCACCATCAGTAACATCCTTTGGGCATCAAGTAAAAAAACCCTCTCATCTCCTGTGTGTTTGATGGATTAGAATAAATTTTATTTTGTTTATTGATGATAATTTTCTGCTGGTGAAGTTTTGCTGTAATGCTCTTTTTATTTTTACGCTAGATGTTTGGGTCTTAAACTCTGTAAGTCACTTGGAAGCGTTTAAGTTGTACTAGTGATAGCAATAATAAATTATTGTTCTTAATTATAATTAAGAATAATTATGTATAGATTATATTCAATGTAGATTTTGACATCTATATCCCTGCCCCTGGGCCTCCCCCAGATATACTGCTGCTTGTAGCCAAGTAAAATATGTCCCATTCTCCATTAAGAAACTGGCCAGAATCTTACTTCAGCACTGGCAACAGGACAGCGTCCTCCACTGCTAGTGAGACAAGATGTGCAGGACAGGCTGCACTACACATTGCTGTATCCTCAGACATATCTTGGCTACCAGTCTGTTTCAGGCCACAATTCAAAGTGCTGGCTATCACCTATAAAGTCCTACATGGCTTTGGTCCAAGCTATCTGAAAGACGCCATTGCCTCAAGACTTGAACCAGCCCAGGATTTTTTTTATTTTTATTTTTTATTATAGACTTTCTTGGGTTACAGATGTACGTGCATTGTTTCTATTTTCACACTGAATGTAACTGGTCAGTAGAAAAATAACCTGCACAGGTTTCGAGATCTTCTGGGGATGCCCTTCTCTCAGTCCTGGACCTGACACTCTCCCACATTTTATAAATCAAGCACAACACATAAGTCTCTATAAAACTTTTTATGAGCTTTTTAAAAAAATTACACACACACACACACACACACACACACAAATAATAATTAGTTCACTGAAAACTTTTCTTATATCTTCCAGACTATTTCTACAGTGATTAATTACACAGTTGAGTTTCACAGGCATCTACAGATGTGCAACCATTAAATTAATTAGGCACAAACACTTTTTCCAATTGGAAGCTGTAAATACATATTTATTTCTCCCCTTCCCCCCCTTATACTTTGTCTTTCCCCCTGCTTGGATGAGCAATATTACAACTAATCACAAAAGCATATGGTCTGTATATTTCAAATTAATCTTACGACCATTATTTTCTTTGCACAAGTAAGTTTGTACATAAACAATGCTCAAGAAGATTTACACTAACTAAAGGATAGAAAACCAGGCTGAATGTCCCTGGCTTAAATGACTAATTTGAACTCTTAAAGACAGAAAAGTATCAGAGTTTAGATATATTACTGATCTCATTACAATTGTAGACTTGTAGACAGTTGGAAGTATCTGTTGGTTTTCTACTCTGTTTCTTTTTATTGAGATAAAATCTTTTATAGCTAAACAACCTAGTAGGCTATATTCCATCTATAGATTGCCACAGTATAATGCATATCTATATCATCTATATCTATATCTCAACATCCTACAATCAATACTATGATCACTTATTGTCTTGGCAGCACCTTTCCTTTGGCCATACATTTAATAGCTCTGACGCCACAGGTTTTGTTATGTCCAGTGCTCAGCACTCCATAGAGACGTATCAAAAAGACCATCTCCAACATTGTGAATGATGCCATTTTGCTGAAAGACTGACGATCATCTTTCAATAACGTATAATCGCTGGCATTTTTCCATATGCCACCTAGCATGTGCAATGCCAAACATTGCAGATACCCAAACCCACCGCTTCACATAAGACAGGGTGGGAAACATACAGTCACCCAAATGTTGCTGGACTCCAACTCCCATCATCCCTGACCATTGGGCCATGCTGGTGGAGACTAATGAGAGTTGGAGTCCAAGGATGTCTGAAGGGCCACAGTTCCCTCACTCCTGACATGAGACAGCTGCATGTCTGAAGCTGTGCTACACCAAGCATAAATAAAAAGGTCAGTTTGAGGTGCTGTTGGCGTGTATACCTAGTTCTAGAATCACTTTCATTTGGAAATTCAGCAAACCCAACACTGGTGTAAGGTCTATTTGTTTATTTTAATATCTGGAAGTAAATAAAATGAGTGTAGAGAGGGAGAGAGACACACAGGAAGGTGTCTTATATAAAGGGAGACCATTGGTCAGTATTGTGTCCACTGAGCAGAAGGTGTTCTGTAGGGTTTTAATCAGAAGTCTTTCTCCCTCTGCCGGAAATTCTGGACCTGCATGCAAAGCAAGTGTTATAGTGTCACATGATCATTCCACCTGACCTAAAAGCACTACCAAGAACACTTCCCCCCATCCCATTTTGGACATAACAACAGTCCTGCTGGTTAAGATCAAACTCCTATCTTTCCCAGTACCCCCCACCTTTTCCAACATAAAATGAAGCTAACATATCAGGATTTTTTTTTTTAATGGAGGAAAACAATAGACCTGATGGAATGGAGATTACTTGCATATAGAACCTAATGTAGTAGGATTTTTAGGGGAAATGATCATTCCCCATATCAAATGGGGTGCGCATTTTGCGTGGTCACACGCAGCCTCCTTAGATCCCACAGCAGCACCTGGCAGTTCAGACTGGCACCACCTTCCCAGGCAAGATACTCTGCCTACCCCAGTCAGCCGCCAATCCTGCCTGGGGAGGTGTTGCCAGGGCGATTGGCCAGGTAAGAGGAGGGACCACTCCATACACAATAGAGGGTATAGCTTACCTGAGAAGCAGCTATCTGCTTGAACACATGTTCTCCAGACTTAGCCCAATCCCCACACATGTTGGATAACCCTGAAGTTACCCAGACCCCCTGCTGGGGGGCTGGGAAGGATAAACGCCCAATTCCTGAGCCAAGGTCTTCCGACATCTGAATCTTAATAAAGTTGTGGCCAATTTTAATCCCATAGCACATTGTCTTCTGTCATTATTCCACTCAGGGGCTGCATGGGGTTTGGGGAACTCCGCCTGGCCATGCAAATAAAAGCCTGATTTTGATTGGGGGGGTGGGGTGGATTAGGTATATTAAGAATCTGAGGCATCATAAATCCGCAAACACATACAGACTCTCATACAATGTGCATTCATATCCTGGAAGGCTTATATAAGCAAAATACATGGCATTTAATAAATAATTTTGAAAACAAACAAACAAACAAATCAAATTGCATCCTGAATAATAATATTAATTCAATAGTATGTTGCAACTGTATTTTTTGTTTGTTTTAAATTTTATTGCAAGCTGCCTTGAGGGACAGTATGCCTGAAAGACAAGTTAGAAATTCCTTTAACACATAAAAACAAAACAGGGTATACTCAAAACATCACTAGCACACACCTACTGCCAACCTCTGCTTATTCAAAGTGCTCAAGGAATGAGATTCCATTTTCCTGAAGTTTAACATAAATCAGCTTTCCTGTAGTTTAAATTCATTGCCTTTTGTCATATCCCCAATGGAAGTATGAATAATTTTTCCACCCACTTCTTTCTGGCATCCTTTTTAAATATTTGAGAACTGTCAGCATATCCCCTGCCCTTTAATCTTATTTTGGTTAGGTTAAACCATATCAGATTCCTCCATCCTTTCCTCCTTTTGTCATCTTTATCCTTCTTGACCTGTAGGGCTCTGCACTGAGCACAATATCCCCAGCTAAAGGTGTGTGATCCATGTCCCATTAAACTTGATGACAAAATTCCTATGGGATTGAAAGGGCTCTTGATTGCAAGTGCAAATCAAAAGTGGATTTTGCAAAATGTTCATTAATAATCAAAGACAGTGTAATGCCAATGAAATATACACACCTCTCCCCACCCCAACAGTGTGGTTTTTCCCTGCAATCTATTAACTATGTGTAGGTAAGTCCTGAGGGATGAGGGTGGCGCTGTGGTCTAAACCACTGATCCTAGGGCTTACCAATCAGAAAGTCGGCTGTTTGAATCCCTGCGATGGGGTGAGCTCCCATTGCTCGGTCCCTGCTCCTGCCCACCTAGCAGTTCGAAAGCACGTCAAAATGCAAGTAGATAAATAGGTACCGCTTTGGTGGGGAGGTAAACGGTGTTTCCTTGCGCTGCTCTAGTTCGCCAGAAGCGGCTTAGTCATTCTGGCCACATGACCTGGAAGCTGTCTGCGGACAAACGCTGTCTCCCTCGACCAGTAAAGCGAGATGAGCACCGCAACCCCAAAGTCGTTTGCTACTGGACTTAATGGTCAGGGGTCCCCTTTACCTTTAGGTAAGTCCTACTTAACCTACACATAGGTTTGCACATAGAGAAGCACATAGAGAAGCAATTCTGCAGCATAGGAGCACTGTAGGCCTGACTGTATTCTATAACCAGGTTCATGACCCAGTCTCATCCCATCCAGGCACACCACAAACCTCGATTACTTGTACTACTTATGTGCCATTTTACCCATGCCACAGGTTGGGCACCTATGATCAATCATGGAGTCAATTTGGGTACAATACAAAAATGGGTGGCATGTTCACTGGGTCTCAGCTGGAAATATTTTATCTTTGTTGACCTTGGCGGATGTTTTAAGACTTACTGAGGTTCATTTGAAAAGGGGAAGGAACAGCCATTCTGCATTTTGACATTAAAATATCAAGAAAAAGGACTTCTGATGAATCAAAACCTTCCTTCCATCTTTCCTTTCTGATTGATTCATTATTCTCTTTTGCCATGACAGTCCCTTTGCCTTTTCACCTGATATTCTTTAGCATTTTTAAAATTCATCTGAGATAGCCATTGGCCACAATGTGTGTGTGTATAGTTATGGTTTTCCCCCCAAGGCAAAAACAAGGCACCCACTTCCTGCCACCTCCTATTCCATTGTGAGAATTCCATTTTGTTCCACACTGAGTTGCTTTCTATGCTCAGAAGAACATGCAAAGAGGGGATAAATATCCCAACTTTTTATGAGCAAAAGCTTTTCATGAACAAAAGCAATTTGTGGATAGTGCTTGATTTAATTTTTAGATGGATACTAGGGACAGAGGGGGATCGTTCTAAATTTCAAATTATTGTCTAGCTTTGAATCATACTGGGAACTTTAAAAACCCCCAGCTTATTAGCCTTTGTCAGAGGCCTATATTGTTATGCAGCATCATTTATGCATGAGTTCAGCCTATCTATCAAAGCCAACTCAAGCAAAAGTGATATTTGGATCTAATCTGGTGAGCAAAAAATGATTTTAAGCTTAAGCAATTGGAGAAAATTGGTTAATTTGTTTATATAGTTTTGATTGGCTGAGCTCATACATAAAGTATGTTGCATAACAAAATAGGCCACTGGCAATGTGTTTGGCACTGACATTTCAGTTATAGAAAAAAAAATATGACTGAAGAACATTAAGAAGACCCTTTACTGGCATTATTGTTACCTTCAGAATAGCAATGAAGCACCATAACTACAACCCATTTGCTGTAAAGAGGGTGCCCTTGCATTCAGATTATTGTTTTATTCTTTATATATTGTAGAGACATTACTTTGAAATATGTCCTGTTCATGGATTTATCTGTTTTAGATATTGTAGAACTGATTTTTTTGTATTTTTCTTCCCATCCTTTTTTTTTTGCTATAATGTTCAACTCCGTTTTTACATAATCATATTTTATTAACACATTTAATGGGGAGCATGGCTATTGAGTTTTGTGCATATATAGATTGATTATAAAGTTTCTTTAAGTTTGTTACCCTTGACGTCTCCGTTTTACATTGTAGAAATGTGGAGAACTGGATTTAGGATGAGGAAAAAATGAGAAACAGAGAAAAACACAAAACCCATCCCAAATATCTGCTTCTATTTCTGTTTATAGATAGATAGCCACATATCGTTATGATAATGCAGTATGTGCCTACTTTCAAAAATTACAAAGCCAAAGAACAATGAATACTACTAACTACAAAAACATCTTGAAAGATCCATACTCTCCCTTGGCAAGGAAGCAGGAAGCAAAAAAAAAAAAAAAAAGGATCAATAGACTACCTATGGAAGATGAATGGATTACATCAACTGCTGTTTGATAAATATTGTTACTAGAGAAATTCATTAGGTAATAGCTATTTCAAAAACAGTATTTTTAAGATGCAGTGTCTAACATTCAGAGGTTTTTTTTAATGAAAAAGTATACATTTACTTTGCTATAGTGGTGCAATTTTCTGTCTGTTGCTGTGAGAAAATGATTCTGAAATAAACTCTGCTTCACCTCTCTGCCCTCACTCCTGAAGGACCAAAACTGATTAAAGTCTCATTTCTTTCCTCTTTGTAGGCAAGATAAATGGTTTGTAATGAAGGAATACTGTGTTTTTAAATATCTAAAGAATAATGATACCACGAAGCTCGTGTATAGTTTTCCTATGGCTGATTTGCTTGCAAAGGTTATATTTCATTACCTCGATATTTAAAGCTCTAGCCGATATGCGAATGGACAAAGTCATAATTTATCACGCTTCAAGTTGGCCAGATTCTGAATGTAAGCTTAGCGCTTTTCATAGTAAACTTAATATTTATTAGCTGTCTAGATACCAATTTTTGAATATATGCTGAAACTGCATATTTTTCTTCACTTGAAGGCAACATAATTTATCTTTATAATTTACTAAAACCAGTGAACCTCCTCCATTGTTACAAAGAAGCAAGAAAATACTTTTTTATTGTTATTTCTGAGGGGCAAAGGATACTTTCACTCTGTCATTCCTAGACATGATTCTTGTGGAAAGCACCGTCATGTGGGCATGAGAAACCTCATCCCCGTGGAACAAATTTGGCATGTAAGTTGGACTGCCTACATGTCAATCATCAGGTGACTGACAGGTGGGTGGTCCCACCCATCAGAGCTGACCTGCAGGAATAGCGGGATCTAATTCTCTACTCAGCAGATTTGCACAGGGTTAAATCCTGCTCTATCAGGGGTCAGAGCAGAATTTAATCCCCTGCTTATCAACTGATGAGCAGAGAGTTATAGCCTGCTGTTTTTGTCTGCACATGCCAATTCCCCCCATGCAGAACTGAGCCCCCCCCCCCAATCAACTGACATCTCACCCAGTTTGGAATGATGCCAGCTGATTGACACCCTTTTGTGGGGGGGGGAATAGCCTCATGAGGCAAATATGAGCCCTCGGTGGGCCAAGATTGACCCACTGGCTAGAGGCTGGCCATCCCTGATACAGTGCAACACTTCTAGCACAGCAGGTATGTGTGTACATGAATTCTCAATACTAGTAACATCACACTACAGCTTAATTCATAGGTGCAGCTTCAGTTGTGCAAAATGGAAGTGTATCCCTTGTTTTTTCAAATCATAAGCTTCTTCCACTGGTGAATAATTAGTTATTATAGGATCACTTTAATAAACATGCCTAGCATAGACTCACTCCAGTGCAGTCAAGCAAAGAAGGCTATGAGAGAGAGAGTCATAGCTGTCAACTTTTCCCTTTTCTTGTGAGAAATCCTATTCGGAATAAGGGGATTTCCCTTAAAAAAGGGGAAAAGTTGACAGCTATGGAGAGAGAGAGAGAGAGAGAGAGAGAGAGAGAGAGAGAGAGAGAGAGAGAAATGTAATGGAAAGATTCCAAATACAAGAAATGTGCCATTCCAACTCTATGGGAGTTACCATATTTTTCCGTCTATAAGATGCCCCCATGTATAAGACATACCTTATTTTTGGGGACTCTGATTTAAGAAAATGGGGGGAGATGGCCTCCGTGTATAAGATGCCCCCACATTTTTGACATTATTTTAAAGGGGGGAAACCTAGTCTTACACATGGAAAAAATACGGTCTCCTTTGAGACCGCAATAGAAATACATGTGGTGCTTCATACAGGGATGTTTGATGCAGATGAGGAAGCACACTTTGATATCAAGGGACTATTAGTTATTTCTCTCTTCCCTATGTGAGGTACATAGTTCACAGAGCAGGGATGGGGATTTGGTGGCCCTACAGATGATGCTGGATTCCCAATTCCCATCATACCTGACCACTGGTCATACTTGGAGTGACAGGAGTTGGGGATCCAAAAACATCTGGAGGGCCACAGGTTCCCTATCCATGTCAAACAGGAAGGTTTCCTAGGCCACAGTCACATCAAAGATTTAAAGCACTAAGAACAGCCATGGCTTCCCTCAAAGAATTCTGGTAGCTGTCATTTGTTAAGGGTGTTGGTAGTTTTCAGGAGACCCCTGTTCCCCTCAACCCAGCTAGAATTCCCACTCTTAAACTACATCTCCTGGAATTCTTTGGGGGAAGCTCTGACTGTTCAATGCTGTGCCGCAGTGCTTTAAATGTATGGTATGAATATTGCCCTAGTGTGTCATGCTGTCAAACACTCCCTGCTTACACGTGGAACCCCACTACAGAAGTGTGCTAAGAGATAAGTAGAAGCCTCAGTGCAGCAGACTTCACCTGGGTACAGAAAAAGTCTTCAGTGTGTGCTATTTCACACAAATGAGGGGAGAAACCAGCAGGCAGCACTTAAATTTCGCACACACAAAACCGAGCAGCAGCATCCGCAATGTCAATAGTCTGTTTATTGATGAAGATCTTCTTACACTGTACCGTGGTATACCTTACAGCCATAATTACTGCATCGCCACAATACAGCTTTGAAGAAAATGACTGCCCAGGGGCCACATTAGATGTAATGTAAAAAACCCTCCCCTGGAACTGGTATTTACTAAGAGTGTACGCCTGCTGAATATAGGGGCTGAATAATGAGGAGATCAGTATCTGAGGGTCTTTCCCTGCCTCATGAGTTGAAGCACAACACTTGAATCAAAGGTTTCAACCACCAGAGAGGTCCCTGAGTTTTGGGCAAAGGTATGGGTGGATGAAAGCTATTGTGGTGGTATCCTTACCAGTGCCAGCAAAACCAGTGCAAACTCCCCAAATAGAGTGCTTGTTGAATGGGGATGAGGGAGCCCTTGGCTGGCCAAGGATCTACTGGATCTGAGGCTGATCCATCTACCAGCAAGCTTCCACTCTGGCTGGTGCAAGCAGCAGGATTTATGTGGTGATAGCTCAGCCACTCCATCAGCCCCAGCCAGGAATTAGGATGGGTCCTTTAACTTCACATCTACTTTTGCCATGGGACCAAATTGAGAATTATGCATCAGAGTCCCATCCCTGCCATTTCAGCAACCTTATATTTGCAAATTCCATTACAAATAAAACACTGCGAGGGGAGGGACTCAGATGATGACAGTTTCATCTACAAAGCCCTTTTTTCTGCAACAGTTGCAGCTTACAGCCAAAGGAAAACTCTCACCAACAGGGATTTGTTAAATAGTATTACCTGCCTTCATGACCTCTCTGGGTTGTTGTTTTTCAGCGAGCCATTTTTCTATTCTGCAGCTTCTGTTCTTTAAGACCATTTTAATTCTTTCAATGAAAATGAAGCATAAATTTAAAAAAGGGGGATCCCTGGCAGCTAATGAGCTGCCTCATTTACTTGAAAACTAATTGCTGCCAGAGCTCTCTTCTCCAGCTAATTGAAATGATCAAAGGGGAAATTAGCACTAGTGCAACACTCTAATGCTGCTTAAAGCACCGACCACATGTTAGTGGCGAATTAGACAGAAAATATCTCAATTGTTTTGTAAACCTTAAATATGGACGAGTCCAGGTTAGTTAAGTAAAAGGAGAGGGGGCTGCTGGTTGAAAGAGAAAGGTAAGCAGATGCATGAGGAAGACAAGGCAGCTCTACAAAGTTGGCCTTCGTGAAAGATATTCTGTAGATGGTGGCGTCCTTCACAAGGTAATTACTTTAATGGATAGGAGCCTATGTATATGTAAAGCATCCACAGGAATCCACACATTACAAGAGAACCAGGAAGGCAACCACAATTAAACTGATTTAGGTTTGTGGTGTAAACATGCCTTACAAATTCAGCTGTAGTCTTGGCTGTTTATAGTAGTTATAACCTTGAGCCTATCTGCAACAGTGAATGGAAAGTGGTCTGTGTCTTCCTGGGAACAATTCCTTTCCCCCCATCACATTCGAGAAACACTCAAATGAGCACCCCAAGCTGTAGGAGATGTGCTATTCTCTGCAAAACAGCCCGTGATTTTCCTACCTCCCTGGAATATGTTTAATTCAAATTACCCAAATGATCAGGGGCGTCTTGCCCATAGAGGCAAGTGGCTTGGGGCGCCAAGGCACCAAGTTCTGGAGAGTGCCAGGGAAGAGGCGGGGGCTGGGCGTGGCACCTCCCGGAATCAGCTCGCCACCCTCACCCGCCTCGCTGGAGCCTCCGCCTCTTCCCTACCAGAGGAGCTGCCCTCCAGCTGCTGCCCACCTCCTCCAGCCCTGCAAAGCTGCCGGCAGCGCCGTAAAAAGGTCAGCAACTCTGGGAAACAGGGGGAGGGGGGGCCAAAGGGATCTTTGCACCACGGCGCCGTATATACTTAAGATGGCCCTGCAAATGATTATACAATCATGTGGGAGAAACTGTGTGTTTTACTTCCATTCAGTCTAGGACTGATATCAGGAAGGAGGAAGCAATGGGCTTTGTCTGGTGGACCTGTATCTTTTAACGGGGAAAGGCACGTTCACAACAATGTCCCATTTCCTCCTGCATAGAGAAACAACAAAGAAGACTTCAGTGGCTTTGTGTGATCACAGCCATTAGTCCGATAATCACTGTCACCTCAGACCTATTATTATGCATTCTTCACACTAAAGCAAGGAGCAAAGGCTAGCCAGATGTGAACATCCAGATGTGAAGAATAATAATGAATACATCTGAAGGTCAGTGTGAGGAAAGCAGAGCACATTCTCTCGGTTTGGGGCAAACACACCATCTCACATAAAAGGAATAGGGAACCTGAGGCCCTTCCAGTTACTTTTTTACTCCAGCTCCCACCAGCACCAGCCAGCATGGCCAATGATCAGAGGTGATGGGAGTTGTAGTCCAGCAAGACTGAGAGGGCTGCAGGTTCCCCATCTCTTCCATATATAATACCATTATGTGGTTGGCATAGCCCTAACATAACCAGAGGAATGAGCTAAATAATGTTAAAAGGAAGGGGTGTGAGATAAGGCAGGGGTCTGAGATGACGGTGCAGATGAGGCTGTGAATAGAGATGGGGATTCCCAAAGATGTAAAAAGAAAGAGAACTGGAAGACAAGAGGAAGAATGTAGGACAGTGCCTGCTGGGGAAAGAAGCAGTTGCTAACAATTGGCCACTGGTTTGTTGACAGTCCATCTTTATGGCCACATTTTCCTACCATTTGGTAAGTATCTGAATATCGAAACTGTGTGCCCTAACATACAAATGGACTAATGGGATTGCCTCTTGTCTCATGCAGCTACTTCAGATTCAGGGTATTTTAGTAAGTCATAGAAACCAAAAATTTAGCTCTGTCAGAAGTGGGGATAACGCTGCTCCACTGAGGGCCTCCTTGCGGGATTCCCATGAACATCTGCTTGGCCATGGTGAGAACAGGATGCTGAACTAGATGGGTCATTGGCCTAACCCAGCAGGGCCATTTGCTTACATAGGTTCATAAGCATAAAATGATATATATGTTCACCCTTTAGCCTACCTGATGTTACTATCCCTCTGTGACATAATTTGAGCAGGAAATATTCACCCATTTATAAAATAAACAGGTGAGGTTGGAAAACCTCTGGTTTATTTCAAAAGGACCTTAACTCATCTGAGAATCTGAAGTAATAATTAGAGAAATATTCAAACCTGTCTTTCACGTTGATTTTTTTATTTTAAAAAAAGCAAAAACCCAAAACATAATTAAGTCCCTACCATCGTCATTCGGGTCTTTTTTTTTTTTCTTATGTGGAATTCCTCCTGTGAAAATGAAAAACAGCTTATGGGAATTTTAAACATTCCATCCCAGAGGATTATATCAGAGTTAAAGACTATTATCCTCCGCTGCTATAAAAAATAATAATCCTTAAATAAGGTTAGCAGGAGTAACTACTTTTATTCAGCTGGAAGCCTACCACTAAAATATTTCAGCAGTTTGAGAACAAGCTGCCAGTGACCTACAAGAGAGGATAAACAGAAATAACAAATTATTTGAATTGGAAGGTCTCTCAGGAGCACTTCTTGATAAAATTGGTGGTCTTCCGACCATTTGATTGTCGGATTGCCCCCACAGTAATCCTAAATTTATCCTTTGAAGTATATCCATTCCCCTTTCTCCTCTCTTTGATTTTGCCATTAATTGAGCATTGATGAGCATGTTTCAATCAAAAGACAAACATTTTCAAACAACATCCCTGATCAATATGCATATGTAATGAGGCAAATAATCCTGTTGGAACACAAACACAAAAAGGCATTGCCAGAGGTGCCATTAAGTAATTGCTATGTTTGGATTACCTTGCACACCTTCTGGACAGTGGAGTGGCTGATTATATACCGGTAATATTCTTGCAACTCAACCGCTATGAGGCAACAATGTTATCAGCTGCTATTAACATTTCATGCCATTTTGGGGTCACGGAGCAAAATGAAGCAAATTAGCTCACCAGTGGTAATACATTAGACTGGCTGTTTGAAAATGCTTGGACAACAAACTGGAATATTAAAATACTGCCCATTGTTCTATCACATCTCATTTCCTTTACATTAAAGGCATGCCCACATTGATAACCAGTTTACCAGAAGGCTGGTGTACGCACACAAAAAGATCACATAGTTAAACTGTTTTTGCTCCACCTCAAACTCACTGAAAATCTTTTCTGTACATACATAAATTGATGTCACAGGAAAAAGCTGCTTTGTGGGGATTTTCCTCCCCACAGGGGACCATTCAAATATGCAGCTAGTTTGACCAGTTGCAAAAGAGGATAGGGCTGCTGAATCTCTAATGCAGGTTTTCCCAAACTTGGGACTCCAGCTGTTTTTGGAGTACAACTTCCATCATCCTTAGCTAGCAGGACCAGTGGTTGGGGTGATGGGAACTGATGTCCAAAAACAGCTGGAGACCCAAATGTGGGAAACCCTACTCTAATAACTGTACAGAATAGAGAAGGAGAGAGCAATTAGATTCAGCTCACATTTAAAGGTGAACCTACCTAATTCATACTTTCCAAAACAATGTGTGAACGGAAACACAGCCATCGTTAGAAAGTCGCAGTTCTCCTAATTTTGCAATGCGCTTTTCCAACTTAGTAATGTCTACAAAAATGCATTTATTTACTAGAGTAAATCATACATAAAAATGCATGTGTTCATGAAAATAACACGCAAAAACACTTTTGCAAAAGTGTGTATGTAGATTGCGGTATATTCTTTGGCCAGGTTGAGGAAACTTGGCTTCTTGGGCATACAGAAAAATTCACACAAAAATGCCCATAAATTTTCATGACTACATAAAAAAAATGCAAATAGATGTGGAAATGTAGAGAGCTGAAATTAAGATTGTAAAAATCAGAGATGGGAAACTGACAGATTCACACATACTTAGTACAGAAGAGGGGATTTCAGCATGTACAGCTTGCATAACACAGTTTGAACTGGAACAGTCTATAAATAGCTTTGCCATATAATTTAGTTACCTAGACCAGCTTCAGACCCTCCTCCCCTCTGCATCATCTAAATCTGTATAGACACCTCCCCTGCTGTACCCCAAAGGTGGAGCAGCCAGACTTTTAGTAGCTGTAAACCCAAAGAGTGATTACGTGTCCACTGTTCTGTACAACAAAAAACAAAATTCACATCAGGTAGCTAGACAATGTAACTTTTTGCTGTTTTCTTCTGCTACAATTTTATAATTCGTAGATTCTATGTACTCAGGTAGTCTTTCCAAAAAGTCTCCTTCAGAACAAAGTCTTGTCTATAAGTAACAGCTGAAATAGCATTTATGTTGGAAATCAATCTAAGTTGCAAGGTCATTGATGCAAAACATCGACGTTGCATCCAGAATGCACATAAAAAGCTTTTGGATCACAAATGATGGATTCTCTCCTATTTCAGATCCTACATGTGCACTGAAGGTTGTTAATATGCTTTGTTGCTTTAGATGGCTGAAACTTGATTATCTGGCTTGTCTGATAATTTTCATTCTAATTGGCAATTACACAGCAGAATGATGGAACTAGGAGAAACAAGATTTTAAAAGTTGATTCACTGAGGAAGAACATGATAGATGGGGGTAGACTATGCTAACTTTAAAAGATGAGGATAGGAAAAAGGAATAATTTCTGCTCTTTTCAAAGAATTTAAATTACATCCTGGGGTAATTGTAATGTGAAGATTACCCCACGGCTTTGGTGATTAATGTATCCAGGTTTCATTTCCTGTATACCAGAGTTTCCTTGCGCTGTTCTTTAAATACAAAGGGACCTCAATGATAGTTTAAGCATAAATATCAGTCCTGTGCCCCATAGTTGACCAAGGCCCAAATTCTGAGCCAAATTGGGATTATTCAGATGGACCTGGGCCTCATTTGAATTGGGTTAAGACAACCCCAGTTCACTACAAATCAAATTGGGCAGCCCAGAGCTATCCAGACGTTGGAGCATCAGGCATGCTGGAAAGAAAGAAAGAAAGAAAGAAAGAAAGAAAGAAAGAAAGGAGACATGAGTGAAAAGGAAAACTTCGAAGAAGATGCACTTATGGGAGAAGAAGGCAGGTGCCTTACACTCCTGGCCTCTCCTCCTTCTTGGTCCTGATTGTAGAAGTTTATCAGAAAATTTGGACAAGTGCAAATATCAAAGGATGGGTATGTTTCAGCTCTCATGTTGTTTCAGAAAGTTCAGATTTCACCACCAATGCTACCTGCATGTTTTAGAACCCTGGAGAAGATACGTTCTAAATTGTACAGGGAGCCTCCACAAATACAGATGTTTCCCCACTTAGTGGAGTCATCTTCCATTATGAGCAATACAAAGGGGCACAGCTAGCATGCTCCTCTCTGCTGGCCCCTCTCCTTGTGTGTTTACTGAACACACTACTCAAATGGGTCTTATGTGTGCCTGGAGTTCATTTCCTTCCCATAGCAGCCAGCATGAAAGTCTCATTGTGTGTCAAATCTGTTGGATTGCAGCCATAAACTTTATATGCTCAAATGCCCCTTTTCTCTATTTTCTTCAACTTCCCTCCTTCCTCAAAAATTGTGTTTCCATTCCCGGCTTTGAAAGGTGTGCTTATTCATGGGGTAAATAACTTTCCCATAACCACATAAATCTTATCTGTGGTGCTACATCCTTCGCTGGCCTGAAAACCAACAGCACGTCAATCAAGAGATTGACGCTGTAGCCCTCGAGTGTTTATGCACTGGGTGCTTTGTTTCAAAGATTCTTTGTGCAATTTTTCAGTCTCAACATTTCACTTTGGTCCCATCAACCCACACCTTTTCTTCTTGTAATGAAAACTTACAGCATACCTAATTCTGAGATGGGTTGTTTACTCACAGGAATAATGCACCGTGTTCTACACAGCTGTAAGACTCATACCTGTAAAAGTGTCTTAAATGTCAACTCCTATTGCAGGCTGAATAGATCAAGGAGTTTGCAACTCTCCGGCAATAAATGCTCGCAAATATGATGCCTTGCTTGCAGCCGCTACCTTTCCCCTGTGCCTGTGATTGCCATCTGATCATTGCAAACCAACCCATTGAGTGAAAGTCAAACTACATTAGTACACCTTTTTGAAAGTGTGCTCAGCTGTGACCAGGTTTTTTTCCTGGGTGGAGGGGAAACAAATGTGTTGCCCCCCCCCAGTATGTACTTGGGGCTACCCATTTCCTTCCTGACTCGTTTTCCCACTCCAAATCCCCTCCTCCTCCGCAAGTTGCTATTTTCCCCAAAGGTGCTGTTTATTACAAATAGTAGCTGGGGGAATAACTTTTAGAAGGGAAATGGGGCAGAGACAGAAGAGTTATGCCCTGTGGACCCACAGAGCCCCATGCACAGAAATTAAAAATTTAATTATTAAGCAACTAACAACTTGGGGCCACAGGTGCCAGCTTGTATGGGCCGGGGGGGGGGGGGCAATGCACACACCACATCAGGATGTCAGGAGGAGCTGGAGGCAGAGCCAAACTCGGCGGCAGCATGGCTTCAATGGCTGGTGACTCCTACTCCTTCCACCACCACCAGTGAGGGGCTTCTTCAAGCATTCTTCCCCTCTGCAGCAGCAGGAGGAGATGGAACCAGCTACTGGAGATGTGCCACGCTAGACTCCACACTCAGCCTCTCCTGATTTGCGGGGGGGGGGACATTTGGGGGACCAGGCCCCCACCAAAAATAATGGAGAAGCCCAAAAGAGCACAGCCCCCATGAACTTGCACCCCTGCTTAGGGCATAGATAGGGAGCTGCTGAGTAAGACCAACATTCCATTTAGCTCAATATTGTCTGCATTGACTGGGAACAGCTATACAAGGTTTCAGACTAAATTCTTCTCACCCCTACCTGGATATGCTGGAGACTGAACCTGGGACCTTCTGCCTTCAAAGCAGGCACTGCACCACTGAGCTATGGCCTTTCCATGGAAGAATAGGGACCCTGTGCCATCCTAACCCCATGACAACCTACACTGATCCCATGGAAACCTACACAAAGAGGTCCACACACAGGGACTTTCCTTTTGCAGGTGTCCAAGCTCAGCGTGTGGTGCCTCATTGAGTTAGGGACAAAAGTTCAGCCCCACTGCCTCTTCTACATATGGATCGCCCTTCATGTGAGTAATCCATTAAGAATTAAGCAGTAAGAAATGTGACGCCGTCTATTTGACATTGTGATTAGTTTTTTTGTGTGGAATCAAGCTTGAAATATCTCCTTATAGGGCTGATTTGTTTAATACTTATGTTGCAAACTGACTATGATGCTCATCTGTAATAAGCAACAAGAGGACTCGTGAAACTTCACGTTTTTATGAGGCAAGCCCAGTCCCCTGAGTATCTTTCTCCTGTCACAAATTGTTCCCTCAAACAAGCTGTTTTAAGTCATTACTTCACATGAAGAAGGCAAGTGCTGTGACAGAATCTGTAGCTCCTCCCACTCCACCTTCACTGCATTGGAGAAACCTTTGAAAATGGAGGGGCTGCTCTGTGCATGAATACAACCCATATGATTTAGAATGTTGGCTATTTGGAGTTCTAAATTGGGTGGGAAGCCTCCATGAGTGTAGCAGGGTCATCTCTACATATATTTGCCCTTCAACACAGAGATGATAACAGAGGTACGATGGATACAGAAGTAAAGCATTCCCAGTGGATAGGTTCCCAGCCTCTGCAGTCTCTTCCTCTAGGTAGCTGTCTCTATTGTCAAACTGCTTTGATCTTTTAAGATGTTTCTCCTGAAATCTACCCTCCTGTGTCTCAAAACCCATTGCATCTAATTTTGTTCCATAGAGAGTTGTGAACAAGTAGGTCCCCCCCCTTTCTTTAGCATGACAGTCCTTTGGGTATTTGAAGATTGTTAGTACATCCATGCAAACCATATCTCCGTGCATGGGTTCACACTGTTGATAAGACTGGATTTTATGAGGTTACTCTATAAGGCAGTGGCCTTTACAACTTCTCCATTCATTACAAATAATGAAAAAAATTAATGTTTTAATAAAAAGAAATAATAAAAATATTATTTATTCCAAAAGAGACATTTCCAGAGCCATGTGGTGGATTTTCGGTTCTTTGGTTTTCTAGTCACGGATCCCGAGCACTGTCCCAAAGACATTTCGCCCAGTGAGACTTTATTTATAGACAACTCAAACACTGCAACATTGAGAAACAGACATATCAGCATTAGGGGAATTAATGGAACCAACAAACACGCTCTCATACATGCACGATATAGACAGATGTCATTGCCGCTAGGACTTGAGGTGTACATTTCTCATCTCTGTTTCTGAGCGCTGAATTTTCTTATCATCTGGGGATGGAAATTGATGCCAATGATATTTCCTGTCTCTACAGTAGGCTGAACTGGACATAATGGCAAGATCCTCCAATGTGACATGGGGAAGTCACCATTGTATCCTGTGGCAATGCATGCTGTCTCATTTCAATGATTTGTATTTTGACACCTTTCCCCCCCTTCTGCATCTCCTGTTTTTGACTGCCAGAAAACATTGATATTTTCTTGTTTGCCAAGTGGAGGCCACCATAGAGGTACTTATTTCAAATTGGTTTTGGGAAAAGGCATAGAACATACAGCAGTGAAGTGAAATGGACTAACCAGGTGGTCTACAACTAGGTGACTGTATATTAATTTCTAAGAAAATTGAAATATCACATGCAGTACCTAACTACTTCTCTGAAGGTTGTAGAATCAGGATTTGGGATACAGCCACACCATCCATTTAAAGCACATCCAATACACATTTAAAGCACATGACTTTCCACAAAAGAATTCTGGGGACTGTAGGTTTCCTCTGAGCAGAGTGGAACTTTTGGAGAAAACTTGCCATGGGTTACACTACATTTCTGCTTGTTTAGAGGAATAAAAGGGAGGCAAACATTAGCAGACATTGTGTGTGTGGGTTGGTCAAATTATTTGTGTTCTGTCAGCCATTTGGATTGGAGTGCCTGACTGCAGACAAACCAAGAGTTGACCTAAATGTTTCCAGTAAGCCTTGACGAAGCCCTTAGTGAAATGAGAGTTCCTTTTCAATCGATGGGTATAATTGCTACATGGTGCATAAGAAAAATATTTACTGAAACCAAGTGGGTTTTATAATTAAGTAGAACACAGTGCTCTGCAGCTGAAATGCTGCCTTTCAGAAACATATGCATTTGGAACGAATAATGAGCCTTACATTTCTCTCTCATGTGTAGAAAATTATAGATAAAACTTGTTATGTTTAGCGAATGCACTGACAGTTGCTGTAATGAAACATATACTTGTGTCCTTGTATAAGAACCTACTTGTTAAACATTTGGACAGGTCTATATTTTTTGGCTGGGGATGTATGGGATCTCTGTTCCCCAAAAAATGTGACTGCCTTTGATATTGTCATTACAAGGTCTTCCTTCATAAGTCAAAAGCTATTTTTCATTGGCAAAGGACAACATTTCGAGGAAACTTTGTTGAGCAGCTTTCTCTCTAAGTGCACATTACAAGGCTGGCAGTTGTTTCTTGCCCCGTTTTTACTACAGCTGCATATATGCCTAGAGATGAAAAGATTTGTCTTAACTGAGCCACAGTGCTCCCATTATATAAGGGCCCACTTTTGTCAAGGACAGGGTATAATGGTTTCTCAAAAACATATCCTTTAAGGTGTCTCATGCTGACCATTCCACATTCCGCAACACTCTCAGTTTAGGATGCTAGAAGCAGAATGCTTCAATTAAGAAAATTAAGCAAATGTCTTCAATTTAGAAAATGTCTACTTACATTCAGTTCACAGCAGTGCTGTGAAGGCAGGCTTTGTCTTGTGGTCACTGTTACATTTGCAGAGAAAAGAAGTCTGAGCTAGGCCTTTCTACCTTGTGGCTTCCATCCTCTGTAAGGATGAGCCATGTACTGGCTATGAGCCAGAAGAGAGGAAGATGGCAGAAGAGCAAAAGAGCGAAAGAGGGAGGAAGATGGCTACATGGCTAGCCCTTTTGTAGAATCTGCTAGGGTCACACCCATCTACCTGGTCACACACATGGGGAGGATGCTCCAGAATAGGTGTGACAGGAAGTCCTCCCTGTCTGGAGGAACATTCCCCTGTGTGTCCACTCTAGGCAACAGGAAATGTTGTATTTGACTGATTCAGTGATGATACATCCCACAGTTTAAACTGTCATGACCTAATGAAGAAGAAGAGGAGGAGGAGGAGGAGGAGGAGGAGGAGGAGGAGGAGGAGTTTGGATTTGATATCCCGCTTTTCACTACCTGAAGGAGTCTCAAAGCGGCTAAAGAAGTGTGACTAGCCCAATGTCACCCAGCAGCTGCATGTGGAGGAGTGGAAACACGAACCCGGTTCCCCAGATTACGAGTCTACCACTCTTAACCACTACACCAAAGTTGCTATCAGCATCAGGAAGGAAGCTCTCATTGATGCAAATTAAAATAGCAACTTCAGGGAAGATTTCCATGGGAGCACCCCATTCTCTTGTCAGTGGCAACACTTAGCTGCTATTTGTAACTGGGAAATCATTCGTGCCATTTATGGCATGTGTGTATTATCACATCCTGTTTAGCCTTTACGTTACCACCATCATGCATGATTCATTGAACCCGGGTTGAGGAAGACAAAAGCCTTCAACAAACCAGGCTTTCTTCTCTCCCCTAAAGACTTGGTTTACTGCCTGAATCTCTTCCTGTCCTTTGTTCTTTTCAAATCAATAGAGCATTCATAATCACGAGCACTTTGAAAGATGCTTCTTGCTGCAGTGCCTAGTTTACTTTTATTGACCTCGGTCTCTGCTGTAGCCAGCAGAAGTGCTGCAAAAGATATCAGGGTGCACTGAGAAAATCTGAACATTCGGGGGGGGGAACCACAATTTTTCAAAGGTTGCATGGATGAGGAGCAACAGAATACCGATCTGGATAGCAATTCACTAGAATAACAGATTTCCTAAGGACTAAGAAAGGGTCTGTTGGAGACCAAGCTTCACAGGAAGACAATTTTCTTGAGGGGGAAATACACAATATTTTATCATCTTTTCTTCTTTTTTGCTATTTCTTCTTCTTTGAATATTGGTTTTTAGAGTGCTGGTTATTGGATTTTGTGATTTTGTTTATGCTGGGCTGAATACAGTTTTAATTGTAGCTCCTGTTCACTGGCTTCTTGATATGCTGCTGTTTGTATTCGGTGGTTTTATATCACTTTACTGGAAGTGTGAAGCGGTGATGTTAAGAAGCCACCCGGGGGTGACATTGCCCTGTATGTCATCCTAAAAATCTTTAAAGTAAATAAAAGTTTCTCCTGCATAAGAATGAAACTTATGATCCTAGAGAGGTGGGGTTCAGAATGCAATGTATCCAGAAGGGTTGTGGGTTTTCATTATTACTATATCTGGATATTTGAATACTGATGAGATCTTATAGATGGGCCTAACAGTTTACTTGCCCATCAAAAATTGATCCCAGCTGAGCAGTGATGCACATTACAGCTGGCTGTGTAGTGAAACGTTTGGCAGATTGCACTATTGTGCTGCTAGATTTAATTTTCAGCCACTTTCAGAATAGTTGGGAAAGGCACACCCCTCTTAATATGTCAAATATTTATCTTGCCCTGCAACAGAGCAATCAGGCATGTGCTGTGCTGTTTGACCTTCTATAAGAGTCATTAAACTAACTATACATCCATTGGGTTACGCTGATTTAGGGCAGAGGAAGGCTGCCAATAACCATATAAACGTGGATTTTTACTATTAGATATTGGTGTTTGTGAATTATACCAGAAAGATATGGAGGTCTCATACACCCCAGGTAATGTGGTTGCTGACCTTGAGCCAGACATCCTGGAGAGTGAAGTCAAATGGGCCTTAGAAAGCCTCGCTAACAACAAGGCCAGTGGAAGTGATGATATTCCAGCTGAACTATTTAAAATTTTAATAGATGATGCTGTTAAGGTGCTACACTCAATATGCCAGCAAGTTTGGAAAACTCAGCAGTGGCCAGAGGATTGGAGAAGATCAGTCTACATCCTAATCCCAAAGAAGGGCAGTGCCAAAGAATGCTCCAACTACCGCACAATTCACACGCTAGCAAGGTTATGCTTAAAATTCTACAAGGCAGGCTTAAGCAGTATGTGGACCGAGAACTCCCAGAAGTGCAAGCTGGATTTCGAAGGGGCAGAGGAACCAGAGACCAAATTGCAAACATGCGCTGGATTATGGAGAAAGCTAGAGAGTTCCAGAAAAACATCTACTTCTGCTTCATTGACTACGCAAAAGCATTTGACTGTGTCGACCACAGCAAACTATGGCAAGTTCTTAAAGAAATGGGAGTGCCGGATCACCTCATTTGTCTCCTGAGAAATCTCTATGTGGGACAAGAAGCTACAGTTAGAACTGGATATGGAACAACTGATTGGTTCAAAATTGGGAAAGGAGTACGACAAGGCTGTATATTGTCTCCCTGCTTATTTAACTTATATGCAGAATTCATCATGCGAAAGGCTGGACTGGATGAATCCCAAACCGGAATTAAGATTGCCGGAAAAAATATCAACAACCTCAGATATGCTGATGATACTACCTTGATGGCAGAAAGTGAGGAAGAATTAAAGAACCTTTTAATGAGGGTGAAAGAGGAGAGCGCAAAATATGGTCTGAAGCTCAACATCAAAAAAACTAAGATCATGGTCACTGGTCCCATCACCTCCTGGCAAATAGAAGGGGAAGAAATGGAGGCAGTGGGAGATTTCACTTTCTTGGGTTCCATGATCACTGAAGATGGTGACAGCAGTCATGAAATTAGAAGACGCCTGCTTCTTGGGAGAAAAGCAATGACAAACCTAGACAGCATCTTAAAAAGCAAAGACATCACCTTGCCGACCAAGGTCCGCATAGTTAAAGCTATGGTTTTCCCAGTAGTAATGTACGGAAGTGAGAGCTGTACCATAAAGAAGGCTGATCGCCGAAGAATAGATGCTTTTGAATTATGGTGCTGGAGGAGACTCTTGAGAGTCCCGTGGACTGCAAGAAGATCAAACCTATCCATTCTCAAAGAAATCAGCCCTGAGTGCTCACTAGAAGGACAGATCCTGAAGTTGAGGCTCCAGTACTTTGGCCACCTCGTGAGAAGAGAAGACTCCCTAGAAAAGACCCTGATGTTGGGAAAGATGGAGGGCACAAGGAGAAGAGGACGACAGAGGATGAGATGGTTGGACAGTGTTCTCGAAGCTACTAACATGAGTTTGGCCAAACTGCGGGAGGCAGTGAAGGATAGGCGTGCCTGGCATGCTCTGGTCCATGGGGTCACGAAGAGTCGGACACGACTGAACGACTGAACAACAACAACAAAATTGGTGTTTGTAGCAATTACACAGTCAATTACAGCTGGTTGGGTTTTCCCCCTCAGGAGTCATTCCCAGTGGGCAAATGGATGCCCCTCAGGAATGTACACAATAATTAATTTCAGACTTAATCAGAGGGCAAGTACACAGACCCAAGAAAAACCATGCAATTACACCCTTTCATTATACGAACCAATTGTTTACAATTATCTCGTTTATACCTTAGCAATGGCAAAATTCTTCATTCACAGTTTTGATATCTTTCCAACTAGTGCTTATGTTGTTCCAACAATAATTGGTGTCTTTCCAACAGCAGCCACCTCAAGAAAGCTTTTATAATATTTCAGACATACACTAATGGATTTGGAATGTAAATTGTAAGGGTATCTTTTATCACACCCACTGTTCCAGCCCTGGAATTTTAGCTGTAAACACAATCCGAGTCTTGGACTAAGTTTTATACAGTCATCTTATTGAAGGGTATAGCTCATGAACTAAGTTGTTGTTCTATAAATTAGTTCTGCAGTTGGGTGACAGTTGCCTCAGACTCTGTGGCTAGCCTACAGTATGGGTTGCTATCAAAGGCCAAAGTTCATTTAGGCAAATTGTCCCTGAATCCAGTAGGGTAGTGCACCCTCTATTACAAATAATCTTGATCAATATTTAGGGGCATTCAGAGCCAATCAAGAAACAGTTGACTTTAAAATCCACCTCTTCCACAACTTGCCTGTCTCACCTGGAGGCTATAGGAGCCAGCTGTACACTATATGATAATTGCAATGCTCACCATACAGCCACAAATGTGTTTAAAGTTTGGAGTCTAGTGGTCTTCTACACAGACATTCCAGCGGTAGGGGGTTGTTCAGTTGCATAAGTATGATCTAAAAATGTATAGATGTCTGGTATAAGGAAGGAGCTGGAAGGGTCTAGAAGCTGGATGCTATTGACATCTAGAATGTTTCTACCACCTTGAATGGGCTTTTGATCCTTTACCAGTGGCTGGCTGCTCGTTTTCTAAAGATGACAGATGACCCGATTCTGTTTCCTTTCCCCCTTAAGTTTGAACTTAACCTCAGAGAGTTTTTCTTCTTTCTTTTAAAGCTTTCATGAGACCACATGGAATTCCCTCATATTTGTTCACTAAATAAATCTGCCTCATGCTCAGATTTCAATTCCCCACTGTAGACATGGAAGCATCACCGCTCCTCCAGCCAATAAAACTATATGAAAACAGCCTGCTTCCACTGATGGTGAACACTGCCTGATCTCAGTGGTGTGCCAAGCTGAGATTAACCACAAGTTTATTTATAGGAGGCCCATCTGCAACAAGTAGGTTTGCTTCCTTTCTTCCATTTGTATTTAGTACCACCTCTATAGTTCATTGATCGCTCACTTCATTTCGTCAGTCACCATTACAGAGTGTGCCCTGTATCTCACAAGCCTATTTTCCATTATTCAAAGCACATAACAGAGCTTCTGAAGTATATAACAGAGTATCTGAAGTATATTCCTAACTGAGTGTGAGTGTGTGTGTGTGTAATTACTTTGGCCATTTATTTTGATTTGGAATACTGACCTATACTGTATATGAAAAGCTTGCCTGTATCACTCGTTTCCTCTGTAGATATATGTTTCTTTCTCTGAGAGATGAATACAGTTATTATTTGCTTTTTATATGCAGTTGTTAAATCAATTTTGTCCTTGATTCAGTAAATAGATTTCATTCATTCCATTTTCCTATTATTCTGCCTTCTCAGATGTGAGCAGTGGTGCCCTGTTTTCTCCAATTTACCCTCACAACAACCCTGTGATGTATGTTAGGCTAAGAGAGAGTGATTGGTCAAGCTTAGGGGTCCTCAAACTTTTTAAACAGGGCCAGTTCACTGTCCCTCAGACACTGTTGGGGGCCGGACTATAGTTTGGAAAAAATATGAACGAATTCCTATGCACGCTGCACGTTAATTATTATTATTATTATTATTATTATTATTAAGGAGGTTGAAACTTGGTACTCTGTTTCTAGTTTGATGTGGGTGCTGTGAGTCACATGTATAACTGTTAACAATGCATTTTAACATGTTTCCTTTGTGCACTATTTCTGTATGCTGATAAAGAGCTGACAGAAACATGCTCATTTTCATTCACACACAGACACACACACACTGGTTATGTGTCTGTTCTGGCTATTATTTTGAAACAAGGTGTTTTATATATATATATATATATATATATATATATATATATATATATATATATACACACACACACACACACACACACACATACATACATATATATATATACACATACATACACACACACACACACACAACCTTGTTTCAAAATAATAGCCTGAACAGACACACAACAGGCACTATCAGTAATAATATAAATTACCTAAACCTCACGTTTATACTTCATTTCTTCTGGGTTAGTTTTGATGTTGTTGTTCCTTAAGCATATGACTTTCTCTGCATTGAATTTTATTTTTAAAAACTTGGGAAGTTTGGGTGGAGAGCTGTATTTTAAAGATTAACCCACCACTATTTACATGGAAATTCCCTTGTACAATAAACTGTTGTGATTCAGACTTCTCTTCTTGATGGTTCTATGTGCGTATCTTGCCTGTGTTTTTGGTGTTTCCCTAACATTTAAGGTTGCCAAGGCGTTAAGGAGGCAACCCGCCGGTGAGGCGCTGCACGGAGCCAGCCTGAGGGTAAGGGAGGAGGGTAAGGGCTGGTGTGGAAGGGGTTCCTTTGCCACCGTCATGCCCTCTGGCGGCTTAAAGGGGCAGCACGCCATCATCAAGCAGCCAGCACTGGCAGTAGCAACTGCATTACCAGGGCTTTGTTATACGTGCATGCTTTTACCTCAGGGCTCTTCTCGCCTGGCTGCTTCCAAGCCTCAGGCCTTGTCGGGGGGGGGGGGGGTCTGGAGTGATCTGCCAGGCCGGATTTGGTCCGTGGGTGGTAGTTTGAGAACCCCTGGTCAAGCTCAACCAGATTTGAACCTTAGTCTCCTTGTCTCTATACTAACAGTGTAACTGGCTCCTTTTATTTAGTAAAGTTGTATGTGTAGTTTATCCAATCCTGGCTCTTGTGCCTTCCTTCTAATTCCATGAACAAAGAACAGTATCTGCCAGTGAAAATGGCCTTATGGTGTCAAAGGGTTGGGATGCTGATCACTGCAGCCCCTCCTCAAAGGCGTGGTCTTCCAAGTACTCTCACACCTCCATGTGGCACATTGACCTCCTGGCAGGTCACCCCACATTGTGTTGCAAAGCACAGGCAACAAAGCAGAATCCTATGGGCAATTCTAGTATAGAAAACCACGCAGCACAAACAAGTGATCTGAGACTGCCTCTGGAATTTCAGTTCCAGATCTGTTCCTAGAACCTCAGCGAACATTCTGAGATCAACCTGAAATAATGTCTGTTCAGGGCTTTGCTATGGCAGATCACACAGTGTGCAACTTGTTCCATCCAGTCATTTTTATTCCTTCCCCTCCGTCTTTGAAATACAAATGGGTTGGGGTGTTGTTGTTGTTGTTGTTTACTAGTAATTTTAGATTTATTGTATAATTGTAATGTATGATGCATTGCAAGACTAGGTTTTGGAAATGTCTGGACAGGCAGAGGAGCTGATGGCATAAGGCGTAGTTTGGGGAAGAGGAAGAACTTAAGCAAGATAGTGGATATTTTGTGACTTATTATTTAATAGGGTAGCATTCAAAACTAAAGTCTCCTTCAGTCCTAAGCAGAGTTGGTGGCTGGGTAATAAGGGCAGTGTGGTCTATACATGCAAGGCAGGGGGGGGGCAGTGGTGGGCACATAAGCAATGGAATCCTGTGCATTATCCCAATGGAGATTTATGTGAAGAGCATATGTAAGACCTACAGCTTATGTATTCTTTCTTTCTTTCTTTCTTTCTTTCTTTCTTTCTTTCTTTCTTTCTTTCATCATGATGCTCTCTCTTTAACAATTAAAATAAAATCCAATGCTAAATTAGCATCTCAAACAGAAGCAGGTGCTCAGTCCCAAGGTCATCTGACACAAGGCAAAGCCAGCGTACATCAGAATCGAGAAATCCAAACCAAGGTCTGTAAACCATCTTCCAAACCCATCCTAGCCAGGGCTTATGTGCATCTGCCACCATATTCCCCTGCCCCAAGGAAAGTTTTCTGGCCTGGGGCAGTGGAAGGGAAAGGCACCAACAGAAGAGTATATGGGTGGGTACTTTGTGTGACTGTTTGTGAGGATTCACATCACATGCTTGCAATGCCCTTGGGCTTCCTCAAAAAAGCAATTGGAATATTCACTAAACCATTTGGGAGGTGAACTATAGATGTCCAGGGGTGGGGTGGAGGAAGGAAAATCAAGTTGTTGTTGTGGGTCAATCAGAAGCATTTTCCTACACACACTTATTTGGAAGTCTCGTTCAACTCCGTGGGACTTACTTCTGAGTGTAGGATCAGGCTGTTTGTTAGTGAATTAGCATTACTTCAGTAAAGCAGAGACAGATGCTGATGGCTGATGATGATGATGAATAAGAAACACATTATGAGGTTAACCAATTAAATGTGTTTCAGGGAGACAGCAGGAATTTTAGTCTGAAAGCCTCAGAGAGATTTTCCCCTTCTTTTTTCTCCCTCCCCAATTTGGCTATGCTTTTGAAAATGTAATCAACTTTGTGAGCAGAATTCCAGCCAAGATGTATGTACGCCTTATTTGTAAGAGTTCCAGCTCCACTGCCAAGTTGGCCGGTAAACAAAAAAACCTTTTAGGCTTTCCCCCCTCCACTCAAATTGAAATAGTATTCTGTGCAATCATCACATCATGGAACGGTACCATTAAAGTATGCCTTTTGAGTCAGGGCATCAAATGCAATTTGATGAAAAGCTGGTTTTATTTTTATTTTTTAAAACCCTTTAAATTAATGTAATCGGTTTAACAGGGCAAAAATCACTCAGGGTACAAAGGCAGTAAAATAATGCAAAAAGGAATGGCAAAGAAAAACACACAGTCAAAACAAAATACAGTTTTACCCCCTTTAGCCAAAACGCTGCTTTCCTGGACCATTTCCCACTCTAAGCCCAGGAGGATGTTTGCTCTAAACAAGCTCAAGGGCCAGATGGAAGAAGCCAAAGAAGAAAAGGTTGACCTGAGCTGGAAGGTCAAAGCTAATTTGCTGATTTTATTAACATAATTCAAAAGCATGATAATTAACTTACTAGGAATCATGACAAGTCAATCAAATACCTGAGTCATGGACAAACGGTTTTCATGCTTCGTGTCATCTATGACCTGCAAATTCTTCAGTTTTTCTCTACAGAGGTAAGTGTTTTTGCATTTACCCTGTACTGCTGGGAATATATTTTTTAAAGGATTTTCGTTTTGAATGCATGATTGGACTATATATTGTTGCAACTGCCAGACACGCCACTTAAAGGCAAGGCTGGCATCAGGGGTTGGCATGCTCAGCCATCTGCTGATGTCCACATCCAAGCAGGGGGGGGGGGGGCCTTTGCAAAGCCACCAACGTCCCCTCCTCCTCTCTGTCACTGCCTGTTCAGCTGCCCTCAATACTCTCCAAGCAAGTGAGCAGTGACTGGACCAAGGAAAACCTGCAGTCTAGCCTCTCCCTCTGGCATAGATTAGGACCAGAAAGACACAATAAAGGAATGAACAATATCAACAGCAATGAAGAGGAGATGAAGCTACAGAGGTATCAGGATCTGCTGGGAGCTCTTGATAGGGGTCAACTGCAGGTGGCAGATTCTTAGTAAAGCACCCTTGGGCCTCGAACTAACTCTGCCAGCCCAGATTGGTTACTGAATCCTCCTGGGCAGAAAGGAATATAGGTGGTGAGCATCCTGCTCAAACTGAGACTTGCTCAAGGAAGCCAGTATTTCTAAGCAGAAGCTGCTCGTCATATGGGGTGGAGCCAGAATGCTAGCTTCTCAGCATCAGGGTCACTGTAGCTTATTGTGAGGAAAACAAAAAGGCAGGGGAAGGCAGTGCAATGTAGCTGCATCAGCAGAACCAGCCTAGCATTCCCGTCAATGTACCTGCACCATGCCAACCTCCATGCTGCCTTGCCCTTCTCATGGTAAGTGGCAGCAACCCCACTCTGCCGCACAGGGGAAGAGCTTTTGTAGCAGATCAGGTTCGTGTATCATAGGTTGTCCTTTGGCCCTGAGTTACTTTTTGATCTTGACTATTGGCTTTGTCTTGGGTCACCACAGACAGCTCCTCATGGCTCCCTCAATATGGAGGGAGGCATTTTGTCTAAAGGGCCCCCAAAATATGGTGCTGATGTTATTTGGGATTCTGCCTTCCATGAGTTTTGACTACCCAGTTTTTAAACAAAGTTTGATTCCACTGAATCTTTGGTTTTTAAGTCTAGTGCCTTCAAAGTCCTGTTTTCTGACAATGAGTCAGTGCGCCATAGTCATCCTTACATAGGCATGGAAAACTGGGACCACAATCATGCTGTACATTTAAAGCGCAATAATTCCGCTTTAAAGGGAGGTGCGGGTGGCGCTGTGGTCTAAACCATAGAGCCTAGGGCTTGCTGATCAGAAGGTTGGCAGTTCGAATCCCCGTGACAGGGTGAGCTCCTGTTGTTCGGTCCCAGCTCCTGCCCACCTAGCAGTTCGAAAGCACATCAAGTGCAAGTAGATAAATAGGTACCGCTCCAGCAGGAAGGTAAATGGCGTTTCCGTGCGCTGCTCCGGTTCACCAGAAGCGGCTTAGTCATGCTGGCCACATGACCCAGAAAAACTGTCTGCGGACAAACGCCAGCTCCCCTGGCCACTAAAGCGAGATGAGCGTGCAACCCCAGAGTCATCCGCGACTGGACCTAATGGTCAGGGGTACCTTTACCTTTACCTTTTAATACCACTTTAAATAGTCATGGCTTCTGACTGGGAGCTGTAGTTTGGTAAGCTTGCTGTGAGTTGTCAGGAGACCCGCTTTCCCCTCGCAATTCCCAGAGTTTGCTGAGATGAGGGGTGGATGGTTAAGTCACCTGGGGATTGTGAATTTATGTGGAATGTGACCGGGCATAGTCTGGGAAGTTCAGAGAATGGATTGAACTGCAGAACCTACCCTGAAATTTAAACGAGCTGGGGGTGGAAATTCAGGTTTGCCCATTCATTTCTGAAGTAGAACTAAACCATTCTGCCTATCCTTGCCTTCTAGGTGTTGAACCAAAGTGAAATGTTCCAGAAAGCCTGCAAATGCCATCTTGATAGTTTATAGTGGATAACTCCAAAAATAATTGGTAGCTGTTACAAGAATGAGCTCATATATGGTTATATTCCCTTGCTTTGATATATGCCAATGGGTTTGCTTTGATGCTGTGGTCATCTGTGGACCTTGAGATGCTGGGTTTTAGGCCCAGAGTGGGGAGAAACTCTTCAGTGAGGCTATTCATGCTGTGTTGTAAGTTTGCACCTTTTTAAAATAAAGCACTAGATCCGGCCATTCTTCTTTGGGCCTGTGGTTCAGAACACTAGGGGATAAGCAGAATCAAAAATGAAATTGGCCAAATATTTGGCATTGGTTTGTTTGTCTTTGTAGAGGCCAATGAAGCCTCCAAAATTTTAGCATACAAAGCAAGACTTCACTGGCTGACCTTGAACTTTGAGGAGTCTGGCATCCCTTGGGAAGTAACAGTTTATTGACACCCTTATATTTTGAGGCAAGCTGAAAGGAAATGGAAGTGCTAAACTCTAAAACAAAGAAGCAACAAAAAGGGACCTGGGAAGTTATTATAATTCACCTAAAGTCAGCTTTGTCTTTAAATTAAAAATACTGTCATGCATCAATGGACAGAGCTCAGCTCTTTCCTAGAAGCTAATGTACAGGAATACCATTTTCTAAAGTGTAATTGCATAAAGCATTCCTAAAACAGAAAAGGAAGACTTTCAGATTATCTATCAAAGGAGATTTGGTGAAAAATAAACATTATCTCATTGAAAATGATGGGTCTGCATCACACTGGGCTCTACTGCCCTCTTCTGGAAATTATCTACCATCCCGAATTTTCTATTGTCAATATTTTGTCTGAAGATTCATCCATAATTGCATCACCACCCCTGTGTTTTGTTCACAGCTTTAGGACTGAATGATGAAGCTTCTTTAAACATGTAGGTAGTTGTTAGTGGCTAGGATATTAAATAAATGGTTAGATTTGACAAATGGAAAAAGACATTCTATTCATTTGATTAAACTGAGCTGGTCCAAATACCAGGTATGCATGTGCTAAATACATTGGATCAAGACCAAATACAGTAGCTATTTTGGTTCTACTGGAACACAAGCTGATTTATGGCTCTAGATACACCAAGGAATAGTTGTAAAGTCCATCTGACTGGTTCTTGAGGAGGCAGTTGTCTTACAAAGAGTCAGACCATTGGTCCATTTGGTCAGTGTTGGCTTCACTGCATGGGCGTACCCAGGGGGGCAGCTGCCCCCCCCCAAGCAAAAAAAAAAATATATTAAATGGTTATCGGCAGCCTAAAAGGGAAAAAGCTCTCCTCCTAAAAAAGCTCAACTACTGGTCTTTCTCCCCCTCCCCAAATCTCAATAACAATTGAGCTCTTGGGCCGACACTGTGTGTGTGTGTGTGTGTGTGTGTGTGTGTGTATTGCGCTGGCTGATCATTGCAAGGGAGCTTGGGAAACTGAGTTCCCTTGCATGGTGAGTAGTTCCTTTGCAAGGGCTGAGGATCCTGGGAAACTGAGTTTTTCAGCCATTTGGGGCTTTCTGTTTGGGGGGGAGTTTTTCAGTTTTTTGAAGCTGTTTTTGTTTGCTGTTTACATAACGTGGTCAGTAATCAAATAATTCAGGATTCAGTGTGCTCTTGCTAAAGTTTCCAGTGCTACTGCTTAGAAAATTAATTAAAAGGAATAAATAATTTTTAAAAAAATAATCTGTGCATTTTAAGTTATCAAAGAGGGTAATTGAGTTTGTGTGCAGCTTTGGTTGTGCAGTTGCAGGGGAATACAGCTTTTGTTTTAAGTTTAGTTCTGAGGTTTGCTATTGCATTTGCATTTTAAAACTGAAGCCAGTGCGGTCAGGAGACAGGCACTGATTGGGTTGATATTTTCCTCTGCCTTGTGGGTGGATGTTGCTCTTGCTAAAGTTTCCAGTGCTACTGCTTAGAAAATTAATAAAAAGGAATAATTTTTTTTAAAAAAATAACCATTGTGCTTTTTATGTTATCAAAGAGGGTAATTGAGCCATTGGTGCTTCAGCTTGTCCCAGGTTAATTTTGTGGAGCAGGTTCCAGCCTCCATTGGGGGTGGCATTGTTTTGCAGCAAGGTTTGATTTCTAGGTGGTTTGCCTGTGCAGTTGCAGGGGAATACAGATTTTGTTTTAAGTTCAGTTCTGAGGTTTGCTACTGCATTTGCTTTTAGCTTTTTGGTTCACTTTGGAGGTAGTGTGGTGTGGGTACAATTGTTTGAGCTGAACCCCCAAAAACGGGGGTAGATCACTGCCAGATTTTAATTCTGAAAGTAGATCACAGTCTCTTGGGAGTTGGCCACCCCTGGTATAAGACATGTAACTAGAATAAAAAAATTTAAAAAAATCAAGCAAATAATTGTAATAACTACCATAATAAAGCACTGCTATAATTATATATAATTTTCCAAAAAAAAATGGTTTCATTCACCTTTCCGTGCTGAAATGTCACAACCTGAATGACCATGATTGCCCCCCCACCCTAGTTTTGATCCTGGGTACACCCCTGCTTCACTGACTGGCAGTGGTGCTCCATGGTTTCAGAGAGAATATTCTCAGCCTTGCTTGGAGATGCCAGGGACTGAACATGGAACCCTCTGGTTGCAAAACAGATGCTTTATCCTGGAAACTGCAGTCTGCAAAGGATTTCACAAGTTTGGCTTAGGAATAGTCTGTTGTGAGGGAAAGACACTTCTTACATGCTCAAAGACGATCCATATATCTAAGGGTTGAAGGCCAAACTAGACATGACACTAACTGTGTTGTTGGCAAGCACATCAGTTAAAGCAAATAATTACAGTGGTACCTCGGGTTAAGAACTTAATTCGTTCTGGAGGTCCGTTCTTAACCTGAAACTGTTCCTAACCTGAAGCACCACTTTAGCTAATGGGGCCTCCCGCTGCTGCTGCGCCGCCAGAGCACAGTTTCTGTTCTTATCCTGAAGCAAAGTTCTTAACCTGAAGCGTTATTTCTAGGTTGGCGGAGTATGTAACCTGAAGCGTATGTAACCTGAAGCGTATGTAACCTGAGGTACTACTGTATAGTAGGAGGGGATGTCAGGACCACAGCAAATTTTTGTCAGGGTCATGGAACGGGTGGAAGAGTTCATCTTTCCCTTCCCAACCATGTCAACTGAGATGGGAACAGTGAATAGCAGGCACAGACCTCCTCTCTATGTTTCTCCCCATGTTTAGGAAGGAAAAGATTAACAGTATCAAGAAACATGGGGATCATGAGAGCCAGTGTAGTGTAGTGGTTAAGAGCGGTAGACTCGTAATTTGGGGAACCGGGTTCGCATCTCCGCTCCTCCACATGCAGCTGCTGGGTGACTTTGGGCTAGTCACACTTCTTTGAAGTCTCTCAGCCCCACTCACCTCACAGAGTGTTTGTTGTGGGGGAGGAAGGGAAAGGAGAATGTTAGCCGCTTTGAGAATCCTTCGGGTAGTGAAAAGTGGGATATCAAATCCAAACTCTTCTTCTTCTTCTTCTTCTTCTTCTTCTTCTTCTTCTTCTTCTTCTTCTTCTTCTTCTTCATAACTTCTATTCATTTGCCCACCCGCCCCCCGTCTCACCCCCAGTTGACATGATTGCTGATACCACCTTTAGTATCACAACATTTTTGGCTTTAAGTCCTGACCTGAAAAACAACCCTGGCTCAGGTCAAGCCCTGCAGTCAAGGCAGGACCACAAGATTCCAGAGCACATTGCTTACAGCAATCTGAGATTCAATAGGCTTGAAATTCTCCTTGTGTTCAGGGTTTTGCTTGTTTTGTTTACAGCATAATTCTATGCATGCTCACTCAGAAATGATACCACTGCATTCAATGGCTCTTACTCCTAGATGCAATCTAATGCACTCTTAGAATCATAGAACTGTAGAGTTAGAAGGGAATCCCAAGTGCCATCTAGTCCAAACCTCTGCAACGCAGAAATCTCAACTAAAGCATCCAACCTCTGTTTAAAAACCTCCAAGGAAGGAGAGTCCACAACCTCCCAAAGGAGTCTGTTCTACTGTCAAGCAACTCTTCCTGTCAGAAAGTTCTCCCCCAACCATTTCTTATAAGGCTTGGTTTCCAGACCCTTGGTCATCTCAGTCGTCCTCCTCTACACATATTCCAGCTTTTAAATACCCTTCTTAAATTGTGGCACCCAGAACTGGACACAATATTCCAGGCATGGTCTGACCAAGGCAGAATAGAGTGGTACTATTACTTCCATTGATCTAGACACACACTATACTTCTGTTGATGCAGCCTAGAATAGCATTAGCTTTTTCTGCTGTTGCATCACACTGTTGACTCATGTTAAGCTTGTGGTCTACTAAGACCCCTAGGTGTTCCCCATCCTATATTTGTGCAGCTGGTTCTTCCTGCCTAAGTGCAGAACCTTACAATTGTCTTACCTAGGAGTACGACCCTTTGAACACAGTCAGAATTATTTTTGCAGAAGCATTAGGCATGCACTGTAGTGAGCTCATGATAAGTGGTTTCTTGGTATCATGCTGTTTCCAGGAATACTTTAGAATAAATTCAAGAATGCTGATGGCTTTCACCATGTATTGGAAGGACAAGGGAGAGGTGAATTCTTTATATGAGTCAAGCAGCAGCTATCTAGCTTTATGCTATTGATCTTACATGAAATCTCAAGGCGAATACATCTGCCTTTTGGGCTCTTACGTTTTACACACAATGGTCTGCTGAAAATACATGAAATAATATACAGCTGCATTGTTAGGTAAAAAGATAGTTTCCCTAATGCCTTATGGGTGCATTAGAAGAATGTTCTCCCTTATTCTGACAGTTCTATCAAATATGTAAAAAGCAGCTTGTCATTTGTATAACCTCAAAAACAAGACAAGAGACTGAAACGAACTTCAGACATTATGCCAGGAAACACGTCTAGAGACAGACACCACTTCTCTAACACATTACTGGCTAAAAGCCTCTACCTAGAATTTTGTAGGGTACCCAGGAAGAAAACTCCCACACACACTCACACCAGCATACTGGAATAACAAGGACACAGTGAATAATTTTATTCAACTATAAAAAGAGACTAATAGAATGGGAATCAAAGCAACTTGCTCTGTTAAGCACAAACACAAGGTCCTTTGCATTACATGCCAGTCCAATAGCCTGAGGATGCTTTTCTCAGCATTTAAATGTTCAGAAAGAACTGCAAAATATCATGCTGCTTCCAGGAGCCCAAAGCCTGGAGGCTAAATGTGGTCCTCTGGGTCTCTCTATATGGCCCTCTGAATTCTTCCTAGACTATGACCTCCCTCAAGTCCACACCTCTCACTGACTCTGCTCTGTGCTTAGCTGTGCAATGCTTCTTTTCTACCTGGATGCAGGCTGGAGATGTGTCTATACAAACCTGTGACTTTTGCATTGCTGGAATGTGGTCTACTGTACAAATATAAGAGTCACACCTATTACTCTGAACACTTTTGCTTTTGGTCCTGCAAGAATAAGAATAATATTTGTTGTTGTTGTTTTGTACCCCACCCATCTGGCTGGGTTTCCCCAGCTACTCTGGGTGGCTCCCAACAGAATATTAAAAACACAATAAAACATAAAACATTAAAAACTTTCCTAAACAGGGCTCCCTTCAGATGTCTTCTAAAAGTCAGGTAGTTGTTTATTTCCTTGACATCTGAAGAGAGGGCATTCCACAGGGCGGGTGCCACTACCGAGAAGGCCATCTGCTTGGTTCCCTGTGGCTTCCCTTCTTGCAGTGATGGAACCACCAGAAGGCCCTCGGAGCTGGAGCTCAGTGTCCAGACTGAATGATGGGGGTGGAAACGCTCCTTCAGGTGCACATGCAAACCTCTAGCATGTGGCCCCTGGTAGGCGATTGTGGTCTTTGGGCTGGACACCTCTGCTTGAATACCTCCAACCCCCCAGCAAGCATGGATTGGCATCTAAAGTAGAAATGGAGGGGGTTATTCCAAGCTGAAATGCCGTAGCAAGAGACCTTCTCCTTGCCATTTTTCCTCCTGCAACTCCTTCCCCTCAGCTACTTCTGGGTTCCAGAAGAAATAAAGCAGCGGTAGAGAGGTACTCTGGGAAGAAAGGTGGAAGGCAGGAGGAGGGTCAGCCCCCTCCCTCTCTCCCATCATTTCCCCATGCAAAACAGTTCTTCTGCAATCCCATATAGTTGTTCCTTGAATGTGATGAGGAACATTTCATAAGTTTTCCCCCCTGCTTAAACTCCAACCTTCAACACCAAGAGCGAGAAGGAGAAGCAGGGTTGACAAAACTCATCAGTTAAGAGCTTGGACAGGGCTGTCAAACTTTTCATTCTTTTTTTGAAAGTACTCATCTCCTGATCCTTGTCAAATAAATAAAAAAAGCCAGCTGGTTCTATCAGCAAGAGGAAGGCAAAGCAAATCACAGCCTATGTAGCTTAACAACTCTAGGTTAAATTGCCTGCTGTCTGTGTAAAGTGGTATGATCACTGAAAACTCTACACGGCACACACAAAAGGTCAACGTCTATCTAAATTGATTGTTGTAGGTGAGTTGTCCCAGCAGGGGTGTAGTGCCACTGACACAGAAATAGAGAAAAGAGGCCATGTGCAGCTATGCCTTTAACCCTGCCCCCAGTGTCACACAGCCTAACTCCCACACTGTCCATGCATTAGAAGGTCCGAAGGGAGGAAGCCAGCCAAAAAGCTCTTGTGATCTGAAAGCCAGTGTACAGTACTTTGAATTTGCATTTTGCAAGCTGAATGTCTATTCTGATCATAGAAATGCATTTTTATTATTTTCTGTTACAGATGCTGTGAGATTTAGTGATTGCTGCCTTCAAGTTCTTCATGTGAGCTTCCCAAAGGCATCGAGTTGGCCACAGGTTGTGAGACTAGATGTAATCTTGGTTGGATCCAGCAAGGTTATTCTTAGGTTTGGAAGATGTAACAGGATTGAATTTGGCAATTTGGAATTTAATTATATTTCCTTAAAAGGTTATGGTACCTTAGGGTTGTGGGTGGAGTGGAGTTCAACACTTCTCAAAGTCAAATGTGGTTTTCTTAATGTTATTCAAATTCTAAATTGCTTTCTAAAATATAATGCTTTTTTCTAACTCAACAAATATTTTATGACATAAGCTTTCATGGACTGGAGTCCACTTACCAGATGCACAAAGTATTATCCTGAGTTACAGGTGTATAGGGGGCTAGTAAACTGTGAGGCCAGAAGGATAGAAAATGCAGAAAGCACAGTGATAATTACTTTATTAACAGTAGCCAATCACAAAACAGGTGTTGGAGATAAAGCAGGTATCAGGGTATTGTTCAGCTAATTAGCACATGCAGTGTGGTTTAGAAAAACAACACCTTTGTCATAGGTGACAAAACTAAACCTCTAAATTAATTGTAATTCAGTGCTTTCATGCTTTAGGCTCCCTTTGAAGTTCATTTGTTCAAGAATGACCACTTCAGGATCAGTTGCAGTAGGAGGTTGAAATATTTCCTTCCTAGGTTTTAGATATTGCCATTTCTATTATCAGATTTTTGTCCATTTGTTCTTCTCCATAAAGTCTAGCCTGGCAATTCTGGCAGATGAATGCATATATCACATTCAAATATGATGGTGTGAATGAACCCCAAATTTGCTGGATGAATTTTTTAGGTCCTGCCATAGTGTTGCCAAAGCAGATAAGAGTGGTCATCTGAGTCTGCCAAGTGGTGTTCTGTCATTTTCTCTTCCAGATCTGTCATATAGTAGAATGTTTCTTGGTTCTATTCAGATCTTGTTGATCTGGGTTGGGTTTTTCTTTCTCCTTTTTTGTTAGGTGAGTATTATACTCTCAGAAATCAAATAGTGGCTCTTTCTCCTGCAGTGCAGACCTAGAGCTATCTGTGGCTTCTCCCCATCTTCCTTGCCTGCCAATAAGAGCACGAATTCTTACTCAGAGAAAGCATCCAAATTTTACACTTCTTGTTCTTCTTCCTTCTTTGAAGATTGTTTGGAAGGTCCACAGATGGTAAATATCTTCAGCAAGTTGGTATTAATTTTGTCTTCCATCATAGAAAACACTGGGAGAGCAGAATCACAATTGTTTGAAAATGAATAAAATATCCCTTTATCTATGCATCTACTGTTGTATCAGCTGAGACCAATACTTCTACCCTCTCCAATCACCATACTTCGCTTTAATGAAAACCTTTGCTGGAACCCATTTTGTTTTCCTGGCAGCAAATGTAATTTCCTCCCAACAGGGGATCATCATGATATTCCAGAAATTTAGGGATTACGTTCCTCCCCTCAAAAAAATTGGGAGATAGTCATTCTAGTCCATTTGGGTATCGTTCCTTCAAGAAAAACGTAATTGTCAATTATTCCAAATTGGCAATTTGGGGACCAGAGTGGCTGTGGCTAACTAAGCTGTTTAGCAACTTTACTGCATTTCACTGTGTTTGCTACAGAGCTGAACAGCAATAACAACAACAAAAGAGAGGAGCTGGTTTACTGATCCTAAATAACCTCATAGTTCTGAATTAAATATAGAGCTGCACGGGAGCTGATAGCTGGTCAGGTCAGACTCATATTGTCAGAAACACTGTGTGTAGCATACATCTCAATTTGTCCATCATTATGAGACTTGTAATTAACTTTCCTTTTCAAAGAAAATTATACATTCATACCAAAAAGAAAGGGCCTACAGTACACAGTTTGATTACCGAAAATTAGTTTCAACAGGAAAAGGGGCACCTTAACCGAAGTTGAATAATGGATTTTTTCAATTTAGAACAGGATTCTGATTTAAGCCTGGCTGCCAAAAATATAATTCAGATGCTGCATACATCATCTGCCCCACAGGCTTCAGTGCCACTGTGCTGCAACCACTAACCTAAGTTGGTTGTTCTTACACTTTTAATCATTTTATGTTTTGAATTTTATGAAGTGTCTTCCATTTCTGGTGATCTACCAGTATTACTCAGAAAAAAAACATTTACTTACTAGCATTGCCCTTACTTTACCTTTGTGACCCTGTGGCCAAATTGGACTGGTATCATAATTCTGTGATGGTATTGCATTCAATCTGTAATCCCTAACTGTGTAAAATAGCCCATGGGAGTAAACCTAAAAGAAGACAAAAGGAGCAGCCAGGATGCACGATTGTGTATCATTCAGATGTGCCTAAATTGGTTGTTGCCTGTACTTATGAAACTCCTCCCCCCCCCCAATGTCCATTTGTCTTGTGCATAACCCAATGGACTTGGGGTCCAGGTAAAACAAAATACATTGATAAGTTGGGTATTTAGTATTGTTTAAACTGTACACTGATTTACTGGCCAGTTTTGCTGCTGTACTTAACTTTGGTGAGTAGTGCTGTTATAGTTTAGTATGGTTCCTTTGATTGCATTTGAAGTATGTTGTAAGCTTCCTAGAGGATGCTGGCTATCAAAAAAGTTCGATGTTTATGTATTTCTACATGTCTGTATTCAGTGGGGCATATTCACAGGTACCATTGTATGTAGGTAAGATTGTAGACTTAGGTGCTATCCTAAGAATACTTAAGATGAAATCATCTGATGAAAAACCGCTGTGCCTGTATACCAAGTACAAGGCATGTTACAATCAGCAACCTGGGGGAATCAGTTATATGACTGATCCACCATGTGGTCAACTCGATATCTATACCATAAGGAACATGCTCACTTTTTCATGGGCTGAAACACGATCTGGATGCATATGAAAACAAGCAGATTCTTTGTTCAAGAATGACCACCTTAAGATCACTTGCAGCAGGATGTTCTCTCCTTTGTCTTTAGATATTGCCATTTCTGGTGTCAAATTTGTATCCATTTATTATTTGCCTGGATACCGGCCAGCTTGCAGTAAGGTGTTGCCATTAGAAGATAGCAGATACCACATGGAAGGATGAGCAGATGAATGAACCCTTGATGTTCTGGATGACAAAGATCCTGTAACAGTGTTGCCGGAGTAGACATGGCAACAGTGGCATCTGGGTCTGCTGAAAGGTCTGGTCCCCATGCCCATATCTTGGTTGTTTGGCCTGTCGTTTCTACTAAAAAGCTGTTTTTGGTTGTGGGTAAGCAAATATTGGCCTGCCACCCAAGATCTATGAGAAGAAAGTGTCATTGCCCAGGATGGACAATGCAGAACATTAATGACACACTGATGATGAAGAATACAAACACACACACACCACCCTTGGCCATCTTACAGGGTGGGCTCAACTCTGTCCCCATGTTAATTCTGAAGTGCCCTGTGAATGAGACAGAAACAGCAAAGCCTATTTTGTAGAGGAAGACAATGTTTTAAGAAATGGGAGGACAGGTTTCAGCACAGCTCTAATAATTAGCAGAATACGCAAATTAAAACAGCAATTAAAACAGCGAAGTTTTTAAAAATCTGCAATCACTGTGTTCTAAAATATAGCATCCTCTCAATACAATTTTAAAGTGGAATAATTTGCATGACATCAATAGTACATGAGAAATGGAGCTGAGTGTCATCACTATACTGTTGACTTCTGACTCAAAATTCCTAGATGGCCTTCCACAAGGGCTTCATCAAGAATTCTAGATGTTAAATAACATAGGGCACAAGATGGACCTCTGTACAAATCCATAACATAAATGACTTGGGTCAGAACAGTTGTCCCTCAAGACCACCTCCAGAACCATTCACAGAGATAGGAGTAGATCCACCATTTAATACTGTGAACTCACTCCTAGGTGGAATCCACACACATATAAAAAACGTTATGAAAATGCTTTTTTTAAAAGCATTTTGAAAAACATATTGAATTTGCTCACTGTTGCCATCTAGTGTCACATTTGTATATTGCACTTTACAACACACTTAAAACGTTTTATTTGCAGCTGTATAGCTGAGTCCACAGTTAATACAGTCAATCTGAGAGGGCACCATGGGCAATGATAACAGGTAACATTGCAGGTGAGGGGCAGGTGTGTAGTTTGGCTCTATATGTGCCTACTCAGAAGCATAACCCACCGAATTCAGTGGGACTTATTAATAGTTAAGGCAAGGTTTTAACTAGCTCATATTCCTATCTGATCAACTATCCCAAATCTTATGTATAATTAAAGCATGCTTCTGGCACAACTGTTGATTTCGGAGGAGCTCATATATAGCAATGTTCCTGGTAAATTATGTCCGATGAACTAAGATGATAAAGGCCAGTGGGATCATGGTGTGCACAGTTTATTTTTTAGTGATTAAACCTAAGAAGGACTTTTATGAAAGCAATTAAGCTTTTATATGAATGAGCTTGCACTTGCAAAATTACCCTAAGGAATCTGGGTTTTTTACTGGCTTTCTTGCAGCAAGTTCACCCCCACCCCCACCCCCATAACTATTCTGAAGTTCCATTCCTTGGGTTTTAAAAACAGAATACAAAAACCATTGGACTACAACTTCCAGAAGCAGAAAGCCAACTGGGCTTTTTATTGTTGGTATTATGTTAACAAACACCAGAGTTAGCAGAGTAACCCATAAATATAACAGCATTTTAAAAAAAAAACACCAAATGGGCCCCTGTTGAAAGACTAAACCATAAATAACAGCTTTAAAAATGTGTACGGATGGAATGGAGCTTCGTTCATTAGCAAACAATGCCTGTTAGACTTATAAAAATGCAAGGCACAATGTGCTTAAATTCAAGTTAATAAAACTGGGCAGGCACTTTTTATTAACAAGGTCTTTAAATGTTCAGCAGCCTTTTAGCTGAAATTTTGGATTTCTAAAGGAAATCTTCTCCAATGGAAAAACAGGAGAAAGCAAATATTATGTATTAATTTCTTTTCTTTAGGTCTTTGGGTGGGAGACATGCATGTATTACAGGCCTAAATTAGGTTAACTGTTACAGGCTTTCCGGGTTTTCTCACAGGAATTTTAATTCATTCAGTGGATGACAGGAGAATTCTCAAGGTCCCAACCATTCCCTGAGTTGCCAGGGTGGAGGAATTAATGCATGTTTAATACCTATTTGCATTAGCAGCACCGGGGGGGGGGTGTCCTAATGGTCTTTCTTATTCCTTCTAAAGGCACAATCCAGACTATGTTCAGCACTTTAAAGTTCCATTGATTTCAACAGAAGGGTTAAGTACACACTACCCTGATGTTGGGGAAGATGGAGGGCACAAGGAGAAGGGGACGACAAAGGATGAGATGGTTGGACAGTGTTCTCGAAGTGACTGGCATGAGTTTGGCCAAACTGCGGGAGGCAGTGGAGGATAGGGGTGCCTGGCATGCTCTGGTCCATGGGGTCACAAAGAGTCGGACACGACTGAACGACTGAACAACAACAACAAACTTTCTCTCATGGAAATCATTGGGCATTATAAGTGCTTGATTTTGACTGATGTCATGCATAAATATTTCGGACATTGGCTGTGGTCAGAAACTGGAGGTGTACATACGTCAAATGTTATACATGCACACTCCTCAGTTTACTCTATCTTGACAGATTCATAGACTAGCTTACCTATGGAAGCTTCTGATATGATAAACCAGTTATTTGGCAAGGTTTCTTTTTTAAAAAGAAGAAAAGGTCACTGAAGCTTTGGAAATGTTGGTTTTGGCAACTTTGAAGCTCAACTTTTTTTGTAAAAATGGTATGACTTTATTGATCAGATGAATCGAACACAACATGGAAGGGGGAGCAATGGGGTGCGTTGGGGGGGCGGTCTGCCCCAGGTGCCACCCTGGAGAGGGTGACACTCGCCTCCCCCTGAGACTCCCAAGCCAAGCCCCGCCACCTGGTAAAAAGCTTTGCTTGGCGGCTGGCTTGCTCGCTCACTTGCTCGGCAGGCACACACTTTGCTTCTTCCTCTCAGGCGGAAGTGAGGGGCGGGCTAGGGAGGGGAATCAGCCTCCGCCCAAGCTGGAAGAAGCAAAGTGCATGCCGAGCAGGTGAGCGAGCAAGCTGCAGAGCGAGGCTTCTTACCGGGCGGCAGGCCAACGACGCCTCTCAAACCGCCCAGTAAAAAGCCTCGCTCCATGGCTTGCTTGCGGTTTGCCGGCGTCAGCGCTCCAGCGCCACTGGCAACCCGCTACATAGCGTGCATGTGCAGCGTCACTACGTAGCGACACATGCGTTGTACATAGCAACGCTGCGCATGCGTGCTACATAGCAGTACCCCGCCCCAGGTGCCCCCAGGTTTGCCGCTCCGGGTGCCCAAGCGGCTTCCTACGCCACTGCATCTCCAAAAGTAACCTTCAGGGTTTCTGATCTTCACTCCATCCCACCTGTATTTTTCTTCATACTTACTTGGCTCACCTAGGCATCTGTTGAGTTCCACTGTTGGAAAAGAACAACCTTGATGTGAATATAGAAACAGTAACTGAATTGCTTTTTAAGTCTCCACATCCTCCATCTCTTTTCCTTTAGTCAAGTGTTTCTTGTATTCAGGCTGTTTTCTTTTCTTTGTATGGCCTTTTGTTTTCTCGAATGTGTGTTGTTTAAAAGATAATGAAGGGAAATTAATCTGGAAAAAAATAAGTATTATGGTTGCATAACTAACATCTGTCTTCATTATTATTGTGAAGTCCCTTCTAATTTGATTATTGATGGCATCCAAGTATTTATGGATAATATAATAAAATACAGTATAGCAAACTACCATATATTTTCTGAGGGGTGGGTGGGTGTGATGAAATTTCATACTGCCTGCTTATCTCACCAGTGGCCTAATATTCTGCAGCTTCAGGGAGGGAGAGGAAGTAAGGCCCATTCCATCAGCCTATCTGACCCAACTATACCTGGCCACTCCTCTCTCAGAGTCAGCAGGCAGCAACAAGGCAGCTTCACTGCTGCTAAAGTCCATGCAAGAGGGTGAAGCACATTGCTTAGGATGGAGGAGAGGAAATATCCTTATGTTGGCCTACTTCAACAGCTATTCACTCTGGCTTTCACCAACTGATTCCCTTTCGCTCCTTCCAGTGCGTAATAACCTTTGAAAGACCGAGGGCATGGCCTGTGTCATTTCTACACCTAGTAATTCATGAATCAGTAGTAATAATACAATCACTGTGCTTAAGTAAACAGTAGCCAGCCTTTCTGCTGTGTGAGTTTGACATTCTAATAGGTGATATCCCTATTGACAAGAATGAGGGACCCAGTCATTCTTTAGAATTGGGACTTTCATCAAAAATGCAGCAGGGAAGGGAAGGGTTAAACCCTCCTGCTTACTTGGATTCCACTACATTTCAGACTGCCCCACCCCAACAAGCTGGTGTTATTTCCATTTTTAAGGGGGGGGAGGGCTATTACCTTCTGTGCTATTACTTTATACTGAATCCTTGTGCCTCTGACGAAGCTCCAGTTCGTGCCTACCTGTATCATTGTGAAGCTGTGATCGTCCGTTTAATCCTTTTCATTCAATCCCCTCTTTTTTCTGTTAATGAGCAAGCAGTGTCAGGCATGGATGTTTTCCTCCTAAACGCTCCTCATTAAGAGTCTCAGTTCACTTGTTTGTACCATCTGGTTTTCTATACTAGAGCTGTCCCTTGGATTCTGCTTAGTTGCCGGTGCTTTGCAACATGTTTGTAGTTTGATGGTGTGGGTTGATCTGTCAGAAGCTAAATGTGCCATGTAGAGGTGTGTGAATGCTTGGAAGGCTCCACCTTCGAGCAGCAGCTGCAGAAGGTGATCAGCAGCTCAACTCTTGAACACGATGGAGCCATTTTCACTTGCAGATACTGTTCTTTGTATCTGGAATTAGAAGGAAGGCACAAGAGCCAGGACTGGGATCAACTACACATACAACTTTATTGAACAAACAGAGCCAGTGTGAAACAGTGGCTAGAGTTGAAACAAAATAGAAAATTCTTTTCAGTAGCAACTTAGAGACCAACTGTGTTTGTTCTTGGTATGAGCTTTCGTGTGCATGCACACTTGGTATCTGAAGAAGTGTGCATGCACACGAAAGCTCATACCAAGAACAAACACAGTTGGTCTCTAAGGTGCTACTGAAAAGAATTTTCTATTTTGTTTCGACTATGGCAGACCAACACAGCTACCCACCTGTAACAGTGGCTAGAGTGTTAGCCTAGGGCTAGGGAAACCTAGGTTCAAATTCACTGAAGCTGAAGTCCTATTAGTCTTTATTGAAGAAAAATGCTGTGCCATCATGGTTGCTACATTGCCACAGGCATCATCTGAGGCAAGTGACAACTCCACAGTGCCAAACTGTAATAGCTCAGGCACTTTCCCAGCCTCTACACCCAGAATTCTCTTTGGCTCTTCCTCCAAGGAAGCCAAGGAAGAGAAGGTGGATTTGGCCAACCTTGGGGGCCAGGTGAATCGGCTACAAGTATCTTATAGGTTTATTCAATCAGGGGAAATACCACAGAAGAATGACTCAGACAAATGTTTTCTTGTAGGTACCAAGAAACAAATTATATATTCAATAAAGTAATGTGATGTGACACAACACGTTGTGAAATTCGGTGTTGTTATTTGTTTTTTTAGTAAATTTAATCCCTGCTCTTCCTAACAAAGGAGCCCAGGGTGATAAACCATAAAATGTTAAGGCAAAACAAATTAAAATAAAATAAGCTCATATATGAAACATTTTAAAATCATCTAAAACATTATTTTAAAAAATGTAGAGCGTTTAAAACCATTGATGTGCTACTTATTTTGTTCATAATAATAATAAACTGATGTATATAGGCCAAATGCATCTCATTCCCTGCATCGTCCAACTGGCCACCTGTCCTGTATGAGACCAGCACAGCTGATCTGTCATCTTTTCTAAACCAGTCACATCCCTAGTTTAAGAGCAATATAATGTTGTGGCATCACAGCTAATATTAAAGCATGAATCTCATCTGTAGGATCGCTTCTGAAAATTTGGTTCCAGAATAAAAGCAGTGAGCACTTTGCACCTTCAGAATCCCTGGATTCTTACACAGGTGGCCTTCTCACTTGACTGGATGGGACGACCACCAAAGACACCTTGCTGCAACTCTATGTACAGACAACGGCTAGACTGGCAGCTGGATCATACTTGAACACTGGTAGTGTCTTCCACTGCAAATGAAGGGAGCAGGCTGGTCTAGGAAGTACAAGGCAGGCTGCTAGGCACAAACACGTCTGTCACCCAACACCTGGCCACTGCTTCTTGTCCTGCCAGAATTCTCTGCTTGGGGAATGGAAGGGACATTCAAGGAGAAGGAGGCACTTATATTATGGCATTGCCTGTGGGAGAAAAAATATAACAGTCAGATACTGTATATTTGGGTGTGGGGTGCATTGTGACTCACAGCAAGCATGAAATCATAAATATGTATTTACCATTTTTCTCTTACCATTTACTGTTGAAACAAAATAGAAAATTCTTTCCAGTAGCACCTTAGAGACCAACTGAGTTTGTTCTTGGTATGAGCTTTCGTGTGCATGCACACTTCTTCAGATACACTGAAACAGAAGTCACCAGATCCTTAAATATAGTGAGGGAGTGGGGAGGGGTATTACTAAGAAGGGTGGTGGGAATGGGTGATCAGCTGATAGGTGTGGAAAACCTGTTGATTAGTCTTGCAGGGAAAGGCAAGGGGTGAGATGGCTAAAGATAGTGGAAAGAATTTTCTATTTTGTTTCGACTATGGCAGACCAACACGGCTACCCACCTGTAACATTTACTGTTGATTAGGGTGTGTGCTTATTTCTGGGCCTGGGCAAATCAGTCTACATATGTCCAGAAACCAGAATCAAATTGGCATCACACACTCTCTCTCCCTGTAATGGTTAAGCATTCAGAAATAATAAAAGCAAACAATGCACAGTATTTTATTTTTATGAATGTCAGGGATGACAGGACAGTTGAATTTTACATCTAGCTCGCACAATAATTTAGCCCGGTACTCTATTTTAAAAGACTTGTTAAATCTTTTCAAAGGCTTTCTTTTTGTGTCCATAACATAATATAGTTGGGGGGGGTTGGCTTTTCCAAGAGCAATAATAATTGTAAATCTTGTAAATTATCGTGGGGAATGCCAGCAAGACATTCTATTAAAATCCATCTATGTAGTTATTGGAATATTTATTATCTAGTAAAATATTTAAAAGGACCTTAGAATGCATCTGCTTCTTCATTTTACCTGGATAATTTCCCCACATGCAGTAGGAAATGAGAGATCACCTTCTATCCCCGCCCACCTGATGCAGCTGCCTTGCTTCCAACACCACTGGGTGCATGGGACAAACATGCTTAAAAGCCAATATATTTAGGACCATATTGTGCAGTTAATCCCAAAGTTATATCTGGAATCTGGGCCTATGAATATGCAGTGTGACACATGCATATATTTTATTGAACACAGACATCTAATGGCATCTGAGGCAGGAACAGTTTATCCAGGTGACTGGGGAGGTAAAATGGTTCCTACCAGAAGCTGATGAAGGCAAAAGGTATCATCTGATCTCACCCTATACAACTTCTGAACGTCTGTTTCACCTCTAGTTTTCTTTCTCTCTCTCTCTCTTTTCTCCTCTGAAAAAAAGCTGGACCGAGAACCAATGAAACTGAGTTGCCCTTTATCCTCATCCCGAGAAAAATGGGTCCAATTAAAAAGCTCAAACTGTAGATCTTTATTTGCCATATTTATTTTAATTAGATGCAGGAAAAAGCTATTAAACTAAATGGACATCCCCCTTCCCTCCAATACAGCATGTAAAAGTTACTATTAACAATATCAGTGAAGTGTGCAATGTAAGGAGAAAGAGTTTTCAACAATCTGGTATGAAGTGAAAAGCTTAGCATCACTTAATCAAGAGCTTCCCTGGTTTGTTCATGAATTCCAGAACTGAGCTGAGATGTTGTAAGGAATGAATAACTCTGCTGGATACTGAGGAGTTCAGGCTCTTGGGCTTTAAGCTTCTGAGCAAGTTTTACTTCAGTACTACCTAACTTCTACTGGAAGGGTATTCCATTATGCAGGGGTTACTGTGCTCACTGCTATTTTCTGACTTCGAGCAGAGAGATATTAGACTTCTGCGGCACCCTTAAAAGCTGCACTAGCAGCAGCGACAACAAAACAAGATAGAAAAGAAGAAAGCAGCTGTGCTACTGTCACTGCTAATGGTGATTTTCTTCCCAGGGAAAGTGCTGGAAAATTTCTCCTGCTCCTGGAGAAACTTGGCGAAATTCATTTATGAATTTTCACCCTAAGGCTCCTAGCTGCACAGAGAAACCAATCTCAGTTCCACTCACTGCATGGGAATGGAAAGATAAGCATCACCTCTCTGTGCACAGCATTCACAGTGAGAATCAATCTGCCTGACTCCAGTGATTAACGAAAATCAGATTTGTAGCAACCTGCTCATTTGGTTTCTCTTCAGATCATATAAATCTTTTGCCATTTGGTCCTTCATCCTGATGGTTTGTATTTGATGCTGGATTCTGTTACCTGTTCTTTAAACATGTATCTAAGAAATTCACCCTGCCGCCTTTTGATCTTTAATGGTTATCATTCAGGGAGAAAAGTGTCTTTTCTGTTTTCCACTGTAAATCACCATAGTTCAAATCTGAGCTTATATCTTCCATGATCCCTCTCATACCCTTTGATTCTACGGGAACCAAAGTCACCCTCTTTCATTCAGGCTGACAAGGAGAAAGAAGATATCAAAAGCTGGCTTTTTTAAAAAAAATTGTGCTGGTTATACATCACAGCATACGTTTGGACCACTGCATTCTTTACAGAAGACCTTCCTCTCTTTGAAGGGCTGCTTGATCCAAGTTTGGATTAAAGATAGAATCATTAAAAGGGAGAGCAGGGCCCTTGAAGCTGCCCATCAACAGTTTGCACCTGAGCAACAGACTGAGCACCCGGTCCCAGTGTGTCCCGCTATGGTGAGATGCACTGTATTTCTTTAACAATTATTTCTAAATTGTCTTCGGTGCTTATAAATTGGTGTATGCAAATTTGACACAAACATCTCTCCTCTTTTTTGATGATGTGTAAGTGGCCATCCTGCCTTGAACCCAGGAAGAACTGAGTGTGGTGCATTATAATTCACTGTGTGTTGGTGCCTTGAGATCCACAACTGCTGCAGAAGTGAGGCTGGTGCCTTTCCTGCTTCCCATATCGTTCATGCCTAGCTGAATGACTAGTGCAGGCCCATCACTGCAGTCTGAGACATGAGCCAAGGCATCATGCTGTCCCAACACATTCCCCTGTGGCCTAGCCATGTAACATGGGCTTGGGCATTCAGTGCACAATGTTGTAGCCACAGATCCACACTTTCCAGTGTGCCGTACCTGGAAAACACCATCAAGGGGAAAGGGTAAATTTTGCAACTCTCCCAGGGCAAATACAACTCTTGTAGGCAAAGGAGCGCCAGCAGCCCAGCAGGGACTTCACCAGGCCAGGGGAAGCCCACAGCCAAAGGCAAGGCTTCATAAACTCTCAATGGAAATAATAATAATAATAATAATAATAATAATAATAATAATAATAATAATAATAATTTATTTTTTTGTACCCCGCCCATCTGGCTGGGTCTCCCCAGCCACTCTGGGTGGCTTCCAACAAATATTAAAATACATTAAAAACTTATACAGCCCAAAACACAGTGTGCCAAAAGCAGAGAGCACATGCTCTGCCACTTCACAAGGGTGTCTTCAAGACAGAGCAAATAGTTCATAAGAGACTGCAGCTTTATATGGCAGGCATTGCAATGCAGCACTTGATTATTATTATTATTATTATTATTATTATTATTATTATTATTAAAGATTTTCTTGATTTACAAAAGTGTGTGCAATGTCTCTCTCGTATTTTTTCCATGAAACATTTTTACAGACCAGTTTTGGTTGTTGAGACATTAGGGAGAGAAGGGGGGAAGAGGGGGTGGGATGGGGGGATGGGTGAGGTGGAGTGACGATGTTTCTATTTTGCTTAATATATGTAGGGTTTGATGTCAGCGTTGTTTGTGTAGGTTCTCTGTTCGCTTGTGCTTCTTTGGTGGTGAGAGAGGTCGGGATTGGCATAGGGTGTGATTGTTCATTTGTGGTTGGCTGTGGTGATCTTTGGTTTCCTGTGTGAGTGGGGTGGGTGGGTGTTTTTGATCAGGTTAGCCATATTGATTTGTATGCTGTCAGTAGATTTTTGTCATTGTCTTGTTGGGCTGTGTGTATGATGAAGGGAAACCATACTGAGGTGAAGGTGTCTTCTTCTGTTTGTCCCCGTGTCAGTTTCAGGTTACTGGTTAGTTTTTCTAGTAGGGCTGTTTCCCATACTACTTGGTACCATTGGTCCATGTTTACTCCTGACAGGTCTTTCCAGTGTCTGGTTATGATGTTTCTGGCTGCTGAGAGTAGATGGGTTATGAGTTCTTTGTGTTGTAAGTGGGCATTATTGTCTTGGAAGACGTTTAGTAAGACCAATTCTGGGGTGGTTTCTAACACTTGCTTGGTTATTTTACATATTTCTCGTATGGTTGTTGTCCAGAATGGTTGGATTTGGGGGCACTCCCACCACATGTGGAAGTATGTGCCTGTGGAGGTGCATCCTCTCCAGCATTTTGGTGAGGTTCCAGGGCGTATTAGCACTAATTTTCTTGGCGTTAGATACCACCTGTAGGTTAGTTTTAGGGTGAGTTCTCTTCTTTTCGTTGATATGGATTTAAAGGGGGGTTTAGACCACATTCTGGTTCATTGGGTGCGGTTGATTTCATATCCTATGTCATCCTCCCATTGTTTTTTGATTGTGTCTAGGGAGCTTGTGGGATTTTTGAGTAGTATTTCGCTTGTTTACTGTATCTAGTTCCCCTTTTTCAGTGGTGTTTACTCTTAGCTAAGCATTCACAGAATTGGCACTGTAAGCAAGAGACATCTTTCTTTATTCCATTTATTCTGCTTTGCTGATTAAAATTAAAGCTATTTAGCAAGTCTTTGACTCCGCTGTACTTGTTTCCATCAGAGTTTGAGGACTAGCAACATAATTAAAGTTTAGCAACGGGAGTCTTGCTCGGGTTGCACTGCATGGAGGGCTTAAGGAAAGTGGAACTAAAATGCATAACAGGGGAGAGTGTATAATTTATGTACCCTTAGCATACATGTATGTATACAGTTGCAATGGTACACACCAGTACAGTCACCATGGCAGATATGTTGTGCTGCCACCACCAACATTTACATCAACAAACAAGTACTGGCACCTCATTCTTTACTCCAAAAAGCTCTCTTTTTGTATGTGTGAAAAGTGGCAGGAGAAAGAAGCCAGAAATCAAATTGCACTACAGTATAAATATAGGCACCAGTATGCAAAATTGATGGGTATATGTTAATGGGTTGAAACAATGATGACAAAATTGCAAACATGATTGCGTTACCTGTTGATAGGCTGAGCCGGACAGTATGTAATGATGTTTTGTAATTCGGCTATCATTATCTCAACCCATTAACTTAAAAATTGAAGTGCTGAATAAGTTTCCACCATCCTGTTTCCAAAGACACAAGCAAGCCTGCTATTTTCAGCAATCTGAGATGTCAAGGCAAAGATTCTTTGAAACACAGTACAGGCAAATTATATGTGATGTTTCCAGCGCAACCACTGACTGAATGAGTGAATTGTTCAGCTTTGTTGGGGAAAAATTGCTTTAAAGATGACAAAAATTGTATTTTGGTAAAAACAGCATTATCATAATCACATATATCACCGAGACAACTATCACCCCATGCATCGCCAAGGACACTGGGATTATTAGTAAAACGCTCTTTGGGAAACAGTGTGACAGATTTGACAAAAATTGTTGTGCCTTCCGCAAACGCATTATGCTCAATGGGAGGCAAAAGAATAAACACACAAGGCCCAGAAAATAAATATAAAGTGAAAGGGTTATTATCTTGTCAGCCTTATTTCCCATGATGCATCAGCACTTAAACACCAACTAAACTTTTAATTCGCTGATATTGAAGGAGATTTAACATTTAAATGTGTCTCCCTGCATATGGAATTCATGACCACAATACGTAGTAATGGTTATCAACTTGAATTGCTTTAAAAGGGGATTAGGCTTCCAATGGCTAGTAGTCATAATGACTACATATTACTTCTGTTAGCAGAAGCAGTTGCCAGGGATCATGAGTGGAAGAGTACTGTTCCAGTTCCGACCCACTGGTGAGCTTCCAGTAGACATTTGGATAATCGCTGTGAAAGCAGAAAGCCAGACAGGCCTCTGGTCTGATCTGCCAGGGTTCTTCTTACATTCTGGTGTTATTCCTTAACCATTTGAAAAACCATTTCACTAAGCTGCTAACCTCAGGCTAATACGTTTACTGATGCTACTCCATGAAAGGGCTTTGAGGTGTTGGCTTGGTTCACGTGCAATGTCAAACCGTAGCTTCATGCTTACAGAGCCATTCTTGCCACTCCAGATGGCGCCACCATTAGGTAGAATGAATGGTTACTGTTGGAGCCAGCCCAGGACATTTTGCTACTTGAGGCTGAGGCCAAGGACAAAATGATGCCCTCCTCCCATTCCACACAGAAGCCAGCTGGACTGGGAGTTGAATCTTACTTCAACATGGGCTATGGAGCAGCATCCTTTTCACAGTTGAGGGAAGCAGGCTAGTTTTAGGCGTAGGCAGTGCAGGCAAGCCACGTGGCATGCTCAGTTCTGTCGTCCAACATACGCTCAGCTTTCATTGTGGTTATGTTCTGGGTGGTGCCCACCCTGTGGAATGCCCTCCTGTGGTGCCCACCCTGTGGAATGCCCTCCTGCCAGATGTCAAGGAAATAAACAACTATCTGACTTTTAGAAGACATATGAAAGCATCCCTGTTTAGGGAAGTTTTTAATATTTGATGAATCATTGTATTTTAATATTCTGCTGGAAGCCACCCAGAGTGGCTGGGGAAACCCAGCCAGATGGGTGGCGTATAAATTTATTATTATCATTATCATCATCATTATGCTTCCTCCCGCCATCCACAGAGGCATCAGGGTCAGGGCTGCTGCATATAAAGCTGCATGGGCAAAGACTTCCATGCTTTGTTAGGGTTCCAGGTCACATAGAATCATAGAATTGTAGTGTTGGAAAGGACCCCCTGCAATGCAGGAATCTCAGCTAAAGCATCCATGAAAGATGGCCATCCAACCTCTGCTTAAAAACCTCCAAGGAAGGAGAGTCCACAACCTTCCAAGGCAGACTTTCCCACTGTCGAACAGCTCATACTGTCAGAAAGTTCTTCCTGATGCTTAGTTGGTATCTCTTTTCTTGTAACTTGAAGCCATTGGTTTGAGTCCTACCCTCCAGAGCATGAGAACACAAGCTTGTTCCCTCCTCCATGTGACAGCCCTTGAGATGTTTGAAGATGGCAGTCATATCTCCATGGAAAACTTCACTTGCACAACTGTATGCCCAAAGCCCCCAGATGTTTGCACATCACGTGCGATGTCAGGGCCTTCCCCCCCCCCAATCGCCTTTGCAAGCTGGCACCTCTGTTGCTTTCCTTTCCTTTTGGCCACATCTTGTTTTCTGGGAAGCCCAGCACCTCCATACACACTGCCCAGGCTTACGCCCCAGGGAGGTCACTTTGGTGCTGTTGATGCAGCAGTTTGACTTTACCCCCAGAGGCACACTCCATTGTCTCTCGGGACAGATGGATACCAACAACACTGATTGGCAGTGCCTTTCCAGGGTTTCAGGCAGGGTTCTTTCCCTGTTCTACCTGGGAATACTTGGGATTGAATCTGGGGCCTCCTGCATGCCAAGGAGATAACTGTACCACTAAGGCACAATGTAGTAAATCCTTGCATTTAAGTTAAAAGGATCAGGCTGAAGATGAAGGGAAATGCTCTTGTCTGGAACTCTGAACAGCCACTGACAGCCAGAATTGGAAGTACAAACAGCCTGAACTGACATAAGGCAGCTTCCTACATTACATGTGTGCTCATCCCACTGGTTCCAGTTTCATTTATTTTATCACCACTGTGACCAGAAATCATGTTTCATGTTAAGGAAGTGCAACTTCATTTTGCTGCTGCTGCTGCTGCTCCTTCCTCCATTCATGGATCAGGCTGAGAATCCTTTGTGTACAGATTCACGTAATTTCATTACCACCAACTGTTCACATACACCCCGCATTCATGGCTCAAACCATTTAGCACACTGCATTGCTTGAAAACCTGAATGCACTGTTGCTTGTTTGTTTTGTCATTTAGAGCAGGGAACGTTGTCCTATTAGAAGCTGCAGAAGCTAATGAAAATTGAGGTGTTCTGCTTGAGCAATAGATTTCAGACTTGTCTGGTCTGGCTAATTCAGCAGGCAAAAACTCTATTCACTCCCTACATGATGTTCTCAAGCTGGATCGCATATGTGGTTAACGTGCATTTGCAAAACTACCCATTTTGCATTCAGGTGCTCAAAGCCAAAAATTGGCAGTTTCACACAGCTCTGGAGAGTGTCCAGCTGTGAAATGAAATTCTGTGTAGCACTTTAGCCTATGCAGGAGCGGGTGGAAAATCTTTTGCTACCCCAGTGGTTAGCACATACAACTTCCCGCATACAAAATGCAATGAGCTATCATTTACAATGTTGTTCATTTTTATGAAGCAGAGAGAGTCCTGGATGATTAGCTGCTGAAATTGTCAGCCCTCCAGGCCTTCTAAACAAATATTTTGTTTTTGAATGAAGAAGATGATTGGTTCTGGATACCTGCAAAAAAAAGGAAGGCTTGAGAAGAGATGTACATTTTAAAACCAATATAGTCCTGTCTGAAAGTTTTGTGACCTGATTTGAAGCCTGAAGCCTGGTGTACATTTCCTTGAGAGTAAGTCCCAATGAAGTCAGTGGGACTTACCGGTACATCTAATAACACATGTTATTTGTTTGTTAATTATATTTTTATCTCATCTTTAAAGGAAAGTCAAGGTTGTGTGAAATGTTTCACCTTTCATTTTATCAACCCTGCAACCCTGCAAAGTAAGTAAGCTTGAGCAACAGTGACTGGCCAAGACAACCCTGTGATTTTTTTTTTTTATTATCATTATTTTTGCTAAGTGGGATTTGAACCCTGGTCTTCAATAGCCTAGCCTGGCCACTACACTAAAAATGCAGGGACATTGTTTTCCATATGCACAAACATAAAACTAGTCCTCTCTTATAATAAATATTTTTTTTCAATAAATTTTTATTATTTTCCAAATATACAACCAATCAATTCAACATCTAACACAAATTATGTTCAATCATTGCTCCGCCGAGCTATGACTTCCCTCCCCCACGTCAGTTGGTTTTCTAGTCCAATCTTATCGCACAGTTTTTATTCATCCATATTAACCTATGTCAAAGGTTTATTCCAATCCTACCAGTGTCTTCAAACTTCCTCTATTCAATCTTAGGTACTCCACAAATTTACTCCATTCTTTTCGAAACCACGAGTCGTCCTGGTTTCTGACCCTGCCGGTCAGTTTTGCAAGTTCAGCATATTCCGCCATCTTCGTCTGCCACTCATCAATTGTTGGCAATTCCTGTAATTTCCATTTTTGGGCAAGCAGTATTCTCGCTGCAGTTGTTGCATACATGAATGTTCTTTTCAATCACACACTTGCATCATTCCTTCCAATCTAACTACTACATTCAGAAGCAGAATTTTTTAAATTGTATTATTTTTTAATATAAATGCTTCTGCAAAATGCAGTTTTAAAATGAAGCGTTCTCTCTTCATTAAATTACAGGAAAAGTGGATATTTCAAGAGGGCAACTGCAATGACACATCTGTGCACCATAAAGAAAGTATGCCTCTTGCTTCAGAAATATATATTTTAACCTATTTGCAAACATATGCAATTTTAATTGATTGGTTAATCAAATAAAGCATGCATGATTAATCAGCGGCAATTTGTCTAACAGAGTTGCAGCCCCAGCTGTGAGACTCGGTACAGCAACAAATAAGTGCTCAGGATGGAAGATGCCAACAGGTGCACCAGCTGTGCCAGGGTTGCACGAATAGTCCAGCAGTGTTACAGGAAGATTTCACCAGCTCACCTGTTTTAAGTTCTACGTAGTGCTGAAACTGGAATTCTAACAGCAGCTTGCAGGGAACATTCAAATACTGCAAGGAAGAGTGACCTGTGGCCCCCAGAATATTAATGTATCATGTTCCATGTCTAAGACACATACACAGCATCATATGTGAACTAATGGTCTTGCTGGACTGCACTGGGGACCCCATGGTTTGTTTGATCACTGATCTTCTGCCAGCATGCAAACTACTATTGGGTTGTCATTGCATACACCAGTTGGACACTGTTAACAGAAGCTTTTTCTATTAACATGGAGCTATCTCCCCCTCCCCCCGGCCAATTTCATTATTAGCTACCTTCTGTGGATCTGGTGAAAGACTGTTGTCCATATTACCTGATATCCTTTTAAGTATTTTAATGGACGATCTGTGCTAAGCTTTCTCCAAAGAAATCAGTGGGGCTTAACAGTGCTTAGTTTGCGCTGGTTTGTGGCATTTTTTTCCCTCTTCACTAAGCATGATGCTTTGCTTCTGTGGTTTTTTTTCTCATCTGAAGCTGCCTAGTCATTTTTTTAATCAATACCATTTTTGTCAGCATCTCTCACGTAATTACCGTCATACCTCTGAGGAGGTCTTATCGGGAATTAATAATGTAGTACCGTTATTTTCCAGAGCAGAGTCACTTAAGAACACAAGAAAAGCCTCCCAGATCAGGCCAATGGCTTATCTAGTCCAGCCATCCTGTTCTCACAGTGCCCAACCAGATGCCCACGTAAAACCTGCAAGCAGGACATGAGCACAAAAGCATTCTCCCCTCCTGCAGCTCCCAGAAACTGGTATTCAAAGGCATGCTGCCTCTGACAGTGAAGGCAGAATATAGCCATCGTAGCTCCAGAGGCGGAGGAAGCAGCTTGCTCACCAGGGGTGACAAACCTGGGGGCCCAGTGGCGGCACGCGCCACTCTGCGGCACGCAAGCGCAGCATAGCTGCGTACGATGCACGATGCATGTGTTGTGCGCGCAGTGCCTTTGAATACCAGTTTCTGGGAGTTGCTTCCATGCAGCAGTGAATTGTGAGTTCTATGTTGTACATGCAAGATATACACAGCATCGGCATAACTTTTTTCTCATCAAAATGCCTTCTCATATTATTTCCCCCATTTAATCCAAATCTACTGTTTCACTGGAAAATCCATTAAGTAAAAATGTTTACAAATAGTAAATCTGGATTAAATGGAGAAATGGGATAGCATTTTGACAAGGATATCAGGTGGGTAGTGGGGGAGGGGGATGCAAGAATGAGTAGCACCAAATCTACAATCACCTGCCATGTGGAGGCACCTTGTATGAGCCCTTGTGATGTAGCTCACCAGTTCTGCCCAGTTTTGTCAAAACAGGAACAGAGGCATATTAGCAGAGCTGGAATAAGAAGTAATGTGTACACAGCAAGAGATTGCAAGGAAGCAATGTGTCCAAAGGGCACCCACAAGATTCATTATTAAGCTCAAAGAATGAACTCAAGCGAACACTTTATTTTGATAGACTAAAAGAATGTTTTGTTATTGGTGGGCTGCTAAAGCTTCCTGTAGCTATTTTTTAAAATTTTTAAAAGCAACCTTATTTATTTTAAATTCATACAATACAAAAAGAATAAAAACCATACAAACATTCAATCACAAAAAATACATTCTCCCACCTTTTTCTCCTACCCCTCCCTCCCCACTCCCCCTCACCTATGTATGATCTCCCTAATTCTTCCTTTACTTTCCTATCTTTCGCTGTGTTATTTATTCCAATACTACTATTCTACTTTGTTTATTTCACCTTGCTTACCTCCACCCATTTCAATCCATATTTATCAAAATGTCAAATCCGGAGCACTGCCATGTCATATAATTCCTCACTCCTTGCCATTCTTTTATTACTTCTTGATTTGAACGGCCTCTTATATTTGCTGTTAATTTTGCCAGTTCTACCAGCTCACACATTTTGCTTCTCCACTCAGTTAATTTTGGGGTTTTCTGCTTCCTGTAGCTATTTTGGAGGTTGCTTTTGTTGTGTTTTTATGGTATAATGCACTTCTATTTATGTTTTAAATGTGCTGTAAGTTGCTAGGTCTTTGGGTAACTAGTGACCAACAAGTCTAATAAACACTGATTGTTTTCTTCCTTGGCCTTTATAGACAAGCGAGTTGTTGAATGATTTGCGCAACATTGTTGCTGTTATTACTGGTAACAATATGAATAATTTGCATAGGCAAGCAAGTTATAGAATGATTTATTTTTTAAAAAAAACATTGTTGCTGTTATTATTGATAGCACTAATATGACTAGTATTCAAGTGTCAAATGAAATGCACGCCGAGGAAAACACGAGAAACTCCGTAAATATGTGACACGATGCCTGTTGCCTTTTTATTTAAGGAGTTCCCCGCGTTCTCCTCGATACGAGAAACCCATAAACAACGACGACACTTTTATTAAGAATAGTATGCATCTGTCATAAGTTAAGCGCAACAAGGAGGAAGACGCAGCTTCGCCCTGCAAGCGAAGAAGCACGTGGAGCTGCCCAGGGTCTCCGTGCTCGGCGCTCTCTCAGACTCTCTCAGCGCCACATCTCAACCGGAGAGTTATCGCACGGCGGCGGCGGTCGGGGGGCTCTTGTTTTGAAAGCTTCCTGCCGCCCCCATCCGCCTTTCAGCCTAAGCATAACAAACATGACACCACTTGACGCTACGCGGGGCGCAAAATTTCTAGGCTGCCTCGTCGCTCCGCCCTTCCCTCAGCGCCGCCCAGCCCGCGGGAACTACAACTCCCATGATGCTTAGGGAGCTTCCTACCCGCTTCGGCCTCCGTGATTCTTCTCCTCCGCTTTTCCCATAAGGCACTGGGCCTGGTGACCCCCGCCAAGCCGCGAAGGTCGTGTCCAGGGAAGAGGCAGCAGCCAGTTTCCGCTCAGGTTCCCCTCCGCTGCCGGTTGTTGCGTGCTCGTCCTCCCGGCGCCATGTTGGGTGTCAGCGTCCGCCGGTTCGCCACCTCGGCCATTCGCCGTTCGCATTATGAGGAGGGGCCTGGAAAGGTAGGACGGGGCAGGGGAGGGCAGGGGCTTTCCTCTCCCCCCCCCCCAAGTCTCCTCCCTTGGCCTGGCCGGGCCTGGCCCAGGGTTGCTTCCCGGGAGGTATCTTCCCGCCATGCTGGGGCATTTGCGCCCCTTGGGGTCTCGGGGGTGCTTCTTGGTTGGCGCTTGGGCTTGAGGAGGATCGAGGGGGTCCTTGAGGGAGGGGTGCTGATTTCCCCCGCCCCTCCCACCCCAATTTCTCTAGCGAAGCGATTGTTCTTCATTCGTTTTCTCGGAGGTCATATAGCAACCCGTTCCCCAGCCGTTTCTCTTCCACTAGGGCCTTGCGCCGCCCTGCAGCTGCTTACAACAAGTTGTTGTTGTTGAAAAACAACGGAAAGGCGATCGCTCCAAAAAAAAGCTCAACGATAACTTCCCTCTAAAAAGAAACCTAAACAACTGAAAGGTGATCTCCCCCCCTCAAAAAAAAAAAGCTCAAAAACTTCGGCTTACTTGCCTCTAAAAATCTGAGCAACTAAAGGGCAAGCTCCACAACAATAGTAAAACTTAACGTAGTAAATATTGATTTCTTAATTTTGGGTTCAAAAAAAAATGGGTCATCCTATATGTGGGGGCGGAAATACAAGGAAAAAATTCCCCAGTGGGGAAAATGGCTCCATGTGTAGGCTATGGGCTGCAGCCTTCAGTGTATGAGGCAAATGCATTGTACAAAATGGGGAAGGTATGTGAGTGTGGATGGAAAGCAGTGGTTCCCAATGGGTGGTCCACGGACCCCTCCATGGTATCATTCACATAACAAAAACTACAACAGGGATATCAAAAATTTCAAAAGTAGAGGTTCTGTGGCTTGGCTTTTGAAAAACAGGGGGTCTGCAGTACTTAGCTAATATGAAACCACTGGTTTAAAGGGCTATTTTAGGTGGGATTTCTGATAAAGTACCCCGGTTTCATACTGGAAACTGGTCTTGCAAATCTCATTGGTTTCAAAATAGTACTACAGTTTATCACAGGGGAGAAGGCTGCGGGTTGAAAAACGTCCAACAGAAAGTACCACTGGTGTGCCTAACTCATTAGATCATCAATCATAGAATTGTCAAGTTGGAAGGTACATCAAAGGTCATGTAGTCCAACTCCTGTGCAAGAATCATTTTCAACATGGAGCTCAAACCACAACCCTGAGTCTCATGCTTTACCAACTGAGCTATCCCAACATTGTGGAGTTGTCATATTAGATCCCATCTATAGACATTGAACTCAGTACAATATTCTTGCTTATGCAACATGATTCTCCCTCCTTGGCTGCTACGTTTCCAGTGGTACAAATGATGAGAACATAACAGTATGAATAATGATGATACTGTAAACGCTTTCTGATGTACCTAGTCCTCTTTGTGAATCCCATTGACAGGAGATCATTTGCCGGGGAAGCAAAATGGTGAGACTGCAGTAATGCCATGAAAATACAATTAGGTCATGATGTCAGTCTCACCTATGATTTATCACTGTTTACGCCTTGATACTCTAAGAGTCAAGCAAATGAACACCCTGATGGAAGCCTGGCTGTAATTGTACATGAAGTCTTCCCGTATGCAGGGCAAAAATCTGTCTTGGTACCAACACTGCCACTTTTTTAAAAATACGGCTGAATGCACATTGAGTACAGTTGGATAATGATTGTGATCAGAGCAATTAATTCTTTAATTTCCTTCAATTTTTCTAGCTTTTGCACATTACATATTAATAACTTGGTACCACTGCTATAAAAGAACTTCAAAATTCTTGTCTCTCCAGAACCTCCCTTTTTCTGTGGAAAACAAATGGCGATTATTGGCAATGATGGCAGTCTTCTTTGGAAGTGGATTTGCTGCTCCTTTTATTATAGTAAGGCACCAGCTGCTCAAGAAGTGAACATACATTAATGGGTAATTACTACTATTTGTCTTACATCTCTCTAAGTTTGTTATTGTGTGCCAGTGGATGACTTGGATTGTCACACAACTATACATACACCACGATTTTTTGTTTTAATACTAAATGTTTGATTGCTGGTGAAGAAATAAAAAATACTAATGTGTTGTTCTTTGAGTGTTAGGCACTATTCCTATGAGTAGTTAAAATTATGTGTAATGCATGTAGAACAAGTTGCACAAATATAAATTGCCTTTGATTAAATCCAGATTTGAATTGGCATCAAAAATATTAAGGTGGGAGCCCTCATTTAAAGTCACTAGCAAACTATTTAAGCTTGTCAACTTCATAGCAAGTTTGATCTCTGCTGTTGAGCTGAAAGAAGGAAAAGTACTTAAGCAAAAGGTGTTGCACCTTTGCCTTTACAGCTAGATCCTGAACCAGCTCTCTACCATTATGTACCAGTGATGTGCCTGATATGGGCACCTTCACTGGGAACTGGCATAAAGTGGCATTTTTACCTGTTTCCCCATACTCTCCACCAACTTCTGTGCTGGCCATCATGGATGGCAGATCTGTAGATGCAGCAGTGGCTATGCCATTTCTTTAAGCCCCACTGTTGTTGGCCAGGGGTTTGGAATGCCTTCCCCTCCAGTTGTATAAAGTATAACACCTACACAAAACAGTTTAAAAGCAATTTAAAAGAAACAGTTTAAAAAAGCAGTTAAAAAAACAACAAGGCATTTCAAGATTGTGGCATATATAATAATAAAAGGAACCTGTATAAAACAGGAGCAGGGACATGGGCCATTGTTGGACCATCCGCATTCACAAGATCCTGGATCCAGCCTTAAGCATTTCCAGTTGAAATGATATTGATTAGCAATTAATAGGAAAGATCTCCTCCTGGAATCTGGCAAACTGCTGTTATTCAGGGAAGACAGTAGTGGGGCAGATGGATAAGTATTCTGAGCTAGTATAAAACAGCTTCCAATGTCCACATCAGATCTAATTTCACACTGTTCAGTGAAATATTAATGCATAAGTCTGATCTGTATGTGATGATGCCTTTGGAGTATGTTTCACAATTTGATTTGATTTAATTCACTGTAAGGTATTTGTAAGGAAGGGCTTTCTGTTCGTTTGCCTGATTTATTTATTTCTCTTTCAGAGTGAAGATGGAAGTTTATCTAAAGTACAACTTTCTTTTCTGAAAGAAAGCATACAGCTAAGACTAATCACACTGGATGTGTTTGTAAATAAAAATTAAATCTGAATATAGAGTGGTGGGCATTTATTTCTGCTTGCTGCTCAGTTATTGAAATCCACAGTGCAGAAATCATTCCATCCTCATTAAAAACGGACCTGGGACTTTTATATTTTGCCTTAATTCAGTCTGTTTGGCATCTTCATATACACACCTTTCAGTTTCTCTATGATATGCAATTGCTGGAATAAATCTGGGAAACTTGAGTTTTTCACTGAGGGGATATTTGAGGCTGTTCATCAGCCTTGGTGGCCCAGCCCCCATTGATAGGGGTCCAGCTGTGAGCAATGTGTCTCAGTTGTTGCGGCTGGACTACTTTTTCCTCTTGCACTCAGTGCTGGTATGCCACTCCCAACTGTAGAAAGAGCAGCATGGTTTGCTCCTAGAGAAAGCATTGGTCTGCAGCCCTAAGCATACTTAATAAAAAACACAGTTACCTTTTAAACCGGAATTCCTATAGTCTATAGGGGGGTGGCAGTCCTCAGACTTGCAGGGATAGAATTTGTTATTTTACTGCAGCTCTGAAGTCCACCAACCTAGACTCGTGTGCAAGACAGTGATTCAGGTAAAACATGCTAAGAAATAAGTAACCGGATGCCTCTGAATACATGCTCAATAATTCGTCATTAGTACCAGAACTAATCTTCCTGCCCAAATCCATTTCTAGTTTTACTACAAATATTCTTTTTCCAACAGTTTTTTTAATTATTAATTTTAAGGTGTGGAGCTTTTTACATGTTATTATTGCCACCCTGGGTTCCATAGGTAGATCCTCATCTGCTTTCTGGCCTACTAATTGATTTACAGTGATCACCAACTAAGCCAAACCTGGACTAGATCCACTGAAATCAATGTACTTTGCTGCAAAGGGTCTACCCTGAGTATAGGTAGGTAGCCATGCTGGTCTGCCATAGTCAAAACAAAATAAAATAAAAAAAATTCCTTCCAGTAGCACCTTAGAGACCAACTAAGTTTGTTCTTGGTATGAGCTTTCGTCTGAAGAAGTGTGCATGCACACGAAATCTCATACCAAGAACAAACTTAGTTGGTCTCTAAGATGCTACTGGAAGGAATTTTTTATTTTATTTTGTTTTACCCTGAGTCTTCCATAGAAATGACTAAGCAACCCTTCACAAGCAGTTTTTGTCTTAAGAATTTTTAAAAGTGCCTTGCTGGATCAGATAGGCCTTGTAATCGAGTGTAATTTATCAACAGATAGGCCACCAGAAATTAACTGCTAAACTATTGGTGTCTTATCTACATTCTGAACATACCAATTGTTTGATCAGACCAATGGCCCAACTCTTCTCACAGTGACCAAGCAGGCCTGTGGGAAACCGTCAAACAGGATGTGAGCATGGGAGCATTCTTGTCTTCCTTCCAGTAACTGGTATTCGAAAGCAGTACTGCCTGGAGGCAGAACAAAGCCACCATAGATCTAGATACTAGAGTCATACATTACCTGCATGCTGAGATGCAACACAAATGAGTAGGAATTCTTGTTCAAAGAGGGAGGCTTTTTACATTTGGCCAAATAAGCTACAGATTTCTATTTAAACATAAATTTCACATAACACTACTGTTAATACCCAGAATGAGCAGTAATATTAAATACAATAAAACATGATAGCTCAGTTGGTTTGAGTGTGGTGCCGCCCAGAGTGGCTGGGAAAACCCAGCCAGATGGGCAGGGTATAAATATTATTACGGCAGAGTGGCTGGGGAAACCCAGCCAGATGGGAAGGGTATAAATAATAATACACCAAGGTTGTAGGTTCAATCCCCATGCAGGACAGTTGCATAGTCCTGCATTACAGGGAGTTGGATTAGATCAGTGGTTCCCAACCTTTTTTTGGCCATGCCCCACCTAAGCATCTCTAAAATCTTGACAGCCCCCCCCCCCCCGGTTACTTATTCAAAAAGTGAACTATTTATGTGGAGGAAGCCTAAAAGGCCGTCCACTGTTAGCTCATTCTTGAATTGCTTCCCCCTAAAAATCAAATTGGCCCCCTGTGGGGCGTGTGTCCCACGTTGGGAACCACGGGATTAGATGATCCTCAATGTCCCTTCCACCCCTATGATTCTGTGATTCTATAGTAAAATATTATCTGCTCCTTTAGGAAGGAAAACTGTCCCAAAACAGTTCAGCTACAGAATCCTGATTATCGCCAGGGGGGTGGGGGTGGAGATTTTGTTTGACATGGCTCTGTGACATGACTGCTAACAAACCATTCTCTCTCAGCCTCTCTGTTTTGAGTGTCTAAAATGGGCTAAAAGCATGCTAACCTGTTGTTGGGTTGTCAAGAGAGGGTGTAAATATTGCTACCTGCAGTGAACCTTCAAGAGAGCACGATATTCAGAAGTAAATACGAACAACACTGAATGAACAAATGAGACTGGGTGACAGTTTTTCATGTGTTCACTGGCAAGAAGCTGGTTTGGGGACAATTAATGGTCTGCACAAGCACCCAACGCTAAACTAATCAGTTCAGCTTCTGAGCAGTGCATGGCAGGAATTCTGCTTGTTTATTATTTTTTATGACTTGCAATGAATGTCGATTCTGAAAAGCTCTTTAAATCATCCTCGTGGCACATGATAAGTCAGGAAGGAGCGACCTTTTCCCAGAGCAGCATTTTCCCTGCTTATGGTTTCCCAAATATTGATAAAGTTCTGTGAGTACAACACAAAGTGCCAGATTCATCATACTGAAATGATGGCTAATGTGCAATGCAAGGTAGCTGGCTTTACTCCTGGCACATAAGCTCTATCACTCATAATTGTTTGTGCATTCCTGCAAATGCCAAGAAAATCAAACATCTGTCATGCCAGATGAGGGAACGCGACTCATTTACCACACTTAGCACTCCACTCATCCTGGAAAAGGTCACTTGGACATGAACAAGCTGTACGTGGTTAACCAGAGTAGAAAATGATAGCATACATCTCCCAAGGCATGTAGATGGAATTGGTGACTCTAACAATATTAATATGGTTATTCACCTTCAAGGGACATTTTTTTTAAGTATATACAAAATTATGAGGTCTAAATGGCTTATTCTGGAAAGTAAAAGCTTCCTAAAAGCTTGGTGTGCAAAATATTAACGATTTGGATTTTACAACTAACATATAGGCAGAGTTTACTGAATTCAATGCAGCTTATGCGCAGAAAAATGTGCATTTTAATTTGCTTTACATCTTAAAACTTCATATTCAGTGTTTTTGTAAGTGCTAGACATTTTTCCTACAATTTTCACTAGACGAACTTTGCTATCGGATGCAATTGCTAAAACAAACGTAAAAAAAAAAACAGCAATACTGAGGTAAATGAAGAAAAGGCCTACTTTGTGGTGGTGGCGGCTCCCCAGTAACTGAATAATAATAATAATTTTATTACTTATACCCCACCCATCTAGCTGGGTTTCTCCAGCCACTCTGGCTGGCTTACAGCATATCTAAAACCATAATAAAAACATCAAGCATTAAAAACCTCCCGATACAGGGCTGCCTTAAGATGTCTTCTAAAAGTTCTGTAATTATCTCCTTGACATCTGAAGTTTTCTGCAGGGAGGGTGCCACTACCAAGAAGGCCCTCTGCTCTCTTGAATGCCCTCAAGAGGCTCATGTGCCTTTTTACAATCTTTTTGGCACCACATGCAGGCCGTTTCAGCTTTTAAACTGAATTTCAGGGTCGATTGATTTTCAGAGCTGTTGCATATAGGGTGTCCATGTGCCCTACTTTGCAAAGGAAAGTTTGAAGAACTGCCTGATCGAAGTCTGGTTTCAAAATGAAGAACTCTAAGGAGGGAGAGCAGGGGCCTTGAGGTTGCCCAATGCTAGCTAGTACCTGGGCAGAAGACACATACTGTACATACCTACATCATTTTAATTGTATGCCACCTTTCCATAGTTAAAACCATGCTCAAGGTGGCTTGCAACATGAAAAAACACGTAGTAACGAACATAACAAAGGTAGTCATAAACAATAAATAAAACATCAAAAAGTACACAACCAAACGGAAGAATTTCCACAAGATCTAAAATCAACATGCAAAAAAATAATATCAATAACAGCAACAACCCCCCCCCCCCCAAAAAAAAACGACATGCCAACACCCCCTTTTTGCATTTTTTATGATTATGTATTTTGCCCTTTTTGGCAATGTGTATGTTTTTAGTAACACTGTTTCACTGTGCTATTCTCGGTTGGTTATCTGTTGTTGCTGGATTCGGTTTACTTTTTATTATTCTATATTATTATACCTCCGTCTTCCATTCTTTGTAAGCCTCCCAGAGAACATTGTTATTTAGTGGCATAAGATGCTGCAATAAATGAAACATGCTTGAATCATTGCATCACCTATCCATCTATCCCTGCTCTTATTGCATTGTGTCCTGAATTTTGCTGTCCCTGTGTCAGAGAGTATGCAGTAGCTGGAGTTTCTGGACCAGGATCCCAAATTGGGGTTCAAGGCAGCTTCCAGCATTTTAAAACATTGTTATAAAAGGCAAAGTAATGAAAACAAAGCAATGTGATCGTGTTCTGACGCCTTCTTCATGTGTCTCCTCCATGAGAGGTCCAGAGGATGGCAACAAAGGAAAGGACCTTCTCTGCTGTGGCTCCCTGCTTGTGGAATGCTCTCCCCAGGGAGGCTTGCCTGGCACCTTCATTATATATCTTTACAGGTGAAACTCAAAAAATTAGAATATCATTGAAAGGTTCATTTCTTTCAGTTGTTGTTGTTGTTGTTGTTCAGTCGTTAAGTCGTGTCCGACTCTTCGTGACCCCATGGACCAGAGCACGCCAGGCACCCCTATCCTCCACTGCCTCCCGCAGTTTGGCCAAACTCATGCCAGTCGCTTCGAGAACACTGTCCAACCATCTCATCCTCTGTCGTCCCCTTCTCCTTGTGCCCTCCATCTTTCCCAACATCAGGGTCTTTCAGTAATTCAACTTAAAAGGTGAAACTAATATATGAGATAGACTCATGACATGCAAAGCGAGATATGTCAAGCCTTTATTTGTTATGCTTGTGATGATTATGGCGTACAGCTGATGAGAACCCCAAATTAACAATTTCAACTTTGGGGTTTTCATCAGCTGTGCGCCATAATCATCACAATTATAACAAACAAAGGCTTGACATATCTCGCTTTGCATGTCATGAGTCCATCTCATATATTAGTTTCACCTTTTAAGTTGAATTACTAAAAGAAATGAACCTTTCAACGATATTCTAATTTTTCGAGTTTCACCTGTAGGTGCCAGACAAATACATTTCTCTATAACCAGGCTTTTGGCCAATTAACATTCAGTGACCTTTTAAATGTGTTTGTGGAAAGGGGCTATTGGCTTGGTTTATTATGTATGTTGTGAACAGCATACCATCCAACATTTCTCCGATGAAAATAGGAAGGTCCAATTCCATAATGATAATTTTACTATTTATACCCCACTCAGCTTACTGGGTTGCCCCAGCTACTCTGGGTGGCTTCCAGCAAGTATAAAAACATAATGAAACAGTAAACATAAAAACCTCCCCTATACAGGATTGCCTTCAGACAGCTTGGGGGGTCTGAACTCCATACCCACCAACATTTCTCCAATGAAAATAGGAACATCCTAAGGAAAAGCAGGACATTTCAGGATCAAATCAGAAACCAGGACAGCTTCTCTAAATTAGGGACATCCCTGGAAAATAGAGACACTTGGAGGGTCTGGAACAGCCCTGTTTATCTTTAGATGAAGGGCGGTATACACATTTAAAAATAAACTAGTTAAGAACAATAATTAAACTACAACAAAAAGCATTGAGAACTAGCAATTAAAATACAGTTTGTCCTGACAGCAGCCCAATGATCAGCATGGTCTGAACCTTAGTTTTCAAAGACCTGTGCTTTATTGCAAATTCCAGGCACAACCAGGCCATGAATGATTTTTTTTAATCCCCAATATGTGCAAGGACAATTTAGATGTCAGTTTGGCCGGGTATTTTGTAACTCGGTGGCCTTTAACTGCTCCTTCAAAACCCTCTGAAACTTTTTTTCTGGTATGCACACCAAGCTGCTTCACAGTCGCAAGTGAGAAGTATAATTATATGTGATTGTGCTGAGCTTTTGTCATCCCCGCAGGCTCCCAAAACACTCGGCATGCTGTGAATTTCGTTTGTCAGCTCCTAGGCCCAGAATGTGCAATTTTAAGATTTTGTGGGACATTTTGGAATTTCCATAATTTAACAGACCATTCGCCCATTAAATTCTGCAGAGCTCTGATGGCTCAGGTGTGGAGTCGGGGGTACAGAAAATGAGCTTAAAATAAGTATGATTAAAATAAGCCATGGCTTAACATGATGTGCAAACCTAGCAATCGTATAGCCTGCCGTGGGCTTGACAGCCCTCCTGTTCTTGAAGTCTCAGGCAGCCAGCAAAAATAGCTTTATTGATCTCCCGGTGAGCTGCCATATATGGCTGATGGGATGTGTTCAGCTTCATGAGCTGCAAGTTGTGCAGGTCTAATGTACGGATTTTCTGTTTATCTCTCCTTGTTTGAGAGGGCCTGGTAATAGCTGCTTGTTCTTCTTATTGTTTTGTTTTGCTTTTCTTCTCCCTTCCGCTTTCCTCACAGTGGGGGAGTTAATTGGTTTAGCAAAAAGTTCCTTCCGAAGCTCCCAATGCGATCAAATGAGCAAAGGAATAAAAGGACAAACAGAGAGGATGGTGCAGCTGGCAATGGCAACATCTCATTGAGCTATCACATAACAGAACACTCAAAATAAAAAAATATACCATCCTTTAGCAACAATAGGAAGCAGGAGGTGGAACCTATAATGTGACCTCACGGTGTTTTTGCAACATCCCTAGATGTGCTGTGTCTGAGACAGGTGGCTTAAAGACTTAATAGAGCCCTGCAGCCAACTCTGGCTAATAAATTCCAGCGCACACAACTCTCCCCTTAGCTTCAAATCAGTGGATTTGTGCAGAATCTCTCTCCCTGCTGTGCCTCTCCCTCAGTAATGCATGCTCTCTCTGTCATCTACTCTTCTTCCACTTTGTCCCTCAGCTCTCTCTCGATTATCCTTGGCCTCCCATTCTCCATGCATGCTCCCTGAACCCTTCCCTGTGGGTTGGACAGATACTGGTACCTATAAAAGATGCTGCAGTAGTAGATTTCCTGCATTAGCAATGGATGGAACTGCTTGATGTCTGAAGTCCCCTTCCAGCTCTACAATTCTGTGGACACTGGCATGTCTCAGCACTAAGCCGGTGCTGATTTGGGAGTAAGTAAAACTTTGTTAATGTACCACCTTTTAGCTCAAAGCAGTGTATACTTGTCACCATGGCAAAGTGGTCACTCACTACCATTCACAACTGCAGTGGTTCATACAATAAGGTAAAAACGTAAAGGACCCCTGGACGGAAGTCCAGTCAAAGGGTTGTGATGCTCATCTCGCTGTCAGGCCAAGGGAGCCGGCGTTTGTCCAGACAGCTTTCCAGCTCAAGTGGCCAGCATGACTAAACCGCTTCTGGTGCAACGGAACACCATGACGGAAATCAGAGCACGGAAATGCCATTTACCTTCCCACCACAGTGGTCCCTATTTATCAACTTGCACTGGCATGCATTCAAACTGCTAGGTTGGCAGGAGCTGGGACAGAGCAACAGGAGCTCACCCCATCGCGGGGATTCGAACCGCTGACCTTCTGATCAACAAGCCCAAGGTTCAGTGGTTTAGACCACAATACTGCCACCTTCATAAGGTACAACCAGCCCAAGGAAACCAAGCCAATGCCTCCTATCATAGAGCAGTAGCTGCTCCTCTCTCTCTTCCGTAACTGAGATAGCCAGGCCAGTCACTCCTTGCTTTGTTGCCGGGCGCATAGACTGGCCTAGTTTGCATGTCACTTTAAACCAGTATGGTTTAAAACTGAACCTACAGCTTGTGGCTGCATGGCATGAAAATCAAGGATACTTTAGTCCTTCCCTGCTCTTGCTGCTGTCAGGAGTGCGTGCAGGAGCCAGGCCCCATGACCAGCAGGGCTTCGCAGGACTGGGGCCTTCCTAAGTTTGTTCTGGAGAGGCAAGGCACGGCCGCACAGGTGAGGCCACTTGGTAACTCACTGCACCTGGTGGCAAGAGCCAGGAAGCCTTGCTGTGTCTGGCCTCCTGATTCCTGGCTTCTGGACTCCTTGCTTCTCGACCCCCGGACCTTTGACTTTGTGACTTTCTGCTTCCTGACCCTCGGACCTCTGGTTTCTGGACTCGCACTCCTGCTCCCACCTTGCCATGTTGCCCCTGGTCCTGATGTCCTCTGCTGGGACTTCGTTCACCCGTAGACCAGACCGTGACAGCTGCTGCCACACTGTTAGGAACCAAGTCATGGTTTAGCTTTGCAGTACATCCAAACCTAGGCTCTTGGTTGGCCTCTCTCTAGACAGACCGTGAGCTGTATCCAAGCTTCATGCTTCGCATACCGCCTGTCAGAGGTGTGAGTTGTGCCCAACATTGGGCATGACATCACACACACACTGCTGCCCCAACTCAGATTTGGCCCGCCATCTCCCACCCACTCATCGCCCAGCGCCTAACCTGTGAGGTAGCTTAGGCTGAGAGTGAGCCTCATGACTGTGTGGGAATTTGAACCCGTCTCCCAGGCCCTAGTCCTGCACTACACCAAAATATGCAGGGCCATTGTGTTCCAGATGCATACAAAAAAGAGCTGGTCCTCCTGGCTAATAAAATAATGTTCTTTTTAATCACACGTTTGCATCATTACTTCCATATTTTTGAACATATGAAGTGATGCACAATTATTACCTTGTTTCCCTTTGATTTATTTGGCCTGGTGCCTCTTTACTTAGCTATTGTTAAAATAAACTAGACTACATGGGTCATTTATGATGTGATTTAATAAGATGCCTTTTACAGGCATCTACCCTGCAGGGAGACATATAGCTTGCAAGCACCTAGTGAAAAGCGTTCCCCCCCCCCTCTCCACTTTTCATTCTTTATTTTCCTTCCTGGGATTCTGCATAAGAGGCAATTTAAAGCTACAGTGAACACGCCATTATTAAAGGACAATCTACTCAAAAAGAGCTTCATACCCTAGGAGAGAAAATGACAATCACGTGCCAAAATGAGGGAGGTCATGACTGCAAGCCTGGCTGGTTCCTAACTTTCTGTGAAAATTGCCATGCAAATTGTGCCTTGATTCCCCCTCTCCCATTTTTCAAACAGTAAATATTTATTCCATTGCAGCAAAAAGGATGAGCCCACAAAGGGACATAAATCTGGAAGAAAGCAGTGACAAGAGCCACCTAGAAACTGGTTTTCCGGGTACTTATTCTCTCCCCCCCCCCCCCAGGCTTCATAAATGCTTGCAGAAAAGTATCTGCAAGGTTTTATATAGAAATTGTTAGGACTGGCTATTCAAAGATCAGAGGCGGTTTTAGGGTAGTGTGACTGGTACATGAGAGATGGGGAGGGTGTGCCAAATTTTAGTGTTTCACAGGACACCGCTTAAACCTGAGAGCTCGAAGTTTGCCACTGCAAAGATGAACTTGTCCAATAATTAAGGGTCCTTCTAGATGACCTATTTATTGAGCGTTCATCTTGATTTGCTTGCACAAAGCTTCTGCAGAGGTTAGACTATGCCCAGGGCTGGATTTAGGTTTGATGAGGCCCTAAGCTACTGAAGGTAATGGGTCCCTTTATATGTCCAGCTGTCCTTTGTCAACAACAAATTTTCACTGTTTTTCGTGTTGAATATATACTATATGAACCTAATAGGCATCTAAAGCCACTTGCACATAACAAAATATGTATTTTATCAAAGTAATTGTTGAACGGAAATACAATTAAGAAGAAGTATATTAATAGTGAAATACAAATACAGTGGGGGTGTTTTCCTTTAATTGGGGGGGGGCAAAAGAGTGGGGCCCTAAGCTATAGCTTGTTTAGTTTATATGTAAATCCAGCACTGACTATGCCTGGTCTTTATTGAACCTGTTTTGTTTGCAGGACGCTTATATGGCAATGAGTATTAACCCTGTTTTGCTTGCAACCATTTGTTCATCCTACACTTTTCAGTGCATTTCCCTATCAGTTCCATAACAGCAAAAAGTCAATTTTTTAAAAAGTGGATTTGTTGAACTTGGGCAATACGTAGATATTATATTAGACTAGAGAATAATATTAAAGAAACACCCTTCTTCCATCTATCAGAGAATTTGTGGTTGAGACCTAACAAGAGTGAAGCCCGAAAAAAGCTGCTGAGAAACAAGAGGCATCAGCATGCTTGGGTGAGCGTTGAGGTGCAAGGCAATTTCTTAATTATACCCAGTGCTTTTTTTCCAGGGGGTACTCAAGGGAATGCAGAACCAGCACCTCCTTTCTTTTTCTTTTTTTGTTAAAAAGTGTGGCACTTACTATAACAACTTCATGGTGAGTACCAGCACTTATTTTTCTAGGGGGGAAAAGCACTGATTATACCCATAGTCTTGTTTCCATAACAGTATATTGTCTTCTGTCAGATCCACCCTTGATTTAAAAAACAAAAACAAAACACACTTAGCATGGATTTTCTCACTCACAGAAGCCTTAAGGCACTAGTGATAAACACTAGAGGCAGGGTCTTTTTAGTCCGGTGGAATTCCTTCCCAAGGGATGTGCAGTTGGCTCCATTAGTCCCAGACTGAACTATTTGCATCAACTATTTCCATTGAAAACATGCTCTATATTCAATTCATTTTCCAGAAGTGGCTTTTACATCATGTGAAAGCTGAAGTATAATTTGGAAATCAACCATTAGGGACATGTCAGAAAAGTGAAAATGAACTGCTGTGTGAATGCAGCCTTAAATTACACAGCTGCATCTCTGCCCACCTAGGCTATGTCCTAAAGTTTGAGTGAACACATGGAGGTCAGTGGTGGAGCCAGTGGCCAAATCCTCCCTCTCCCTCTCTGCTTTCATTGCTACATGGTTGAATACTCGAACAGTCCGTATGAGTTATCCAAAAGGAGTACATAAAGTATGATCTGTTTGTTAATAACCTCTTCATCATCTCTCATTAGTCAGAGACTGTGGTGGGATCTACTCACATAACGCTGTGAAAATGCTTTAAAAAAAAAAACATTTTGAAAAATACAGTTGCCACTGTATAGCTGAGTCCTACCTTAAAGGTGGTATGGGGGATACTATTAGTTTGTGCATTTCAGCAAAGATCCCATCTCATCAGTCACTGTAATTAGTAGATTAAAAACTCCCATCTGCTGCTTTGGTATTTTAATCCATCAGCAGGTAAGAGGAAAAGTACTGTCCTCTAGGATGGAAATAGGGATTGTATTTTATTATTTTGTTAAACGAACCTTAACTTGCAGCAGCAGTTCTGAAGGAAGGTAAGGCCAAAATTAGCTCTGAAACAGCATACAAAAGATGATTTATGGGGAGTTAGTTTAATTTTAATAAAGTAATATAATCCCTGTTCCTTGCTTTATAGGTAGGATTTTGCCCTTTACTTATAGAAGAAACAGCTTCCTTCTGAGCTCTATTAACTGATAACATTTTTTCCCTACACACAGACACACTTGTTACAATTCTCTCTGGCTAAACTAATGAGTGGTTTGAGGACCACATGCTTTTGGTTTTCTTTTTCTCCAAAGTATATGCTGGTAAAATTGTAAATAATACCACTAAAGCCCATAAATGCGCAAACAGTATCCTGTCAGGTGTGCCTCTAGAAAGTACACCATAGTGGTAATGTACAATCTGCAGCTCATTGTCCTAGTGATATCAGAAGGAAAACAGACCCCCAATGACCAATGAAGCTGTATCTTCTTGTATCTTTTCTTAATACAAAGTATAACATTGACACCAAGCCCCTGGGTTCATCTACAGGTTCCCTGTCTCTGATGGAGAGTTCCTCTGCTCCTCTCAGCTCATAGCCATAGCTACTAACCATTATGACTATATTCTGTCTCCATGGTTGGAGGCAATATGCTTCTGAATACCAGTTGTTAGAAACTATAGGAAGGGAGAGTGCTCTAGTCAGTGCTTAGTTCCTGCTTGTGCGTTTCCCACAAGCATCTGGTTGGCCACTGTGGAAACAGGATGGTGGACTAGATGGATCATTGGCCTGATCCAGCAAGCTCTTCTTATGTAATTAGCAGCACTATGCCAGCTGTGTCAGATGGAGGTCAGCAAAGAGGAAAGAGCCTTTTTGTTATGATGACAGTGTTACTGTTCGCAGGGACGTTGGCAATTTAAGACTGCTGTGAGAATGAGAGCCAGTGAGCAGACCTTGCCAAGATCCCACCAATTCATTTTCTGCTTATAGAGAGTTCAGGGAGAAACTGCACATCTTAGCACAGATTGGCCACCCTGACATTTTGGCAATATATAAATATAAGCCAATGTGATTGCTGTCTCTAAACAGCTTTAATAAACCTGCAAATGCTGTGTCCTATCATCACAAAAAGTGGTGTGTTGGGGGGTGGGAATGAGAGTAAATCTATTCACAGTGTCTCATAAAGTTGTATCTGATCAAAGAGTCCATTTGGGGATGGGGGGGAAGAATCATCAGTTCCATTGTCCTATCTTGCAGCAGGACATCCTATAGATGAAGCATCCAGAGAAGATTGTGTGGTCATGGCAGCAGCAACAATGTGTGAATCATCAACATAGGGCTCCTCCAGATGAGCTGCTTATTGTGCATTTCATTCTGATTTGCTTACACAGAGCTTACATGGATGTTAGATGAACTCAGCTCTTTACTGAGCATTCATTCTGGTTTGTTTGTGGGGACATTATATGACAATGAGCATTTATCCTGATTCATCCTGATTTGTTTGTGCTGAGGTTATAGATGTTCTCATCAACTGCTCATTATCCCACAGTTTTTATTGCATTTCCCTGTCATTTTCCTAACTACAAAAAGGTATTTTTTTTGTTGCAGTAGACTGCTTTAACCCACTTTAATTGTGACTTGAGAACCACATCCCTACAATTCTCTGTCAATCTGTCAATCCCTCTTCTCCAGAAACCCTAGGAATTATAGGGAGTCTCCTATCAACTCTCTTAACAAATGCAGTTCCCAGAATTCTTCAAGGGAAGCCATGCCTGTTTAAAGTAGTATGATAGTTCTTTAGATGTATAGTGTGGAAGGGATCACAGAGAAGTGGCTTCTTAAAGTTGTACTCATAGTGTATCAAATGCACAAACTGTTGTTCAGCACTAAATTTCACTCAGCTTCTAGCTATAAATGCTGATCCTGACCCTCCATCCATTTATTTGTTTTAGACTTTTATATCTCACATTTTCATCATTCAGAGCTCAAGGCAGTTTACATAAAATCATCCATACCAATCTCAGACATCTTTTATGGTAAATATTGCTACATACAGTTTAACTATCTTTGGCAAGCTGCATTAAAAGAGCACTTACTGACTGTAGTATGGCAGTCCCTTTGTGATATTTACCTTTCCTTTTTGTGATTTTAAAATCTCAACATATTGTTTCCTGTATACATGGAACTGGAACAGATACATAATTGATCTGAATGTTCAGGTGTGTTATTAAACAAATCAATGGATCAGCAGTGGATCTCTAGGCTGAGTTCAGACTCCAGAATCATTTTATTAATTTAGCAACGAGTTACCGAGATTTTTGCTATTGATTTGACCATGCTTGGTATCTCTTAAAACACATTTCTGATTTGATTATTTGTGCTGAGAGAACTTGTTCTCTTCATTTCCCTCTCATTGTTTAAAAAAAAACTACAGCAGCCATTTCGTATTGTTTGCCACCCACCAGAGAGTTTTAACTTATCAATTATCACCACTTTAATGCCTGTATTTAAGTTTACACACAAATTACACTGTAAGTCGGACATTGATACGCTCATCTCCTGTGGGTGCATTAACATTGCAGGCTTTGTCACCTTATCTTGTTCCGTCACTTTATTAAAAGTTCTTTATGGGAAACTACTGTATATGTTAGCTTTCTTGTAAGATTATATCTTGACTTTGCTTCATTTTCCAGTGATTTATTACAGAGCAGAATAAATTCATAGTCTAACACCGTCCCATTTAGGAGATAATATTTTGTCAGCTCATCTAGTTTTGCAAATGCTGCTTTTAGAGGTTTAAAGGGTTGTGAAAAATATTTTGAAAGGCACTTAAAAGTATGAAGGGAATGCTGGAAAGATTGTATGGACTGCATCCTCCTCTGACACACTTGTACAAATTGGGAAATGATATTGAGATAGCATTCCCTATTTAGTCACATTTTGTGGAGCGACCTTTTCCAACCTTGTGCTCTTCAGACAGTTTTGGACTACAATTCCAGCATCCTTAACTATTGGCCCCATTGCCTTTGGCTAATGGGAGCTCTGCAACATCTTGAGGGCACCAAGTTTTGGAAGGCTGGTATAGAGCAGTGGTCTTCAGATGGTAGGTTGGGACCCGCTACCTGGTGGGACACAATAGCAACACTACCATCATTCAAACATGTGGGGAAAGGTTAAGAAATGAGTCCCCAGATGCATGTTTGGGTTTGCGAGAAGCAAAGCTACAGGGAACCAGACAGAGGGCCTTCTCGGTAGTGGCGCCCGCCCTGTGGAATGCCCTCCCATCAGGGGTCAGAGAGATAAACAACTACCTGTCATTTAGAAAATACCTGAAGGCAGCCCTGTTTAGGGAAGTTTTTAATTTGTGACTTTGTATTGTATTTTGGTATTTGTTGGAGGCTGCCCAGAGTGGCTGGGGAAATCCGGCCAGATGGGCGGGGTATAAATAATAATAAATTATTATTATTATTATTATTATTATTATTATTATTATTATTATTAATGGGAGTCTTGAAAAGGCTGAAGTCTATTGAGAGCATTTCCTGTTGTCCGTATCTACCAGGTCCTGGTGCCTGAGTCAGGTGAGGCTTCCTCAGAAGCAGAGGGTGAGCCCCTTGCAACTCCACAACATGCTGGAAGTAGGAGCTGACTCTCCCTTGTGAGAAAACCAGATAAGCAGCTGTGTAGGATACCTCACAGACCTCACTGAATCCACTGGCTGCCATTTGCCTTTTGTCACATGCCTGGGCTCTCGCTACACTCTACTACAGTTGTAGTATACTATAATGCAATGTAGGGGATACTAAACTACGCATTTATTATACATAAATCAGGACAAAGAAAAACATGGCCTCTCTCCTTGTCGTTCTTCTCGGAGAGAGAGAGAGAACAAAAGCAATACAGAGCGGATGTTCCGCTCACGGGACTCCAGCAATCTGTGCTGGAATGTAAACAGACATGTGACATGTAACAGTCCCACATATCTGCAGCAAGGGTGGAATGGAATTCCCAACAGGGAGTCCTCAAACCTCTGGAGAGGATGTGCAGGGAGAGGCAGCGGGGAGGGGGAATTGCCAGAAAACAGCTTCCCTTTCCATTCCACTCCACTTTTTTAAAAAAAATATTAATAATAATTCATTAGATTTATATACTGCCACACACACCCTTTAGTCAAAAGCAGTCAGGGCTTGTAGGAAATTTAACATTCTTGTGACCCCTTCCATGAAGGAAGCTTCCCACTGTATCTCTGAATGATTTGTTCCTTTTCTTTTGTCTGCATCTGCACTGGGTGTGACCTACCGGTAGGTCACTTGGTCAAACCCAACGTAGCAGCGGCCTCAGAAAAGCCCATTCATCATTCCACTCCACTGATGGAGCCCTCTGTGGTGACAGTAAACCACATCCAATGTCTCCCAATGCTTTTGCAGAGGAAGCAGGGTCAGCTCCAGATGAGGATGGGTTTGGGATCCATGAACAGCCTGGGAGTCTAAGATTCAGTCCTATCTTAGTATGTTCCACTGTCACTGTATTGCAGGGCATATAGCAGGGTTTGGGGAACCTGTAGCCCCCTAGAAGTTCCTGAACTCAAACTCCCATCATCCTTGACCATTGGTCATGCTGGCTGGAGCTGATATGAGTTGAAGTTCAGCAACATCTGGAGGGCCCCAAGTTCCCCGTCCCTGGCATATACTATTGGGTGATGAAGGATAAATACAAGTTTTATGCTAAAGAGTGTAACCTATCTTGCCACTTTTCATCCCAACAGGGCTGCCCATTTACTTAAATTCCAAAATTCCTCCAGTTGATTAAAATAATATGACAATATCATTAATATTCTTAATAAGTTCTTATTTAGGTGCTCATTTCCTATACTTGACACTTGGGGATTGAATAAAATGATCTGGTTAATGGTTAAACCTTACCCAAGAAGATTTTTTATGTAGGTCTTACATAGACTCATCCATCAGTCTCTTCATGTAGACATATGGGTAATAAAGGCATATTTGCTACAATTTATCTTTAATAAGAGCCATATATTTGAACCATGGGGAAGATTCTAAAAGTGGACAAGTTCATTTTCAGATTCAGAATGGAAGTATAAAAAGCTATCTATCTGCCTTAATTATGTCAGTGTGAAGGCTTAAAATTTACTTCCTCTTCATAAATGCTACTTAGAATTTAATTTCAGGTGTTCTGCATGGAGTGCATTGGAAAATAGCATTGCATGGAAAATAAAGGCACACAAAAGTTATTATTTCAGAGACAATCCAGCTCTTCCTGTGATCCATATTTTAAAAGGTCATGGCAAAGAGGCTAAGGGCTGCTTGTTGCTTCATTTAAAGCATTGTGAGAATTGAAATGGCTAACTGTGTGTGAAGAGCTTTAGGTTCTGCAGATAACTTGGTGTTAATAGTGATAATATCTCTGTCTGAAGCCATAAAATTCTAAATTCCACAACTGTAGTGTTGGTGAGGCCTATGAAGAGGGTCAGAGTGCCACCTCTGAATAATATTGCTACCATCCAGGGTAGTTGTCCCTTGGCCTGAAGCAGCAATCCATGCCTCATTCATTAGTAATGATTTAATTGCTGAATATTCTGGAAATCTGAAACCGATATCTATTTTGGGTCCTCCTGAATGACAGAGGTGAATCTAAAAGACCTGAATTGTCATGTGCTAGTTATTTTGTATATACTCTGGCACTATTCAATTAGAAATCCCAGAAGGACAATAGTTAAGAGAAGATACCGCTGTGCTTTTCATGTGCTTTATATGGGGGGGGGGGGACCACGGAGAAATATTCACAAGTTCTTTTTTCATTAAAAAGTTACCCTTTCGTATCATGAAATTACTTTTAAAAAAGTATAATCTCCTGTTATATGGGGAAGCGCTGGATGACATGGTAAAGTCAGCACAAATAAAGTGGGCTCAGGTTATGGGTCATAATATACAACTGGGGACGCGGGTGGCACTATGGGTTAAACCACATAGCCTAGGGCTTGCTGATCAGAAGGTTGGCAGTTTGAATTCCCGTGATGGGGTGAGCTCCCGTTGCTCAGTCCCAGCTCCTCCCACCTAGCAGTTTGAAAGCACGTCAAAAAGTGCAAGTAGATAAATAGGTACCGCTCCGGCGGGAAGGTAAACGGCGTTTCTGTGTGCTGCTCTGGTTCGCCAGAAGTGGCTTTGTCATGCTGGCCACTTGACCCAGAAGCTGTACGCTGGCTCCCTCTGCCAGTAACGTATGATGAGCACCACAACCCCAGAGTCGGACATGACTGGACCTAATGGTCAGGAGTCCCTTTACCTTTATACAAGTGCAAGACTGGGAAAAGATGTGGAAGGTGAATTTAAAATTTACAGATCGTATCTTATTGAAAGAGAATTATATGAAAATGATGTATAGATGGTATATTACACCAGAGAAAGTGGCAAAAATGTATAAAAATGGATCTAAAACCTGTTGGAAATGTGAAGAAAAAGATGGTACATTTTATCATATGTGGTGGGAATGCAAAAGGGTTAGAAATTATTGGGAAATGATATATAATGAATGGGGGGGTGTTTAAAAAGACTTTTGTTAAGAAACCAGAAGCATTCCTCCTAGGAATTTTAGATCAAGATTTTAAAAAAGAAAATTGGAGATTGTTTATGTATGCAACAACAGTGGCAAGAATTATATAAGCACAAGCTTGGAAGACAGAAGAAATACCAATGAAAGAACAATGGGAAGGGAAACTTATGAAATATGCAGAACTGGAAAGATTAACAGATAAATTAGAGACTTTAAAAGAGAAGGGGAACCATTTACAACATATATGAAGAAAAAACATAAAGAATTGGACTCACTGAGCAGGGTTTGAATAAACAAACACAGTTGTATATAACAGAAAGTAAGATTATATGTATTGGGAAAATTTTGGGAAACAACACGCAGGGTTAGTAATATGGGAATAAATCAAAATGGGAATATGAGGGAAGTCCAGGGGAGGAGGGGGGAATATAGAAAATCGTTAGAGAAATATTGTTAGAGGATGTATGGAAAAACGAATAATTTTTTTAAAAAAATGTTACCCTTTAGAGAGAGGAAAAAGTAGTTAATAACAACCACATAAGGTCCTGAATCAGAGCAGGGCTATGGTATTAGCAGAGGATTTTGTTAAAAGCTTCCCAACCCAATGTTATTTACCCGTTTAAATTGTCACAGTCAATCACCGAAGCTGCTATTTGCTCTATAGGGCCATACTGTTACAAGCCACTCCCATCTCTGCTAAGTTGTTGTTGTTGTTGTTCAGTCATTCAGTCATGTCCGACTCTTCGTGACCCCATGGACCAGAGCACGCCAGGCACGCATATCCTTCACTGCCTCCCGCAGTTTGGCCAAACTCATATTAGTAGCTTCGAGAACACTGTCCAACCATCTCATCCTCTGTCGTCCCCTTCTACTTATGCCCTCCATCTTTCCCAACATCAGGGTCTTTTCTAGGGAGTCTTCTCTTCTCATGAGGTGGCCAAAGTACTGGAGCCTCAACTTCAGGATCTGTCCTTCTATCTTTGCATTCTAAGAACAAAACATGAGTCTGCTGGATTTCACCAATGGCCCATCTAGTCCAGCATCCTGTTCTCACGGTGGACCACAAGATGCCTGTGGGAATCCTACAAGCTAACCAAAAGCCACAGGTTCCCCACCTTTGTGTGTGTGTGTGTGTGTGTGTGTGTGTATACATACATACATATATATATATATATATATATATATATATATATATTCCTATGCTCCTGGCAAATTTTATACTGTTTCTCAGAGCTTCAGACCTGTGTCCTGTGCACGGTACATACAACAGTGTCTGTGTTTAAATGTAATCATATTTTAACATGGCTTTGAGAACAGCATTAATAGCTGGCAATATCAGCTTCCAAGGAAAAGCTCAGGAGACTACAAAGAAAATTGACCCAACATGTTTTTGCTTAAGATAATGGCTCTCAAGAAGAGCTACTGTGTTCCATCTTCATGCGGTAAATAGGTGCGTATACACCATCCTGATACTACATTTACTCCAGAATAAATAGACAATTAACCAGATGGCTATAAGCCTGCTGAAATCAATTCCTAAAAGCCTCCTGACACTGAATTTTCTATCATCCCAAGAAGCAAAGACTGATTGTATTATACAAATCTAAGGCCAGTTTTAAATATTGATTTCTGCAGTGGTTTTTTTTTTTAATGCGAATAGCAACAACTGGAAGCGGGGCTGATAATGGTTGAGATCAGAGCAGGCAGGGAGGAGATTTAGCCCTTTCGTCTCCTATTGTGATCCATCCTCTGAAGTTAATATGTGAATTGGGAGGAAATCCCCCATTGGCACCCATTCAAAAATGTATAGTTCATACCTTATTCCTTCTTTACGCTGGCATAGAATCTGAATGGGGCCTGATAAACTGCTCCTGTTCCTTGAGCTGTCAGATCTGGCCATGGTGATTCATGCCTTAATTACATCCTGGTTGGACTACTGTAACGTTCTCTACATGAGGCTGCCTTTGAAAAGTTTTCGGAAGCTTCAGCTGGTCTACAATGCTGTGGCCAAAAGACTACTGACTGGGGCCGGTTGCAGGGAGCATGTTACCCCCTTATTAAAACAACTTCACTGGCTACTGGTCCATTTCTGGGCACAATTCAAAGTGCTGGTTATGACCTATAAAGCCCTATATGGCTTGAGGCTTGAGTATGCAAACCTGCTCAGGTGCTAAGCTCCTCAGATGAGTACCTTCTGTCAATGCCATCAACATCAGAAGCATAGTGTGATGAGTGAGAGAGCCATTTCTGTGGCTGCTTCCATATTACCCAATTCCCTCCCAAGAGAGGTTAGTCAGACTCCCTCTTTGTTATCCTTCTGCCAGCAGGCTAAGACCTTCTTGTTCAGACAGGCTCTTGGAAATTAAGGTGCAGAAGATGCTGAGCACCGGGCTAAGGTCAGGTCAAACTGTGTTTAACTGCTTGTTTTAAATGTGTTTTCATGTATTTTAATTATTGTTTATAGTTACTGTAGTTTGATTTTATTACTTTGTATTTTATAGTGTTGTTTTTAAATGTTGTGGGCTGCCTTGAATCTCAACTTGGGAAAAAGGTGTGATAATAAATAATCACAATGATAAATAATAAACCACTTCAGTTTTCCATGCTCTTAAATGTGAGGTTCACTTGTCATTAAAAACTCGCCACAACTACACTGAATAAATTCACCTTTTTAGTAAATAAATCCTGCTTTGTAATTCATTTGATAAATTATAGGGTTTGTACTTGACTGAAAACTTCTAATTATTTGGTCCTGCTTGTCTTTATTCGTTCCCTGGCAGATGGTGATTTTGTGTTATGTGCACTGACCATATGATTGTCAAGTGATCCAGAATATGTATGTTTCCATACTTAGCTTTTTCCTCTCTCTCATTTTTAAACTCAGCTGTTCTTTTTATTCAGCTGTTTCCTTTGATCTGGGCCATTTGTGGCGAGTCTCCGTGAGAAATTCACTTGCAGCATGTCAAGCATGTCATTACAGGGGCAGCATGTCCCATTTTGCCACTTATGGTGAAACTGGAAGTGTTGACACACCCTGTTGCCACCATGCCATGCCACCTGCTGCACCACCACCAGAGAAGCAGATTCCCAGCTGGTGAAGACTTCATCAGAGGACAATATCCCAAGAGGATCTATTCAGAGGCTTAGAGCTTCCTGCAGCTCTAGGACATATTGGGTATGACCTGATGGAAGGCTGTGTCATGTCACGGTCCGGTCTATGGGTGAACCAAGTCCCAGCAGAGGTCATCAGGACCAGGGGCAAGATGGCGAGGTGGGAGCAGGAATGCGAGTCCAGAAACCAGGGGTCCAAGGGTCAGGAAGTCAAAGGTCGGGGGGTCGAGAAGCAAGGAGTCCAGAAGCCGAGGGTCAAGAAGCAAGGGTCCAGAAGCCGAGGTCCGGGGATCAGGAAGCAAGAGGCAGGAATCAGGAGGCCAGATGCAGCAAGGCAGGAAGCGTGTTGCTGTGGCAAAGAGCTGAAGGGAAATGCTGACCTTATATCCCATCCCTGCTCTTGCCACCAGGTGCAGTGAGTTACCAAGTGGCCTCACCTGCGTGGCCGTGCCTTGCCTCTCCAGAACAAACTTAGGAAGGCCCAAGTCCTGTGAAGCCCTGCTGGTCATGGGGCCTGGCTCCTGCACGCACTCCTGGGCATAATGTTCAAGACCTTTCTGAGTGCATTGAAATACATGATAAAGACCTGTAAATTATATCTGAGCTGTTGAGGAAAGGCAGGGGTCAGAATGAAGGGGCACAGAACAAACCTGAGTCAGGATAGACTATCATTGTCCTCAGGGAATGCCCCAACCTGATTAGGAAGCCTTTACAGTTCTGTTGAAGGGATCCAATATTTCAGGATGGGTAGGTGGAGTCATTCTAGTGCCTGTACCAGGTATCTCTGGATGAGACCCAATCTGCCAAGCACAGACACAAAAACCAAATGGCACCAGCCAATCAGCCAGATGGAAAAATTCCTATCAGGCCCCTGCCCAAAAATCAGACGACCCCATGGCAGGCATAGCAAGGTCAATGCACAAGCCTAAGTTGTAGGGAGGGAGGGCGGGTGATCCAATGTACGCAGTGAAGAGGGGCTCATGCTGCATGCAAGGTGAATATATAACCTCTGGGCTGTCCATTAAACATTGCAACATAAAAATCTCCCCAACAACCCGCAGAACCCAATCACATGCCTCGGACATCTATCCGATCCTGCCCAGCAACAGAGGAGGTGTCTTGTTAGCCCCCACCGCAACACGTGCTCTCCATGAAGGAGAACTCGCTTTACCCAGACAGTGGGAAAGTATATTAGCTTCAATACCTAAGGTGTCATTACTGTAGATTTAAAATTAAGACTAATACAACAGAAAATAATATTTACGGTTGTATAATAAAGGGTTAGCTAAGATAGCTCTCTGAAACACATGTTTATACAATGTTCTTTACTTAACAAGTTTTGGAAGAAAGTGCTGAGCTGTGTAACTATGACTGTGCAGAAAAAGTTAAATCTTTCAGCAGATAATATTTTACTGAACTGTATACCTGCAGTATGGAAATTATCAATGGGATAACGGTAATGGATTTTCCGTGTCCTAATGGTAGCCAAGAGATTGATATTGAGGAATTGGAAAAATAAAGATATGTTACCCTTCGATCAATGGACTGATGATATGACATCACTGGCAATTTAGGAACGGACTGCTTACAGGCGCAGACTCTGTATGGATAAATGCAATAATATTTGGAATGTGTTTTTTTAGTAGGCTATTAACATTTACATAAGCAATAGGAAAATAATGCTATACCAGTTTATACAAGAATGTATGGGAATATAGTATGTTGCTTTTTTGTATATTTTCGCTTTTATATGTATCTTTGTTGTTGTTGTTGTTCTCACTCTCACTTTTCCTTCTTTTATTTTCTGTATCACTTTATTTCTTTTAACCGAAATCACCTTAATAAAATATTAAAAAAATTCCAAAACATAAATAAATAGCAGGATCTTGTAGGATCAAACTCAGGACAAATGCAACATTTATCCAAAAGGTAGACCAGCCATCTCATTCCAGAATTCTAATTGACTATGAACACAAATAACATGCATACAACATTGTTGAATGAAATCCCTTATGGTAAGAACAAGGCAAACAACCCCAGTGAAGTCAATAGCAATAACAACTCACATATAGTAGGACACAATCAGAAGAGTTGTTAAGGACTTGAACCACATTATCTTAATGAATGGATCTCTCCTCTTAGGATTAATCAGTATTTTACTTTAAGTTCATTTATTTATAAAATAGATTGTGCTGTTAAGAAATAACAAATTGGACTGAAGAACAATAAGAAGATTGGTTTACAATAGGATTCCACTCTAGATTGTGTTCTTTTAAACATACGTTAACGACCTCCCTCCAACTTATCTCTGTAGAGCCAACCTGACAAATCACTATTTGTATTTAAAATCCATTGAACCTTTATTGCAAGTCTAAAGGGACAGAAAGTTCGTTCCTGGTGTTTCCTATTAGTTTCCAAGCACCATCATTAAACTGCATGGGAATATACTATACAAGGGAACAGGATATGGTCTAAAGGTTGAAGCACACTTAAGGAAATGCAAAAAATGCTTTTCAGGAGTATGATATTATCTTAGATTTACGAATTTGCCAGCAAAGCTAGATATGAATTAAACAGGAAAGACTCTTGTCTTCTGAAGTAATAAACTGAAAATCCTTGATTTGCATTTTTGAAATTGAAACTGACTGCTAACCGATGGAATACAGTTTGAAATAAAGAATTAAGTAGGTGATCAGATATTTAGTTTGCAAAATAAAAATAAGCAAGAATAATTTTTGTACTTAAATCTTTAAAAAAAATGCTCAACTCTGAAACAAATAAAAGCAACTAAACTGGTTCATTCTTCCCTCCTCTCTCTTCCAAACAGGTGATTAGCACTGTCAGAGGAGCTGGCAGTATTAGTCATCATGGCAGAGGTATGTAGAGCTCATTTCTGTGCAGGAATATCTCTGAATAAGAGCTAATAGATTCTCTGGATTCTAGTAAAGGATAATGAAGTCTCAGTTTACAAAGATCACCTAGGTAGAACATCATAGCCTAACAGCTAATGTGTTTCCCAAGCTTGCGTCAGCCAATCAATGTAAATGCAGGGAGTGTTTCGTAAGGAAGAACATCACAAGCCTAACTCCCCTTATCCCTGCCAATTCTTGCCTGCAATTGTCCATCACTTTGGGAAGGAACATAACTCAGTAATAAATCACATGTCTCACATGACAAAGTCCCAGGTCCAGTCCCTGGTGTCACTGAGGAGAGTTGGGACAATGTTCTTGACTGAAACCCTGGAGAGCTGTTGCCAGCCATTGTAGACAATACCGAGCTAGATGGGCCGATGGTCTGACCAGGAGTGCCCAGCACCAAGGGAAGGTGTTGTGCCACAGCCTTCTCAACAGCAGTGCCACTTCGGCCTACTGAGATAGGGTACGGAAGGGTGGTGGCAAGATTTCAGCTGTGTGGGTGTAGCAGTGGCACCAATCCAGTGCTCCTACTTGTGTACCCACACAACACTGGCCTCACTTCTTTCCCTCCTCAATGCTGCTTCCGGAAGGATGGCAGGGTGGCATGGTTCCACTCTGCCAGCCACTTCCTCAATTGACTTGGCATAAAATAGTTTCATAGGTCTTGAATCTGTTTTACCTGAAGCAAGACTTCAGAACTGGCTGTGGAGAAAACAGTAAACACACTGACAATGGTGGGGGGATGGGGATTTGATGACAAGAATCAGCAGGTACAGGAAAAGTTAGTCATTCCCCTGCACTTCCATTTCTTTTTACTTGTTCCATGGCCTTGCATTCCCATTACAATGCAAAAAAGGCACCACATTTGCTTCATAATGCATAGTTTTTTCCTCACAAACATCTCGAAGATGGCAATAATTTAAAAGATGGCCTGCTCTTGTGCATGAGTAGATGGGGCTACTGAAGCAGTCTAGCAGCCAGGACTCTAGCTTGGCAGAAAATGATTAGCCAACGCAATCCAGACTCATGTGTACCAAAAATGATAATTTAAGAAGAATCCTGCTGGGTGTGACCACCTAGCAGGGGCGTCGCAGGGGGGGCGGAGGGGGCGGGGGGGCCCCGGGCAGCACCCCTGTTGGGGTGACACATCGGGGGTGGCCCCGCCCACTGGGCTTTTAATTTTTTTTTACTTTTTTTTAAAAAAAATCTTTTTAGGTTATTTTCGGCACTGCCGGGGTGGAGCCGCAGGGGCAGCCAGCGAGGAGGGGTTTCACCCCCCCACGCTGGCCGCCCCTGCGGCTCTGCCCCAGCAGCGCCGAAAATAGCCCCCCCTTCCAGCGGCGCAGCTCGGCATGGAGGCAAGGGGCGGGCCAGCGAGGTGGCCCGTCCCTCTCCCTGCCCCGACTTGCGCTCCGCCAAGGGAGCCCGGGCGGCGGATTTGGGAGTTTGCAGCCCGCAAAGACTCCTGAATCCGCCGCCCGGCACCCCTTCTTGCAGCGACTGCTCACGCAGGCATGAGCAGCCGCGGCAAGAAGGGGTGCTGCCGCTGGGCGGAGGCTTCTTCAGGAATCTTTGCAGCCCGCAAAGACTCCTGAATCCACCGCCCAGCACCCCTTCTTGCAGCGGCTGCTCACGCAGGCATGAGAAGCCGCGGCAAGAAGGAGTGGTGCCGCCGGGCGGAGGCTTCTTCAGGAGTCTTTGCAGCTCGCAAAGACTCCTGAATCCGCCGCCCGGCACCCCCGGGGGCGGGGCGTCGCGTGCGTCATGACGTCATGACGCATGCACGCCCCGCGATGCTCCGCCCCCAGGGGTGCCTCTTGGCTTCCCCGCCCCCGGCAGCCAAGGGGCTAAGAACGCCCCTGCCACCTAGTCCATCATCCTACTCTCACAGTGGCCAACCAGAAGCCTGTGGGAAGCCGGCAAGCAGGACCTGAGCGCAATAGCACTCGGCACGCTTGTGCTCTCCATTCAGAAGCAGACCATCATGACTTGTAGCAATGTCCTGCTTGAATTGTTCTAATCCCCTTTAAGGCCATCCAAGATGGTGGCCATCCCTACTGTACATATTGTGACAGTAAATTCCATAGTGAGGGCCACCGACTTGTGGGAACCAAAAGTCCATGCAACACATGAGTCTGGATGACAAGAGCACTGAAGCAAGCCACACACTATGCGGAAAGACAGTTTTTTATATAATTTGTCAAAGCAACAACATCAGTATGTTCCAATAAAAGTTGCATGAGTTCCATTGATTTGATTTCCAGACAGACTGTAGTTCTTGAACAAAAGTCAAAACTTTTCCTTTCATTTTTGTTGAATAACATTTTCCCCAAAACCTCAACCTTTCAAGGTCAAATCAACCTGCAATATCTTTGAAAACCTTTCCTTCTTGCAGCCCACACACATTACCCACAAGCCTGGCATTTTAAAGTTCAACACAGTTGCGCTATTAACTTCACATTCAGAAATAACACAAGCACTTTCATATTATGAGCAAAAGAGCCTGAACCTTTATCTGTTCCCTTCTTATTTACCTCATTTATTTTATATAACTATGTTGAAATTTGCTTTGAGAGCTCACTGTATGCGAGAAAGCATTATTTTATTACTTGCAGGAACATAAACTCTTACTAGTAATTTGACTTTTGCTAGCCTCAGTTGAATCAGGATAATTGAAAGTCTGGCTGCTCCATGTTCTGGCTCATAAGTCCCTCTTTTCCATACAGCTGCAGGTGCTTTATGTTGGCTCCATAGGTATTATAAAGCATAAAGCTGGCTGAAAAAAAAAATCTGGGAAGTTTATTTGGAATGTGACATTTCCTTTGTGCAGTACAGAAAGCAGCTGTTTCATCTGCCATCTCTTAATATCAATGGAGTGTCATTCCATCTGTGCATGAAGTCTGGGTGAAGATGGAATACCAAAACATACCCTTATGGACTGCCTCATGGTTACAGAATTCTCTTCATTTGGAAATAACTTGCCAGATTCTAAGACCGAGCATCTTAAAATTCATTGTTGTTGACTGAAGATGAATTCACTTCTGTGTGTGCCAGTTCACAGAGCACAGGATAGGCCTAGACTGATTCATTTCTGCAGTTAGGGATTGGGAAGAAATTCAGTTCAGAGGCAAAGCCACACTTCCTGAAACAGTATGCGAACCAAAACACAGCTGTACTTTGAAATGTGCTCTTCTTAAAATTTCTCAATGTGGTTCTCCAGCCATGCAATCTGTACAAAAATTCACATACTAGGATAAATTGTGCATAAATTGGTGGAAACAAGATATAAAATGTGTTCTAGTAGTGGAAATTGTTTGCAAATATGTGCAAATAAAGCAAAATCATATAAAATATGTGTGTGAGGAGAAATTAACACTAAAATGCTGATGAATTTCCATGAGGACTTTGGATTTCTTATTTTCTCCTAGGTTTTTAATCCAAACAATGTCACATATGCCTCACCTTCACATACTGACCGATGGTGATGAGACTGAATGACATTCTATCCACTAATAGGGAAGGAAGTACATTAGGCTTTTATCCCTGCCTTTTCTATTGATCTTCTTGGTCCCAAGGATCATATCTCAAAAGAACAACTAAACACAATTCTGTAATAGTTTAGCTGAGCTTGGAGAGACTCAAAGAATTTGTACCTTGCCTTCAGGATGCTTTCATCGACAGTATTTGACAATATCTGCCCAAGATGAAGCAAGACCATGAGTAATGAAAGAAACAAACAAACAAAAATGCATCCATGGGCTTAGCCACAAACAAATCACAGTTTCCCACTGACATCCAACCCTCAAGCAGTGATTTTTCATCATAATGAGACTGAAAACTGATGTGAGCATTCATGTAATATTGAGAGCCAAGTATTAACTACTTAAAGGAATGGAAGTGGTCCTATTGAGTTAATTAGGTACCACACTGAGGCCTCTAAAACCAGCAAGTCCAAGTAAGAGAATAGATGAAAGCTCCATTTTACTATATATCTGATATGAACTGCTGAAGGGTGATGTATTGTAAGCTATTAAAGTTTCTAGGTACTGGAAAAAGTGAGTCATAGATAAAAGTGTACTAAGAACAAAATCTTTGGATGTTTAAATACATCACCTTCTCTTAGTGGTAAAATATGTTCAGATCAATATCCCTACATGTCAGCATATAATAAATGTTTAAAAGAGCTATTGAACTGGGTTAAAAAAAAAGAACCTGCACAAATCAACTATTTTAAGGTCTCTGGGTAACAAAGTTCTGAATGTGCAGTTAGTAGACCCAATAACCTTTTTGATACAGTCTAACTTTCCTTTTGTTTCTTCACTGCTTCTGCTCACAGGAGAGATGTACTGTATTTTCGCATGCCATGCTATCTAAGCACCAGCGCAAACACAGCAGCCCTCACATGTACAACTAAACACAGCAGAACACTAGATTGAGCCTTGGCTGTGTGAAGTACACAAAAAGCATACAGTATGTGAATAAAACATTTAACATGTGAACTAAGGATGCGGGTGGCACTGTGGTCTAAACCAGTGAGCCCCTTGGGCTTACCGATCAGAAGGTTGGCTGTTCGAATCCCCATGATGGGGTGAGCTCCCATTGCTCTGTCCCAGCTCCTGCCAAGCTAGCAGTTCAAAAGCACACCAGTGCAAGTAGATACTGGTAAATAGGGACCACTGCGACGGGAAGGTAAACGACATTTCCGTGCGCTGCTCTGGTTTCCGCCATGGTGTTCCGTTGCACCAGAAGCAGTTTAGTCCTGCTGGCCACATGGCCTGGAAAGCTGTCTGTGGACAAATGCCGGCTCCCTCTGTCTGAAAGTGAGATGATTGCTACTACCCCATAGTCGCCTTTGACTGGACTTAACCGTCCAGGGGTCCCTTACCTTTTTTTCTTTTAACATGTATAAAATTTATGCATGTTTAGACTCTGCCCATGCTATCTGTCACATCATCACCCTTGATACAGATTAATCACATGAGCAAGGCCTACTTGTGTACAAATGCAAGCATATAACCTCAGTTCATTCTAAACATACTAAGCATGAGTGGAAGCCCTCTAAAGCACAGGTAGAGAACCTACAGCCCATGGGCCAATCTTAGCCTACTAGGGAATCCAGTTTGGTCCACAAGGCCGTTTTATTCAAACCACGCTCAGCTGTCCATCTTGTGATATCAACTGATGGGTGGGGTGGCAGGATTCTATGTTGGTTCCAGCAGGGAACAGCCACCCATAGCCAAAGTAGCAGGATTTAAACCCTACTCAACATCAGACAAGTTGGGGTTAAATCCTGCTCAGTTTGGCTGTGCATGCCTGGTACACATATCCAAAGACACAAGCATTAACTGTGCTTAAAAGAAGTCCCTTTAGTAATGGATCTGCAAAAAGCAGGTTTCTTCAGCCAGGTTTTTTTGTTTTTGTTTTTGTTTTGCAGCTCTGCAACTAGAGGGAATTCTCTGACATGAGCTTCCTATAAAATGCAGGTGGGGAAGAAATTGCAAGTTTTTTCCTCATGCATGCAATGCCGTCTCCCTTCTCCCAATCACCCACTTTAGCAGGAGTTTAGAGGGAGAGACTAGCAAAGACAGTTTTTCAAACCATTAAGTTTTTAGCCAAATTTCTTTATCATTCCTTTCTTTCTTTTCCACAACCTTCCCTCTGACATACATGGAACATCATCCACCAGTTGCTCCTGACATTTTGTAAATACGGTACTTTCCTCCCCCCCCCCATAAGACCAGTAATGAAGCTAGGCAGGGGAGGGGAGGGGGACGGGCCGCACCAGGCAGAGGGCGCCACAGGGATCTGTTGGGCGGCACTGTAAGTGGCACAGTGGCTGCTGGGTGTTTGGGGGTAGCCTTCCTGGTGGCATGGGAGCTTGAGGTGTCACAGCGGTTGCTTGGCATTTCAGGCGCTGCAAGGGGGCAGAGCTACTGCCTGTTCCTGACATCGGCAACAACCTTGAATTGCAAAAGACTACACTGTGCTACTACTAGATTTCCATTTTTATGATACTGTTTTTATATATGCATTTTTATACATTGCAGTTTAGAAATGCTTTCAATAAGTGAGTGAGTGTGAGTGAGTGAGTGAGTAAACAAACAAACCAACAAATGTATATATTGTTATTGAGATTTTGCTTTATCAATAAGTTACCAATCAGCATGGTGTTTGGGTGGTTGGGGAGTGATAACTGTCGCGGTCACTCAGACCTGAGCAGCACCCCCGGACGTTTAACGGTCTATTGGTAACTGCCCCAACAACATATGGTATAACCGCTGCCACCAGCCAGTATTCACTCTGGCAATGAATAACTCACTTCAGATTCAGATGTTGGTAAAATAAAACATAAGTTTCTTTATTGTGTGTACAAAGCGTAATGGTTTCAAATGACTTGGTGAAATGTTTAATATAACTGCATGGTTATTCAGCTAAGTATATATCAACTCTCTACCTAGTATTCCAATAACTATCCCTAATGCCTCCTGTTTATTACTCACTCTGCTCTAGCTCTGATCATTGGCTCTATCTCCCTCTCTCTATTCTTCCCTAACTCAACTCAACTGACTCACTTCTAACCTCTAACTGCCTTTTCTATCCTCTCTAACTGCCATCCTTCCACACTCTAATTGTCTGGAGAGCTCCCATTGGTCAAGCTCCTCCCTGCCAAGTTAACCCTTGGAGAACATATAGGGGTGAACGCCACAATAACTTCCGGGGCTTTTGTTCACTCCTGCTTGTTGGAAGGCTCAGCAGGTAAAAGGCAAGTTGTCACGTACCTTGACATTTCTGAAATAAGTTCCTGCTCTGAAATGTCAAAGAAGTGATACAGCCAAAGATGTGTGGTTCATGCTGAGAGCTTAGCTGCTGGCGTTTCGGCCCCCCACCTAAAAAAGGGAGGTAGCGTTGTACTTTGCAGAGAGTGGGTGGGAATGGCATCGAGGAGTATAACTGCAGCAACAGTGCCAAGTCTTCCTTGTACTAACTCAATCCATAGTATAACACACAATATTGTAAAATACATTCTTCAAACATACCGTTATTTCATAGGTACATAATGACAATTTGGAAAGAAACTACTACTGTTACTAATACTACTAATAGCAGAATATGCAGAGGATGATATCGAATGTTAGTCATACTCAGAGCATAATTCAGTGGGTCACTTCTGGGTACAACTTAATTGGCTATTACCCAAGGTACCCATTAAGTGCAGAGACTTCCACAAATAGCATTTAAAAACATCTTTATACAACACCTCTTAAGTGCATATTTCTGGTAAGGGTGTTCTAATATAAAGAGAAAAGAAAACAGTGGTGATATTCAGGAAGGAAAATATAAAATCAGCATATCTTGAATCATGAAGGTTAAAGGAGGGGTTTGTGTATGTGAACCAGAACAGGGAAGTTAGATTGACCACATCAAAAATAATTGATGAGATTCTTAGGACACAGCACTTGTTTCACCCAATTATTATTATTATTATTATAGCATTCACTAACACATTTGCCTTTACGATTGCTGTCACTTCATGGCAGCAGCCCCAACAGAGCATCACATTTGGATCTGGGACAGCACAGTTGTTGGACACCCCACATACCGTAATTATATTTCAAAAATTACTAAAGCCCCTTGTATTGTACATAAGGACGCAAGACAGGCCTGTTGGATCAGGCCAGTGGCCCTTCTAGTCCAGAATCTTGTTCTTATACTGACCAACCAGATGCCCATGGAAAACCCTGCAAGCAGGACCTGAGCACAAGAGCACTCTTTGCCCACCCCCGGCTACCCCATGGTTTCCATCAACTGGTATTCAGAAGCATTACTGCCTGTGACTATTGAGACACAGCATGGCCACAATGCCTAGGAGTTATTAATACCCTTATCCTCCATGAAAGTAATTGATATAACTGGTTGAGCAATCAGACAGCATCTGATTGTGCTGTGGACAATGAGCGTTCCCCACATAAAATGGGGTGCACATGTTGCGAGGTCGCGAGGAGACCCGTTGGATCACGGTGGCAGCTCCTGGTAGTTGGTCTGGCTTGCCTTCCCCAGGTTGGGATACCTGTGGACTCCACCTACTCTAGCAGCCACCCAATCCCAGCTGGGGAGGTGTTGCCAAGGGGATTGGCCAGGTAGAAGGAGGGATTATGCAGTACACACAATAGAGATTGAGTCATACCTGGGAAGTGACCTTTTGGATTCAGAGCTTCCCCACCCTCCACTCCCTCAATTGACGTTTACTTTGCAGGTTTAACCACCTTTTTCCACAGCCACACAGCCACGCAGGCGCTGCTATGACAAGGTCGCTGTTAAAGGGCCGGAAAGGAATTTCCCTGCATTGGCAGGTTTTGCCTTTCCCGTAGCAATTCGTCACAACTTTGTTTTTTGTTTTTTTTTGTTTTTTTTTAAATAAATTTTATTATATTTCAAAAAAGACTGAAAAAAGAAAAAAAGAGAAAGAAAAAAAAGACAAAATACAAAAAACATGAACAAAATACAAACACTACAAAATCAAAAAAATACAACAACAACAAAAATAAATTCTAAACATCCTTATACTTATTTAATCTTACTTAATGAGCTTCCTCCCATCTTCTATGCTGCATTCATTGTGATTCTAATTTTAGCAACTTTATAACAATTTAATATCATCATTCATAACTAATCTATACCTTATTTATATCATCTTATTTCTAGCTTTAACAACTTATATCATTCCAATACATCTTAACAATTCTAACAATTATATCCTACTTCTCCTAATATACTTTATGCTATCGCCTTTAATTCAACTGATTTCCAATTCAAATCACTATATTATCGTATTTTTTCAAATAGTCTCTGAATTTCTTCCAATCTTCTTGCACCGCTTCCTCCCTCTGGTCTCGGAGTCTCGCAGTCAGTTCAGCGAGTTCCATATACTCGATCAGCTTCATCTTCCATTCTTCCACTGTCGGTAGAGTTTCACTTTTCCAGTTCTTTGCTATTAAAATCCTAGCTGCTGTTGTGGCATACATAAAGAAAGTTTTATCTCTGTTGGTGATCTCCTGATTGTCCATGCCCAGCAGAAAGGACTCTGGTTTCTTACTAAATGTGCTTTTTAGCACTTTTTTAAGCTCATTATAGATTTTCTCCCAGAATTCCTTTACCTTTGGGCATGTCCACCACATATGAAAAAAGGTACCTTCCACTTTCTTACATTTCCAACATTCGTTACTCACTCCATGATACATCTTAGCTAGTTTCACAGGTGTCAAATACCATCTATACATCATTTTCATAATGTTTTCTCTCAAAGCATTACATGCAGTAAATCTGATACCTTGTTTCCACAATTTTTCCCAATCCTCCAACATTATATTATGTCCCACATCCTTTGCCCAACCAATCATGACTGATTTAACCATTTCATCCTTTGTGTGCCACTCTAGCAATAAATTATACATTCTGGAAAGATTCTTATTATTCGGTTCAATAAGTTCTGTTTCCAACTTGGACTTCTCGGTTGAGAAACCTAGTTTTCTATCAACCTTAAAAACTTCATTAATCTGGTAATACTGCAACCAGTCTGTCATAACCTCCTTCAATTGTTCATAACTTTTCAATTTAAAATTCTGGCCTTCTTGTTCCAAAATATCAGCATACTTTGGCCATTTCGCAGACATATTAGGTCTCTTATACGCCTTCGCTTCTACTGGAGACAACCACCTGGGGGTTTTTCTCTCTAACAAGTCTTTGTTTCGAATCCAAACCTGATACAAGGCATTCCTAATAATATGGTTTTTAAAAGCTTTGTGGGCCTTCACCTTATCATACCACAAATAAGCATGCCAACCAAATACATTATCATGTCCTTCTAAATCTAAAACATCAGTGTCTTCCAGCTTAAACCAATCCTTTAACCAACAAAAGGCGGCCGCTTCGAAATATATTCTCAAGTCCGGCAGGGATAAACCACCTCTTTCCTTTGAATCAGTCAATATTTTATATTTAATTCTCGGTTTCTTCCCCTGCCAAATAAATTTCGATAAGTCCTTTTGCCACCTTTTGAAACAGTCAATTTTATCTATAATTGGAAGCACTTGAAATAAGAACAAAATCTTTGGTAGTACATTCATCTTAATGGCTGCTATTCTACCCATTAAAGTCAACTTTAATCTTGTCCATATCTCCAAATCCATCTTAATCTCTTTCCACAGTTTTTCATAGTTATCCTTGAACAGGTTTAGGTTCTTTGAAGTTAAATTCACTCCCAGATACTTCACCTTATTAACAAAACTAAGTCCCGTTTGCTCTTGTAATTTCTGTCTCTGCAATGGTGACATATTTTTTGTCAACACTTTTGTCTTTATTTTATTCAACTTAAATCCTGCTACTCTTCCAAAAGAGTCTATTATCTCCAATGCTTTAGGTACACTGCTTTCCGGATCTTGTAGGGATAAAACCAAATCATCAGCATAGGCCTTCAATTTATATTCTTTCTCTCCCACCCTAATTCCTTTAATTTGCTTTTCCTTCCTGATCATTTCCAACAACACCTCCAGGACCGTAATGAAAAGTAATGGGGAGATAGGGCACCCTTGTCTTGTACCTTTTTCAATCTTAATTTCCTCGCACATCACATTATTAATGAGAATCTTTGCTCTTTGCTCTTTATAAATGGCATTTATGCCATTTAAAAATTTTTGGCCAACCTCCATCTTTTCCAAGTTCTTCTTCATAAAAGTCCAAGATATATTGTCAAAGGCCTTTTCAGCATCGATAAACATCAAAGCTGCTTCCGTATTTATCTTCTTTTCTAATCTTTCCAATATATCCACAATGGTTCTTGTATTTCTGTTAATGTATCTTCCAGGTAGAAAGCCTGCTTGATCCTTGTGGATATACTCTTTCAACACCCTTTTTAATCTTGTGGCCATGACATTTGCAAAAATTTTATAATCCGTATTTAAAAGCGAGATGGGTCTATAATTCTTCATTTGTGTTTTATCTGAATCTGGTTTTAATATCAATGTAATGTACGCATCCTTCCACGTGTCTGGTGCCCTACCTCCTTCCAGTAATCCATTGCAAATATCTTTCAATGGCTGTATTAGCCAATCTTTCAAAGTCTTATAATATTTTGCAGTTAGTCCATCCGGTCCTGGAGACTTTCCAGTCTTCATATTTCTTATAGCGTCCTCCAACTCTTGAATCGTAATAGGGTGGTTGAGAGTTATCAGTTTTTCTTCTGGGACTTTTTGCAAACCATTTTTCTCCAAGAATTGCTTAATTACTTCCTCCTCTACTTTTTCCTCCTTGTACAAATGCTTATAAAATTTCTGAAAATATTTCCTGATCTCTTCCGGGTTCTCTACATTTTTGCCGTTGACCTTTATATCGGTGATGGTATTCAATTTTTGTCTCTTCTTCAGTTGCCATGCTAACAATTTTCCACATTTATTCGCTGATTCAAAGGTCCTTTGCTTCATCATTTTAATTTTCCATTCAATTTCCTGATTTAATAGCTTAGCATATTGGGACTGCAAGATTTTTATTTCTTTCTGAATTTGTTGGTTCTTAGGGTGTCCTCTCAGTTTTTTCTCATATAAATTGATTTGCTTCAATATTCTCTCTTTTTCCTGATTTTGTTCTTTCTTTTTCTTAGCTTTTTCACTTATGAGGAGACCTCTCATCACTGCTTTATTTGCGTCCCATACAATTCTTTTTTCCACTTGGGTACTCAAATTAAACTGAAAATATTCTTTCATTTTTGCTGCAGCTTTTTGTACAACCTTAGAATCTCTCAACAGTCCATCATCCATTCTCCATCTAAAAGAACCCTTGGATGAGATTGTCAAATCCAATTGTACCGGATTATGATCCGAGCAAGACTTGGGGCAAATCACGGCCTTCTGTATTTTTGGGGCCAACCCTCTGGAAATCCAGATGTAATCTAGACAGGACCACGACAATTGAGAATCAGAATAATATGTTGCCTCAGTCTCCATAGGATTCTTTAATCTCCATGAGTCCACCAAATCTAGATTGTCCACCATCTGAAAAAAAGTTCTTGGCAGTTTCCCTTCATTAGTTATTTTAGACCTTTGAGATCTGTCCATAAGAGTGGAGACTGCACCATTGAAGTCCCCGAGGCAAACAATATTGTATTCCAAATAGTCCAATAATATGTCATGTATTTTTTTTATAAAAGTTGGCCTTCGCATCATTTGGTGCATAAAGTCCCAGAATTAGAATTTTTTCGCCTTGAACGTTAATTTCAATTGCGATATATCTCCCTTCTTCATCTTTAAACAATTGCTTTGGATTGTATTTTTCTTTAGCATAAATTACTACTCCTCTCTTCTTGACTTTGTCTGACGAGATAAATTCTTGACCTAATCTTTTATTTTGTAATATCCGTCTGTGTTGTCGCACTACGTGGGTCTCCTGTAAACAGACAATGTCCAATTTTTTCTGCTCCAATGCATGGTACACTCTGCGTCTCTTCGGCCTCTGGTTCAGGCCGTGAACATTCCAAGTTAATAATTTCAACACCATCTTATTTTCCAACACCTCCTACCGCACCTTGTTCTTCTTCCGATGATTCTCCTGAATCCGACCCTCCTCCACCAGCTGGCAGCACTCTCGCAGGGTCCAATGACGATCCTTTGAAATCTGCTGCGTGTTTTTCTAAGAACTTCCTTTTATCTTCCACCGATTTTATTCTCACTCTTCTCTCTTTATATTTAAATGTCAGGCCCTGCGGGAACTCCCAACTGAATGGGATTCTTCTAGAGCGCAGTTCTGTTGATAGGTCATTGTAATTAAATCTCAGATTTAAAAAGTACCTTGGGATATCTTTATAGATGACCACGCCTTTTTCTTGGACCACCAGGTTCTTCTTGTAGTGTAGATCGAGGATCCTGTCTCTTTGTACTCGGTTCTGGAACACCACCATACAATCGTTGACTCTTTTCGGATTCTTTTTCCCTTTGGTTCCAAATCTATAGGCTTTCACAATAGAGGTTTCCAGCTCACCTCCCTCCAATTGCCAGAATGTAGAGAATTCCTTAACGATAAAGTCTTTCAAGTTTTCTTTCTCCAACTCTGGCAAATTTCTCAATCTCAGGTTGGTCTCCCTTGCTTGAAGCTGTAAGAAGGCAAGAGATTCTTGGACATCTCTTTGTTGTGTTTCAATCCTTTGAATTCTATCAGGTTCTAAATTTTCCAATCTATGTTCCACAGTCTTAATTTTTTCCCTAAAATCTTCTGAGTCCTTCTTAAGTGTCTTCACCTCTTGTCCAATCTGACCAATCGCTGCAGAGTTTTCCTTGACCGTTTGGTCAATAGCCAAAATTGATTTTTCCAGCCGGTCCGAAGAGTCTCTCACTTCTAATTGTAGTTTTTCTACAGTAGCCTGCAGAACAGCTTGGCTGGCATTAAATTTCTCAATTGCAGCAATCATTTGCTCCTCAAGCGGTTTAGAGGTAGAAGTTTTCCTCTTAGTCTCTCCTTGCTCCCCCTTTTTTTGTGCTCTAGTAGTAACAGAGGGTGTTGTATCTGTCATTTCCAAAACAATCTGCAGCTGAGGTTTCAAGGTCACCTCAGTTACAGTACTTCCCAGATAAGCCAGTTCCAGGATTAACCAAAACAATTCCTACAGTCAACACCAGGTGGCTAGCCACAGTCCAAGGCCAGAGAGCAGAGCCAGCCAAGCCAATCCCACCAATACAGAAGTTCCCAAGTAGCGACGACTTTTTTTTTAAAGGTTTTAAGAAAAGTTTTTAAAAGTTTTAAAAAGTCCTCCAAAGTCAAGAAAAGTTTTACAAACAAGTCAATCCAAGTAATGTTACTGTAATCCAATCCACAGTGTATCTTTAAGCAGTTTAAATAGTAGCAGAAAAAGTCAGTTAAAAGTATCCAGTCGGAAACACAAAGAAGTAAACAAAATCGCCATTTGTATCCGCCGCCCGCTTACTGACCCGGTTCTCCTTAATCCAGAGGGTGAAGCGGTGTCTTCCTGAGCTAATTAATCCACATTGGAAGCAATAGAAGTCACAAAAGCCTCCAACTTGGAGGCACAACAACTTTTAAAAACTTTGGAAACAGCGTAAAAGTTTTAAAACAGTCTAGCGGCTGCAGCTCCAAGCTCGTTGCTCCACTGTTGCAGCTAGGGGAGATGGGCTTCCTCACTTTAATCTCCCTCCACAAGCCTAATCTTTTAAAATTTAAGTCAAATTAAGTTCCTTTACTCACAGAGTTTCCTTTTTTTCTCTGTTCCAATCGAGGAAAATGCAGGCGCTCCAAACTGGCAGATTCCACTGCTTTGTGTTTTCGGTCTGTCTCGGTTCTTCAGCGCCGTGCCGTTGCCCGGTTCACTCAAACCTCCCTCTTACGAGGGTGCCTGAGAACCAGGGCGACACATCTGGCGCCCGCTAGAACCCCTGTCCACTGGACGCTCCACCAGTGGCTTTAGGGAGCCCGCAGCGCGGTTGCGGTTGCTCCAAAACCCGAAAAACACCGAGGACGTCTCTCCGTGGAAACGACCTCCGACTGCTCAGAATGGCGCCGGCACCGGAAGCTCAATTCGTCACAACTTTGGCGGTTGCAGGCCTTGGGCGGAATCCTTTAGTCATTTACAGGATTGGGGGGGGCGTGGGGCGGTGACCCCCGCCCCCATTGCGGTGGTGATAACAGGGTTCCCGTTAAAGGGGTCTCAGGGGGAGGCATTGACCAAACGCCCAGGGTCGTCACTGCCCTCCCCTTCCAGCGGCAGCGAACATAGGGGGGTGGGCTATCTGCTTGAACATATGTTCTCCAGACTAGCCCACTTCCCAATCATGCTGGATAACCCTGAAGTTACCCAGAACCCCAGCTGGGGGGCTGGGAAGGATAAACGCCCAATGCCTGAGCCAAGGTCTTCCTACATCTGAAATATTAATAAAGTTGTGGCCAATTTAATCCCATACAACGTTGTCATGAGTTGTTATTTCCCTCAGGGGCTGCCCCGGGGTTCGGGGGGGCTTCGCCTGGCCGCGCAATGTCGAAAGCATTGGCTTCCTCTGTAAGCTGAGACTTGTAGCATTGTTCCTGCAGATTTCCTAGTTTCTTTGAAATCCATATAATGCTTGCAAAGCAGACGATCACGAAAAGGCATGAATGATATCTCTAAAATAAATGCATCTTATTAAACTAGAATATGAGACATGCGGCCTTGAATTGAATAGTTGATATTTTAAAATCTTACAAAAGAAAGAGGCTCTTTTACTGTCTTATCTTAAACCAGTCATAAAGACCTCCTATGTTTTTGCACACACGTACATTGGCAAATCAGTTGGAACAATAATGTATCTCTAGTCGTGGCAGGCAGACAATTTCTTGTACACTGAATTTTAAAAGGAGCCTTTACCCAAGGAAAGATGAAAGCAATATAGTTGTAGGCTGCCAGGGAAACTTGGTGAATACAGTTTTGGCCACAAGAGAAAATGTGTTACCAAATTTGAGATTTACAAACCACCCCCTCTAGAACATTTTATCTGGCAACAACTCTTTGATAACATACAGTGATGAGTGTTGCCATTAATTTTAACGGCAGCTGTTCAATCACATTTAATAGCTGCAACATTTCCCTGTTATTATTTTCACATTTCTCCTCTTCTTCCGTTCCACTCTTCCCTATCTTTTACACCCCCGCCCTGCAACACTTCGTTTTATTTTGCTACATTGGTATTATCTCTTTGCAATTTCACTGCAAAATCTTAGCCAAAGAACAGTTATCATGTGTGATCTATTCAAGGCATATATTAAAGTGCGAGTTTGTTTTTTCTGATCTCAGAAATGAAATTCTCATACTTCCTTCAGGTTTGAGCAAGATGTACCTTAAAGGTCAACAAGAAAGAAGGGTATTGTGCACTGTGGACTTTGCTCTCTGTGTCTCAGAGCAGGGAGTCGGGCCTCACAAGTTAAATTCTAAAGAGCTCTGTTCAAATTTTGATAGGGAAAAGTTCCACAATTAATTTAAGTAGTTCTACCCATAATACTAGCCATAATAGTGAATTAATAGATAGTGAATTAATTGCTGAAGTATGTATCTTTTGGGGGGGATGTATAACATACTGTAGTTCTACATTCTGCATAGGCTGATGATCAAGTTGGTAGAAACAATAATCATGCTAGTTAACCCTGCCAACAGAATGACACCTTAATACAAAGTTAATCAACTACATTACAACAGTGTGTGATCGGAAGAGTCATGTCAGTTCATAGCAATAGCGATGGGAAAATCTGTCAATGTTGGGTTTTCTGACATTGTCCTTTTTTCCAGCCTTCAGTTCTTCACATTTTGACATCAGCTTGTAATTTTAATTTTTAAAAAAACTTCTCATGAAAATTCATAATCATTTTAGTGCAAATTTATCCCAACATAAACATTTTTATATGCAACTTTGCTTAATGTACACATTTTTGCAATGCAAAAATAGACCTAATGGACCAGCTTCCACACTATTCCCTGTGTTATTCTGAACCCTGAGCAATCGTAACATGCAAATAGCTAACCACCACAGAGGTTATGTTCAAAACAATGACAGTGGAGGCAGGAGGAACAGTGTCATTGTGGGGGGTGGGGGCTAGATGCACAGACCTGCACCCCCTTTCTCCATGCTTGCCATCTACGTGTGTGTAATGGAGTGGGATGGAGCAAGCTGTGCAGATTTGCATAAGGCATGTTCAGGTGCAATGGCTGTTCACAACGTATGTTTTGAAATGTGTTTAGTTGAATAATTAAAGCAGGGGAAAGAAGACATACTTTGTGCAATTGGCCCTTTATATAGACTTTCCTTGTTTTATCTTGAAGTGTAGACTTCATCTCAAAGCATAAAGACTAGGAAACATTCTGTAGCATTGCCAGATAATTAAAAAATATCATATTATAGTAAGTTTATGGCATAATGATTGTAACCTTTGGGTTATACAAATAAAATAAGCCCTGGTCTTATCCCATTGCTAATCTTTGATTCCCACTGAACATTCTGTCTCTAAAGTAAACTGCTACAATATGTCCCAATAATATTGCTTCTTCAGAGTGCCATTCCACTATGTTGCAAATTTATACCACTCTGTTTTTATAATAACTTTACTGCTCAATGTGCCATGGAACCAGCACCTTTCTTTCTGCAGAGACTTTTTTACTAGAAGAAGAAGTGACAAACAACAGATAATAAAAAGTCAGTCCTATTGTAAAGTGTAGCTTTAAAAAAGAAATGGGCTTTTCTGCTTAATGTGAACGAAGAAAAAGAAAGAATGTGTGTTTCGATATGTGAAAAGCACACAGCTTAAACAATGGCACTTCAAGCCCAGGTCCAGCGAGGAAATCAGGTTTTAGTGTGTGTGGGTGTGCATGAATTCATTAATATTTTTTACAATAATGGGGAACCGGAGGAGGGGTATGGAGCCACAGGACTGGGGGCCAAATGCAGCCCTCCAGGACTCCATGTATGGCCCTTGGGACCCTTCCACAGCCACATCCCTTCTCCTCAGGTCACACTCCTTACTGGCTTTGCTTCATACCATCCTTGCATTTGTTTGGCTACCCGTCCTAGACAAAACTCTGGACAAAATCTTGAACTCTGAAAATGCTTCTTGCTTGCTTGGATGGAGGCAGGAGAAGGATGTGTGAGTGTGTGTGTAGAAACTAGCCTACTGTACCGAGGTCACATTTGCATTAACTGCTGTGCCTAGTTTTGCCTCTGGCTGTCCACCCACCACTTGAATGTGGGCCCTGGGAATGTGGTTCTGTTGTTTGACTCCAGCACCCATCAGTCCAAGCCAGCATGGCAGATAATAAGGGATGATGGATGTTGTAGTTCAACAGTGTCTGGAAGGCCCAGGGGTTTGCCTCCTGTCAACCTAGCAGTTCGAAAGCACACAGTTCAAGTAGATAAATAGGTACCGCTCCGGCGGGAAGGTAAACGGCGTTTCCATGCGCTGCTCTGGTTCGCCATAAGCGGCTTAGTCATGCTGACCGCATGACCTGGAAGCTGTATGCCGGCTCTCTAGGCCAATAAAGTAAGATGAGTGCCGCAACCCTAGAGTCATCCACGACTGGACCTAATGGTCTGGGGTACCTTTACCTTTACCTTTCCTCTAAGGAGTTTGAGGGGTCATGGTTCCCATTTTATCTTCACAACAACCCTGTGAGGTAACTTGTGCTGAGACATAGCAAGTGGCCCCAAATCACCCAATGAGTTGGTTGCCATGTGTGGTCTTTTTCAAGGACATGTCCTCTTTTTCACGGGTAAAATTTCTGTCCGGGTGGATTTTTTAGATTTGCCAAAATGTCTCTGGCTATATTTTCTGGATGTGACATAGACATCCTCTTCTCTTCTCCTGCCCATCTCAGCAATATATCACAGCTTCTATAGCCTACATATGGTAGGGGTATTTAAAATGAGAGTCGTCATAGTGTCCTCTTTTTGGCTCTTCAAAATACGGCACCCCTATCCAGGCTTTGTGGGGATTTGAACCCTGCAGCCTCTACACAATATTGGCTAACTCGCTTGGGCACTTTTATTATATCTCATTTATCAAGGAAGACCCACTACCCCTCTATCAAATACAGACATTCAGCAACATCCAGATACTGTGTGTAACAACTAGTATTTTCTGCTGTGACACTGGGATTGTGGAATGACTTCATGAGGTAGGGGTGTCTGTGATCGCTTTACCTGTCCTTTGGTGAATTTTAGGATGTCTAATTGATTCCCCCCCCCCCCCACACACACAACTCAAACATAATAAGTTCATTGAGTAAAAAAACAATTCTCACAAAAATGTATATAACATACATGCATTCACAATTAATATCCACCTAAATAGCCACTCAATCACTATTACTTTATTCATATTGTATAAATTATGTTGAAGACTGACATTTTATTAATTTACTGTTGTTTGTTTAATAGTTATAACATGTTCTATTCTTGCTGGTTTTTATATTGTCTCTTTTTAAAAAATAATAATAAATGTCAGCTTCTTTTCACATTCCCTTTTAAGTGGAAAAAATAGGGTAAAGGGACTGGGAACTACAGGTAATTAGCATTTGTAGAAGGAATCACAAAGGTTTTCTGCATTCAGCCCTTTTTGTTTTCAAAATAACAAGAGTTTCATGAGGACCTGGGGATTTATTATTTGGTTGTGGGCCCCAGCACAACATCCCTCTTCAATATTCCCACCAGCAGATGACTGCAAAGCATTCTGCTTTTATTGTGGCAAATTGTCATTACCCAAGCCAAAGGAATGAAGAAACAAAAATACATAAACGTGACAAATAAATTTCCTGCTCAGCAACTTATTCATGTTGACAAGCTCTACAACATTTAGGACTTTATCATAACGTTCACCTGCTTTCCATATTTCCATATCTTTTTTTTCTTCTTCTCAAGATTCAAATGAGATTCCTCAGATAGGTATCATGTTCCGAAGTGGAAAATATACAGCAATAATACATTGTCAGAATGTGCTGTCTGTAGAGCTTTGCAACATACAAAATGATGGTTTATGAAAAGCAGACGGCTCTGAAATGCGTGGTGTTACAATATTAGCATAACTTACAGATGAAAGCTATTGTCAGCCCAGATGAAAACACAAACTGCACTGAGGTACAGTTCACAAAAATTAAGAAGCTATATATAACACAGGCACATAAAATTACCTTATGCCCACCTAGATGCCAAGCCAATATGCTAATTTAGAGCACTATACACATACCCTCCAACAGTTCTCTGGTGAAAAGAGGGACATCCTATTCTACATACATACCACGTCCATCTGACTGGGTTGCCCCAGACACTCTGGGTGGCTTCCAATATATATATAAATATAATAAAACTTCCCTATACAGGTCTGCCTTCAGATGTCTTCTAAAGGTTGTATAGTTACTTAACTAATTGGCTTGGAGGTCATGTTACTCCATATGCTCCAACATGTCTCCAATGAAAATAGGGACATCCTAAGGACAAGCAGGACATTCTGGGATCAAATCGGGATCCAGGATGGCTTCTGTAAATCTGAGACTGGAAAACAGGGACACTTGAAGGGTCTGTATACCTCGTTTTAACGGGCTTAATGTTTTAAGTTGGTTCTGCAGTGCTCTCATCACCCAGGTGCCATTTATATTTGTGGCAAACAGTACGTTTTTATTGAAATATAAGTTCATTGCACTAAATGCAATGCCGACATTATAATGGGAACTTTGATGTCATGGGTTGCTATCAAAAGCCTTTTGCACTTAGCAGGGGTGTTTCTGGACAGATTAGCAAGGTTGAAATCAATTTTTCATGTTGCTCTTGGTTTCCTTTCTTTTTTTTCTTTTTCTCCGACAAAACCTCTAGTGGAAGAACCAAATGGGCACAATCTAATTGAGGACTCGTAACTAGTTCAGCTCTGGAAATAATTGAAGATATTTTTACCATCACAATGCACAGTTTCTTAAGCTTTAGGGAGCGGGTGGAATTGCTCAGAACAGAAGCACAATAAATATATTATTCAAAACTGTAATTCGCAAATACCATTGTTGAGCATTGGCCAGATATTTTCCAAGTATGCAGGCATTTGCTGAATATTCCTTGAATACTTGCAAACTGGTGGAGTTTGATTTCAGAATTTCAGAAAGAAAGCTATGGGGGTTTTCTTACAAGGACAGATCTTGCAATTTGAGGATCTGCTTCATTTCCCTACTGGAAAATCCAAAAGCACCTTTTCACAGAAGCTGATGAAATTCAGAGGCAGAAGAGCTGTGCTTTAAGTAGACTGTGGTGCTCAACACCACAGCAATGTCATTTAAAGAGAGAGAGAGAGAGAGAGAGAGAGAGAGAGAGAGAGAGAGAGAGAGAGAGAGAGGAGTCTCCTAACACACACACACACCCCAGTCTGGATGACATTTGCAGGCAAATTCACCCTTTCTGAACCATTACATTTTTCAGGTGGGGAGAAAAATAGAATCACTTTGATGTGTAGATGGATTCAGGCCTGACCCAGGACCGAGATTCAGCTCAAAAAGGATTTATTGGAACATCAGGAACAAGAAGAACAAGACTGACAATCAGGGGCAATTGGAGTGTAGATGGGGCCCAAATCACCTCCTAAGAAATAACTTCCATTTCTGGTACAGAAGTTGCCGGTTGTATATCTCCATCATATTTTAAACCCTGAATAGACATAGCTCCATGATGAACTAGATGAGGAGGAATTGGCTGTGTGCACTTAGACAAATTCTCCAAACACTACTCCAAAGAGTCTGAAAACAGATTCTTTAAAAATGTTGCTCTCATTCTTTTCAGTAGTTCTTTTCTCCCCATTCTGCAGATGAAAGGTTTTTGTAATCTCCCTATTTTAACTGTCCCTATTCTTCAACCATGCTATTAACTACTATTATGTCTTCTAGAGCCAAACCATGTATCTGCCTGTCTGAATTTTATCTGACACTCCTGCCAACGCACTGTCCAGTAAGTAGTTCTCATACTGGGAAATGTGTGGGCAGAAAAGGCACTCAGACAGAAGATAAACATTAGTGAGGTTCTCTGTGGAGTTTAAAAATGACTCTGTTTCTGACATGTGGTTTGAGTTTTAATGCCAGTGAGGAGTGTCAGTAATAATGGCTCTGACGGGCAAGTGCCACATTCCTATTAGATTTCAGAAGTTTGCTGTTTTCCCATTTTCTTTAATCTACTGCTGTCATTTTTCATATCAACGACTGTGTTCAAAGACACAACATGGAGCAGCAAGCCCCAGCTTTCAGAACACAGAGCCTTTTGAATTTAGATTTTATTATTATTATTGCAGTTGGAAACAAGCAGACATTTAAATGAACAAAGGGCCAGTGGAAACTGAATCAAAATTGAATTATTTTTGCCCATCCAAGAAGATTCCCACCACTCCTGAGCAGAGGTGGAGCTGGCTGCTCCGGCACCCGGCGCACATGCTTTATCGCTTTACTGAAGCTTCCATGGCATGTACACTGAGAACAAGATGCATAAGAGGAAGATAAGCACACACTCCAACACCAATTCCCACCAGCCCAGTCAGCATGGCCAATGGTCAAAGAAGATGGGAGATGAACAACAGGAAGCCCGTTCCTGTTGTAGACAATACTGAACTGGATAATAGTATGACTCAGCATCAAGCAATTTCCTATATAGGCCTACTAAACCTTTTGAAAATTAGAGCATTTCGTGACTTTTTATAAATTACCGTTATCTCTCTTTCCCCCCCTCTTCTAGGGAGCGTTTCTTTTCCTTCTCTTTTCCTGTTCAGACCCCAACAGAAACAAAGGGCACCATCCACTGAAAAGAAGATGCCTACACAGCTACCATTAATTCATTTTACAGTGATTTCGCTCTTGTTGAAAGTTTCATTCACTTGTTGAAAGCTCCATAGCCACAGAATCCATTGTATGCTATTGTACAAGTCCTGTGTGTGACCTAGTTGTACAAAATCATCCTGGAATTAAAGGGAAATGGGCAGCAGTAACTAGCTGCTACTGTGTATATAAGAAACTGTAGTCTAGGTACTTCTAGGAAGACTGCAGTTTCTATTCTTTGTCTTATATGCACGGAAGTAGGTAAAGGATATGTACATGTAACCCTTGCTTCTCTTTATCCTTGCCTCTAATATTCTTATTTTAAGACAGCAATGGACTCATCCCTCAACAGTAATCTGTGCTTAAATTCTTAAATGAAACAAAAGGTTCTGGAGCTCAGATCTGCCTGCTAGCTCTGCAGCAGCGCCCAGACCTTGCTAGCCTCTTCTGCTGTTTTGATGTCCTACTCCTGCACACCTGAGGCAGGTGACAGCTGGGTAGAGAGTATTTCCAGATGTAGTGCCTCATCTTTGGAATGTTCTTCCCAGGGAAGAGGCCCATACTGTTATCCTTTCAGCATAAAACAAAGTGACTTTCAATCAATCAGTTTATTACGGTCATAGACCAGCAGTTTACAATATGACTTTTTTATTCTTTCAAGCATAGAGTTCAGAATTATCATTTTAATAAAAAATGAATAGATAAATATTAATAAATGTATATACTTAATATGGGTTTTGGTTTTTTTAAGGAGTATCCTGCATACCTCCTCCCAAGTTGCCAGAATTAAGGATTCAAGAAGTTATGCTCCTGGTGGACAGTTTTGGAGATTAAGCGCTACAGCTATGTGGGTTTCCACTTTGATCCGCCACACAACAGAAAGAAGTAGCAAACTTCTTACTTTCAGTAGACCTACCATAGCTGATTGAAGAGCTGAGTCAATCCAATATTCTTGTATTTGCGTGCAATACTTTGTTGTTGAGTGGGACGCAGGTGGCGCTGTGGATTAAATCACAGAGCCTAGGGCTTGCTGATCAGAAGGCCAGCGGTTCGAATCCCCGCGACGGGGTGAGCTCCCGTTGCTCGGTCCCAGCTCCTGCCCACCTAGCAGTTCGAAAGTACGTCAAAAAGTGCAAGTAGATAAATAGGTACTGCTCCAGCGGGAAGGTAAACGGCGTTTCTCAGAGTTCTTTGGGGGAAGCCATGACTGCTCAAGTGGTATAAAAGTGCTTTAGATGCAGGGCTTTTTTTCCAGGGGGAACTCACTGGAACTCAGTTCTGGCAGCTCTCAGGTGGGTTCCAGAACCTCTCAGGTGGGCGCCATTGCCATTCTAAGAGAAAGAGGGAGACATTCATGGTGAGTTCCAGCACCTCTTTTTCGAGAAAAATAGCACTGTTTAAAAGTATGGTAATGCAGATAGATAAAAAGCACCACATGCACACACGAAACAATAATTCTAACTAGGGAACTTTAGATCAAATAAAAGCTTCCCAGAAGCAGAGTTGTTCTCGCTCCTGGTTTAAGCTGATATGTTGTACTGTAGCATAACAAAGAGGTAATCTTATGAGCCAGTTCTTAGTTTATCTGTCCTAAACGGAAATAAAATGGAACTGTTTTATTGTGTATGATTCCCATTGGAAGTCTTCTTAAGCGCTGTAAGTAAGTTTAATAACTGTAAATCTTCCGTGATACTCTCGGAAATGTCGGCTTGGTATTTTGGTATTCCTCAATGCCACTATTCAATGTGGCTTCTTTATTAGATAAGGGAATGCATTTCCATTTAACAACAAACAGGCCATGGAACAGTACAGGCTAGAAGAAAAGGCTCACCAGAAATCAAGGAAGGAGCATAACTTTAAAAAAATAAAATAAACAGAAGCAATTTCTCTGCTCTCTCTCTCTCTCTCAATGGGAAGGGGCTGGTTCCTCCTCGGTCTGCTTTCCTTCAAGGAACTGCTCTGTCTCTTTCTGTTGTTGTTTTGTCCTGGCTTTATGTGATAAGAATTGTATCAAACTAAAAGCTTTTAAAAGAAACTCCCAAGAGACTGTCAAAGCAGAATTTAGCTGGGTGACTGCAGGGTTTCCTGAGCATTGCTTCACTGAAGAGCTTTTCTGTTCTCCTATCGTTCTTTGATAGTCAGCTCCTAATTTTCTTCCCTGTCACAGTTGTCTTAAGCAAGACCAGAAATTAAGCGGGAATGGGATTTGTGATAATTTTGACAATAAAGAAATAAATAAAGCCCAGCTTTCCTGTGACCGTCAAAATTGTCTTCTTGCCTCAAGGATTCGTTTAAAGGAGAGCCAGGACTCTTGAGGGCATTCTTTTTTAAGGTCTGTTAAAAAGAGTTGTTAGAACAAATGCACAAACAGGCATGGTTCCAATGTAGAGCAAGACTACAAATGTTAAAAGGACCACACAAAAAGCCATCCTAGTGGTATTATCACGTTACACATCTGAGGATGGGGTAGAAAAGCAATATTGCACTATAATGAGAAACTAACCAATTTGCACTATTCAAAGCAATATATAAACCAAAACGCAGTTGTCTTCCGAAATTCACACTTCTCCAAGTTTCGCAATGCAGTTCTCCAGCAAAGTAACCTGTACAAAAAATGTGTACAAAAAATGATCCTTTATGAAGTGGGAGGGTTTCAGTGAGGCGGGCTATTCAACACAAGAGAGGTCTTTCAGGACCTGTTTACATCTAAAAGCAGCACTTTCCTAGTTCTCCAAGACAGTGGGGTTAGGTACTGGTGTTTAATGAGAGGGAGAACAGAGGGGCAAGGCATTGAGAGTTTGGCACTGTTTGGTGCAGCAGAGAAGGAACATTGGATTGGCTCCACCACTATGCATAGCGGTGGCATCTTCAGCCCTCTGTTTCAGAATGCACCATTAGCCTAATGTTGAGAAGCCAGGAGAGAAATGGACGCCAGCAGCACCGCCTCACCCATCGCTGCTGAGCATGCTATTCCTCTATGGCGGGGTGTGGAATCTTTTTCACCCTATAAGGGTCTTTCAGAGTATTCCTATCTAGATATCTTCCATCCACTTAAATATAAAGAAGGAACAGCGGGCTTGCATCAGATATGCTGGTAATTTGTAGGTAGCACATAAATGGTGAGATTTAACAAGATAAAAACACATGACCAAGCTGCATGTTATGCTTAATGCACAGTGCACAGCTATGCCTCTGGTTTGCCTTTAATTAATTATGGGCATGGTGGAGATTGGCTGTTATCACAGCATGCAGAGAAGGGAGCCCAGGTGCTTCTTGGAGCATGTGGCAGGTGCTGGGCTTTGAAGCTTTCCTTAGCAGCTTTAGGCTACAAAGCGAGAACGAAAATATTTGCGGCAAAGGCTGTTCTCAGATGCCCTCCTCAAAATGTAAGCAGTCGAACTGTGCAAGAGAAAGGTTTGCAGATCAGCTGACAAAACTGCTGCTCTGTGTTCTGTTCCAAGCACTGGTTTAAGGGAAACAAACCAGAAGTTAGTTTCAAATTGCAGAGTGAACAAACTCCCCCTCCATCCCTAAAAAAGTAGGAAGTTCCACAAACAAGATGTCCCAGTTGCAATGGACCTCTCACCTAGTGGTCTATTTTTGGTCCATGTCAGTTTCATGGGCATTCATTCATAAATCCATTCCATCCCATTTCCAAATTAATTGGTGAAATTTAAATCAAAAGTCTGCATACAAACACATTGTATTTAAATACACATTTTATCTCAACATGTTCACTTCTAAAAGTACCGGTATATTAACCTAAAACATACACTTAAATGGATCAGTTACAGGTAGGTAGCCGTGTTGGTCTGCTATAGTCAAAACAAAATAAAAAATAAAACATTCCTTCCAGTAGCACCTTAGAGACCAACTAAGTTTGTTCTTGCATGCACACGAAAGCTCATACCAAAAACAAACTTATTTGGTCCCTAAGGTGCTACTGGAATGAGTTTTTTATTTTTTTATTTTGTTTTGACTTAAATGGATGTTATCTGAAAATATGCATTTTAGCGTTTTCTTTTCAAAAAAATGAGAATTTGCCTCCATGAAATGACTTTTAATAAGTACAAAAATGCAAATCACCTGCTTGGGACTGAGGTTGGGCTTTCTGTAAACCTCCCCTGATACCGGCGAAGCTGATCTTGACAATCTTCTGAGGAAATCCTGGTGGCCATCCTACAAACAGTGCAGGATACAGGTGGTGCTGTGGTCTAAACCACTGAGCCTGATCAGAAGGCCAGCGGTTTGAATCCACGCAACGGGGTGTGCTCCCGGTTTGTCCCAGCTTCTGCTTGGCTGGGACAAAAATAAAACCATTCAGATACAGAGCTTTAAAGTACATACCTGTGCCTGAAAAGTGTGGTGCAAAAGGAAGTCTAGGTGAGCCCTTTGTGATAACACAGAAGCTGGCCTTCTTCCTGATTTAGTATCCTATAGAATGCCCTCCCTTTGGTAATTTGTGAGGTGAAGAAAGTAATTACCTTTAAGTGCTTTTTAAATCAAGCTTTCCTGGACTCTCCTAATGTTTATTTTATTTTATTATTATTCTTTATAGACTGCTCGGTTTTATTTGTGATCTACAACTGCATTTTGTTTTTATCTCATTTTTATCAAGTTTTTAGGGAAACTTTATTGAAGGATGCTGTCTTTTTATAGAGCTCCTGAATAAACCCCTCAGAGATTTTATTATGTGGCATGCATTTCGCAAGATAAATAAGCGACTTGTGTGGTTTGCCACTGAGTACAGCCTTTTCCCGTTCATTTTATACCGTTCTGATGGCACAGCACAAAGGGAAGCAAGAGGCAGTAGAAAGGAAGTGCCAAATAGCTTCCTTGCCTGGATGCCTGCAGAGGGGACAGAAAGGCTTCTGTGGAACCAGAGTTCAAAGCCCATAAAGAGAAGGAAAGAGTCAGGCCAGGCTGGGAAAGGAATCCCACTTTAGAGGAAAGCTGAAACCAGAGGAGGATTTAGGGCAGTGTGAGTGGTGTGGCTGCAGTGCTTCCCTGGCTTTGAGAAGGAGGTAGGAGGGCTTTAGGACCCTGCCAGAGCCTCACACTTCCTTCCCAAGGCCAAACCCCACCTTAAGCCAGTGCCATAAGGATGTCAAATGTTGACCTTGCACAGGATGGCATATTGCCAGGACCCCAGGATCAGCAGATCCGCCCTCTAAGGAATGCACTGCCTACTGATGTCAGTTACAGCTTTGCTACAATCCTTGGAGGCTGGATCTGCCATCTCCTTGTCAGTCCCACCTCCCATGTCAGTCACACACAATGCCACCTCTACAGCAGCCTCTTGGTGAATAGGAGGCACTGCTGATCTCCTGCCACCACGAGGGAGGAAATGCCAGGGTCTGCCCTCTGGGGTCTTCTGGGGTCTGCACCTGCTTGGTGTGACTCAGAGCAGACCCCTTTCCCTCCCTGTCATGGCCTTTGATTCCCACTTCATATATTGGGTAAGGTTGATTTGGTTCCCCAACCCGCCCCCTGTTCCCGATGTAGGTTTTTATTCCCCCTTGTTCCTGATGTAGATCTTCACTCACTCCTACTTCCCTGGTGGGATGGGGGATGCCATTTTGTGGTTCTCCTCAGGCGTCCAAATGTCTTGGGCTGGCCCCGACTACATGAATCACCATGGTCAGTTCCCAGCCATTCATCAGTCTTTGCACATTCACCACTCCCAAAAATGGAATCACTGTTCCTACCCCCCCCCATGCACAATTTTTTCTCCCCTCCTCACCACCACCACCACGTTATTTCTAAGCTTCAGAAGGGTCAAAGTGACTCTGCAAACACACTCACACAGAGAGACCTCTTATCTGCTCCTGTGCAGCTAGAGAAATGCTTACACGAACAGCTACCCACAGTTGTATAGCGCAATGGCTGCTACCCTTCCATTATCTTTTTTCAGTGGAAATCATAGATTGAATCATCCATTCATTGCTTGGAATGCTTCAGTTTATTCATTCTCCAAGCAGATCAGCCTCAGACCTGTAATGAGACCAATCTGTTCAATGGAGAAGCGTTCATTGTGCTTCCCACAATAGACATAAAACAATTGCTTCTGATTATTCTGCTTGTGCTCAACTTTTGGGGTTGTTCTGTGAGCCTCCATCGTGCTGCTTCTGTTTTTCCTGCACAGAGCAGAACTCTTTATCCCCAGTAAATCTGAATAGGTCATTTATTATTTACTTTATTTGGGGCATTTTGGCAAGTGATTATATAAACGTGTGCATGGAGGAGAGGAGAAAAAAAGTTGCTGTGAAGTCTGTAAACAAATTAGTGTTAAGGAAACTATATGTGGGCAGAGAAGCTTTTATTTCTGCCTTGAGTAGATCATGGTTTGGTCCAAATAAATATGTTGCCAAACTGTGCTTTATGTGTGTGGTATGGTTCCCCCCCCCCTATGACTGCCTTTGCATTTTTTGGTGCAGAATGATTGTCTCTTTTGACCCTTTGTATGATAACCATCTTAGCTAAGTTACGGGTAGGTAGCCGTGTTGGTCTGCCATAGTCAAAACAAAACAAAACAAAAAATTCCTTCCAGCAGCACCTTAGAGACCAACTAAGTTTGTTCTTGGTATGAGCTTTTGTGTGCATGCACACTAGAAGTTTGTTCTTGGTATGAGCTTTCGTGTGCATGCACACAAAAGCTCATACCAAGAACAAACTTAGTTTGTCTCTAAGGTGCTAATGGAAGGATTTTTGTTTTGTTTTGTTTTGATCTTAGCTAAGGAAACTAATGATTTGCAATTTCAAAAACCTAAGCCATGTTCTTCTTTCTTCTAGCATATTTCCTCACCAGTACAGGATAAATGCTGTTGCTATGTATTCCCATTATTTCCCTCTGTGTGGGGAATCATGTCACAAGACCTCCATAACTGTACTTAGATGTGCTGGGAGGAGATAGATATCTTTGCCGTACTCTGAAATCTTGTCCTTTATAGGATTCTGTCAGCTACCTAACGGACAAATTTAAAAGGCCAGTTAGCTAGCTGACAGGGAATATTGCTGCAAATGTATTATCTTCTGTTCTTTTATGGGAAGGGGAGACGGTGTGAAGCTAGCACCTTTGCCATCCAACATAAAATCAGACATGTTAACGGGGACATTTGGCCGTGCTGCAGGCAAAAGGGCTTTCTTGATGAAATCTTTGTCTGATCATCTGTCTAACTATGGAGCTGAGCTGAAATTTCTCATAAGACATATTCTTCTGAGAAAATTTCTGAGATTTATTTTGTGGCTGGGGCTACCATTTCCTCCCCACAATGCCCTGGGGCAACAATACAAAACGGTAGCCAGATTGCAAACACAGTGGCTGTTGCTGCCTTTTGAAGTACCTCCACACACAAAAGGATAGAAAAAAAAAGCTTTGCTTGTTCCACTGCAGTAATACAATAGTAATACAATCCCCAAGAAACTGTTGGAGAATTTCTCTGCTGTCTGGATAAATGGTTCACCCACATTCTCTACGCAAAACAGGGTGGAGAATTTTGAGAGGTCGTCCATGCACACTTCTAGAAACACAAAAGGTATCCCGGCTAAAATTGAAGTATTTAAATCAACAGCATGGATGTTTTGCCTGGCTGAAAGGATATAATGGAGTAGCAATTTGTCTGAGCTGACAGAACTTGTTCTGAGATGATTTCACCTTAGCATATCATTTTAGACTGTAAGCTTTCCTTATTCCTTGAGTCACACTGGCATCTAGTGGCGATGGGTTGAGTGGATTCAACTAAGCAAATAAACATGAGCAAATAGTAATGTTCAAGGGTGTATATTTTATTGGGGGTTTAATAGCACTACTGAGTAGAGCTGAAGTTATTAAAATCTGTTATGAGCCTCAGAGTTCAAGAGGACAAACCACAGATGATTCAGATAGTTGCAAAAATTATAAATGTGCAGCCTCCTAAGGATTCTTCCATGGAAGTCACTGGGACTTCTGAATATGCTGTTGGTGTAAAGGAAAAAAATATAAGTATAGAAGGAGAAATCCCTGGATGCCAAGATCCAGGTTAGGGGCAAACACTCTTTGGTGAGAGAACCCCAGCAGAGACTTAAAATCACAAATTATGCAGCAAAGTAAAGCATGGAAATTTAGGATGTTAGACTTTTAAAATATGCCCTTCTAAGTTCCTCCCAAAGTTCCCCTCTTCCTCTAGCATAAAAAGATGATGCGACTGGTAAGTTAAAAAATTGTTTAAAATACAAACTTTCCAAAGGTCAGATTAATGTGCTTTTCCATACAGCATTCAGAAAAAAATAGTTGCACAGGCAGTAAAATTTGGCTTAGTTACAACAGTAAAAGTTCCTAAATTATTGGTACAGGAATTCAATGAAGGCTTGCTAGAGCCATATGGTCTGAGCTTGGGGCAACCAACTCAGAACCTCTTCACACTCTGAGCGAAGAAGAAGAAGAAGAAGAAGAAGAAGAAGAAGAAGAAGAAGAAGAAGAAGAAGAGGAGGAGGAGGAGGAGGAGGAGGAGGAGGAGGAGGAGGAGGAGGAGTAGTTTGGATTTGATAACCTGCTTTATCACTACCCTAAGGAATCTCAAAGCAGCTAACATTCTCCTTTCCCTTTCTCCCCCCACAACAAACACTCTGTGAGGTGAGTGGGGCTTAGAGACTTCAAAGAAGTGTGACTAGCCCAAGGTCATCCAGCAGCTGCATGTGGAGGAGCGGATAGCTCTGACTGTGGGGAAACAGGAAATATTTTTTGTGAGTAATCACAGTAGCACACAGCAATGTGCTACTAGTGACACCTGGTGGCAGCATGTTTTATTTCAAATTATAATGAGACTTCTCCCATCAGAATGAACACACAGTACTGATGAAAGGATCGTGAAATTTGGAGAAGCGAAGAATGAAATCAAGCCACATATATTTAAAATAAATATAAGTATTGGCCACTGATATTGTACTTTGATAGGGCAATAATTTCTCTAGCTTTTACAAATGATCTCTAGCTTTTACAAAATTCATCACAGACCTGTTTAGTCAGAAGTAAATTTGAATGTGTATTTAGGATTGGCACCTGTAGGTCTGAGATGCTACCAAAAGGTGGTATAAAATTAATAGATTTTTAAAACTATTCCCCAACTCCATTTTAAAAAGAATTTAAGGGCAAAATTCGACCAGAATTAACTACATACAAGTCCCTTTTTCTTACAGTGTGGAGTTCAGCACACATTTAAATTTCTCAGAAGGAAAACGAATACTTCGTTTTAGATCAATAAAACCTTTTAATTTTATAGTACTGCATGCAATGGATCAGTGGTGTACTTCAAGAGAAATTTTAAGTTACATGTTCCAGTCCTATCAGTTTCATTGGAATTTGTCTAATTTTTCCAAACCTTCCCTGGAATGGAACCAACATCACAAAATTACGCTCATGCAATTTGCAAGTTCTTTAGGAGAAGGGTGGGGAGTAAAATGTAGCTTTTTAAAAGTTATTGGGCAGTATCCAGCACCATCCCCAAATCTGCTTTGGAGGGAGGTGAAAACCCCAGAACAGAGTTGTGACAGGGAGTGAAAAGGGACGGGGAGTTCTGTTGTGCAGCCAGAAGTCCTTGGACTAGTGGAACTACTTCATTAGGTACCTCCAAGAATTATTTTGCAGCTCATCATTTTCATGATGTCAGAATTTTGTGTATTTCTGAACTGGGACCTTTTGGAGAAATGGTAGTTGAATGGTGGACAAGCACAGGCTATCTCTGGAAATTGTACACAATTACTGTATCCCTCCTGAAGGAGCCCAGAACAACATATATTGCTCATACGCATCTGCTATACTGTCACAAAACCAAACCCAGCCACCATTTTGCCACATGGTTAGTGGATAAGCACAACACATGATTGGTCATTAAGAGTTCCCTTTCTTTGCCAACTTAACTTAGGCCAGGGGTCAGCAACCTTTTTCAGCCGTGGGCTGGTCCACCATCCCTCACACCATGTGGTGGGCCAGACTATATTTTTTTGGGGGGGAGTAACAAATTCCAATGCCCCACAAATAACCCAGAGATGCATTTTAAATAAAAGCACACCTTCTACTCATGTAAAAACATGCTGATTCCCGGACCGTCTGCAGGCCGGATTGAGAAGGCCATTGGGCCTCATCCGGCCCACGGGCCTTAGGCTGCCTACCCCTGGCTTAGGCCCTTTGAAAGTGTGAAGACTTGGGTCAGATATGAAGTTGGTACACATGGAGGTCAGGTTCCAAATGTTTAGTCTTTGTGCAGGGCTGGCCCTACTATTAGGCAGGGTGAGGGGGGCCAGAGATGCTGCTACTACTGCAGTGACAGTGAGGTGCTGGAGCACATAGCTGTGTGTGCCACTTAGCTTACTTCAAGTTAGCATGCCACTCTCAGGTGTTCTGGACAACACTGTCCCAGCATCAATGTGCAAAGTAAGATTCAACTACCAGTCTAGTTGGTATCTGTACACAGAATGGAGAAGACACCATCTTCATCTCAGACAAGGACATGTGCATTGCACCGGTCCTCTTCCTGTGCTTCTTCCATCATTATTTTTCTTTTATTTGGAGAAATGATTATTTATCTAAGATGTACAGGTATATGAATCACCCTTCATTAAAAATGATTCACGGGTAATTCAGAATGATTTCTGTGTGTGTGTGTGTGTGTGTGTGTTTGTGTGTGTGTGTACGTACACACACACACACACTGCTGATCATACTTATCTACCAGACTCAGCAGTAATCAATTTCTTGTTCTTGCTATTGTCATTGTTACTTTTCTTTTTGTTAATGCTGTTCTTATTATGATATGTATTTTGTGTTTCCATTGTGTATGTGTAAACTGCCCTGTGATCTTCGGATGAAGGGTGGTATATAAATCTAATTATTAATATTATCAATAATAATATTTTTGTCATCTGTCTTCAAACCCTTTGACACAGGGTCAGCAAGCTACACAAGGCAGATGCATTGCTCAGCTCTGGCAACAGTATGCCAAAGACCTTACTCTCAGGGTGAACATGTTGGAATCAGAGTTAACTTGACAGACGGGTACAGTATAAATATTGCCTTTAAAATGACAAAGTAATATGATGTGGCTCCAACTCATTAAACCCATGGATGTTGAAATATGTCTGCAAAAACCTTGCCCGCCCTAACTACCGGTACTTTTCTCTGGAGTGTTTTTACCAGTTTTCTCAACCTATCCTTCATTAGACATGTGGCCCATCATGTCTGCCTTAGTATAAACTGAATAAATTTATGTCCCAGCGCAAGTGCTATTTTTAGTGGTCCCTTTGATTAATTTTTTATTGATTCCCACTTTTGTGTGAAATTGCTTTAAGATGTAAAGTGCAGCTTCTTCTGTGTTGGAGTTTTGTGTTAACTGATGATGGAGTGATGACTCACCGTCTAGATACAGAAGGGAAACACCCTACTTGAGATTAGTGATGGCACATAATGAAAACTTATCCTTTTACTAGACAACAGTGACAAAGTCATTAACTGCAATTTACAATATCCTTTTAGCATAGCACTGCTGACAGCAGCATAAATATGACTCGCAGCATTTGTTTATTATAACGGTAATGCAGTATGAAGCCATATCGGTATTGCTCAGCAGATGCAAAATAAATGGCTGCATATGGAATTTTAGTTTATGGCTCGAAGATGTATTTCTCAAGTGCTAGTAATATTCAGAGTACTCAATACAATGCAGCAGTGTTCAGAGTGCCTATTTACACTCTTAGAGTGCACACTTCTTAAAAGCAAGTATTGGCTGTAAAGATGTAGGTAAGATTGCATTCATCAATAACTAAATTGGAAAGTGACTCTGATCATGAACAGGATTAAGGCAGATACCCAGATCCAGCTAGAAGCAACTGAGAGCAAACTTCCACCATTCCTATCTCCAATGGGAAGAAGAATCATACATGCAAAAAAAACATACATGCTGTTCCCAAGATTCCCTTTCCCAATGAATGGTTATGGTAACCTGAGATGCCAGAATATTTCTCTTTAGACAAGCTCAGAAATAAAGTTCAGGGGCTCACAGAAACCTACTTCAAGCGAGAGGGTTGTTTTTAGAGCCCTCAAGTTCTAATCTGAGGATGAAAGTATGTGTTTGAATGTGTGTGTAGAAATGATTATTGTGTTGCCTACTGTACAGAGTAAGAGTACTATCTGTTGCCATGCCCACTTTTTACTCTGGCCCCACCCACTTGACTCTGGCCCCTCTCACTTCAGGCATACAGCCCCTAGGAGTTTGCCCATCAGGGACTGTGACCTACAAATGGGGAAAAGGATCATATATTCTGTTGCACACTGGAGTGCTGGGCTGTCAGGGGCAGTGCAAGCAGACAGAGTCTGTTTATGCTGGTGTCAGCCCTAACTGTGAGGACACTTGAAATGGGTGGTGAAATGGGTGGTGCTTAAATCAGGCATAGGCAAACTCGGCCCTCCAGATGTTTTGGGACTACAACTCCCATCATCCCTAGCTAACAGGACCAGTGATCAGGGATGGTGGGAGTTGTAGCCCCAAAACATCTGGAGAGCTGAGTTTGCCTATGCCTGACTTCAGTGAATCAGATGGCACTAGAAGGAGCCTCTGGGTAGAATGATTCAGCAATAGAGAAGCTATGGCTTCTTTTAACAGGGACTCATTGTTTTGTAAAGAGTTACGGTAATAAAGTTTGCATGCCCTCCAATTTTTCTCCAATGAAAATAGGAGTTGTTGTTGTTGTTATCATACTCCACCCATTTGGCTGGGTTGCTTCAGCCACTCTGGGCAGCTTCCAACATATATAAAAACATAATAAAACATTAAGCATTAAAAAAAAAAACCTTCCCTATACATCGCTGCCTTCAGATGGCTTGAGTGTCAGATAACTACATACCCTTCAACATTTCTCCAATAAAAATAGGGGCATCCTGAGGGAAAGTGGGACATTCCACAATCAAATCCAAAACCAGGACGGCTTCTGTAAACCTGGAACTGTCCCTGGAAAATAGAGACACTTGCAGGGTCTGAGTTTATTTTATGTTTATGGACATCATGGATTTTGAAAGTTATTAATATTAGAACAGCACGGTAACCACTGTGCTGTAAGACACATCTGAAAAGAAAAGTTGTGCATCACATTGAATCTTCACGTCCCAATCAATAACAATTTCTTCAGACAAGTCTAAAGTAACAAACGTTGCTCCTGCACAACGAGTCTCCAGTGTCAGTGTATAGAACCATCTGGCAAACTCCTTGGCTTGTACATAGAATGTAATGTTCAATGGTGCACCAGAACACCGTCCACTGCCTGCAAACAACAAGAATAATCCCAGCAGCCCTGACCTCAACCCTGTTCAGTGAATTAGATGATCACATGGCCACAGCCCACTGACTTTGGTCTGAGAACACGAGCCCAATATAGACCTTGGAATAACATTTTTCTCACTCAGTTCTTAGTTATTTTGTGGCTTCTAGTGAATAAATCTCCCTTTGCTGCCCTGTCAGGATGATCTGGGTTGACAGTATTGTGATAACTGACACGCTGCCACAGCGGGAAGCACTGTTCATACATACATGTGGACCTCAATTTAAACAAGAATTTGGCAAGATCCCCATGTGCAGTGAGTTGTTGTTGTTGTTGTTGAAGAGGGTGAACTCCATATCAATAGATAGTTACTTCTGAAACCCATGTGCAAAATAATTGTGCAGAATAATTGCTTTTTAACGGAGACATGTATTCAAAGGCTGCTGCACACAGCAGAGTCCAACTTTCCACGTAATGCTGCTCATTAGATCAAGGTCATGGCTTCAATAAATAATCACAGCAGCAGCATAATCCTCATGTGTGCGCCTGTGGTTTGGTGAGCATCTGAAACAAAGATTCCACAGCTCCCACCTCTTTCTCTGTGGTCCCCCTGAACAATATCCCTTCCCTTTACCAACATACCCCTTGTGCAGCAGAAGGATGTAAACAGACATGGAAGGGGGACAGACCTAGACATGTGTTTATCTGCCTGACACAAAGCTGAAAATGGTACCCCCCTAGAGTACAACAGATGGGCATGTGCCTGGGACTACAACAATTTAGAGTCCAACAGATGGGCAAGTGCCTCCATGATCTTTGTAAAAGTCATGGTGGTGTCCTCGGCCCAGTATACCTGAAGGAGCATCTGCACCCCTGTTGTTCAGCCAGGACACTGAGGTCCACCTCCAAGGGCCTTCTGGCAGTTACAGGGAAGTTGCAGGAAACCTGGCAGAGGGTCTTCTTAGCAGTGGCACACTCCCTGAAGAACACCCTCCCATCAGATGTCAACGAAATAAAGAAATACACAACTTTTAGAAGATATCTAAAGGCAGCCCTGTATCAGAATTTTTTTTTAATGTTTGATGTTTAATTGTGTGGAAGCCTCCCAGAGTGGCTGGGGAAACCCAGCAAGATGGGTGGGGTATACTACTATTTAATATTAATATTAATGCTAATGTTAATGAGGATAGTGGTAGTAGGAGATGACTAGAAGTTTTAGTGCTGGTTGCTAAATTCCACTTTGAAGAATCCTGGGGTGGATTAGAGATGGAGCACGCCTTTTGGGAATTCAAGGTGGCTTGGTTATGAGCCCCGCTGCTCATGATTTCATGAGTATCACTACTCGAAACAATGGGGAAAGAGGTGCTGATAACCCAGCTGTCTGCTGTACCTGTCAGAGGCAAAGCAACCCTGCTAGCACAGAGAAATTGGCAATTATATGTCTTGACTGGAGAACAATTTCTGTGTGTTGACTGCTGAATTCAATCTGTCCTTGATCTTGTTCAATAAATGCCATGATTGTGTCAAGGAGTCTGCATGCCAGTGATGATTAGCAAACAAGGAACCCTCACCTTGTTACTCCACTGAGCTGTCTTCTTGCTGGGGCAGATACAATGGAAATGCAGCAGATAGTTTTCTACTACAATACCTCACTGTGGGATCTGAATTTTGCCCGTTGTGTTGGCCAAGTGTCTGCTTCACTTTCAAAAGTGTTTACCTGAAAGTACACCTTATGTGTTAGGACGCCAACAGGTTGACGTGCTGAAGAGCAGCAGTCAGACGCAGATAAAGAAGAAGAAGAAGAAGAAGAAGAAGAAGAAGAAGAAGAAGAAGAAGAAGAAGAGTTTGGATTTGATATCCCGCTTTATCACTACCCAAAGGAGTCTCCAAGCGGCTAACATTCTCCTTTCCCTTCCTCCCCCACAACCCACAACAAACACTCTGTGAGGTGAGTGGGGCTGAGAGACTTCAGAGAAGTGTGACTAGCCCAAGGTCACCCAGCAGCTGCATGTGGAGGAGTGGAGACGCAAACCCGGTTCCCCAGATAACGAGTCTACCGCTCTTAACCACTACACCACACTGGCCAAGGCCCAACAGTCCGGGTCAGGAATCAGCTGAGGTCAGGTGCCAATACCGGGGTCAGGAAAAGCCAAAGACAGTAACAGTCCAAGTCAGGGTCAGCAGGGAACAGACAGTCGCACAGGGGGTCTGAAGTAGTCGCAGTCAGTTTGAGTCAAGACTCGGGGAAGCTTAAGTCATGTCCAAGCCAGGAATCAGGAAGCCATAGTCAGGAACAAGCCAGGGGTCAGGAAGCCGAAGTCACGAACACAGGAATCAGGAACAGGATGAGCAAGAACAACCACGCACTCCAGCACAGCAGTTGCAGGTGCTGGTGAAGGGAGCAGCCGGCCTTCCTTATGTAGCCAGCTCATAACCACGTCTCTTACGAGCTGCAGCTGCCTCTAATTGTTCCCTATGTCTCTCAGCTCGACACTCTACAGCTGAGAAGGGAGGAGGGGAGGGGGCCTGTCGGTTCCTCTCCTCACAAGGCCCTGATTCTGGCTCGACTTCTTCCTCCTCCTGTTCTGGTCTTTCTCCTTCTCTATCTGATTCTTCCTCTTCTGAGGAATGTCGCCACCAGTCTTCTCCAGGTATGAATTCCTCCATTTCTCCAGATGCTTCCGTGGGTGCAGCCTCGCCAGGGGGAGGTTGCCACCACTCCTTCTCGTCCGGCTCAACCCTGACATCGTGCTCATAGATTTTGCCAAGTCTGGCAATGGTTATTGAGAACTAGGAAGCCCTTCCATTTCTGCAACCCTCCTAGAATGCTTGCTCCATATTTCATTGGAAAAGTTCTATCTGTTCAGTGAGTACTGCTCATGGCTCCTTGCTGTGAATCCAAACTGAATCCATTCTGCTAGCTTGTATGCCCATTGGTTTGAAAACAGGACCCAATATTACATTGTCAGCTGAAATGATCGATAAGAAAAACATCGTACTGCAGCTTGACAGCACGATGACAGTTTTATATGCTGCTCTTCCAGTAATTAAATTGCTGTCAGCTGGAAGGAGTGGCGTTAATTGCCCAGATGCTAGTTGCCAGTTGTGAGTGTCCCAAATCCTGATTGAGCCAACTGGCTTCGTTCTAGTTTCTGGATTTCCCTTCAATGTGTCCTGGCTTCTCTTCAAAACTGCCTTAGTTCAGAAGCTGGAAAGGAACCGAAGCTGTTTGTGGTTGCGTCCTTGACTATGAAGGCAGATTGGCAGGGACTTTTGTACTTTGGGTCCAACTGTGGGCCATTGTGAGCTTGTATCTGTATGGAAACAAAGGGTAAGAAAATCAGGATCAGTTAGTGGGTGGACTGCTGAACCCTTCACACTTCATGTCAAGTTCCAGGTCCAAGCTTCAGTAAAACTAGCCATTTTTTCCTATGGTGGTCATGTATTCCTCTGTTGGGTTGGGATTCAGAGAGAAAACAATACATAGTCAGGCCTTCAAGCACAACCTTGCTTGATTACAACATAACCAGACTGAATGGAAAGCTCCTTGTGTAAAAGAACTACAGGAGTCAAATCAGGGCAGAAAGCGCTAGCATTAGCATACAGAACACCTACTTTATTCTGAAAGATTTCTGTTTGAAGTGCTGTTCTTTGGGTGTCAATCTCCTATTGGATGGGGTTTGTATTTGAATGGGTGCCTGGTCCAAGTCCAGTTTAAAGATAAAGAGCCTTAAAAGGGAGAGCAGAAGCAATTGAAGTTATTCACCAACAGTCAGAACCCGGACAGGAGACTGAGCAGGGTGAGATGTGCTGAATTTCTATTTAAAATATAACTCCCTTTTGCCAGAGACAGTATCCAAATCTCTGTGCTTCACTTGAGCCATCCAGAACTCTGAAATGACTGCATTCTCACTTAGACAGGCGATTTATCTTGTCTGTCTTTGGATGACAAAAGTATTTTGTTCTCTTCTAAGTTTTTTAAGTGTTAAAAGCCCGTAACATTCAAGATGTATACATGCAATAAAGTTGGGATGTCATCTGAAATTTGTTTGGCTATAATGTCAATTTTTTAAAAAAAAATGTTTGCAGGGCCATTTATAGATCGGTGCTTGTGGTTATAAATGTAACTGTTTTCTATTCCAAAAAAATGCCAGATGTTACTTTTTGAAAATATTTCTTCACTGGGAATTTATTTTAGGTGTCCTTTGAAGTGGTCAGTTTCTGCATGGCACATTTTTTAATCAAGAAACATTTTTAAACAAGCAGGGCACATGTGTCTTGTTTCAAAATGCAGCACCACAGACAGACATAACAATAAAAGTTGGCTTCTATCTTGACAATATACCAGGATATGTACAATAAATCAGTACACAGCATGTTAAATGTGCTATAAGAGCCTAACCATTTCCTGACACAATTATTTCCCATTCCTTATTCCCGTTCATTTGCAGAGAATGCAAGCCCATGCGTGGGGTGGAAGGCTGCCTTAAGCCCACAATCCTTGTTTTTATTTTTTTGCACCCATGGTATGATTCCAATCCCACTTTGAAAGTGTGTATGACTAGTCCAGCTGGAAAAATTTAGTACCAGAAGGCACTCCCTACCCAAAATGCATCTTGGAATTTCACCAGAGAATGTTCAAAGTTTGGATATTCGGGACAGAATTGGATTCTCTTGTCAAAATTGATCAAAGAAGGCAAGTTTTCTAACCAGCTGCCAAAATGATTTATACGGTCAAATTACAAATTATAAGAAACATAGGAAGGTTCCTCAAACAAACACACCATTTCAAACTGACCACTCTGTATTGCAAGGTTAGTATTACAGGTGCCAGCCAAATGTTTTCAACAATGACACCCATCACCCCAACCAGCATGGGATGCTGGTAGTTGCAGTTCTTAACATCTGGCTGTTGGATACCCCTGATGTTGGATGTTGGATACCCCTGATGTATTATGCAGTGTGGCTCACTGCCTGTCCTGATCTCATTAAAATGAGCATTTCGTTGTCCCTACCAGTGGCAGCCAATGAAGTGGAGTTGAAGGTAGAGTACTGACATCTCAGCAGCTCTTGAAGGCAAACATTGCCCTAATGTCGTGACTTGAATCTCCAGCTTCAATTGTTGCCTTAGCTGTTATGCTGTTTTAATGGGCTGGTTCATTATACTGTATATTTTAATTATGGGTGTTTTTAATGTAGTTGTATTACTATGTATTTTAATTGCCAGCAGTTATACTTTTATAAACCAGTTTTATTCTTGTTATTTTGCTGTTGGCTTTTATTTGTTTGTGAACTGCCATGGTATTTCTTCTTGAAATGAAAAATGGTAAAATAATAATAATAATAATAATAATAATAATAATACTTTTGTGTGTGTGTGTGTGTGTGTGTGTGCGCGCGCACGCTCGTGTATACTACATACATTGAGAAACATTTATTTATTTATTGAACATTTTCTTTTAAAACCAAGCCATCTTTATTCACACTGCTGAAAATACTGGTGAAATTGCTGGTGCAACATATACAAATTGGGTCCCAAATAAACATGCACAGCTCAGACTCTGAATTGGGAGATCGTAATTACAGTACAGGGCATGAGCGTTCCAGCTTCAAAGCACATGAACTAGCTAGATGCCTTTTGTAGTACAATCGTACCTTGGATCCCAAACGCCTTGGTACTCCCGAACGCAGCAAACCCAGAAGTGAGTGTTCTGGTTTGCAAACGTTCTTTGGAACCCAAACGTCCGACGGGGCTTCCGCTTCCTCCAACCAATCAGAAGCCGTGCTTTGGTTTCTGAACATTTTGGAAGTTGAATGGACTTCTGGAACGGATTCCGTTCGACTTCCAAGGTACGACTATATAATGATAGCTCATTAGTAGAAGAAGGTTAGGGCTAAACAAAAGAATACAGTATGTTGATAAGGTACCCAGCAAGTATGGATGCTCTGGGCCGGGAGGTGACAACCTGTGGCCCAAGCGCTGTGTGTAGATCCTGGCCTAATTTCATGCAAGCAGCAAGGAGGGACAAAATAGGGAGAAATATGGCAGAAGAGAGAGAGAGAAGGAAATGACAGAAAGCGAGAAAAGGAGTCCCTCCCTCTTGTTTGGGTGTAGTTCAAACCAGCTAAAACCATTTCCCTTGAAGTCAAACCTAAATGGAAGATTGTTATCTAAAATAGCAATCACCCACCAAAAACGTAGAATTGGGATAGTTGTCACAAGGAAGCACTCCTAGCTTTCATAGATGATAGAACTAAACAGAAGGACTTGCAGCGTGCGCTGTGGTTCTCAACACATTCACTGATGCCCTTTACAAAATATTATGATCTACATTGTACATTTCCTCTTCCTGCTAAGACCTACCCTGCTGTGCTGTTACATTCCAACAGGCGGTGTTAGGCTCCTACAACAGTTAAGATTGTATGTCAGGTATAAGGCCCTCAACTATCCCTCTACTCCTCTGTGCCCTTCTGGTTAGTGCAAATTGATGCAAACTACTGAACACTACCCAGGAGTTCAGTCGGCCTGGCTGTAGGTAATTTGTACTTGTCAGTCAAGCATAGCAGGAGAGAAGGAAGTACGAGCTGCAGCCTGAGGATAAAATTTTATTCTTGAGAGTTCTCTTTGTGTTCTATCCATTGCAATGTACTTTCAGAACTTTGGCACTTCTTACAGACTGAACTGGAGTGGAGTGCTTTGTGCAGTGGGCCTGTTGGTTTACTGATGGGCTGTTTCATTGGAGCTTCAATCTTCCTCCAGAAACAGATAAATGTAATTCCAAGATAAATTGAAAATTTCAGACTGGTTGCCCCAGAACCTGCTGAGGTATCCATGGATAGGTTGCATGCTTTGAATTGGCAGCAATGAAGTCCTGGAAAAAGTCAGATGTGAATAGTTTTCCTTTAAGGGGAAGGGACAAACTCCCTATGTGAAAAAGCTGCAGCGTTTAGGACTTAGGAAAAAGACAAGTACAGTGGCGCCCCGCTAGACAAAAATAATTCGTTCTGCGAAAATTTTCGTCTAGCGGGTTTTTCGTCTAGCGAAGCAGCAATGACAGCCGCGCTTTCACTAGACGGAAAAAAAGACGAAAACTTTTCGTCTTGTGAGGCAGCCCCATAGACAAATTCGTCTTGCGGGGCAGCCTTCCACTAGACGAATGCCTTCGTCTAGCGAGTTTTTCGTCTTGCGAGGCATTCGTCTAGCGGGGCACCGCTGTAAGAGGCAACATGATAGAAGTGTATGAAATTATGCTTGGCATGAAGAAAATGGATAGAGAATTATTATTTTCTCCTTCTCTCGTAACACTGTAACTTGTGGCCATGCAATGAAGCTGGAAGATTCAGGGCATATAAAAGAAAGTACTTCTTCACACAGCACATAGTTTAACTATGGAACATGCTTCCACAGAATGCAGTGATGGCAACCACCTTGGAGAACTTTAAAAGAGGGTTAGATAAACCACAGCCCCGGGATCTTTTGGGGGGAAGCCATGACTGCAGTGCTGGATTACCAAATAGGCAGAGTAGGCCTTTTAAGGGTCCTGCGACAACGGATCAAAATAATATTGATTTTATCTTGAAAAGAAGATTACAATCAAGCTTTCTTAGTTCAATGTTGTCCCACTAGAGTAGGGAGGTCCAAGATTTCAACTGCCCAGGGTAAAGAAAAAGTGATATCCAAAACGTATAAACTATTATTACAATGGGAAACAAAAGATCATAGCTGGTAAAATCAACTATGATTCACTGGGCAAGAAATCTAGGTCATACTATAGAGATGAGTGCTTGGAAGAAACTGTAGAAAAAAAACACTGAGTAAATTAGCTAAGATGTACAAAACTGAATCAGATATCTGCTGGAAATATAAAGAAAAAGAAGGTACAGGTACTTTTTATTCATATGTGGTAGACATGCAAAATGGTTAAGAACTTCTGGGAGATGGTATATAATGAGCTGGAAAAAATATATTTCTTTTCTTTTAGGTATAATTGATGCAAGTATATCTAGGGATCATAAATCTCTTTTTATGTATGCAACTACAGCAGGCCTTATGGTGTGTACTCAGAAGTGGAAGGATGATTCAATACCGACAAATGGCAGGTGAAGGAATGGCAGATGAAGTTAATAGAATATATAGAAATGCCAAGATTGACAAATAGAATAAGAGATCAGGATTTTTAAAAAAGTATGCAAAGAAGATTGGAAATGCTTTTTAGATTATTTGGAAACTTAATGTAAACACAATAAAAAGTTAACAGTAAAAGAATAAATTCAGCAGTAAGAAATATTGAGATATAAAACTGAGTGAAAAATAAGATATGGGGAAAATTAGAATATGGAGTGGAAAATAAATTAACAAAATGAACCATAGAAGGGGAGGAAGGGGAGTCAATATCAATTGTATGTTTTGTATCTGAAGTACTGTTATTGTTTCAAGTTAAAAAAAAATGAGAATGATAAATAAAATAAATTTCAAAAAAATATTTTGACTGCCTAGGAGCCTCCACAGGGTTTAATCTGGCACCGCGTGACTGTTTGAAGTGGTAAGATTAAACCAGTATCTGTATAGTGCAGATGGAACCAAACTTAGGTTATACTTCTGCTCACTGTGGGAAGCTGCCAACTCAGACAGGCTTAAGGAGTGTTCCTATAAACACCCCTTATATGGTGATGAATTGGAGGATTGCGCTTGGGAGTTATGACCCTACCACTACTTCCATCTGCATGTGTCATACCTCCTACCAGTCAAGTGTTCAGCCAGCATATGATGAGTCTGTAGACACATGCTAACATTTTCACATAGAGATCCTTCACAGGTATACATTGGTTTGCATGTAGGGTGAACATGGTGTAGCTATTATTATTATTATTAAAATTATACTGTCCTTCATCCATAGATCTTAGGACAGTTCACAATATATAATTAAAATATAAAAGACACAAAATACATAATAAAAATAAGAACAAAAACAAACCAATAATCCCGCACAGACACAGTTACTCTCATGACCACTGGATGTGTGCGGTTGGCAACTGAATGTCCCCAGTCATGCACAGCCCACTCTGCTGTTCCCTGGCAACCATTTGGCCCAATAAAGGTCAGGGCTTATGCCTCACTCCAGTGCTGTTTCCCTCCTAAGTTAGGTCTGGATGTTGCTGCACCAACACGATAACTGAATGGAGTTATTTTAATACTGTACTAGTTGAAACCACCTTGAAACGCTCATCAAAGCAAGAGCCGTAATTGTGATGAAATGTAGCTTCGCACGCATGTTCACCATAGGCACAATCAATCTGAACGGACAAGCTGAAAAGCTAGTGGTTCTGTGAACTGGCCTGCTTCCGCCTTCACAGTCACCACCCCAGCCTAGGGCAGCTCCTTCTCTCGGTATGAAATATGGGTTGTTGCCGGAATTGTTTGCTCTCAGCAGAAGCCACTGACTGACATGAAGCCTCTCAAGCTTAATTTGGAAAATTTGCCCTGCAGCATGCAAACATGCTTCAATGGGAGCTTCTGCTAATGCTTAAGGCTTCTGGTGCAGTTTCCCCCCCATGCTGGGAGATGCCACGAGTGGAAAGAGAAGAGTGAAGCAGCTATCATGAACATACTGTAACAGCAGACACATGAGGTTTCAGAGTCCTGACAATGCAGTCACCACACACCCCTCATTCACAAACTGGAAATGGCAGAGCATCTTCTTGGGTGGGCAAGTGCCCTACCTACAGAGGCTAGTCCTCTTTTTGAAGGTCTGTCCTTTCCAAGTCCCATTGAAAGAAACAAAACCATAAGAACAGAAACCGGAGATGCCTTGAAGTTGTCCAACCATTAGTTCATGGACAGCAGATTGAGCAAGCACACAGGTCCTTTGGTCACAATCTTCCCTGCTAGGGTAAGTTGTGTTTCTATGCAAATTACCGCAGATCTTTGGTTCCCCCCTTTTTAGTGATGCATGGAGCTGGGGCTGATGGGAGTTGGAGAGCAGCCACAAGTGAAGGGTGATAGGATCCCCATCCCTGCTATAGAGAAACAGAGAAACACAGTTGTATGTTTCTGCTCTCACAGGTTCTAAGTATTTGTGTCAATTTTATACATCCTGAGCTTAAACACTACATGGTGAAAGTTAATTAATACTTCAAAGAGGTCTTTGGACAGTGGACACTTCTACGAAGATATTAAGCATCTTTGATAATGACCAGGACTGCACATTTTTTTGAGTCTATAGTTTGCTATCGGCTTCAAAGAAATAGAGGCTGAGCAATAAGGCCTTTGAAATCTAGAAATAATCACAGATAATTGCAGATGCAGAGTAATAAAGGATAATGATAGTATCTTGCACTGCCTGGAGCTTTCCCTGGTAGTATCTCAAGGAGGTTTTAATACATATTGTTCTGAGATGCATTTTCCAAAAAAGAAAAGTAGAACACTTAAATTGTACAGTCTGTGGGTATGAAAGGTAGATTGAAGCATGATAGGTGTTTATAGATGACTGCTTTACCACACTGCTAGATGAGCCATAATGATGATGATAAAAAAAATATCTGTACCGCATGGCAGGATGAAACCTCTTGAAGCATTCTACTTGTTTGAAACAGCAGCATGCATGCAGAGAGAGCAGTGACTAGCATGCTAAACACTGTCTTCCAGGGGTGCCAACTTGAATAAAATATTGGGGAGCGCCCATGTGAACCCCCCACACATAATTGATCACAAGACACAGCACATGTGCACCATTTGAATGGCAATGTCCATAAACATTGGGGGGGTGGCACCTCAAATATTTTGTGGGGGAGGATGTGAAGTGACCTCTGTAGAGGTTTGGAGCTTTCAGAGTTAACAAGCTCAACCAGGTCGCCCCGCCCACAAGAGGAAAAGCGTCACCGGAAGACTCTGTGTAATGTGTAATGTGATACTTGTTGTTTCTGTATCTTTGTTTTCTTCTTTCGTTTTTGTCCGGAGAAGGAGAAGGCAAAATGTCGTGTGTCTCTCCTGGGATGTAATTTATGCATTGTAAATAAAGCTTCTAGATTAGGAAAGAAGTTGGACTCTGTCGTCTGTAATTGCTGGCATGCACACACACCGTTGCGCGAGATAAGAGGAAATACTCTGCGGATGGCACAGGAGAAGCAAGTGAGAACGTACAGCAGGTACATGCGCAGCAGAAACTTGCTGGGCTCAATTTGTGTACTAAGTTGGTTTGAAGCCTTTACAACAATCCAAAACGCTTCAACCTCGGCCCCTAGGAGTTGGCTCCTATGTTCTCTTCCCATTGTCCTCCCCACACAATTTAGAATTCTGGAAGATTCTGAGTTCTAATCACACACCGATCTCCACAAGTGCAGGAGGCCCCCTGAACAAGATGTTTCTCATTAGGGCTGCCATATGCTCAGCAAAATGGCGTCCAGGTGGATTATTGCTTAATCAGCAAAATGTCCGGGAAAACCTAGACATATGGCAAGTTGGGCTTTGACATAAAAGAAAAGAAAATATGGCAACCCTATTTCCCATTCCTCAACTCATGGAGGGCGACAGGGAAATAGAGATGGGGTTTAGCACAACTCAACCACCCTATTTCCACTTGTGTGTTGCCTTTTCACATTCCAAAAAACCTGACTGAGCCCTCAATCGGATAAAAGTGCCTGTGCGCAGTCCCAATTTGAAATCCTTGTTGATATATTTTGCCATTTCTCACACTTCCGTGTTTAGTAGCATTTTCATTCACCCAAACCGCCAGTTTGCCCAGATGCTTAAAGAGATGCAGGAATTCGGCACGCACACGCACGCACACAGTGACGTTGTATAGTGTTTAAATAGTCTGGCATCCTTCAATTTAATAAGCATCTGTGTCTCTAAAGCTAATCCCACATAGTAACTTGACTTAAGTAATATTAAATTTATCCATGAGAACCACAATAGTTTTGCAGAACTCAACTAAAAGACCTACGGAGAAAAAATCCATGCCAGATGCCATTGATTACATCTGTTTTGGTTTGTTTGCTAAGGGAGAAGGAATATTGGGCATAATGTGAGATCATCTTCTAAGGCCCTCCTTTGTGTGCCTTCTCAAGAGGTCTGGAGGGTGGCAACACGTGGCTCCCCATCTGTGGAATGCTCTCCCCAGGGAAGTTCGCCTGGCACCTTCATTATACACCTTTAGGCGCCAGGCAAAAAACGTTCTTCTTTAAGCAGGCCTTTGGTTGATCTGATTGACCTCCTATGCCAGGGGTAGGCAACCTAAGGCCCGTGGGCTGGATGCAGCCCAATCACCTTCTCAGTCCGGCAATGGAAGGTCTGGGAATCAGCGTGTTTTTACATGAGTAGTATGTGTCCTTTTATTTAAAATGCATCTCTGGATTATTTGTGGGGCATAGGAATTCATTCCTTCCCCCCCCCCCCAAAAAAAATAGTCCGGCCCACCACATGAGGAATGGTAGACCAGCCCATGGTTGGAAAAGGTTGCTGACCCCTATCCTATGCCCTTTTAAAATGTGGCTCCTTTTGGGGGGGTGTTATTGGGTTATTTTTATTTTGATTATATATATTGTGGTTTTTATGTTGATCTTTTCTATGAACCACCCTGAGACCTCTGGGTATAGGGCGGTATATAAATTCAATTAATGATGATGATGATGATGATGTTTGAGGAATATTATTTCAATGAGATTTGCAGAGGATAACCTTGTGGTCAGCTGCATGCTTGATGCCAGTGAGACTCCAGCCACATGCAATCTTAATTTGCTCAGAGACTTACATTTACATGGGTACATTTAAAACTGCATATGCAATTATTATTATTATTATTATTATTATTATTATTATTATTATTATTAAAACTGCTGTACCACCCTTCATCTGTAGTTCTCAAAGGGGTTCACAACATAATATTACAAAATAATTGTGTCATGGCCTGTGCCCTGCATCTTTTATTTGCCTAGCAATGTTCCTGATGCAGTGTTTGGAGGAGAGAGGCTTAGAGAAAGAGCTGAGATACTTGTAGGTAGAGACTAGATATATATATTTTACCATGAATCCCAGCAAATTTGCCAAGCATGTATGCAATTATTGATAGTTTCCCTAACAACTTAATCTTTTTGCCTTCCTAAACGAGCACGGTGCACATTTTACAACTCATTTTCCCATGTGCGTGGGACCATATGGGTATGTATACATGTGCATATGCACATACAAAAGTAATTATTTTTAACAGACATTTATAATCATTTGGGCTGTAATCCAGAGAACAAGATGGAAACTATTTAGTTAATGACTTGGGTATTTTTGGTTTTGGTTTTCAAAATCATCCTCATTGTCTAAACTCCCATAATGGCTTCCCCAACATATTGAGAGTTAAGATGCACAGTTTATTGTTTCAAATTATATGAGAGATGTGATGAATCCCCAAATACAGCAACAGTCACTTTTGAGCCAAGAAAGTGTTCCAAGATACATTTTGTGGATGCTCATGGATTTTAAATGCCAGCAGTCCGGTAAGTTTTTAATTACCATTTTAAAATTGTGGATGGCAAAGGATGCAGGAGATATATATATGTTTGTGCACATTTGGCACTTTTGTTTTTTTATGTGTGTAATTTTGCATTTGGTAAAGAATGGAAATAAAGGAAGTGAAGCCTGTTTATAGTGGCTAGGATCCAATCCAAGGGTAGCTTTGAATAAATAATTTCGAACACCTGTTCTCCTTATCATATCACTCATTTTTAAAGCTTCTTTCCATTTCCAAAATGGTTTTCATAAAGAATGAGGGCCTGCTTTTTTAAAGTAAGTTTTTTAAAAAAAAAAATGGCCTTGAGCCTTTGCAACTAAATCTATAGTTCTTTGGATCCTGAAGTTAATTTTATTTTCAAATAAGCAAGACCCAAAAGTTAATTTAGCAATGAGAAGGCCTCTGACTGTTGGATTCTATTTTTGGGTTTTTTAAAAATAGAAAATAAAGTTCAAGTAGGGTCGGGCATGGGCCCACCCATATATATTTGGAAGGAAGTGGTAAATTATATAGTGTTGTGACAATGGAAGATCCCATTGTTGAATTAGCCAGGCAAGGACCATAACGGCCTTAAGTATGGGTCATCAGTATAAGAAAGGATGTGGCTCTGTGCCAGAGGGCAAATGGGTGGGGTGGGCCGGGCCCCACCCGCGCCCACCCCTCACCTGGCTGGTAGTTTGTAGAACAAAAGCCAGAGCTGGGTGTGTGAGAGAGAGCTGGGCTAATAAGCAGGCAGAAGCCTGAGAGTGAGAGCCATGCTTGATTTCTGCTTGAAGCCAAGGCTGTGGCTTTGGGAGAAGCAAGGCCATCTGGGGTGTCAGTGCTGTGAAGCCCTCCATCATAGGCTCAGATTGTAAATATTGTGGGATGTAACATCACTGAAGCAGTCAAATACAACCTTTCCTGTTTGCCCAGAGTGGACACACAGGAGAATGTTGCTCCAGCCAGGAGGGCTTCCTGTCACACCTGGCCTGGAGCATCCTCCCCCTGCGTGTGACCAGGTAGATGGGCGTGACCCTTGCAGAGCCTATAAAAGGGATAGTCATGCAGCCATCTTCCTCTTGACTCTCTTGATCCTATCTCTTCTTGATGCCTTTTGCTGTCTGCTGGCTCTCAGTCAGCAGCACATGGGCTCATCCCTCACAGAGGATGAACCCACACTTTTCTCTATAACTGTAACTACAAGCTAAAGCCTGCCTTCAGGACCCTACTGTGAACTGAATGTAGGTAAACCTTACCATTACTTTTAAAAGAAGACTGTTGTGTCATTATTGTTTTTAAGAGGGAACTAAAGGGGATTTACCAGGAACAATCCAATCTGGACAAGCCAGACTGGATTGCTTAACTCAAATGGTCCTAACGAATCCATCAACTTGCTTCCAGCAATGTGCAAAGGAATGTGCTCTGTTACTAGCTCACTAACGTGAGTGAGAAAGGATATATTTATTCCATATATCCTCTCCTACTATCCTCAACATTCCCACAAATATATGTAAATAAACCATATATCCTAAGGACACCACAGTCTCTGCTGTGCCTCATTCGAAGGAACCAAACCCTTGTTAAGTGTTCAAACCTATGGAATCTTGCACCGCTCAGAGACTGGGATGGTATGCAACAATATGTAGGCTCCGTTCATATTTCATGCAGCCTGTATATATTTGGTACTTGGACATACTACTAAAAATAGAATGAGAACCAGACCTAAGCCGTTCTTAAAACAGCTGTTTTAAGATTTGGAAAGATTTGAACTTGTTCAAATTCAGATCTCTGCACAATATGCATTCCTGACACTATCTTAGAGAAATTCCCCATTTCTAATGCAGATAGTAAGAAAAAATAAAAGGATGTGTTAGGGATGTTTAGAAAATGAGTAGGAGATCCAGATGTTGCATTCAAGCCAGCCCTGTTTGCATTTAGCCTTACTTTCCTGAGTATATCACTTTTCATTCTCCATTGCTGAACTGTAGCTGTCTTCCTAGCTGCTCATTTTATTGAGATCATTTTGAATCCTGGTTTGTCAAATTTATTAGCTATCCCCAGGCCATTCCACCAAATGAGGTCGTAATGTACATGATGGATCCAGAATCTTCAGTTGCTAGCTTCTGCAGTCTCTCTCTCTCTCTCTCTCTCTCCTTAAATCTCTTTGCAGGCTATAAAGGAGGTAAGAACAGGCAAAAGGAGTGGAGAAATTAAAACGGAACACCTTACAGCTACCAGAGGCATCATGTGATACATACCCTCCAGTTGTTGATGGACTCCATCTCACATCAGACTCAGTCAACAAGACCAATGGCCAGGTATGGTTGGAGTTGTAATCCAACAACATCTGGGAGGAACCAGCTTTCCTGCTATCCCTGACCACCAAAAGTCAGGCATGGAAGGAAAGGTAAAGAGTATTTGATCCAGGAAAGAAGTAACCTCCATACTGTGCGAAGCTAATAGTGTCAAAGAACTTTCACAAAGAAAATGCTTGCAGTTTTTGGGTAGAGAAATCTACTCCTGCCAAGCTCCAGAATATAAACTAATCAATAATGCACAGTCATTCTAATACAGGAATGATACAAAGAGAACCTTTTTGGGAAATTACTTTATAAATGAGCAGGAGTATTGATTGCACATCTGCACTGCATCATGGAGACAGCCCCGAAGTTGCAGACACAGTTAATATTTTATATCCACCTATCCAAGGGATCTCATTTTGACCGACAATGTTAAAAAGCAAAGCTGGAGAAGTATTCACTGGTGACTTTCTGCATTTGCAAACATGACAGGAAAGAGATCGGTGTATGGAATTTTGATTTTGAAACAGTCAGTTCAGATTTGGAAGGCCTCCTGTTTCTTATTACATCCCTTAGGACCACAATGCATCCATCAGATTAGCCAACTTGGAAGATTCATGGCTAACTCAAGCATGTCCAGAATGATTAGGAAACTGGAGTCTGCCCCAAAGCCAATATTCACCTTCAGAAAGTATTACAATTATCAGTAACTTATTGATAGGAAGTATCTAATGAGAAATTTCCCTTCACAATCCCACAATAAATTCTGTTTTGAAGTGGAGGAGCTGATAATGGGAACAAATTCTCCAAGAATGCTTAGCATGTCCGTAGCTGAATTAGAGAACACTCTTGTGCAGTACCACTGAATTCAATGTGATTCACTCACAGTTAAGTGTGTTCGGGGGGGGGGTGGAATAGCCACAGCCCAAAAGTGGCCCAGCAAACCACTTCAAGTGGTAAGCCAACCCTTTACGAAACTGAGCACTTCATCTTTCATGGTGCTATGGCTAAAAACACTTAGCACTTGGAAAACTCCTTTGTGTTCAAACCTCCTAAAATGGCACTTCAGAAGAGGCACATTTACAAGGCAAGTATCATAGGCAACTGCTCTAGGGGGGCCTGAGTGCCAGGGCACTCACAAAATTTAATATGGAAACCCCGAGGTGACCTCCCAGATGATGTCCAAGGGCCCTGTGAAGCCTTGGAACACAACTTCCGTTTTCTATTGGAAGTCGCTTCAGAGGTGTCGCGAGGCCTTGAATGTAACCTCCAAGACCCCGTGAGGCCTCGGAAGTGCTGCTGTGCCACTGCCTCAATGTGATGTCGCGACATCACAACGTCATGATGTCACATTACATCACAGGCGCCATTGGGCACCCAGAACCTGGGGCCCAAGTCAGCACCTCTGGCAAGTAAAGAGCTGTCCTCTCCATCTCAGGGCTGGGCTGGGAAAAAATATTCTCCTCCTCCTGGCCCCGTGCTGCAATGAAAACTATACACGTGGCATGAGTGTGGATGCTGTCGGTCTGGTAGGTTCATCTAAGGTATGTGAACTGAATGGAATTTCTCCCCCATCCCTAGTCATAATATGACGCTGGTGCAACAATCCAAAGCTGACCAGAGGCATTTTGCTGCCTTAAGCAAAGGACAAGGTGGTGGTTCCCCATTCCATTTACAGACAGAAGCTGACTGAACTAGCAGCTGAACCTTGCTGCGCATGCAACGTTGGTGATAGGTCAGTATCCTCCACTGCACCTGAGGGCAGCAGGCTTAGCAGATTACTTAAGGAGATGCAAGGGCAGCTGATGTCCTCCAGCATTTTGCCACCACTCTCTCAGCATCTGTTGCCTGAGGCAGCTGCCTCACTTTACCTAATGGGAGGCTCGGACTTGCAACGGGGTGCAATGCTGGCATAAGTCCTCTCTGCCAGCATAGTAGCCCCTCATTATATGGATCGACACTGAAGGTACCAGGCTTTCTCATAGCAGAAGAGAAATTCACATTGGTTGTACCTGATCATTAGTTTAATTAGTCCCCTGTCAGTTTTAGCTGATTATATATTGGAACTTAAATCATGCATCTTGCGATTGGAATTAAAGAAATCAATTGATAATTTATTTTTTAGTAGGTGTGAGATGCTTAAGGGCATTTTTTCCTCCCTTAATTGGGCTATTTAAACACCGCACACAATATTTTCTGGCAGAGAAGTTTTAGGCTATAAAAAATTAATCTTTTAATTACTGGGGGGTTTGCTTGTGTAGAGGTTTTTTGTTGTTGTTGTTTTTACTTTTCCAACACTCTGAATCTAAAGATGTATATTGCAATTATATGCCAATTATTCCTTTCATCTCTCCTGGCTGAAACACTTCAGTTTTAAACCTTTTAAAGTGTTTTATCACACTGCAAGTCAAATAGCGCGACTTAAACTATATGGAGAAACTCACACTTGGTGATTAGCAAGTTCTGCAGCTTGTACCTGCTAAAAGGCATTAGGATCCAGCCTATATTTCCATTCAGGATTAGACCACAGCCAAGTAGACATAACGCTCACCTACCTGGCATCAGTCAGAATAAGGCTTCAGATAATGGCTTAGAATCTAATTTAGGTCCCACTGGTGGAAGTATCCTATCAGTGGAATTCTGCTAATGAGATTCTCCCACCAGCAGAAACAGGGTGACACTTTTGTATGACTATCCTTTCCCTTTGCAGCCCCATCACCAGAAAGTTGGAGGGCATGAGCTCTCTCACATACACATTCAACGAATAAAGAAAAGGGAGTAGGGGCCAGGAGACATGGGATGAGATCCACTAGTCAGAACCAAACGACAAATCAGGAAGTGCAGGCAAGGAACAAACCAGAAGTCAGGTCTGTAGACCAAAAGACAAACAAGGATCAAGGATCAGGGCTAAAGTCTAATCAAAATAGGAGCACACAGGTCAACAATACAGGAAATCAGGGCCAAAGACTAATCCTGTCTTGAGTGTAATGGGCCATATTTCTGAGGAGGATTGCAGCCTTAGCACCTATAGGCTGCTTCTGGCAAGAAACAACTAATATGCATTCAAAATCCACTAACAACACAAAGGAAAGCAATGGTGCTTCTGTTAGGGCAGCCACAGTGAATATGTAAGTAGCCAAGCAATTTGCCCTTATATTTACAAATAATGTGTGCATGTTTTTTTAACTTTCATGGCACAGAACCAAGGTGAAAAGCATTCATAGGAAAAGCCATGATAGGGGATAGACCTCTGACATCCTAAGTGCAGATATGGTCCCCATGTAGACGTGATGCCATGGAAGTAAGCAGCATACTTGCTTGATTAAGCTGTACGTATATGGCTCTTTAAGCTCTGGTTTTTTTCTTTTCTTTTGCAGTTGCGTCCTTACTTGTTCCATACCTCATGCCGCATACAATGTCAGGTGTGGGGCAGGAGGTGTTGTCTGGGCAAAATGGGATCTATGCTGAGCCTCCTTAAGTCCATAGGCCAGAGGTTTCCCACCTCTGTTGTAAAGTATGCTGCGGTGATAACTGAGGGTCAGAAAAGGGTACAAATCTGCAAGGCACATTTCTTTGCTCATCGGGTGTGGTTGTGAGCAGCCGTATGCAGTTCTACTGCAGATTTATCCAATATGTAACACTAGGAGTTGTGCTGGATTCATATTAATGAGCAGCCCAGTATTACATAGCTCATGTGCATTTCAGGCATTTCTGAAGGGCAATTCTTAAAGCCCACACTAAGTTCTCTTTTTCCTTTCCTCCTTGTTCCTCCGTTACCTTTCTGTATTTTTACAGGTGCTTTGGGCTTTTGCGTTGATATATTAACCCCCCAAGTATCAATACACACAGACATTAGTAGCACCCAACCGCAGCCACACCTGCACCAATCTACAATGCTCCCCATTGAAGGCGTTTTACAACTCTTTTAAACAGCCAGCGTCGAACAGGGGGGGATGCTATAAATGCGGATTATTAAAATGTTGCTGTTGGATGGTTGTTTTACAGCTACACTTGGCAGTGGCTTAGGAAAGGAGTCCTAACTAGTTTATTGCTGTGGTTTTCCACGTCTTAAAAGCCACATTATTAACGGGTTGTGTGAAAAAACAGCAACCCAACAACAACAACTAGAAGATGTGCATTGTGCTATTCGTTTTAATTTCACTGTTTGCACACAATTTTGGATGTATTTTGTGATGTCTCAGCAGCTTTTTACATAGCCAAGTATGTTATGAATTGCACTGCGTGCTGTTTTGCTTTGCAGATTTTGCAATATGAAAACTACCCCACCCTCGCCTCAGTTCTTTGGCACTCGTCTTCGTAGTGAACATGTGCCAGCCCTTAGTGAGCCAGCTCCACAGATGAATCTTCTGCTGCTAACACCTCTAGTCATTCTTTTATGTCAATACATACCTAGAAGGCTGCACTTTCTGGGCATAATCCAGAGAAATGTTGGCACAGTGGACACCCATTACATTTGGATCTGAAGGACACCTCGGGGATGCTCCCGCTTCATCTATTGTTGTTAATTTGCTGAAAAGTCCACAGAGAAGTTAATGCCACTAAAAAGAGCTCCACTGGATCAGAGCAAAGGCCTGTCTGGTCCAGCATCCTTTTTCTCACTGCGATCAAGCAGATGCCCCTGGAAAGCCCACAAGCAGGACATGAGCACAACAGCCCTCTTCCAGTGACTGGTGTTCCAAGGCATGTGGCATGTTATCCTGGAGGTAGTATATAGTTGCCATAACTATGAGAGCCTTATCCTCCATGAATTTGCCTTTTACAGAACATCTGTGTAATTCCACCTCTATTTTTTTAAACACCAAGCCTTTCAAAATCCACTTTGTGTTTGTGGTTTGTTGCTTACTGTGCAACACGTCTGCTCGAAAACAAGCCCTACTTATCGTTCCAGGCGTGCCAACTTGAACAAAACAATGGGGGAGGGCAGGTAAGCCCCGCCCCGCATAATTGATCATATGACATGGTGCAGCCACACAATGTGAATGGCAATGCCCATCAACTTTGTGGGGGCCTGGCCCCCTCAATTATTTTAGGGGCCTTTGGCCCCTAGGAGTTGACTCCTATGCTTATTTTAATGCTCCCAGTTAAGTCGGTATAGGATAGGGTTACCATATTTCAAAAAGTAAAAACCAGAACACCCTGAAAATTGTTGAGCTTTCCTGGTGATGTCTGGGGGAAACCAGACGTATGGCAGCCCTAGTATAGGCTATCATATGGTGAGAGGAGATTCAGTGGAGGTTGTTCCAACACATCCAAGACCTGGAAGCTCACAGTGGACAGGGTGGGAAGTAGAATTGATTTCTCTTCTCTCTCTTTTTAGCCATTTCTGGTTTCTTCTTCCCAACACCAATACCCTCCCATGGACCATAATGGGAGTGAAAATAACAGGGACATGCCCTGCTGTCAGTGAAATCCGTGTCTCTTGGGATATGAATAAAATGTGTAGGATGATGCCTGGTTGTGACAGCCCTCTAACAGATCAGCTACTCTATTCTTAATGGGTGACTTAGGATGGTGGAAGCGTTCCACGGTGTTAACCTATTGCATACCATTTTGTACTATTGTGCTACTTTAGCTCACACTACTTCTTGTGCAAAATCGCTTACTCGGCAACAACTGTCCTTCCCTGAAGGAGCGTCTCTACCCCCATCAAACAGGCCAAAAATTGAGGTCCAGCTCCAAGGGTCTTCTGGCAGTTCGCCCACTGCAAGGAGTGAAGTTACAGGGAACTAGGCAGAGGGCCTTCTTGGTTGTGACGCCCACCCTGTGGAATGCCCTCCCACCAGATGTCAAGTAAATAAATAACTATACAACATTCCAACGACATCTGAAGGCAGCCCTGTATCAGGAAGTTTTTAATGTTTGATGTTTTGCTGTGTTTTTATTATGCTGGAAGCTGCCCAGAGTAACTGCCTCATTCAGTCCCTTCCAGTCTTTTGTAATTTAGTTTGTAAACTCCTTGTGCTAGGAACCTGACATGTTTTTGCTTTTGCTGATGTTACTCTATGAAGCTCCATAAACAAAGAAAGACAATGTTACGTTGTGATACAGAGACATGATGGCATAAACACCAAGCAGGGTCAATGTTTTAAAGTCAGAACAACTCAGCCTGGTTTTAACATGCAAAGAGTGGTTGCAGAAACTGAGCCTTGCATTAAGAGTGGCCTGGAACAGGCCTGAGGTTGCAGCTTCCTTAAAACCTAATGTGAAACATATAACACAGCAGTCTGATTGGAAGTTGTGCTTACAGGGTAGTTGTGGTCTTTGTGGATATACTGTATGGCGTCTAAGCTGCAAGTAAGCACAAAAGCTGAAGGTGCCTTAAAATCCCAGCACCACACACAAGACATTCTGAAGCCATCTCTTATTGAAGCCTGGCCAGTGCCTAGAAGTCAGTCGCCCAGAAGAGGCCAGCCTTGATTCTTTGTCAAATATCGCCACCAGGTGGCTTAATCATAGAAGAGTTTTTACTGGTGAAAAGAAATGAGAAACCCTTTTGGCACTTGTAAAAACCATTAAAAACAGTTTGCCACAAAGCTATTAAGCAAATATGTGGTTTGCAGTAGAGGATTAGCCTACATCAAACCCATTTTATCTAGCTCTTCAAAAGCTTAAATCAACACAATTAACTTTTCCTCCTTGATAGGTATATTCAGTTATTCAGTCGTGTGCTGTATTATCTCTCTCTCTCTCTCTCTCTCTCTCTCTCTCTCTCTCTCTCTCTCAAATCAAGAGAACAAAAGAGGAGAATTACCTCCAAAAATAACAGATACTTCAGGTTATTATGTGGACACTAAATTATTTTTTTATTTGTTGGCCTTTACATGCCAACTTTTTCTCCAAAGAGCAAAAGGTGACATATATGGTTCTCCCCATCTCATTTAATCCCCACAACAACACGCTGAGGTAGGCTAGGCTGAGAGACCATGACTGGCTCAAGCTCACCCAGTGAGCTTCATGGGCAAGGAGTATTTGAACCCTGGACTCCCAGGTCCTAGTCCGACACTCAAACCACTACACCACACTGAGGGTGTTATGCATTTTGATAATAAGTTAGCATGCCTATTGTGACCTGCTATGGGGAAGAATGGTATGAAACTAAACTTAAATTTAAACCACATTCACCTCTCATTTCTGAGGTACAGTTCATTTTGGTCATTCTTTGCTAGAGAACGGAAATTGAGGCAAAAGACTTTAGCTCTCTGAAGGTGTTATGAACTCAGCACTTCTGACAGAGTGAGAATGTGTTTAACCACATGCATCTCTCATTTCTGAGACGCATAACATCTTGGTTATTCTCTTCCTCTGCTTTCCTCAGAGAACAGAAATTGAGGCACGACATTCTTAAGTGTCTTCCTCACAGCCACCAGTGAGCCAGACAGTTTTTGAAACACCAACAGTGTGTGTGTATATGTGTACGTATGCATATAATACCAGAATATCTGGTGAAGCAGCAAACTAGTAGAAATAGAAAGAGTGTTCCTGTGCTTACCAGAAACTGACAGGAAATAGCAATAGAGCCAAGGGGTGTCTCAATCAGCACCATGCAGACACATTGTTGCTGACTGGCACGACTCAAATTGGTTATTTTTGTTGTTTTATATATTTCAACAATCCTGAAGTTTGAGAGTCAGTAACACTGATGTTGTAAAGGTGTGGTGATCTGTCATGGAACAACCCCTTTGAAGAAGAGTGCCCTCCCAGATGTCAAGGAGATAAAGGATTATACAACTTTTAGAAGACACCTGAAGGCAGCCCTGTATCGGGAACATAGCTGTCAATCCTCCCTGCTGTTTCCCAATGCTATAATAAGGGAATTTCCCGCAAAAAAGGGAAAAGGTTGACAGCTATGATCAGGAAGCTTTTAATGTTTGACATTTTATTATGTTTTTGTATGTGCTGGAAGTGCCCAGAGTGGCTGGGGAAACCCAGCCAGATGGGCAGGGTCTAAATAATAAAATTGTTTTTGTTCTCACCCAGACTGTGTTGCTTATTGTGAAGGGGGGCCCATGACAGTTTAAGCTTCAGGGCCTTAAAAATGTAGGTCCACCACTGGTATGGGAAAGTCTGGATAAAATAGATAAAAAGCATAGGCTGGCATTTTTATTATGACAATGTTACATGGACACTGGGAAGTGGGGGATAGCTTGTGTGCATGAGAAGCCCTGAATCCAGGATAAACTCCCATCTGGAAGTATCATACACACTTCGTGGATGTATTCACACACACACACACACACACACACACACACACTGATTTTCCTACTTTCCTACTGTCTTACCCAGCTAGAGACCACAGAAACTTGGCCCACAACACTGGTTCAACAAATAAGTGCTTTGGCTAGGGGATTTAGAAATCCTTTGGGGTATTTCTATGTGAGCTAAATCTTCAGTTAGGGTAGGACCTAGGATTCTTATTCATATTACTCTGATAGTTTTGTTAGTGCAGTCATCATGCTATTCTCATGTTCCATTCTTCATCTGTGTTATGTTCTAAGTTGCCATATTTCAAAATGGGAAAACTTTGCAAAGAGGTTTGGCATGTCTCCTAAAGTCTGGGCACTCGTAATGAATTCAGCATGTGGTTTACTTACAGTACAATGGTATATATACATGTCTACTTAGAAGTAAGTTTATTTGCATTTAATGGGGCTTACTTCCAGCTACAGGATTGCAGCCCAGACTTTTTTTATGAGAAAGGGGAAGAGAAAAGTTTATGGGTATAGGGTTTCATGTTCATGCCAACCTGGGATTAAGCTTAGTTAAACACCGGTGGAATTTATGCATCTAAATATACAACAGATTAAGACTGGTTGAAGTCTTGACACTGTACTGCAGGGGCAGAAGAAACATGTTCATTGTGATAGGAAGATGCATCACTCTGGCTAAAGGTAGCAAAAACTGATGTCCATCCTACAAGCGTTAAATTTCCTTTTGCAGCCATTCCATACCTCTTTCTGTATCTTCACAAGCTGTGTGTGGTAGGTTGGACTCGTGGTTGGCTGGCCCAAGGCAGGAAGTAAAAAAAGACAACAATGAGTTAAATGAGTTTAAAATGTGAAACTGCACCTTTTCAGAGCATAGTTGCCAAACTGGTTTTTTGTTTCGTTCGCTGTAAAAACAACAACCCAACCCAGATATGGTAGGCATCAATCAAAGCATGGGGGCGAAGATGCCTGGCACTGTATGTGTTTTGACTTCCAATGTCTCATCACCTCTCTCTCTTTTTTTAACCTGTCAATGGTATAACTATATTACAAATTATAGTAAGATAGCTGTTGAGGTAATCCAATATTATGTTGCAGTAGTTTTTACTTTGAGCATGCCAAGAATATAACAGGGGAATGGTGGGAAATGTTCACTGTGTGCTTCACAGCTGAAGTGTTGTCATTCAATATCTTGATGCATTTCTCTCCCCCCCCCCCATGGGGAAATGCAATGGGGAAGACACTGGCTAAGTTAAATTGATTGTGCAGGGAAGATTGATTTCTCATGAGGAGAGGGATATGGGGTTTCTTGGGGGGGGGGTTGTTGTTGCTGATATAAACACTTAAATGGCTTGTTGCTGTTACATTCATTATTATATAATTATATTCCACCTCTCCTCCAAAGAGTTCAAGGTGTGGTGGGTGGTTTCCCCACTATTTGTTTTATCCTCACAACAATCCCAAGAGGTAAGTTAGACTAAGAGACAGTGATTGGCCTCAGCTTCAGGGCTGAGTTAGGATTTCAAATACTTTTTGTTAAGTAGTGGGTGGACACAGCAGACGACACAGTGATTTCCAAGCAGCTCTTGTTTATTCTCAGGCTGGAACAGAAGTGAGCTGAAGGGCTCAGCAGCCTGCTTATATAGAACTCAGCTACAAGCAACAGTAACAACTTTCTGTAGTTACCCAATCCCTGAACGTCACTTTCAATCCCTCATTTGCATGTGCGGACCTGAGTGAAAACTGCAGCAGAATGAACTATATACACACACCCCTAGTGGCCTAGGGTGAGAACTTCAATACACAACACTTTTTGCTCAAAAAGGAAAAGGAATTACAACATTTATTGTTTCTGCTGCTGCTGCTGCTGCTGCTGCCACCGCCGCCGCTACTGCTATCATTATGTAACTCCAACAAATGGATACACTGCTTATTTTTTAAATCACCCAAGCATCAGCATCCAATGATTTTCTGTAAATCTATCAATCGCTTTTAGTGCCATAGGAGAGCTGGGGGGGGGAATCACATCTGGCAACCAATGGACCAATTTGGTTTCAGATGGTACATGAGTAGATGAGTCTAAAAAGCCCAGGACACAAATTTTCAGGGCCCTCTAGCAGCTGTGGTGGCTCACTTACCTGAAGTAATGTATTTAGAGTTAACTCTAGAAGCGTATATTTGATTCTGACCAAACTAAGCCTCTAGAAGAATTGAGTATACTGTACACTTCCAGTATACGCCCTAAATACATTACTTCCGGTAAATGAGCCACCATAGCTGCTAGAGGGCCATGAAAATTTGTGTCCCAACTCCCCGGCTTTTTAGACTCATCTACCCATGTAATGCTACTAACATGAGTTTGACGAAACTCCGGGAGGCAGTGGAAGACACGAGTGCCTGGTGTGCTCTGGTCTATGGGGTCACGAAGAGTCGGACATGACTAAACAACGAAACAACAACACCCATGTGATATCTGAAACCAAAGGGGTGCATTGGTTGCCAGATGTGAAGTTTATTGACATTATTTTCAGCTCTCCTACCCCATTATTTGGAGTCTCCACCCATCCATGCTCCATCTGAAATGCCATGGCTGGCCTTGCACTGAGTGTAGCATTCCCAACCTAAGATCAGCTGATGGAGGACCTGCAGCAGCATGACTTGTTTATAACTCACAATTTGCCGTGCATCTGATAAGATCTGATTCAGCGGTAAGATTGGATTTTTGCAAAGCACAGCCACAGAACAACAAGAAAAGCTCTTGGGCCTGGGGGGATTCATCAGCACACCATATAGTCAAGATATGGGTCAAGTGAAAGTGTGGGTGAACCCTTAGACTACATTTTAATTAATTTTTATTTTAATTAGTTGTTATTAAACAATTCGAGGTAATAAATTAACAGAACAACTATGGTAGCAGCTAATTCAAATATGTTTAAATTAATATCAGCTGTGCTTTAATGGAAATGTTTGGGTTTTTTAAAATTGCTTTTGTTGTCAGAATCAATACTTAATAATTTAATGCAATGACATCAACTTAAGGACAATTCTCTGAGTCACAGAAGGTAGAGAAGTGTTCTTGTTCCATTAGATCTGGGTCAGCTCTGTTTTCAGTATTCAGCATGAATCTATATATGAGTAAGTTTCAAACTGATTGCTGTTGGAGCTGGTTGTCTATAAATAGTGCAAGTCGTCAGCATTTAGCAGAGTCTCCGTTTTAACCTGCTGAAGCAGCTTTTCCTGTGGGGCGGGGGAAGAATGCGTGTTTTAAGCTTCCTCTTTGCTCACATCTGTGAGTCTTGTAAATGGCAAAGAAAGAAGGCAGCCAGAGCATTTTTATTTCTGGTGGAAGGAATAGAATGCATATATCGGTCCAACTCTACTGTTAAACAGCATTAATACTGGTGCTTAGATAATGTCATCACTGTAGAGATTAAAATACACTCATTTATTTCTCTTTCTGCCTGTTTATCTTTCTAAAAGTGAAGCACAGGGTCAACAAATTCATCTAGTTGGGCTTCTATTCCACACACACTAGCCTGAGAGTAAGACCTCAGGAGCAGGTTACCCGAAAGACTACTTTCCCTTTCAGAGACCTAGAAATGCTCCTGACTGATGGGGTGGCCCAGGTGGGGTTGTGTTGCTGATCTGGCTCCCCAAGGGTGCATGCCACTGCCAGTAACTCAGAGGTAGCAGGCAAGGCAAGGGGGGAGCTTGCTGAAGTGCAGGCACAGTGGTGGAGCCAATCCATCAGTTCCATGGCTGCATCCATAAGGTGTCCATCTCCCTGCTGCCTGACCCTGCCTTCTCTCAGTAACTATCATGCACTGTTGGGGAGCCAGGTCAGCAACACAGCCCCATTCGCACCACCCCACCAACTTCTATTGACTATATGGTCAATTGGAGCATCTGGGAAAATTCAACTTGTGGTACTGCACCCTACAGAATTTCATAGGATGGCGACCCCAAAATAGGCATTTCCCATTATTGCCGCTCTATTGTGGAATGCCTTGCCCTCTGTCATATGTGAAGCAGCGACCAATGGTTGCCTCAGGCATCTTCTAAGGACATATCTTCTTGCATAGGCTTTCCCTGAGCTATAAGATTGGACCCTAGTTTTGTCTGTATGCATTCCCTGAGTTCATTTTTTAAAGTATGCTTTTATACTTCTGTTTTACTGGTTTTATGTTATATTATTGTATTATTATTATTATTATTATTATTATTATTATTATTAAAATTTGTATACTGCCCTTCATCCGCAGATCTCAGGGTGGTTCACAATGTAAAAATGCAACATAAAAACACTAAATACCTGATAAAAACATGAACAAAAAAACCAATGAGTAACACACACACCCCAGTGCATTACTCTGATTAAAGACGTTGAAGGGGGGGAAGCAGATAATAAATATTTTTTTAAATAAATGAATTAAATAACTTGATTTGATGCTGAGTAAATTTGCTTAAGATCAGGCTGCAACTTTATTTTCACTTGTGCCAAATACTCACCCTTTCATGGGGTGATGCAGGTGTGATTTTTTTTTTTTAATTTCCTTTAAATACAAGGTGTGACCCTTGACCATGTTTTACTTAGAGTGCTGGAATTAGTGGATCTGACTTAGTCATGTTCATTCACTTCAGTTAGTCTGCTCTGAGTAAAACTTAGTTGAAGACCACCCAAGCTGGGATTTTCTTTTTCCTCTTGACTTGTTTTTAAATCAAAACAAACCTTTCCACCCCTTTCAAGCAGCAGCTTGCTTGCTTTCAGCCTCCAAGCTTCACTCCTGGGCAGAATGCCCCATGAGCAGGGAAATTCATTTAATTTGCACCTGAATGCAAATGTCCCAAACTCACAGTTCCAGTATCAATATACGCACCTCGCCATTAAAATGTTCACTCCTAATTGTGCAATGCAGTTCTTCCGACAAAGAATGCTGGAGACAATTTTTGTGAAAATTATATTAAAAAGTAAATACTGTTAGGGGGAAATTGCTTGCAAAATGCTTATACCAGCTGTATTTTAAAAATGAATATTAGGAGAAATGTGCAGGGAAATGCATACAAAATTTCTTGTAGGCTTTATTTTAATTGCAATGGACCAAAGCAAACTTGAGATTGGAAAACAAATAGAAATAAAGAGAGACAGGAATTGCCAGATATGTCCATCCCTATCCACAGGAATGACATTTGACCACCTTGCATTTAAAGGTAAGATGAAATTTTGTTTTTGTTGCCTATTATCAAAACTCTAAATGTAAAAACAACATTGTTTCATTGGCAGGTAATGTTATCCTCATTAGTAATCTCCAGTTATCATTTATGTTGCTCTATTCACATGTTTGGAAAAGATTGCCTGTGGAAGATCCGTTATCAGCTACCTAACAGGAATGTTCTCTTTCCTATGTCTCAATTCTACAAGAAAGATTGCCTCCTCCTCCTCCTCCTCTCTGCACCTGACACTCTCAGGCAGTTGACACCTCGTTCTGTATCAGATTAGTTATCAACTGCCACTTAGGATTTTCCACCTCAGAGTTCCTGACATAATGATTCCCTGGGGCTTTCAGGGAAATAAAAATGGTGCACTGTGTGGCTGGCACCACCTTAAAAAAGGTAAAGGTACCCCTGACTATTAGGTCCAGTCGTGTCCGACTCTGGGGTTGCAGCGCTCATCTCGTGTTAATGGCCGAGGGAACCGGCGTACAGCTTCCGGGTCATGTGGCCAGCATGACAAAGCCGCTTCTGGCGAACCAGAGCAGCACTCGGAAACACCGTTTACCTTCCCACCGGAGCGGTACCTATTTATCTACTTGCACTTTGACTTGCTTTCGAACCACCTTAATATTCCTTAAATCAGTGCCCTGCAGTAGTTGCCACCAGGTAAAGAAGGCTGATTGCCAAAGAATTGATGCTTTTGAATTATGGCGCTGGAGGAGACTCTTGAGAGTCCCATGGACTGCAAGAAGATCAAACCTATCCATTCGTAAGGAAATCAGCCCTGAGTGCTCACTGGAAGGACAGATCCTGAAGCTGAGGCTCCAATACTTTGGCCACCTCATGAGAAGAGAAGACTCCCTGGAAAAGACCCTGATGTTGGGAAAGATGGAGGGCACAAGGAGAAGGGGACAACACCCACCAGTGTTTTTAATGAACCCATCCCTATCTAGTCTGCAACAAGTTTACAACTGGGGGGGGGGCAAATAAAAACCCAAATAAAATGTAATCCCCACATCAGCCTCAGTTGAAAGCAAGCAGGAGGGGAAGACAGCAGGGTCATCTCCTGTATAAACCCTATTGAACAAACACAAGTCTACAGCTGTGATGCTGCATAACTCCCATTAATTTAAATATGGCTCATGTGAGAGACATTCCCAGTGGATGGTACCAACTAACTCCTCAATAAATGAGATCAGTGGATGTAACCCACATCCCATTGCAGTCAGCGGCAAAATGGCCATTGATTGTAATAGATTTGGATTGCACACAATAAGGCCCAGCTCCCTCCTACTGTTCTACCTGTAGAGAATAATCGAAAACTGCAAATAGAAATAAATTGCATGGAATCCAGTGTGGTTTCTAGGTACTCTCGCAATAACTATAAAGGCAGCACCTGCCACATTCATTCAAAACTGACTTTCAGCTAGCAGGATGTGGGATTTGCTTAAAATTATATCTAAGTAATATTCTATTGAATGTGTCAGTTGTTGGCCTCCATTTCCATCTTTCAGAACACTTTATGGAATATATTGCTTTTTACCTAAGAACACAGGGGTTTTGTTCCTTTAAAAATAAAGCCTTGGTGTTTATAAATTCCTGTATGTGGATACTGTGTGTGTGTGTTCAATATATTTATGGAAGCATTTATTTAATAAGATTTGCAGCCGTCCTTCAAATCGGAAGGAAGAACAAAAGGAAGGCTTACATACATAAAGCAGCATAACACAAAAAGGGTTGAGAGGCATGCTAAACCTAAAAGGCTTTTTGCAAGATGTACCATGGGAGAAGGAATGATCTATGGACTGAACAGAAGGATAAAAGGAACCCAACTATTTCAAGAAGGGTCAAGGTTGGAGACAGCAGCAAAAACATGTTCAAGAAGTCAGTGGCGGAGAGCAGCCGGGGGCGGGGATGGCAGCGTCCCGGGGGCAGCACACGCATCCGGGGTGTGTGACGTGTGTCCTGGGGGCGGGGCACGCCGCCTGCAGGGGCATGGCGCCCAGTGCGGGTGGGGGGGGCAGGCGCGATGGCACCCTACTGGGATCGCGCTGCTGGGGGCGTTGCGCTCCCCCCGCACTCCTCTTCCTCCGCTAGTGCAAGAAGTAAGATCATTATAATCCTTAACCTTTGTATTGCACTTCCATTTGTCAATATCATTATCTATTATCTGTGTTATAGTGGTTACAGTGTCAGACTATGACTGGGGAGAACAGGGTTCAAATCCCTATTCAGCTATGAAGCTCACTTGGTGACCTTGGACCAGTCACTTCCTCTCAGCCTAACCTTCCTCACAACGATAAATACATCATAAAATGGACATGGCTTTAAAACCAACAAAAGCCCCACAATATATCTTCACTTTGAAAAGATGCCATGAAAAGAATTGAACCTTTTTTCTTTTTTTCCAAGTTCTTCCTCTTCTAATTTTCTCTAAGTGCAAGCCTCCAAGGATGAAATGATATCATTTCTTGTATCTCCTTCCAAGACTTGGCAACAACAAGACTGTTTTATTATTATTTCTATAGGGGCACAGAAGGAAACTGTGAAGTGTGTGGCTTATTTTTTAGCCTAATACAATGAAAATCCAAAACAGGAAAAAGGAAGAGTATGAATTTATTGGCAGGAAAGTTAAAAAGTACACTCCAATGAAAGGCAAGGGAGGGTACCATGTGCCAACCTAGATCTCCTGCCTGTGATTGATGCAGGAATTAGAGGAAACGTACTAGATGTTCCATCATGCAAAAATAGCCAGTATTTTCTGAAGAAACAATTGTCTCTTAAGTGCTGATTCTACACATATTTGGGCATATGCTTATCAAAACCCCAAGGAAGCAAAGGAAGAGGTAGAGCCTCCAAATATAAGGAATCAATTTTCATCAAATATAGAATTTTTAAATGCCCAAAAGTGCAGTGTGCTTTGGCTGAAAACAACCTTCCTAAGATGCGCTGGAAAAAAATACACATAAAAATAAAAAAATGAGCCATAATACGGATAATTATAAACACAGAAGTGTATTTAGGGGGTGGGGAAATAGGTCAATTTCAGCCACAACAGCGCTGTGATTCTCCAGTGGTTTGATTTCATCCTCAGAAGCACACTTCATTCTCTCTCAAGACAGACAGGTACCAAAAACATTCGAGTAGTAATTTTGTACCCTTCAGTGGTATTATCCTCTTGGAATTGAGGTTTGGACTGTTTTTTTCTGTCATCATACCCTCCAGACAAGAATAAGATAATTATAGTTTTGTTTGCCTTATGTTTAGTAACTTATTTGGAGAGAAGGACATTCCCAAAGTCCTTCCAGCTGAGAAAACTGCAATCAGGGCCTTGAAGCACTTTTGAGGTGGTGACTTTTGGGTTGACATGTGGCTACCTCCTTCAGCAGCTAACGTCATCGGCAGTATGAATGTTTGTCAATTCCTCATGGGGAACATTTTTTTGCAGTTATCATCTGAGGCAGGTCTTCAAAAATGGACCTTATCCTGGAAGGCCGTCATTGCCAATTGCTTAGAGCATTCTTCAATACAATGATTATTTTTGTGCATGGTTCTTTATAAGCAATGATAAAATGTATGCTCTGAAACCACGATGGTGTTTTTTTTTCTACTTTATTGTAAACATCTTATTAGCAATGCATTGCCGTTACAGTTGTTTGCCTTCCAGCACTTTTTGTAGTTGTTAAATAGAACTGTGCCTTCGTATGTGATTTAGGATTGCTCCCTTGGGCATGTCCATTAATTTCAGCGGATATACTCTGAGTAGGCGTAACACTGGATACAATCCATAGGCTTTAAACGCAATGGAGAAAACCTAATACCAAAAAAAGTACTTAGTATTTTCCTTTACGCAATAACAGCGGCCAAAATAATGTATGCCCAAAGGTAGAAAGACAAAAATAGTCCCGCAAGAGTAGACTAGCAGAATAAGCTAATAGAATACGCGGAGCTAGCGATGTTTGGTTTTTTTTTGTTTTAAAAAAAATATTTTTGCGTGTCGAGGTCCCCAAACCACTCCTCAATTAAAACACACTTCACACCAGATATAAGTTTAAGGTTTTTGGCATTAATTTGGCCACAACTTTATAGAATACAAAATAAGTGAGTGGTTGCTTAGGCATTGGTTAAGACTATCTGTCCCTCTGGGGACAGAACTGACATCCACCCGCCTGTGGAGTCAGTATAGGGGAAAACACTGGGGAGAGGATGTGCGCCCGTTCTCCCCAAATGCTCCCAGGGGCTCTTGCGTGGGCCCTGTCCCCCGACCGGGGGAAACGGACAAGCATGGTGAGCCCCTGGATACCTTTAACGGAATTCCCCTTGCAGCAGCAGCAGCCTTGAAGAGGCAACCACAGCCAACCTGCCCCTTCGCAGCATAGGAGGGGCAACCACAGCCAACTCTGCCCCTCCTCAACCAATTTATAACGAATGCCTAACCGCCAACCTTACAAGTTGTGACTAATTGCTACGCAGTAGGCAAAAACCAAATGGCACCAGCCAATCAGCCAAATGGAAAAATTCCTACCAGGCCCCTGCTCCAACGCAGACGACCCCATGACAGGCATAGCAAGGTCAATGCAGAGGCCTAATAACAGGGCGGGAGGGCAGGCAATCCGATGCACGAAGCCAGGAGGGCTCCGACGCTGAGTGCAGGGTCATTTATCGGCTCTGGACTGTCCATCAACAAGTTGCAACATATGAATCTCCCCAACGACAGCCAGAGCCCAATCACAGTAGTGGCCATCCATACAAACCCGCCCAGCAGCAGAGGGGTGACTTGCTAGCCCCCACCGCAACATGTGCTCTCCATGAAGGAGAACACGCTTTATTAAAGATTTTCAAAGGTAGTGCAATGTCTCTCTTGTATTTTTTCCATATAACATTTTTACAAATCAGTGTTGTTGAGACATTAGAAAAAAAGGGGGGAGAGAGGTGGGTGGGATGGGGAGATAGGTGGGGTGGGGTGACGATGTTTCTTTTTTGCTTGATATGAGTAGGGTTTGGTGTCATCATTGTTTATGTAGGTTCTCTGTTGTTTGCTTGTGCTCCTTTGGAAGGAGCTAGCAATGTTGACTGCAAAGATAAGAAATCGGGATGAGCAGGATATAAAAGAAGAGTGGGAATACTTTGGCGAATATTTAAAGACATATAACAATCAGATACAACTTCCAAGTGGGGTTAGATATATGAGCAGCACTTAAAAATAAGCAGAAGAGGGGTGGTAACTAAGGAGATCCATCTTAACAAGGACCAAATAAGACCCTCGTGGAGGGATGTGTGTGGAAGTCAAAGAGTGTCAGATAAATGACGACAACTGTATAATTGATGTACTAAGATATGTAAAATGCATAATTATTATTTTTTAAACACACTATGGAGAAAACCCATGATAAAAATTGATTGCACCCTGGACATCCCCTAAAATAATCATAATGCAACCTAACATCACACAAAGCATACTTGCTTATACATGACAAAATATGATGAATAATTATATCACAATAAAACCTCTATATAGCTCCTTGAAAAACATTATGCTATAAATCCTACATATGCATAGTTTAAATATATTGTGCTTGGTCACAAATACTTCTCTTGTGTGTTTCTGTTCCCCTAATCTGTAATGCCTGAAAGGGGGTTTTATCATGTGATTTCTAAACTGAACCAGTAACTTTGTACCATCCATACAAATTGTCCTGAACCCCTGACTTCCATGACAGCAAGTCAGTATGTCAAGTCTGGGGTCACTCCACGTGTCAAATGTCCAAACTGAAGCACAGTCCCGCAGAGATCCTGGAGCACCCAAGCTCAGGTCCATCAACATGGGTAGTTAAGCAGACACAGCACCTCAGCTCTGCTCCCTTTATACTTTGCATACTGACAGCAGAATCTGGGCTTGATGAAGCATGTGACCCTCACCTGTTCCAAGCCTGCTCCAGCTGAGGGATTACACCCCTTCTGCCAGAGTTAGTGAGCCCCACTTGGCCAGCTAGGGAGCTTGGCTGTGGGCCCTTGCCTGCCTCAGCCTCCTGGAGTGTCCCACCCACTGTTCCCTATGCCTCAGAGCCCTCTGTGTTCATGGAGACCAGGGCCCCTCTGACTCTAGTGGTGGGTCCTGCTGCTCTGGTTCCTGTGCGCTGACCCCAATCCCCCATCAACATCCCACATCACCCTGTGAGTATTTCCTAGAGACCAACCTCTCTTTCCCCATCCCTAGCTTGCTCCGGAGTGTCCCAATCCTGGCTACACCCCTCACCAGGATCCTCTTCCTCTTCCCCATTGTCCTGCCAGTTCATGGCACAAATGCACACATGTCACATCCACACCACACATTCAAAGCACAGTCCTTCCTCCAAAAGAATCATGGGAACTGTTGTTTTCACCCTCACACAGAGCTACGCTTCCATTAACAAACTACAGTTTCCAATATCTTAGGAGGGAGCCATGTGTATGGTACAGATATGACCACAGTCAATCAGCTGGAGTATCTTTGCCACGTCAGGGATGTCTATCCTGTAGGTCTCCATATATTGCTGGTCTTCACCTCCCATGGGAGTTATAGCCCAACAACTTCTAGGAGCAGAGCTGTCAACCTTCCTTCTTTTTTGGCATTGGGAAACGGCCATAGCTGTCAACTTTCCCTTTTCTGCAATGGGAAACGGCGCTGGATTAAGGGAATTTCCCACAAAAAAAGGGAAAGTTGACAGCTATGTCTAGGAGGCCACAGGTTAGTTATGTGCCTTTAAAAAAGGGGGGATAATGATTTCTCTCCCTGTTCCATGACAAAGAACACCAACACCACCATTTTACTTTATTTTAATCTGCAGAATCAGGTGCTTTATTTTTATTTAAACACCCAGCTCAGTACAAGCAAGTTTAATTTGGTTCTAAAATAAACTTCTACTTTCCCTTCTTCTATCCTTGTTCAGGCAATAATCTCTGGACTTTTAGTGGTGTGCTGTGAGTAATTAGAACTGACATGCAATTTCTTTCACTTCTGCAGTCCTTCTGTATCAATCTGCTCTGAAGAGAAAGAAGAGGAGCTGCTCAAAGCGAGGCTGCAAATGTCAACTTGCAGAAGGCTCCCCCAAATGCATTTTCTCTCATCTTGGTCTCTGCCTTGACCTGTGCCATCCAAATCATGGCTGCTGCTTTCTTTGTCACCGTGAAGCAGACTCGCCATAAAATTAGAAGTGTCGTTTTATTTCAGTATTCTGTTCCTAAGGTGGTTTCTCAGGGCCAGTCTTCAGTCTTAATTCACATTCATATCTATTACAGATTGGTGAGAGGTATGACCTCACTAGACTCTTGAAGTCATTTGCAAAATATCACCAGCAGTTCTTTGGTGTTTTCTGTGGGACATACTCTAAAACCAAAAGGGGATGAGCTACCCAAAAGGTGCTTTATGAGATTATGTTAAGTTGATGTGCCCCCAAATTTACAATACAATCCTATAGATGTCTGTTCAGATGCAAGTCCCACTGAGCTCATTAGGTAAATGCGTATAAGACTGCAGCTGAGAAGTATATCTAATATCATTACATTTATATCCCCCTGCAATGAACCTCCACTTCAGGGCTGTCTCATCATAGATGATGGGTGGCGTGGCGCGCCAGGGCGCCGGCCCCCCCAGGGGCGCCCCCGCGAGCCCGTCGGCATACCGGGCACCCCCTCCCCAACCCGCCCCCGCCACCAAGGGCGGGCGAGCGCTCGCACGCTGGCGGGCGAGCTGCAAGCTGGCCGTCCTCCGGAGCCCCAGCTGGAGCTCCAGCGCCACGTCCCTCATCCCCCGCTCGCCCACCCCCCCTCCCGAGGGGCGGCCAGCGCAGGAGGGAGGCGGGCGGAGAGGCGGCATGCCGGGGGCGCCAAAGGATCGTTGCGCCACGGCGGCCGATCCCTTTAAGACGGCCCTGCTCCACTTCACACTCTCCCCTTGTTACTAAGTGAATTTCTAATCAGGTGTTCTGGGTCAAATTTCAATCCACCCCACCTGTCCCTCTGAGGTCCGCCTGTGATGTCAATCCCCTTTTATTTATAATCTGGGAATCTCTTAGTAACGGGAGTTTTGCTGTCCAGCTGCCGTGGCCGGTTATATCCTCTGCTCTGGGCTTCAGGGGTTAAATTCCTCTTTGCCTACAGTTCAGGGTCTCTCTTTCATTAGATCCCTCACTATATCAGTTAGCTAAGCCCTCTTAGCAACTCTGTGGCAATACCAAGGTTTCCGCCCGCTAGCCCCTCCTGAGGGAACTCCAAGACACAAACTATCACCCAGCAGGTCAGTTTTGTCTTTTCCCTGAGTTCACCTTCTCATGAGCATATATAACTCGCTGGACCAAATAAACGGCCATATTTTCTTAGCTCAACAATAAGAAGTCTTTATTCCTTTAAGAACATAACGGTTTCAGTAATGCAATCGTTTATAAGCTTAGTTTCCTAACAGTGTAAACTCTTTCTTTCAGCATCATATACACATCTTCAACCTATCCTAACCTACCCACCACTATCCTGGCCCCACTCCCTCCTTCTTCCAGTCACCACACACCCTCTCTAACGGCTGCTCCCTCCTTTTAAAGAGCGGAATGTCCCGCCTCCCATGAGATACCTGCCACTCAAACTGGGGTGCCCATTAACTCATAAAACACCGTGGGTTTCTGAAAATCCCTTAACTTAGATCCGTTTCGTTACACCCCCCTTCTAAGGAGCTCAAGGTGGTGTGCATGGCTCCTCTTCCTTCCCATTTTATCCATGCAACAACCCTGTGAGGTGGGTTAGGCTGAAAGATAAGGCCACCCAGTCAGCTTCATAGCTGAGTGGAGATTTGAACCCTGGTCTCCCAGGTCCCAATCCAATACTCTAACCACTACACCATCGGCATCCACTTTGCAGGACAGCATATGTCTTTTATGGCCCAATGCAAGGGTAGTCAACATCCTGGGGATGTTGTGGACACCAACTCCCATTGTCCCTGACCATTGCTCATGCTGGCTGTGTTGCTGGGAGGGTGGGAGTCCACAATATCTGGAGGGCATGACATAGGCTACCCCTGGCCCATCAAAACATGGGATACTTAACACTAGTTTGGGTCCTCACCCTGCCGGGTATGTAGTGTGATGTACATTCAAAATGATTGCAACAGTTAAAAAACAAACAACCTGCCCATTAAACAGTATTAGACATACCTCTTCTGGAGCTTTTTGTTGTAATGCAACAAATCTTGCAATAAGTTACCTGAACTGGTGGGGTGTGGGTGTGTGATATATGGGGAAATCCTTGGTGTAATAAAAGCCTCCACGCCCCTAAACAAAAATATAAGCAATTGTTCCAAAAGAATGAATAAGACTGCAACTTTTCATACACTTGCCTGGGGAGAAAGCCCAATTTAAATGAGTGGGACTTTCTGCTGAATAGACATGTTTAACGTTGTGTATAAGTCACACTATTTGCGCTTTTAAGTTTAGAGATTAAAGGGCTCAAATACCTTCCCACTTAGCTAGACATTGTTGTCCGTTTTTTCCTCAAATCATTCAAATGCAGTATTTGATTCCTGCCCCGTCTCCAAATCCTTGGAGATTTATTCATCAGGAAAGGTCATAAACAAGTACAATGCACACTTCCACAATTTTCTAAGGCGGAACCTTTCACCTAGAAACACACTTCAGCAGGAAGCATATGGATTCTCTCGGTCCATTTTCTACACACAATACCAAGTTGGTCAGATAACAGCAAAAATGAGTAGGGTGAGGAGCTTATAGAACACTTTGTTTCTGCCCATAACAAGAAAAGTATATAATTTAAAACAAAATATCCCAGTTGGTGCCTATAAATGCTTATTTATCCGTCTGGTCGTATTTGTGAACAAAACTTCCTCTTGCAAGTTTGTGTGCACCCAGTGGAACTCCTACAGTAGGAGTCAATGGATTTGTTTGCATTTTTCTAAGATACAATCTCACCAAGAGCTACTGTAGTAACCCAAAATGTTACTGAAAAACTGGGGGGGGGGGGAGCCAGTTCATAACTATTAAATAAATAAGTATAATTTAACTCAATGGGGCTTACTTCTAGGTACTTCTATGGCCTAAGCATCCAAACTCGGAGCAGCTGTTGCTCAACATGAAAAGTGCCGTAATATGTTAGCAAATGGTTCAGTACCTGGAAAATGACAACTTTCACGCTGAAAACGATGCACAAAGATTAGGCCTAGCTCTGATAGAAACCCACAGCAGCACCTATACAGCAGTCTGGAAATACAAGACAAAGTATTTTCAGACGCGGTACACCACATCCCTTTTCTCTCTCCTTACAGGTCTATTTTTCTCAGAAGATAAGAAAGCGGAGTAAGAAGGCTTGGTCAGTCTGCCACAGACCAAAGAATGGAAGCGTTTCCTTGCTAGATCAAATGATTGTTGTGACTCATTCAGCCCTGCAGGCAGGCCGGGATCCTGCGCACATTCACCTGGGACTTGCTACTGAACCTAGTGAGGGGTAGAGATCCAGAAGGTTGAGATGGAAGGAGTGACGATCATGAGGAGGCTGGGGGGAGGGTGGTATCACAGTCCTTTCTTCTTTTAACTTAGCAAAAGGTGCTTTGGATAATGAGAGGAAGGAAAACTACATGCAATTGGAAGCAAGTTTCCCTCACATTTTAAAAAGAGTGTGTTTAGATTTTTTTGGCAACCGATGAAATACATGAATTGAAAAACGTATGTCATGTGGTGTGGCTCAGTTTCTAAATAAGAGATATGGAGTCATATTTGGGTCCTCTTAAAGGGAAGCTCATTCCCTGTCCATAGATGTGCAGAGAATAATTGATTTTTTTTTTTAGAGAAGATAATGGCACTCTGCAGATGTGTAATGGTGTGCTTTCCTAAATAAGTGATGTACAAGTCCTATTGTGATGAAAACAGCAAAGCTAAAAATAGCAATCCTACCAAGTCGAAATGTTACCGGCCACCACTGCACATACGTATATTCTGAGATGTGCCCATCTTGAGCAAACATCTTTAAAGCGGTTAAGAGTTACCCTTTCAGCATATCCTTAGATTGATGTCAAAGTCTGGTGCCTGCACTTCTTTGAAAATTCAAAACATTCTCACCTTCAAGCTGAATGTTATCACTCAATCTAGCAGCAGCAGCGATCACATTATTTCTGCTTCTTTAAGTGCAGGCATGAACCAAATAAAAAAACTATTATTCTCCCTCCCGCTGTGAAGTCTGAAGCTGCTAAAAGTTTCTGAACAGCCTCAGAGTTATCTAGCTCTGAAGTGCTCATCCGTCCTAAAGACAGTATTTTAACATGGTGATAGGATGAGCTCTTTCCGTGCAAAAATCCTTTAGAAACGCATCTTTTGTATGATTGCCATTTGTTGCAAGTGGCAGAAGTGATGCTATGAATATTTAAATTTGTGGGGAAGTCTTCTGAAACTTGAAAATTGAATGTTTCTGCATCAATTTGATGGCTCACTTTGCTGCTTTGAAGCAAATAATTTGGAGGTGCTGATTTTCCTGGCTACTGTCCTGTCTCACAAACTTTCATTGGATCTAAGCATCCTAACTACCAGAATTGTAATCAGAGTCCTTTTCTTTCCCCCCTCAGGGGTGTGGAACTTCACTTTTTCCGACTGTTTTCATCAGCATCTTAAGAGTTCAATTCATTTATTAGTGCAGAAGCCATGGCCAAAGTACATTAAAATAATACAGTATATATTTTTAAAACCCACCCACTCAAAGAGGCCACAGATGGTTAGTAAGAGTTCAAAGAGGTTAAAGAGGAAAGGTTTTGCCTAATGCCTAAATATATATAATGATATATAATGACTCGTGGGTGGGTGTAAAGCTAAAGTCACTGTCACCAAAACCCTGTGTTCCCATGATATTTTACTTCTTAACAAGAATTAATTCTATGTGCCCATTTAATATTTTCAATCCTTTACCTAGGTTGCAAGCTTCTTGGGACAGAGACATGCCCCCTTTTGTTGTTACACTAGAAAGCCTGAGGCACATCGATGGTGCTATGCAAATAACAATAATAACTTGGATTAGACTACCTAAATGTTGCAGCATTGCTACATGTCCGGAAAACAAAGTTCCACCTACAATAAATATAATATTTAAAAAGTGAGTGGTGGAGAAGGAGAATCAAACGACAAGCCCACACTGGAAATGTCACCACAGATGAGGGATGAAGACTAGCAGAACAATTGAAAAGACAAAGCAGTAACATATCATTCATATGACAAATATAATTACAATCATTTTTTTATCTTTCAGCTGGAGAGGACAGTAACCTGGAGGAAATGCATTGTAGTCCTGGGAGGCTGACACATACAGTGACCTAGAATTCTTCTTTCTTTCTTTTTTAGCCTACAGATGTTTCTAGGCTACCTGGAAAAAAATCTAGTTTGTTTTACATTTAAAGTTGATTTTTATGTCATTGTTCATGCCTTAACCATTGTCAATCAACTTGTCCGAAAAGTCCAGGAACTACAGTTCAGACATCTTATGAAAATAACTATTTCCTTTAGAAAAGAATGGCATGCAGCCATGTAGGATAAGGCAATCAGTGACTGCTAGTCACAATGGCTGTGTTCTACCTCCACTGCCAGAGGCAGGAAGCCTCTGAATACCAGTTGCTGGTACAGTGATACCTCGGCTGTCTAACGCAATCCGTTCTGGAAGACTGCTCGACTTCCGAAACGTTCGACAAATAGGCGCAACGGGCAGTTGGCAAATTCCATTGAGAAAATGGAGAAACGCACCTCGGAAGCCGTTCGACAATTGAAGCATTCACTTCTGGGTGTTCGGCATTCGGCTTCCGAATTGTTCGGCTTCCGAGACGCTCGAAAACCAAGGTTCCACTGTAATCACAAGTTGGGATAGGGCTCCTGCACTCAGGTCATGCTTGCTGGCTTCCCAAAGGCATCTGGTTGGCCACTTCAAGATCAGCATGCTGGACCCCGTGGGCCATGGGCCTGATCTAGCAGCAGCTTTCTGTTTGTAAACAGCACCAAAAGGTAGAGATTAGAGAGGTCCGTTTTGCAGATGACACATTTCCTACACAGGAAAAAAAAGGAACGTGGTATCCAAGCAGCACATTCTCCCTCTTTCTGTCATAAACCCTGGGCAATGCCATACCCTCCATCATTTCTCTGATACAAATAGGGATGTCCCATTCCATATGATACATTTACTATGTATATCCCACACATCTTATTGGGTTGCCCCAGCACTCTGGGCAGCTTCCAACATATATAAAAACATAATAAAACATTAAACTTAAAAAAAAATACCTTCCCTATACAGGATTGCCTTCAGACGGCTCAGGGGTTGGATAAATCCATACCCTCCAACATTTCTCCAATGAAAATAGGGGCATCCAAAGGAAAAGCGGGGCATTCCAAGATCAAATCAGAAACCGGGAAAGCTTCTCTAAATCATGGATGTCCCTGGAAAATAGGGACACTTGGAGGGTCTGCAGTGTTCAAAGTGAGGCGGGGTGAGATGCCATCCTGGCTTCTTTTCAGGCAGACCTAGAACAATCCATCTTCTTTTCAACAGTCACAGTCTAATTTGGCTTGATTTGAAGCATAACCAACCTATTTCCTTCCCCGCAACTCCCATCTCAAATGCTGTGCCTAGGAGTGTTCACCAGGCAACACAGCGTCATGTGTTCTGAATCCTCCCACAACCACGTCATGCCATTGGCTAATTCTACTGGAAATAAAACACATGCTGAGTATTCCTAGATATGAGGCTGTGTCACATGCTGAGTATTCCTAGATATTACAGCAAGCAGGGAAGAACTCGCCACAAGGATGTCATTTTCAGAGGCATCTCCTTGATTAATTTTAAATATGACATGCCTCAAATCTCCCTATGGAGGGGAAAGTGGGAATCTATGAGTGTATATGAGAGTTTTACCTTTGAACATGTGATGAATGGGGTTTTTGTTTGTTTTGTCTTGTCAGCATTGGGGATCTACAGGTAGAGAGAAGATGACTGAAATCAGATAACCTCCGCTCCAAATAATATTTTGACTATTTGATAAGAGCTGGTCTTTGACCGTAATAAAGAATGATGATGATGATGACTATTTGATTAGGAAGGGTGCATAAGATTTCTCCCACATGAACATCTTGGGAGATTCAGGGCCTCATTTGGAAGAGGTTCTGCACGCAGGGCCTGCTGTGGTGAATGGATCACCCTTGCTGAATCAGAGCTAATCTCCTTAAAAACTTGTATTTCCAAATATACACAAAAGCAAGCACATGATTGAACTTTGATGCACAAGATAGACTTCTGTGGCAAGAAAGTGCATGTAATAGAACACAGCTTTGTCTAGTGACAGAGTTACCGGTAAATTTACTGTCATGTTATTTGCTTGTACACATGATTAAATAAGAATGTTTTGAATGAATATTAGTGTGGAACACTGACTAGCATATAGTAGATGTCATCTACATGAAATGAAGAGAACAGTCTTTACAAATTAGAACTAATAGTCATTTAAGTGTATCATCAGGTCAAGAAAAGACTAGGATTTCTCTAGCTAATGCTGTGTTCTGCATGTCACTTCTCATAAGGCTTACTGAGAATGAGGTAATTTCCCCCTGATTTCACCCTCTTTTAAAGCAGCGATCGTTGTCTTAGAACTCCCAGGTGAATAAACTTTAGTAGCAAGGTATCGTGCATCATGACTCCTGCTTTTAAGCCGCTGTTTAATTCATGACTTCACTATTACTCTTTTAAATATACATTTCCTCAAAGCAACCTCTTTCATTAATAATAGAAAAATCCCTGCCCATTTTTATGCAGCAAAGTTATCATGGTTGACATTCTCTGATTTCCTTTACCCAGATGTTTCTATTTACATATTCTGAGGCAGTGAAGCCTAGCAGGCAAGATTTGTTGGACATTTTAAAAGGATACCATGAATTTAGAATGTGATCTCATAGAGGACATTTCGTCAAAAACAATCTTTGACCAATAGAGTGTCGTTTCCTGGTTGCCTTTTCATTTCCCCTGTTTCTCATTCTTCCATCGAAGGCTCTGTATACACTCCTGTTTATTCTGCATCCCGTGCCCTCCCATCACTGGTTTGAGAAGTGGAGTACACACAATATACTGGTAGATACATCTAACTCCACTCTATAGCCACCTTGCAGAACCTTTTCTAAATCAGGCACTCTGTCGAAAGGTCCTCAGATGGGGCTCCCCTAACATTATCATTATCATCAATATCATCATCATTATTTGCAAATTTAACCAAGAAAAGGCAAGGATGCTTGATCCAAAATATAAATCTCAACGTGTACAACAGTGGTAGGAAGCTGTAGCTCTCCACATGTTGTGGGACTCCCAACTCCCATCAGTGCCAGCTAGTAAAACCATCAGTCAGGGATGATAAGAATTGTAGTCCCGCAACATCTCAAGGGTCACAGGTTCCTCACTCCTGCTGTTTTGCATCATAAAACTCACCATTTAAGACAATTTTCAAGCCGCGTAAGTTTTACTCTTCTTTCCACTTCCCAGAAGAAACATGTTTGTACAAAATCTTATTGTGTCCCTCAGTAAGGATGTTCAAATCTGAAATGTCTCATTTCATTTCTTATGTATCATCCATTCCACCCCCACCCCCCCATCCAGTGAGTTACCGAGAATGAAATTTCAAACTGTGCAAGTGTCATGAGCTATAGACCCGTGGATCAAAGTACACCTATTATGATATTACCAGTTGTCACCTCATTGTCTTGCAGGGAGAGTGAGAAATACAGGATGTGAATTTAATGCCCAAGGCTCCTTTTCTTTTTCATTTCCTTGAACAGGGAATTTGTATGACTCTTTCACCATCTTCATGATTACTGCTCTTGGACACAGGGAGGGAGAAAAGATTGGTGTTTTACAAGATGGGACATAATCTGTCAACTATAAAAAGCTACCATTAACTATAAAGATATACCTAAAAAATGTTTCAATAATTGATATCTAGCTTCTTGAATTTATTAAAATGTGAGCACTTTTTTTTTTTGCCTGGGCCAGTGAATTGTTGCAGATCAGAAACTATCTCTTCTAAAACTGTCTAAATTTGCCACGTATTTCATTTATGTGCTTGCCACATTCTCAGTACAGTACTCTCCATGCTTCTGTTGCCTTTGAAAGACCATGTCAGAGTAAAAGATAGGAAGCGATCCTACAGCATACAACCAAATGCAATTGGTATTGGTGGTGGGATGTGGACTGCACCCTGATGTCACAATCCAGAGATCACTTCAGCAAAGTTACTACTTCAGCCCACTGTCCTGAGAATCACCATCACCACTTTGGGCTAGCAGTTGAACAGTTTTCAGTTTGTGGGATACATGGCTGGAAAATGCTTACCTCCAGCTTGGGGGAGGGGAACCAAAACCTGAAAGGCATCCACCTGCAATCGGTTCCTTTGAAAATATCCCAATCTTTCTTTGTATTTAGATGTATCATCTGCAATGTATAGTGTTCTTTTCAAAAGCTTGTTTAAGTAGTGCTAGCAATTGTTTCTTAAATGAATGCAAGTGCTTGTGGCTTGAGAAACCAGGAATCCACTTTGATGATGAAATGAAGGCCATGCCCGCAACTTGAGTCTCTTTAAGATGCATGATTCAACATTTCATTGTCTTAATCTCGTCTATCCTGCACATTCTACTGCCATTTCCTCATTTTTTATCCTGAATGAAGGTGTGTGTGTGTGTGTGTGTGAGAGAGTGAGAGAGAGAGAGAGAGGTGGGAGAGAGAGAGAGAGAGAGAGAGAGAGAGAGAGAGAGAGAGAGAGAGAGAGAGAGAACATGTGCAAAAATCTGTTTGGTACAAAGGCCAGAAGTCTGTATTTTTAGGACCAGAAATAGCAGAATGGTCACATGTGTATAGTGCAGTGTGATTAAACCAGTAGTCAAGGAATTGTGCTTACACCTTAGAAACTTCAGTAAGAATATTGTTCCATTTGAGCATTGAGAACACCAGGGACACATCATATAACCAAGCTCTGTTTTCTTGGGATGAAGGTCATAGGAGAATTATGGTGAGATAAGGTTTATTTACATATGTGAAGCATAGGATGGGGGTTCACAGTGCTAATTCCAACAGATATTGCTCCCTAGCAGACTTCTTGGGGACCCCACCCCGCCGAAAAAGGCCATTAGCATTGGTATCTCAAAGAGAAGACATCACGGCTCTGGCTCTGTCAAATTTCATTCCAGGACTGCCAGACTATTGTTCTCTTTAACACTGAGATACTTAAGTAATATCTCTCCCAGCTAGGGGAGAAGGGAATGAAGGAAAGCATGTCCCTTTGCGGAAGGATTTCCAATAGCTTCAATAGCAAAAAAATCACCTGCATATGTCCATCTACTTTACAAAGCAGGGCTGTGTCAGTGTCTCTCTCTCTCTCTCTTTAACAACCAGAGACTGCAGGGTTGGGGCAGGAAGCTGCTTGAGATATCTGTCAGGCCAATACCTCTAATATACAATAGTACCATTACCTTGGCCTCAACTTTCCATCTGTAAAGTGGGAATAGGGATGAGCCATCTTACAGGAATGCTGTAAGGATTAATAAGATGTGGAGTTTTGTTCTCCAATAAGGAACAAGAATCGGGGTAAAAGTATAAATATTTTACTACTATAATGAAGGGTGGGTGGAAGGAGCAATGCAACGGCTCTTTCCATCCCTTTGGTTTCCTTTCCACTTTTCACCATGCATCTCCAGCAGTGGGGTTTTGTTTGCTTGCTTTTTGTTTTTTGATAGCTACCCCACCTCCCCTCCAAAGCAAAAGAAGAAGAATAAAGCTCAGCACCAGCTGCACTTGCTCCATGTAACAGTAACTGGAGACTCCAAATCTCTTATGGGAAGTGGTCCGAAGTTGTCTACCTTGTCCATTTTTCGACCTTGCTTAACTTGCTCTTGCTGGCATTCCTTTCACAGCCATAAATGAAGAGTGAAGTGTTTTCGGAGTATCGCAAAGTAAACTTTTGTCATTTATACATAATGAACAGCAATACATAATGTGGTAATGTTTATATTTTCAAGGGATTTTATAACTTGCATAAGTATTTTGATAAAACACTGAATTCTGAATACGAATGGAAGGATGCAATAGGCCCAAGTTGGCAAAGTCAGAAATCCAAGATGAAACACGAAGTATGTTTTTGGAATTGCAATTTAAATGTCAAGCGTAATTAATGTTATTTTTAAATGGTGAGACAGTTGCCTGCTATTAAAAGAATGTGCTGCCTGTGTGAGGTGCCAGTGAATTAGACACCATTTGAATCTCTCCTGTCTTTAATCAGTATGAAGGAATGTTGGGTCACAACATTTTGAAACAAAACACATTTGGCATCAGCTTCGTATCACAGCTCCCAATTTTGAGGAGACCTTCAGAAAGGGATGAGGCAAGGGAAGGGAAAGCAAAAGGTTTGGGGCTTTTTAGCTGAGAGGAAAAGTGAGCAAAAGGAAACATCACAGAGTTATATAAAACTATGCATGGCGTGGAGAAAGTAGATAGAGAAACAAGCTTCTCCCACTATCATCACATTAGAACTTGGGCAAAACAAACAAACAAATTCCTTCCAGTAGCACCTTAGAGACCAACTAAGTTTGTTCAGAAAACAGTGATACATGAGACAAATACAGGGTGGCATGGGTAATTGATGCTTTTGAATTATGGTGCTGGAGGAGACTCTTGAGAGTCCCATGGACTGCAAGAAGATCAAACCTATCCATTCTCAAAGAAATCAGCCCTGAGTGCTCACTAGAAGGACAGATCCTGAAGTTGAGGCTCCAGTACTTTGGCCACCTCATGAGAAGAGAAGACTCCCTAGAAAAGACCCTGGTGTTGGGAAAGATGGAGGGCACAAGGAGAAGGGGACGACAGAGGATGAGATGGTTGGACAGTGTTCTCAAAGCTACCAACATGAGTTTGGCCAAACTGCGGGAGGCAGTGAAGGATAGGCGTGCCTGGCGTGCTCTGGTCCATGGGGTCACGAAGAGTCAGACACGACTGAACGACTGAACAACAACAAAGTTTGTTCTTCGTATGAGCTTTTGTGTGCATGCACATTTCTTCAGAATCTGAAGTATCTGAAGAAGTGTGCATGCACACAAAAGCTCATACCAAGAACAAACTTAGTTGGTCTCTAAGGTGCTACTGGAAGGAATTTATTTTTTTTATTTTTTATTTTGTTTTGACTATGGCAGACCAACACGGCTACCTACCTGTAATTAGAACTTGGGGACATTTATGAAGCTGGATGTTGGAAGATTCAGGACAGACATATTAAAGGACTTCTTCACACAGCACATAGACTATGGAATTCCCTCCTCAAAGAAGTGATGGCCACCAATGAATGGCTTTAAAAAGGATTAGACAGATTCATGGAGGTTAAGTCTACCAGTGGCTACTAAGGACTAGCTGAGCCATTGGCTGGATCCAGCAGGTTGTTCTTGCTTTTAAAGTTGAGAGAAGCAAAACATATCAAGCTGATACAAGTCCAAGATTGTTTCAGAAGCAGCATGTTTTGGTGTTCCCTCTCTAGAGAGCTCAGCCGCACTTCAGTAGAACAGAAAACAGTGATACGTGAGACAAATACAGGGTGGCATGGGTAATGATGCCTTCTTACAGCCATACTCTGGTGAATATGCATCGTCTGGCTGCTTGCTCCTCTTTGGGGAACTTGTGTGTTCCTGGAAATACAGATGGGATCATGGGAGCACTCTAACACAAATGGCTGTAGCCAGTCTGGCCCGCGAAAACACAACTCCATGTGGGAGACAGGAACTGAGAGAGGTAGGATACAGCAAAACATGAAGGAATCTAAATGGAGGACCAAGTACCGTATTGTGTTGAACAAAAAAGCGGAACTGGGGAGTCGAGCTAGAGCTATGTTTAGATATTATGGAGAAAGTGGTCAAATGTTGCTGCTATTTGATGGATTTTTAAAGATGTGTACAATTTCAAAATTCATTCTTCATTCACACTGCACTTCAGGAATTATTTTATGCTGAAAAACACAGAATCAGGCATCAAATTAAAGAGAAAAAATTGATTGTGAATAATGGCAAATGTAGCTGTTACATACCAAAAACACTCAACCAGTCTATCAGATGCAATTATATATGCATGCATAGAAGTGTGTAGGGTGGAAAGAGCTTTTTTTGCAAAAGTATAATAAATGTTCCCACATGTCTCTTTATTTTCTGTTAATTGCTGTAATTTGACTCGTTCACAGATTTTTCCTCCCCCTCTAGGAAACATGCACCATCTGCCCCGTTAGTCTGTTTTCTTGATATCATGCCCATTTAAGCCTTCCCAGTTTCTGTCTATTTTAAGTAAAACACTCATTAAAGACAGTCACAGCTGCAACTGAGTAGCATTTGAAAGGAAGTATTCTCCTTTAACTTGTATGCCAAGAAAATAAGAATATCACCTTTGTCTGATAATTAAACTTCTCTTCTCTCCTGAATCTTATCTACCTTTATTTGTATTGCCCTGCATCCTACAAAAGGTAAGCAACCACAAGTCCTCTAAAGCTTTTTTTTAAAATGGCAATAACAGGAAGCACATAAGGTATAGCACAGTATTTAAATATTGTATATTACCTTTAGAAGGCTGCAGATTTAAAAGCCCCCTTTTATTTCCAGAATCCTGATATGAGAATACACATAGGTATTTCTGGTTTGTTTTTCCTTGAAGTGCAAGCAAAGCCCTAAACCAGGGGTAGGCAAACTAAGGCCAGGGGGCTGGATCCAGCCCAATCTCTTTCTCAATCTGGCCCATGGACGGTCCGGGAATCAGTGTGTTTTTACATGAGTAGAATGTGTCCTTTTATTTAAAATGCATCTCTGGGTTATTTGTGGGGCCTGCTTGGTGTTTTTACATGAGCAGAATGTGTCCTTATATTTAAAATGCATCTTTGGGTTATTTGTGGGGCATAGGAATTCCTTCATGTTTTTTCTTCTTCTTAAAAATATAGCCTGTTCCCCCACAAGGTCTGAGGGACAGCGGACCAGCCCCTGCTGAAAAAAAATGC